>NC_133753.1:162928215-164178215 GCF_036562045.2 Rhinolophus sinicus
TAGGTCAACTATTATCTGATTTTCCAAACTTTTATAAAAGCACTGATGTGAACCTAATGGCAGATTACACCAATGGGGACGTCTTAAGGCCTTAGAGGATTTTTGGCATTCTTCAATTTGTTGGTGTCCCCATAGCATTGTAAACATTTAAAAATGACCCACATTCTACATTAAACATATTTGATTTTTAATTCAATTACTTATTTATGGCAGTATGGACTCACAGATATGTATTTTATACTTCAGGTTACAAAATAACACGATTTATTTATTTTCTTGCTCCCATTGTTCCAGTTTTGACCACTCAGAGCTCTTTAAGTTGGTTCCCGTGTCCCTAAACATATTTCATCATTAGAAAAAACATTGGATTTTAGTATTTTGTGTTTAAAATTATTTGGTTACAGAGAATGCATTTAATTAATATTTGGCTATAATTCTCAGCAATATAATCATCATGTATACTCGAGAATTCTTGCAAAGCAAGGAAGAGCTAACCTACAAGTTATAATAAAACATAATGAAATTTTCGTGATTATCAACAGTAGTAATTAAGTAAATGTAATATAGATTTAGCTAGCACCAACTAATTTTGATTTTGCAGTTTTATTTTGTGCACTTTGGAGTCAATACTTCTTCTTCTTTCTTGTTTTTTTTTTGGTTGTTTGCCTAAGATCCTATTTCCTCAAAAACCTCACAAGCCCTAGGTCCTGTACCTTAAGGAAAGCGCACAGGAGGAAGTAATCCATTCCTGTGGGATAATTATGCAGAATGAATCTCAGGGTAGCACCAGTTACTTTCCAGGTGTTTAAATTAAAATAATACTTCTGCTTCTGCTTTGCCTCTCTCTTCTGTTCTCTTTTCCCCCACAAAAGTAGAAAGGCTGAACAGAAGAAAGTAACAGCTGTAATTAAGATCAGATTCAGGAAAGAGAAAGGGGAATAATGAAATGAGCTCATATAGTTACCACAGGAAATAGACATAAGGGGGGAGAGGGGATAAAATTAAAGATTAGGAAGGGCTTACTCTGCCAGTGATTTCCTGGCAGTGTTAGCTGAGCGTGCTTATAGGAGCTCAGAGGTTTCACATCCACAGTGGATGTGAGTGGTAATGTTAGTTCCCTCGTTGTGGGTACCCTGCTGGTGGATTGGAAACAGGTAGAAACTCTATCAGATTAATACCCAACGTGAACTGAGTTTGGTAACACAAGCCTCTCACATCATAAATTTCAATAGCTTAATGTCATGAAGCCTCTTGCTTGCATAGCACTCTCCCCACCCCCAAAAAAAAGAAGCTTAGAGATTTATAAAAATGCAGATTTCTCTGTTCCATTCCAAAAAGTTTGGTTAAGAGGATCCCAGAATTCTGTACTCTTAAGTCTTCCAGGGATTTTTAGTGATCAAATGTTTAAGTTGGTTTCCTGTCTGTGCTAAGACATTTTGTATAGGCTATAAATCATATGCAGTAAATGTTAAGCCTCTTGGATTTAATATAATTTGTTATTCATTGGAAGGTCACCTGCTAAGAATTTGCCCCTGACTTGGGATGAATAAAACAGTAAAGGAGCAAGGACTTAAATTATATTCTAACAGCTCATGTATTATAGGCAGGACAGGGTATATAATTTGGAGGGCTCAGTGAAAAATAAAAATGCGGAGTCTTGTTCAATGATGATTGAAAAATGTAAGGCAGCTACAACAGAGCATTAAACAAAATGTGGGGCCCCGGTAAGCACGAGGTGCACCTCCATGCACCACCTGAGATGAGACTAAGACTCTGGTAAAATGCACTTTGTGAATGAAGTCATTGGCTTCAGAAATCAAATTGTTGGCAGGACTGAGGTTAGAATCAATCACTTAGCAGGGATAGGGGACAATACTGAATATTATCATTAGCTAAGTAATGTAGTGCCTATCAGGGTAGGGACATCAACATGTCCTCTGTTCATGAAGAAAAAAGTCTTCGTCATTGAAACTTCATATGCTTCAATTAGAAAAATCAACGTGAACTCATTCCTTAAAAAAAATGCATACATGTCCATATACACACACATACACCCACACATATATATTTTACCTCTCATTACTGAAAATGGATCAACTGCAGAAAAAACATTTTTTTCTAACATCAGCACTCTTGTGCATTCCTAGAACCTAGGTTTTTAATTCCAATACTGTGCTCAACTAAGAGGCAAAAAGTATTATAGGAAAGTAATGAATTCTATATCTTAGGGAAGAGAAATATCAGAATATATCCAGTTTTTACCAAAAGTAGGCAGTGCTGAAAGGATAGAAAACCGGCCCAAAGGGGTTTCAAGTTGTGACAGTTTGAACTTGAAACAACTGTGTTCAACTTGAACAAGCTTTGCTGTGAAATTCAATGAGTACCCAATGAATGCCATTCCAAAGAAAACAGTTTGTATAAACATTATTTAAAAATACTAACAATATGAAAGAAAGGTGAGTATGTTTAATACATAATAGGGTATGTTTAAATTTATTATTTTAACACATACAAAAAAGTTACTACTATATACAAAAATGTTTGGTTTCTTATATTTTATGTATCTGCTATATGTGTTTATAAAGAAAAGACATGCTCTTGCTTCCATCTGTGCACAGTGAAAAGAATCAAGAGAAAAGCCTGGAGAAAGCTAAGAAGTACTGGAAAAAAATGGAATCTGTACCCAAACTAGGAAGGAATGAGCATTACAGGTGACCCAATATAAAAATCAGGCGTAAAGGGAGTTTAACAGGTATTCAGGTATCAGTGGCCACAAACAAACCCAAGTGAGAAGGAAATCAACATTGTTCCAGGATAATAAATAATAAACCAATATTCTTAATGAGGAGAGCTAACCAACTAGTTAATCCCTTATTGCCTAGAAGGTGAAGCTCCTATAGAGTACCATTGATAATATAATTCTAAAAAGGAATATATCAGTTCGTAATAGTGCCAACAGACTACATCAATATATCATAATGACAAGACAGTGGTTATTTAAAAGTACATTCTGTTTGGGGAAAGGCACCAGGAAACAAAATAATGGTAATAGTAATATCCACACAAGAAGTGAGGACTTAGAGTTATTGAAATAACACGTAAAATGTGTCCATTAAAGTAGCCGAATTCTTTGTTCCGGTGTTGATAGTAAAAGTTCTTGGCTGGTCTGAGAAGGTATTATTTCACTCGTGCATCTGGTAAGATTACTCCAATCCCAAGAAGTTGTCAAAATAAATATTACCACAGCTCTAGGTATATATCGAAATGAATATAGCTAAACCCCTAAGAAGATATTAACATCAAGCATGAGACAATAAAAGAATGAATGAAACCCAGGATATTGAAACTGTAGACTAGTTTTTAAAGTGAGTAGAATAATAAATTTGCTGAGTTTGTATGTGTTTTGTCTTTTTAGGGGGATTGAAGTATTCAAAAGAATCAGGCACGGTAAATTTCTATTTCCCATTTAAATTGAAAGGAAATTAAATTATTTGTGTGTTATTTATATTTAAAATGTATGAAAATTCTTTTCAATGTTTCATTTATTAAATATACATATGTTTAACAAATTGACTGCTGTGTGGATAATTATATTTATCAACTTCACTGGATCATTGAATACCTATATGACTGATTAAACATTATTCCATGTGTGTCTGTGAGGTTGTCTCCAGAAAATATTAGCACTTGAATTGGTGGACTGAAAAGAGCAGGTGGCCCTCCCCAATGTGGGTGGGTAGCACCCAATCCCTTAAGAGCCTGACTAGAACAAAAAGTCAGAGGAAGATTGGATTCCTGTTCTCTTTGCCTCACTACATGAACTGAATATCTGAGATCGCCTGCCCTTGGCATTCCTCATTCTCAGGTCTTCAGACCCAGACTACAATCTACACCATCAGCTCTCAGGCCTCTGAACTACACCAACTATACTTTGTCTCCAGCTTGCAGATGGCAGATCGTAGGACTTCTCAGCCTCCATAATCACGTGAGCCAATTCCTTGTCTGTGTGTGTGTGTGTGTGTGTGTGTGTGTGTGTGTAATACAGTTCAGTCATTAAACAAAATACAAATAGTCATGGATGCTCTTTTCCATGAGGTGTTCCCCTCAGACATTAAAGAAGTGATCACTGCTCTCCAAAGAAATGACACTCACTCCACATCACAACTTAATGTTTAAGTGCTTCAGAGATTTCCTTAATTATCCATATGACATAGAAAATGAAATATCATAGTCTATTACATTTTGTAACATGTCTCTGGCACATGTATCTTGTAATATGTAAACTCTCCATATTTTTATGAACAGAGACACTACCTGTGAGCTTCATCCTGTCATCTCACCCATCACTACTGCATAGGTTATGTCCCCTGATCTCACACCTTTTGCTCATGTAAAGAGGTCACACTGGCAAGTATGGACTTGGGCTAGAAGGAAAACTTCACTGTACTATACCTCTTGTACCTTTTGAATTTTGAACCATGTGAATATATAACCATTGCATTTTAAAAACGTATCTATTAAAATTCCCATTTTTGATTAATTGATGTCTTAATGATTCTTGCAGTGTTAAGAAAGTGTTAGCTATGTATTACAAAAAGAAGAAGCATGCCTCATAACTGGCCTGGAAGAAAGTGAGGAAATCCTCTAAGTGGATATCTGAGGGAAGAACATTCCAGGAAGAGGAAACAAATAGGTAAAAAGTCTGAAGGACTGTATTGTTGTGTGTGTGAAGTCACCTTAGAGGTAAGATTATGGTGAATTTTGACTACTCCTTAAATATGTCTATTAAGAGCCATTGCCATACAAAGTGCTCCCAATATATCTAGTAGTTATGCTTTTATTACTTTCTAAATTAATTGAAGAATAAGAACTTTGCTTTATACTTTTAAGTCCTGGCATCTCCTGATTTCTCAGCCTAAATTTTCAATCAAGTGATAGTGATTACTGTTTAAAACATACCCTAAAGAAAATTGTATGGTCATGGACCACTAGCCTTCAGCACCTTTAAAAATTAAATGTTACACAGAAGAAATGGAAATGTAAAAGCAAAAGCATAAGACATTTTTGACTGCTTTTACTTTAACTCCTTTTCCATTTTTATATTAATCTTTAAAAGATCAACAAATGCAATTATTTTTCATTAAAAATAGAACTCTTTCATAACTAAATTGAAAACCCAAACTTATTTCTTTGGCTGTGTATGTATCTATTTTTGTTCTCTAATTGAGTTTTCCATTCGTTATTGTTCTCTAATCTTGAGCCATTTAATCTTCGTTTGAAACATTATTATATACAACATTATATATGCATGTTATTATTATATACAATGTTATATATGCGTGTTATTATTATATACAAATATGTATAATAGAGCATATTTGAACAGCTGTTTATTAGAGTTAGCTTTGTCACATTTATGAGAAACTGTTAGGTTAGAAAACAATACAACTTATTTTCTATTTAAATCTTTAATAGTGGTATTTAAGCTGATATGGTGACCTAAAAAATTCAGAAGACAGCATAAATGTATAAAATAAATGGATATGTTTTCTTTCTTCATTTTGGTAAAGAATAGATTGGGAATGGAGGAAGCTATTATTTTTCTGAGATAATTAGTATTAACCTTCTCTGCTCATTTTTAAAGGTTTATTCCTGAACCTGTATCTCTCCTATTTGGTCAAATTTTCCCTTATTTATTTCCAGTACATACTTACAAAGAGTTCCTATTTCCCAAGAGGACATATGACTACTGATATAGGTAATGATGAAGAAAACGGATACAAGCATGTGTGCATCCTCCATATTTCTCTTTGCTGATGGATATGTGGGGGTGGGGAGGAGGAAGAGAAATAAGAGTAAGAGATTCTTAAGTCAGGACACCCAGTTACTAGATAGTATCTATTATCTCTCGACTTCACAATCAATTTTCTGTATTCTCCTCTATACCACTGGGGAGAATGGGAACCTGCACATTGTATTTCTCAAATTCCCAAGCTCCCTTGATAGTGACTTTTTGTTAGACTGGAAGGTGGGATGAAGGGAGAAGCTCTTAGTTCTGCCTACTGGTGCTACTTCCTGCAGTGATGGCAGGGATGACAGTAGCTGCCTGGGTCCCTGTTCACACAGCTTGATTCCTCAAGCAGAAAATCTCAGAGCCATGGTAGTTGTGGGCTGTTCCATTTTGCTTTAGCTCTCCCTCCTGTAGGAGAGGGAATGGATTCCTGCAGTTACTGATCTTCTGAGTTAGAGAACCTAGTCCTTTTTGTTCCCGCAGTCCTGAAATACCTTTGCAACCAATTCTGGTATTTCATTACCTCTATTTGAAATACCTATATATATGCATCTATATATTTTCTACAAAGTACTAAGAAAAAGTGTGCATTTGTTTATTTCATTAGCTTCCCACGTCTCCTTGAGTATCTCTCCCACTTCTAGTGTTTTCCAAACAGCAAAACTCCCTCTGTTCTCTGGTTGCCTAGAATTTATCATGATGCTTCTTGCTTTCTCATCATGCTGTACTGGGTCCCTGTAGTGACCGCGCCCACATTATCTCTCATATCAAGACATAGTTTTCTTGTGGCTAATGTTTCCAGGGACTTCCAAGGTAAGGAAATCTCATACTGTTCTCCAGTCTTACTTCACCATTGCTTGCTTTCTGAAGACACCCTTTATCCTCCCAGGCAGAATTAGACTGCAATTCTACTAAATAAAGAATTCATTGCCTTATATTAAAACTGTTGGTTTATTCACGTGACTTTCTCAATAGTCGAGGAGTTCTTTGAGACCATCTCTGTTTCACTACAGTCTAGAATAGTCCCTAGGATACAGACACTTTTATTTTTTGATAAAGCAATTGTTGTACCAACAATGATACTGGAGTCCAAAGGTTTGCAGGCCTAATCATGCAAATTAACAAGTGATTGGCAATAGTGGTCCATGACTTGAAGAGAGGGGAAGTGGTTATAAGGTTAAGCAGACTGTAAACTCCTTAAGGGCACACAATCGCCTCTCACATATCTTTATCTTCAGTTAACCTTGTGCTGAGGTAATGCACGGGCTAATACCTAGAGGGCTGTAAGAGGTGCTGTGAATTAAGAAGATATGGTGATGAAAGTCAAGAATTAAAAAGGACAATTGAGAACCAGGAGGAAGGAAATAGAAGCAATAAGAGGACAATTTGGCTTATTCCCTCAATAGCATCTTTTTACCCAAAGCCATCTGAACTTGCGTGGAATCATCCCCCTGAACCCAGCTCTGACTCCCAGAATTTCTACCCTAATCTTAGAAAAAAAAAAAAAAAGGCAGCTAATTAGTTGCTCAGATATGTGGTGGTTCTTGTCCAAATTCCTATCATTTACCTGAAACATTAACTCTTGAAAGTATTAAGTAGTGGATAATGATTTAAGAGCAGATCTATAAGGATTTTGTACATTTTTGTACGTTTGTCTATCTAAACAAAGTAATTGTAGAGACTCTGAGGAGTAGGGGAAAACTCAGTAGTGGCATGAGTTTTAAACTCTGTGACAGGCAGGAGGGAGGTGTAAATGGGACTTTTGACATCCTTAAATTACCTTGACCCAAGCAACAATCTGCTAGGCCACCCTTATTCATAGGCAAGTGCACCCACCCACGAGCAGGTCAATGTGTGGCAAATAACAGGGTGTACTGACAATCTTGGTAATTGAAAAGAGGGTACCTCACATCATCATATCATAGCCCCAGTGAGGGTGGATATGATTTTTATGGACATTTTCTCTTTAGGTATTACTTCCGTATCTATCATGGGAGTTTAGAGGCACTCTGTAATGCTCCAAGGACGGCAGCTGGCAAAATGTAGCAGCCAAGGAGAGGCAGCAAGGGACACAAAAAGCTGACAGCTTTGAGCAGAAATGTAGACTGAAGTGTGCATATTTTAATATCCTTTGTTCTAGGACTCCTAGAAAAGTACGTGTGCCAACTTCAGAAGATGACATCTCACTCTAACAATGGAATCATACCAAACATTTGCATCATTGACTTAACAGTGGAATCAACAGAAACCTTTAAAACAACAGAGTATGGTTTTGAGTACGTACACAGTTTTTCATTGACACATATTGAAATGAGGGATTTAGCTAGATCTTTCTAGTACATCTGAGTCCAACTGGAACTCTCAGAGTTGAGAAGGAGAGCAGCACATACCTCAACTATCTCTAGCCCAACCTCCCTTAACCTTGTCTAGGGTCAGCATTTTTGCCTGATTTTCCTGGAGAGGAATTTGGACAAAAGCTGCTTCACCTTTCACATGACGGGGTGGCTATTTTGAATTTTTAAAAAACAGTGGAATGGCGTTGACAGTTCTGTTTTTTGTTTGTTTTGTTTTGTTTTGGAAAAAAATATAAATTCAGTTGTGAACATGATAATCAGAAGTTTTGGTTGGTAGTTTATGTGTAAGATTGTTGGAAATTTCAAAAGGAATTATTCTATAATAAATGAAGTTTATTTTATTGAGAAAAATACCTCAAAGCACAAAGTCTTTGAAGAAGAAAATCATAAGAAATAGTCCTTAAAGGTGAAAACTCCAACAATACATAGGCAACGTAACTGATACAAGTAATACAGCATATTAATGTCTTATATGCATGTGCATTAAATAACCTTAATGTTTGAAGTATTTTCACATATTATCTCATTCAATTTTCACAATAATCTTGCAGTGTTCTTATTACCACCATTTCACAGCTGTGGATTTTCTGGTTCAGAGAGGATAATAACTTTTGAAAAGCCACATAGCTAATATTCATTATAACTATGATACAAATATAGATCTCTTGTATATTTTAACACTTATTTATTCCACTCTATTACACTGCCTAGAAATATTAAAGTTTGTATTAGACATGTGTAGAAAGAAATCACTATGAAATTTTCTCAACCAATATTTTCGTGTTTCTTTTTATTTATTTTTAATAGTTTACAAACCCTTCAAAGCAATTTGAGATTTTGCTCTTTCTTTTAAACATTCTAACACAAATAATAACGTTCTATCATAATCGGCCTGTTTTGCAGAAAGGCAGTCATTAATTTTTGTTTTTATTCTAGGTAAATTCTGCTTATATAATTAGTAAATTAGTAATCCAATGTAAGTAGTATGCCCTGTTTGAATAAGTCAAATTGAAGACCTTCTATTATAAGCTTTAATATCACCATGGTTCTTTCCTTCATAGCATTTATTTATATTTCTAATTATGCATTTATCTGTGTGATTTTGAGGGGAGTATTTTATCTAGGCTGTAGTCACTGTATGTTTTTATTCATTGTTGAGTCCTCAGTCCTTATAACACTGCCTAATAGTTAATAGGCTCTCCGTAAATATTTGTTGGATAAACAGATGGCCAGATATATGTATGTGTGCATGCATGTATGCATTATGTATGGATGTATAAATGGATGGGTGGGTGGATGGATGGATGGATGGATGGATGGATGGATGGATGGAAGGATGAAAAGACTGATAGAGGAAGGAAATCAGGAAATGGATAGATCATTTTGAACTGCTAGTATTGAATAAGGCTTTATAAATGACCGGGGATTTAATCTGGGCTTTGAAAGGAGGGCAAGAGTAAGATCTCAATCCACATGTTGAAATATCTTTATTGCACCTTTAATTTTTTCCATTTAGTGCAATCAAGGCAATGCATCCTAAATTAAGCCTCACAGCTTTTTTTTCAACACGTGTGGTGAAGCAGTTATTGCTATATTAAGCAATGCAGCTAATAAAAAGAGGAAATAAGAAGTCGTTGTTAAATGAATAGAGTCCCACTTCCTCTCCAGATTCATTTAATACTATATATCCTGGTACTATGAAATGTTTCATTAGAAAGGGCCTTTTACTAAAAGGTAAACCTAAGCCATATTTATCCTTTCTACAGACCTATATGATGCATTAGAAACAGTGGAAACGACCAGCTAGATTTTGATTTAGCGCTAACGGACAAATATTGATTATTGTTTGTTCTGCAGAATGTCTGAAAAGGCAATAAGACTCAATTGTTTCTCTTGCTCAACATACTCTTAACACCCACCACCTTTTAGCAGACCTAATTCATAACTGTATGCTCCCTGCCTAGCCCTTAGAGATAGCTGAGTTTTCAACTTTTTACAGAACTTACTCTCTTTTGATTACCACAAAGGGGATTATAAAACTCTATCAAGGCTTTCTTTTTTGTGCATCTCTTCATTCCTCCTTTTTCTAAATTTTCTCTCTCCCGTGCCGTTTTCCAGTCATCTTCCACATTTTTGCTCTGAGCTTTAATTAGTTGATCTAGCAAATTAAAAAGTAATTATTGCTTTGCTTTTGCTTTTTTGTCTTTTAGTTTTAAAAGGAAACTCTCCCTTCCATGTAATGTCAGATTTTTCCTTGATCAGGAACTTCACAATATTCTCCTCCATCTTCTCCAGGAGCAAAGAGACTGAAAACAGGCTCTAGGCCCTTTCCATGGCAGCCCAGAGGGGATAGTTACTTTGTCATTAGCTGTTCCTTCAAAGGTGCTCTCCAGTGTTCATTGCCACCCAGTTGTCACAGACACTTCCTTACTTCCTAACCCTTCTTCTCACTGGGAAATGCTCCTCTTCTGTGGCTCATGTTTTTCTCTTATCAGATAATTGACTTAAAAGTGTATACAGTCTAGACAAATTCTGTCAAGTGAGACAAGATGACAAAAGAGTACATTTTCAGAAATAATGACTAAAAGAGGACACGTGCACCACTCCATCCCTGATTGATTGTCCTCATTACTTTGCTCTGGCCACACAAGAGCCACATGTGGTAAGAAATCCACACACTCTGCTCTCTTACGTCTATCTTTGCTTAACATTTGGAAAAATCAACATCATTTCTAGATGCAGAGAATATCCAGATAGAATCAAGAAAAGCAAAGGTCTTAAGAAATGAGGCTCAAAGGGATGCCATGAGGAAGACAGATTAAGAAATAAACAGAAACGTCAATAAGAAAGGAAGCAAGATATGTTGAAAAGATCTGAGTTCTGGTCCCGGTTTAGTCATTAATTCACTGTGTGACCTTGGGAAAGTCACATAAACTTTCTGGAGCGCGCTGTTCTCATTTTCAAAATAAGGAAGTCAGTCGAGATGATTTCCAAGTTATTTTCTAGATTTGAAATTCCATGATGCTAAGACAGAAGACATTATCAATTATGACTGGTACTATAATAAAATAACCTAAGCAAGCCTCTGTCATCAGAATGACTGGGTTCAAATACTGCCTCAATTTTTTTAAATTGACTCTAAGATCTTTGGTCAAATTTTAACTTCCCTAATTCTCAATCTTCTCATCTGTAAAATGGGGATTACAACAGTATCTATGTGACAGGGTTGTTGGTGAATTAAGGAAAATAATTTACATAAAGCCTAATTATGATGGTGCTCAGTAGGGATACTGATGCTAGGAATTTAATATGGACTACAGTCTTCTCAGAAACAACTAGGTAGAAAACAAAATGTACCTAATTTATGTATTTTCTTGATGAGTTTCAGCTTTCCTGATTCAATATTTTTAATATCATATGCTAATAGGTAAAACCTAGTTAATTATGTTCCTGCTCCTAAATTCCGAGTATCACAATTAATATGTCAGTCTAGCATCCAGTGGAGCTGGGCAATTGGGTCTAAGGTAGCAGCTAAACTCTGGATTTCATTAAGCTTCAAATCTTATGCCTTTGACAGCTTCTGGGCTTCTGAGGAGTTCACCTGAGACCCAGCTAGACATTGTGTCTGTCATTACCAAAAATTTAGAATACACCTGGCAGTGGATGATCCAGCTTCCATGATTTGCAGTCTTTACTATTCACTAAAACCAATCTGTCCTTAAAAAGAGAAAGAGCACTCCAGGACTATAGTGCTTTGGTTTCCATGACAACAGCATAGGTCAATAGCTGCAGTCACACCTTCATCAGCCTTGATTGCATCTGGCAATTTACCGTCTCTGTGCTTCCTTTTGTTTAAGCCTCTCTCATTTGCTTAATTCCCACCTCTGTTGGGAGAATCGCAAAATGCAAAACTACAGGAGCTGAATTTAAATTAAAAGCAATAGAAGCCACAATAAAACGCTGTAGAACTGCTTATGTTATAACTCATAGACACATGCTTCTTGAAATCAAGTTCTATATCCTGAATCTCAGAATCTTTCTTCCCATATTCTGTTGCAGCTTGGAAATTCTTTACTTGCAATATCCTTTTTTTTTTTTTTTTTTGAAAAATCAATGTTATTCTGCCTTCTAAAACCATATTATGATATCATAGATATCAGCTTTGTTAGGACAAAGCCCAAACTCCTCAATCTGTCCTACAAAGCCTTGTATCATCTGCCCTTTGCTCACAGGTACTACCTTCCCTTGCTCTTCTCCATTCACACTCTACACTTATGTGGTATTTATCTTCCTTCAGGTCTTGAACACACCCTATACTCTGGGCCTCACACATGCTAGCCCCTCTTTTTGGAACATAATTTCCTCAATCTCTTTGTCTGGCTATTTCCTATTGTCCTTCAGGTATTAGTTGGGGTGTCACTTTCTGCAGGAAAGCTTTCTTAACTCCAAGTCTGGTTAGTCTTCCATCATATCATGTGCTTCTCTAACATTATCTCGATACATTTTAGTAACCTTATAAGTATCAGAACTCCTTTATGCTGTGTAAGTCCACTGAGCAGAGACACAAGGCAGTTTCTACACCCTCTACCCACCAACCCCAGTCCTCTCCCAATGTTTGACACATCACAGGCGCTTGATAAATATTTGTTATATGACTGAAATCACCTTACCCTCTTAGATCATGAAAGTTAATTGTTATAATTTTCATAACCTTAATAGTCTATAATCCCTTTTCTATCTCACTGTAAGCATCTACCAAAAGGTAATTTTATTCGAGATGTATTTGTAATCTTCTTATCTTTCACAAGGATATCAGTGGCTATCCATTCACTCAAAATGGATAAATTCTAGAATCCCTGGTCTGGATGTTTTTCATGATATAATCAAATAACTTGATTTTTAGTTCTAGCTCCATGTAGTTATCCTAAGAATATTTCAAAATAAATAGCACAGAGATATGTTGAAGTAAATTAAGTAAGTAGCACTGCTGAGCCATAAACCTATAGTTATCGGACAAGTCCACTAGCCTGATGCCCAACAGGGCCTGGACCACTCCTTGCTGTATAAACACAGAGTTATGTTTCAGAGCTCATTATTCAGAAGTCAAGGAAGAGCAGGAAAGACACTGCTTTCCAAATGTGACACCACTTGGCTTCAGTAACTGGGGATCACAGAGACAAGTCTTGTTTGTTGGAGCCAGGCAATGATGTTGAAGAAGAAACTACTCACTACATGATATACTGATACCATATTATTCTGAGGTTGATGTTTTTGACTATGGGATATTCTGAGCTGTCAGCTTTTGAAAGTATTAGCAAGCAACCTGTGCTATGGACACCTTCCCTTCATCTCTGAGGCTTCTCCTATCTCATCACTAATTGCATCTCTATTTCTGAGGGATACCCAAACTTGGATCCATATTCATTACTTTGACCCATGCTGAATTTCAGATATCTGAAGGACAATGAATAGAAATAAGTAATAGATGATGAGCTATGAGGGTGAAATGCTTTAAAAAGACATTTGGGCAGGAAAGATCATGTATACATTTCTAGATCACTTAGCAAAAGAGTGGTAGGGAAAGGATCTGAGAGCCAAGAAAAGAATCACGTAGAACCACTACATTGAATGGCTATATAAGACAAAAGGAACAGCAAAGGAGCCTAAGAAGGAAGCAAGAACACAATGCTGCAAAGTGACCACAAAAAGTAAACCCTAAAATGTGGATATTAGACTTATCTCTCTCTGAATTTTAAAAACCAACTAGTTACTGTGGCTTAGAATAGCAGCTAAAAATATGGAAACAGGCATCATCTTCCCCTTCTCAATTTCTTTCCTTTCCCTCTCCTACATGGAGCCCAATGTCCAATCTCACAATTGGCCGAAGTGCCTCATCTTCTCTGCTTTCATTCTACCTGACACATCATAATTAAAAAGGGAAAGGTTAAAGAAAAAGAATCTTAACTGCAGCAAGAGAAAGGCAGTTAGTTACTTACAAGGTAGCTCCTATAAGACTGTCAGCTGATTTCTCAACAGAGATTTTGCAGGCCAGAAGGGATTGGCAGGCAATATTCAAAGTGATGAAATAATACTACTCTATCCACAGGGCTATCATTTAAAATTGAAGGAGAGATAAAGAGCTTCCAAGACAAGAAAACCTAAAAGAGTTCACCACCACCAAACCAGTATTACAAGAAATGATAAAGGGACTTCTTTAAGAAAAAGAAGGGGGGAAACCATAACTATGAATAGTAAAATGCAAATAACTAGTACCTATCAATAATCACTTTAAATGTAAATGGCTTAAATCCTCCAATCAAAAAGCATATGTTAGCTATATGGATAAGAAAACAAGATCCATAAATATGCTGTCTACAAGAGACCCACTTCAAATTGAAAGACATATACAGACTGAAAGTAAAGGGTTGGAGAAAGTTATTTCATGCAAATGGGAAAAAAAATGCTGGAGTAGCAATACTTATGTCAGACAAAATAGACCTTTAAACAAAGGCTATAATAAGAAACAAAGGGCACTTTATAATGATAAGGGATCAATCCAAGAAGAGGATATAACCATTGCAAACATTTATGCACCCAACATAGGGGAACCAAATATATGAAATGAATATTGATGGACATAAAGGAAGATATCAACAGTAATACAGACATAATAGGAGACTTTCACACACTATTGACATCAATGGATAGATCTTCCAGACAGAAAATCAACAAAACAACAGTGGACTTAAATGACACATTCAACCAGATGCATTTAATTGATATTTTCAGAGCATTTCACCCCAAAACAGCAGAATATATATTCAAGGGCACATTTTTCAAGATAGACCACAGGTTAGGTCACAAAACAAGTCTCCGTAAATTTAAGAAGACTGACATCATATCAAGTGTCTTCTCTGACCACAGTGGTATGAAACTAGAAATCAATTACAAGAAAAGGTACTAAAAAACACATAAACAAATGGAGGCTAAATAGCATGCTACTAAATAATGAATGAGCTAACAACAAGGAAGAAATCAAAAGATACCTTGAGGCAAATAAAAATGAAAACACAACAACCCAAAATCTACGGGACACAGTGAAAGCAGCCCTAAGAGGGAAATTCATATCAATACAGGCCAACCTCAAGAAACAAGAAAAATTTCAAATAAACAATCTAACCCTACACTTAAAGAAACTAGAAAAATAACAACAACCAAACCCAAAGTTAATAGCAAACATGAAATAATAAAAATCAGAGCAGAAATAGAGTCTAAACAAAAAAACAAAACAAAAAAACCAAAAAACAACAACAATGAAACCAAGAGCTGGTTCTTTGAAAAGAAAATAATAATAATAATAGTAATAATAATAATAATAATACCCTAACTAGATTCATAAAGAAAAAAAGAGGACCCAAATAAAATCAGAAATGAAAGAGGAGAAGTGACAATTGACACCACAAAAATACAAAGGATTATAAGAAAATACTATGAGCAATTATATGTCAACAAATTGGACAATCTGGAAGAAATGGGTAAATTCCTAGAAACATACAATCTTCCAAGGCTAAATCAAGAAGAAACATAAAATATAAACCAACAAATTACTATTAACAAAATCACATCAGTAATCAAAAAACTCCCAAACAAACAAAAGTTCTGGACCAGATTGCTTCACAGGTAAATTTTACCAAATATTCAAATAAGAATTAACACCTATCCTTCTCAAATTATTTCAAAATATTCAAGAATAGGGAAGGCTCCCAAACTCATTTTACCAGGTCACCATTAACCTGATTCCAAAATCAGCAAAGACGTTACAAAAAGAGAAAATTATAAGCCGATATCCCCAACGAACATAGATGCAAAACTCTTCAAGAAAATATTAGCAAATTGAATTCAGCAATACATTAAAGCAATCATACACCACGATCAAGTGAAATTTATTCCCATGATGAAAGTTTGTTTCAATATCCATAAATCAATTAATGTGATACATTACATAAACAAACTTAAGGATAAAAGTCATATGATAATATTAGTAGGTACAGAAAAGTATTTGACAAAATCCAGCATCCATTTATGACAAAAATTCTCAGAAAGTGGGAATAGAGGGAACATACCTCAACATAATAAAGGCCATATATGACAAATCTTCAGCTAATATACTCAATGGGAAGAAAGCTAAAGATGTTCTCCTTAAGATCAGGAAAAGGATGCCCACTTTTATTCACCACTTTTATTCAACATAGTACTAGAAGTCCCAGCCACAGCAATCAGACAAGAAAAAGAAATAAAAGTCATCCAAATGGGAAAGGAAGAAGTAAAACTGTCATTATTTGCAGATGACATGATATTATATAGAGAGGACCTCAGAGATTACACACACACACACAAAACTATTAGAACCGACAAATTCAGTAAAGTAGCAGGATACAGAATGAATATTCAGAAATTGGTTGCATTTTTATATACTGATAGTGAATTTTCAGAAAGAGAAATTAAGAAAACAATCCCATTCCAATTGCATCCCCCAAAAAAGTGGCTAGGAAAAAATTTAACCAAGGAAGTAAAAGACCTGTATTTGGAAAATTATAAGACATTGGGGGGAAAAAATAAAAAGATACAAATAAATAGAAGTATATATCATGCTCATGGATGGGAGGAATTAACTTCATTAAAATGTCCATACTACCCAAAGCAATCTATAGATTCAATGCAATCTCTATCAAAATACCAATGGCATTATTTCACAGAACTAGAATAAATAATCCTTAAATTTATATGGAACCACAAAAGACTTCGAATAGCCACAGCAATCTTGAGAAAGAAGAACAAACTTGGAAGTATCATGCTACCTGATGTCAAACTATACTACAAGCCTATAGTAATCACAAGAGCATGGTACTGGTTAAAGACAGATACATGGATCGATGGAGCAGAATAGAGAGCTCAAAAATAAACTCACACCTATATGGTCAATTAATATCTGACAAAGGAGGCAAGAATATACAATGGGGTAAAGACAGCCTATTCAATACATGATGTTGGGAAAATTGGACAGCTACATGCAAAAAAAAAAAAAAAAAAATGAAAATAGACCATCTTATTTACACTATATACAAGAATAAAGTTAAAATGGATTAAAGACAAATGTAAGACTCAAAACTATAAAACTCCTAGAAGAAAACACAGGCAGCAATCTCTCTGATATTGCTCTTAGTAATATTTTTTCTGATGTATCTCCTCAGGCAAGAGAAACAAAAGTAAAAATAAATAAATGGGACTACATCAAACTGAAAAATTTCTGTATATCAAAGGAAACCATCAAAAAATGAAAAGACAACTTACTGAATGGGAGAAGATATTTGCAAATGATGTCTAAGGGGTCAGTATCCAAAATTTATAAAGAACTCATACAACTTAACACCAAAAAACCCCCAAATAATTCAATTAAAAAATGAATAGAGGACCTGAATAGACATTTCTCCAAAGATGACATACAGATGGCGAATAGACATATGAAAAGATGCTCACCATCACTGATAATCAAAGAAATGCATATTAAAACCACAATGGGATTTATAGATGATGTAATACAGAATTGTACACCTGAAATCTATGTAATTTTACTAACAATTGTCACCCCAATAAATTTAATAAAATAAAATTAAAAAAAAAAAAAAAGAAAAACACAGTGAGATCACCTCACACCTGTCAGAATGGCTATCATCAATAAATCAACAAAAAAAACAAGTGTTGGCAAGGATGTGGCAAAATGGGATCCTTCATGCACTGTTGGTGGGACTACAAGTTGGTGCAGCCACAATGGCAAACAGTATGGAAGTTCCTCAAAAAATTAAAAATAGAACTACTTTATGAGCCAGCAATTCCACTTTTGGGTATTTATTTGAAGAAACACAAAACACTAATTTGAAAAGATATATGTACCCCTGTGTTCATTGCAACATTGTTTACAATAGCCAAATATGGAAGTAACCTAAGTGCCCATCAGTTGACATTGGATAAAGATGTGGTACACATATACAATGGAATATTACTCGGCCATGAAAAAGAATGAAACCTTACCATTTGTGGCAACATGGATGAACCTAGAGGGCATTATGCTAAGTGAAATAAATCAGACAGAGAAAGACAAATACCGTATGATTTCACTCATATGTGCAATCTGAAGAACAAAATAAACAACCAACCAAAACAGAAACAGATCCATAGATACAGAAAACAAACTGATGGTTGCCAGATGGGAGGGGGGTTGAGGAGGTGGGTGAAAAGAGTGAAGGGATTAAGTCATACAAATTGGTAATTACAAAATAGTCACGGGGATAAATAGCATAGGGAATGTAGTCAATAATATTGTAATAACTACGAGTATGTAATAGTGCCAGGTGAATACTAGACTTATGGGGGGGGTCACTTTTTAAATTATACAAATGCTTAGCTTCTATTCTGTACACTTGAAACTAATATAAAATAAATTGAATGCCAACTGTAATTGCAAAATAACAGACCTAAAAAACCTAATTGTCCCTTTTAAATAAAAATTGCCTTAATATATCCTTGCATATTAGTGATATTCAAAATAATATGTGTAACTCTGGCCATTGTTATTTTCCAAAATGTTTCAGCAATTTCACCAAGTGTGTTAGTCTTAAATTAAAAAAAATACCTTATTAATTTGATCAGCAAGCATAATTGAGCATGTCCTCTAAGCAAAGTACCGGCAATGAAGCCAGTAAGACAGGGAGTACGACAGAAAGTGTTTCTGCCCTCACGGAGCCTGCCTTCTAGGTAGGGAGAATAGATTGTAAGTAATACACACACAAACACTAATCAATCTGAAGAGGACCAAAGCAAGGTAAAAAGGGTCAGAGAGTAATTGTAGGGGGCTGTTTCAGATTGTGTTGTCAGCTCTGAGTAGGTGTCTTTCGATCAGAGAGCTAAATGAAACAAGTTCACAGTGTGACTCTCTGGGACAAAGTATTCAAGGCTGAGAGAAGGCAACTTTTGAAAATGGACAGATTTTAGGACTTGCAAGGTTAGTGAGTACATAAATACATGACCATGACAAGAGTATGTGCACTTAGCAATGTATTTTCTCATAGCCAATTATTATCTATATTCAACCAGGGTATACAGCCAGACAGTTCTCTCTTCTTTTTTAACCGCTTACCTTACTTGCAGTTATGGGGGGCGAGGAGGAGGTGAGCAGAAGGAAATAGAGGATATTGTTGTTTAATTTCTCTTTTTACTATACATACTCCCCATTCTTGGTCCATCTCCTATTTCCTATTCTCTCTTCTCTCCCTCCTTCTCTCAGTTCCACTCCCTCCCTCACCCTCCTCCTCCTCTTCCTCTTCCTCCTGTTTCCCCTTGCACCCCTCTTTCAAATTTCTATCTCCTATCTACATCCTTTGTCACAATATTTCCCTGCCTTCTTAAAATCTCAAAAGTAAAAATTGTCTTTGAGAGATAAATAATAAAGTCTGTCTACATTTACTGAGAGCAGCAGTTTGCATTTGTGTTATATTTTTAGCAAAAGTAACCACATGTACCACAATTAAAAGAGGAAGGATATCGGGGGCAGGGAAAACAGATAGCATCAAATACAATGAGTGTGGCTTTGCTATGCACTCACAGAAATGCAGAAATATTTCATCCTGTGACTTATAACTCAACTTGGTAGGACTCCATGGCCTGCATCCAGCAAGGAGAACCTGGCGTCTTGACCTTGTTTTCAACTGGCAACTTGAAACATTTCACTTCAATCTGTCTTATACTTCAATATAAAGGTAATAATAACATACCCCAATAATGAAGTAGCGTGCTCCAATCTATTATTAATCTGCACAGCAAATGGGATTTTGCTTAGCCCTTTGAAAACCCTGCTTTACAACCTCCCAGTTACTGCTCAGACCGGACACTCACCCATGTCTCTTGTCACCTCAATGGTGACTCTGACTCTTCCTGTAGATAACACCAATTCCATTGTTAATGGATTAACTTCTCTCTACTCCTTCCAGCCTGATTTCCAGTGTCCTACCAAGATATGGACACTGATGGTATTTCTGTCAGGTTATTTTCAGCTCCTATAACTGGTTGCTAGGAAGGCATGGATATTGACTCTTCTAGCAAAGAAAAATTCTTTTTTTTTTTTTTTTTTTTTTTTTTATTAAATTTATTGAGGTGACAGTTGTTAGTAAAATTACATAGATTTCAGGTGTACAATTCTGTATTACATCATCTATAAATCCCGTTGTGTGTTCATCACCCAGAGTCAGTTCTCCTTCCATCACCATATATTCGATCCCCCTTACCCTCATCTCCCACCCACCCCCTTACCCTCTGGCAACCACCAAACCATTGTCTGTGTCTATGAGTTTCTGTTTCTCATTTGTTTGTCTTGTTCTTTTGTTGTTTTGGTTTATATACCACATATCAGTGAAATCACATGGTTCTCTGCTTTTTCTGTCTGACTTATTTCGCTCAGCATTACACTCTCAAGATCCATCCATGTTGTCACAAATGTTCCTATATCATCTTTTCTTACTGCCGAATAGTATTCCACTGTGTATATATACCACAACTTCTTCATCCATTCATCTATCGAAGGACATTTTGGTTGTTTCCATGTCTTGGCCACTGTAAACAAAGCTGCAATGAACATTGGAGCACACGTGTCTTTATCTCTAAATGTTTTCAGATTTTTTGGGTAGATACCCAGGAGAGGGATTGCTGGGTCATATGGCAATTCTATTCGTAATTTTTTGAGGAACCTCCACACCGCCTTCCATAACGGCTGCACCAGTCTGCATTCCCACCAACAGTGTATGAGGGTTCCTTTTTCTCCACAGCCTCTCCAACATTTGTTACTATTTGTCTGAAAAATTCTTATTTGAGACTTTTAAATGACGATCTGCTCCAGGACCAATCTAGAAGTTGAGAACAAGGTAAATCCTTGTCTTCTCTAAAAGGAACATAGGAGCTATTTCTAACCTTTATGAATTTTCATCCATTAGTAAGTGATCAATTTTGTTCACTGCCCTACCCACTTCCATCTTGCATCTTTTCAGTCATTTCTCAACTCAGTATCTCTTTTTAAAATGTAAACATTGTCATGTCACTTCTCTGCTTAGAATTTGCTTCCCTAATAGAGTGTAAGTCATATACCAAGACCTTCAAGAAGTTGCATTGTCTACTATTCCCTTCTTCACCAGCCCAGCAGGTATCAATTGAGCCGTCCCTCACTAAGCTCCAGCCCCCATGGTTTTCTTTAAGTTCCCAAAGCACCATCAATTCTTCCACGCCTCAGATTCTTTTCTCGTGCTGGCCTCATACCTGCCCATCACATTTACATGGATAACTCATTTTCGTCCTCAAGTATCAACTTAAGTGGGTCCTTACAGAGGTCTCCTCTGTCCATCTTATCAAAATCCAAACCCTCTTTCCCACCCAACTCCATTGCTCTCAAAAAGAGAAAGCTATTATTTTTTCTCCAAAGCAGTTACTATACATTTTTTATCTGTATCATTTTGAATTCACCTGGCAAAATAAAAATCATACCAGTTTGTTTTAACGAGGAGAATTGAATACAGGAAATAGCTTTTAAAAAAATAGTACTGGTAGACTGAAAAGACAGGGGTGAAAAGGAGATTTTGGTACCACAGACAAGTCACTACAGGAAACGTCACCATGACTATGGCTGGGACTTATCAGAACCTAGAAGGAGGTGTGTGGGGAGCCATGGTTTCTTGCAACCCTGAACCTTGCAGACTGGCTCGGTTTCTGCCCCCATAACATTGTCTCTGCCTTATCTGAAAAGCGCCTAACGGCTGCTGAGGAATGTGGTGAAAACGGCCAGTTCCCAGACACAGAAAACTAAGGGCTTTCTAGACAATTAGTAGATTCTGTCTCCTTGAAATATTTACTTTTGTGAGTTTCAGTGACCTTGTATCTTCTATGTCAAAGTAAGGTTGAAGCTGGAAAGATTTACTTTCACTGAGATAATGCATATCTTCTTCGTTTAACTGCACGTACTCAAACTGTATATATTGGTTAGAGATAATAAACTCAGGGCTTCAGCATGACTGAAGAGTGTGTGTCTTTTATTTCATTCCCACTCCCCCATTCAGGTACTGATCGACTCGTGGCGGCTGGCCCGTCACACTTGGCGCCCGAACAGGGACCTGAATACGGGGGTAACAGTGAGGAACACCGCGTGGCAAGGGCCCAGCTCGTAGAGAGCTTATCAGTGGATGCGTGGTGAGTAAGGCACAATACCCCTCGGTCGAATGAATGTGTGAGTGAGTGATAGTTCCACGACTTCTTGTCACGGAGCTTGATTGGGCCCTAATCTGCGGTTCCGGTTCTGTCATACGGCATAACGGCGACTGGACTTCTGTCCACCTGTCCGGGGGATTATACCGGAGCGCCTTAGCCAAGACAGATTTGGCTCCGCGAGGCCAGACGGGCATCAGAGTGTTTTCTTTGTTTGAAAGAAGGGCCGAGTTAGGGTGAAGGATGGGTCACGCTAGCAGCAAGGACCTGTATGTTAGAGGACTTAAGAAATTGCTTGCCGCCCGTGGCAGTCGGGTGAGCAGAGAACAGTTAGATAAGTTTTTAGAATTTGTAAAAGAAGTTTGTCCATGGTTTCCAGAAGAAGGCACTGTCAGTCTGGAAACTTGGGAGAAAATGGGAGAGCAGTTACAAGATTATTATGCTGCCCACGGACCTCAGCAGATCCCTGTAGAAACATTCGGGTTGTGGACCTTGATTAGAGATTGTTTAGATCTCAGGCGTAAGAGCTGTAAGCTAGAGAAAGTAAAACAAGCTGGCAATGAAGAAATTCTTTCATCTGCCGCTTCTCTGGCAGAGAGAGAAAAGGGGGAGGAAGCCAAACCCACAAAAGAACTTTTTAAAGATACAGAGCCTATTTATTATGAACCTCCGGTCGAGGACTGGGAAGATTTAGACCCTCAGAATCAGGAAGACTTAGAGGATAAAACAGCCAAATATAATAGGAACAAATACCCTCCTTTGGTGGCTATGGCTCAAGAAGGCAGACAACCTGCAGGCACTACACTTTCTTTTGCAGATCAGCTAAAAAAGATTCAGGGACAGCTGATTGAGCTTAAAGTTGCTGTGGATGGAGGAAATTGTCCTCGGAGTCCCCAGATTCCTTTTAGAAATCAATGGAATCCTCGGGGTAAAGATCCCCCTTGGAAGCAGAGGTGCAAAGATTACAAGCTGCACTCACTTCCCTCTCTGTTCAAATGCAATTAGTCCAGGCTCAACAGACTGGGCCTTTATTAAAATCTCAATCAAAATAAAAGCCTAGGTTACAATTAAGCTCTCCTCCAAGTGTAGTTGCAGGGCTAGATCCACAGCCTGAGGCCCCTGTTGTAGCCCCTGTGACAATGAGACAATTACCAGGCGTAAAAGATCAAAGGTCCCCCCTACAAAAGATTTTACAAGCTGCTAGTACAGGAGCAACTTGAAAAAGGACACATTGCTTCCTCCAATTCTCCCTGGAATTCTCCCATATTTGTTATTAAAAAAAAATCTGGTAAGTGGAGATTATTACAAGATTTACAAAAAGTTAATAAAACCATGAAATTAATGGGAGCCTTACAGACAGGCTTGCCCTGTCCTGCAGCCATACCAAAAAACACATATAAAATTGTTTTGGACTTAAAAGATTGTTTTTATACTATACCTTTAAATCCTGATGACTGCCCTAGATTTGCTTTCAGTGTTCCTTCTGTTAATTTACAAAAACCTTTTAAGAGATATCATTGGCTAGTGCTACCTCAAAAAATGGCTAGTAGCCCTACATTATGTCAAAAATTTGTATCAGCTGCTATAAAACCTACCTAAAGGACATTTTCAGATATTTACATCATCCACTACATGGATGACATACTTCTTGCCCACTCTTGTGAACCAAAGTTGCTTGCTGCTTTTGCTCATTTACAAAAAAAAACTCCACAATTATGGGCTAGTTATAGCCCCCCCAAAAAAATTCTGCAAGTGCTTCCTTACTCTTATCTGGGATATTGTTTAATGCCTCAGGCCATTGTGCCTCAAAAAATACAAATCCGGCAAGATTGTTTAAAAACATTAAATGATTTCCAAAAGCTACTGAGAGACATTAACTGGATTAGACCTCAGTTGCGGTTGACAACCGGTGAATTACAACCTTTGTTTAAAATATTACATGGGGAAGCTGATCCTACTTCTCCCCGCGAGATAACATGGGGAAGAGGCTTTGCTTGTATTTCTCCAGGTCTGAAAGAAAAACCTTTGTGAATTCCTGGTCGGTGTTCAACCATACCATGAATGACAGCCCACAGAAGAGAAGACATCTATAGATACCCATCCACGCCCCTAGGGTGTGAAAATCTCTCACTTTCCACAGCTGCAGAAGGACTTTCCACTTCAGACCCTGTTAAATGGATAAAGACTTTGGGTAGAGGGTTTGCTGGAGATATTGCTATTCTGTTTATTGTTCTGTTTATTTTACATAGTCCTCAGATGTGGACAAATAGCCCTCCGACAGGCTGTAAATGAAATAACTGCACATTCTGTGTTTCTCATGCTTCAAAAACAAAAAAGGGGGAGATGCAGTCACACAACAGCCTAGCCGACTGTCCCCCCCATGTCTTTCCTTAAGGAAAGAAGAGCCTGTAAGACTGTGTCTTTTTAGGAACTTTGCTTATCTCTATATTTTACACCTTATGTCTCTCTGTCTGGTCCCCAAAAGATGGTTTGCAGCCAAAGACGGGTAAGATATCTCACAGGAGATACAACCTAAGCCAGGCAAAACCGAGTGGGGACCCCCAATGAGCTGCCTTAAAAGATCCAAAAAGGAGCCTTGCCTCCCCTTCCCCCTGCCTGGGAAAAGCCACTGCTGTCTCTGGCTTTCCTCAAAGGAGATCGGTAGCCAATGACGGGTAATGATCAGTAAGCGTTTTTACAACCTAAGACAGGAGTCGATCGCTTTGATGATTGATATCCAATGACGGGTAAGTAAAAATGTCTGTACTGACCACCTAAGCCAGACACGATCTTATAAAAAATAAAAAAGGGGATATGTAGGGAATTGGAGCATTAAGGGTTAAGAAAATGTAACTTCAAGCAGAGTTTGGGAGGATGGCTGAGGGAAACTCCGATAAGCATAAAGAACAAACAGACACCTGTTGCCCTGGAAATGGGAAAATATCTAAAGGTCTAAGAACAGTCAGGGTCAAACTTTGAGAAAACGTAACTAATCTGTACTTGCTGCCTCAGCCGCTTTATGTAACCTTCTTGTTTCTGTGTGTATAAAAGAAAGCTGGCTTCATGATAAAGTTCAAAGTATGAGAGAAGCTGAACCCTTAAAATTTGATGCAGCTCAGGCTGCCTCTGAGTTTGTTGATGTTCTTAGGAGTGTTTTGCCCTCTATGCCTTATATTACCCATTCTGTTATAATATTTCTTACATTGAGCATCTGTGTCTGCTTGGTTCTGTGCCTACTCCCCATCCTCATCAGATGTTTCATCAGCAGGATGTTAGACTTACGAGCTGACATCCATCAGCTTGAGCTCAAGGCGAAGCCTTAAGTCTTTCTCCCCCATGCATTTAGAGGGGCGGGTTAGCCAAAGACGGGTGAGTACTTGGGAGCCGCTTCAACACCTAAGACAGGGCTTGTATTAATAAAATATGAGTACCAATGACGGGTAAGTTGAGGCAGGCGTCCTGGGATGCCTAAGTCAGGCACCATCACCTCGCCATCCTGGCTGGATGGACTTTGCTTTTATAAAATAAAAAAGGGGGAGATGTGGGGAGCCATGGTTTCTTGCAACCCTGAACCTTGCAGACTGGCTCGGTTTCTGCCCCCATAACATTGTCTCTGCCTTATCTGAAAAGCGCCTAACGGCTGCTGAGGAATGTGGTGAAAACGGCCAGTTCCCAGACACAGAAAACTAAGGGCTTTCTAGACAATTAGTAGATTCTGTCTCCTTGAAATATTTACTTTTGTGAGTTTCAGTGACCTTGTATCTTCTATGTCAAAGTAAGGTTGAAGCTGGAAAGATTTACTTTCACTGAGATAATGCATATCTTCTTCGTTTAACTGCACGTACTCAAACTGTATATATTGGTTAGAGATAATAAACTCAGGGCTTCAGCATGACTGAAGACCGGCCGCATTAGCGTTTGTGTGTGTCTTTTATTTCATTCCCACTCCCCCATTCAGGTACTGATCGACTCGTGGCGGCTGGCCCGTCACAGAGGTGCCCTACAGGGCTGGAACCCAGAGCTGTGAAGGTGTCATTTGTCTCCTGTCAGTCCCTCGGGAGCTTGGAGGAGGGCCCTGGAGAACTGGTTCTCAGATACGAAGGAGAGGGTGCTGCCTGGCTGGTTCTGGCCTCTCTGACAGGTTCGATGAAGCTGGTTCTAGAAGTGCTGGAAGAAACTGGAAACTGCAAACAATGGGTGATGTTGTAGTACATTACATGGCAACAGTACCTGGTTGGGACAACAGCAAAAAAAGAAGCGAGTCTCTTTTGCGTCCTGCTGCCCACCAGTTCTCCTCAGTGTCCCTTATTACCAGAACTGAATATGGACCTGCCTGGCAAAGGAAAAAAGTGTCGTTTGCAGAGTCCCAGCCTAAGAAATTCAAGGATGGGTTTAGAAATGAGATGTTGTAGGTTAATAACTAGCATAGTATTTCTTTGTTTGTCTTTGTTTTCCTACTGGACAGTTCGTGTTCAGGACCCACATCTTTCTTTTTACTACTTTACAATCTCCATTTGTACAGCAAAGTAAAAAATATATAGAAGGGACTCAATAAATATTCCTTGAATGGATAAATGTATTAGATTTTATTCAAAACTACTTAGAAAAATGTACAATTCAATTCTTGTCAATTGAACAATAGTGAGTGCCTCATATGATGGTCAAGGCATTGGAGCTAAAATGTGAATATGAGGCAGTTCCTTACTATTAGTAGGGAGTTTAAGACATTCTCACATTACATATTTAAATAACAAAATGTCACAGCAAACATTCACATGCTTAAATGATCAAAGAATTGAACAGGCAGTAAAATCTACAGGCGCTGGGGGTGGGGGAAGGTAAATGTAGGTTTGGAATGATTCAGGAAGCTTACAGAAGTTATGATCAGAGGCAGGATTGAGAGGGGGGCAGACAGGAGAAGCTGGGGAGGAGGGGGGAGTTTGGCGTGTTCTGAGATGATGCTGATGAAAGCAGAGAAGGGAGGGATTAGTAGAAGCCACTGGAAAAGTAAATTGTAACCAATTGTGTAAAATCAAGGATGTTGGACTTAGAAGGAGGAGCATTATGTTTTTTGCAAAGAGAAGGTTTTAGGCAAAGGAGTGATTCGCCATTGGAAAGATTTTCTGAAAATAATCATGGGGCACTGTTGAGGGTGTGGAAACTAGAGTCAGAAAGACTGACAGTAGGAAAGCGTGACAATCATCCTGAGCCAGAAAAAGATGGTGGGAATAGAAATACAAAGGTAACAGGCACCATTGGAAGGAAGAATCAATATAACACAATGCGTAGTTAATCCAGGGCAAGGATGATGGAGAGGACATTTAGAATTAATCCACAGGGATTCACATACGGAGGATGCAGAAGGGTGGTGATAGACGACACACCACTGAATTTCAGCAGAACTTGATTAGTAATGACATCAGTAAAATAAAAGCCACAGTGAATATTTATCCTCCAATAACTCAGCCTAGTATTTTAAAAGTTAATATGCATCGGGAAGAATATATATATCTTCATCTTGAGGGACTTCAGAAGAACAAGGCTTCTGGAAGTTGTAATATTCAGATGTTATCTTATTTCCATAGATATGATCCTTGAAACAGGGCTGCTGGGTGTTCTCGTACAGTTCCTTATCAGTTTCTTCTTCAGCTTTGGGAGGACCTGCTTCCACATTTTCATAGATGTCCTGTATGTCAGTCCCCCCTGCAGCACATCTATGGTCTTGGGTTTGAACTAAGATTTTATGCCTCGAGCTGATAACATGGGGATTCAAGGAGAGTGTTTTAGTATAGTCTTTTCTCCTGCTGCTTCTCCTTTGCAAAAACTTCGGTAAGGTAAATTGTGTTGTGCCACGGTGTTTCCAGTGCCAAACACACCCAATTCCACAGATCACCAGCAGTAAAAGAAGGAAAATTCCTATAGAAATGGCCATTGAAGTGTTTCCACAGCTTTTCAACATTTTTGCACAAACAGTGTTGTTTAGTAGTAGCGTGTTGCCCTTAATGAATTCACAGGTACAGGCCGATGTAACTCTTTGTAGGGTACAGTTCAAAGGTAATTTTAGAAACTCTTTTAGACATTTCTCTTTCAGATCTGAAAGAATATTATCTGACAAAGTACTAATGCAATTAAAGGAGAGATTGAGGAACCCTGATTTTGGAGGCTGATTCTCGTATCTGATGCGTTTTTCATCACAACCATTATTGTACACTTGTACCGAGTCAGGAGGGATTTTAATCAACTCCAACTTCTTTTCTGTCGGTGAATCAGAAAATGAAGCAGAAATGAGTGGGAGATAATAGCAGAGTTGAAAACTCAAGAAAAAGAAGGTTGAATGACCTGCCATCCAGAAACCTGCTATAAATTAAAGACATATTAATTACATATTTATTACATCAGCATAATTAAATATCTACCATTTTCTACCAATGCATTAAGCACCATTTAGTGAGTTCCTGGTTTAATACACAATACAGTACTAGATGTTGTGAGTAGAGAAAAATATTTAGAACAACCTGTCCCTGCCCAAGCCTGAGTGATTTTATCACTTAGATTTCCACACGGTTTTTGACAACAGGCTAATAGTTTTCAAGTGAAAGGCAGTGCTTTGAACACCATAAGAGGAAAGGGACAAGTGCAATCATTTCCATTACCTATCACCTCCTCTGTGAAGCCTGTGGAGTGGTAATAGACAATGTCTTTTCCTTAATCACTCCTTCCTCTGTATTACCACATTAATGAATCCATTCTCTATTATAGCATGATAATCTAAATTACAGGAAACTCTGTATCTTCCTACTTGGTTAAATGGTGGGCAGAGATCAGATCTTTTCATCTTTATATTCCTAGAGTGCAAAACACTTAGCACACAAAAGTAACTCAGTCAAATTTATTGAAGAATGATTAAATAAACAAATGACTCCAAATCTTAGCACCTAATTGCTTAAATCGATAGTTTAAAACTCAAGATATGTCTTCTAAAGGGTACAGTTTATACTTAAAAGAAGAAAAGAACTCTGTGACATAAAACAAAATATCTTTGAAAGCCTCCCTATCACCAGTCTGCTCACAATTTTCAGCAAACAACTTTCATTCAATTAAGATAATTTTAGAGTATTTTCTGTCAGTTTTAAAATGGTTCGTCTAGACTGATTGTTCTATTAGTCTATCAACAAAGTTTTATGATTGCATGTTTTCAGCCTAGACACAGAAATAGTTACATCTCATAGTCGTTTTTTGTTCAAGGTTTATTGAGATATAGTTGACATATAACATTGTATAAGTTTAAAATGTACAACATGACTTGATATATGTATATATTTTGAAATGATTAATACATTAAGTTTATTTAATATCCATTATTTTACATAGTTACAATTTTTTTCTTGTGATGAGAACTTTTAAGGTCTACTCTTTTAGCAACTTTCATATATACGATATTGTTAATTATAGTCAGCCAATATTGTTAGTAGTGCTTATGAAATGATTATCATCACTTATTGAATGTCATCATCAAAGATATTTAGTTAAGAGCTTACTTTGGGTCACCTTCTAAACACCTTTACATGGATTATCTCATTTAATCCTACAGCTGCCATATGGACTAGATACTATTGTAATCCCCATTTTATGGCTGCAAAAGACAAGATTAAAGAGGTTAGGTAGTTTCCTTAACAACTAAAAAGATGCTGAATTAAGATTCAAGTAAAATTTGCCCCAAAATATTATTCTTACCCAAACTTCTGTAAATGGCTATCAAGCACATCCGTCACTTAATTTGTATAGCTTGATTAGCTCTGAGGTTCTTAAGGGCGGGGAATCATATTTAATTTATCTTTATATTACCAGCACCAGTACTAGACACAGAATAGCTAGTTTATTAAATATCTATTAATGAATGAGCAACCTGCATTAGGATAACAATAATAACGATAATGTTAAAGAAAACTCACCAAGGTTTGCCCTGCTTTCAGTGAGTGTTCATATATGACAGCAAACCTTTTCAAATTTGTACAGTTAGAATACATTAACATGCAAAATTTCATGCTGGCATTTCATGTAAAGTACCAAATTGAATATAAGATGCAGTCAATTTATAAAATGTATTTGGTAAGACTATAGGAACGTATATCTCACATCTCAACATCTTTTAATATCTTCAGAACTTTTGTAGGGTTCCTCCTCTCCAAGGCCAGGCACAATGATTGTGTTCAAGGGCAAAGGTTTGGCAAATGACTTTAACCATTACGAATGCATTTCCTTTTTTAAACAGATGAGAATTGTTCATATTTAAAGTATTTTGTGGTATAAATACTTATTTAAGTAATTATTTGCCAGCATATTTGAACTAAATTTCAAATATCGATGGAAATTAATCAGCTTTTTAAAAAGCCTACAACCTAAGTGGGGAGGGCTAACTTGTCCCCTGAAGATAAAGTAACAAATTACTCTCTTAGTTTTCAAGAGGATAATTTATTTTTACCATTTATGTTGTTCTATGTAGAGTATGCATTCTAGTACATTCCAAATATTAAAACTGTTTGTCAAAGAAGTGTTCACTGATATAAAGACAAGAAGACTTTTTACACAGAAAAACAAATGCATCCTTTTCCTTTCTTCAAAATAACTTACTAGGTAAAACGCTGAGAGACAAGAAAGACCTACTAGAATGAAAAACATGTTAAACAAAAGCCCTTCAAATATATATATAGTTTAATATCTAAATAAGTTTCACCTCACCCAATCTGGAAGAAAACTATTTGTTTTTGTTTTGGAAAACAGTTCCAACAGGTTACATAACAATTATTCCCTTGTCTTGAAACTACGAATTGTTGATAAACTGAATTTTCAAAGTCAGATACTGTCCTTCTGCTTGGAAACAAGGAGATAACAAAGCATAATCTTATTCTTGTGAGCATATATACTTGTAAAGAATCATTAACATTACCCTCAGTTTGTAAATTGTTATTTCTGCCATCAACACCTAAGGCCACCAAATAACTGTGCTTGATAAGATTAAAAAAGTCATTGATTATTAAAAAATGAACTTGTTTCTTAGTTTTCATTAGCTACACACCTTAAATCAGGTTCTTACTTACCTTGAGAGTGGTATGTTAAGCTCTCTTCTGTCCATTTTGTCGTTTTAAACTTACTGTGGTTTAGACCTTCTTCCTCTTTTTCACTTTGGTCAGTTAGTTCCTTCTTTACCTCCTCTTTTCAGATTATTTCATACTTGCGAAGCTTCCTGGATATAGAGGAAGTTCTTATCAGATGACCAGAATTAAGATAAATGACATGCGTTTTGGAATAAGGAAGTCCAGCCCTTCATCTTTATCAGGAATAATTCTCCAACTTTATCAGAAAACGTGCATAAAGTCTAGATGGTTTTTTATTTGAGCAATATTTGCAGCCCTCCATTTAGAATCAATAAAAGACATTTTACTTGCACTTTAGTTTTTAGAAAAGAAAGACGTTTAAATGTAGTAACACGTGGGTCTTGTTTATTTATTTATTTGTGTGCTTGGATGATTGATTGCTAGAATAGTTCTCCTTTCAAATACTGTGTCCCAATGCCTCAGGTAACATCTATACTTGTCAATCCGGAGTCCCAATTTTGGTTCAGAAAGTGTAAGTATTCATTTAAAATGATGATAAGAATTTCCAAGAGTGATTCTGAGTTGCAGTCCTCCTGGGACTTTCTAGTAGGTCTCTCACCAACTAAATGTGGGAAATACAACTTACCTGGAGATTCATAGATATTCAGCGTATTAAAGGCTATGAGCAGTTACAGCAAGCAAATACAACAAAATCAAATATGAAAGAAAAAACTGTAGTCTTGATTTAATAATAGTCGCCAGCATATTCTAAGCACGTAATACACTTTCTAAAACCTTTGTATACTATTTAGTAAATCCTGACAACTCGATGAGAGGGGATTGTCCGGTCTTACAGAGAAGGGAATGGAAACAGTGGTGAACTCATCACCCACCCAGTGTGGCCTGGCAATCTGCCTCCAGCACCTGTGGGCTAAACCACTATACTAACTGTCTAGCTAGGGTGAATAACACATTTCTAACACAAAACCTTTATTTAATAGTATCTCTCAGAGACCAACTCTTTGGAATACAAAAAAGAAAAGCTAAATTGGATAGATGAGATGATATAGTAATGAAAAATTGGCTTTTCATATGTACTGGAACTTTTTCAATCACAGAGGATTAACTTTGTAGAAGATGGTTTAAAAGAAGAAGGTTTAGTTACTGAGCTACCAACTGGATATACTAGAACAATATTATCAGTGTAGATTGGGCACAGACATTGTGTCAGGCACTGTGCTAAGCAACGGGATGCAATTCTAAACAAACTCCCTTGCAGCACAGAAAGCCTAGTGGAAGAGGCTGCAGAATCCACAGATCATTTCTGATCAAGGTGGTAAATGCTAAGAAATACCAGGTTATGCACAGGGGATGGTGGGAGTAGGCAAAAGAGGCATCCAGCTCAGGGTGGTCAGGGAAGGGAAGACATGAGCAAAGCCTCACAGAGTAAGAAGAGGTTGATCAAGGCAGAATAGGAGTGTGCCAGGCAGAGCCCAGAGTGAAGGAGGTTATGAAATTGTGAAGCTACGAACGTGAATGCTCTCTCTAATCTCACCAGCATATTTAACTGCAATGTTAGCCACCCCTCCCAATAATATCTTACACACACACACACACACACACACACACACACAATCTGCATGTGATATAATAAATACAGTATTTGTGTAAAATTATGCAATCTACTCTAGAAGTCAGGACAACAGGATGCTCACCCAGATTTTACCTTTTAAATTTAGGAATGTTATTTAATCCTTTATCACTAGAGATTTTCTACAGATAAATAAAATGGAGGAATATTGCCTGACCCTTTTCTCTAGATAGGAATTTTTTTTTTAAGTAATAGATATAAACATTCATTGAGTTTAAGGAAGAAATGCTACATATATTCAAAATAGAGTTATTATATAATTATCTTATATGGATCAGATATTATGCCTTGAGCTCTGTATTCTCCTATTTCCCTATCTTTGGCCTAGCAAGGCACATTTTTATTGTCTGCTTTTTTACCATATCAATTAGGCCTAGATTTCCTTTTCCTGCTTTTCTTCCTACAGTTGTGTGGTTTGGGTAGCAGAGGGCCTAGGAGGCAGTATATTGGACTGGACAATTTATATCCAAGCAAACCCTCCTTTCCTGTTAATTGCTGATTAACAACCACTTCATTTCATTGCGACTTAGAATTCCAGCAATTTATTTTGTGTCAGTTAATTATCTATTTTTTTAACTATGTTTTTTTTTTTTTTTTTTTGTCTTTCAGATACTTGAACTAATATCCGTGAGGGTAGACATGGACAAATATTTGTGTATGTGGATTTTATTTGAAAGCTTACTTGACTAAAAGCATCTTCATGGTTATGCTGGAAGGAGCCCCCAAACTTCATGCTAGTTGTTCAGAGCACTATGGGAACTTACATTTTAGCACGAAGCATTGTTACCTTGGAAAGGGAATGTGTACATCAGCTAGAAAATTCATTAATACTGACTGGTTTATGGGATTAATCAAAAGTCAACTACAGCTTTAATGGAATGAGTGACTGCCTTCCAACTAGTAGGGTTTGACTATGTGAGTCAAGGAAAATTTTAAAATGAAGAAACTGAGTAGCTGAAGGTGAAGGGAGAACTCATGAGTAAGAAAAGGTCAAATAAAACCACTGTCACTTTAGTTATGTGTAGGGTCAGTCCTATTAATAGCTGGCAAATTTAAATCCTTTCATTTTGAGGGGGTAGAAGATGGTTTTTTCTAAAAGAGATCTCAGCTATTATTTAGTCAAGGAATTCATTTCTAAACCTGCAAAACTATCCAAATCACTTACAAAGCTTTTTTAAAATATAAATTCCCAAACCCCGGGGATTCTGCTTCATTAAGTCTGGAATGGGGCTCAGAGATCTTTATGTTAAAAGTTCAGAACATCACAAAGGAATTTCTGAGTTAGAGGAATGGGAGATTGTGTAGACTGTAGGAGGAGGGGTTTTTACTTTTCATTTTACATTCTTTTATACTATTTGATCTTTTTCCACTAATATGCACCACTTTTATAATGAAAACAAATATGAAAATTCTTCAGATGATTTTGATTTGTGGCAGGTTTGAAAAAAGTGAACCTTCTAAGGGCCAGAGATGTTATGTGAAGTATGATAGCCATCCTGGGGAGTACAAATTAACCTGGATAGCAAAACTCAGTCCTGTGGTTCTGACCCTCTAATTCTCCACTATACTACACTATCTCCATGAGGAATAGATGGAAAGAAAGTTCCTAGATGCCCCCTTCAAGAATCTCTCTCTCCCCCACCCCTCACATTAAGTCAGAATATAGATAACAGGAAGTTATGGAGAAAGAAATGGGAGAGCAAAACCCACTGGGGAAGCCATAGGGAGTGAACCACGAATGATGTTACCCTATTGGTGGACCATTTTAAGAACTGTGAAATCTGCCACCCGGAACACTTGTCAGGCCTAAAGAGAAGTTAATTTTTATGGTTCATTTGACAACTTAGAAAGTTATATTATGGTCTGGGACTAAAATAGAAGACTCTAAAACAAAGTAAAAAGACCCAGGAATTCTACTCATAGGTATATACTCAACAGAAATGAAGGTCATTTCTGTTTATAACTGCTTTACACATAATATCCCAAATGGAATACTACACAGAAATGAAAAACAAAACAAAAAAACAGCAAGATACTGACATGTGCAAACAACATGGATGAATCTCACAAACATAATGTAGAACAAAAAAAGCTATACACAAAAAGTACACATCGTATGATTCCATTCTCAAAATATGTAAAGCTTGTAAAGCTTGTCATGAACATAGGATGGTAGAGGTCAGAAGAATTGTGATTACTATAGACTGGGGGGTGAATAAGAGAGCCTTCTCAGATGCTAGAAATGTTCTGTATCTTGATCTTTGTGGTGGTTACAAGATGTATCTATATGTAACTATTCTTTAAGTTGTCTGTTTCAGATTTGTGCACTATATGTAAATTGCATCTTAATTTTAAAAAATTGGGAATGAATACTAAGACAATTACTTTTATAGTCATGAAAAGCTGAGATGATTAGATATATGGTTTTTATTTATTCAGATTACCATCTTCTTTGGTAAACTGATCTGCTAGCTTGAATGGAGGAATACTTTGCTAAATTGTAGATAGACTTGAAGTTGGATGAATTCAAACTTTATTTGGAGTTTCCTCAGCCTGGAGGTTGGTAAGGCTGGTGGTAAGAAAGAGAGATGTTATTAATAAATTTTAACTTTCAGCCCAGTCAAAGCAGAGAATTTCAACTTTCTGAGATAATGGTCTTTCATTGGCACGCATGGACTCACATAAGGGATGTATTGCTGAAAAGTCATCTTCAAGCTAAAAACACATAGATATAAAGCAATGTTACCGAAAAGATATAATCTTGGCATCATGGGCAAGTAACACAACGCTCAGTCTTGCTTTTTTTCATCCATAAGAAAAGAATGGATTGGGTGATACCTGAGGTTCTTTCAAATTCTACTAAATACAAATGAACAATATAAAAATGGTCATTACATTCAAAAGACGATATCTGAAAGTGGTTTTCATGTTCAATATATACTTCCTTTTAGTCCAACTCCCTTTTTTCATCATAAGTCTTTCCTAATTGCTGTGCAGAGCAGATAACATAACTTGAAGCTTGCTTCCACTTCAGTTAAACAACACTCTTTTTCCTTTCCCCTTTTATTCCTTCAGGAAAAAAAAAATGCACATTAGGAAAATTGAGTAATTATCCAATAAGAAAAAGTGACAATATTTTACTTCTTTCTGAATAAGATTGAAAGCTGCATATTTGGCACTCTAATAGCAGGACGTCTTTCATCTTAGAGTACGTACAAAATTTCACAAGTCAGATAACTGGTAAACTATTTCAGCAGGCTTGTTTTTTGTTGTTCATTTAAGGAGGTGAGTACTGTAAACCGGGATTAATAATGGACACCAAATCCGTCATTGTTTGATTTTGCCAACTTCCTCTGTAAATGCTGAGAGGCATAGTATAACATCATAAATTTTAAGTAACTTGGGATATTTTGAAACCTCACACTGCAGGTGGGCTGGATATGGGAACTCCTAGATAGCAGATACATTGCCCATGGACAGCAAGATCACTATTACCATTTCAAATCCTACAGGGGTGGGAACTTAGGCGGGGTACTAGCTCATCAGAGGAAAGTATTACTCCTAAGCCCTTTCCTTTAAGACCCTGAATAATCTGTTATACACTGTTTCTGAGTGAGAAATTAAGGGAGGCAGAGAACAGTAACTGCTTTAGATTCACTTTTTTTTTTTCCTCCAAACTGGGATGGTATCCTGTGTAACTCTACTCCTCAATGAGGAGTAGTAGAGGGTGAAGGAAACAAAACAAACACTACCAGAGTAGGTGGGGCAGGGGCCTGTCTAAAAGGGTCCTGATAATCAGGGGCCCCTCTTCTCTCCCTGTGGGAGACATACTTCAGAAGCCAGTTGATCTTCAGATGAACATTTGTGAACAGTCACCCAGAAGTCGAGAGTATTAGTATGGAGGGAAACGGATCATGGTTTCAGGCAAGCCAGTGTGATGCTCCAACTACACCCATTTTCCTGACACCCATTTTCTGTGCTTCCTTATAAGATTACCACCTTCTGTTTAGATATATTTATAATAGATGAGGCAAAAGTCACATTGTTCTTTCTTTTCTTAAGACACATCTCTCTCATCATGATGTATTCCTTTTATAAGTTAACTTACTAGAATTTTAAGGTTATCTGCTTCTGGTCTTCAGAGCCTATCACTATTTCTGACATAAATAGCTTGGGCCAGTCATTCCATCACAGAGAGCCTCACTTTCCCATTTGTAGAATGGATTTTAATGGGTCAATGGTTCTTAAGTCTAGTTGTTCACTAGAATTTCCTCAGGAGTTTTTAAAAATATTGATGCTTGGGTTCCAGGCCACTTTTAAAGCTTTGAGGCTATCACTCAAACTTTAGTCATTTTTAAAAGTTCCCAGCAAGCCAGTAGTGAGGACTTAGGCCTTTTTTGAACTAATATCTTATGACTGCGCTGTATGATCTTGAGTAAATCATTTAATTCATTACTTAAGTTTTCTTCACTATAAAATGGGAACTCGATAATGTTGCAAACAAATCTGCAAAGTGCTCAAAGTATATCAGAGAAACGCATATTATTAAAAACTCTACGAATCTGCAAGCTCACTAAAATGACACTAATAGTTCCCATCGATTGCACAGTTGTGCAAGCCTCTGACCATTCCCTCACCCCTTTACATGGATTTTCTTTTTAATTCCCACAAGCATAGGAATAGGTATGTTTAGAGATGAGGAAATTGAGGCATAGAAAGATTGAATTAATTACATACCCAATTTCATACAGCTTGTGCCAGAGCTTGAGTTCAAACTCAGACAATGTAACTTGAATTTAGAGCTGATGTTCTTAACTTGTACACTACTATAAACTCCCCCTCTCACTCTCGAATTGTGTAACTAAATTCCTGCGAAGTCCCAGGTTAAAATCTGCTTTATTCCAAATGATATACAGTCAAATCCCTCTCTATTTCAGAATATTTGACCTGAGCCAAAAATGGTGGCCCTGACTGTGGGGGGTTGGTAGGTCTACCTGGCTGGAGCAGCGCTCCTGCTTGGGTTTTAATAAAATATGAAGGTTTTCAGTAACTAATGGCGGGGGTGAAAAATGAGAGACTGAGGTGTAAGATCATGAAGGCCATGATTTAAGAACCTTCTGTACAATGTACAGAAGGAAAGCAATGTGCTCTAACTGGGGCCGAGTATGATGACCCTTGTTACTATTATGGAGAACAATGAAAATGATCTAGTGTTTACTTCTGACTGGGCTTAGTTCTGTCTGTTCTAAATGTAGTCTTCCCACTTCTCTGTCTGTACAAGGACATGTCTTTATTTCAGACCACATCATCTTTTGCCTGAACAACTTACTGACCTTCATCCTACCCTGGGCATCCTACAATACTGTATCCTTAAAGCTGACAGAGTGATAGTTCTCAAATATAAATCAGACCACATCAGCCTCCTGCTTAAGATCCTTGAGCGGCTTCCTATAGAGTTAGAGTTAAACTCCAGCCACTACTAGGGGCGGTAAGCTTTCCATGCTCTGGCCCCTGCCTTTTGCTATTATCTTTTCCAGCCTCCTCCAGTAATCACTAGGCCCAGACACATTTGCTTTCTCTCTAATCCTCCGATGCATCCAGTTTGTTCCTGCCTTTAGGCAGGGAGCGTTAGCTGCTCTCTTTAATATAATGTTTTTCTTCTAGATCTTCCCATGCCTCCATCACTCTGTCATTCATCCTTCCTCTTAAATGTCCCCTCCTCAGGGGGCTTTCTTTGGCCATCCCAGTCTGAAGAACATCCTTACACATACTCTCACTCAATCTCACCCCTACACATGCTCTCATTCACTCTTACACCATTGTTTTATTTTCATTATAGCATGTAGTACTATCTAATACTTTCATATATATTTGTTTATTTTTTTATTGTAGGATGCCCAGGGCAGGATGAAGGTCAGTGAGTTGGTTCACACAAGAGATAATGTGGTCTGGAATAAAGACACGTCCTTGTATACACAGAGAAGTGGAAGGCTACACACTACGGGGTGAGGGGATAAAAATGTCATGAGAACAGGGAGCATGTGTATTCACTGCCTATGTCCAGCAGTGTCTGTCATATCATGTAGAACACGTTCAACAAATAGTTGTTGAGTGAATAAATGAAAGAAATAGGGATTATTCTGTGCTGTAACAATAGATTTGTTTGGTGTTATAAATACATATCAAAGAGCATATAAAACATTTATACACACATATCTGTATAACATATTCACACACACATGTATATAATTTAGAGAATAAATAATTTAGATATAAACTAATCACCAATGTATTACTACTTTGGAAGCCCCAGTTTGCCCCACTCCATGACATTATCCTCCCTCATCTTCAGAGTAACAACAATCCAGCTTTTTCTATTAATCATCTATTGCTTTTATTTATAGTTTTACCACCTACGTATGTATCCTGAAATAGTTTTGCAAAACTGGAGAGCAAGCACTGGCTCAGCTAACGTAGACATGGCAAGATCCCCACTATTAGATGAGGCTCTTGGGAGAACAGAGCTGCATTGAGCGATGGGACTGTTCAGCTTTCCTGAAAGCATACAAAGTCAGTTCTGGTGGGCTGGGGTTCAGTGGGACAGGTCTAGAAAGTGCCATGAGAACAGACAGCTCATCATCAGGCAGCCGGTAGGGCGTTAGTGTGGACAAGGCATGGACGTACAGTGGGGACAAAGTCAGAGCCAGAGCTCCTTTATATTTTCTGCTTCTAAGTATGACCTTTAGAGGTAGGTCAAAGAAGAGCATTTCTGTAGGGTAAAAGGGACCTGAATGTATCCTGGCAGCATACTGTCAAGATAAGCCAAGTGCAGGAAAGTTTCAGGGCCGGGCTCACTGGGACTTTCTATGCTTAGGCTTAAAAAGGGTGCAAAATCTTGGCGGTTTCTTACAAAGCTAAATATACCTTTCCATGTGACTCTTTGGTATTTACCCAAAGGACTTAAAAACATATGTCTACGTAAAAACCTGCACAAGAATGTTTATAGCAGCTTTACTCAGAATTACCACAACTTAGAACAAACCAAGATGACCTTCAGTAGATGAATGGATATATGCATATAAACTGCGAAATCCAGGCAATGGAATATTAGTCAGTGCTAAAAAGAAATGAGCTATCAAGACATGAAAAGACACGGAGGAATCCTAAATACATATTACTTAGTGAAATGAGCCAATCTGAAAATGTTACATATTGTATGATTCCAACTACATGACATTCTGGGAAAGGTAACACTATGGAGACAGTAAAAATATCAATGGTTGCCAGGAATTGGGAGAGGAGGGAGATATGATCAGGCAGAGCACAGGGGATTTTTAGCGCAGTGAAAACACTCTGTATGATACCATAATGATGGATAAATGACATTGTACATTTGTCCATACTCATAGAATATACAAAACCAAGAGTGAACCATGATGTAACCTATGGACTTTGAGTGATAATATGTCAATCTAGGTTTATCAATTGTAACAAATGTACCACTCTGGTGGGGATGTTGAAAATGGGGGAGGCCCTGCAATGTGTGGGTGTATGGGGTACATGGGAAATCTCTGTACCTTCCTCTCAATTTTGCTGTAAATCTAAAACTGCTCTAAAAAAATAGTCTTAAAAAAAGGTATAAAATCAGCTTAAATAGACTCTGTTATTTGCAACTAAAACCTTGGTTGATACACCATGCTTTTATATATATATATATATATATGTAGAGAGAGAGAGAGAGAAAGAGAGAGAGACCATCTTAAGACAGGCTTTATTGGCTATGTATTGGAAGTCTTCTGTTGTACAGGACACAGCCACAACTCAAAATGACTTGCACAAAATAGATTTATTGACCTATATAACTGAAGAGTCCATGAGTCCAATTTCATTGGTCATCTTTTATTTCTCAAACTGCCTAGTGGGTACATATATGCTCATGATAATAATTTTCACAGCTTCTTGAATATCTGAAATACTTCAAAATAAATTAAAACAATTTTTTTTTTTAAAAAGTGAAGTGGCTGGAAGCAGCAGCTCAAGAAACGTCATCAGAACTGGCCTCTCATCTTCGTTGGCTCCCTTTCCTCTACAAACCTTCTCCAGGGAGAATCCCCAGCAGCTCCTGGCTTGCTATATCATAGCAAGATTGCCTATCTCCTCAATAGTTCCAGAAGTCCCAGCATTGACCACTGGCCTGAGTCAGGCTTCAAGCCAACCCTTGGAAGAACTGTTTGGCTAGAGGAATGTGGTGCTCTGATGAGTCAGGTGAGGCTCTCACGCCCCCCCTGGAGCTAATGAATCAGGCTAACTACTTCTCTTTCCTGCGGATGCATGGTTAACCAAAGGATACTGCAGAGCTTTGGCTAGCAGGGGAATGGATGCTTGGCAGGAGATACACAAGTGACCCCTTCTGTTATTGAAGGTTATTTACAGGAAAAAAGACAGGAATATGACAAACATTTCCCTCAGGACAGAGAAAGCTGTTTCTCAAGTGGTCTCTCAAATTCTGTTGAGATCCCAAGGCCTCTCCAAACCAGACTTATTGTAAATAAGACATTGAGAAGTACCAACATTATCCTACTGAGAGTAAGACGTAGTGGGATTATATTTTTGTCAATAAAACTAATATTAATACTGTCCCCTGTGACAAACATTCTCTCCAGCCAGGTTCCTCTGAGCCCTTTCTCAAGTAGGCCTCAAAATTGGCCTACAAAGACTTGAAAAAAATACCAACAGTTTTTAATAGCTCAAGACTGCACCCCTAGGATGACCCTCATAGCCCCCACCCCTTAAACTACATGCCTGAGAAAATTCAGTGCTGCCAAGAATTTACTGTTTGGTCCAGCCAACACCTAAAGTTAGGCACCATTTCCCAGTCTCTGTGAGAGGTAAAAGCCAGTTAGCATACCCCGATGGATTTCACATGGACGCCTTCCTGCTTTTTGTAAATATTTATTTTTCTAACTCTACTGAGCTTCCGCTCACCCCATCCTCATTTTCCCTTTAAAACACCACGTCACCTCTGTATAAATCAAAGTTAGTTCAGATCATACTGTATCATTGCAATAATATATTAATAATTATACGGGCATACCTCATTTTATTGCCTTTGCTTTACTGTGCATCACAGATGTTCCATTTTTTTTACAAATTGAAGGCAAGACTCTCCACCACCAAAAAGATTATGACATGCTTTGAGCTCCTTGCTTTACTGCCGTGGTCTAAAATTGAAACTGCGATATCTCCGAGGTACGCCTGTAATCTGTCCTTATCATTTCACCTAGCTCCTGGCTTTGTTTTTCTTTGACCCAGTACTACCAGTAGGAAAAATATATATATTAGAGGTTAGAGGACCTTATATACTCCAGGAGCAAATGCTCTAGACCTAAAAACCTAGAGAAGAGTGCCCTCTACTGGTTAAAATATTGGTTTTTGCAATGTGCTTTTTTTCTTTCTCACACCCTTCCTCCCCCCTTTCTTTTTTTTTTTTTTCTTTTTTTAGAAATAACTGTTCTACAGTAGCTAACATTTATTGAGCATTTACTAAGGGTCAGTTATTGTTTTAAACGCTTCATGTGTATTGTCCATTTAATCCTACAACAGTCCTATAAAGTTCGTATTATCAGTCTCACACCCATTTTTTGTATACAAGTCAGGTTAGCACTATCTTTGCTATAAACAAGACTTCTCTGCAAATGATAATTCATTAGAAACCATCATACTCAGAGCCAGCAAAACATGAGCAGGTAGTATGGCTGACCATTCTCGCCGATCTGGTCAGCTGTCAGCAGACCAGTGCCTGATAGCCCTTGTCTAATGTTTAAGAAGACATCTTTATAATCCTCCTCGGACTAACAAAACAAACTCAGGAACCACTGAGCTACTCCACATAAATGCAGTAAGTCAACCTTCAAATTATAGTATTATAGTACCAAGAGAGTTTGCTGATGACATTGTGGTTTTTTTTTTAATTTTAAGCTTTATTGAAATATAATTGACAAATTATATTTAAAGCATACAATATGATGATTCTACATACATATACGTTGTGAAAGGATTCCCACAATTGAGTTAATTAACACATTCATCACTAATTTACTTCTTTTTTTTTTTGGTGAGAAAACCTAAGATTTACTCTCTTAGCAGATTTCAATTCTATAATACCGTGTTGTCAAGTATAGTCACAATACCATACATTAGATTCTCAGACCTTATTCATCTTATAATTGAAAGTCAGTACCCTTTTTCCAACCTCTTCCCATTTCCCCCAACCCTCAGCCCTTGGCAACCACCATTTTACTCTGTTTCTATGAGTTTGACTTTTTGTTAGATTCCACATATAAGTATACCATGCAGTATTTGTCTTTCTCTGCCTGGTTTATTTCAATTAGCATGTCCTCCAGATTCATATGTGTTGTTGCAAATGACAGGATTTTCTTCTTTTTCAGGTGGAATAATATTCCAGTGCATACATATACCACATTTTCTTCATTCATCTGTTGATGGCCATTTAGGTTGTTTCTATAACTTGGCTATCATGCTGCAGTGAACATGGCCATACAGGTATGTCTTTGAGATTACGATCTCACTTTCTTTGGGTATATACCCGGAAGTGGGATTGCTGGATGATATGGTTGTTCTCTAATTTTTTGAAATACCTCCATACTGTTTTCCATAGTGATTGTACCAGTTTACATTTCACTAAGATTTATCTTTTCTCCAGACCTTCACCAGCACTTGGTATCTTCTGTTTTTCTGATAATAGACATCATAATAGGTGTGAATGATATATTTCATTGTGTTTTTGGTGTGCATTTCTCCAATGATTGGTGATGCTGAACATGTACCTGTTGGTTATCTGTATGTCTTCTTTAGAAAAATGTCTATTCAAGTTCTTTGCCCATTTTTTTAATTGGGTTATTATTATTATTATTTTGCTATCGAGTTATATGAGTTCCTTATATATTTTGGCAATTAACCCCTTATCAGAAAATTGGTTGGCAAAAATTTTCTCCCATTCTATGGGATGCCTTACCATTTTGGTTATGGCTTCCTTTGCTGTTCAGAAGCTTTTTAGTTGATGTAAGCTGATAACATTGTTTACCTGCACCTTCCTTAATCTTTTTTTTAACCCCTTCTTTAATTTTTTTTTCTTTATTCCTTGTTCATTGTAGGAAATTTGAAAAATAGAAAAACCTTAAAGGGACCAATATTGATAAAATTACACTTTAAATACTCATAAGACAGGCTGAGCAACAACCCTAACACAGTCTCTCTCCTACTCCTCTATCACGGCTTTCCTGGCATATCTTCCAAGTAGTTTTTTACTCCTTTACTCTCAGTACAGGACTTCACTTTCTACTTTACTGAGACCAGCATCTGGAAGTGGAGGCTCTGGCTACTTCCATCCTCTCCAGCTATCCTCACAGCCTTCTGCTCATTCCCGACACTTTCAGAGGAAGAGCTGTCTTCCTCATCCTGAAGGCAGTGCCCCTCTACTCACTGTATTCCTTCAAACAGTCTTCACTTCCAACATTTTAAATTGCTTTTTCGGTAATAAGAGCAATTCCAATGATCTGGTTAGATAGTATTATAAATAGTACTTTTTTTCCCCATCATTACTGCCCAACATTTTGAATGACCTAAACAGACTATTAACTCTATCCCACCTGCAGAAACTACTTTCACAAAGATTATTATCTAATTATTACTCTCTGGAATGTTTGGCACTTTTCATTATCCCTCTTTTTTTGCCATCATACCTACTTCCTGGAGTCTCTTCTGCCTTCCATTGTGTTTCTCTCCGTATGCCCCTGATTTTTTCTAATCATTTTCTGTCTCTCAGGTCCTCTAACTCATAGGACTTCAGATAGTTTGGCCCATGTACTTCCTAATAAAAGAATTATGAAAACTATGTACTACCTCACATATTTTTAAGTTGACATGTAAATTTTTTCATAAGATTAAGACTTGTAAAGAATATAATATCTGAAACAGTGAATATTGTATGTGTACTTTAAATACATGTTTGTCAAAACTATGGAGCTATGGAAAACTTCCACGATATAATTTAATTGGCAAGCAGTCTTCACTGTCAAACCAATCAATCAGAAAACTGACTTTGTCTTCTAACTCAAAGAAATATGTTAATGCCTGTTTCTGTGACAACCATCTTGCTTCTAAATTCTAAGTCTGGATTACAAGGGAAAAGTATTAAATTGCTATAGTCATTGTTATAGGAAGCTCCTCATAGTTAATATTTACTGAACATAATATATTCCAAGCACTTTCAAAGCATTTTACATAGACTATTTCACTTAATTCCCACAATACTATTTGGTAGGCATTATTAACTCCAGTTTCTAGATGGGGAAAGACTGAAAATAACTTGCTAAAGATCTCATAGCTAATAAGTAGACTATAAATAATTTTTAACAAGACCTCTAGTTAATGAAAACCGTCCTGTTCTGAAAGGTAAGAATAATGTTAAGGTCAGTCTTTGGTGGACAAAGCAAGCACAGTTACAACCCCATGCTAATTGGCTGTTCAAGAGTGGCTTATGTTTGAAGCATTTTAGCAAATTTGAGTTGTAACTCTTCCAGGGTATTATGGAAGAGGCTTTACTGGGAGGGCCAAAAAAGCACTAGAGATTAGGATGTTTGAAAGAAAGAACAAATATATATATATATGTAAATATATATAGAGATCTATGGATATATAGATATAGATATAGATATAGATATATAGATATAGATATATAGATATATCTATCTTTATATCTAGATATAGATATAGATAGATATATCTATATAGCTATATATCTTAGATATACATATATCTATATCTATATCTATATCTATATCCATATCTATATCTCTGCCTTCCTTTGTGATGACACTGAAACTCTTCCTCAGGGGAAGTCCGTGGGGTTATAGCAGCCACCAAAGTGGGTAGTGACTGGGGTGGAAGCAGTTAACATCCAACCATTGAAAGAAATGGAGTGCACTTTGTCATTGTGTGATAAATACCTTTTTTCTTTATCAAGTTTGAGTTTGATAAATACTCTACATTTATAAGTTTAATAACTTTAACTCTTTCTCCTGTATTAAGAGCAGTGTTTTGGAATAGCTCTAATAATCTTCACTTGCCTCTTTTGTGTTATATTGGAAGTTTTAGTGGGAAGCTAAAACTATATCTAGTCAGATTTTTTCCCCGGTTTACGTCCCCATAAAATAATTGTCAAGGTTAATGAACAATAAGTGACCAGTTTTTTAAAATAGTTTTTACAAATAGTAAAATGGCATCTTATAAAATGTCAGTATTAAACTAAAATGACAAAAAAGGACTCTTTACTTTCAAGAAAATGTTTTTAAGGGGCTATAGGTTGATGTTAGTCCACACGCAAAATTCCAATTGAATGGTATTTCATTATGAAGTTTGTGACGAACACTCTGAGGATTCTAAACTCAAATGAACTGGATAGTATAAGGGGAAAACAATATATCCTTATTATTGTTTTTCAAGCACATGTTTGAAGAAATCTTAAATGAACAGGAAATTCAGAAGTACGTATGTGGAGGATAAGCAAACTGCAAGAATTCAAAAGAAGAAAAGAGAAAGACTTTTAAAAAGAAAAAAATTTAAGCTATCAATGAGACAGTTTTTCATGTTAATACTTACAAAAGGTTTGTACTTCCAAGAACAAGGCAAAGCTAAAACAACTTTAGCTTGTTTTTCATTTGTGTTATATTCACTTAGTAATTTGTTTTTTATTTATAAAAGTTTAAGTAAATTGGCTTTGGAAAATAATTGTGCCCTTTAAGATAGATTCAAAAGTGAGATTACTTCTTATGCTAATGCCACACACAACACAATGACATAGTGGATATGACTTAAAGGAACAGCTACATTTTAAACCACCTTGAAAACTTTCCAGCATTGATTGGCATTATCATTTTGTACCAGCAGAGGGAGATCTAAGTCCATTGCAATACATTAGTAATTGCAGTTTGTGCAACAGTGAATGTGGGTAGGGGGTGCTCTAAAAGAGAAGCAGTTTGCTACCCCAAAATATGCCTTTCGGGATATTGATTTTAAGCTGGTTATTAAGGAACAAAAGACTCAGGGAAAAAACTTTAAACTCTCCTTAAATGCCTAAATGGAATTTAGACAGAGGCCCTGCTCCAGAAAGGGAGATATCATAGTTCATTACAGTTTAATACAAACTAAGGAATGATAGACACAGAGGAACCTAGCAAGGCCCAACTGTTCAAAGTCTTCTCTGTATCCCATTGTTAGAGATGGCCTAGCAAACATTTATTTACCAAACATTTGCTTTTCCATCGCTAAATGAATTGCCTTTGTGCCCTTTGAAATCCCAAACCACAATCCCCCTTCCTCCTTAGCTCCAGAATGGCATATAAACCTCAACTGCCCAATATTTCTTTGGTTTCTCTATTCTTATGGCACCCTGAATGTGTATTTGTAAAATAAACTCTGTACATTTTCTCCTGTTAATCTGTCTGCTTAATTGGATTACTAGCTCAGCTGGAAGAATTTTAGAAGGTGGGAGGAAAAGTTATTTTTTTAGCCGCCATACTCTCAAACATTGTTGTTATTACCATGTCCAGAAAATAGATAGATAAATAGGTAGGTAGGTAGGTAGGTAGACAGACAGATAGATGAATGAAAGAAGTTTTGGTCAAATATTTTGATAAATGTATAATATAAACCTTCATCAAAGATTACTGGTAGGATTTGCCACTGAGTTTACAAAATGCCAGTCTGTCAAAATGAACACAACATAAAAGATATGTATTTAATATTTAAATTTGAATAACAAAATTAACCTTTTATTTTAAATTCATTAAGTTACTTTTCAAAGATTAGATATTAAATTTAAATATCCAAGTTAATATATTGTAATGAATATAAAACGAGGTTTTATATAAAATGAAGGTTGTATATAAAATGAAGGCTCTTTTCACCCTTCAGATTGAAGCCTTAGGATACTTCAACTCAGATGTAACCTGCTCAGCCTCTGTACTATTCTTCTCATGGTTTCACTTCCCTCACTTTATTATGCTCATCAGAAATGTTTTTTTTTTAACCTGGATTTAAGGTACTTATAATTGGACTAGCCAGATTCCTTGGCTCATGACATAATTATCATTGATCTCTGCATTCATGCATGCTCCTTTTGAGCGTTCCCATAATCCAACCCAAGAACTAAATCCCTGGCAATAACTTACACAAACCCATATGTTCTTTCCCTCTTCTATATCCCTTGCCTCACTCAGACAAGGTAACTATTATCCTAAATTTCGTATTTAACATTTCCTCGTTTTTTAAAATAGTATTTTTAAATCAATGTGTATGCATGTATGAACATAATATTTAGGTGTAGTTCTTGAATTTTATAAAGAGTAATCTTTAATATGCCATTTTTAAACTCAACATTAAGATTTAGTCATACTGTAATGAGTTATCTATAATTCATTGATTTTCACATAATATCCCATTACATACATTTACCATGATTTAGTTATCCATTCTTTTATCTCATAGGCATTTGGTTTGTGTCTGGGTTCTTTTTTTCCCCGCTATTACTAAAGTGTTGCCATGACTACGATTGTATATGTCTCCTGGTACATATATGCAAGCATTTCTCTTGTTGGGTTATAGGGTATAAGAATGATCAATTCACTCTCCCAACATAATTATATAAGTAAATTGTTGATCTACATCTTCTCCAAAACTTGATATTTTTAGGCTTCCTAATTTTCACCTGTTAAATGATTTTATATTATCTTAATGCGCATTTGCCTGATTATTAATGACTTTAAGAATTTAGTCTTGTTTATTGGCTATACTCGTAAGTAGTTCCTTTTCCTCAAAATGCTGCTTGTGTCTTTCACTCATTTTTCTGTTGGGTGGTTGTTTTTCTTATCATTTTGTAGGAGCCCTTTATATACTCTTGTACTAATTCTTTGTTGGTTATATATATGCAAATATCTCCACCAACTTATAGCTTATCTGTTTTTACTTTAAGGTGTCTTTTAACGAATCAAACTGTTTAACTTTAATTTAGCCAAATTTATTAGTCTTTTGCTATACAGTCAATGCTTTCTGCATGTTAAGAAAGCGTTGCTTTTATTAAAGAGATCATCCTTTCCCCATAGCATATTCTTGGATATACATGTAAAGGATAGCCTCTTCAACAAACGGTGTTGGGACCACTGGACAGACACAGACAAGAGATGAAACCACTGGATCACTATCTTTCTGCCATACACAAAAATCATACACAAAAATCAACTCAAAATAGATTAAAGACTTGAATAAAAGACCTGAAATTATAAAACTAGTGGAAGAAAACACAGGGGATAAGCTTTTTGATGTCAGTCTTCACAATGATTTTTTTTTGTATTTGGCAACATAAGAAAAAATAAGCAAGTGGGACTATATCAAACTAAAAAGCTCCTGCACGGCAAAGGAAATAATCAAAAGAATGAAGAGGCAACCTACAAAATGGAAGAAAATATTTCCAAGTCATGTATATGACAAAGGGTTAATATCCAAACTATAAGAAGAACTCATACAATTCAATAGCAAAAAGACAAACAATTTGATTTAAAAAAAAATGGGCAAAGGACTTGAACAGACATTTTCCAAAGAAGACATGCAGATGGCCAGCAGCAGGTAGATGAAAAGGTGCTCAACATCACTTGTCATCAGGGAAAGGGCAATCAAAACCACAATATATCACTTTATAACCATTACAAATGGCTATCATCAAAAAGACAAGAAATAACAAGTGTTGGTGAGAATGTGGTGAAAGGGAACACGTGCACTGGTAGGAATATAAATTGGTGTAGCCACTATGAAAAACAGTATGGAGATTCCTCAATCAATCAAAAATAGAACTAACATATGATACAGCAATTCCACTTCTGGGTATATATCCAAAAGAAACAAAATTGTAATCTCAAAGAGATATCTGTACTCCCATGTTCAATGCAGCATTATTCATAATAGCCAAGGTATAGAAACAACTTAAGTGTCCTTCAAAAATTTATATATATATATAATGGAATATTATTCAGCCTTAAAAAAGAAGGAAATCCTGCCATTTACAACAACATGGATGGACTTTAAGGGCATTATGCTAAGTGAAATAAGTCAGACAAATACATATGTTCTTACTTATATTTGGAATCTAAAAACAATGGAACTCATAGATATAGAGAACAAATTGGTAATTTCCAGAGGAGGGGGGTGGGGGTGGGCCAAAGGGGTGAAGGATATCAAACTTCCTGTTACAAGATTAATAAGTCCTGGAATGCAATGCACAGCTTGGTGATATAATTAACAATACTGTATCGCATATTTGAAAGTTGCTAAAAAGGTAGATTTTAAATGTTCTCATTATAAGAAAAAAAATTGTAACTGTGTGGTAATGTAAACTTACTGTGTTAACCATTTCACAACATATATCAAATCATTATGTTGTATACTTAAAACTAATACATTATATGTCAATTATATCTCAATAAAAAAACAAAAACAAACCTTTCCTGTCCCTATACTTAAAAAGTTGGTTTCCTACATTTTATACTAATACTTTGCTTTGTTCTTGATCTTTAAGTCCTTACTCTACCTGAAGTAGGTTTTATGTACATGGTGTGTGTATTAGGGGCTGAATAGTGTCCCCTCAAAATTCATATATTGGAGACCTAACTCCTAATATCCCACAATGGGACTGTATTTGGACATTGGGCCTTTAAATAGGTAATTAAGGTTAAATGAGGCCGTATGGGAGGGCCTTAATCTAATCTAACTACTATCCTCATAACAGGAAATTTGGACTTACAAGGGGATGCCAGCAATATTCGAGCACAGAGGAAAATCATGTGATGACATGGTGACATTATCCATCTGCAAGCCAAGGAGAGAGATCTCAGGAGAAACTAACCCTGCCTACACTTTGGTCTTGGCCTTCCAGCCTACAAGACGTGTGAGAAAATAAGTTTCTGTTGTTTAAGCCACCCAGTCTGTGGTACTTTGCAGCCCCAGAGAAGTAATACAGCGTGAGATATGGGTTTCATTTTTTTTAATATGGAAAAATCATTTGTTTCTAGTTCCATTTATTGTATAGTCCCTGCTTTCTTCACTGATCCGTCATGTCTCCTGACATATATCAACCTTTCATATATATGTAGATATATTTCTAAGCTCTGTATTCTATTCCATTGGTCAGTATATCTCTGCAAGAGGATCAAACTTTCTTTATTGCTGTAGCTTCATTATAAGTCGTGATAGCTATAAATAAAGGTCTTCCTCCTTTAATTCTTCTTTAAAGCAACTTTGCCATTTTCGATCACTTACACAGTCATATAAAGTTTACAAATCAGCTTGTCAAATTTCACTAAAAATCCTATCGGGATTATAGTTGTTTTTGCATTAAATCTATGGAACTATAGAGAAAAATTTTGTGGTTAAAGATTTCTCTCCATTGGAAAGTACATTTATTTCCTTTTTTGTTCTATGGACTAGTTTTGGTTTTGTCCACATGATGGCACCACAGGTCAAAATATAAAATTTTCACAGTTGGGCAGAAGACTCCATAACACATATAGAGTATTAATATTTTATTAAATGCCCAAATGTTTTAGAGGATAGAACTGAATTTCATATGGAATGTTCAATAGCCTAGCAAATGCTTAAGCACATTTGGTAAAAATATATACAATAGTATACAATAATCAAATAATTGAAATAATAAAGAAAAATATCTTGTCAATCTATTCTTCACAGTCCTTTTATCTTAGAAGGCCATAAACAAACAGATTAAAAATTCATTATCAACCAATAAGATAAAGACACGGTGTAAAATTTGCTCTGGAAATTAAGGTAGTATATTCTGAACCAGCAAGCCTATTATTACAATCTACTGAATAGGATTGCATAAATCTGGGGAGCAAAGGTCACCCCCAGGTTTATGCATGAATGGGAGGATTATGTAATTCTTCATTTTTACCCCCAGCCCTTATTCCAGCCTTGACAACCTTGGGGCAAAGCCTACTTTCACTTTTGAGAAACATGCCTGGGCTTGCCTTGAACTGTTTGAAGAATCAAAAAGAGAAGACACAGAGGGGACTTCCATTCTGCTCTGTAGTGCCAATGAAGCCTCCTTTCTGTTACATTATATTGGAAGTATTTGAGACAGAATATCTTTGAAAATGTTTGTTTGACATCATGAATACCTAAATTTGATAGTGGACTGGATTAAACCCTTTTTCTAAGTAACTCCCAGGGGTTTATTAATATGGTATTCTAAATAGCACTGGAATTTACTATCAAGAAACTACTTACCGCACCTTGTTAATTTAGATAACGAGTTTTGTCTTCTGTTAATTAACATAATTTGGATTATCTACTAAAAAATATATATAGAGAGAATAGTTACTTAAATTCTCTAAAGTCCCAGTGTGGGGACAGAGCCAGGAGTGCAGTTCCCAGGCTGTCAGCCTCACGTGGAAAGGTGCTGGCTTAGGTAGTAAATGGCCATCAACTGTGATTGGATGGCCATTATTAGCTGTGGTTAGTTGGCCATCAGCTGTAACCAGTGAGCCATTGGCCACTAATATAACTGCCGTGCTAGCAGAAAATGGGGGCTAGCAAGAAGACAGTGGCTGAGCTAGCAAGCACGGATTTCAGTTAGCATGGCAGGTTGCAGCTAGCAAGTGGGGTTGGTTGGTTGGCAGAAGCAGAAGATGGCAGGTCGCGGATAGTGTGGCTCCTGCTTCCTGTGTCTCCGTCCCAGCCGACAGGGAGACTATAGTGGTATGACTCCCCTACCTATGGCTCCGTGGGTGTTCCTTTTTGGCCTCACCATGTCCTACGTTCTTATGTGGGGGGCGGGAACTGAGACCCTGCATGACACCCCGAATGACACCTGGTACAACAAGCAGGGTACGGTGCCGGCCAAAGCTCTTTGAAGGGTGGTGGAACAGTTTCTGTGTATGAACACTCAGTCTCAGGAAGACCAGGAAAAGCAGCTGCCGGAGAGCTGGACCCCTGTGGAGGGGTGGGAAGATGTGGATGGTTCCCCAACCAGCATGGGCCGGAGAAAGCGAAGGTTGTTGCGGCCGTGTGGGCTGAGAAGTTCTTGCTGAGGCAGCCCGGATGCGGGACTTGTAGTCCCAGGAGGAAATGCTTGCTGAGTCCTTGGTGGGAGATGAGGGTGAGGTCAAGGTCATCCCTCACCCCCAGGACAGCCCTAGTGAGTGACTATGGACTATGGGGAATTGCCTTCCATCCCTAATTTAATGGACAGCTTGACTGTTTGCTTGGGAACGTACCACCATGTAGTGGAACTGGTGGATGTTTGCTTTTGTATCTTGACGGGCCGCCATCGAGAATATGTAAGCACCTTGACTGTGAGTCGCTGTTGTTCCAGCAGGGTACCCTGAGAGCCCTGGCTGAGCCCAGGAGGTCTGGCTGTGCCCAGAGAGAGTGGCAGTGCCCTGAGAAACCCTGGCTGTGCCAGGTGGAGACTGGTGGTACCCTAAGAAATCCAGGAAGTCTGGCTGTGCCCAGAAGAACTGGTGAAGCCCCAAGAAACCCTGGCTGTGCCCAGAGAGCCTGGCTATGTCCAGCATATTGCATTCACCTTCAGGCTCCTCGCACAGGGCCCCTTGTGGAAGACATTTGTCACGTAGACTGTGAGGCGAGACCCTGTAGGGGTAGAGTGTGGTGGGGACAGGGCCAGGAGTGCAGTTTCCAGGCTCTTGGCCTCATGTGGAAAGGTGCTGGCTCAGGTAGTAAATGGCCATCAACTGTGATTGAATGGCCATCAGCTGTAACCAGTGAGCCATTGGCCACTAATATAACTGCTGTGCTAGCAAAAAATGGGGGCTAGCAAGAAGATGGTGGCTGAGCTAGCAAGTGCACATTGCAGTTAGCACGGCAGGTTGCAGCTAACAAGTGAGATCGGTTGGTTGGCAAAAGTGGATGGCAGGTTGCAGATAGCGTGGCTCCTGCTTCCTCTGTCTCCAACCCAGCCTCCCGTGAGAATATAGTGGTATGACTCCCCTATCTATGGCTCCATGGGTGTTCCTTTTTGGCCTCACCATGTCCTGCGTTCTTATGTGGGGGGCGGGAGCTCAGACCCTGCATGACACCCAGTTTCCTCACCTGTAAAACAGGATTGACAATATCCCCCCCTCAGAATTGCTGTAGGATTAAATAAGTTATTACTATTTCAAAATACTACACATGGTGCCTTGCACATCAGTGCTCGATAAATGTTACATGGTTATTAGAGCAAGAACACATGGTGTTCCTAGATTAGCAAACCTGAATAGCAAGATGGGGAAATAGGAAACTGAGCCTTGTTTTAGGTCACTTGCCTATCCTCCCCTCATCCTACCCCCCCCCCCCCCCAGAAGGCCTTGGACTGACTCTCTCATCACCAGTGCAGCTAGGTAGCTTAAAGAGCCATTGGATCACGCAGCATTTTGCTTATTCTCCTAGGGATAAGAATTGATCGATGACTTTCATTGCAAAACTATAATTAGCACCAAAAGCACTTTCAACACCACTTACTGTCAAAGGTGGCCCACATTGTCTAACAACTGCCCTCAGACAGCTAACTGCGCTTCTGGAACATTCCACGAGATGGCACCCTTGCTTTCCAGTGTGGCAACTTGAAGGCAAAGCGTACCGCGAGGCACTGGCCTCTGTCTGAAGGGTTAAGGGCCTGACTGCTGACAAAGGCCGGCGCTAAGGTGACAGGGAGAGGCCACACTGGCCTAAGTGGGACTCAGCCAGGGTCAGCCCATCGGCCCCAGCCCGAGTCCGCCTAATTCAGAAGCAGGGGTGAGCTCGAACACCCTGCTCTGAGAACCCTTGCCTTTCACTGGCTTTGCCTCCCCGTAGTGCCCCCATCTAGACGGTCACTAGTGGGGTAAAAGCGGCAGCACCCCCGATTTCCAGTCGGCCAGGGCGAGGTCTCACGCGTCCGTGCAGTGGACTCCGGCACGGCACGCTCACATCTTGACACTAGAGGCGTCAGATGTGGGGTCAGGAAGGGCCGCGTGGCGGAAGGGACTTGCGCGTACAGAAGCACCCCGCCGGGCTGCCACCAAAGCACAGCCTGGCCACCGGGAGCGTGGGCGCGGGGTGAGGGCGAGGCCGAGGAGAGACGGGAAGGAGGGCAGGCCTCAGCCCTCGGGTTTCTATTTCAAACCCCAAAGTTCGGAGCATTCTAAAAATGGGGTGGCTGGCCGGCGACTGCCGGACGCTCGTCCTGGGCTCCCCGTCCCAGCGAGCGCCCGACGCGGCCAGTGCACCGCCTGCGCCGCCCTCCGCCCCCAGCTCAGGCCGCTGGCTCGCGCCGGCCGGTGGGCGGGGCGTCGTCCGTGACGTCGCATCCCGTGTCGATTCTCCGCCCCTTTCTCCGCCCATATAAAGCCTTCGCCCGGCGTTCGCACTCGCACAAGTGGACGAGGGAGCGGGCGTGCGTGTGTGGAGGCGGCCGGGGATCGAGGGCGAGGGCCAGCTGGGACGCGAGTCCGCGCGTCGGAAGCGGCAGCAGGCGGCCGGGCGACGATGGAGCTCTTGCGGACTATCACCTACCAGCCGGCCGCCAGCACCAAGATGTGCGAGCAGGCGCTGGGCAAGGCTTGCGGCGCGGACTCGAAGAAGAAGCGGCCGCAGCAGACCCCCGAGGAGCCGCAGCCCCCGCAGCCCCAGGCGCAGGTGCCGCCGGCGGCCCCGCACCACCATCACCACCACTCGCACTCGGGGGCCGAGATCTCGAGGATTATCGTGGACCCCACGACGGGGAAGCGCTACTGCCGGGGCAAAGTGCTGGGAAAGGTGAAGAGCGACGGGCGCCCGGCTGCCAGGCGGGAGGGAGGTCTGCCCGGGCATCCCCGAGCCGGGTGGACCCTGAGTCTACGCGCGCCCGCCGCTCCTCGGCTTCTGGGGAGACTGATCCCGGCGCGACCTGGGCTGCTCACCTGCCCTCGGGCTTTTGTGCACTGACAGCGCCGGATTGGCTTTACATCCTTAATCCTCGGCGGCTCTGTTTGCCTCCCGCAGCTCAAAGAAATTGATCTTGAAGCCAGAAACGAGGGTTTTCTACACCAGACCCTTCTCCCTCCACCTGTTTCTTAGAGAATTTTCTTGACAATGTCTTCAGACATTATTTTTCATCTCCCCGACCCCAAACCCCTCCCTGAAGCTCCTCTTTGTAAAGGGAGAAAGAAACAGTTTTAGTATTTTCAGGAATGCTTTTCGTTTCACGAAGGAGCTCTTAAAAAGTAAACTGCATCCCTCTGTCCACCCCCCCCCCCAATATTTTTATCTTTTTTCCTTATATTTATTTATTTATTTAAAAAAATATATCTGCCGTCCATTTTTCTGCCATACTCAATTCCTTCTCGGCTTTGTTTCTTTTCAGGGTGGCTTTGCAAAATGTTATGAGATGACAGATTTGACAAACAACAAAGTCTATGCTGCAAAAATTATTCCTCACAGCAGAGTAGCTAAACCTCATCAAAGAGAAAAGGTGTGTATGACTGTTGAGTAAAATATTTTCTTTGTGTGCAGGATGGCCCTTCCCTGTTAGGAAAAATATCTTCTGCATGTGTAAGCAATTGGCTTTTTATAGGTAAAGGGAGTCTAAAAAGCATTGTCCTGCTTTTTCTTTTAGATTGACAAAGAAATAGAGCTTCACAGAATTCTCCATCATAAGCACGTAGTGCAGTTTTACCACTACTTTGAAGACAAAGAAAACATTTACATTCTCTTGGAATACTGCAGTAGAAGGGTAAGTGTTAAGTCCTATTTCAGTACATTTACTTCCCCCAAACTGAGATGGCATTCAAATTGCATGTAATCTGGGATTGTAGTTGTGGAGGTAATTATTATACTGCAACATTAGCTTTCATTACTCATCCTGCGAAAGGAAACTACTGATTTTGAGAACTTTGTTTGACAGATTCTCTTTTTTCCTTATCTTCCTAGTCCATGGCTCATATCTTGAAAGCGAGAAAGGTGTTGACAGAGCCGGAAGTCCGATACTACCTCAGGCAGATTGTGTCTGGACTGAAGTACCTTCATGAACAAGAAATCTTGCACAGAGATCTCAAACTAGGTAAGCCCTCATTCCAGAGGCTGACTTTTGTGTTAGAGGTGTTCTTTTCTTCTGTCTCTTCCTTTTTTTGTACGAATGTTCTTACTTGGGATCTAGCCTATGCAATCTTTCTTGCTTTTGAATGGGTGACTTTAATATTAAACTACTGACTGCCTGCCTCCAAAATTGATTTGTGTGCACTTGGTTAGAACACCTTTTCAAAGGGATTCAGGTTTGTTGTGTTTTATCACCTAGGCAACTTTTTTATTAATGAAGCCATGGAACTAAAAGTTGGAGACTTCGGTTTGGCAGCCAGGCTGGAACCCTTGGAACACAGAAGGAGGTAAGAGTCAGAACAGTACATCTTATAGGGTATTGTGCAGATTAAATGTGCCCTTATTATTTTCCAGTTAATGTTTCAGAGAAGATCAGTTGATGCTGAAATTCTATAAACCACAACAATGTTAACTAAAGAAAACACTAATTGCCTACTATGGGCCAGGCCAGAGTATCTTATGCCTATATGTTAATTATGAAAGAAATCTGTCTAGTGTTTGCCTGATATGTATAAAAATGTCATGCTGTACCTGGTCTCAGTTGATTAAAAACACTGTCATGTTGGCTGAAAAAATTGTACATGAACTAAAATAAAATCACTTGATCAAATGTCAGTTGTTCAAATGCCAAAAAAAAGTCAAATGTTTCCAAATAAAAATTCAACATAGTACTTTCAAGGTTTTAGCCAGAGAACTAAGCTTAAACAGAATAGTTCCTAATGAGATCTTCATATTTTGTCGTTCTAGGACAATATGTGGTACCCCAAATTATCTCTCCCCTGAAGTCCTCAATAAGCAAGGACATGGCTGTGAATCAGACATTTGGGCTTTAGGCTGTGTAATGTAAGTAAATACTCCAAAATGATGAAAAAGCAAATTTCGTTTTAGATTTTAATACTTGAAAAGAGTTGCTTTATGACCATTTCTAAAGAAGTGTTTCCTTTCACATAGGTATACAATGTTACTAGGAAGACCCCCATTTGAAACTACAAATCTGAAAGAAACTTACAGGTGCATAAGAGAAGCAAGGTATACAATGCCGTCTTCATTGCTGGCTCCTGCTAAGCACTTAATAGCTAGCATGTTGTCCAAAAATCCAGAGGATCGGCCCAGTTTGGATGACATCATTCGACATGAATTTTTTTTGCAGGTTGGTATGTTTCTTGAGCCCTTTTATTACATTCTATTGATCCCAATTACCCAGCAGTTTACTGAACGTCTTTTCTGATACTCCACAGGGCTTCACTCCAGACAGACTTTCTTCTAGCTGTTGTCATACAGTTCCAGATTTCCACTTGTCAAGCCCAGCTAAGAATTTCTTTAAGAAAGCTGCTGCTGCTCTTTTTGGTGGCAAAAAAGACAAAGCAAGATATATTGACACACACAGTAAGTTGTAAAACTTCTCTGGCTCTTCTGTAACCCATATTTAAATTTTAGAAGTTAGTTAAAAGAGGTGTATATATTAGCATAATTTAGTCAAGTATCTTTGTATACGATTGAAGTTTATATAGCATAATAAATCCACACGTGAATTGTGGGTAATAGCTTTTTGTGTCCTATGCATTAAAGTAGGCTTCTTGCATAATTCCAACTGATGGCAATGATAAAAATGTTGTTTTTGCCTTGGATGCTCGTAACTGGTTATTAATTCAAAAGAAGGAAATATTGCTAGCTCTGTTCCTACGTCGTTAGGATATAATAACACTCGTAATTCTTTCCCTTGATTTACAGATAGAATTTCTAAAGAAGATGAAGAAATTTACAAGCTTAGGCATGATTTGAAAAAGACTTCAATAACTCAGCAACCCAACAAACATAGGACAGATGAGGTATGCCAGAAAACAGCACAATAGATAGAAACACTGTATAGCATTTTCATTCTTTGTTAACTATCACTTGGACTGTGGCACTCATGGCTCAATCATGTTGCGTTTACTTAATTTTCTTCCAATCCTTGAAAAGGAGAGATTTTTGTCTTAGTTTAGCAATGTGTGTGGTTGAGTTACTGCAGTATCTTTTGCCTGGCTTGTGTCCATTGCTTCTTGATCAGCTTTCCCAGCAATTGCCATAATCTTATCTGAACCTAGAATTCTCCACCTTCAATGAATTTCAGATGCTTGACTCATTGCCTGGCTCTTCTCTTTCCTAGGAGCTCCAGCCACCTAGCACTACAGTGGCCAGATCTGGAACACCCGCAGTGGAGAACAAGCAGCAGATTGGAGATGCTATCCGGATGATAGTCAGAGGGACTCTCGGCAGCTGCAGCAGTAGCAGTGAATGTAAGTGGTGGTCAACATCATTTTAAGTTATGAAATTATACATGCCAGTGCCTAATACTAAGGAACTGAAGTACTTCTATATTGAAGTGACTAATTGAACATAGAGGAAACAGAAATAGAGGAATTGAAAGAAGACAAGGAACAATTTTGAGTTCTGTGTCCTCAGAATTAGTGGAGGGAAACTGAGCATCTACCAAAGCCTAAGGGTTTTTTTTTTTTTTCGGTTATTGTTGTTATTGTTAATTATTCTACAAATTTCTCTGACTTTTCAGGTCTTGAAGACAGTACCATGGGAAGTGTTGCAGACACAGTGGCAAGAGTCCTTCGAGGATGTTTAGAAAACATGCCAGCAGCTGACTGCATTCCCAAAGAGCAGCTGAGCACTTCCTTTCAGTGGGTCACCAAATGGGTCGATTACTCTAACAAATACGGCTTTGGGTACCAGCTCTCAGACCACACTGTAGGTGTCCTTTTCAACAACGGTGCTCACATGAGCCTCCTTCCGGACAAAAAGTAAGTGTATCTAATTAATGAAGTCCTGTCAGTTCTTTTGTCTTGCACTGAAGAAATCTGAAAACAATGACTAACTCCTGTTTTTTTCCTCTTCTCTCCCTACCGTTCCTGTTTTTTAGAACAGTTCACTATTATGCAGAGCTTGGCCAATGCTCTGTTTTCCCAGCAACAGATGCTCCTGAACAATTCATTAGTCAAGTGACGGTGCTGAAATACTTCTCTCATTACATGGAGGAGAACCTTATGGATGTAAGTAGTGTGGCTTTTGAGCAGTGATATTTGTAGTCCACAGACCAGTAGCATCTGCATAGCCTCAAAGCTTGTTAGAAGTACAGATTCTCATGTCCTACGCTGTGTCCACTGAATCAGAATCTCTGGGTACCGGGGCCAGGAATTTCTAGGCCATTCTGATGCTTGGTTAAGTTAAAGAAGCATTCACTTTTTGAAGAATTAAGTGCACACTGCAAAATTTTTATAGGCACTAACTCTCCCAATCTTTTCCAGGGTGGAGATCTGCCTAGTGTTACTGATATTCGAAGACCTCGGCTCTACCTCCTTCAGTGGCTAAAATCTGATAAGGCCTTAATGATGCTTTTCAATGATGGCACCTTTCAGGTAAATAAACCCTTCAACAAACTGCATGTTTAGGTCCTAGAAAATTATTTTTACCTAGCCAATTTAATCATTGACTAAATTTTTGTAATTCGTAATATTTAGAGAGAGAGCTAATATCTATGTCTAATTTTTAAAGGTGAATTTCTACCACGACCATACAAAAATAATCATCTGTAGCCAAAATGAAGAATACCTTCTTACGTACATCAATGAGGACAGGATATCTACAACGTTTAGACTGACAACTCTGCTGATGTCTGGCTGTTCGTTAGAATTAAAAAATCGAATGGAATATGCCCTGAACATGCTCTTACAGAGATGTAACTAAAAGACTTTTTGAATGGACCCTATGGGACTCCTCTTTTCCACTGTGAGATCTACAGGGAAGCCAGTAGAATGATCTACAGTATGTTGAAGAAGATGGACAGGTGGTGGTACGAAAACAATTCCTCTGTGACCTGTTGGACTGGGTGGAGCCAGACCAGGCTGAGGCATGCAGTTCTTGACTTTGGACAACCTGAGAGTGAACCAGAATGCAGTTTTCCTTGACATACCCATTTTAAAAGGTTTTTCAGACAATTTCACAGAAAGGTGCATTGACTCTTCTCTCTGTTGAGAGCATTTCAGACAGAGGACTTGGAACTGTGAATATACTTCCTGAAGGGGAGGGAGAAGGGAGGAAGCTCCCATGTTGTTTAAAGCCTGTAATCGAAGCAGCTTTTAGCTGCTTAACTGTGAACTATGGCCATATATAATTTTTTTTTGGTTAATTTTTGAAGACACTTGTGGCTGGAAAAGTGCATTCCTTGTTAATAAACTTTTTATTTATTGCAGCCCAAAGAGCAGTATTTATTATCAAAATGTTTTTTTTGTTTTTTTGTTTTTTTTTATGTTGACAATTTTAAACTGTTGGCAATAAATAAAGAGTATGGAAAAACAAAAACAGTCGTCTTCCGTGTTCGGTATGTGCATCACCACATCACACCTTTCTGTGGTCATGGATTCTTAGCACTCTGGCAACACACTGAGTATGGAAGCATACTATAAACTTAGAGCTTTAATGTTTCCAATAATAATTTCTAGGAAGTCAATCTTTAATACTGGAAATATAGTCATACACTCCCTGGGTAGATCTAGCTTGAGAAGAGTATAGCAAAAACACCGCTGTTGTTAGAAACAAATACAGTCCTCCTATTAAACCTAAAACCAATTTCTCACTGGAGTTATTTCCTCAAAACTTGTTTAGCTTGCAGCTGAAAGCTAGTGTAATCCTGTGTAAACAGACCTCTGCTATTAAGTGTCAGGTACAGGAAGTTTATGTTAACATGGGCAAAACTCTGCGTTATAATACTTGTACCACCTAAACGTATTACTCAGCTGAAACCTGCCTAAACACTTCCAGTGCCGCTGGCGGGACGACCAAAGAATTCCAGTAGTGGGAAGTACTTTGTAAATAAGTCATTTTATTTTCCTTTTGGTGCATGGTGGATGAGGCATGGTATGTGAACCAAGCCATGGTGTTTAAACTATTAAATTATCCAACAGGCAAATCTGAGGTTTTCCTCTTCCAGCAGGATCTACTCTTTGATGAGTGTAAAAAGTTGCTCATCCTGTTACTCCGAACTTATAGTGACCTGTATAAGATGCAAACACTTTTTTGTTCAATTGTAATCCTACTATAAGGAAAATACTGTCCTGAGAAAAACAGCACTCACGTGCTTTAGGCTCTGTTTACACTGGGATCCTGTACAGTGTACTGTAGAGACAGTAACTGTACTTCTGTATTTCTCCAAAGTTACTACAAACTGCACCTGGTATGTTTAATAAAAATCAAATCTGGAGAATTTGTATTGAATATTCCAAAGGTCCTATGTTAACTCCCGCTGGCCATATACAATGTGAGTCTTTGTAAAATGGTTTTATAATAATAGTTGAATAAAACTGGATAACTACACAAATAGTTGGGTGTGCAAAAGTAGAACCGATTTTTATTCTTACAAGCCGAGAAGAAGAAATAGGAGTTTGCAAATAGTAAAAAAATGTTCTTTCATTTTGAGTTTCACATTGTAAGATTGTATATTACTTCACAGTTTCAAAATATGCATTCATCCATTCTTGTATGTATTGAGGATCGGGGCGGCATTGTGATTGTAGAGTGCCTCTCCCAGCCCTCAAGGAAGTGACAGCGAAGTGGAGGAGACAGTGCATTTGCTTATTAGTCTGATAAGTGCTATGATATTATAATAAAAGTATACCCTGGGTGATCTTGGAACCCGAAAATAGGAATCATGAGGAAGGAGCCCCTGGCTTGAGGAAGACTCAGAGAATAGATTCCAGGGAAGGAATTCTTTCTTACTGGGTTTTGAAAGATGAGTGGGGGTTAAAAAGAAGCATGAAATGGGGAAGGGTGTAATAAGCAATGGGAATTACATGTACAGATGCCTGAGGGTGAAAGAATGCACAGTAGAAGTGGGTGAACAAGTCTGATAGGTAAAGCCTGGCATGTAAATAAAGGCTGGAAGAAACAGACATGCCTCTCATCTGTCATCCTAAGGCATTTAGGCTGCACTGAAGGTTACATGTAGTAACTGAAAGATTTGAAGGATGGAAGTCACCTTGTACTTCAGTTTCACAGAATTCATTTTGGGAACATAGGCAAGATGAGTGGGGAAGAAGCTGGAGAAAGACAACCCAAACAGTAAAGAGATCAATGTTTTGATCCAGGTGAGAAAGGCCTTACTGAAAAGGAAGATACAAAGTGTATGACAAGCAGTATCTCCTTCGGCCCACCTGGTGCATTTCAGTATTCCCAGCACTGGGAACCAGGCCTGGCTAAGGCTGCCAAATACTGAATGAATGCGTACATGACAGTGGGTTAGAGAAGGACTCAGAAAGTTGCTTTTAATAAGATTTGGCCCCTGACTGAATGTGAAACCCGAGCAAGAGGGTAGGGCTGAGGATGCTGATTGGCTGGAGCAGTCAGTGGGGGACAGGTGGAATACTGAGGGGCCATTAACTGAAACAAATGAGGAATACAGAAGGAAGAGTCTGATATTCAGGAAAATATAGTGCGTTTAGGACCTGTTGAATGAAACTTATATGAGGATACCCAAATAGGCCCAGAAAACAGTTGAATATACATGTCTACATCTCAAGAGCGAGCAAGATTTGGGAGTAACCAGGTTTTGGATTAACATCGTAGGGGTGGATGAGAGCCCATAGGATGGATCCCTGTCATCCCTTCTAACGAGCAGATTTCTTTGGGTACTGAGGACATCTACATAAAACATAGCAGTGTTGATAAATCTTTGTGGGGGGAAGGAGGATAAAAAATTCCCAAATAAATTCTACTCTTCCAAACCAAAAGAAACTGAATTCCATAAAAACAATTCCAAAATAACACATGTGCTTAATGAATACCTTCGGTCCTCAAGAATGTTTCTCAGTTAGCCATCCCAAACTCTGGAAGTATATAGACTGAGCTAAAAGATGTTATTTAAAGGTGTATAGTTTTGAAGCATAGTAGTAGTTACGTTCAGCTAAGCTTGACGTGGCCATGGCAGAAACCCAGATCCCGGGATATTTGACATTTACTACTTTTATATTTTAGTCACCCTCAACCCTTCAAGAACTATTTCTGAATATAACCTTTTGCTGGGGAGGAAGCATACCCCCGTGGAAAAGCTTTGGAATCAGTCCTGAATTCAAATTCCTCTTCAACCATGTATTGCCAATATGATCCAGTAAATTCCTAACCTCTCTAAGCTTCACTTTCCTCATCTGTGAAGGTTAAATGGTAATAAAGCACTTGTATACCAAAAGTGCTCAATAAATATTTGCTTGCTTTCTGGTTCTCTTTCCTTCGTGTCCTCCCATACCCATAATGGCACCCAGAAAAGAAAACAGCTAACTCATTCTCCCCCTTCCAGTCTTCCTCTCTGCGTCAGTCATAGTCCAGTCAGGGAGACAAAATTCGTTTTAGGAATTTCAAAGAGAAGGAATTTAGTGGATGTTATTGGTTATACAGATAATGCAAGATCTCGGAAGCCAAACACCTGGAGGTGGTGGGTGATGATGCAACCAGAAGATAAGCAGAGGAAAAAGCCACTACCACACTATGGCTGGAAAGAGACAGAGAAGAGTGGTAATACTAGATGCCAGAACTGGGGGTCTCTGGCAGAAAGTAGAATCATGCTGGGTACTGCCAACCAGGAGTTTGAAATCATGAAGTAAATCAAGTCATCCCTTGAGGTGACTCTTGTACCTATTTGATTGAGAAAGAAAGGGGACAGAATAGTCCAGATTGTTTCTTCCTTTTGCTCTCTGATCTCCCATTGACCAAAAGAACTGCAATCTAGTAGAAAAGAAACCTGAGAAATGTAGTTGCAGGGGTCATTCATAATTTGTGGAACAGTACCAGGACAGGGAAGGGATGGATCTGAGTTTAATAAATGGCCTGCCTTCGTTCTTTCTAAACTTTTCTCTTCCATTATTTTTGCACCACCTCTACCCTTTCTTCCTCTTAAATTCCAAAATGACATAAGTGCTAGGAGCTGTGGTTCACTAGGCTGGAGGATGAGAGGCAGGGGACAGTTAGAGAAGGAATAAAACAGGCTCAGGGGTACTGAGACTGGAGTCATTTGAGTTTGAGGCCTCTCTGATGTGAAACATCATCAAATCTTTTTTACATTACAGAGATTTTAGTCTAATGAAAATAGATGTGACTAAAAATGAATAAGATACATTTTCATAAGGTACACAGAAAAGTCGATGTGGTACTTTGTAGTAATTCCATATGTGGGAGAGTCAGTATATTTCTAAGGCTTGGAATAAACTCTTCTATAAACAGAATCTGTAGATTTCATTTTGTTTCCTTTACTTGCAAGAGATTCTACTCTATATGTGCTTAGATTCGTGCTTTGTTCTAGCACTTCTTTATGCCTTATTAACTTTAGTAATGGAAAGCATCTCTTTGCACAATTTAATTATCTTAGTAAATTCCAACTAAAAAGTTAAACTGCCATATGCAATGTTGGAATCCAATATCATGGTTCTCAATGTTTGGAATTTAATTGAATAGAACATATGGATTTTGCCCCTGAAATTAGCATTATAATACACTTATACATGAAAGAAAATTGATTCTAGTGATTGAAGTACAATAACTTCATCCCAAGTTGAGATAAAAATAGCAAATTTACTGAGCTATCTCTGCTATAACATACTGAATGCTTATATATTTTAACCTAACCACGCAAGTGAGTACAGATTATTTCTTCTAGGCCTGTAACAAATCAGTTCTACAAGACATGAGACAACTAGGCTAAATGGACTAAACTCAACAATGCCATTCTTATGTACTGCTTTGTAATCAACAGTAGCACAATGAACTTTAAAATTAGGGTCATGTAGTCGAACGTGCCAAAAGAGTTTCATTGGATTATCAATTTATTGCCTGATTTGTGTGGTCCCACTAAACATAAACAATGCAAGAAATGGAGGATTATGTGAATTTCAAAGAACTTTAGAACTAAATAAAATATATTGAAATATTTCAAGAGCTAAAATATTGCAAAATCCTAACAAGTGATACAGCCACCTGGGAGGGAGAGCAGAGAGAGGATTAGATAATGACATTAACTACTTATGCACCAGGCAATGGTTAACAACCAGCTCTTTGGGAAGTAGAGAGCCCGGATTGGTTGTGCGTGCTGATTTCTGTGGTGTAAATAATTTCACCATACCTATTTCAAGACACCCGTGTGATGTCCTGAACACAAAATTGGGAAGAGATGCAAAGTAGCTTAGCATTATATTTCCACCATGCTGATACAATAAACATAACTTCAAGAAATAGATAATAGTAAAAGGTAGTAATACAATTAGATAGTAATGAGTTTTGAGTATCTGCAGCCTTTCTTTTTAATATAATTTATTTCATTGTAAGTTTATGTAATTTAAGTTTTAATAATGGTTGTGTTTAATGAATTGGCTTGCACAATCCCTGAAATTTTAGCTCTCAGTTTTTGCGAGCCTGTATAGGTAAGGTTCAGCACCACAAGGGTAATGATTCAAACTTAGGGATGTAGACCATGTAGGCTCTGAACTAGGACACCACTCCCATATTCTGAGTAATTAATAGAGTTTGGTATGTTCCCTTGACATCTCAGATAGCAGTACCGTAAGTATCTTGGTCCTAGCACTGGTTGTATATAAAACCTCAGCCAGCCTAAGTTACAGACAAAATTTATTTAGGTGACATAAGTTTCTTTAGTAGAAAAGTATCTTTTAATTCCAAGAAGATTTAATATTCAGCACATAAATATTAAAGATAATCAAAATCACGGACTTAGTATTTTTGTTAAAGAATCTCTACATATTAGGCTTAACATTAGAACTGTGTGTTAATACTTAAAATACATTAATGTTAGTACTATAATCCAAATTAAAAAGTGAAATTTTAGTAGACTTACATAGATTTAGAATTTTAAGATAAAATTTTTATAACATTTATATTTAGCAATATAATGTATGAAAATTTAAATTTCTCATATCTATAAGTTTAACTTTTTCAATCTATAAGAATGCTTACAGGAGCAGCTGGATGGCTCAGTTGGTTAGAGAGCAAGCTCTCAACAACAAGGTTGCCAGTTCGAGTCCCACATGGGATGGTGGGCTGCGCCCCCTGAAACTAAAGATTGAAAACGGCGACTGGACTTGGAGCTGAGCTGCGCCCTCCACAACTAGATTGAAGGACAATGACTTGGAGCTGATGGACCCTGGGGAAAAACACTGTTCCCCAATATTCCTCAATTAAAAAAAAAAAAAAAAAAAAAAAAAAGAATGCTTACATACTTGGAACACCTGATACATCAGAAAACTGCAATACAACATTTTGAAAGGAATTCAAATGTGCTATATACGCAATATAAAATATTTAAGGGAGTTTAAGTTTATAAATGGGACTGTATATTAAAGTCTCTTTAAAAGCTTTTTGTTGAAACATGAAAACGGAATATGAGTTTTTAAAACTAGTAAGTGCAAACAACTAGATATTTAAATATATTAAATATTAATTTTAAAAAAATCAAATATACTTCTGAGCATAAGAGTCAATCTCAAGAAAAAAATCTCATTGGCAAATTCTATTCCTGGTGTTTGGGGATGAATGTCAATCTATTCTGATATGGGCATATAATTTCATTCCAGTAATATGCTTTTGAGAACAAGACATGAGCCAAGAGCTAGTAGATATGAAAAGGGAAGAAACAAATCTATTAAAGGGTAAGGTCATTTGGAAACTGGCAAATAGACTTTTGGTTGGAGCACAGATTTTAAAGCATTGTCAAGTATTTGTCATCACTTAATCATTGGGAGCTTTCAGATAAAAATTAAAAATTTCGACTTCTTTTGAAAAACCTCAATATCTGGCAATGTCTCATTTGCATTTCTATGTATGGCCAATCAGCTGGAACCGAGAAGTGCCCGCCCCCTGCAAACAGGGAAAGCCCTCTTCATGGCTCTCATCTGACTGCTTCACTCATTTGGCTCCGGAGCCAAATGAGAACCTCTTTCATAGAGTCAGATGAAACTTTTGGGGAACCTGTCTATTTTCAAATTCTGATTGCAAAACCTGGTTCCATTTCTATAAAGTATATTTTGGATGATTTGGGGGAAAGTATAGATTTCACCAAAAGATCCTTTCTGAGATATTTACGTGTTAGTGGTTTCAACAATGTTAAAGGTTAGGTAGAGCTGAAGAGAAATGAAGCAATAAGTCCCGGCACAGACAAATGAAGACCTACCAAAGCCTTCCTAAACCAAGGTTTCACCAAAATATGAATTACTTCTTTTCTTCAGGATTTCTACCTAATCAACATAAGGTAATTAAATTCATCTCACGTCGTTCTCTTAATGCATCATGAAATTTGGGATAAAGGTGAATTTGGAAGTTTAGTAAACTAGGAACAATGAGATCATTCCTCACTTCATTGCACTGCTGGTTCAAACATAAATTTTATTAGCAGTTACCATAATCTGTCCTTGTTCCCTTCTTTAGACTTGTTGATAGACTCAGTTTACTAATTCTGAAATATCGGAACTGTGTGGGCTAGTGTGGCTACTCTTTTCATTCCTTTTATCGTATCAATAGAGAGTGAAACATAATCATTGGAGGCGAAGCTTTATAGCAGCAAGTCGTGCCTACCTTACATGGACTTGCCCTCATGTATTCTTTAATGAACAACCTCCAAGTTTCCAATCACTGTTCTGTTGGTATGTCTGATAGTTTTGCTACAGAGAGATTAAGGATTCAACTCTAAAGAATGTTCTCCATATAGGTTAGTCATAGGGAAGGGCAAGTGACTAAATTGGTCCAAGAAAAGCACCAGACTTTTCAGTTTTAGCTAAATAATGTACTTTGAGTTGAAGCAGTTAAATCTTCCTCCAAATACAACTTTATTACCTAGACTATTTTTAAAAAAGAATAACTTTTGAGTTTCGTGCAATCTGATATAGTGATCTCAGGTTCTTTCCCCACCCACATATCAATATTTAAGTATTATGTTGATCAAGTTCAAACAATGTAGTTGACAGTACAGAAATCTTTATACAGTAATTTAAGAACTGAATTAGGAATATTACTAAAAATTGACTTTTATAAATGCATTCAGAAATAGCAATGAAAATAAAATTGTTTGATCTGAATAGAAGTATGGAAATTAGTACATTTTCAAAGTCTTAAAAAAATTACAGTTAACTTCAAATAAAATACGCAAGTTATAATTTTCTTAAAATACAAAACTTATGGCAAAATAATCAGTTCCACAAATAGGAAACATTTGTGGCCAAAATAAAAAGTAAACAAATTATAAAAATATGTGATATGGCAGGAATGGCTTAGAATTTTAATCAGATATATTAAGCTTGAGGCAACTGAGCCAATTGCTTGCTGAGTAATCATGAATAAGACACTGTTTAATTTTTATTTTTCTCTGCTGTAAGATAATGATAATAAAAATTATATTAGAATTTATTAGATTGAACAATATAATATTGACATTTGACCATTTTTGAGCTAGAACAAGCCATTTCTTATTATTCAAAAGAATAACAAAGAGGAGAAATAAAAATGTAAGTTTTATGCCCTATTTTAACATTGTCTTTATTAATATTTCCCTGTGCCTAATACCTCCTTGTTTTATATAAAAACTGGTGGTTTTCTATATCCCATATCATACGTATTATATTGTCATTCAGTAATGAGTATAACCTTATACTTAACAATTAAATTATTAGCACTTTTCATTATTAATTGCTTTATTTATTATGCTCCTGGGGAACCAAGTAAGGCATGCCTCAAAATGAGGGCGGTTTACTTTCATATGACTGACAAAATTGAAGGGAAGTCACATAAACATTTTCCACATTTTGAGTCTGCCTTTGTTGGTTTTTCTTGTTACAGCCCATTTTCAACTATCTTTAAAAATATTTCCCAACTGTTTTCTAAGGAATACCAAATTTCTTTGATATCATAAAATATCCCCTGAAAAACATATTCACTGGCAAATTATTTGGTGGACATGCAAGGTTAAATAAAAGTGGACAGACTTCTTTAAGTCAGGACTTCCCAGAAACTTCACTATGGTATGTCTGCATTGTAAATCTCCAAGAGAGAAACTGACTATGAAAGCTTTTCCAAACTTATTTGGCCTAGAACACTATTTTTGTTAGATTAACTTTTCAGATCACAAGAAATGTTCCTGGAGATATAGTTTGCTGATGTATGTAGTAACTGTCCTTCATAATCCAAATTTACTTTGAAAAGATCTTGAACATGCCAGATAGGTTTGGATGAAAGCCCAGATCTTTACGGTAGTAGGACAATATTAAGGTAAACAGGGAAGTTAGCATCGTCTCTGAGATCACAGTTCCAAAACCCTTAGATGTTTAATCCATAACCTCAGTAAGAAAAAAATCCCTCTAGAAGAGAAATTTATGCCCTCAAATCAACTGGGTGACCAGGTAGCTAAGCTAACTGTTCAATGCAGACATTTCTTCCCCAGGTAATAAAGAATGGCCTACAATTGACTTTTTCACATTTCTAATTCCTTATAATGATAGAATTGCAATGCTTTAAAATAAATTTTAGTCCGTGTTCACTGTGATTTGCAAGACACTTTGGGTTTGGAAGGCAGCATAATGGTAGTTCTTTACACTGAACAGGGCAGTTGTACAAGCTGTAAAGCATCTTTCTCCATATACTACCTCCTGTGAAGAACCTACCTCATAAAGCAGGTGGACGTATCATATGGAATATATTACAGCAAAATTTTTAAATTAAACTTTTAATTTTGAGATTATTGGAGAAGTGCAAGCTTTAATTGATTTAATTTCATGGCACACTGTGGAAAGGAGTTATATATTCAAAAGTGCATAGAAACTCAGTTCAGTACAGAGTCTGGAAACCTGAATTGAACAAATGTCACACTGTTCCTAAAACATAAGTTTGCAGTTCCAATTCAACTGAAGAGGGTCTTTCAACATCCAGTACATGGCATAGAACATGCTGTGCTAGCTACTAATGAAACAGTCCAATTTGGCTTTTTCTCGCTAGTATCGAAAAGCTGTGGGGGTGGCCAGTTAGCTCAGTTGGTTAGAGCGCGATGCTCGTAACACTAAAGTTGCCGGTTTGATCCCTGCATGGGCCAGTGTGAGCTGCGCCCTCCACAACTAGATTGAAACAACTACTTGACTTGGAGCTGATGGGTCTTGGAAAAACACACTTAAAATAAATAAAAGTTAAAAAAAAAAGAAAGAAAAGTTGTGAACTGCCAAAGATATGATGTATTCATGTAGGAGGTAACCACCACACGTTTCAGTTTACCTGAGAAAGTTTTAACTATGTCTTGCCCCAGTCAAACGAAGGATACATATATGGTTGCCCTATGAAGTACTCATTGATATTTCACGTGAATTTCATGTAGCTAAGATGCGTCTGGTATGACCCATTCTCATGTTACTGCACATTTGATTTCAATTCCTTCTGCTATGAAAGGTAGGTTAGAATTTTCAATATTATTACTGTCTATGACCTTATTTTTATGCTTCATTGAATAGAGCAGCAGAAAAATGAATCCAGGCTATCCAAATTTATTTAGATTCTTCTATACACTACATATTTTCTTATTTCATCTGCCTGTTAAGACCAGTATGAAAATGGTGGTAAAAATGACTAATGGTAGTCAATGACACGGGTGCCATCTGGTAAATGAGAATGAAAGAAATGTATCTGGGCAGGATATGATTTTTCTAATCTCTAATCTTTTACAGACTCTGACTCATAATCAATTACTTGTCATTTCAACTTGGATGTATATGGTTGTATTAAACAGTGACATGATTTCATCCTGGCTTCAAAGAGGAAGGACTGAAATAGAAATACAGAATCCCTTTCTGAAATAAAAGTGATTTCCTTTAATTCAGGAGGACACAACTGGAAAAATAATTTGACAGGAAAAATGAATAAATTTTAAATATATTCTGAGAATAATAGGTTTCACTGACTTTAAAACATTTAAAATATTACGTGGAGTGTGGTAAAACTGTTATGGAGAAAAAAGTTTAAATATGTCAACACTATCTTCTATAGTCAATATTTGCTGAAATGCCAATACTACCTAAGCATACCAAGATGTCATAATTATTTATCTAGGAAAGGAAGTTATAAAATAATGTTCTTCTGAGTTCTTAAATACGGCAAAAGAATTTCACTTTGAACTTAGTAACATTGTCAATTTACTGATGCATTTAGAATTGCAATTGTATTAGTACAAATATGGGCTTAGCTAAGAATTAAAAGTAAGAATGCACTTTATACTGGGCATATAACAGCTGGATGGCTTTAATGACGCAGATAATACACTGAAATATACTGCATAGCAATTTAAAATTTTACTTAGGGCTTGCCAGATTCTAAGTGGCTTTTCTCTTAGTAGTTATGGCATAAGAGTGACATAGCATGGTTACTTGAAGTCACTTTTTATTTTAGTGGAGAGAACAAATCAGGAAATGAGACTGAGAGTCATAATAACAAAAAATTAGACTTTTATTAATATGTCTATTGACCATCTGTATGTCCTCTTTAAATAAATATTTCTTCATGGTTTCTGCCCATTTTTAAATTGGATTGTTTGTATTTTTTGATGTTGAGTTGTATGAGTTTTTTATAAATTTTGAATATTAACCTCTTATCAGATGTATCATTGGCAAATATCTTCTCCCATTCAGTATGGTGCCTTTTTGTTTTGTTGATGGTTTCCTTTGCTGTGAAAAACTTTTTAGTTTGATGTAATTCCATATGTTTATTTTTTCTTTTGCTTCCCTTGTCTGAGAGGATATATCAGTAAAAATATTACTAAGGGTAATGTCTGTGAGTTTACTTCCTATATTTTCTTCTAAGAGTTTTATGGTTTCAGGTCTTATATTTAAGTCTTCAATCCATTTTGAGTTTATTCTTGTATGTGGTGTAAGAAGGTAGCCCAGTTTCATTTTTTTTTCATGTATCTGTCATTTTCCCAGCACCATTTATTTAAAAGACTGTTTTTACCCCAGTGTAAATGATTGCATCCTTTGTCATAGATTAAATGACCGTATAGGCATGGATTTATTTCTGGGCTCTCTATTTTATTCCATTGTTCTATGTGTCTGTTTTTATGCCAATACCAACATCACTAATCATCAGAGAAATGCAAAACAAACCACAATGAGATACCACCTCACTCCTGTCAGAATGGCCATCATCAATAAATCAACAAACAGCAAGTGTTGGTGAGGATGTGGAGAAAAGGGAACCCTCATGCACTGTTGACAGGATTGTAAATTGGTGCAGCCATATGGAAAACAGTATGGAGTTTCCTCAAAAAATTAAAAATAGAACTACCTTATGACCCAGCAATTCCACTCCTGGGTATTTATCCAAAGAAATCTAAAATACTAATTCAAAAAAATATATACACCCCTATGTTTATTGCAGTACTATTCACAATAGCCAAGATATGGAAACAACCTAAATGCCCATCAACAGATGGTTGGATAAATAAATTCTGGTACATATATACACGGAAGTATTACTCTGTCATAAAAAAGAATGAAGTCTTACCATTTGCAACAACATGGATGGACCTAGAGAATATTATGCTAAGTGAAATAAATCAGACTGAGAAAGACAAATACCATGTGATCTCACTTATATATGGAATCTAAAGAACAAAATAAATGAACAAACAAAACAGAAATAGACTCAGAGATACAGAGAAAAAACTAATGGTTCCTAGACAGAAGCGGGGCTGGGGAATAGGGGAGAAGTAAAGGGATTAGTAAATACAAATTGGTAGTCACAAAATAGTCATGGGCATGTGAAATACAGTACAGGGAATATAATCAATAATGTTGTAAAGATCATGTAGGATGTCAGATGGGTACTGGACTTATCAGGGGAATCACTTCATAGATTGTGTAGATGCCTGACCATTGCACTGTACACCTGAAGCTGAAGTAGAAAAATATTGAATATCAACTATAATAAATTAATTATACACAGAGGGTGCCAAAAAAGTATACACATTTTAAGAAAGGAAAAAACTATTAAAATTGTAATACTCAGTACACACCAATAACAAAAGATGAATACAAGTCACATTTGACTTCTGCAATTATGAGGTGCTCAAACCAGAAGCCTCCAGACACTTCAGATTACGGCAAACTACTGCTTGAGCAACTTTGACCAAAGAGTTCACCTGTATACTTTTTTGGCACCCCCGGCATACACACATACACACGGTCATGGGATGTAAAGTACAGCATAGGGAATAAACTGTGTTTCCCCGAAAATAAGACCTAGCTAGAGCATCTGTTCTAATGCGTCTTTTGGAGCAAAAGTTAATATAGTAAAATAAGACCGGGTCTTATCTAACACAATATAAGACTGGGTCTTATATTAGTTTTTGCTCCAAAAGATGTGTTAGAGCTGATGGTCCGGCTAGGTCTTATTTTTTGGGAAACACGGTAGTCAATGGTATTATAATAGCAATGTACAATGTCAGAGGGATAGTAGACTTGGGCGGGCGTTATCACTTTGTGTGGGATGTAAATGTCTAATAATGTTGTTTTGTACACCTAAAACTAAAATTTAAAAAAAATTAAATTACAATTCCACCTAATTCATCTAAGTTAAATAAAAATTTTGGGAAAAATATTGGACTTTTATTACATGTATTTAAAGATTTCCACAGATACTATACGTCACATCACAATACTTCAAAATTTTGTAAAGAAGTTAGGTTTGGGCTCTTGTTCTTCCACTCTAGTTGTTAAGCATCAAAATGACCTAAGTAACTTATTATTTTTTTTTTAAATATCATTTATTTCAGTGACACAGACAAGGTCTTAATTTCTCTAGTGTTTTGGTGACTTCTTTCAGTGAAGTACTATGAGTCTTTCAGAAAAGTTACTAAATATATTGATATTATTTCCCTAGCACTGTTGTCACAGTACCAGTCTGATTATTAACATGTACCCAGTGTCTTTAGGGGCAAGTTTCTTGTCAACATAAAGGAATTTTAAGTTAATAAAGTAGACAGTATCTTAATGTTTGGTTATATTCCAATCTACTAACTATGTTGAAGTTACTGTAGATTGTTTTCCAAACATTGTGTGTTTGTTTTAAGTGCATGCAAGATGCATGAAAGACAGAATCTTAACAAGCCAATGGAAGTACATTGCTCACTTTATATAATAAAGCAAAATAACAACAACAAAAAATCCACATCTCTAACCAACCTGTCCAAAATATAAGGCAGGTGCCATGAGGAAGGGTAAACATTTTTGAGTACTTTGCACTAGGAGTCCCTCTATTTAAGAAAATAAACAAATAATTAAAACCTTTTGGGCAATGAAGCAATTTCATTTGTTTTTGTTTGTTTTCTTTGTGGTAGACCCTATTTATTAGGAAAAAGGGAAGCACTTCGATTTTTAAAATATAGGTCTTAAAAAGACAGGTGTTTAACTACTTCTTAGAAAACTTTCAACAGTATATTAACTTGTTGTCTTCCTGAAAGCAAGAGAAAGGTAGGTATGCTAAATAACACTAACCCAATTTACAAGAAAATCACTTCCTAGGTATAGCCGATAAAGTATTATATCATTCATGAAAATCATAATTTCAGGTTCTTTCCAAAAAATGTTTCTGTATCATTTCAAGGCCAACCCTGATGGCCAACAGCACCTTTATGGAAAACATTTTGTTGGTTCAGGTGCTTTAGACAATCCAATCCAATGTGAAAGTTTGCACTTCTTATCTGAAAATGGCTTCTCAAGCATAAGCATACCATATCAAATTTGCAAGCCACAGATGTCTCTCTGGCTCAATAGTTTTACCCTTAGTAACTCTAGACTGTTGAAATAGAGTCATTCATTAAGAAGACTTGAATTGTCTGGTTGCTGTCCATCGGGCTCTTTTTGGAGAGAATACACATTCTATAGTTTCCCTGAGTGGGAGGCATGCCAGCCTGACTAATGAAGACTGTCACTGTGAGTGAGACAGTGACCAGGGCCAACAGAACTGTTGTGTCATTGCTGGATTATAAAGTGGCACTTTTAGTGTTGAAACAAAGCCTGCTTCATCATCTTAGGTTTTTTTCTGAGCCAGACTCTGAAGAACACATTTTTACCTGTATGTAGCAGTGGTCTAGAAAATGGCACAATCTGTAAAATTGGAAAGTCCATTCACTGCTGAGGCATTTAAAATGAAAAAGAAAACACAAAAAACATTTACGATGAGTTCAATGTGGCAAGAATTGTTGGTGAAACCTTAATTTCAGTTTAAATATTATATTTAAGTGTATTCAATATAAACCACACATTTCTATTTCTAGAGCATCTCTTTGATTTGTTTCTTAATTTTAGCTATGTCAATGGGTGACTAATAGTACTTTTGCCATTTTAAAGTCAGAAATTGATTGTCAGAGAAGTTAACAATGAGTTCATCCTTGCAGAATCAGTGGTAAATAAAACCTGAAGTCAAAAATTGCAAATAAAATAAAGTCCATCTCTTTGTTCACTTCATCCAACATTTTAAAGAGGCCACCCTGCCCCCTGAATCCACTGGAGTAAGCAAAACCTAAAGATGAATTTTCTCTGCCAATTAGGGTTCATTTTTTCAGGAACTAGGCCACAGCTGGAGAGGCCACAGCTGGAGAGGCAAGTCAGCAGTGCTGGCTTTGCCACTCACTAGCCTGAAAATCAAGGCTAACACCACCCTAACTCTACATTATGGGTGTTGTAAGGATCACGTTGAATAACGAGTTTGAAATGTTTTTGTAGAATGCAATGTGCTCTACCAAAAGGAGATATTATTACCAATCATTAATATGAGCGTCATAAGCAAAGCAATTATAGGCAGAAACTTCTTCCGTTGAGGGGCCTATGGAAGATACTGTGAAGATATCTAAATAGAGCTATTGTGGACCCAAAGTTCATGCTTCCATTAGGGGCAAAATAAGGCTGGGCCACTCTTCGTTGCCAGGCCTCATCCAAGGAAAACACTGGGCAGGCAGTATGTTTGTAAGGTGAACCCCAGATCCTTACTGCTGCACATGTTAGGGGACTCCTAACCTTTGGCAATATTCCTGGAAACTCAGAAGACTCTCTTCTGTTTTGATTATTTTTGCTTCACTTGTCTCAGTTGCCTATCATGACCAGCATGTGATTCTGGTGCTGCTGACACTGAGCAAAGAAAGCTGCCTGTCCCTCTTCTAAGGGACATACAACCACACACACACGTGTGTGTACATGTATATTATAATCATTCTCCTCAATATATCCAGTCATAATCTTCCTACTCTTTTGCCCTTGAATATAAAATCCATCAGACCATGCCTGGACTTTCTTCTGTGTATTAGGAATCACTGGGAATTGTCATAGCCGTGAAAAGCAATAATAAAGGTTTCTCATCTATAGAGCCCCCAAAATGTCAGAAGCATGTAACAAAACAAAACAAAAAATAATGATTGGGCTTGGATAATAGCACCTGTCTAGCCCTGTCCTGGCACCTACATGGCTGCTATTGTGTTGACATGTTTTCTTTGGATTACTTCCTAAACCTATGCATTAACGTTGACTACAACTACAATGTCAATTTACTTTTTTGGCCAGAGACAATTATATGCTGTATAAAGGAGATAAACTCAAGCCTTGCTAATCACAGTATGACATAATGCACTGATAATGCTCAGTGAACTCATGTATAATGAAAACAGGAAAATCAAAAACATCAACAGTGGAGCCGGCCCGGTGCCTCAGGTGGTTGGAGCACCATGCTCCTAACGCCGAGGTCACCAGTTTGAGTCTCACATGGGCCAGTGAGCTGAGACCTCTACTGCTAAAATTGTGAACAATGGCTCTCCCTGGAGCTGGGCAGCCGTGAGCAGCTAGAGGTTGGAGTGAGCTGCTGCGGGCTGCTGTGCTGCCGTGGGCTACTGTGCACTGCCAGGAGTGGCCAGTGGCCAGCGTGAGTGGCCAGCAGCCAGTGTGAGCTGCCGTGAGCTGCTGTGAGCGGCTCACTGAGGACTGGCAACCAACTGCCTCAGTCGGTGGGGAGCGCAAGGCTCATAATACCAGCATGGGCCAGGGAGCTGTGTCCTACACAACTAGACTGAAAAACAATGGCTTGAACTGGAAGGGGGCAGGGTGGGAAAAAGGGAAAAACAAAACAAAACAAAACATCAACAGTGGAGTGAGAAATGTTTAGAACACTATCGGAGAATTAGTGTACAATGGACATTGTAAGGGGACTAAATTCATAGTTTACATTGTCTTACTTTGCTCCAGGCTTGCGGGGGAGGGGAAGTAAAAATAGAATGAGATGAGTAGTTCTGATGTTGGTTTTCTGGGCTCTCACTCCCACTTGTTATTGTAGATCTTTAACTTCAAGTAAAATGCTTCTTTCCTCACTTATCTATGAAGTCTGCAGGGGATATCTCACTGCCATTCTCTTACAGGTTCGTCTTGCTGCTTTAGCCATAGGCCATTTTATTTCTCCTGCTCTTCTAGTCCCTCTTGAAACTGCAGAGGCTTCCACCAGACTCATCCGCTGAGTGCTCCTACCTATTGTAAGCAATGTCCTGCTCTAGTGCTGAACCCTCCAGGTGCAAAAGTGAGAGTGTATATTCCGGAAACTTCAGTGTCATATATTGCATGCAGACGGGGTAAAAAGACCCACCCACCCCCATTTTGTGTAGCCCTCTGTCTTATGAGTGTCAAAGTATTTCTGTTTCATGAGTTTTTAGTGAAAAAAACTATTTCAGCTTCTACTTGAAGTACCTTCTCTATCTGGGACTGAATCATGACTCTGTGGAGTCAAGCATGAGAACAAATCTCGGTGACAGACCTCATGCTGAACGCTACAGATTTTTTTCCCCCTCCCATCTGATGAGATGGTAAAGCACACAGGTTCAAAGGTCAGACCACTGAATCGAAGTCCCAGCTCTATCGAAACTAGTTTTGTGACTTTGGGTAAGTTACTTGATTTCTTTCTCTGTGCCTTTGTCACATCCCCTGTAAATTAGGCAAAAATCCATGTCACAGTACTATGAACCTTCTGAAGATTTGGCAAAATAATCCATGATCGCGGGTGGCACAGAGTCAAGACAATAAATATCAGCTATATTTTTTCCTCAAAATATTCATTTTGGGGAAATCTCCGCGCAATTCTTAATGTGATAAAAGTTGAGATAAACTAATTTCAAAAGAACATAGGAAATACTCCTCTTATAGAAGTAGTTTTGTATGCACATGTTAGAAATTACTTATACCTTCTGAGGGGGAAAGAGTAGATTTCCCATTTCATCTATCTTTATGAGTTAATTCAGATGTAGGGCAGATGGTAGGTCTGAAGTTTTGTAACAAGCTTCTATCTTGGGTGACCATAGTCAATTCACTTTGGACATCTCTATGAAAATGTGTATTCATTTTTGCTTGATTTTTGTTATTGTCCGGATAGTGCCAAATGTCTTGATTGAGCTGCTATTTTTCCCTCCATGACTATATTAGCTGCACTGAATGAAATGGATATTTTTGGTACAGTGTAAACCATAGCCTTAATATCTCTATTCATGATTTTATCAAATGACAGTAATTATACAACTGCAAAGTATGCAATGAGAAATTACTAATAAAATGTATTGAAATACTCTGGAATTCAAAGTGCTCTATAAATAATAAAGATACATGGTAGGTACAATATTGAGGACTCTGTTTTATCCCTAAATACAAGTATTTCCAATAAAATAACATTTCATTACCTTTTGCTCAAGTCAGGCTTGATACCTAATACTTTTTCATGTACATAGGAGGAAATTGTGGTCAGAATGAGAATCTAGATCTTTGTATCAGCATAAACAAAGCAGAGAGTTATTTCATATGTTCTGAATTGTATCTGCCATGTCGTCTCAAGGAGAAATCTATGGATTTTTTTTTTTTTAAAGCTACAAAAAATAAATTTCATTTTCTTTTTACGTAGGTACTTTGAAGTATTAAATTGTACTTCCAAAAAGTGCCTTAGTAGTGTAAGGTTTTCGTTGAAGAAATAAACCCTTGTATTATGAAAATTGCCTCAGGGGATTTCATTGCACCAACATTCTTTTATTCATGAGTAATGCGTGCCAAAACTTATTTCAAGTTTAATAATGAATATGCTAATATAAATTTCATTCTATCCACAAGTAATTTAACATTTTACAGACAAAAATTAGTTTATTATCAGAATGTGAATGCTGAACTGAGTGGGTTGTTAGGGGTATTCTTGACCTCTTTTTCATAAACAAGACCACATGGAACCAAGTTGTTACAAATATTTACATTGGCACAATGTCAATTTTCCTTCCATTTGGGTCAACTGAAACCATCTGATGGTATTCACTAGTAGCAAAATTCAGTATATTTTATATTTTTCCCCACGTTTTGCTCCTTTTGCTACAATGGTGGTTCTAGGATTTTAAGATATGAAGTCATTAGCTATATAGCTATTACTGATAATACTGGTTGAAAGTACGGTTCTATGGAGGAGGGAAATCGGATTTTACTTTTACTTAATCTGATAGATTTAGAGATGTTCCTGAAAACAATTAAGAAGATTGAATAATGAACATAAGGCTAACAAATGAAGAATAATACAATGTATCTAAAAATAGATGGCACTTACTAGAACAAAACAACTAAATGAAATATTGTGAATATGCTACTGACAAAACTTAGACCACTGTCTAAATAACACCACCCTACTGATAAATTGGCATAGGTTTTACATTATTTTATTTTTTACTGTGGATTTTAGGTGCAATCCGTGCTTCTAAATGATCAAATCTTAGTATTTTAAAATTGAGGTTCAAAAATCAGCATCAATTAAATAATCGAATGCATTGTTTAAATCTCAAGCTGTAGGAAATTATGCCGATTGCACTTTGTTAGAGTCAACAGGTAGTTTTACAAACTTAGAGATTTGAGAAGTTATGACGTGAGCAAAGAAGAGCTGTCTCTTGTTTGTGGGTGGTTTTAACAAAGTGATAAAGAAATGTACTGGTATTAGCTGAGTCAGATTGGTCCTTTTGTTCTAAAATCGGCATTTACCATCTCCAAGATTAAAGACCCAAAATATCTTTCTTAGACATCAATCATTTTGATCTGATTTTCTTACCATTCTATCATACCTCCTAACACTGAGCAGGATGCTCATTGTGGATTTGCCATTCTCTGTATTCAACTTATTAAAAAAAAGCAATGATGCTATTTTCAGAAGACCATTAATTTTAATTATTAAACATTTATGTATTTCAGTTTACAGCATTTGTATTAGCATTTTTGAATCATTTCTTTAAAATCCTTAATCTTATCCAGAAATTAGGGCTTATTTGTAGACATGCTTCTCTGTAGCAAGTACCAATGGTAAGACTACCTTTGGGAGATTTAATGCTTAGTTACTTTTGTTGGTTAAACTATACCAAGATATTTGTCTTTTTTAGCAAAAGAAAAAGAAAATATAAACAAAAACAAAACAACAACAAAATGACAGAATTTAGCTCTCTATGTTAATCGAGGTATCATTTTTGTAAATGAGACATATTATAAAATAAAGATACTTTATATTCTGACTTCCTTTTGCAAAACCTATATTGGGGTGTCGGTAAAGTTAACTGTCACCTTTGTTCTGGGCTATTTCTGAAATAAGCAGCTTTTATTTTACAAAATGAAGCATGTTTTAAAAACTAAAGGACATCAAAACCATTTGCTGCAATCTACTTCTGTATAGAGAAGGGATTTTGTTCAGAAGGTGTGATTTGATCTAGGAAGAAATCAGATCTGTGTAATAATGCACAATGAAAGGTGCTGCTCTTATTTATTTTACATGAGTAGAATTTTACTAAAAGTTCATCTAAATTCAGAGTTGGATCTACTACAAAATTAATAAAACTTTGCATGCAAGTGTCCCTTCCACAGCATTGGAACATGTTCACAAGAATATGCGATATGTAAAGTTTGCAAAATATTTTAACCACAATCAATTAAGATCACTATTTCTATCCACTTCTATTTCCCACACTTTCCCTCTTGTCAGGTAGCATTGTTATGGACATGTTTGGGAGATTTAGCACAGAGTTTTGTTGAGTTGGGAATTCATTTAGTATAAAATGGTTTTAGAGAGTGATGTCCACCAATTTGTATCGGCTCAGGTGTGACCTTGATTTTTTTCTCTTTCTTTATACTATTAGAATATCAGTGTTCTAGATTCTAGGACATAACAAAATATATTTGAAAGCTATCTGACAATATACTTTATCTAATGTTTCAGTAATATATGAAAAGGGTGGGGAAGGTTAGAGCATAGCAAGGAGAATTTGCAGCTGGATGAGCATTTGATAAACGTTAATCAGCTGTGGATTCTGTCTCTGTAATTTTGATAACTTGTCTACCTTGGAATTTTGGTTTAATTTTTGTATCAATTTTGGTTTTAAGAAAATCTTGCATTAAAATATTATTTATCGGAATTGTAATATATACGATGTCAGAGGGGCAATAGATTGGGGGAGGGGTGATCACTTTGTGAGGGGTGAAATACTGTATTGTTTTGTACACCTGAAACTAATTTAAATACATATATATATATTAAATACTATATATAGTTTATCTTGATTACTTAGTTTTTTGGCATCCCCTTAAAATTTGTATTTGAGGTGTGTACCTCACACCCCCTACCCTAGTTTCTCTATTATTGTTGATCTGAAGTGTTAGCTCTGCTGCATATTTAATAATAATTTAAATATAAATATATAAATCATATTTATGAATTTCTAGATTACACAAGGCTAGGTGGGATAAAAGACATTCATAGCATCTAAAAGGCTGACCAAAAGTCAAAAGATCAAATTAAGCAAGATAAAAGCAAAGCCATTACTTACATTCATAAAGCCAATTTCCAAATACAAAAATAAAAAGAACAAGTTTATTAAGGGTTCATGTGAAAAATGACCTGGTTCTACCTCGACAATAAGCTCGATGTGAATTAGAAGTGCGATGTGTGCCTCCAACAGCTAGGTTGCTCTTAGACCCATTTCTCACTCTTCCTCACCTTTCTCTGTAATTTAGGAACTGTATTTTCCAGGATCCCCCCGGATACGGGTTACTGGTTATGTTCAGTCAACAGTTGGAGAGTGGGAAGAGAGGAGAAGCAAGAATATTTGTTTACCCCCGTTTCCTGTGTCTTGTGGCTCTCATTCTCCCAGACAGTCCATGTTGCGTCTCAATTCCCAGCTCCTATTGTGCAGACCTGGCTGTGGACTCTGTTTCTGTGTCCTAGGGGTGGTAATGACTTCCTGCTTTTGCTAATGTTGCCTCCATATTTGGCGTCTCACTCTTCTAGCACATGTGTAACCAACTCCTTCTTTTCTAGCTCCCCATGTTTGGAAGTTGTAAGGTGGTTTATCTTTTCCTGGCTGAATTCTGACTGATAACAGACTCAAGTTACAGTAATAAAATGATGCAATTGAAGACATGAGAGTGTCCTTCAGTGTGCAATTGGAGTTTACACTTAAAGTATGACGTTTAAAAATAGACATGGTCTAGAGGAGAGAGGCTCGGACATCCTGTGTTTAAGAGGCAGCTTGTATTTAACTCTCAGTACCACCACCTGTTAGTTGTGATCTTGCATGAGTCAATTACTTCTCCAAATCCGAATTTATTGACCTATAAAATGTTGATGGTGGTAATTTTATCCTATGTATTGAGAGGCACACATAAGACATGTGATAGAGCTTTAGAAAGTGTAAGGCAGGCGTTACTGCTCTTGTTATGTCATTAGAAAACTGTTCACCAAACAAGAGAGAATCTGAAAGAAGAAATGGCAGTAACTTCATACATTAAAAGAAATTTTATATATATATATATATATATATATATATATAGTGATCTTTCTATGTAGTGCTGGAATGGAAAAAAAGAGTGTCCAATGGATGGAAATTCCAGGGAAGCATATTTTGGCTCAGCATAAAGCAGAGCTTTTCAATAAGTAGAGCTGTTTAATCATCTAAAAGGCTATCTTAGAAAGTAATGAATTCCTTGTCTCTGATCATATTCTAGCAGAGCCTGCTGGCTCACAAATGGGGGGAGATAATTGTTACTGTTAGGTAATAACAGTAGCCATAGTAACAGATAACATTTATTGAGGGCTTATCGAGTGTTGTTTTGTCCTAAGCATTTAACACTAATTAATTAACCTAATTCTCAAAAGGCCCAAATTGATGCGTTTGAACTACTTTAGAGATAAAGTTGTACACTGCGGCCCAGAGATACAGTAATTTGTATAACATTACACAACTAATAAGTGGAAGATCCACAGGACATATTCTAGAAATTTTAGTAACTACATAGGAGATGCTTAAAATATGTTAGGGCATATTAAAATTGTAGAATTAAGTTTTTTGAAATAAAATGGTAATTTATTTGACCATGTTATACACAACATATGTGCACATAAAAACTGGTGAATAAGATCTAAATAAGCTGTAACCTAGTTCGTAGCATATACCAATGTCAGTTTTCTGCTTTTGGTATTGCACTATAGTTATATAAGATGTTCTCATTGGTGGAAGCTGGGGGAAGGGTACACAAGACCTCTCTGTTGCTTTTTAGTAACTTCCTATAACTTTATAGATATTTTAAAATAAAATGTTTTAACAAAATCAGTAATTTACACTATTTAAGACCACCCTTCAATGTTCTGGCCCGATGTCTCTGGCCATATCTTCTTCTTCTTTTTTTTTTTTTTTTTTTAAATGTATATCCTCATTGTTCAAACATGATGCATTCTGGTTTCATCACTTGGTATTTCTGTGACCTTAGGCAAGTTTAATTAACCCCTCTTGGCACACATTTCCTTGTTTTTACAATAATCACAACTAGGTTAGTCATTTTAAGGATTAAGTGAGATAATATGTGTTTAGAATAGTGCTTGGCACATAGTAAACAGCCTACAAATACTGGCAATGATGATAGTGATGATGATGATAATACAATGTACTTGTGCTCATGCTGCTCTCCAGACAGTGCTGGTTTCCGATCACCCCCCACTGCCCCCCTATCCCCATCCTCCTTACTGCTATAGGTTATACTAGAGTGCCGTATGTAGGAGATTTAGGTAGGAATGGATTTAATACAAGGATGTAGGTGCTTGAAAGGACTGCAGGAAATAAAGATTAGGGAAGTCTACTGCTAGTTCTTAGGTTTGCCACTAACAGTCATAGAATCAGGAAGTTCAAGCAACCACAGGAAATTGCCATCAATGTTCACCACTGCCTGGAGCATGAGAAAAGGTAATTATTAGAAAATGCCAAAAACCACTAAAAAACCTCAACTGTACTGTAGCTCACGCATTGGATTGCTACTGTTAAAGGAACACTAATATGGTTTTGTGTCTCTCTTGCCTCCAAATTTTGTATAAGTGCCTCTCATTGATAGAATCTTACCCAAAATGTAACTAGCAAGAGATTCATGGAAATGTACCTCCCAGACTTCCCGCCCGTATGATACAGAAGAACAACAGAAGAGAACAGAAAGTGTTCTAACTTGACAATAGACAATCTGTTTTTCTTGAGTACTTTGTTCATCATCCCAGCCACTTCTCTAAAGTAGTTTGTCACCATCTTTATATCCCTTTTTTGGAACTTCTTACATATGACTTTATATTGTAGCCACTTATAAACATGTTCTAGAAGTTTACAACAGCCTCCGGAACATAACAGATTTTACTGCATATTTAGTAAATAAATGAGGTTAGTAATGTATCCTATTCTTGTTTTTTATTCCTTTATTGCTTGATATTCATAGGAATCTGTAATTAAGCAAATCAAATACTGAGGAACTGAGGGAAAGAGGAATCATTCAAGTAAAGAAAATTTGAGTAGTCTATATAATGTCTTCTAAAAAATACTTGAAATGTTTCAGTAAAACCAAAACATCGAAAACATATTTTGAATTCCCTACAGAGGTTAAATAGGCCCTTTGTGATGAGAGCCTTCCAACAGTCTCTACTGCACAGTAAAAAGGCCCCTGTGATGGCTCATGATGTAGTCTAGCTGCAGCGTGCATACCACATTCTATATGCCAGCAAAGCGCCATGAAGGAAAAGGGAAGTGCTGAGCTCAGAGTAACTAGTAGAACAAGCCCAGGACTGTTCCACCAAGAGGACTGAGGAAAAGGCACTGAATCAGGTATCTGGCCTTGTGGTTGTATTGACTGATACGAGATGGGATTTTAAAACAACGCTGAAGTCACTTTAAGGATGTGATGTTCCACTTTTGAAACAGCCCTGCTGTGTACAAGAAAGAGCAGTGTGGTGTGGCTCAGATCAAACATTGGAGAACTGCAGTAGTGCAATTAACAGCTGTTTCTCTAATAAACTTTTTTCCCCCCGTGAGGCTAAAATTCTTCACTGAGGCAGCTGTTAATTTCCAAATCAAATTCTACTGGGTGGAGAGTGACTATTTATAGAGATTCTATTTGGGAAATGTTGAGAAAGACACTAGCTAGAACTCACAATTCTCTAGTCATGAACTTACTCTGTTCCTTTTTTTTTTTTTTAATCATAACCAGTGTGGTTAAGAGTTAATCGATGGGCCATTCTATCTGGGCACCTTGCACTATTTCAAAGCCAACTTGTACAAGGGTCCTTATTATTTTCTGCTTAAAATTGTAGCTTCAGAAATGGAGATAAATTATTTTGGAGACTATGTGAGGGGAGAAAAATATTAGTAGTACCTAGCTAATTGTGCCAGGTAGAGGCAATGTTTCATCAACTACACAGTGACTCTGCCTTCAACAGCGTAGGTTGAAGGGAAAACTATGGAGATATCTGGGTATCCGTATGTCCTTCTTGATACTCTCTTCTTCTGTTATCTCATGTTCTATTCCTCTCAGCTGTCCAGTGACATTTTACCTCTCCATCTTTTATTATCTTCTCAGAGAAAACAATCCAACACCCTGAGTTTTCGCCCAAATGTATTACTTCTTTAAGTCTAATTTAGAACAAACATGTATCCTTCATATAAAAGAACTTCAGGCTTCCATAGCCAAGTAAATATGATGTTTGAAATGACAGAATATTCCTTTGTGCAGTCTTAAAACCCAACGTGGGCAGCATGATGTGGTATGAGGAACAAGAAGTCTAGCTTAGAGGTGTGAAACTCACTGTTTGTGCTGCAGCAGGAAAATTCCTTTCAGCGTCTTATTTTATGTGTGTGTAAGATAAGGGAGACTATGATGAATTTCATGAGTTTATTTTGAGGACTAAATGAAATGTCTCTTGTAAGTTTTCTAGCTGTGTTCTCACTGTTGGGCAGCTTTTCATTTAATGGTGGCTCTCCTTTCCCTCTTCTTTTTCACCCCATAGGAGAGTCTGTCTCTGGCCTACAGAGTAATTTTTTTTAAGCATATTGGTTATAATAATAAAAGAAAAGGAAGGAAGAAGATCAGGAAATGTACTATGTAATCAGAAAAGTATCCAAACCTTCCCTATTATCAATAATTTTCCATTTAGTCAGAAGGAGTGAGCCCATGCTCTTTTTGAAGATACATGTGGATTTTTTTGTATTTCTTTAAAAATAAATTCTTGTTTGTCTGATTTAAGTTTACCTCTTTTTCATTGTCTGAAAAATTGTGTAGTAAGCATTGAGTACCAAGAGTATGCAAAGCCACAGCAATACATCCTCATATCTCATAAGAAATAAAAGTAAATAAATATAGATGATTTAGAGTCTTGAGGTGATATATTTGTGGGCTACTTTTCTTTAGTTTTCCCCTTCTCCTCAGTTTCCCACTCACACTATTATTAAAAATTGTTTCCATATTGATTTACTAAACAACTTTTAGAAATATCAGGCATGCTTCTCCATATTTCCAAAATGAAATTAGAATGATGGCTATGGGGGCCACTTAAACCTATTAAAATCATAACCTGTAAATATCACTTTCTACACTTGGGAAAAACAGTATTGTGCATCTTTGTGAATTTGGGTATATCAGCCAGACTCTCATACAGTCCTTGATGACGACACCAGTAGATTGAAAACCTTCTTAGTCCTTCCCACAATTATGAGATTTAGGGAATCAATCAAGCTAAACTCCTCTGAAAGCTTTAAATAATCTTCTATTTAGCACAGAAGAATCTATTCTTCATATTGTCTTCTTACTTGATCTTTCAACCCTGGTCGACTCAATGAACAACTTCATCCTTGAAATACTCTTTTTCCTTGGCTTCTTAAACCCAACACACCCCTAGTTATTCACGTCTCTCCTTGGCCACTTTTCAGTCTCCCTTACAAGAATTTTGTCTCCATCTCATTTTTTAAATGCTGGAGTTTTTTTTGTTTTTTTTTTACAATGAGGTCCATGGTTCACTCTTTTCCACTCCTGACTCAATTATTTCATATTTACAAGTAACACACAGTAGGTGTCTCTGGCTCTGACTTCTTCTGAGCTACATACCCATGTATTTGCCTATTTGAAAACTCATCTTGGAGGCTTCAAATTAGATTAAATTTAGCATATCCCAAACTGAACTTCTAGTCTTCTTGCTTAATTCCTAGGCCTGTTTCACTATTTAATTTCTCAGTGACTAACATGCCCCTCCACTCCCCAATTCAACGACATAGTTGTATTAGTCTGAAAGCTCACAATCATCCTTGACACCTCCGTCTCTCACACATGAAATTGTCAAGGCCTTCCCAAAGAAATCCATCCACTTCCTTCCATCCAACCCATAGCTTATCTCATTCCAAGTTACCATCGCCCCTCACCTGAACTATTGATCTGCTCGACTCCATTCTGCTCGCTGTTCAACTGCTCCTCTACTTGGGGTCAGAGTTACATTTTCACCAAAAGGCAATCTAATCGTGTTACCTTCCTTTCCCCTCCCTAGGCTTGAAACTCTTTCATTGCTTCTCACCGCAAACTTGCAAACAAAAGTTCCTGAGATGATCCATCAGATTTTGCATGGTCTAGCCCTGAGCTGCCTCTTTATCCCTCACTCCCTCTTGCCCTTCTCTGTTGGATACAGGCCCTTTAGCCTCAGTTCAGTGTTTCATATTCTCCATGTTTCTTTCAACCTCTGAGCCTTTGTACAAGTGATTTCATTTTCCTGATATCCCCTTGACCTTTCTCATATCCAATGAGTTAACTCTCATTGTTTAGATCTTTGCTCAATTAATACTTCTCCAGGGAAACCTTCCCTAAACTCCTTGATAATGTCAAATCTTCCTATTATAAGTTCTAATGATACCTTGTATCCCTCCATTTGATCATCCATAGTATTAGTCGAAGTTATAATTTTATATGTGTTTTACTTTTGTTTATCTGACTTTCCCACTTGCCTGTGAGGACAGTATACTGAGTGCTTTTTTGTTTTACTTTGTTCACCATTGGATTCTTGTACCTGGAAACATTTTTGACACATTGTAAGAGCTAAATTAATATTTGTCAAGTAAGTTGCATGGATCTGCATAAATGTATACTTGTATTTTTGATGTGGGCAATATTTCCAACACTTTCTTTTTAAATTTTTTTAAAGATTTATATTAAAAATATAGCTAACATACAATATTATATTAGTTTCAGGGATACAACATAGTTATTCAGCATTCATATACCTAAAAAAGTGATCACCATGATATGTCCAGCAACCATCTGACATCGTACTATGCTATCACAATATTATTGACTATATTCCCTATGCTGTACATTACATTCCCATGACTTATTTGTTTTATACCTGGAAATTTGAACCTTTTACTCCCCTTCACCTTCCCCCTCTTTCAATTACAGTTAGCATTCGATATTATTTTACATTAATTTCGGGTGTACAGCATAGTGGTTAGACACTTATATAATTTAAAAAGTGACCCCTCTGAGTAGTCTAGTACCCACCTGGCACTATACATAGTTATTACCATACCACTGACTATATTTCCTACGCTTTACTTTACATTCCCATTGACTATTTTGTAACTACCGATTTGTACTTTATAATGCCTTCACATTTTTAAACCTGTCCCTAAACCCCTCTCTTCTATCACCCTAACAAATCTACTACCCATCTGACACCATAGTTATTGCAATATTACTGACTATATTCCTTAATGTTATACCCTACGTCCCCATAACTACTTTGTATCAACCATTTGTACTTCTTCATCCCTTCCCCTTTTTTCACCCATGTCTGCAACCCCGCTACCATTTGGCAAACATCAAAATGTTTTCTGCATCTCTGAATTTCTTTCTGATTTTTTTTTTTTTTAATTTTGTTCATTAGATTCCACTTATAAGCAAAATTGCATTGCATCTGCCTTTCTCTGACACTCCACTCAGCACAATACTCTTCAGGTCCATCCAGGCCACCACAGATAGCAAGACCCCATTCCCTTCCAGGGCCAAGCAATATTCCATTGTATTATGGAATATTGTATGTGTATATGTACCACCTACTCTTTATCCATTCATCTATCAACGGTCACCCAGGCTGCCTCCACATCTTGGCCACTGTAAACAATGCTGCAATGAACATATGGATGCACACATCCTCTCGAAGTAGAATTTTGGGTGTCATCAAATAAGTACCCTGAAGTGAGTCCTTCATTGTCTCTTCTTACAGCCTTTGTTTTAAAGTCTACTTTTTCTGGTATAAATATTGCTAACACAGCTTTTTTGTTTTCTCATGAAATATCTTTTTCCATCCCTTTACTTTCTGTCTGTGTCTGTCTTTGGATTTGAAGTGAGTCTCATGTAGGCAACATACATAAGGGTTTGTTTACTTATCCATTCAGCCCTCCTATGTCTTTTGATTAGAGCATTTAATCCATTGACATTGAAAATAACTGTTGATAGCTATGTAACTATTGCCATTTTATTATTTATGCCTCTGCTCTCCTATAGGTACTCTGCACATATCGGAAAAGAATGTAACGTGAGAAGCCATGGATAAAGCAGTTATACTTCACAGTCCCAACTGAAAAGCAAACAACATCCTCTCTGCTCAGAGTCCATTGACCAGAACTTAGACACATAATTTCACCTAATAGAAAGGGAGGCACAAATATGTAGTCTGGCTGGGTGCCTAAGATCAAAGGAAAATGGAAGCGAGGAAAATGTAGAAGTAGAGAATTTCTACAACACTGACTCATAAATCCCTGTATGATCTGGCTCCTGGTTTCTTCTCCAGCTACATCTCATCACAACATCCCTCACTCCGTATTTACTCTACTTCCTTAGGGCTTTTGCAGTAGCTGTTCTCTTTGTCAAGAATGCTCTTCTCCCTGATCTATGCACAGTTGGACCCTCCATGACCACCCATTATAAAGTAGCCATCAGTCATTCTTATTATCACTTAACAATATCTTACATTTAAAAAAATATATCAATTTATTTATTAATTCACTGTTTGCTTCTTCTTACTAGTATTTGAGATCCATTAATGTGGGATCTTTACTGGCTTGTTCAGCGCTACATCTCCACAGCTGAGAATAGTACCTGTAGAATAGTACACACTAAATAAATAGTTGTCGGGTGAATGAATGAATAAAGATGTTTGCAAAGTTGATATGGGGCACTAAATTTAGGCGTGTACATTTGTTAAATTTTACCCTTCTGAATTAAACTTAATACTTTATTCTTTCGAAATATTTTTCAATACTGATTTGGCCACCTAGCATATTAATTATTCTCTCCAAATTTGTCTTATCTGTGAAATTGATAAAAGTGTCTCTAATCTCTTTAACAAGAAGGAGTTGTGGCATAGAGTCTGAGAACAAAAACTAGAACATTCTTGTTACATTCATTAACAAATGGGTTTGGATGTTCAGTGAACTATAACTCCAACTAACTTTCCTCTTGTCCAGTCCCTATTTTCCCATCAGGTTTACGTGTATGATAGGATCGATAATGTCCCCCTTCCCAATGATTTCCAATCATGCCTGGAACCTGTGACTATGTCACCCTACCCAGTAAAAGAGACTTTCAGATGTGATTAAGTTAAGGATCTTCAAATGGGGTGACTATCATGGATTATACAGGTGGCCCCATGTGATCACATGGGCTCTCACAAGAGGAGGTAAGAGTTTCTGTTTTCTAACTTACATTTTTTACCTTAGTGGAAAAAGTCAACTTTCAAATCTGAATAGCTTATATTTTTGCAGAATTGAAAAAAAATATCATGAAGCTCCCACTTTTCATTGATGTTTTCCTATAAGGAGAGGAAGAGAAAAACAACAACAGGGTATCTCTCTACCTAGGAAGAAGTAAGGGAAAGTATGCACAAAAAGATCACTTCCAGTAAGAACGTCTATAAAACAACTGGACTGTGAGAACATAGGGTGATACTTTTAAGATGTGCTTTAGAACTTGGGTTTTCTGAAACAATAAATGATTCTACTGGATTGGAAAGTAAAATTTTATCTTAATACCAGACATCCTTTATTAATTACTATACAATTAACTGTGGCATACTAACAGAGAATGGAGGAAGACTTAATAATATACCAAAATGACATAATCAGTTTGGGGAATCAGAGGCAATTTTAACACTTTGGGCACTATTTCTAGCAGATTCTTTACAATTAAATGTGGTCTTTCACTGGCATCTTTCTAAGCAGTTCCTGATCACTTTAAGTACATTTGTTCCTTGCTCTGGATGACCCAGGCTGGACGCCACGACTCTAACACCTCATTCTTATACAGCAAATAAAATTAACGTAATTCTCACTCAAAATGATAGCTTACATTTTCTCAGAGGAATATCGTATAATTCATGTAACACTTTACCAAGAGACATAAGTCAGAGGTCAAGCCAGGCAACAATAGATCCTCTGTTTTCACTTAAAAGTTCTTGAAAAAGTATTACTTTGATATGTAATAAGATTTGGCTATTACTGATAAAAGAGAAACAGGACATGTCTTAAGAAAAGAGAACAGTTTCATTATGATTCAAATTGTAAGTTATATTTCTCTTCTAGTTAGTTTATCTAGACAGAATATTAGAGAGAGTAGAGGAAGATAAAAAAGTATTTCTCATAGTTTGATGTGATTTAGATGTATGATTTAGCACTCTCTTCTCCAAAATCAGTAGACTTTTAATGAAATTGTGTTCCTTTCCATGATTGGCAACTAAAGAAGGAAAGTCTTTATCAACTTTAAATGATACCATAGCTGTGAGAATGAATCACAAAAGTTATCATTATAATAAAACATTTATTTTAATCACATTTTTGGTAAATTAAAATATATGAATTTCTATAAGTTAACATATAAAATAAGATTAAAAATTTATTTTAATGTGCTCTTGTACATTGGAAGGATGCAATTTAAGGGTGCATGAAAATATGAAGTTGCAAAACGTGGTATCGAAAGCTATTATTACAATGTTCATTAGGTTGCAAGACAGACAAGCAAAGCAATTCAGTTTCAATCTTCAAAAATACTGCCATAGAATCAAACAGTACCATGCTGACCAAAAGAAAGTAAAATCTTCCTTTTTGAGGTCTTTTAGATCAGAATTGATAAACTGGAGGTAGAATTATTATCTAATTATAAGATAGATACAAAAATATGTAAAAAAAAAAAGATTGTCTTTATATCTCTTGCTCATTTAAGCTGCTGAAGTACATTCCACTTGCAAACTGGAAACTTGAATGAATAAGGCATATATTAATATAGAGATGATATATAAACCTGTATGTCGCCGCTGGAGTTCTACCCACATTCTGAATTATCCTCGCCAGGCTTCAATGCTAATACCCACATACTAAACTTAACAAATTTTCAAAGGAGCTGGTACAGGGTGAGTGAATCATAACCATCACCATCATCATCATCATCATCATTGTGAATGAAAGGATCCTGGTAAGAATGTATATCCATACATATTTTCACAACATGGATAACTACTAAACTAGTTCGAAATCGTAACTTATTTATTATGCTTTAAATTTTTCTGGATTTGAGTTATGGTTATTTATTTGAATGTTAATTCATTTAATGTGGGTAGGCTTCAAGTTTCTTAGGTATCAGGAACACCAACTGAGCTTTACTTGTTTGTGAAAATTGGCCAAGATCACATCCTGGTATGAGGAACATTTCATGACAGCTAGCACTTAAGCCTCATTGACACACAAACAAACGGGGAAGCCTAAAGAAACCAAGTTCAAATATAAAGGTAAAAAAAAGTTATATGATTAGAATATACTAAATATTTGCAAAACCCAATGGCAGAATGGAGTCTTTTTTTTTTTTTGTATTTAAAAGTACAGTCTAATGTTTTGTCTATTTCTTTTGTTGGTGAAAAAGATTCATGTAGCTAAAGATCTTTGAAAACTTTGATCTTTGGCAAATGTCTAGATGAGCTTAGCTGTCAAAGACTCTACAAATGTGTTAAGAATTTTACATGTGTTATGGCATGAAACCCTTACAACAATTTATGATGCATATACTATTGTTATAATAACATTTCACAGATAAGAAAACTGAGTCTCAAAAAAGCAAAATTAACTTTATTCAAAATCAGCAGCTAAAAAATGCCAAAGTGAGACTTGAATGCTGGTCTACATTACTTTAAAATCTAAGTTATTAACCACTGTGTACAGTGCCTCTGGTGAAGTGGTTTCTCTAACTGATCATCTCAAAAATGATCCATAAACACTGAGGCTGTGACTAAACTTAATATGGTGCCTGATTTACCAGGTGAGCTAAAAGATCAGATGGGGTATTGTAGACAGAACCTGAAAACAATTTTGGTTCCCCTCTTTTCTCATAAGTAATTTTACCTATTCTTTCCGACTGTTTTAATCTGTACCTGCTCTCTGCATTTTTCCCTGACCCATTCCACTAGATTGATGACTCTCCTTTCTGCTTCTTTAACTGGCAGTGCTCATACTAGGACAGTACTGATTGTTTCACTACAATGGTCTGTTCCTACTCCCTCATTTCCCTCATATTATAAGCAGAGCCAGAAAAAGCAGGTGAAGGTCTTAGTGAAAAAGGAATCTGGGGCCTTGGAAAAGGCAGATTTGTATTTTCAACTACTGTAACAGTTGACTGCTGTGTATTGTTATTCCCTTGCCCAAGCCCTCCCAACATCTCCATACACTTTAAAGGCAACGACTATTTTTCCTTGGTTTCCACCGTGCAGGACCATGCTTAGCATATACCAGGCAGTCAGTAAATGTTAATTCCACAGATTATTCAAACAAGAATTCAGAGAGGAAAAACGATTGTGATACAGTTTTAGTTTCATTCTTTACCATTGACTCAGGACTCTAATGGACACGGAAATAAAATTTTGGGTGTTTTTATAATTGATCATTTACTCTTATAAATTAGAGGTTATAACATAACAAGATATTTATAAGCACAAATTGTTGCACCAAACTGCCTGAATTTGAATTCTTGTTCTGCTACTTGCTCTCTGTGTGACTCCGAGGCAACTTTCTTAATTCCTGTGCCTCAGTTATATTATCTATAAAATGGGGATAATAATAGCAATTTCCCTATAGATCTGAGAGAAGGAAATCAACTAAACTTTGTAAATTTCATAGAACAGTATCTGGCACCTACTAAGTTACAGTCATAAATATTAAGTAACATTTGGTTGAAGGCTCTCTTTTCTAGTAGACTGTTAACTCAACTCTGTAATGGCATGAATTCAAACTATGTTTACTATTTCTCACAGTTGCTTTACTAGCTTCTCAAAAAAATACTCAGTAAGAATTAGTTAACTAAATAGTTTTTTTTTTTTTAAATAGGGATATTTAAATCCAAACTTATATTTTTTTCATTTGCATTTCCTTGAGATTACTGATAAATTTATATATTTTACTGAGTAAATTCCCTAGCATATTTTCAGTTATATCACTATCTACCCAATATACCTTGAATTCCAGTTTTATATGGTGATAATGAAAACTGGCTGCCAAAAAGTAGTTAAATGCAGATCCTGATTTCTAATTGTATTATATTTGTTTTTTGTTGTTTTTTTTTTAAGTTAGAGAAATAGTTCTTGTTTTTTTTTCTGAATTTGTTGTTTTCAAAACTCTTAAATTATTTTATTTTTATAACACCCTATTTTTTAATGTCACAATAAGAAATCTAGAATGTTTGCAGTCATCCCTTAGTACTATTAAAATAATTGCATATAGATTTAGTAAACATCTCAAAATCTCTGAGACAACAAATTTTTTGTAACTCACAAATTGTTTGTCACTGTCTTCATACATCACATGAAAACTTTATATGGTACTTTGCAATATGAACAAGATAATTCCTTTCCCCTCTGACTTTCTTTTCTTTCTTTTCAATATACTAAATACCTACATTTTGCCTTCACTAGCTGGGTTTTGGGCCCCACTTGGAAGGGGTTAACAGGAGAAAAATGACAAGTGAACAAATAGGCAGAGTAAAATCTTACAGTTGTTTTGATAGAACTATTCACCGGCTGCTAGAACAGGGCCAATAGGTGGGATGGGCAAAATATCAGTAAGAGAAAGGAAGAAGCTGAAAGGCCAAGAAAAATATTGTTGACCTTTAACAAATAGAGAGCCAGATATTTCTCCAGCTATATGGGTTTATTCAGGAACAACAAAGAATAACAATTGGAGACGTGGGCAAATCCAGAGAAACAAAGGAGAGGAACGTTCCTTTATGGACTTTGTAAAGGAAGAGTCCATTGGAGGAAACTGAAAGTTGAAAGTCTAGTGACTTTTCATTGGCTGAGTAATGGCAGTCTCTCACTGGATGAGCTGTACTGGGCAAGGAGGAATCTTTTCTTCCTTCTGCTGAGGTAGTGAAGTAGTATCACTTCCTGTCAAAGATGAAAGGTATGTCTCTCCCTGTTGTCATTAGTGTGCATTGAGTGACAAGTGCATGAGTGAGAGAATTCTCTCTTCTAGCCTCCCAGCTCTATTTGAATGCAGTTTCTGTTTATTAATTTTCACAATATCATGGAGAAAATACCCTTGACTGACTCCTCAAATATTTAGTGCTAGGTGTTCAGTAGGGGGCTTGTATGGGACAGAGGAGCAGCTTAAGTGCAGAGGTGGGGGTGAGACGAGCTCTGAGGTGGTACTGGCAGCAGTTCAGCATGGCTGCTGCTCCGTGTGAGAAAGGTGGAGATGTAGACGGAGGTGAGCTACAGTACGGTCATGCAGGCTTAAGACAAGATACGTTCTGAGAAATGCTTCGTTAGGTGATTTCATCATTGTGGGAACATCACAGAGGGCACTTACACACACCTAGATGGTACAGCCTACTACACACCTAGGCTGTGTGGTACAGCCTGCTGCTCCTAGGACACAGCCTGTACAGAATCTTACTGTACTGAATACTGTAGACAACTGTAATGCAATAAGTATTTGTGTATCTAAATATAGAAATGATACAGTAAAAATATGGCAGTAAAAGAGATAAAGCGTGTATAGGTCCTTGCGCACTGGAATTGGGCTTGGGGCAAGGGGAGGGCTGTGGAGGAAGGTTCAGTGGAAGGAAAGCAGACATCAGGAGGAGAGGGGGAGAATAAGGGGACAGAAAGGGAGAGCAGAAATCAAAAAAGACTTAGATACAGCTTGAGATGAGAAGTAATAAATGGGAGAAGGGGAGAACAGTGGGGAAGAGAGAGAGAGAGAGAGAGAGAGAGAGAGAGAGAGAGAAGGGAGAGGAATTGGACTGGGAGAAAAGAGAAAGAGAAATGAGGGAAGGGAAGTGAGTTCGTGCACCTGTGTGCTCATGCTTGCATGTGAGCACACACTTGAGTGTATGTGTGTGTGTGCAGGTGCAGGCATTGGTGGGTGGGCTTCCGGCCTCCTCTCATCCCCAGCCCAGTGCTCTAGCTCCCTTGCCCACTCCTCTCCCCGGCCCCAGGCTGATGCAGGGTGGGTAGACAGCATGCTGAACCTCCTCATCTATTTAAACCACCAGAGCGAGCAGTAAATTCAACATCGTAGTTTTGTCCAGCTTTTCCTTTCGACAGTGCAAATTTTTGCTTATAATCCATTGGAATCTTTTGAGATCACCATGGTATATGTGATCTGTCATTGACAGACACGTTGTAATGAGGCGGCACATGACTGTAGTTAGTAAATAGGGCTGATTCTGTCTGGTTTAAGGAGAGTGACTTGATCAGATGACTTTGCAAGCAATGTAAGGAGGATTGAAGGAGTGAGACGAGGACAAGGATATTTAGAAAAGAAAGGACAGGTAGCCCTGGAAAAGAAAAAAATGGGACCAATTTGACAGTTCCTCGGGATAGAAGTAGTAGGAAGCATGTTGGTACACTCAAAAGGTTTAATTGCAGGAACTCTAATGAATAGTTGCTAATCTGCAGTTTGTGGGCCAAGTTAAGGGACAAAGCAGCAGATGGTGAAGCTCCCAGTAACTGGCAATAGTGGAAAACCATTACCACCTGGGGCAAGTGGCGGGAGCAGTGCTATTGGAACCCAAGAAAGCTGTAGAGACAGACACATGAGTAGATGGGTAGAAGTGAGGCCACAGGAGAGTTTAAATGCATAATTCTAGAAGCCTGTCAGAACCCAGGAAAGCAGGAGGGAGCAGAGTCAGGGGTGGGCTTGGGCTTGGGCGCTTCTGTCTTTCTTTTGCCTCCTGCCTTCTTGTCAATATAGGTCAAACTCAACCAGAGGACAAAGGGACCTGAGCATCACAATAAATAAATGTCAGCCCCTTGGAACTGAGAGCAGGGCAGGGAAGGGAGAGGGTGTGTCTGGAGGGGCAAGGAGACTGACTAGCAGAAGAGGCAGGATTTCAATGATGGATAGGATTAGATGCGGGGGAGGCAGAATGGGGAGTCTAGGGTGATTTGAGGACCATTAACTTAAGTGTGAGTACAAATGCTTTGCCCCAGGGCCCTGAAGCTTAGAGACTACAAAAAATTTTAATAATATTGTTAAAAGATGGATCCAATTGTGAAACGTTTAGCCTCAGCAACATTTTTTATTATTTCTTTGACAACAGTTCCACTAAGCCCCACACAGACATTGTGGGTTTGTGTGCTACACAGAGGCATTCAGCAAAGGGGGCAGGTGTGGCCATCCTGCCCTCAGTTCTGTTCTACTTCACCCTTCCAGAGTCAGTTAAGATCATTCTATAATTTGCACAAGTGTGCCACAAAAACAACCTGTGCCTTTGAGCTGTCCCCGTTAAAATGGAAATTTGTCCTTGACCCCAAAGGAGATGGTAAAGCCAGAGACTCAAGGTTAAGACAAGTCAAGATCAAGAAAATGAATAAAAGCATTAGTATACACTGACCCACCTGTCAGTATGTGTATGTAGAATAGGCTACCAGAAGTGAAATGCTAAATTAAATGATAGATATAAATTTCTTATAGATTGGGGCCGATACATGGACTTGGAAATTTTCCAAAAACGCTTATTATTTTGATGTTGTCTGCAGTCTAGCCTGGAGGAACTCTTTCTCAAACTTGTACCTTGCTTTTCATCTAGTAACTTATATTAACGACAATCTGTTTCCTGACTTCAGAGCTGCTCAGCTGAAGAGATCTTCAAAGCTGTTCTGCTTGGTATGTGTTCTTTCAAGGATAAATTAGTTTTCTAAGTTTCCAGATAAATTGAAAATTAAAGTAGGTGTGGGTGGGAGAAGGAAGGTATGAAATTGGTTCTTTTCAAGGTTTTCTGAGCATTGGACATGCCATCTCGTGTTTCCAAAAAGGAGAGGAGGAAGAGATGAATGGACAGGACTCCCTGTTCTACTCAGTCAGGCCACAATCTCAAAACCATAAATGAGAAAGAAAAAATATTTCTTTGACTTCTTCCAAAATGTAAGAGTAGAGTATCTGTCATGTTTATTTATACATTCTCCTAGTAGAGCACAAGCTTTCCTTCTACTCTGTGGGGGCTGGGATTTTCCAAAGGTGAACTTTGGAGTGGGGTGGGGGGCAGGGTATCGAATAGCTCTCTGAGGATCTTTGTATTTGAGTTTCTTCTGTATATCAATAGTTTACAAAAAAGGGTCTGAGAACATGTACGTCTGTATATGGCTTAGTTTATACAATCTGAAGGTTGCTGGGAGAAAAGCCATTTTGCCTTGCTCTTCTGTCTATACTGTATCACATCTTACTTACGTGTGTGGTACAAGTCTGCAATTCCTTTTCTCGAATTATGAAATTCAAAAGACCCCCGAAAAAATGAAAAGATTTTTGTAACTCACTTGGTAACAAAACTTCACTTGGCCTGAATTATTTGACAGCAAATATTGACATAAATTGATGAGTCTATTTATAATATTTATTCATTCTTAGAGTACTAATATATTTTACTGCAGTAATGTGGTAATTATAAAGTGATGCCTGAGACCTCTGATGGCAAATCATATGTAATATATGGTACACACACTGTGTTTTCATTTAAAAAATCCACAAAATTATATATTATAAAAAATATTTGGCCTCACAATTGTCAGACTATCAGAGTGTCAGCTGTCAGATTGCAGAGCCTGGCTTCTTTCTCATAGCAGAATGACAATGCTCCCAGTTTTGTTTTTTCTTGTCTCCTTTTAAAACTGTGATAGACATAACAGATATTTAATGAATATTGTTGACTTAATAAATTATTAGTGAGTAATGTAGATGAGGGCAAAGAAAATGAGCATAAATGAAAATGTAGGGAAATAAAGACATATCTTTAAGGTGATAGAGGCACAACCAGTTTTCCAGGTGAGCCAGGTTTGGAGGACGTAGAATGTCAAGAGGTGAGGCTTCCAAATATAAAGACTTGTAAAAATACTTTCTTTCATAGAAAACTGAAATTGATTTTTTTAATCCTGTGCTTAATATTAGTCCAGGATACTTGTAATTTCTTAACCACTCTGTTTTCCTTATGGATTAAAGAATTGAGACAACTATTAAAATAAGTTTATAAATCAGATATCAATAACTACAATAATTCATTGAGCATTAGTACACCAGATGAGTGCTGTATGTACTTTCATAATTTTATTTAATCCTCACAAAAATCATATGCGGTAGGAGGACTGTTTTTCCCATTTTATGAAGTGTCTAGATAAATCAAATAGCTTGTCCAAACTCATAGAATAGTAAAGGTTAGAGCCAGTGTTTAATCCAAGCAGAGCACAGCTCTTTTGTGCCTAAGCTGTTACACTGTACTTGATGCTATAACACTGTGAAGTTCATGGTTAAAAAGAAAAAGTGGGAAGCCCTTTGAATAACCACATGATATTGTACAATAGGTGCTGAGCTTCAGTCTCTCGTGAGGGCTTAGTTGGGAATTGTCAGAAATGCCTTTCTGTACATAAGCTACATCTTTAAGGAAGCGGCAATGAAGAACAGCAAGTCCAATGAGAGCGCTTAAATAAATAGGGAGTCATGTTGCTCACACAGTAAGTCTCCAGGTAAGTCGTTCTCAGCATGGATGTAATAGATTAAAGGTTTCAGGCTCAATGTCTTTTTTATTTTTTATTTCTTTGGCTTTTTTCCCCACGGTCCCAAGTTGCTTGCTGCCCTTCCAGCTTTTATGTCCCCATTCAAGGCAGTAAGAAGGAGGGAGGAAGATGAGTGAGCTATGGCTGCTCTTTTATTAGAGAAAATAAAAGTTTCCCCAGAAATACCCCAGTAGTTTTCTAGTTATAGAATCTCATGGCCACCCGTAGGTGCAAGGAAGTGTCAGGAAGAGAACAATGTGATAATTAGGTCAGTTCAATCATGTTCCATCATCTAGGGCAGGGGTCAACCAACTTTTTCTGTAAAGGGCCACATAGTATATATTTTAGGCTTTATAATCCACATGGTCTCTGTAGCAGCTATCCAACTGTGGGCTGCCGGAGTGGGAAAGCAGCCCATAGACAGTATGTAAATGAATGGGCTCATCTGTGTTCTAGTAAAACTTTATTTACAAATGGGCAGTGGGATCGATTTTGCCTGTGGCTGTAGTTTACCAACCCCTAACCTGGCACTCAGTGCACTACTTCCAAGCCAAACTGGGTTTTTATAATAAGCAAGGAAGAGGAGAGGGGACCATTAGTAGAAACTAACAGCGTCTGCATTTGAGGATAGAAACATTCTCTTAACTCATTCTCCCAACCCACCTCTCTTTCCAAGTCTGCAGCTGGAGGATTTATGCTCTTCTTCTATGGAGTTGTAAAGCTAATAGTTCTAGAATTAGCAGCTTCCATCAGGGGAGCTTACGGGGAGTTGGTTAGACAGACCTGAGACCTCTTATTGGCCCACACAAACTGTCTGCTTTCGGTAATAGATACAACTGAGTTGGGTACCAGGGTGTGGTAGACAGTGATTGCTGCCTGCCTATTTCCCATTCTCCTCCTTCTTCCTTATTATTCAGCAAGGGGAAGTAATGTACTCAGATTAAAAAAAAAAAAAAAAGTATCATTCTAGCCTCCCATGCAGCAAAAAGTAGTCATCTGACATTATCTGGCCAATAAGATATGTGTGGAAGTCTCTATATGGGAAAGTTCTGTAAGGTGGCAGCTTCGCTTGGCATGAGATTTACCCTTTCTACTTGGACAGAGCCATCTTGCAACTGCAGTGTAACAAGCACAGGCTGAAAGCTATTTTCTAAAGTGGCAGAACAGAATTGTAGAAGGAGGCCAGGTACCTGATGACGTTGTAGAGTAACTACACCAACCTTGGGTTGCCTGCCAGACATGTTATTTTGCAAGGAAAATAAAATCCTTAAACTGTTTAACCCATTGCTTGCTTGGAGTTTTTGTGGCTTGAAGCTGGATGCATTCATGGCAGATGTACAGGAAGGTTTTTTTGTGTGTGTGTGCTCAAATGGGCAAAAAGAAATGGCTCTCCTTCCCACCTAGAGGTCAGGAAGAACAGGACTCTTCATTGTCTGCTCCTGACTCTGTGCTGAGACATTTGAATCCTCTTAGTCAGGGTTAGTCTCCCACAGTTTTTAATGCTTTTTGGTTGAGATTGGCTGAGTGTGTCCCATTACAGAGGACGTGCTGTGAGGTGGTGTCTGGGATCCTGATTTTCCACTTTGGTTCCCACCACACCTTATTTGTTTATTAGGTCACAGATATTTCTTCAAACCCATTAAAGCAGTTTAGAGTTACTGTAACTGTGTTTTCTCAGCTCAGGTGTTGAATACATTTTGAAGTGTCAAGCAAATACATTCACTATAAAATTAGAAATATTTCATAATATTTCCATTGCCATACAGGTTGGTTACATATTTTCTCCATTTAAAAAAATAATTTTAATTCCTCCATGAGGAGATAAACATTGTCAACTTTTAGTAATATTACCTCCTGGATACATACACAGACAGACACATACATTGCATCCACACTCACCTGCCTGAAATCTTAATATATATTGTGCTTTGTGTCTTCCTGGTTTTTCACATTATAAAGTGAACAATTCTCTGTTCTCCCTTTATAATATAGCCTTTAAAACATGGGTATTTTTAGTGGTTGCATAATATTACATCAGATTAAAAGTCATATTTTATTTTTAAAACTCAGTACAGATGGATGTTTTAATTGTTTTTAGTATTTGGCCAGTATAAAACAATACTGTAATGAACCATCGCTTATATGTAAATTTTGTACATTTATTATTTCTAAATATTTTCTTAGATTACTAGAAATGAACTTTATGGATCAAAGAGTTACAGTTATTTTTATATATTGCCCTTCAGAAAAAAAGCAGTATTGAGCTTTCATCCCACCAGCAGTGTGTATGTAGCTTTATGTGTTTGTGTAGTCTTCTGCACTTCTGTATAACTTCAGCCAAGTTTTAAAAAAAAGTTTAAAATTTCATGGAGAAAATGTCTTTAAATCTTACATGACTTTAATGAGTGAGATTGAGAATCTACTTCATATGTTAATTTGGTTATGCTTTATTTCTCTTGTGAATTATTTGAGTGAGTATTTTACTTATTTTAATTATATATTATTGATAGAAAACTTTTTTCTTCTCTGTATTGATGAAAAATATATTCCTGGTATGGATTACTGATATTTCCTGAATGTGACCTAACTGATCTTTCTGTGATACTCCTATGAAAATAGTGAATAGTAAACCCTTTGCAATTTAGCAGGAGGCATCAGCATTGCATAGTCTATGCCAGAATTGGAAGATGTTACCTTGTTGGCATTAATATTTCTAAAGAGCATGTGTTTTTTTGCTGTTTTTTGTTTTTTTGCTTTTTTTCCCCCCCACAAATTTCATTCACTTAGAGTGGGGGTGGGGGTCCCTATTTTTTCTTAACTTATATATGCACTGGAAACAGTGAACTTTAACTTAGTCTCTATTCCTTGATGCACGCTTTACCTATCCTTGAATTTCAGCCGTGTACTCCTTCAACAATGTTTCTGCATATGTTACAACGGAAGGTTTTATACCAGTTTTTGAAATTCAAATATTTGTATCTCTTTACTTTAGCTACTTCGAAAGTTGTACCATTTATCTAGAAATGTTCATAGAGAATCGATTTTAGGTATTTAATTTCCTTGAAGCTAAAACAAAGTCTTGTATGGGACTTTACTTGATATTTTTATAATAATCACATATTATAAATTATAAACACTTCAATACCTTGCTTTTCTTTGACCACTTTAATCACCCCTTTGTTCACCAAAAGATTCTAGAATTCTTGGAAAGCTTATTTCAAACGGATGATACATTTTTTGAAAGTAACTTTTCTCCAGAGCTTAAAATTTTTAAATGCTTAAGAAGTTACTTCATTGTCCCCTAAGCAGCTCTATGGACTAAGATTGCTCATTGGGAAACCAGAAACTGATGACGACATGTCTATGAATTTCACTGTATAGCACATACAGTGGGAAGGAAGGTACTTGTTTTCTTGTTCCACAATGAATGAAACATCACATTATCTCTCACTCTTGCCTAAAATAAGTGTGTCCTATGCGCGATTGTTACTCTAGCAAGAACCATATATGACTACTATGAGCCAATCCTCTGATCTGACAGATAACTAAGTCAGAGTTATTATGTTTGAAAATTACAATAAGGGGTGGATTCTTTTTTAAAGGAAGATTCCTATTTTTAAAGCTTGAATAAGGCCGACTACATTAAGGAATTATTTCTGGCTAGTTTATGAGCAATAACATAAGAGAGATGTTTAATTAGATTACAATGTATTTTCATTGGTTGTATGCTTCATGTTTCCATCAATTTAAAGCCCCTAATACTTAGTATCTCAGTAATGGGTTCTGAGATAGTCTCTTCAAGGCAGTCACCATTTGAGCTTAAGAGTTATAATCATTAGGATTTCTCAAGCTCGTACCATGTCCTAGCATGGTGTGCACTGGCCCACACAGAGCCTTATATATAACGTAGGAAGAAGGCCCCTGTGTCGTGGGCATAGGGCTTGATAAGCAATGGTACGTCTGTGTAGATTAAAAAAAATGCTGCCTCACCCTCTAGGCAGAGCCTGCCCCATTCCCAGGCTCAAGCTTGGAGTGTGGACTATAGTTTAGCCCCCATTTGCTTCCTCAGCAAGACACCCTTGCTCATGGTGCAACCTACACACCACACACAATGTGAAGTTCTTTATGTGGATCAATGCACTTGACTGTGAGGAGAAGAACTCTAGGGCTTGAGAACTAGCTTTGGAAGCATAGTGAACTTAAGTAAATTACCGAAGGGAGCAGGAGTGGAGAGGGAACGCAAAGGGGATTTCCTGGCTTCCTGGAAGTGCCCCAGTTGGGCTGAGAACTTAGGCTGCAATAGAATAAAACTATCTTCCAACAGTTCAGAAATCTTGGTGCTTGTATGAGACACTTAGCAACGCTACTGAAAGTGCTTCCCAACTCAGGCCCAGAGTTTACAACCATGGGAGGGTAGGAGTAAGGTGTATGACAAACTGGGAAACCAAGCCTAATAAAAGAGGTGTAAGAACAGTCGCTAAAAGCCTCAGAAAGAGGATGGTTCACAGATTATTCAGGGTTGTGTCACTTGGAGTCATTTCTCCCTTTAGATGCATTGCTTGTAGCAAGGCAGAAAGCACGGGAACTCCAGCAGAGAGTGGTGATACGGCCCCATATAGTAGAATATTGATTCCAAAAGGTCCCTGCCACGAGAGAGGTCTGCTTGGAAGTTCAGAGCTAAAGGCTGCAGACAATTTCTGACATGCTCTGTTTGAACACTTCATTTTTCCTTCTGGAGAGCAGAGGGAGAACTGAGGAGACACAGGCTGTGGTAAATCAGAAGGATTTGTACAAATAATAAGAAGGGGTTAGATATATTCAGGAAATGGGGATAACTCAGGAGCCAGGCCAATCTGCTGAGGCAAAGAATTTGTTCAGTGGGACAGTGGAAGTCAAAACTGGAAGGTAGGTAGGAGCCACACAGCAAAGGAGTGTGAATTTTAGGAAGGGAATTTACGTTTTTTTAATATCTTTTACTGAGGGGCAATTTAATATGCATACAGTCATTCCATTCTCACCATAACCACTATTTTTATTTAAAACCACAATTCCCATTTTACTGATGGAGAATGAATTTCAGGGAGGTTAAGTAAATTACCTGACTTAGCAGTAGATCAGGGATTTGAACCCACATTTATTTGATTCCAAAACCCAAACACTTTTTATTATCCCATGCTATCAAAATTTAATGAGGGGGTTCTTGAGAAACATGATGACATTAAGGTCTGAGGAAGATGAAAATGAGCACAAAATAGAATATGCACATGTACTCTAAAGGTGTACACATGAAGTTTATGCAACGTTGTTAACCAATGTTACCCCAATAAGTTTAATATAATAAAGACAATAAAGGAACTTCTATGGTGAGTGCAATGGACTAGAGCTGAGAGCCTAAGAGGCATTTTTAGGAAGGCACTTTTAGGAAGTAACTTTAAATAGAGCCTAGACTAGGTTGGTGGCAAAGGAAAAGGACAGACATAAGAGATGTTCCAGAAGAAGAGCCAGTGGAATTTGGTGTCTGGCTGAATAATAGGTGAAGGAAAGGGAAGAACCAAGTGGGGCACTCATAGGGATTTAGGCGTCTGCGGACGACTCTGGCTTTGTTGCCTGTTATGTGACTTTGCAGAAAACAAGATCTCTTTCAACTGTGTGTCCTTGTCTGAAAAGTAAAGGGATTGGATTAAGTATATTTTAAGATTTTACCCAGTTCTAATAATTCTGTGCATCTCTGACTCAAAAGATGATTCAAAAATTGCAAGCCTGGGTCGTTGGAAGGACCTCCTTTCATTGATGGACATACACTAATAGGGAAGGGGATAATTATGTTTTAGGGTGGATAAAGCATGTTTTTAAGCTTGCATGTGACTTTTGGCCCAGATGCACCCTTTGCGTTCACCTGATTGCTCACCACAAAGATCCTTCCAACCCTCCCCATTTGCCAACCCTCCATGTTCCAGCCACAGCCCCACATTCCAATCTCTAGCTTCCCTGCCTGGTGCTGACACCACACTGAGTAATCCCTTTCAGTCTTACGAAGTGTCTGTAGTTACACTATGGTGTAGAGTTGCCAATCTACCTACTCTTTTTTCCTAAAACAATAGAAAGGCAAGACCAAGAAAATCTTTCACATAAATTATTTACTGAAGATATATGTCTAGTTTGACAAAAAATAAACAAAAAAACTGTGTATCTTGAAGTTATCACAATAAGATCTAGAGTACCTGTAGACCCTTTCTCAAAATATTTATAATTCCCTTTAACCAAAACACAACACGTGGAAATCTAAAGTGGCAAAATTGATGAATTAGAAAAACCACTACTTTCTTGGAAAAAGCTTTTCAGTAGAGGCTGTCTTAAGTAGTGAGATTATCTAAAACATTTAAAATATGACTCTAACGTTAAAAAATGTTATTAGCATGAGTTTTAGGTATTTACACGTGGTGTAACCTGGGGTATGTTTGCAAATGGAAAGGTAACCATTGCAGTTTCATTATTAATCAACCTGAAACAATGTTCAAAGAAAGTAGGCTGTGCCTAATGTTCCAAGATTTTTGCTGACTCAAAAGGACAACAGGAAATACGGTAATAAACTCTTCCCCAACCTTCTACTTCAGATGAGATTTGCAAAACAACAGGGAGTGTTTGTCATCAATATTAATTCTTAGACCTCTCTTGGCAAGACATTTTTTTCCAATAATTCAGGTTACGTTGCTGACAAAAGAGCCTGTTTCCACCATATTCTTGCAAAGCAGTGCTGCAAGGCAGTGTTGCACCCTACAGTTACACTAGCAGGCCACTGGTTTTTCTAAGTCTTCAGACTTTCTAGGTAAGACTTCTTCCAATCACACCTGTCTTGTCAGTACTGACATTCCACCATTAGAAACTTTCTTTGATGGTAAAGGAATTTTGATTCCAAGAATATTGGTTAAGTGCAAATGCACGATCAGAATAACAAAACACAGATTTGGCACCAATTCCTACCTTTACCACTTAGCACCTTTTGGAGCATTAGGCCATTCACATAATCTCTTTATTTCCCTTTCAGCTTCACAAATTTACATCTGGTGAGACCTTCCAATAATGAAGGCCAGCAGAATTATTTAATTTTTAAATGGAGGCATCAATATCACCTAATTGTCATAAAATCATAGAGTTGGAGATGAATGTCTAAAAAACTCTTTACACTATATTAGAGACTGATCCCATAGATAAAAAAAAAAAAAATGTATGTAGCCAAGGTCACACCATTAGTTAATGGCAGACCGGAGGCCAGGTCATCAAACTGCGACCCTACAAATGCGTGATGTGCTGAGAACATCAGCTGAGGAAGGACAAAAGGGATCTGCAGAGTGCTCGGTCCACAGGCAATGCTTAGGAGTCTTAAGTAACCACAATAAAAATAACACAAGAACATGTGGAAAGGGCAGTGGGGAAGTGAAGATTGGAATTTATGAAATTTAGATATAGGTTCCCATCACCTAAACTAAACTCAGAAAAAGGGTAACCAATTTAAACATTCATGCAGACATCTCATAAAGGTGCTCTCCTTGGGATCCTCTCAGGAGGGGGTCATCTTGGTGAGTTTGGGTACTTTGCATATTACAGCAATTATCTTCTTTATTTAGGGGTTAAAGCAGATGCTTTATCCTGAATCTTTTTTTTTTTTTTTTTTTTTGGTGGAAGGGGAAATAGCAAGATTCCAGAACAGTAGTATCATATAGTTGTTGTTGTTTTTTTTTTCTAATATATCCACATCCACAATTGCCATTCTCACCTCAGTCATTGAGTTCCTTTATTGTTGCCTCATGCACATGTTTTTCTGGGTAGCAGAGAAAGTAGAGAAAGGAGAAGGGAGTGGAAACAGAGGAAGAAGGGAGAAAGACTGAAGAGCTGGTTCTTTCCCTGCTGCAGGCATTATCTTATTTCCTCACTGAAGTCAGCGACTGCCTGCACAGGCACGCAAAGATGAGCTCCCTGGCAGGCTAGGACTCCTAAGCTTGCCCTAGTCAATCCATAAGGATTCTAGCCAGTTTCCTCTTCTCTGCTTTAAAGCAACCAGCCCCAGGAAATCTTATTTCTCAGAGCTTTCCAAAGCTGTTCTCCCAGGTTTTATGCTTCGTAGTGCGGATTAGAGGAACTACCTTCATGGCAATTTCCCCATTATAACTTGATTTTAAGTTTCCGTCCAGGATTAGACTTGCCAAGCTAGGAATGCCCTTTTTTTTTTTTTTTTTTTAAATTCTCTTCCTGTTTGCCAAACACTAGCCGTTGCCTTTGATAGTGCACTTGATTTAATAGTCTTGCCTGACTTCTCTTAAATTATGTGCTGCTGAAATGGTTGCACTTCTGTTCATAAAACCATATGGCATTCACATTTTTAAAGGGCTGTTCCCTGAAGTAGATAATCATCTTTCCAGTAAAACACTGTGTCAAGCTACAAAGTGATGATTACCCTCCGGCGGGCTTTGGTATTTCTAGTTGGCAGAGAGTTGGTTCTCAGTCAGAATGACAGTAGCCTTATTTTCACTAGCAAATGAATTGTTCAAACCTCTTCAAGTAATTAAAAACTTAACAAAAGAAAAGTAAAAGGTGGCATTTTCTAATGTGGTGAATCCTTGTGCCAAACCCGGGTAGCCACATGCTTGCAATCTGACAATAATTGCAGACACTTTCATGTAAATAGTAGTTGTTTTTTAAGACATCATTAGATGAAAGACACTTAGAATATAGGTGAAAAACTCACCCACTAACTAGTTCCACAGATTTGACATTTGTGACTCAGCCGTGAGGTTTCATGTCTCCCTTTGTTAGAGTCACACTATTTTTAATTTTTTGGTGTTCAATATCAAGTGCAATTAATGGTTTATATCAGACTAATTAAAAACTTAAAGAATGAACATGGGTTAAATAAGAAACATTCTGATTCAATTAAAGCAGAAATCGATACAGGCTTTTTTTTTTTTTTTTTTTTTTTTTTTTGAGTGAGAAACATTTCTCACTATAATGCACCTTGAAAGGTTTCCATTAGGTGTATGTATTTTAATTTTTACAAAACAATTTTCAGGGGTTCCATACCTATATATTTATATAATAGAGTTGTATCCATGTCATGCACATTTTTTTCCACTTAAGATTTGAACACTAAGTTATTTGAATCATTTCTCAATGATTCATGTCCTTGCATGTCTCATTACTCAGGTACAGTTTTTCAGTGAGGATCTACTCATAACTCATAAAGCTTCGTGCTTTCTAAATGTTTAAATTTAATTTAGATAAGCAAATGCTGACTGTATCAATCTGATTCTCTAGAGTCACAAAAATTATAATGGGCTATATATCCTCTTAGTGCCTAAAAGATACATGAGAAGAGTCTTTCCACTGGCCCTCAGATCTCTGGATGTCTGCCTGGGTCTGTGACCAGCTGCCAGCTTTGTGGCTGAGTGGGCCAGATAAGCTCATCCACAGTGGTACCCTAAGGACAACCAAGTGCAGGAACATACCAAGAAGAATGCCTAATTTGGGGACTACCTGTCAAAGACTTCCTCTCAGAAATTATTCTTAGAACAGTGGGAATGTTTCTATAGCTCTCATAGAATCTGTGTTCTCCTCTACAAATGGCCAATGCTCGTTACATGAGTAAGAATGTCAGGAGCCAGGAGAAACCTTCAACACTAACTATGTTCTTTATCTGTATGCCAAAAAGAAAAGTGTTGCTAAGAATTTCTAGTAGGTAGTTACGTTGATCGTTTAATGGACCACATTCTAAATGAAGAATTTGGGGAAGGGGGTTCTTATAAACAATTTGGGCTTCCTTCATCAGAGTTGTATGAAACTATAAAGAAATCCACTGAAGCTATTGTTTGGAGACCTGGAGTCTTCCAAGGACATGGCACCCTCTGCAGCTGTGCAGTTTTGCGGCCTTAAATTCAGGATGTTCTCTTACCCTGAACAAACACAGGTCTCAAAAGTAGCCTCCTGGGGTTAGTTAAGTCATACTGAAAGCCTAAAGGAAAAGGCTACTAGATTATGGAAAGATGATCTGTAAAACTAATTGTGTGCCATCTTTCTTTTTGGGGGAATTTAAGTGTTAGAAGTAGCCAGCAAGGTATGCATATATTTCAAATTGCCGCTTCATTAATGACACAGGAACATAAAATCAGTTACCACATGAGATTTTCTCTAACACTTGAATGTAGGGACTAGTAAAGCAATAGCGTTTGAAAATAAAACCGAGACCACTTAGCGGGAGGCTGTTGATCCTGGGTTGGATTCAGGTTATCGGTCTAATGAGGGTCAGCGTTTTTATCTCCAACTTATTACTGCTTTTCATTCAGGGCAACTCTGGGTCACTTCTCCCACTCTGGTTGGCACAAAAGTGAAGAACCAAGAAATATTTGTCACCGCTTACTACATATAAGGAGTTTAGGGTCTATGACAACTATGCTACCTATAAAGGAAAATAAATTACGAATTCTCTAAGTAGTTAACTACCGAAGATGAGCGCCTGCCTTTCTGCAGCTTTTCATTCCTGTTTCCTGCAATTTCCACAGCTGTACCAGTTGCTCTCCTTCTGTCCTCCATCTTCACCTCTGTGCTGAATTCAGGTATTTGACTGCTCTCCTAGCAGCAGTGCATTTCTGGGGTTCTTGCTTTCTGCAAAATACACGGTGACACGGGTTCTGCAATCACTGAATGTGAGTCGGGAGCAAGAGTGAGTGAGAGGGGAGGACTTTGCAAGCATGTTTCAGGGGCTGGTGCAGACTCCACATTACACATCATGTGTTATTAATGCAAGAGGGAAACATGGCAAAAAAAAAAGAGGAAACAGAACAAAATCAATTGACAATTTGTTCTCTCTTCTTCATTCATGTATCTGTTCTTCATGTAACTGTTCATACAACGTATCTGTCTTAAAATTCTAAAACTTGAACATGCTGACACAAGTATTTATTGATTGCTACAGTTCAAAACTTTTCAACAGTTACATTGCATGACAGGAAAACAAAGATAAATAAGGCACTGTGCCTGCCAAGAGGCCCACAGGAATTTGGATAATTAGGACTCTTTATCCTCATTCGTGATCCCTACATCCATGACTCTCAGAATTTTGGGAGAATCCAGTTCTAGCGAAGAAATCCTGGTTATACTCATACAGAAGAAAGCAATTTTTTTTTTTCCTTTCCATATTTCTTTTAAGTCAGGTTTTGGGTCCAGATGTACTGGAGAAACACCCACCTGCTACTTGTAGGCTGTTCTCGGTGACAAGGTAAGTGAAAAGGGGCTCACTGAGCTGTGCTTCAGGAGGAGTCTGCAGTCAGAGCAGACTTCAGGAGAAAGCCAGGAAACCACAGAAAAGAGATGCAGTCTGGTCCTTGGGACTCGAGTAACATGAGAGACTGTGGAAGCTCCAGGACCATGGAGAGGTGAAAGCCCTTTCTCCTTCTGCAGTGAAGGATACATAGGAGTCCTCCTTTCTGCGGAGGCTCCTACCCCCGATCATTACCTCTGTGATCACCCCTGTCAGTCCTCGAGGCCATTCCCTAAGAAGACCACCTGCTTTGGGGATCTACGAGAGGCTGAAAGCAGAGGTGCACACCAGGGGGTCTACCTGCCATCCAGGGTAGTTGTGATTTGGCAGAATTCAAAGGCCTGGGTGCTAATTCTGACTTTCTCTCTAAAGCACGCTGTGATTTGGGTCCTACCACTTGGGGTGTTTCTGAGATATAACTAACTTAAAAAATTTAGGGTTGTTTGGGGAATAACATCAATATAACCTATGAGAATACTTGGCATATAGAACCTTTCAGTAAATATTTGCTTTGCACTAAGGGATCCCTGGCCAGAACCTATACTCAAGCCTGCAGCTGGAGGAAGGAAGCCATCTCTGGGCTTCATAAGAAGATCAGGTGACGCTCATCACATTGTTACACTGTTGGGTGTCAGGGTAAGGACTAAGGACACATACCGAAAGGTTAACGGGGTAGGGGCCACCCCAAAACTGATGGGCAAACTGCCCACAGGTTTATATCTTCTGAATCAATGTTTCTCTTCACTATTCATGGATATCTAGAGTTAGGTAACATATAGTTTATTGCATCCTGTGTTTCTTCCCAATTCCCATTCCTCATCAAGGAAAATATGAAATTCTAACGGGTATTTCTTATTCACAGCAAAATAGTATGTTTTCTAAGGCAATTGTGGCATAGCATTTGCCAGATAAATTTACTAATTCACAAACCTTATATTTGAAGCACTGGCCTGTCAGCAACCGGAATGGAAAAAGTAGGGGCCAGATCTGCATGATTATTTATTTTTCCACAATCTGGTCTAAGCTCGTATCAGATAATCCATGGTTCTCTTTAGAACAAATAGTTATGTTGGAATGATCAATTCCTGGCAGGAGTTCTAGCATTCAGAGTCTTAACACTCTGCAAATAGTTCTTTTAATCTAAAGGTTGGCACAGGTAACTTTTCCCTGAGGTTGCTGAAGGTGTGTTTGTCCTTTGAATAAAACTGTGCACATAGCTTGATACTATTTCAATAGCTCTTCAGTGAGATTTCCTTATAGCCTAGGTTTTTATGACACCTGATACCTCATTAGCCAGAAATAAATACGACTATTCTTAAAAATAAAGCTCAGAGACCCCATTCATCTTTCAATGAAAATACAAGATAACAGATGTTCATCTGTTTATTCTCCAATTTGCATAAACTGCAAATATACCTATAATTGAATCATTCAAATCAAAAAATATTTATTGAGCACCAAGTGTTGTCTTAAAGACTGAAAACAAAGCGGTACACAAAACCAAGAGTCCCTGCCTTCGTGGCGCCTGCAATCTAGTGAGGAAGAAAAACACTGAACGAGAAATAACCAGTGTAATAACAGATGTCAGTGTGGAAGGCAGTTTTGGGAATAGGTGGCAGGGATTTAACTGCTAGACTATAAGAAAGGTTTCCTAGAAGGAATCTGAGATTTGAAAGGTAAGTGTTAACCAGACAATGAGGAAGGGCGAACAAACCTTTGTTTTTCTTAAGGGTTTTAATATACATTAAAATGAAGATCGCACAATTAGATTTTCCTTTATAAAACTGTTGTGATTTCTGTGACATTGAAATGGATTATGGATGATGCAAGAGTGATTCCAGGAAGAATAATTAGGAGGATATTACTATACCCAGGAGAGAGGATTGTGAATGTGCATATGAACTTACATGTGTGGAAATGAAACGGACAGCACTGGGTACATCACCCACTGTGAGAATAGAAAGATGCAAATAAGGCAAATCGGGGATTATGCCCAGACTTCTGTGCATCACAAAATGAAGCTGCAAGTTCATGGTAGGTTAATTTGATTAATGGAGTAAATAATGCAGCTGTTTAAAACAGAATTGAAAAATTCTCCTATAACTTGTGGCAAGAATGACCTGGTTTAGCTGTCAGCTTTGATATGATCAGGGGAGTGCTGCCTCTGCACCTTGCTTCATGTGTGCATAGTAAGTGAGTAGAGTGAAACACTAAACATGTCCAGCCTCTAGTTCTAAAATTTCAGAGCACGTCCAGACCAAATGATTTCCACATTGAAGGACCTAAGTCAAATATAAACCCTATGTCCATATGTTGAGGATTTCTCTTTTCCCAAGAATTAAGAGCAGAGTATGAGAATTATTTGTCTCCTTCTTGACTTTGTTTTATAATTTCAATTTTTAGCAGATCCAAGAGATCGTAGATGATAGTCCTAAGTGCCAGGCTTTGGAATCAGACTTGGATTCACACCCCAGTCTTACCACTTACTGTGTCAACATGAGCAAGCAAACTTTTCTGTGCTTCATTTTCCTTCATTTATCCGAGTCTATTGTTATTTTGAAAGTGATACACCATAGTCACTGTTTTCCTTCCTCTGTTCTCCCAATTCCTTTCTTCCTCTCTTTTAGCTTTACTTGTAGGTAGAAGAGAGTGCCAAGTTTTGTGTTCTCTGGTTGTTCCCCTCCTGCTACTTAGATTGAATATGTCTTGCTTTTGACCTCTGGTTAGGGTTTCTTGTTAGCAAAAGGTTGCCTCTAAAAGATAATACCTAATGCAACAGGACAAGATGCTCTATAAACCATGGAAGATGCTCCAGGACATATTTGGTAAGACTAATTATTAAATCTCAATTTTAGGCATAAGTGTGCTTGGGAAAATATGGAGGGCTGTCACCTGGTTTGGAGTGTGCACAACCTCCTGCCTGCTCTGTGCTCCTTCACTGCGCCTACCGCCTGACCTTGACACATCATAGTTCAAAAAACAAAAGCTTGGGGGCAAATGGGTGGCTCAGTTGGTTAGAGCATGAGCTCTGGGCAACAGGATTGCCGGTTCGATTCCCACATGGGCCAGTGAGCTGCGCCCTCTGCAACTAGAATGAAGACAACGAGCTGCTGCCAAGCTGCCACTGAGCTTCCAGGTGGCTAGATGGCTCAGTTGGTTGGAGCGCATGCCCTCAACCACAAGGTTGCTTGTTCGACTCCTGCAAGGGATGGTGGGTTGTGCCCTCTGCAACTAAGATTGAACACCGGCAACTGGACTTGGAGCTGAGCTGCGCCTTCCACAACTAAGATTAAAAGGATAACAACTTGATTTGGAGTTGATGGGTCCTGGGAAGAACACACTGTTCCCCAATAAAGTCCTGGAAATACACACTGTTCCCCAATAAAGTCCTCTTCCCTTTCCCCAATAAAATCTTAAAGCACACACACACACACAAACACAAAAACAAACAAACAAACAAACAAACACCACAAAAGTTTGACATTCCAACGGATTATCCCTCTTATTTTATAGCCACCTTTTCTAAATTCCATAACTAGACAGGCAAAATGGGAGAGGAGAGAATTGAAGAGTTTAATCTGATATTCTGAAAGACATTTTGAGCAGCATTAAAGGAGTTTCTATGAAAGGCACACACACCATTTAAATCTTTAATACTCCCACTTTTGTTTCTTTCTTTTCTATTTATTTTTAAATCTCCTCATTGGCTAAATTAACATTAATCTCTTTTGAGTAAGTTGCATGAAGAATAATTAGAAAACTTCAAAAACGCTTGAATTTTCATGCCTCACACATTAATGCTAATAATAACAAAGCTCATCTTTTTACAATAATCATACTGTAAATTGTACATTATGTGCTTTATTCATGCTCCTCAAAAAGCTGATTCAAGTTTCATGCTGCAATTTTATTCTTGGTCCAGAACAAGCGACATTCTAGAGGCAAACTCAAAAGTTATTTACTTCATTGTCCTCCTCAAAGAAATAAAATATGGTACAAAAGAAAAATAAGATTTCCATATAGTCTATTCATCTGGATGAGTCAAGTTATCAGCGCCAAGAAAGGAATGCTATGTATAGAACCCTGATCTCTTCCTCACATACTCACCTCCCAGTTTTGGCTCTTACAGAATCTGGAATGTCTGTTCCAATTCACTATTGTTACACTGTTGCAAGGTTTATGTACTCACCTTGTTTACAAAAGAAGTATGTGAGTACACTTTTTTTTGTAACGAGATTTTCTAAGGTAAATTGCATGGTTTCTGTGCTCACCACTAATTCCTAACCAACTATGTCATGTGTCCATTCTTAATTTTATTCACTTTAGGGGGACTGAATTTTGGAGGTATTCTTCTGGAGTGTTTGCAAGTAAAGAAAAGTCTTTCTCTTGCTTATATATGTGAACTGCGACTTGAATGATATAAGATTTTCAGATCTTAATTTTTCTTCTCAAAACTCTAGTCATTCATTGTTTGTCATTTATTATTTGTATTGTCTTGTATCTGATGTACTTTCTATATGAGATGTGTGATTTTTTTTATCCCTTTGATAATAGTCAGTTTTCCTTTTTTATATTTGGATATTTGGATCAATCTTTTTTCTTAATCCTATTTATTAATTTTTCTAGGCTATGTTTAGTTGTAAGGTGCTTATTATTAAATTTGCCTGATATGGAGAGTCATTTCAAATCAAAACTTGTTTCTTCAGATTGGGTGGTGGGATTCTACTATAGTTTGAATGTTGTTTTCATGCTATTTATGCTAATATCTTTTTTAGAAAAATGAATTATTTCTATATTGCAGTTGTACTCTATTCTCTATATCTGTTATCTTCTCTCTGATGTTCTTATCTCTTTACCTTCTTTCCTCTGAAACCTAAACAATTATTTTCAAAATAGTAGTGTTAGCAATTTAATTTTCTGCAACAGGATTTGTCTTTTTTTTTTTTTTTGATACTTCTCCAATTCTGTAGTGGCTTTACTTTTTAAAACTTTACCTTAGCTTTGTCAGCTATCACTTTATCTCAACCCCTTGTTTTATCATTTTATTTTCATTGTATTATATTTTTTAAAAGCAAAGCATTTCTATCTAAAAATTTACTTCTGGTTTTTACTTCAGAATTATGCTCTTTACCTGGGCTTTTTATGCCATATTTGTCTCTTTTCATGTTGCAGAATCTCTTCATACACACAGTGGTGGTGTTTTTTATTCTTCTGGTTATCCATTCTTATACAAGGACTGGTAGGTCCAACATAATCTGTACTGATTTTTCATGGGCTTTATCTTTTTTTTTTTTTTTTGGACTTCATCAAAGTCTTCGTCTAGAAAGTATTCTGGACTCGTGAATAAAAATTAAGACAAAAATCTTTATATTACCAGTTCAAAACTTGAGTTTCTGTAGTTGGAAGGGAGATATGAATGAGAGGACGGGGTGTATAGTCACAAGAGAGCAGTTCTTCTCTGCATGGTTTGCTTTCTGCACCATGGACTGCTTTCTGTCTCTGCTTTTCAATTTGGTCCAATCTCTACTCCAGATACAGAGTGTGGCTGTGTCCCTCTGGATTTCCTTCAAGGAGCTGCAGACTCACAGTTTAGGGGGAGCATTCTGTCTCATACCAGAGATGCCTCTATTGGTCAAAGTGTTCCTCCCCGTGTGAACTGAACACACTGACAGGAAGTCCAGCCATAGGGAAGCAATGGCCTTGCCCTCCCTTCATCACACCTTCTTCTGATTGCTCTTCACCAGCAGCAGCTATGGGTAGAATGATCCTCATCTCTCCACCGTCTAGCGTCATCTCTAGCTTATCTTCCTTCAGGTTAGACGGTTCCTTTTTACTTCACAAAGTGCTGTCTCATGTTTGTCAGCTCCTGACTCCACTGAGAAGCTGAACTATGAAAACCCATGCTACCCCCAAGGTGTCTGTTGGATTTAGCTGCCACTTTCCCTCAAAGTCCTGCTCTGGAGACTCAGGCAGCTTCTAATTCTTGGTGATCAGAAGGCCCCACTGCAGTGATGCCTGATTTTCCAGTGGGCTCCAGGATTCAGCCAAGCCCTCCAAAGTAAGGCTTTCTAGAGTATTCTGCCAGGGCTTCCATTCCCATTGTTTTCTTACATATTATTCTCTGTAACATTGCTCCATTCTCTTGGGAAGAGAATTTGTGAGCCAGTCTTTGATATTATTCCACATCCACTATATGAAACCACTTTTTTTTTTTTTAACTTTGTGGTAGGGGGTTGTCACAGTTTTCAGTTCCAATTCTTATGAAAGTTTTTCACCTTAAATTTTTTTCTTTGACCTTTTTTTCTGTTGGAAACTTCGTTTTATTATAATTTCGTCAGGGGTTGTCAACTTCCTCAGATCATGGTCTTAAAAGAATTCTTACCTTCTTCCAATAAACTATTCTAAGACATTTAGTTAATCCAAAGAATTCAATGGTATATTTACTAGCTTTATTTAATGTTAAACTTGAAAGACTATTGCATAAGTAATACAAGTTAGCATCAACTACCACGGTTGCATTGCTCTCTTTTATAGATGAGATGTGTGCAGTGTAGAGAGTAAGGTCAGAATACAGCGCTCTTTGGTGGCCTGGCCGCCACTTAAGCCCAAGTGTTTTGATGCAGTCTCTGAATTTTTTCTTAGCCTTTGGCTAAGATCAAATATGTATATATTCCCTTTGGATGAAATAGGGAATTATCTAGTTTGCCAATATATTATTAAAGATCTTGGTCAAAAGATTTAAAAATAATTATAGTAAATTCAAAACTATCATTATATTACTTTGCCTAGTAACATGGTGGTCTAATAAAAAAGAATAGGCTAATGAGAACTAAATGGCCTAATTATGTTTATGTCTCGATCTCCATGGCGAATGGAGATGGATTACGCACTACAAAAGATGGATTTTTTTTTTAGGCAACAGCTTTAATGGATAGTAAATTAACTCATGCCTGAGTTTCACATTTGGTGCTGCTTAGCTGCTTCCCTCAGGCTTCTTTGCCAGATGTTCCAGCATCCGAGCTGGAATCCATGCCCATGCCAAAGCCACATTGTGCTTGCAGCCATACCACCCCATCTGCCAATTGTCTAAATGGAGTTTTCTTTCTGGGGACATCTGCGTGTCTATCACATTGACTGTTCTAAGTGAAACTTTTGTGCCCAATGTTTATCTCTGGGTTGTCTGAGGTACCACACTATAATTCAAACCTGGTTGCATAGAAAATGCTTTGAATTATATATTTTATAATTATCTTATTTAATCTTGTGGCATTTGGACATATTTCTACTCTTTTCTCTTAAATCTCAACTCCTCTGATAACCCAGATGTATTTTAGGACAGAGAAGAATATAGGACTTTGGAATCATACTGTCTGTGTTTATTTTTTCATCAGTTAGCTTTTCCCATAATAATACTGTGTAATAAACAACTATGTACTCTTGATGGATTACAACAATAAGTATTTATTTCTCATATGTCAGGACATCAGCTGGGATGTCTCTGCTGATCTCAGCTAATTTGGTTGTGTGTCTACGCATCAGCTGTAGGGTCCGCTGATCTAGGCCAGGTTTACTAGGTAATGAGCCTCAAATTGCTGGTCCAGCTAGCTGCAGGTTGAACTCAAGTAAACTCCCTGAATAATCATTCTATACTAGGAAGCAAGGTGAGGAGGCAGCAGGCTGGCAGTGATGCCAGGAACACAAGAGAGCAAGTAGACGCATGGTGTGCCTCTTAAGTCTTACTTTAGAATGAAGGCACTGACACTTCTGCCCACATGCCTTTGACTATAGAACTCAAATGGCTGAGCCCAAAGTCAAGGTGTAGTGAGGTACACTCTGCCTCCAGTGGGAAGGTCTACAGAGTCACGTGGTGAAGGGGGTGGACATAGGGAATCATAGAGAAGTAGGGCCAATAGTTTCATCTGACACAGAAACTCAAAAGGGCTGTTCTTACTTCTGTGGATTAGGCACATTACTTACTCTTTGTAAAATCTCATCTATATTTTACAGATTAATAATAATCTCTAGCTCATAGAGTTATGATAAATAGGATAAAAAATGTATGTAAAAAAAGTAACATTTGTCCCCCTGGCACATAGAAAGTGCTAACAAATGAGAGGTGGTGGTAGTGGTGGCATCATGCCCTGGTTCTCTCCCCACCTCTCTGAACATGTGCTTTACAGCCCACTCTTTCCTGGCCTGATCCCCAGTATAGGTGCTTCCCAGGATTTTACTCTGAGGTCTCTTGTCTCTCACTCTACATGTGCTGTTCAGGGGATCTCTTTATATCCATAGTAATCTATTGTATCAAACCATGCTCATTATCTCAAATCCCTTCCCCAGACTCTTGTATACATCCTGTCTTCCCTCCTAGTTTTAATTTTCCTACCATTGCATTTTTTCCTGGAACTAGAGCAGCATCTTGTGTTCCCAGATCCCTGTGCATAAAGTATAGATAGTACCTAATGGATGTGCCTTGAGGGGCATAAAGGGAGTCTGTTTGAGCATATGGCCCCCTCATTTGCCTGCCAGTAACAGAAATAAAATAATCACACTTTAGGTTCACCTAGTGCTTTATTATTTTCCACAAACTTTTCACATAATGTGATCTCATGTTAGCCTCATTACAACTCCTCTGAAGGAGATATTTTATTCTTACAATCCACATTAAGGTTAGTTATTTGCATTAGGGCTGATTAAAATTCCTTTTAAAATGCAAACATATCAAGGAGGAGGAGCAAGACAGAAGCTCCTTCTACCCAACAACTCGCATTCCTGAAGACTGTTTTACCAGGCAAGCTTAACTAAGTAATCAGATGGAGGGAATGGAGAACAGGACTGGTGCATTTTGACCACAGAGGTGGAAGCTGAGAACCCTAGGAAGATAGAGGTAGAGAAAGACGTATGAATGAATAGGCTCTGGGAAAGACAGCAGTAGGAAAAATACAAAAAAACCCTGCAACCTTTCTCATGAATGTTGCTGAGAGCCAGTTCTGTCCGTCAGTGCTTCCCCAAGAGTTGCTCCTATAAATGTCAATAGAAGTCAAGAAGAATATGTATTTCAGATGTTCAGTAAATAAACAACTATTTAAGAGGAAGACTAAAACTAGAGAAATATTATGGGAGTTTTTTAAAAGCATTTTTTGTGGGATCTAGAGAGAGGCACAGTTTGTTAAAAATTGTAGTGGCAACTGGCATAGCGTATTCTGAATTCAGGAATACTTTATGGTAAAGACAGAGTTCCAAAGGAGAGTTGAAGATGTATGGAAGAACTTTCAAAGTGCATCTCCGTGAGCCCAAGATCCCTGTTCAATTACCAAAACAGAAAATGATGCCCTGTTGTTCTAGCGTAGGCTGTTGCTGATTGCCTGAACTAAGCAAATGACCTACATGAGAGCCTCACTGTGAACAACTGTATTTTATTCTACTCATAAGGTCTTGAAGAGCATTTAGCAGATATATTCCGTGTCTTGTAACCTAGAACTTGTTCACCAAGTTCCATGAAGTCACAGTTTAGACTGAAAAACAAAATAAAACAAAACAAAACTTCTTCTAAAAAGATATAGACACATTATCTTTATGACCTTAGGATACAGAAGAATATATTTAAAAATATAGACACCATAACCGTAGGTAAAAAGAATAACAGATTTGACTACATGAAAATTAGTAACATTTATATATTAAAAGACATACAATTCACTGTGAATTTTATGATCACCTTAAGCAGAGAACAGCATTATAAAACACAGCTCTACAAAAGCATCTTGTTTTGAATTTATGGATTAACCTGGAGTGAATATGTCAATAATATTGAATCTTTACATTCATGAATATGATATAGCTCTTGATTTCTACAGGTATTTATGTTTTTTAAATAAAATTTTACGTTTCTCCATATACTCTTGCATCTTTTATTAGATTTATTTATTAGATTTATTCCTATGTTTAAAGTAAATTTTATTTCTATTATAGATATGCTTTTTAATATTTTCTAAATGTCTCCAGTATATAAAAATGCAATTGTTTAAATATATGTATCTAGCATTTTTAGTTCTAGTCATTTTTCCATAGGTTCTTTTGGATTTTTATTTCACATACCTGTTGTCTGTGAATGACAATTTCATTAATGTCTGACCATAGTAGATAATGAGGCTTGCTCACTTCATATCCATTCTTACAGTCTTCCTGAATGAGAGCTCCTAATTTTGTTCTCTGAAACCACATAGCCAACTAAATTTTCTAAATTCCTTTGTAAGTAGAGGTGTGAGGATCCATAGTTCTGACCAATGTGCCATAGACAGAATCTGCTAGTGAACTCTGGGTGTTTTGAAAGGCACAGATTCAGTTGACATCCTTCTCTCCCCCCTTTGACCTTCCCCTTTCTTCCTGTCTGGAGTGTGTACGCAATGCCTAGGAGGGAAGCAGCTATTTTGTGAACATGAAGACAAAATGCCCAAACAGAGGATGATAGAATGGAAAGATAAGAGATGTCTGATGATATGCCACACCTCTGTATAAGCCTGGAACTGCCTACTTCTGGACTACTTATGTGAGGAAAGTAAATCCACATTTGGTTAAGTCTCTACATAAGGTTTACAACAGGGAGCTGAACAAACACACCTCTAATTTCTTAGCTTTTATTGGCTTAATTCTATTCTGGTGTTTTGTTTTATTTTGTTTTCCTCTTCCTAAACTGGCTCAGTCTCATTACTTCTTAAGGTGAATAATGAATATCATCATTTTAAGGAACTTTAATTAAAAAAAATCAACTTTAAAGACAAATACTGGGCATACGTTTTACAACAAGGTAAATACAGAATATATTTTATATATCTGTGTATGAGTTCAGTTATGGATTGATAATTTAAGACAGCTGGATATATTCACTAAATTTGTATTAGAGAAGCCAGTAGGGATTAATTTAATTTTTCAAACAAGAATCAGTAAGAAAAGAGTCACAACCCTTTATTTTGTGTTATGTGTATATACAAATCACGTGCTCACTTGCTTGATTTTTGATTAGCGTATAGAAGATAGTACAGCATAGTGATTAAGGCTATGAGTTTTGTATTCTGTTAGCTGTGCTTCAATTCTCTGTACTGCCATATTCAACTGTGTGACATTAGACAAGTCACTTAGGCGGCCCTTCCATAATAATCTCAGAGTCTGGCAGTGACAATACCATGGGCACACCAAAATGTGGTTGAATGTGAAGAGTGACAGAATAAGGTAAGACTATGATCTTAAATGTGATCAGAGTGCTGTAGAATAAATAACATAGGTTTCGGAACCAAACCAGACCCAGGACCATGCATTAAAATTATCCCATTACCATAATATTTGGCCTTGATTTTTTTTTCTTATTCTTCTATTCTTCTATTTTCTGTGCCTCAATCTTAAATACTAAACTAACATGAGGACTTCTTTTGTGAAGGGTTAATCTTAGCTTCCCTTGGGAGACAATATGTTCTATAGGGAACAGCACAGAATAATTGCAAGTTCTTATACCGCCACTTACTGACTCTGATGTCTTGGGTAAGTTATACGGCTCTTTGAACTTCATTTTATTCATATATGATCAGGACTTTCAAATATTTTTTGCTTTAACTACTTTGTAGAATTTTCATGTGGCTCCAACAAAATAATTCCCATGGAAGTTTTTTGCAGCACTACTCAAATGTCACATTTCAAAGAGCATTTGGTTCCATGATAGGTTTACAGGATATTATCTATGAAAAAAAAAACAGATTATCGTATTCTGGATCCTTTCTTGTTTTTTATTAGTGTAAGTTGCTAAAATAACTTATCTTAAGAGTATGAAGATGTAGCATCCTGAAATGTCCGATAGGCTTGACTTCTATATTGCGACACCATTTTTATTCTGCACTTTCAAGTTTGAAGACGTGAGGAATGTAATATTAGAAGAATCCAAGTCCCAGCTCTTTCAAAGAAGGGAAAAATATCTGTTAACTTGTCTCAGCTACATTTCAGTTCCTTGGAAATTAATCCCATTTCTCATGAAGGCTCAACCAACCATTAAAATATCCAGTTGGTACCTGTCTTGTCAACACCAGCTGACAACCAGATTGCACTGTTCTTCTGAGCTAGTAAAATATTCTCAGCTCTTAGTTTCCTCATATAATGCTTTGAGGACTCCTTTAGCTAAATTTAGTGCATCAATTAGGAATCATCACTATTACCCCACCTACAGTTAACCAACACTGTTTGTTCATAATAATTATTTAGTGTCATGAAAACTGCAGTTTGAATACGTGATAGAATTTCCTACCCATGAGAATTGTTTGCATATGAAATTATCTTCAAAGTGAAGTATTCGTATCATTAAAGCTCATAGCCCATAAACTACCCTGGAACTCTCCCCAGCCACTCACTGCAGGAAACAACCTGGTGAAAATCTCAGAAAATGAGAACAAAAATACAACTCCTGCTTTTTACATTTCCCATCCCTAGGAAAATTAGGAGCAGGATACAGTATTGATTGTAAATGATGATTCTTTAATGAGGAAAACAAATGTTAAATGGCTAACGATAAGATTTCAAATAGATGATTCTTCACTCTATTTTAAGCCATTCAGATTTATTTTAAATCATTATATTATATTCATATATGGATTGTCCTATTGCTTCTTGCTTTAGAATGACTTCTTATCTGTCTTTCTGCTTTTATTTCCAAGTCTTTTGTTCAAACACTCATCCATTCAGCTTTATATCATTGCCTGCAAGATCTGCTTCCTCTATGCTATCCTTTTGATAATTCCATCAATCTCTAATCTAATAGATACATTACTACAGATCAATTTTTCTTTACAATAACCCATCTTGTTATATAAACACTTAAAAATCCTTAGTGGCTGTCTGTTTCTACCATGGGGGTGAGAGGAATGAGGAGTCAAAGATGGCTCTGAGGTTTGAGCAAATAGGTAGGTGCGGGTGTCACTAACACAGGAGATTCAGGAGAAGGGAGATACCACAGAACAGATAAAAGCACTCAGGGAAAGTACACAGAGTGAGAAGAAATAATCCAGGACATACACCTGGTATTATTAGAAAACTTCCAATATTTAAGAAGCTCATAAAGAATCAAGTTAGCATAACTAAGGCCAATGGAAAAAGGTGTAAGAAATCCAATTTTATCCCATTATTTGGGAGGAATGTGCACTAAGTAGGTCTATCAATGGCAGTGAATCCCCATCCTAAGAAGCCTGGGGTCCTGGGCCAAGGCCCAATTTACCAGTACGTTTCAGAGAAGAAACCTTCAGGTAAGAAGAAGGTTGATCAGATAGCTTCTCAGGTTCTTACAAGTCTCAGATTTTGTGATTCAACATATGTGCCATTTTTCTCACCAGTCTGCAAATACCTTAGAAATAAGGATTATTCCTTAGAACACTGAGAAGTACTGGGCACGAGGTGTATCCCAATAAATATTATAGTAATTGCAAGGACTTCAGACAACTCTATAAAATTAGATTGACAAATGCTTTGTAACCATACCTGTTCATTGAAAGTAGGAAGTTGAAACCAGGTGAAGGAATTAGGAGTGCTGCTGGAGGAGAATGAAGGAGGGGCAGACAGTTTAAGAGGATAGATAAGCCTTAGTAGAGATAAATTTGTGGTTGTTTTAGAATAATGGCTTAGTGAAAAAAACACACAGCATTTTAATGTAAGTGCTGGGAGGTGTTTTAACTTAGAAAATCTTTGTTGGGATAGTCTGTGGAAGTGCCTTACGTATTATCAGGAGCAAACAATATCCATACATAAACACATAGAGACACACCTATACAACTCTGAGTTTCTTCTTTTCTGCCCTGTGATAGACTCCCTATGAAAAAGATAATAGTCATATTAAAAGAAGGCATCCTACAAAGTGCTACTTTAAATCAAAGACAAATCAAACCACAAATGCACACACACTCTGAAGCTTGAGTGGAATGCAGGAGGATATCACACTCACAGTTAACTATGGAACTCTGGCTTTTAGAAGCTGGAAGCATCACAGTTGGTAAGTATCCGGGACAAGGGAACAGTGCAGTTGATAGGCAAAATGACATCTTCTGTCAGCACCTTTACATCTCGTGCCAAAACAAGCAGTTTTTCTTTATTAAAACCTCATTATTCGAAGTTGTCCCTCTAGTTGCACTAATTGAAGCAGGTAGCAGTTAAGGCAAATAGCAGTTGGAAAGACGTATTCTCTTGTTTTTCCTATGTTTGTAAGGGCCATTATACAGGAAGCATAATTTCCCTTGTGTTGTGAAATGTAAAATGGCTGCTTTTCTTCCCCATCACTGCTTCCTTTAAGACAATTATATCCACTAAAGCAAATACTGGCATCATTGATCCCTCAGTGCAGAAATAATCCTTTCGAACTGGATCATTTTGCATGTGTCTAGCAGTCAATTCCCAGACTCACACAGTAGCTCATTTCAAAGGCAAATGATAATTTGCAGATTCCATGCCATGGAATTGAAATAGGTCTTGTGTGTCCTAATATTTTGTACTCTGTCTGCAGCTGCCAAAAATGATCTCCTTTTCTTGATACTGAGGTAAAATGGGCTAAATACAATTCAACAAATCAATGGTGATTGCATTTTTATTGTTTAGAGGAATACCACACTGTCTTTTCAGAAAACTGAGGCATCTACAGACAGTGAATTTCAACTCTTCTCCATCTTGCAGTTGCAAAATGATTGGGAAGGAAGTAGGTTTCCTATCGAAGAACAGGTAGCCTGTCTTGCATCATGGACCCTACTGTGGAGCAAACTACATTCTTGATGGATTACCTGTCACTTCAAAAATACCTGTACCTTGTGACTAGAGGTGATGGGCAAGGATGTCAGGTGACTTTACTTATAAATCAATTCCTTAGAATGATAAGGCCCTCAAAACTATGGGCGTGGTCCCAAAAAAGGACTGGAAACTGTTCCCACCCCCTTACTCCCAGCTCCAAACAAGCAAAAAGCAAGAAGTACCACCATCTTCAACAAATTCCAGATCTCATAATATTAATAACAGCCAGCATTAAACAATGTTTACTTTGTACCAGGTACTGTTCTAAGAACTGTATATGTACAAACACATTTAATCCCCAATAAGATGGGTACTATCTCAATATTGCCTCCCATTATTCACATGGGGACACTGAGGCTCGGAGTAGTTAAGGAAGTTGCTCAGCTTTATTTAGCTATTAAGTTGTAGAGTCAGGGTTCCAACAAATGTAGTCGGGCTCCAATATCCTGGCTTCTGACCACTTTACTGAGGTTATTCTGATTTTTCAGTGTCTGATAATCCTTATTATTGAGAAATGTTTCTTTAAATCTTTCTTCAAGCATCCTTATTGTTATTTAGGCTTTTCCTGTGGACCGATTTTATCTCGTTAATTTGCTTTTCTCTCTTCTGTTTTCTGCCTTCCATTTGATGTTCTATCAGTGATCAGTATTAAGCCCCACCCTGTGCTCAGTTCTTTAATAGGCACAAGAGTATTTTGTTTAAACCAGGAGTAAGCTTTGCACACATGTTCCATGTTAATTTTTTGATCCTTGGTATGAACCTACTTCTAGTGCATTTCTTTCTACTCCTTTTTTTAAACTAATTTTAAACTTCCTTACCTCCCCCCTCTTCACCCCTATTATTTTATCTCCTGTTTATTTGACTTAGTGCTTACTAAATGCCATCAATTATTATTTTCAGGTAGAATAATTGTTTTAAAACTTCAATTTGTCCTTAAGAAGTCTACTTTTCAACTTTCCTCTTAAATAACAGTTTCTAAAATCTTAAAGTTCACCAAATCACCCAGTTAGGCTGCCTAAATATTTCCCAGAGCTGTTTCCTCTGTCCCCACCACCACTTTATAAGTAGAGGCCCATGTCACTCCTTACCTGAACAACGGCAACAAACCATTAACTAATTTCCTTGTCTCTAATTGTATCACTTTTCAATGTGATTTTCACGCAGCTACTGGAGTGATTTTTCAACAATACCAATCTTTATCATATTCTGACCTAAACCCCTTCAGCACTTCCCTAGCAGGTATGGGATAAAGCCTGCATTACTTTGAGGGATTCTCTGGCCTCATTCCCAGCTCCTCCTTCCTTCCTCACTTTAGGCTATGTCCTCTGCACATGCCCTGACACTTTCTTTGCTGTCTCCTTGCTCTTGCTTTCTCTCCAACAAAACAATGTCCCCCTCTTCTTCACGTAGCTAACGACCTGTCACCTTTGCTGTCAGCTGCCAAGGTATTTCCTCTAGAATGCCTTGGCTCTCTTTCCTAAAGATTATCTGCTGCAAACCACTCCCACTGGTTAGCTATTTCTTTCTGTGTTTTCCCCAATCATGTATTAAATACATTAACTCAAAATGTTCTGTTTCTTTATTCATATCTTCCACTATATTAGGTCTTACTCAACTTTCTGTCCATTAGATTACGCTCATATTCAAGCGCTTAACTCAAACTAGATGTAAAAACTATTTGTGGAACTGAACTTAAGTTTTCCCATATTCTTTGACAAAGAAGGAGACCGAGAGTAGACAGCACACTCCTACCAGGCTTTGATTTTTGTGGAGGGAAAGCAAGGTTGTTTCAGAGTCTCAGAGACTCTGTTACGCTTACTATGCATTTAAAAGCTTTATTTGCTTTAACAACGCTGTCATAGGACTGACTCACTCAAGAGAAGATAGCAAAATGATGTTGGAGCCCCATTCTGTTTCAATTTAAATCTCCTTTTTCTAGGAAATGTCATTGCCAATGCTGTTAGGAGGCAGAGGCTCTACTTTTGCAGTTCTCCTGCTGAGCTTAAGGGAGCCCCAAGTAGGTCGAGTGTCTCAGTCCCTGAGTCAATGGCTCTGCCTCAAATAGAATGTGGATGAATAAACTGCGTCTCTCAAGCACTGCTCAGACACAGCCAGCATTTTGACGTAAGACCACGCACAGCTAGAAATTAAGGATGCCACTATACCTATTGAGAAAAAATATATTGGGAGCAAGGTTTTATGATGAAACAAGGATATGGGCATATTCTAAATAGTTTTCAAAGAAAACAATGCATTATCAGTATTAAGAAAAAACCCCAATTCAATTATGTGGGCTTGGGCCTCAGAGAATAAACTTGATCCATTAATATGATTTAATTCATCTTTTATTGAAACATTGCTGGTATTCTGTTGCCAATATTTAAAGTAATCTTTTGTGTGATTTTTTAAAAATGTCATGACTAAGGTGTGGATGTGAGACAAATTCAGTTCTCAAGGAACAAATAGAAGAAGGTGACATTCTACCATCTGGTACCTACCCCTCTTTCATGCTTATCTTCTACCATTCCTGGCCATGACCTTTGGATGCCAGCCGCACCAAACACCTTTATTCATACCACATTATTCTTGGGTCTACAACCTAGCTCATCCTGTTTCCCCCAATTTTTGTCCATCCTCTTCCATCCTTTGTGTTCTCATATTACCCTATGCAACCCACCATTTCCGCACTTACCATAACGATGTCTGGAGACATTTTTGACTGTTATAGCTAGATGGGTTTGTGCTACTAGCACCTCATGGGTGAAGGCAAAGGATGCTGCTAAATATTCTACAAAACACAGGTCCAGTGAAAGTTATTCAATAGTGCCGATATTGAGAAACCCTAATTTAGAAGGTCTGCTACATCAAATAAGCTGATTGAATGTTTGAGGAAAGAAGGGAGGACATAAAATAGGAGTTTTTAGCTATTTCAAAATGATAATGATAACATTTATGAGAGTAATTATCAATTATAACAGACCGTCTCTATAGGTTAAATCACCTCAATGAACTTAACTTTGCAAAAACTTTTTTTTTTTTAAGAAAAAATCTACAGGGGTGGCCGGATGGGTCAGCTGGTTAGAGCGCAAGCTCTGAACAACCAGGTTGCTGGTTCGATTCCCACATGGGCCAGTGAGCTGCACCCTCTACAACTAGATTGAAGACAACGAGCTACCACTGAGCTGTCGCAGAGCTTCCGGAGGGACAGCCGGATGGCTCAGTTGGTTAGAGCGCGAGCTCTCAACAAAGTTGCTGGTTCAATTCCTGCATGGGATGCTGAGCTGCACCCACTGTAACTAAAGACTGAAAACAGCAACTGGACTTGGAGCTGAGCTGCGCCCTCCACAACTGGACTGAAGGACAACGACTTGGAGCTAATGGGCCCTGGAGAAACACACTGTCTCCCAATATTCCTCAATTTAAACAAATAAATAAATCTAGAACAGCATGCTCATTTTATTTCCAGATAAAATATTTTAAACTCAGTCTTAATGACTGAGTCCAAGATTTTTTCCAAGAAGGAAAACATTTGATTCCAGGAGGAGTGCATTTATTAATATGCATTTCTATTTGGATAGGATCTGGATTTTCTAAGGATTTGGATATGGCAATGTGCCTTCTTGATCAAAGCTCATATGTTAAGAGATCCATGGATAAAGAAATCTAGTTCAAGAAGTGTACATTGTCTAGAAACCTTTCCTAACACCTTCAAGTAGTCTTAGGCCAAGGAATGTGGTACATCTGGAATAACTACCTTCAAAAGAGGAATTCTTATGCCATTGTATTTCTTTGTTTTCATTTCTCTTGCAAAATAGTCATCCATTCTCCTATTTAACAGCAACGCAAGGTAAATCCTATTCCTGTGTAACCGCAGCTCAAAGCCTATTAAATTCTTTATTATCAAGGGCAGGGAATGTATTCAGCACGGAGTTGAGCTATTATTGTACAAACCAGACATGAGGAATTTGTTTAGTTCGGCCTATGTTGGTTCTAGTATGTAAATCTGAAACTATCTTAAAAATTTTTTATCCAGGTTTATATAAAAAACTATAGCATCATTAAAACTATCTTAGCATAATCAGATGATCAGCAGAAAGAAAACTTATTGTGTAGAAAATTTATGGGAGTCAATGCATCTTCAAATTGCAATGGTCTTAAGAGATTAGGCAGGCCTCCCCATTTTACATGCTTGAGGATGAAAGAGAAGAATGGAAAATTTACAGCAATCCTGCTAACTAGAATTTTGGATTTTAAAAAGCCTTTTAAGGGCGTCTAATTCTATTCTTCTATGAAATGGCTATTCAGTACATGAGAGAGGAATTCTTTCTACTGCCCCTTTCTAGATTTAATGCATAAGCCCCTTTAGGCCATGATGGCATTAGTGTATATCTAATAGTTCTGCATCAGACACACAGGGAATGGAAAATCCCACAGACATTAAAAATACCAAGGCAGGGTGGATGTGGAGGGCGGGATTATTTGGGACTGGGAGAAGGGAGAGGCCGAGAATCCTAATACATGTTAAGGCAGAATTGCCCATCACTGTCCTTTCTGCTTCTTTCCAGTCAGTCCTACTTACAAAGAGCCACATCTCGATCTGGGCAAGGCATAAAAGTCAATGTGAAGGATAATGCACTGGTCTAAGGGGATGTAGGAGGTGGGCAGTTTCCACCCTATTGGCAACTCAGGTTTTTCTCTAGAGGGAAGAAGAGGGAGCACTGAATCAATTTGCCTTCTTTAAATATCAGCTACCTAGTTAAATGATGTTTTTATTAGTTTCAGGCGTACAAAACAACATAGTGATTAGACATTCACACACCTCACAAAGTGATAACCCAAACAAGTCTACTACTCATCTGACACTGTATATAGTATTATAATACTACTGACTATATTCCCTATGCTGTACTTTATATCCTGTGACTATATATCTTTTAAATTATAGTTGACATTCAATATTATTTGATATTAGTTTCAGGTGTACATCATAGTTGTTAGACATTCATATAATTTATGAAGTGATCCCTCAATAAGTCTAGTACCCATCTGAAATTATACATACTTTTTAAACAATATTATTGACTATATTCCCCATACTGTATTTAACATCCCTGTGACTATTATGTACCCAGTTAAACAAATTTGATGTATCTAAAATTTGCCAGTAGCATAAAAGTTTCAAGTTTTAGTTATCATAGCTGGTGATAGGATGTAGGTGACAGAAAAAACTACAAAATGAACAGTTACCCAATCTAATGAATATTATAATAAAGCTCTAGTAATAGAAAAGAGAGCGTACATACACATGAAAGTACTTCAGTAACAAAAAGTGGAAATGTAGCTCCAAAATTTAATTTTTTATGGAGAAATGATAACCCAGTCAAATAATGATATCACTAAGATAAATAAAATTCTGGAACAATGTTAGGACTTTGCTTTTCATTTCTTCTCTTTCCAATAGAGAAACCTAGATTAGTTTCTCTGTACTCCACTTGTTCTAGCTGCTCTAGATGAGTTCCGGTTTAGAAATGAATTATTGTACAAGATATCTTGCTGATATACTGTTAATAGGAGAGTGTCTTGTTTTGACAGCTACAAATAGAAGAAGGCATATCCTCTTTTTCAAGAATACCTGTTAGAGGTATTTAGGCCTTGCATTACTGTTTATTTAGTGCCTTTTGGCAGGAATATGACAGATTTGCTCTCTATTGCTAACCTTTTCCAACAATACATGTGTCATCTGAAGGAATGAGTGAGTCCGGATTACACCACCTTGAGTCTTCTGGCTGACTGTGCATTCTTGGTCTTATACTCACCCAGTCAGTCTCAGGTTGTACTCTTTTAGCACAGTGAGGAAGCAACATCTGGATAATGACTCATGGTAACATACCTTGTCTACTAGATTGAATTCCATATAACATAAAACAAAGCACACATTCCATCATCAAAAGTTTGATCAGAGTTTGGAGATGTTAAAGTGTTCTAGATTTATGTTTTTTGCACTGAAAGCAATGTTGATGTGCAGGATTTGTATCTGATTCTTCTCTGGGAGATTGGTTGATTCCACATCTGAGGAATTTGAGTGAGTTGACATACATTTTCTTGAGACTGACTTTGTTTATTCTCTAGTCTATTCAGTACATCATGTATGAATGGAGTGATCGTATAATTTATTATCCAATCAGGGAAGCTTTTGTCTAGAAAAATGCTAAAGTGGATGGGACATTTAGATGACAGATGTACTGCCCTGTGCAAATTGAAACTGTAGGACATCCTACATATAAGCAAATGGGCTGGGAGACATGGGACAGTACTCCAGACATGTATTTTAAATGAGAGGTATGGTAGAGAATCACATCTTCTCCTCAACAAACACACTATATATACATAGGGCACTATTATATATATATATATATATATATATACACATATGTATATAACGTAATATATATATATATATAATATGTATAATATATGTATAAAATACAGATTTCATTATGTATATAATGAAATATATATATTCCTATGAATTGCTCTGGTTGCTTGGTCAAAGAAAGAGTGAAGGCCACAAAGAAATGGAACCTGTAGGACCTCTGCTTACTTATCAAATCATGGGGCATCACTAAAAATACAAGAAAGACCTTTACTAGTATTTGAGTTTGGTTAGTTGAACTGATATGAATTTTGAAAGATGAGGCAGAAGAAATATATTCTCATTCATGGCCCAATGAACATATTACCAACTCAATTTCAGTGCCAAAGTAAAAGTGAGATTATAATCTTGCCTTTTTCACTACCAGCAACCATAGTATAATGAATGAATTTTCTCGTTTCATTCCCCTATTCCTTTTTGCAGGACTGTAAGGTGTATCATTGATTTTAAAATACCTGTAAAGCTTATTCTACACTTATTAGAACCTGTGATCTAATCTTGCAATTCTCAGCACCATTTGGAGTTTATTATGAGTACTTGTACTCATGAGATACATGTATTTTTACCTACGTTTCCTATTTTGTAAACTTTTTGGTTGGTTGGTATTGTTTAATTGATTTAAACATTTATGGAATTCAAAAATTGCTCTTTAACTTCACTCAGAAGTTGTTGGCACTGATCAATCCCCTGGTGATAATACTAACCAGCATTTAAATGGGTCATGTCATATCAACCTCACCAAGCTTTGGAAATTTTGTGCTCTACTTTGAGTGATTGGTTGTTTCTGCTGCCTTTTCCCAAGCTGTCTCGCAGATGACAACCTCTTACATTTAAAAACTTCTCATTTCTCTGCTGGATTGCAGTCATTTTGAAGACATGTCAAATGGCAATTAGTGAGTGACAATTTTGATTGAAATTCAACCACAGGTGGTATTGCAATTGCAAATATCTCAATAGAGTTGACAAGACATGGACAGGTACATTTATACACGGTTAAATTTGCACGTGTTCAAGCAATTACCACAAAGCGTAATTTATGTTTCTGGGATCTGGCAAGTTGCTTTTTGTTTAATCATGCAATGAATACCTGGTTTCAAAAATAGTAAAATGTCAACAAAACATGCCCATAAATCAAGAAACTATAGTAATGTACTTGGCTGGTTAGTTTTGTGCAGGGAGTTAAAGCCACTGAAATGGCCAAATGGCAAGAATTTTCATAGTGACACAGTAAATAAGGCAACAAAACAACGCTTCACTCATACTTTGGTTGGTTTTATCCTGCTTTTTAGAACCGAGAATAATGTGGCATAGTTGCACATACTTATTTTTAGTAAACCGGGCTATAAAATGTTTCATAGTGTCTGACTGTATAAGGTAGCCAAATCAGTTTTAAAACTGTGTTTTTTAAAAAACCAACCAATAGTATATGCACAGCAAACAGGAACAATGCACAGATGGAGGGTTATTACGGAGAATGTGGTAGGGCCTTATGACCTGATTAATCAAGAGGATGGATATATCTTCTCAGGATCACCACCTTTCCTTCTTCCAACTGATTGTATCAAGTTGGTTCTCATCAGCTTTAAGGGCCTCTCTGCACAGTCCATTCCTGAGGCGTCTTTCCTTGTTAGCAGAGCCTGTGTGTTGGGTTCTGCAGGATCACCCCGTGATGTGTCCCTGCGTGTTGTACAAACTTAGAATGGCATTTGGGCCACTTGGCTCCAAACCTCTCTTGGTGATTATGACAACAGAGTTGCTGCTAGAGAACTATTGTGAGCTCCTTGTTTGCAGTTGAATAGGAGGTAGCACCTGCTGGGCAGGTCAGCTCAGGGACAGTGAGTCCAAGGCGGCACGCCCTCACATTTCTATTTCTAATGAGTCTTTCTCATGCAACAGAGTCTCTTAGTGCAGAGTTCTCTTCCCCTTGTCATGCTCACCAAATATTACCAGGATGTTTTAAGAGGCGCCAACTCAGTGTTGGAAAAAGGAAAAAAAAGATTTTAAAAAAAAAAAAAAAGTGGCCACCTATTTAAAATTAATTATCTCTTTAAGAAATCCCATGACATGTATCACTCTGGAACCTAAATGCTCTCACATTCCAAGAATGTGCTGAAATGCATCAGGTTCAAATATGCCACAAACAGACGCCATATGAAAAAGATGTCCCCTGACAGTTGTGGTGTTCTAATCTGCTTCCTAACCCTGTGCTCTGTCTCTACAAAAGGCATCCTTGAGACAGCATGCCATTTCAAAGTCTGGGCAGCATGATGGGGGTGGGGGCAGGGGCAGGGGCACAGGTCAAGTTGTAAAGTGGGCACATCTGAATAGGATTGAATGAATGCAATGATCTCTTTGTATCTAAAAATTAAATGTAAAAATAAAGTGTAGTAAGGGGTCTTGCACTGTGAGACTAGGTGCACTGCACATAGAGGGAGAGAGGTCTAGTCTGACAGATTGCATGCCAGCAGTGCAAACAGCAGCCCCAGGAAGGACTGGAGGAGGTTTAGGGTCAAGTGCAAACAAGGCCGTAATGGTATAATTTAAATTCTCTGTCTGAACAAAAGTTTATGAAGCTCTGGGAATTATATCGAGTCATAAAAAACGTGCATATACACATCCCAGCTGCAAGCAGTCTTGTTTATCATCCTTTTAAAATGTTAGACACTAAATGTCCTCACAGTTGGAAAAGCAACTAAGATATTTTCACAGGACTCACCAGAGTTGTCTTTCATTGTCTGGATATGCACCCAGTTGAATGCACTCTTGTTTACGCTGCAACAAATTGCATTGTCTCTTTACACCTATGGAATGCATTTGCCACTTCTGCTTTTACAGATGAAGATAACTGTCCCTGTAGAGTGATTGGTTGGTTGGTATTGTTTTAATTAAATTTAATTGTTTCAATTAAAATTTGAAGAGAAACATGGTAATTAGAATAAAAAACCTGACTTGCCTTCCTTTAGCCCTGCCTACGGTGTTGGGCTCTGCCGTTCACAATTCTAAATTTTCCAGGAATTACGTAGGAAACTATGATATCGAAGTCTATAGCAACTTGAGGAAAAAAGAACATTCTAGTTTATCTTTGGAGATTTATGTTAGTTAGGCTAAGAATGACCGAGGCCAGCTGTGTTTTACTATGTCACAGAACATTGCTTTATTATTGCTGTCTGAACAAGGGTGCTTTGTAGTTTAGAGCCCTCTGTCCATATTTTATCTGTTTCCTCCCTTCCTTGCTTTGTTCCTTTCCCCAAATTAAACCTAGACATGACACACACTTAATGAGAACAGGAAGACAAGGAAGAGGAAATGTCTTTGATGCTTTTCCCTTGGAAAGCCTCAGCAGTGTTAAGCTCTTACTCCACTGGGATGTGAGGGTCTATGAAACATTCTCTTTGGGAAGGATGACCCACAGGGAAGCATCTACTAGATTCTCTGGTAGTCACTCTACAGGCCTCATAATTGTGCTGCAAATCAATAGTCAGGCTCCTTACACAGAAAAGCTCACAGCATGTGACAGAAGTTCCTGTGAGGAAATGCTCTCTCCAGGAAACGGAGCTGAACAAGCCCACTGAGAAAGAAGAGGAGGAATGGCAGGGGAGCTGCTTTTCTGCTGCTGTGAATGGAAATAACTGGAAGTCTCCACTCAGGCTTCTTGGGGGTGGGGGTGTCTGGATGCTAAGACCCTTGTCCGCTCAGAGACTGCTTTTAGTTTGAAGGGGTGTGTGCTGGGTTTTATAATGAATGTCTTATATTTCCTCCGATGCTATCTTCTTACAATTTCCCCAGGGTAGCTTCTATTGCTCTCTTGGCATGATTATCTTAATTTCACACTGATTCTAAACTGAAAATAGAAAATGCTTTAGGCTTTATTTGTTTGAAAAGGCTTCTTTTTAACTTTCAACAGTTCTCAACATTCATTTGTTTTTCCATGGGTAACCATAGCATTTAGAGAAAGAATAAAGTTGCAGTTGGATGTGCTAGTTGGTGACATCAAATTCGGGGACTAAATCATTTTTAAAACACTTAGTCCATTATTATACTCTCTACTTTGCTTTGTTTATAAATATGCAGTTAATTTATTGGCTTTCTGGCTCCCAACACATGCATAACTAAAAATGGGCACCATTCTGCTTAGTGTGATAAAGCTACATACATCAGGCATTGTAGAGAATTTGCAAAGGATAATCAAATAGAAAGGTGTAAAATGACTAAGAGATTTAAAAGGAATAATTACTAAAATAGGGTATAATTGAAAAAAACAGGGAAAGCAGCATATTGAAAGGATTTAGTACATTCTTCAAATTATGGCCTTTGAAAGGTCACAGTGGAATTTAACAGAATTTCTTGATTACGAATGCATTATACTTGTCCAGGGCTGGTTGAGTTTCTAGCTGGAAAAGAGTTGGTTCATCTTGCAATCTGACGTGAAGTAGTTGGAAGCCAACCCCATGAGAATATGCAGACAAGTTCTACCAGTATGCGCATTGTTGTGATAACCTACATACGGTGTATCATCACACGTGAAGGAGCAAGCCATCGATGTAAACAAAACACAGAACACTCCATAGAAACAGATCTGGCCACAAGAAATTTTCCAAGGGCTAATTTGATGGGGTCTTCGTTATTGCCCACTGTGGGGTGGTGCTGGCACTCTTCTTGACATTGGTGTTATTTGTATAAGACACTCAGGGTTACATCACGGTAAGATACCACAAAATGACAGTCCTAAAGAGGATGCGTTTCTGAAGTCAGAACCAGTTTCCAAAGGGATTTTATGGGATTAAGTAATAAAAATAAGGAGTATCCAGCCCTTATTTTATTCTTACCAAGGAGCAGTACCAGATAGAATCAGGGTTTACAGTCTATATCTGCTACGTATAGTGTGACCTTGAGCAAAGCCTTAACCTCTCTGAGCGTCAGTTTTTCTGGCCTATAAAATGATAACATTTTACACAGTCATTATTATCTTGGCATGCTTTTGAATCCATGCCACATGCTCAATAAATAATAGTATTTAAAAAGAAACTTATAGTCTCACTTCTTTCTGAGTTCTGTGAATTCGATTTGATACTCATCATACACCTATAATTACTGTGACATAGTCTAGATTCTGGAAACATAAAGATGAATAAGACAGACCCTGCTTTCAAGGAGTTTGCCGTTTAGTTCAGTGGAAGAAGAATACACAGGCCTGATATAATTAGTGATGAAAGTGAAGTGTAAACAAAGCTGTACTGGAATGTTGATCAAGGAGCAATTGGTTCTGATGGGTGGGATTGGGGAAGATTTCACTGAGGAGGTGGCATATGAAGTGATGCATGAGCAATGGATATGTATTTTTCCCTAGTTAAATTTATCAGCTTGGCTTATCCCTGATCAGTTTGTCATAATTACAATGTCAGTGAATGGCACACCCTGGATTCAATGTCTAATTTGGGACAGGAGATAGAAATCACAGTCCTTCTTCCATATATTTTGTCTACTTCATTACTACCAACTTTACTGATTATCTAAGAAGTAATGTGGACTTGAAGAGAGTAGATAATTTACAAAATAATTTTGGGGAACAGGAAAGAAGTAAGAAAAAATTCCGGATTCCTTCCCAAGATTCACTGCTACCTTATTCTGTATTTCCAGTAGCTAAAGAATAAAAAACATTAATTTAAAAGGCTGTTTTAAGTACTAAATTAATTGAAAGGCAAGGTGGTAAATAATAATAATAGGTAATATATCTACAGGGTGCTTACCATATATCAAGTACTCTTCTATACACTTTCACTATATTAACATATTTAATGCTCACAATAGCTGTATGAGTTAGATTTCATTATGAAGCCCATTTACAGTTGAGGAAACTGAGTCATGAAAATGTTTAATAACTTTCCCCAAGACTACTCAGCTAAGTAGAAAGAATAGTAGTTTGAAAATTGGGAGGTTAAGGCTTAGTTTCATATCTACTAACTAAGCTACAAGACGTTGGACAGGTCACCTATATTTGCAGAAGAAAGCAATTAAGTGAATTCTCTGAGTTTGTCTAATTGTGCTAAAACTATTTTATAATCTTTGCTTTAAACATTGTTAGATGTTTTTAATATTTTTATATTCATATATTTTAATTTAAAGTAGTGCTTCAAATTTCTTTGCTTTCCTGTTTGGTATAATTAAGAATATTAATTCAAAATAGTCTTATATTAAGAAAAAAAGTAATAAGCTTAAGTGGGAAATGGTAGAAGGATGCAGTGGATGATATAGTTATAGCAAGGGATGTGAAAGTCATACCTACTGATTTCTTTCTTGTATCTCTTTCATATTTGTTCACCTGCCTTTCTTCCTGCTTCAGAGTCACCCCTTGGATTAATTTTTATATTGCAATCCATTAGAATTTAAATGTAGAATCTTAGTTAACATGGAACAACATGATCATTTTTATACTATCATTTTATAATTAGTTCCCTATCTTCATTGGGTCCTAAATAGTCAAGTTAAACAATTGTATTTGATCATCTGTAAGAATTATTAATCCAAGCATAAATCTGAGGGGACAGGTAAAAGACATTAAACAAATGTCTGAGTCAAAGTGGCACCCTCTCTTCCAGTCGTTTGCAGAAGGCTTTACTTCAGTGACCTTGGGAAGAAGAGGACAGGCTCACCTGAATGGCTGCTGCACTGCTGGAATCCAGCCTTCTTGCAAATTGGCTGAGCTGCACAGTCTCTGGCTTCCCCATGCAGGCTACATAGTCAAAAAGATGCCCAGAATACTGATGGGCCAGAGTCTCACTCTGCTTGACTCCACGAAAGACTTTTTGGAATTAACTTTGTGAGATTTCAAGGCCAACCAGGAAGTAGGATTCTCCTCAGAAGAACTTTAGAATAGAGCATTGTTTGAAAATAAAAGATTGGATTTGGACTCCAAGAAATACCTGAGGTTTGGAGAGGAAATCAAAAAATCCCATTGGGGACGGTTTCTTGCCAGCCTGTTCTTCTGAAAAGCCCTCATGTCCTCAGCTTTACATAGCCATCTTTTCCTTTATGAAGTTATAAAAGGTAATCCAAATTCTGGACATCTTAGGTTCGAATGAACAGTCTCTACCCTAGGCTACTCTTCAAAGGTGCTTCACCCTCAAACAATTCACGATTCAGGGATGGAATCATAATCTTCTGTTTTAATCATGTTGTTTTCTTTCTGAAATGTCCTTAAGACCACTCCCCAATTTAAATTGTTCATATTTTATATTCTCCCCTACTTCTCAGGCCATTTTGAATAGACAGGCCAGCTTCCTTTCTCCTTGTGAATCACTCCTGTCATTCCTCCTGTTCTCTCCATTCCTGGTACACTTTCAACTTCATTGCCTCTCAATCCAGGTTATGTTCCTCACTACAGGGCTGGGGAGGGCTTCTGTTTTATGTACCTAGTTCCAGTTGGTAGTGGCTCATAAATTTGGAGCAATAAGAAATGTCATCAGTGAGACATCCATAGTCATGCCATGATTTCACAGGGTGTCTAGGCCCTTATAGGGCTGGGTGTAATTTTCCACTTTGGTTGACAGTGTAGTACATGTAAACGCACAATGGCCTTGGGCTGTGGCCACAACTGTAATGGAGGTGGATCTAGGACCAACCCAATTGCAGGGTCACTGTAATTCTAGGGCCCTAGTACCAATTAAATTTATCACGCTTTGATGAGAGAAGGGGGAACAGGCAAGCCCTCAAATTCATCTTAGTCTCACATCCATTCCTACACTCTACCTCTTAAGGATGCCCTGGAACTTGGCTCCTGCCACCATATCTGCTTCTCTTCGACTTTTGACCCTAATACCGTAAGACTTCCCACAATCACCAGCAGTGGAAATGGCAGTCAAGCTATCCTAATTACTTATTTATCCTTCCTTTTTTTTTTTCCTCATTCCCTTCTTTCTTCCTTTTATCCTCCCTTCCTCTCTCCCCACTTTGTCCCCCCCCTTTCTTCATTTTAAATTAATAGAATGTGGAGCATTTTTTCCAAGCAATAACTAAAACATTATTCTCATTTATTTACAATGAACTTGTTTTTAACAATTTTTATGTTCAAACTTGCAATATACCGTTTCACATTTCTTTTGAAATGAATGTGTATGTTGCTTTCATGACTTTCCACAGCACTGCATGTTTCTGATAAAATGTCAGTTACATAAAATTTTTGTAGATTCAGGGATGTGAGACAGATGTTATAGTACAAAAGCTTTGTATAATCCTAGGAAGTGTAAAATTACCTGTTTTTGTGGATATTCATGTCCTCCCATAGTTCAAGAATGCCTTCCATATTTCAAGGCATTTAAATACTTATAAATTGTTTAAAATTGCAATAGTAAAATCTTCCTGTTGTTTCTTTCCAAAAATACAGAGATCTATAATAAAAGCTAACACACTCCACTCACAACCTTGATTATCTAACCCCAAAGTAATCAATATAAAAGAGTTTGTGTCTAATTATCCATAACTTCCTTTACATAAAATTATATTAAAATATATATTCACAAGTATAGAGAGTTTGCTTTGTTTTTGTTTGGATTTTTTTTACACATATGGAATTATACTTATATATGTGTATATGTAATTTATCTAACCATTTCCATATTCATGGACATTAGGTGTGTTTTTTTGTTGTTTGTTTGTATTTCTGTGTTTTTTTTGGGGGGGTTGTTTGTTTTATTTGCTTCTGTAACTACAAGCAATGCTGCAATAAACACCCCTCTGTATTGGGTCACTTTTAAAAATCTATTCTTGCCTGGTTTCCAGATTTGGGTAATGGACTTACAAAGTTGGCCTTCAAAAAAATCTATTATGCTATTTTTTTCTTAAATACAAAAATAAATAAATAAACAATGCCAAATCCTTGTGACCTTTATAGAAAATAGCATGACTTTCAATTACTTTTAAGTTTTATTTAGATACACAACCTTCATCTTAGGACAAATCACTGCACCCTCCCTCTGCCCCAAACTTCATCTTAAAAAAAAAAAAAATGTGTTAAATCTCTTGAAAATAAAAGGAATAGATTTAGGAGATGATAGCAAATTATATGTTCAAATTTTGAACATAAAGACTGTTACATAAATAAAATATATTAATGCTAGAAACCTAAAATTGCCTAAAAGCAGCCATCAAAGGTTTATTCAGCCTGCAAACATACGGCTGATTAAGTTTTGCTTTATTCAGTTTTGCTTATTGCATACTGCATGAGAGCTTGTTGTGCATTTAGAATTCTCAGGAGTATACAGGACCCAACAGTAAAGATCATGACTACTTCATTCCTCCCTCTGAATTTACCTTGACCGAATCAAGCAAATGTCAACTTCACTGAGTCTTGCTATATTTGAGAGAAATGATTAGGTGGACACCTTGTCATTTAATCCTTAATACCCAAGGGAAGATCAAACTAACTTCTCAGATACTGAAGAGCCCAGCCTAGAGAGTACATTTGACCTAAATAGCAGCATAATTGTCTGTCCCTAATTATCTGTTTAGACACAGCCTGGCCAAATGTTAAGTCCTTAAGAACTCTAAAGTAAAACCTTAGCTCCCTGCCATGGGTAAAGTTCTAAGAGTTCAAGGCATATTATAAAATATTATTTTTCAGTCTTGTTTATCGTGTCTTACCCCTCTCAACATCTGCTGGTGACTGCTACCCCCACCCAAAAGCACAGTTCTCATCTTCAAGAAATTTCTACTACCACTGTTGGAGTTAGAACAGAAAAATAAATGATTTCAATGCCATTTTTCTAAACTCTCTTGGAATATAGTTTTTGCTTGTCAAGAACTAATCCTAAGCTATACCTGAGAGATACTGAACTTATATTCATTGTGTGCCTATTAGAGGCTAGGCACTGTTTTAAGTGATTGTGTATACTTAATTATCACAACAAACTGATTGAAATAGTTCCTGTAATTACCTACATTTTATAGGTGAGGAAATTTAGTCTCAGAGAAATTAAGTAACTTGCCTTAAATCACATAGGTTAGTCATTGTGGCAGACATAAGTAGTAAATCCAGCTCAGGCTCTTTCTACTAGAATTACTAGATGTAATAGAATGGCTACTAGCTGCTATAACAAGTAGACCCACAAATATGTGACAACTCAAATGCAATGTTTATTTCATGCTTACATAACAGTCCAAAGCAGATATTCTTTGTCTCTGGGCAGCTTCCTCACCAATATTATTTTAGAACTTAAGCTCATTCCATCTTGTGTGTTTACTAGTTCCTAAGGACTCATTCTTACCAGAAGAAGGAGAAAGAAGCATAGGAAGGGAAACATAAGAAGCTTAAATGGAACAAACCCATAAGTAGTACAGTCCATCATAGGACATTATTTCCCTGCAGAGAAGACTGGGAAGTGCAGTCTAGCCATGGTTCTAGAAAAAAGAGAAAGCAAACTTTGATGAAAAGCCTTGTAGTCTCTGCTACAACCACCCTATTAGGTCACACTAGGTTTGGCAAAATATCTATGTGATAAGGGGTGGTAAGGAAACAAAGACATAGAAAATAGTGCCATGTCCTCTAGTAATTCATAATTTAATTTGGGAACAAGTAAATTAATCTATAATGAAAAATAACAGGACATGTTGGAATAATAGGAGCCAACTGAGTTCTAGGAATTCAGAGACAGGAAATTTGATTGTGGGCAGGATGATACAAGATTTGAGTTATATCTTAAAGGGAAAAAAAAAGGAAACTACGGTCTCTGAGGGGAAGACAAAAAAATTCTTAAAGCGAAGAAACAATCCATATTTGGAATGGAGACCTCTAATTTAAACTTCACCTACCTCACAATTTTGTCTTGCACTGGTCTCACAGTAAATGCAATATTCTTCTAATTGACCTTGTCCATATCATATTCTAATATTTCATATTCTCATAGCAGAGTAAACAGGACAAGAAGGGCGACTGGCCAAAATTAGGAATATGGAAGGAATTTTGTACGGACAAGCTTAAGGGCTTGTTTCAGATAATCTGTAGGGTAGTATACTACTCTGAACCACTCTACTCTCCTTGATTGGGTCGTATCTTAAACAGACCCAATTCTGCTGTGGACAGAAATAGTTTTATCACTTTCTAAAATGGTCTGCTTTTGTCCCAATATATAAAGCTCTTCTAAGATATATCTCATTACTTGCTTATTTTATCCTAGGAAGTTAAGAGTGGTGCAAAGGCCATCAAATGCACAAATCTCCTAAAGGCTTTTCCACTGGTAACGCAGAATCCCTGTGTGTGTTAGCAAGTCAGTGTGTGTTGGTGTGCGTGTGTGGGGGGATGGTAATCCACTTCACCAACAAATGCCATAAAACTCTATTTAACCTATGAGGAAGTCCACTGATGCAGTAGGCACTGCTGCCCAATACCCCAGACACAGAATAAGGAAACTAAGGGCAGGTATCTCTTATATGTTACTGGATCAGAAGAGAGGAAATAGATTAGAAGTGATGAGCAGTGAGGGAATTAATGATATCCTCAGCAAAATCTGGAGGATCCTTTGTGTTTTCTGAACAGATAGAATGGTGAGCTTCAGGAGCCCATGTCAATTACTGACAATCTGATTTGAGTGTGGAAGAAACCCACCTTGCGAATCTTGGGTAGTATCAGCCATTTCTAAGTGGTTTCCTCTAAACGCAATGATCCACCAATGTGTTTGCATTGAACATCTGCTTGTGCCAGGACACTGATTGGGACCCTGATCAGGAAAGGTGGCTTTAGGGCAAGGCAAACTGGGATGTGTGAGGGTATAGCAAGTTGGAGCTTTGTGTCTCAGTCAAACGACAATAACCTCTGATGACATTCACTTATTTAACAAAGATTAATTGAGCTGCTGTTATGTATTAGTCATGGTAATTCACTCTTAGTATATAGTGTTGTACAAACAAAAACCTCATCACTCATGGAACACACAGATTTGTGAGAATGACAGACAAAATCAGTAAGCAAACAAAACTCATAGTTAACAAACTGTGGTAAGTGCAATGAAGAGAGAATGGGGGCAGAGAAAGAATAGATGGTAGGTTCCTCTGAGGGACCTACTCAGAGGGGATAGTGAGGGGAGTTCTCTGTGAAGGAGTTTTAATTTGGGTCCTGAAGGATGGAAAGCACTGTGTTTCCCCGAAAATAAGACCTAGCTGGACAATCAGCTCTAATGTGTTATTTGGAGCAAAAATTAATATAAGACCCAGTATTGTATTGTATTATATTATATTATATTATATTATATTATATTATATTATATTATATTATATTAAGACTGGGTTACATTACCTTTTGCTCCAAAAGACGCATTAGAGCTGATTGTCCGGCTAGCCCTTATTTTCGGGGAAACACTGGAGAAAAGGAGCCCATCATCTGATGAGCAGGGATAAGAAAAGGGGAGAGTTCAGCCAGGCATGATATTAACAACACTGAACTACTAGTAAGGTAGACAACCACCAACCACAGTGCAGAAACAATGTCTATGAGTCAGTTTAGCTAGGCTACAGGCCCAAATTGTCCAAACACTAATCGAAGTATTGCTGTGAATGTATTTTGTAGATGCGATTAATGTTCTTAATCATTATCTTGCATAATCTCGGTGGGTCTGATTCAATCAGTTGAAAAGCCTTAAGAGCGGAACTGAGGCTTACCAGAAGAAGAAACATTCTTTTATGGATGCAGCGTCAGCTTGTGTCTGCAATTTCCAGTCTGCCTTTCCTACCCTCTAGATTTCTGACTTGCTTTGCCAGCCCCCACAATCGCATAAGCCAATTCCTTGAAATAAATCCCTTAATATATATCACCTACAGGCTTTAGTTCTCTGATTGAACTCTGACCAATACAGGGTCTTACAGGCTGTCCATAACGCCAGGCATTATTCCTTTAGTTGCTGGGTAGTGTGGAGGTCCAGAGGATTCTAAGAAATGGGCAAAATAGATGTATGTGGGGTTGCGTAGGAATATGGGGTAGCATTACATACCAGTGGGATGAACAGATAATTCACTGTTTTCACAACCCTTGCAATTGTATGGGAGCATGCTGGCTAAATATTAGCTAAGGTTTTAGAAAGAGGAAAGAGAATGTGTGAAAAGCCTGAGGCCAGAAAGTATTTAGAATATGCAATGAACTAAATGGGGAACAGAGAGTTTGGATATAGTGGGAAAGAGGGGAGAGTAAATGAGATGAAGGAAGATAAGCCAGGTGGTGCATTTCTGGTAAGTACTTTGGGTTTTACTTAAAACCTCACTGAGGTATTTCAAACAGGTGAGAGGTGATTCTGTGGAGAATACATTAGCCTGGAATTATGATGAAGCCAGATACAGGAGTAAACATAGGTAGTGGCCTAGGCAAGAGAAAATGGTGGCTTGGATAAACGACAACAGTGGAGATGCAGAAATCTGGATGGTTTCAAGATAATTTTGGAGAAAATAATGTGATTGCTTGCTGATAAAATGAAAAGAAAGGTACTGAGGGGTGGAGGTGATAGCCCCCATTTCTATAGTGGGGGATAAAGAGATGAATATTTGTTTCGACCTTTTAAAGTCACAGTTGATAATCCACCAAGTAATGTGAGGAGTTGTGTTGTTTTCATGTGGGGGTGTGGTGAAGTTGGCTGTTGAACCGTGATACCAGATATTTTGGGATCGTGGGACAGAGATTTTACCTCCCCTTCATAGTGCCACTAATTTTTGGCCACACCCAATTTTTGTTTCCTTAACCCATTTCCTTCTGCCTCGCATGTAAAGTGCTTGTTTCCCCACTGTGATTTCCATGTTGTTGTGAAGGAGTGTGTTGTATATTTGATTATTATGCTTATTTCGTGATATGGAATTTTTGAAACACTAAGGTTGTTTTTATAAAACTACAGAAGTATTGGGTAAGGCCCAAGAAATGTGTTTTGTTCATCTTAATAGGCTTTGTCTTCGTGCAAAATGAGTGAGAAACTCTTTTATGTCACCCAGAAGAATGTTGTGCTGGGGTTTTAAATAGAATTTTTTTGACTAACTCTCGAAAAAGATTAGACATACATGGTTAATTGACAGGAATCTGCTTATGAAAACATCAACGAGGCCAACAGGACAGCTTCTGAAAGGGGTCTGTAGCTACTATGGTTAATACTCAAATATGAAGGATTGTAGGTTGAATTGTGTCCCTCCAAGGAAAGATATGTTGAAGTTCTAACCCTCAATATCTCAGAATGTGACCTTACTTGAAAATAAGGTCTTCACCTAGGCAATTCAATGAAATAAGGTCATGAAGGAGGCTCTAGTCCAATATGACTGGTGTCCCTATGAAAAAGAAAAATTTAGAGAGAGGCAGACATAGAGGGAAGGTGATGTGAAGAGACATAGAGAGAACATGGCTGTCTACAAACCGAGGAGAGAAGCCTGGGACAAATCCATTCCTCATAGCTCTCAGAAGGAAACAACACTGGTGACACCTTGATTTTGGACTTCTGGCCTCTACAAAACTTGAGAAAATAAATTTCTGTTGTTTAAGCCACCCAAGTTGTGGTACTTTATTAAGACAACCCTAGCAGACTGACATGTTAAGTTTATATATTGGACATTCTATTACATTGGTGCAAAAATAATTGCAGTTTAACGGGTTAAAAATAATTGCAAAAACCATGATTACTTCTGCACCAACCTAATAAAATATAGGCAAACAATTAGGTAAGTCAAATTCAGCCTCTTTAACCTACGATATTTAGATAACTGCTAATTTAGAAAAGAAATGTATTCATATAGTGTCATTTTGTTGAATGAAATTGAGATAAATAACTCACCGATTCTTATAAAACATTTAAGCATTAGTCTATTTGCCCTTTACCCCTCACTATATATATATATATATATATATATATATATATATATATATATATATATATATATATATATATCAGATCAACAGAAGCTTTTCCTATTGTTTCAAGGAGCTTGCTTTATCTAATGTGAAATTATTATATAATCATTATATATGATTAAGTATATTTCTGGATTTTCTGTATTGTCATTTAGATCAATTCTCGTAACAATGCTATTAGGTAAGTGCAAAAGTAACTGCAGTTTTTGCAACTATTTTCAACCTTTTAAACAGCAATTACTTTTGCACCAACCTAATATGTTGTTTTAATGTTTTTTGCCTTTCAATATATTTTATTTTGTAAGATGACTTTCTTCTCTTTGTTTTTTTCCAATATTATTTGATAATACATAGTGTAGTATACATAGTGTAGTATATTTCTTGAGTGTAGTGTAGTGGCTAAGACCTCAGTCTTTGTGTATCCTGATTCTTTCACTGATTAGCCATGTGATCTTAGACAAATTTCTTAATTTCTTGGTGCCTTGACCTCCTTGTATGTTTGCTATGAAGAAAAAGAAATAAATGTAAAGCGATTAGCACAAAGCCTAATGCATAATAAGCACCCAATAAATATTACTTATCATTGTTGCTATGACACAAACATTATTCTAAGATCTTTTCAACTCTAATGGATGGTACAAAAAAAAGACCCATTTATAGACTTTTATTGAAAATCCTTATGCATAACAAACTGAACACTAATGTAGAGAAATTAAAAACATCCTGAATTTTGTCAAAAACTATACTTGTGGCTCAAGTTGGCTTCCCATCTGAAGGAATGGAAGAAGCGTAGGGTTTTAAACTTTAATTCACATTCCTGAGACTAGAAATCCTAAAGCTTTCTTTCCTGCCTGCCTCATGTCTTGCTCCAACTTTGGAAAATTTTTCGAGCTCTCCAGTGTCTTATGGATCTTTGCTATTGAATCAGTCCTTTTCTTTGTTTCAACTGTTTTTGTTGTAAAACAAATGCAAGGCAATTTTCATGTACTGAGGAGACAAATTTCCTTAATCAGTGGAGACTTTAAATATTAGAAAAAATTAGAAGTATTAGGAAGAAATGATTTCTTTCAGAAATTGACTATCTCTGGTAGATAACACTTCTCTTTATGGTCTCAGTAGAAAAGCCTATGTGGGCAGGTCCTAGCTCCCTCACAAATTCTAATAGACTCAGATTTTAAAAAATCGTAATAATAACTTATTATTTTAAAATTCAAACACACCCAGAGAGTTTAAATGCCAATTACTACTTATCATTATATATTGTGAATTCTTTCCTTCCATTCACCTTCCCCCCCTTTTTTTCCCACTCATATAGTTTCAGACCCCAGATAAAAAGAGGTGAACAGAACAGAAAGGGTTCCTAACTTAATGGACAATTTAAAAAAATTACATGATTGAATAAATAAAATATATAGTTATATGTGCTTGAAAAAACAAAATAGGAAAATGGGATGGAGAGCGACTAATAGAATACTTAACTAAGATATGCAGAAAGCAGTGTTTTAATTAGAAAACACTTATTTCGGAGCAAGGGGCACTGCTAGAGAAGAGAGATCTGGCAACAGTTATAAAACATAGATCAACTATTTGTAAATAAGCATGAAGCCTAAAATAATCAGCTATCCCAGACTCCCACCTCCATGTCCCCAACTGAAGGAACCACCGAGCTCTACCTGGGGTCTCCCTCCCTCCGTTGTGGCCTAGTAATACCCACCAGACCATAAATGATCACGTTTAGGGCTCACATTGTATGTTTCCCCTCCATTAGGAATCACTGTCTTCCGTGAACAGATATTCAATATCTGAATATTATTTCATACACTGTGCCTATTAAAAAAATATTTCAAACTGAAGAGTAAATCTGGTCCATCTTGGCCACAAATGAAAATGAGTCCTCATATTTTGTATCAGGAGCCAGACATGCTCTACATCCTGGCCACACCCAATTGAGAGATTTATTCCTGAGCGTAAGGTAGCCACCTATGGGCTGTCCAGGGAACACTGACTAATGTTTCAAATTCTTTCCTCTCTTGGGGCAATAAATATAAAACATCCAAAAAAACAAAAATCAAAAACAAAAGAACACAAAATCAAAACCAAAAACAAAAACAGTGGTAGCAGCAGGATTAGCAGCATAGACACTAAAATAACCCAAAAGCCAAGAGACACAAAGAAGGTGGAAACCAGAAACCATGTGCAATAGAAGTCCTGGGTAAGAAAGAAGGATGGAGTCGGGAAAAAGGGGAAAAGAGAGTTGGCAGTGGGTAGCTTGAGTAGAAGCAGAGAGGAAACAAAAACTGAAGACGAGTTCATGGGGAAGGAAGAATATTCTATTGTGTTCTAAATGACTTTCCAATTTTCCATAAAACGTGGCTATACTGCTTGTGAGAGTTTTCATTGCTTCCTTTCTTCCTTCCGAATAGTTCCAGCAATCCTCATGAATTGAGGTAACCTGGCCCCCAACTTTATTTCCAAAAGAGCCCGAGGTTCATGTGTTGGATTGTTGGTAATGGTGGTTGGTGGAAACCATGAGGCAGGATACCAGGTCTGTGCATACCGCTTACTTATTATAAAACCATACAATGGGATCCATGTAATGGCAGATTTAAATATGTACCCATTTCATTAAATTTTCTATATAATCTCTCCTTTATTACAAACCACAGAGATAATTCTACCAAAAAAGAGGAAAGGAGAGGAGAAGAGAGGAGAGGGGAGGGGAGGGGAGGGGAGGGGAGAAGAGGGGAGGGGAGGGGAGGAAAGAAAGGGGGAGAGAGAGAGAGAGAGAGAGAGAGAGAAAACTGTTTCAGGACAAATAACAGGGTATGATACTACTTATAGAGCATTCATTCTTCAGATGACAGCTCAAGTGTCCTTCCTCAGAGATGCTTCACCTGATTCTCACTCTAAGCCAGGCATCCTGCTACACACTCTCATAGAACTCTGTACTTTTCCTTCATGCACTTGTCTCAGTTTATAATTATATCTTGTGAGTATGTAATTAATATGTTTCTCCCCAACTAGATTATAAGCAATAAAGGGTAGCAACTTTATAAACATTTATTGAATTGATGAATGGATGCTTTAAGGCCATGGGAAAACAGAATCCGTGTGACAGAAATTATTGGTTTTTCACCAAAATCCATTTCCATTTTATTCTAGAGACAGCCACCCTTATTTTTCAGACTCCCTTCCACACTGACATGGCCATGTGAACGAGTGCAAGTGAGGAGGGTCATTTCCAGGCAAGTCTCCCACATGCACTCTCTTCAAGTATTTTCTCCTTTTGAATGATTTGGATGATGACCCCTGACGTCCCTCTACTACTCTCCTTCCCTGAGGGAAAACTTGGGAGCCACAATATGACAGGAGCCAGGGTAACTGAATCACCATATAGGACAGAATTACCACGTGGTAAGAAACACCTGCTTTGGACAATGCAATAAGTGAGAAACAAACTTTTATTGTGTTTGAGCCATTATACATTTGTAAATCTATTCATTGTTGTAGCCTAGCCTACCCTATTGCAACCCATATATATGAAGGTATTAGGGAGGTATGAGGTTGGGAAATGCATCGAACATGGAGAACAAGAATACCCTTGCATTAGTGAATGTTTAGAATTAAAAATTAGAGGTACCAAGTTTCAGGAAATACCTGGAAAGAAAGTTACAGATTCTCTAATGTCCAAAGGCTTTAAACATCATCTGGTAGACTGCAGGTGAATGGATCTAGTGATTACTTGAGATCCCTTACAGCTCTATTATTCTATCTACCGTTACTTACTTAGAGGGAAATAATTCATCCTTGTTTACAAAGGGAAAATTGTCATGGCACCTGCCAAATATGGCATCAAGCTTTGTGGGATAATTAAGTATTCTATTATCATATTGGATGAAGTTCTAGATTCCATGCCAACAGAGCTCTTGTGAGGCTGACTTCATAAAAATAAAAGACAAAAGATAAAAATATTCATGCATAGCTCCCAAATTTGTTTTCAAAGTGAGCTTCCATAAAAAGTCTTATGGCTGAAGGACATAGGAGCCCACCTATTAAATAGTAAAGATACATTCAATCTACCTGTACCCAAAGGCAACGTCACCTCTGTTTGATATTACCATGGAGTAAAATAACATACTATGCTCTGCTTTGGGAAACAGAAGGCAGATTCAACTGTTGTTTATTCTTAGCATGCAAATGACTAAATGCCTCTGTTTGTTGTCTTTTTTAAAAAACACACCACAATAGCAGATATAGTCTACTACCTCTTGGAAGTCTGTCCTATACATTTATTGATTTATTTAATTTGCCTATCTATTTTTCAGACCAGGGAATCTTTCATTAGAAAAAACAATGTCTTCCTCCCCACCCCACCCCAAGTACCTGCTTTACATCAATCAGGAAGTAAACAAATATCTTTAACATAACATCCTATCGACCTCCTGCTCAAACAGGACAAGGTTTCTTCCCTCATGTAGTCGTAGTCCTGTCGCGAATCCAATAAAGGATAAGTAAGCAATATTTAAGTTGCAAATTAGAGATAATGAGTAATGTAAGAATTCTAAAGAAGGAGAGATACCTTCTGACCCAACTGAAAAATGAGTTGGAGAGAGAACTTTATAAAGGAGTTGGTCTTTTAAAAGGACTTTGACTTTGGATAGACTATTTTATTTGGTTAGGAGTTAAATGTAGCTGCATGTATCAGAAACTCTAAATGAAGCAGCTTGAACAAGGTAGGGTTTTTATTTTTCCTCTCCTACATGGAGCATTATGGAGATAGGTCATTCAGGGCTGCTGGCACAGTGGCCCAACAATGTCACGGCCAAGGTTGCTGTGGTGCTCCTGACCTACCTTCATAGTTGCAATGTGTAATTGCAGTTCCAGGCGTCTCTTCCACAGTGACAGGCCACTGGGTATTTGGGTCAGTCTCAGAGGTCAATGTTGTCAGCATTTTTTTTAATGCATTGGAAAACAGAGTAATGAGGCAGTTAAATAGTTTTCCCAAGAAAATACAGAGAAGAGTGGCAGCCTTGGGAATCACACTAAAGCAGTTTGCTTCCAGAAAACATGCCGTTAATCACTGCACTAGAGTGTGCTCCTGTGTACCCGTCTTGGCAAAGATGAGGTGAGCGTAAGGAGGTAGTGAGGGTAGAAGAGTGGATTGAGGTACAAATAGAAGTTTCCACTGCAATTTCCACTTTTAAAAGGAACATTGCCTAGAGGGGAAGTTTATAGTGCTTGTCATTAAACAAAAAAAATCCCAACGGGCTAGAGAAAGACCACACCAGGAAGGCGCTGGAATAAGATGTTGATGTACTTCAAAGCAAAAGAGAGAAAAGGTAAAAAGGAGGAGGTGGGAAGAATCCAAGGTGGTTAAACTCTGGACAAAACACTGTTGCTATGTAATTTAAATTTCCTCTGCAAGTTTCTCCCATCAACTCCACCCAGTTCATAATTATTTATCACCAAAGGTTTTGCCTTTTTTTTTTTTTCAATCATTGCTCTTTCTTTTTCTCCCAATTAATCCTTGATCTCAAGAAAGTTTCTCTTAACCGTTCTTACTCCCTTCTTTTCCTCATTATCCTTCAACCAAGAGATCTCCCCAGCTTTAGGAAATATTTTATGTATGTATGTATGTATATATGTATGTATGTATGTATATATGTATGTATGTATGTATGTATGTATTTACAATTGTTTAATTATTTTCTTGAGCTATAATTATAATCATAATTAACATATAACATATGAGTTTCAGATGTACAAAATAATGATGAAATAACTGTATATATTATGAAATGATCACCACAATAATTCTAGTTAACATCCACCACCTCACATGCTACAATTTTTCTTCCTGTGATGAGCACATTTAAGATCTACTCTCTACAAAAGAACAAGACAAACAAATGAGAAACAAAAACTCATAGACACAGACAATAGTTTATTGGTTACCAGAGGGTAAGGGGGTGGGGGGTGGGAGATGAGGGTAAGGGGGATCTAATATATGGTGATGGAAGGAGAACTGAGTCTGGGTGATGAACACACAATGGGATTTATAGATGATGTAATACAGAATTGTACACCTGAAATCTATGTAATTTTACTAACAATTGTCACCCCAATAAATTAAAAAAAAAAAAAAAAGATCTACTCTCTTAGCAACTTTCAAAGATGTAATACAGTATTGTTTACTGTCCTTAACATGCTGTTCATTATATCCCCAGGGAATCTATCTTTGAACTACTACAGAATTTGAAAGTTTTAATTTTGTGTTTTATGGTTTAATAAATGGTAATGGTTTATCTGTCCGGTAATTGCCATTGTATCTTTCCTGTGGAAGATATTATAATCTTTTCCTGACATTACTACTGTCTGACCACTGGAGTGTTGGCATTTTTATTTTGGGTGGGAGTGGGAAAGTATTAGACTCCTCTGGGATTTGATGTCCTTAGTGTACATAGGAATACAGGAATACTCTGTTATAAATTTTTTATAGGCTTCACAAATATTGAATCCAGACAAGATATATCTGTTTATCAGATAATTTTTGTTAGGACTGTTAGAACTTAAGCTAAAGAGGCCAACATTCAATTGATTGATTAACCTGTCCCTAAAATGGCACCTCAAATGCTTCATGGTCTCGAACCTTCTTCTCTCTCCAGGGTCATGTTTTAGCATGCTGCGCTTTCCCCTGCCTCTCCAGTTACTACGAGTCATTCAGTCTAAAATCTAGTGTTGAAAGAATTGAATCTATCTACTCTGTGGTCTTGTACATGCTTGTCCCTCCATCCTGAAATGTCCTTTTTCACCGTATTTTCCTTCCATCCTTCCAGTGATCCACGTGCCTGGAAACCTTGCTTGTCATGACCAGTCTGAATTAGGTGCCGCTTATTGGAAGTCCCTTGTCATCCTGTACATTTTTGTCATGATGTCATGCTGACATGGTTACATATTTGTTTCCCCAAGAGACTGTGAACTCTTGGAGGAAGAGTACATTTGATCTTTGTACCCCTAATCAAGCATAATGCTTGACACATGAATGGGCTCTGAAGGTGTTAACATGAAATAAAATGGGATTTGTTGGTTAGCTGAATGCAGGAATAATCCAAGGTGTTAATTTCAAATAGTATTCAAGGACAAAATTTATTAACTCCAAACAAGTTTAATCTAAGGAAAAATCTTGAAGACCAATGGGAAAATAAATAAACTTATTTTGGAATGACCCAGTTCAATTATTTTAAAACTAGATCCTGATGATTTCCTTATCCTTAACTTCATGAAGATGTCATTTTGATTCTGAAAATTATGCTTTGAAGTCAGACCTATTATCACCTCAAATTCATTTACTGATATAAAATCATAGAAAGAAAATTCAGCAAAATAATAGAAGAAAAAAAAAACCCCTCAGGTCTAACCTTTGCAGTTTTCATATGTGGTTTTCTACGAATGGCAAAGCAACTTCAAAACTAGGTCTTTCTGATATTAATTTAGTAGTGCATTTGAAGGAAAACTCATATTAACATTATTTTTAAAATTCAAAGTTGACTTTTTGGTGAGATTTACCACTGCAAAGAAGAGAAATTCTGTCAAATAAAAAGGTCAGTTTGGCTTTTCTATTCCTTTGTGTCCTATTTTCCAGACTTCTTTTCTATTATTGCCTCATTTAAGCTGTTAAGAAAAGATAAGGCACTTTGTCAAAGAACTCCGCCATCGAAAATAATTCACAATTCTACAGCTAGGGTAATTTCTGATCTCAGCAGGAAGCAAATATCTGTAGCTGGGCCATTAAGGGAGATGAATGATTACTTAAGATATTTTAAAGGATTGCTGGTTGGCAAACTCATATAGATGCTCTCAAAACTGGAGCATTAAAACCCTTGGAGAATACTGTTTCCCCGAAAATAAGACCTAGCTGGACAATCAGCTATAATGCCTCTTTTGGAGCAAAAATTAATATAAGACCTGGTATTATATTAAATTATATACATTATATTATATTATATAAGACCCAGTCTTATATTATAGTAAAATAAGACCGGGTTTTATATTAATTTTTGCTCCAAAAGGTGCATTAGAGCTGATTGTCCAGCTAGCTCTTATTTTCGGGGAAACACGGTAGTAGCAAAACAAAGTTGGTGTGCTGAATTCCTTTGATTCAGAATATTTTCATGCATTTAGGTGTTACTGCAGCAACAGATTATGTCACCTTTAGTTCGGAATGACATTTGAAGATGTCAGAGGAAATGAGTAATCCTTATCTGGAGACATAAAGCAGGTACCCACACCTCTTACCAGAAAGTGACAGTGGTAACTACATCACTCATTATCCCTGGCTTTTAAGAAAACGTGTGGTTATTTGCATGATACATTTGCTATGAATGAACACACATAAGACAACCCATAAGAATCATTTTAGGCATGCCTGTGATCTCTTTTAAAGCACACATTATTCTGGACATTCTTCTTATTTTTTAAAAGATGGCAACTAATTTTCCTTTTTTTTATTTCTAGTGATTTACCGTTTCAAAACTAGTTTTGACTGCCAAAACATATGCTACAATTTTAATGTGTCAGCATTTTTAAGAGGTAGACATAATTATGCAAACTATCTTTTGCTGGGAAGATAAGATGAATTAGGATACTTTTCATTAAATTGTAATTAACGATTTTCACTTAAATGTGTGTAAGACAACTAAAAATGTAACATTTAAAATGTTGTCATAAGTCTCAAAAACTTAAGGTGATATACATACTTACAGACTTAAAAAGAAAATTTGCTTGAAAAGTAGGTTGCCTTTATTTATGTGAATATATTTTTTTAAATTCATATATTCAAAACTGATGACACTTTTTTTTTCTTCTCACCAACTGCTTTTGTGGCTTTGGTCCTCCCACCTACTACCCACAAACAGAAGCACTGTCGTCACCTGAGAGTTTGTTAGAAATCTAGAATCTCAGGCCCCACTCAGACCTAATTTATTAAATTATAATTGGCATACTTTAAAATTTACTTGACTCACATTGTTTTTTAGTGGGTTTAGTTTCAACACTCATAAAATCTAAATTTTTGGTGCATCCTGAAAAACTAAAGCATTTAGAAGCACAGGGTCTGAATGTACATATGGACAAAATTGGCTGGAGCTCAGTGGCATTCTTGTTTTTTAGATGGGACATGAATTGTCCAGTTTGACACAGTAGTTTTAATACCTTATTGTCTTACACTCATCCTACTTCATTTGCTAAGACACTATTGAGATCCCATAGGTGTTACATCTGTGATTCTGGTTTAGTCCTATCCCCATTCAATAAATCAATACACTTGGGCCCAAGAAGTGAAAGAAGTTGCCCAAGTAAATTAAAAACAATTTATCTACCTGGAACCTACCATGTTACTTTAAAAATATCTAGTAAAACAGATTTTAGTCATAATTCCTGTGACAAAACAGAGTTCATATAATAATGTTTCTGTATCACTAAATTGCTTTCATGAATGGCTAATGGATTTCAATCTGCAGTTTGAAAAACTTTGCCCAAAAGAATACCTTATGTCTTTGAATTTATCACAACAGATCCTTAAAATATTCTGACAAAATTACATTTTAAGGATAATTTAGTGTCAAAAGTAAATGAAAAATAATAGTAGTAACAAAAGTAAGGGGTAACATTTAGTGAGCACCTACTATGTATAGGAAGGACAGCATAAAGAGATGCATGTAATAGGGAAGACTTGAAAAGAGTGAGTAACAAGATGGAATAAAAAGCCACCCTATCAAAAATGAGTGATTTAATTTTCAAGACATTAATAGAAAAGAGGGATTTTTATTTGTTTTGAATTAGCATGGAAATTAACTCTATGTTCTGTCCAATGTCTTAGCCAGTGGCCATATTTAGCTATTTAAATTTCTGTTTAAGTTAATCAAACTTAAATAAAATTAAAAATATATTTTCTTTGTCACACTGGCCACATTTCAAATACTCGTAAGTCATGTGTGGCTAGTGGGTACCATTTGGACAATACAGATATAGAGCTTTTCCATTATCAGAGAAAGTTCTTTTGGATAGCACTACTCTAGAATAATAATGTCTTGAGGCATTTGAATCATCTTTGGGCAAAAATTTAAATTGCTACATGTGAAACGTATACAAGTTAATCCAGACATATTTTATTTATGGTCCTTTATAAAATTCAATAAGGGGTAGTTGTCATCAGCCAGCCAACATTCATTTCCTTTAGAGAAATTTAAATGTAAATGAACGTAAACTAATTGAGTTGGGTGTGGAGTTATCTTAAATTGGTTCTCTTTAATTTAATCTTTATTATTATTATTTTTCAAAAAACAGCAATTTATTGTTTCACAGTTCTGGAGGCTACAAGTCTGAAATCAAGGTATTTCAAACTTTCCTCTGCCTTAGAGCCATTGTTTGAAATGATTAACTAACATTAATGTCAAGTGATTCTCATTTTATGAATTGACGAGAAGTAATTAGTGCAAAGGGAGAGTTTTTATAACTTTTATGGATTTCTCCTGGAAGCTTAAGTAATATATAAGCTGCAAGAGAAGGAAAACCTCTATGTCTATCAAAATACAGAATCTCTTCCAGCAGTTTCTAAAGGCAAAAGAAAATGTGGTGTAGACACACGTCAGTGTGATTTTCCAACACAGTTGGCCTGTTAGTTTGGTGCTAAAATCAGAAACTTAAAAAATGGTTTTTATAACTACTAGAATTTATCTACCTACAGCAAATGACACAGGATAACTGATCCATCACACCATCTTTTCCCCAATATGCTATTTGGAGAAGAATGGGCTAGAAGCAACTGAATTCTACAGAGTTTCTCTGGGTCAGCTTCAGATGCAAAGCCCGTTCTTTCTCTATCTTTATGCAAACCAACTCAAAACCCACACCCCCAGAAAACACTTTTCTGCTTTTTCTGACTACTGCTCGCAGTAAGAAATACATTTTACATTGGTGTCAGGCAAAAGCACACACCTGAGGCAGAAGTTTCACAAATGATATTTACCTTTAATACTGGATGTCCCCTACTATTTTCTATTTACTTTATTATATGTCATTATTTTTAAAATGATGGTTGAGACCCACTAAATTGCTTTCATGATCACTAATGGGTTGCAAACTGCAGTGAAAAAATATTGCCCTGAGCAATACTGGAATCATCTTTATCCATTCTTGGATATGAAACCTCCTTGAAAATTGGCTAAAATCTGTATAAACATGATAGCTCATGCAGATATGTTGATCTTTCTGAAACATGAATAGAAATACTTTCCTGCTGCTGCACTTTTGACCTGAGCTTTCCCAATGATTTGTTGGGACTGATGTTTCCACTTGCCAGAAGTTCAAAAGCTCTTCTCAAAATGGGCTTGTTAATGTCTCCACTTGTCAGAAGCCTTTCCCAAACCAGCTCATTATGATTTGGAAGATAAATGTGTTCACCTTTTGTAGAGAACTATTATCATGAATTATTTTTCCCTCTCCTTAGAGTCTCTTCCAGTACAATTGTAAAATTATAAAAACATAAGCTGATTCTTTAGAGGCAAGGAAAATTACCATCACAAGATTTTATAGAATATGATGTCAGGAAAATATACTACAGTGTTATCTGAATGATTCTAGAGAATAAAACCTTTTCCACAATTTGCATTCAGACATTTTGTATTTAAAATATATTTATGTAAAAACAATACCCACATTAAAAATTGCTTCCAAACTTCAGTTACTATCTGATTTATTTCCAGTAATTATGATAACAAATTTTCAATAAAGAAAAAATGTTTTACCGATCTTTGGAATCCTCTATAACATTGTTAATTTTTTATTTACAGTAACTTGCAGTCTATAACATATTTTTGTTTTTATTATATTGATTATTATTACCAATGAATAATGGTAATAATAAAGAATATTCTCACAACCACACCAAAGTCTCAAAGGACAGATATTTTTGTTTCTATTTTGCAAATGAGTTAGCCCAACGAGGAAGAAGAAAGACAGGAATTAACCACAGGAGATGAACGAAGTTCCTATCATATCTCTGGCAGGGATCAGGTGAGTGATCCTGGACAAGTCGCCTGCTTTCCTTGTTAAATATGCAAGGAGGTCTATCGTTTAAAAAAGAGAATTTAGATTAAATTGCTGAGCTCAACAATCAGGGTTTAGTAGGTCCTGGATGTTCTTCAATCTGAATGAAGGACAAATGGGTTTCTATGGCTCCACAGCCAGCTTCCTTTTTTTCAGATTGCCTCTGTCTTTTATGGAATTTGTAATATTCTTAACTGAATAAAGAAGGAAAATTTAGAAAGTTAAGACAATGTATAAATTAAGAAAATGAGAAATAGATAAATATTCTACATTAACGATAAGGAGACATTAAAAAAATATTTCATTAATCTTCACTGATTTGGATGATGTGGTTTTCTAGTTTACTGAATATACATGGTTTCAAACTATTGTCTTGATTTACATTCTACTGAGAATAGATGGCCAAGATAGCCAGATATAAGGATCATGGAATTATTTTATTATGGCTTATTGCTCCCCAACATATATAATTGATTCATGACAAAGAATAAGAAAGGCACATCTCATTAAAATAAAAACCCAAATGTAAGATTGCCTGGTTTTCAACAAATATCCAATGTGTGTAACTTCATAGCACGCATGTTGCCAGGTGTTTAGATAACAATGATACCAGTTATGGAAGTGATGGTGGGTGTAACTGACAGTTATTGAATTCTGCTATGTCCCAGGCATTTGCCTAAATGTGTATGGGTATTAAATAAGTTAAAAGCTACAGCAATCTTATAAAGGCCACTATTATACCATTTTACTGATGAGGAAATTGAGGCACAGAAAGGTTAAGTAACTTGTCCAAGTTAAAGAATAATAAGTAATAAATTGAAACCAGGCCTCAAAAATCTGACTTCAGAGACCAGCATTTTCACCATTACACTGTATGTTATCTACATAATCCTTACAATAGCCCTCTAATATGAAGGTTAAAAGGTTATTTTTACCATTCTACAGGTAAGGAATCTGAGGCTTAGAGAGGAGTTGTGCCTGGAATATTTTTTCAAAATTCATAAGTAGGTTAGCTGGAATTTAAACCAATGGCTTCTGACTTTAATTCATATATACACACACATATATATGCATGCACACATACACACAAACATATGTATATACACACATATATACATACGTATTGTATATATGTATGTATATATACACATATATGGTGTATCTATATTTAGTATAGTATACATGTAGTATGTATACTCCCATATGTATATTCAGTGGTAGCACACAAAGCAACCTAAAGAAACCTAAGTAATTGCACATATGGAATGCTTTCTTCTATTATTGACAAACTTGATAATTCTATTTCCATACCTCTTTTATTAGGGTATAGTTTTATTTATTTCATTTCTGTGAGATAGGACTTTTTAGAGTCAGAAAAATGAACATTTCTCTGCTTTTTATATTAATATTTTACAACCAAAATTCTGAGAGCTAGGCTATAGACAAATATATTTTTAAGTATTTTTGAATAATAAAATAAAGAACAGAGTTGCCTTTTGGGGCAGTTTTGTAGCAATTCAGCTCTACATGAAGCTACTCTGGTTTAACTGATCCTCTCTACAATTCAGGTTAATAAGAGCAAACTGTTATGTTTTCTCTTTTACACAGTGCACATACCTGATATCCGTGATACCAAATACATTGTTCTTCATTCAGAGCTACTGTCTGAAGGGATCAGCCTCAGCCGAGTTTAAATCCTGATATGAACATACTCCAAAATAATGAGGGGCATTTTGTTTCTAGAAGTTTATCTGTGAAATGGAATGAACTGGTATAAAAGCACTAAGAAGATAAAGATATAGGTAATCCATCCTTCACCCCTAAATGTTTTCTGAAGAGAAAGTTGATTTCTAGTTCAGGAAATTTAGCTCCTTTCACTGTCTCATCACTCTTTTGTCTTAGAGCTTTCTCTTTTCTTTTACTTAAGCTCCCTTGCCTCAAAGTTGTAACACTTGACATGCAATGATGATCACGCTGGCAGAAATGACTGGTGCACTGAAAAATCCCTGTGAAAGGGCACCAAGCTCGCTTGAGGGCTGCATTTTAACATTTTTGCTAAGAAGAGTCCTTTTTACTTATTGGTGAGGATACAGGCAGAAACAATGTGCAGAGATTCATGATTTGTTTCTCTGCTTAGGAATGTTCATAAATGAAACTTCTACTGTCTCCCTGTTTATCGCCTCCCTGGTACGATCAGTGTTCTTTAGGGAGAGGTCAGAGAGGTTTGATCTCTTTTTTTTTTTAATTTATTGGGGTGACAATTGTCAGTAAAATTACGTAGATTTCAGGTGTACAATTCTGTATTACATCATTTATAAATCCCATTGTGTGTTCACCACCCAGAGTCAGTTCTCCTTCCATCACCATATATTTGATTGATCTCTTGGTGATCTTGTTATCTGTCTTGAAAACCTTTTTCTCTTCACTACACTTCCAACTTGTCTTTGTTAATCCAACTGTGTAAAGTAACTACGGGGCTACTTTATAGAGAAGACTCAGAATGGGTCCAGTTTTCCTTGGAGTGGAGCTTTGTCCAGAGAAGGTACACAGGGAAGTTTTGCTCACTCGGTACCTGGAAAATCCAGAGTGTTCCCTGATGTGAATTAGACTGAGCCTCTAAATGGGAACACAGGGAGGCTGAATGTCACTTTCAGAGCTGTCTTGTGGGCTGTGCTCCTTTCTGGATCTTGGGGTCTCCTCCCAAGCTCGTGTGTCTGTTGCTGACAAAATTCAGTTCCTTGTGGTTGTAGGTAGAATGTCCCTGTTTCTTGCTGGCTGTGATCTGGGATTCACTCTCAGCTCCTAGAAGATGCTTGCAGTTCTCCCGTGTGTGGCCCTCTCACAGACCACTACCCACCCCACCCCAACATAGCAGCTTACTTCTTCTAGGCCAGCAGAAAGGAAAGAAAACAGAGCTCTCCAGAATGAAAGCTTATCTTACTCTTATGATCATTGTAGAGTTGATTACTTTCACATTTCATCAGATAAAAGAAGTTACAACATGGACTATTTTCTATTTCTAATCAGATTTCTGGGTTTAAGAAAGAACTTTCATTTTAATATTTCTCTATTTTTTATGGTATTCAATGGTTTTCAAATGTTGACTCCCAATTCTATCTAGCTTTTATTGCCCTTAGCCAAAAGAACTAAACGATGATGACGACGACGACGATGATCACTACTAACCCTTCACCAGCCTTTATTTTCAGTGATTTTGGATGTATTTGAAAATGAGCCATTATTTCTGAAGCTTGAAGCTATACCTGGAAAAAGAGGCAGACACAGGTAGAAAGGTCATCCTTTCTTCTAGGTTCTTTTTGTTGAAATGAAATTTTTTTGTCACATTGTCTTGGCTACTATTGTACAAGTGGCTGGTAGTGACTCAAAATCGTGAAGCAAAGGGAAAATTCTATGAATATTTTCTACATCTTCTATAATTAAATGCCTCCAAATGTGGATAATGCTTATGAAACATGGCCAACGGCTGTCCTTTGCAATTTGCCTTGATTATGTCATCAAATATCTCTAATATCTTTGATATCAAATATCCTTTGATTCTGTTATGAACTCTGAGTAGGCAATCATTTCCGAAAGTCTTTGTTAGTAACAGATTTCAGATAAGGACTTGCCTACCATGTGTCTCAGTCTTTGTTCTCCATCACTTAGAGCTACATTATTCAATAGAATCTTTTCCACTATGGAAATGTTCTGTATCTGCCTTGTTTGGTATAGGGCCCACCGACCTGCTCTCAGTTAGAAATCCTCTAGTTTCTCACCAGTAATTGTGATGTTAGCTGTAGGATTTTTGTAATGTTCTTAATCAAGTTGAGGAAGTTCCTATCTAATCCTAATTTGCTGAGAGATTTTATCATGAATTGGTGTTGGTTTTGTCAATTGCTTTTTTCTTGCATTTATTAATAAGAGTAAATATTTTTCTTCTATTGTTTTTTGATGTGATGGGTTATGTTGATTGATTTTTGCATGTGGAACCAGTCTTGCACATCTGGGGTAAATCTCACTTGTTTGTGGTATATACTTTTTTTTATATTGCTGGATTTGATTTGCTGCATTTTAAATATTTCATTCTACTCCCATCTTGCTTGCATGGTTTCTGAGGAGAAGCTGGATGTAATTTTCATTTTTGCTCCTCAGTAAGTAGGGTGACTGGGTTGTACTAGAGTTTTTAACTCTCGGAATTGTCCACACTGAGTCTCTAGCTATATGTAAATGATAGTTTGGTTGGCTCTGGATTCCAACGGAGGTGTTTGCTTATGAGTTTCTGCTCCAGTAAGTTGTGATTCTCTGTATTCGTCTGACTTTCCAGTTTTGTGGGCACCAGTTTGTCCTGCAATCTTACTTCTTAGATGGATTTAAAGAGGGCTGTTGATTTCCAGTTTGTTCAATGTTTTACTTGTTAGAATAGAGTGATGACTGCCAAGCTTCCTTAAGTTCAGGACTGGAAAACACTGATTTCTTTTTAATATTTTTATTTTTAAGTTTTCCAAACATATTGTAAATTCCATGGATCAAGAATTGAATAGATCTTATTCAGAGCTGTATCCCAAGGAAAAGGAAAAAGTGTGTGGCACATAATAGATGTTCAATAAATATCTATTGAATGAATGAATGAATGAATGAACAGTGGCAAATCTATACTTTGTACTTGCTATCTTTTTAAACCTGTTCTACCTCACTGCAGAAAGAGTACTCAACATGTTTGTTGTTCTGTATTTTATTTTGAGACATGCTTGCTTCCAGCATCTCATCATGCTCAAATCCCTTAAAGTTTTTTATATAGTTATTTTCTCACTGTTTGTATCTGTCTACTCTCAGCCTTGCCTTCCCTCTTATATGTGTTTTTAAATGAGTTATTATTTATTTATTTATTTTTTTACTACTGTTCATATTCTTCTTTCTCTGGGTACTTCTTATAGTTCATATTGCATGCCACTATCAAGTTTCCACATTTAAAAATACTTTTTTTTTTGCAGTGTCCATCTCATATACCTCTAAAAAGAAGTCTTTTGGTGGCCTAAAACAGTACACATACAAATATATTGTGATGACCTTACAAAAATAAAGTGAGTCATTAAGTATCTGGTAAGAGTTTCCTTTTAAGTTAAGCCATCAGTCACACATGGAGTAACTCTCTCTGATATCAGTGCATTAGGTGAATAGGAAAACGCCCATCGCCCTACATGCTAATAAAGGAAAATAAAGCAGTGCATTGTTTGGAAAGTCTCTTAAGTCAATGACTTACATTGACTTTCCATCCAGAGATACTCTGTGCCTAGATAGCTAAATAAGTGAAAAGGTTCCATACATTCCAGAAATAGTAATCATCATCTTTGACCTGGTGAACTGCTAAATAGCAGTTTGTCATTTGAAAATTTAAAATCTTTAAAATGTTAGTTCCATTTAATAATCAACTTTTCTTTTTAAAATAATTATTCAAGTTTAAGGTTGTCAGACTTAGCAAATAAAAATACATGCTTAACCAGTTAAATTTGAATTTCAGAGAAACAATAAATACCTTTTTAGTAGATCTATGTCCAGTGCAATATTTGGGACAAATTATACTAAAAAAATTACTCTGTTTTTTTCTCTGAAATTCAAATTTCCTTGGTGTCCCATATTTTATCTTGTAATCCTTCTTAACTTATGAAGATGTTTGGGGAATGATGCTCTTTGTTTTGTTTAGATCAAGAGTTTGATTGCATTTGTGTTAAGAATATTTTTGATGAAAAGATGAGCTAAATGACATCGAATCCAAAGACATGAGCCAGGATTTCAGCAGGAAGAATTTTGTTTAGGCTTAAAAGCAAGCTACTTTGACTCAATGCATTCTCATTCTGAATATCTTGGAATAGAAATTTTTCTCAACCTAAATTTTTCAAAATCCCAGATCATCTGAGATTATTGACTATAAACTCTAAGATATTTTTAAGTATAAAGACCAAGATGTTTTAACAATGGAGAAAAGTTGACTGAATCTTTATGAAAATGTTGGTGGTTAATACAGATAATTTACTGGTATGTCTCAGAGGGATAAACAGTGGAAAGGAACTGAAAGCACTGTTCAGTAGTCATCTTTATTTATAGATGTAGACACCGAGAGACGTGTTCTAGAAAGGAGGGCTTAAAATTTAAAAAGTAATTTTGAATTTAGGTTTTAACTTGATGGTTTTCCATTTGAAAGTAGACTGTAAGCTCCCAGATGGCAGGTCTTTATTTTCTGCATCTTTGAATCACCCACAGTACTTTGGAAAGCAGGTGCTCAGTTAATATTTTCCAACTAAGATACTAAAATACAAAGTTTGTATAGAAGGAAGCATTTGCCCTTGAACACAATGTCCCCCATGTACCGTCACAGCAGATCTTCCAGCAAATAAATACAGATAGTTTGCTACCCTATTCATAGTGCTGATGAGCTGTCAAATCATCTTTGAGCTTCTTCTGTTGGTGTGTTCCAAGTTTTATTTTCTTCTCACTGATGTCATCTAAACAGTCTTGTTTTTCTGGTTCTTCTTTGAATACTTTGATATCCTCTTGCCTTCCTCTAGCTCTTCCAGCATCCATTATGTTCCCTTTGCCTTTCTGATTTATCACTCCCGTTTCCTGCATGTGTTCCCAGAGTAGTGTTTGCTCCATCAGAGGGATTTCCTTGTGGATGGTTCTGCCCAGAATATGTGATGCAATATGGACAATGGAGGAACTCTTTTCAACTGGACACATGTCCTTTTTTTTTTCTCCCTGTACTTTCAACTAAACATATTTATCACCAAGTAGCAATTTTTAAGCTCTTCCAGGCTCGGCACACTTTATCAGTCAGTAACTGCACTGGTCAAAGTAAGACAGTTTTTCCTGAATCTTATGTTGCTTACAAAAACACTATTTGGGCAGTTAATTTTTTAAGTGACGTCTCCTTTATTTCTTTCTCCTACCACCTTAAAGTACAAATCTTCAACCCTCCTCCCAAATTTAAAAATAAAATTGTGTTTACATTTTTGAATAAGTAATGCAAATGTATGTCATAAAATTCAAAAGGTACAGATGATTTGGAGATAAAGTAACTACCTTGCCTCCCAGTCCAGCCATTGTGCAATTCACCACCTATCAAGCAACTGCTGTCAGTACAAGAATACCCCCATGGATAAGCTGCACTTGTACAAATATCTACTTTTTATTAATGCAAAAGGTAGTAAGTATACTGTAAAAATTGTTCTGCTATTTGCTTTTTAAAGAATATTTATTAGGACTATTAATCCCATTTTAGTATTTTAAAATTATTTAGAATTTTTGAGCTTTCTCTTTTTAAAAATAATTGCATAATATCCCTTTTACAGCTATATTGTGATTTATTTTACCAGGTACATTTGAATAGGCATTTAGAATCTTTTCTCCATTGTTTTCAGAGGACAGCCCAGACCCTTGAGGTAAGTTCAGACTCTGCTGCCACTCAAATAAACCAGCTCTTACTGACTTCCAGCAATAAAGCAGGAATGGAAACATTTTGCGTGACTGAATCACTATAACTGATATTGCATTAATCCAGACAAAATATTATTTCTCTTTCCATGCTCACTCAATGGGAACAGGCTAAGTCTTTGCATTACCCTTGTTTAAGCCTGTTTTCTAGACTTTGATTAACAGCATTCAGTTGAAGCAGGTGCTCTGGGAGCTCAGAGCTTCCTCTTGTGCTTCCTTCATGTGTGTATCACATGATTAAACAATGTCTGGCCCAACCTGTGACTGGCTTCAGATCAAAGTCCTATTGCTTGCTGTCACAGGCCTTTTGTGCGATTTGCATATCACCTGGAGATAGGAGTATGATGAAACTTACACTAAGACTTCCCCTTTGTGGGAAATCCAAATTTGCTTAAGTTTTGGGGCTTCCAGAAAGTCAAAGCTGAGGAGCAGCCTGTTTGTTCTCACCCATAATGAAAGAGAATATTGTGCCACGCTCAGTCATATGGTCTTACTGTATGAAGTCTTGAGCAAATAGGAACAGATGGTTATATAGTCTTCAGAAAGCATTATGATGGACAATGGCAGTAACTATACAGGCTTAGCTGCTCAGATAACATCCAGTAACATTTCTCTACTCCTTCCCTTAGACATCCTCATTGCAGTTACCTACTTGATAACTGAGTCATCATCATCATCTGTCATGTAGCTTTCCTCAGTTTACCCATAGCATTGGCTGGAGAGTAAGTCCTTCACGCATTGGGGGTAATTCTAGACAGTTTATTTGAAATATGCTTTGTATCAAATACTGTACTGACTTCTTGGGATGGTTTGGAAGATTAAATGACATAGCACATTGCTGAAGCTCTTACATTCATAGTGCTATCCAATAAACATAGAATGCTAGCCACAAATGCGAGCCACATATACAATTTTAAAGTTTCTTATAGGCCAATTTGAAAAGTATAAAGAAACAGTTGAAAATGATTTTAATATTTTCTTTAATCCAATGTATCTAAAACAGTATCAATTTAACCTTTAATCAATATAAAATTATTAACGAAATATTTTATGTTCTTTTTTTATCATACTAACTCCTTGAAATCTGGTGGGCATTGTACATTTACAGTAAGTACACCTCCATTTAGCCTGACTACATTCCAAGTGCTCAATAGTCACATTGGATAATGACTAAGCTATTTAACAGTATAGTCTTAGAACAATTTGTTTTTAGAAATAAAGGAGGAAAATCAACCCACCATACCTAATAAGAAATGTTAACAACTGCCTATATTGTTATATAATAGTTTATTTATTATAATTGTTAACATAATCTTAAGATCCATATGAAACTAATCATTATCACAGGGTTTTAGTTTGGGCATAAAGAAATAATTGGAATTTGGATATGTGACAATATAAATATAAGTTTATATTTATTCTATTAACTTATCAAAATAGGTGTATTTGCTTTTTCCTTGCTTTTGCAAACCCAACTAAATACATCTTAACCAAACCAATGAGTAGGTAGACACTTCCTACATTATGGAATTTTCTGTGTCGTTCCGACAAGGGTCAGATTGAAACAACGGGTTCTGACCTATGCCTGTAAAGCCAATGGTTTCACAAAGATACTATCATGAAGTGTTTTCCAAATTGTTATAACAACCCCAACAATTCGGCTGAAACTTCTACAGAAATCCCCCAGGAATAACCTTGGCTCCGCCACCTGCATTTGCTGCATATGACACATGGAGGAAGGAAAACATTTGAACAAAAATCTGAGAAGAGATTTGAAGGTGTTTAACAAGAGATGCTGAACAAGATTATAGAAATCACAACTGAGAAGCAGCACACTAACTGTGTTAAACGTCAAAGTCAAATGGAAACTTGGTTATTTTGTTAGTTATTTAGATTTTTTTTCTTACTCCTGCTTTGGATAATTTAGCCCAGGTCTTCATGGTAGGGTTTTAAAGGTTAAATTATTAAATGCTGGTGTTAACTGTTTTCACAAGTACAAAGTCTGAGGAAAAAACTAAAGTTTTTAACTCGAATATATTGAAATCTTCATGATTTAACAAATGTACATAAGAGCCAAAGTATTTTACACATTTTTCCTAGTGTCTTTTTCATGGATATTCTCAACGTTTAATAAATCTTAAAGTAGTAGATATTTTTCAATAAGGCATAATAACTATAATTTCTTTAAGTGATACCATTTTTTGTATACATGTATATGTAAAATAAAGAAGATTTTTTATGGATCATCTTCTGATCAGATAAAATCAGACAAAAAACAAAATAAGTAGTGTTCACAGTTATGAATAAAATATTTTCTCAACATAATATAAATGTTCAAGGAATGTCATAATTCTTTCAGTTTACTATGAGGACCCTTAATGTGCCTTTTGTTTATAAAAAGTAATTTGCCTAGAAGACAAGACCTGTGGCTAAAAACTAAGAGTAAAATACAGATAATAGTTACACAGTACAGAAAATGTAAATATCAAAGTTTATCAGATGTGGATATTAAAATAACTGTGATTAAGAAGTTCAAAAAACTAAAGATAAGCTGAAGAATTTCTTCAGAGAACTGAAATATAAATAAGGAATCAAAAGGAAATTGTAGAGCTCTAAAAATAGTAACTGGTATTAAGAACTCATTAGATGGTTGTAGTAGGTTGAATGATACTCTCTGCGCCCCACCCCCCACACAAGATATGTCCATGTCCTAACCAAAGAAACTGTGAATGTGACCTTACTTGGGGAATGGGTTTTTGCAGATGTAGTCAACAATCTCTAGATGAGATCACCCTGAATTATTTGAGTGGGTCCTAAATCCAATGACAAATATTCTTATAAGGTACACACAGAGGAAAGTCATATCAGAGGAGTCCATGTGAAGCTGGAGGCAAAGATTGGATTTAAATAGCCACAAGCCAAAGAACACCTGGAACTACTGGAAGATGGAAGAGACAAGGAAGGACTTTCTCCTAGAGCCTCCAATGGGAGTACAGCCCTGACAACACTTTACTTTCAGACTCCTGGCTTCCAGAACTGTGGAAGAATAAATTTCTGCTATTTTAAGCTGCCAAGATTGTGGTAGGCCCAATAAATTAATTAATGGTTTAACATTAATTAGACACAACTGAAGAGAAGATTTTTGAGTTAGAATATAGGCCAGTAGAAAATATCTAGATTTAAACATGAACAACAAAAAGGCATATGGAAAAGAGCATACGAGACATAGGGACATTGTGAAATATTACATACATGCATTTGTAGCCCCAGAAAAAGAAAAGAGAAAAAATAGGGCAGAAACAATATTTAAAGAGATAATCGCTGAGAGCTTTAAAAAAAAACTAATAAGAAATATAAAACCCAGAATTTGAGAAGATTTATAAAACCAAAGCAGGGAAAAAAATAAAATAAAATACCTAGACACATTTTGCCCAATCTAATGAAAACCAAGGATGAAATGAACTCTTAAAAGGAACCAGAGATAAATGGTGCATCAATTTCACAGGAATTATCAATTATTTATATATACACATTTCATTTCCCTTATCTATCAACCAGTTAAACATTCTTTTAGTGGGTCATTGATAGAGGATAGAAATAAAAATATATGTATTTCATAATCTGAAATACTTGATAATATATTATCATGTTATGAAGTATATGTAATGTATAATATATAGTATGTTGGATTATATACTTGATAATCCAAAAGAAAGCAAGAGAAAAGAAAAAAAAAAAGAATACAAATAGAAAACCAATAATAGATGGTAGATTGCAATCTAAATTACGTTATTGATTACACCGAACATAAATTGACTAAACATGTTAACTAAATAGTTATAATTAGAGTAAATTTTTAAAAATCATATGCTACTTAAACAAGAAACACTTTAAATATAAAGATTTAGGAAAGGTAAAAGAAAAAGGAACACATTGCTTCTCGGCCTTTTGGCTAAGATCAAGTGTAGAAAAGAAATGGAACACAAAAAATGTGCAGTGGAAACAGTAACCCAAACAGAGATGGTATAGTTATATTAATATCAAACAAAATGAAAGCATATATATATATATATATATATGAGAAAATAAAGGAGCATTTATGAAGACAAAAGTGTTGATCTACTGGGAAGATACAGTGATTCAAACTGTATATAAACCTAGTAAAATAGCCTCAAAATAGCTAAAACAAAAATGACAAAACTAAGCGGCAAAGTAGGCAAGCTCACAAATACAGTGAGAGATTTTATAACACTTCTCTCAGTAACTGACAGAGCAAGCAGTGGAAAAGTCAGTGAATGTATAGATTTGAACAACATAATAACAGACTTGACCTGGCGGACTTACATAGATTATAGAACTCAACAACTGTAGAATACACATTTTATTCAAGAACACATGGAGCATTTACCAAAATTGAATACATACTGGGCCAGAAGTCAAGTCTCAACAAATTAAAGGATAAGAAGGCTAGAAAGAAGTAAACAAAGTGATAACTAGAATATCTCCCAAATTCTTGGAACTCAAGCAATACACGTTTAAATAACTCATTGGCCAAACAATTCAAATAACCCAGGGGAAATTGGAAAATAGTTTGAGCTGAATGATAATGAAGATGTGACATGTCAAAAATTGTGAGATAGTGCTCAAGTACTCTAAGAGGGAAATGTGTAGCCTTAAGTGCATATACTAAAAAAGAATTAAAACACCCACGTAATATAAGTATACAACTGAAGAGAATAGAAAAAGGACATAAAATCAAACTCAGAGAAAGTAGAAGGAAGAAAACAATTAACATAAAAACAGAAATGAATAAAAAAATACAATAGAGAAAATCAATAAAGACAAAAATTGGTTCTTTTTAAAAGATGAAATTTAAAACTTTGGCAAGACTGACAAGTAAATAAGAAGGAAATAGAAGTATCACAGGGAACATCTTAAAGGTAATAAAATGTTAATAAAAGATTTTATAAATGACTTTAACAAAAATTTGAAAATTTAGGTGAAATAAATTACAAAACTAAGAAAAGGGTCATTGAAATAATCTTATATTTACTAAATATGTTAAGCCTATACTTTAAAAGTTTCTCCAAAGGAAATCGCCAGGCTCAGATGGTTTCATCAGTAAATTCTTTTTAACATTTGAGAAACAATTTCTGAGAATGTAAAGAAAGAATGAACCTCCTCATCTTGTTTTATGATATAAACAGATACAAAATTCCTAACAAAATATTAGCAACTCAAATATATGCAGCAGGTAGTATAGCATGACCAAATTGGGTTCTTCTCAATATGAAAAAACACACACAAAAAAAACAGTTTTAAAATAAAAAAAATCAATTATATCATTTACAACATCAACAACAACAAAAGGACAGGAATCAGATGATTATCTAAAGAGATAGAAAAAAGAAAATACAGCATTTGATAAAATCCAACAGCCATTCATGATAAAAACAAAAGAAAACTCTTAGTATACTTAAATAGAAAAAAACAAACAAACAAACAAACAAAAAACTTCCTTAACCTGGTAAAACATATCTCTAGAAACTTTACAGCAAACATTATCCTTGATGTTGAATTATTAAAATTGTTCACCCTATGATAGGGGATACAACAAGGTACTCATTATTATCACTTCTATTAAGCATTGTATTAGAGTTGTTAGCTAGAGTAATTAAGCTAGCAAAAGATAGACAATAAAAGCTAGTAAAAGGTAGACATGCAAAGAAGGAAAATATGAAAACTATCATTAGTCACTCTCAAATAACAGCTTATGTAGAAAACCTATTAAGCAATTAGAAAGAGTGAATTAAACAATTTATTGGATACATGTTATTATACAATTATCAATTAAATTTCTATATTCTAGCAACAAAAAGTAGAAAATTAAAATAAATTTATTTAACTTCAAAAATATCTAATACCTACGAGTAAAACTACTGAAAATTGTGCAAAATCTCAACACAAAATAACTATAAAACCTTATTAAGAGAAATTAAAGAACTCAATAAAGGAAAGGGTTACGATGTTTATGGATTGAAATGGTTTATATTGTTAGCATGTCAGTTTAAACCAAATTGATCTATATAATAATTATAATCACAAATGAAAATCCAGCAAACTTTTTCTGTTGTAAAACTGGGCAACGTGATTCTAAATTTCATATGGAAAAGCCAAAGGCCAAAAATAACAAGACTAAATTGGAGGAAAAGAACAATGTTGTATTACTTCCACTATCAGATGTCAAGACATTATAAATCGATAGAAATTGCAACAATAGGGAATTGGCACAGATAAACAGATAAATCAATGGGATAAGTTAAAGAGTCCAAAAACAGATGGACATCTAAATGAAGACTTGATTTGTAACAAAGGTGGAATTGCAGAGCAGTGAGGAAACAGATGATGCTGGGCCAATTGAACAACTATGTGGAAAAATACAACTCTTGACCCTGTCTCACACCATATGTAAAAATAAATTCTGGATTAGTTGTAGATCTAAATGTGAAAGGTGAAACAAGAACGCCTTGGTGCAATAAAATATAGACTATCTTGTGACCTATTAGGCAAAAATATCTTAAATAGGGAAACATAAACACTAAGTGGAAAAATCAGAAAATTGGGGTAAGAACTTGTATTTGTCAAAATACACCATTAAGAAAGTAAAACCACAAGTTTTTGAGTGGGGACAGATATTTGCAATCTAATACCAACAAAGATGTCCTATCAATAAGAACAGCACAGTACATTGAATAAAAAAATATTCAATATTATTAGTCATCTGGGAAGGCATATTAAAGCCACACTAAGATACATCTATCTAAGCACCAGACATTGCTAGCAGTTGAGAACCACTGGTTTCCACAACATGGAATTTTGGGTTTAAAATGTATCAGTTATTTGACTTTGGACAAAAATTTCTTCATCTGTAAATAAATAAAAATATGTGCTCAAAGTGTTTTATCTCTACTTTCCCTTTTATAAGCTAGCCTCAGAGGTGAAGTTCTAATTTTCAGATGTTTTTAAATGGGAAAAAAAAAAATCCAAAAACAAAAAAAACCATTCTACATTCCAGACAAGTGAATTTAACATAGGAAGGAATTTAACATTTCGAAAAAACATTTAAAACCTTATGACCAGGTTGGGACTCTAACTCACCCAGTATGTATTATGTAGTTCTCATTCATGGACTAATGCAAAAATATATTCAAGAAATTATCATTTTAATGTTTATCCAGCTAATCTTAGCTTTGGTATGTTAACGTGAAATAATGCTTGGGCCAGAGGTCTTCCTATGTTGATTTGTTTTTGTTTGTTTGTTTATTTGTTTGTTTGTTTTTCTGTTTAGATATTTTGGTTAATATCTAATATTTATCTGATGTATATTTACAAATGCATACATGCAAATACTTTGCAGAATACTTAATACATAGTCTTATGTTTGTATATGCAAAGTATAGTACCTTGACAACCTTAACGCTATTATTATTAAAGCATTTGCTCATTTTAAAATAATATTTATTTTAAAATTTAAAGTTCTCACAAATTTTTCTTTTTTCATTTTTATCCTTTCATAAAATTTTACAGCTCTTGATTTTGACTTTGACTTTCAAATGATGAATGCCTAGGGGCAACCTGTATTTTACACTGTTTTCTTATGAGTGTGGCGGTCTGGGGGTAAGAACATATGGTTCTGAGAAGAAATGGCACCAATTACTGGAAATCATTGGAAACTGCGAAGAATCCTAATATCCTGAGAGTTCACTTTTCCTTCTCTGTGAAAGTTCTTCAACAATTATACACAATAGACTTCCCATTTGGAGACAGTGTTATTACAGAGAGAAAATAGGCTTTGAAATTAGTTAGGCAGATGACCTTGGTTCTAATTGCAGACTTTATACTTAGTAGAATTTGTGTGACATTAAGGAAGTTCTCAAACTCTGAACGTCAATTTACTCATCAGTTAAATCAGGAAATTATATATTATTCACCTTTTTTTTTAGTAAGAATAATGAATGGACAATGCACAGAACTGTACCCAATACTGTATATGTAAATATGGTATAAGAATAAACCATCTCCTTTACTCTTTCGTGTCCACTTGGATAATCCCTGTAGTCCTAGAAAGTGCTTTGCATCCTGGTTCCACTCTTCCTCCTTAATTGTCACTCCTTGGACTCTTGCTTTTCATCAGCTCACTGTGGGAGTTGCCTTCCTTATAGCTTTTAAAAAAGTATTAATTTAGAAGATGGGAATCAATTATCTGTTTTTTTCAAACTGATTTCCCCTTCCATTGAGAAGTGGTATTATCCTTTAGTGTGAAATTCACTTCAGTTTCCCTACTTTTTCTGATTGTTAACATTATCTTCCCAAGGATTTATTTTATTTCCCCGACCTCCTTGATATTTGAGGGGTATTTTCATCAAATAAAGGTGAGTTCTGCTGTTACCTTTTTTTCCTTCTACATGAAAGCACAGTAGGAAAGAATGTATGACCCCCAAGGTGACTTTCTGAGACACTATGTGGCCCCTAGGAAAAGCCAGCCATTTTAAATAATCCTTCATGTCTCTACATAATAGACTGACTTCCTTAGACTCTTGGCTTTAAGACCTATTTCTCACAAATCATCGTTCCTCTCAGCAACACAAGTTGGTGGGCAGAGAAGAAAGCATTGGTTGTGCAATGAGAAATTGAACCAAAAACATTCCAGGTAATTCAATAAAGAGTATATGAAAAATGAGTCTTAAGACATCTGTGAATTTTAAAGCTGATCTTTGTAGTGTTTTTAAGAGAAGAATATCGAAGAGAATACTCTTTACCTAGGTATAATTTGCCTGTACCTTGACGTTATTGCTGTGGGTATTTGCAGCAATGGATGCACACATCCTCTGCTGCCAACGCCTAGAATACTCTGCTGCTTATGCTAAAGCTCTTCTTGAGGACACACGAGTAAAGCAGTGCCTTGAGGAATACCTGCACCAATTTAAGAAATTCATGGAAATATATATTTTCAGTCAAAATATATTTTGTTCAAATACTCAAGGTCAGTCATTTTCAAATAAGCAAAATAGAAAAGATAATGACTACACTTCATTATGTAAAAAAAGGAAAAGATGAGCTAAAAATGAGTGTTAGGAAATGGAATTCATTTCTCAAAAGGATTTGACTCAACTGTTTAATTGTCAAAGTAAAAAAAAAATTTGCATTTAAATTAATTTGCCCAAATTGGATAGTAATCTTTAAAAGCTGTTTTGGTGTATATTTCAAATTGAGCAAAATTCAGAAACAATCTCATTAAATATATATATTCAAGGAAGTTTAAAAGGGGGATATTTTCTTTTGGAATAAAAGAGTACTTTGCTGACCAAAGAAGTGCGGTATTTTCTGTAATACTGCAAAGTTATCCTGCTTTAGCAACAAATATATCTTCATCATTGTGTAGCCCTCTTTGTTTGAACTGCAGATGGGAAATGCCCCAGAGTGATACTAAAGAACAAAGTCTGTTGCTTGTATTCAAAGTTGGCATGAGGTAATGAAATAAAAATATAGCCTGGGAAAGGTAGCCCAGAGTGCTCTGCAACACTGTTTAGTTATTATTATTAATAGCAATAATAACTGCCATTTCTTCCACTTGATATGCAACCTTTCTTGTTCTCCCAGTATCTCCACGATCACTCCTCTTTCAGGTTCTGTTTAGAAAGGAATGGGGACATGGGAAGATTCCATTTAGGAAGACAGCCAGGCACCACAACAGCCTTTTGAGTCAGCCCAAACACTAATAACCACGTGCTGGTGTGCTTAACTTCCCATGAAGTCCTACTGTGCTCACGTATACAGCTGTTGATTGTGGGTAGTTGCTTTGCTCAAAGTTATGTTTTTCATTTGTAGTAATATTCCATTTGAGTCACCATAATACAATTTTGTATTAATGCAACCAATCTTCCAGAAGGCAGCCACCCAAACTTTAGAAGGGAAATTGGATTATTGTTGGGTTGTTTCATTTTTATTTTTTTGCGTACTAATGGCATACTGACTTTTAAATTCAACAAAAGTACATTCTGTATCAGTGATGACTAATTTTTCATAAGAGTAACCAGATTTCACACCTTGTTCTTGTTCTATTGCACAGGGAGGTTAATGATGATTAGGTGAAAAATGTTGGCTAGTTTAAAGGTCAATACAAAAGCAGATGAATTATTCTTAAAAACTCCTTCCCTTAAACATGATTATGTCACCAGCAAAATACTCCAGCAAGTAGTTTGGAAGAGATAAGGGGCAGAAGAAGAATATGAATTCAGGGTCACTTTGAGTCCATCCATCGAGGTACAGATGTCTTTTAAGTCTTTAGGAGGTGCAGTGACACACACATCATTGAACTGAGGAATAGGGGCAACTTCTCTGTCATTTACCTTGTCTCAGTCTTAGGAATTTCCCAATTTGTCATGTCCTATTGCTCGTTATATTTTTCTCTTATTATTTTGGTTCTGTCTCCCTTCCTTTGGAGAGGTGTTAATTTGAAGCAAACTATTATTAATTTTTTGGTGGAGTGGGGAGTGATGACTGGGCCTTGTCTCCCCCTGCAAGTATTTATTTGTGAATTTATGTTTGTCTTCACTTGGAGCTGCATTACTGGGATGCCCTCCACATTGGTAGAAGCAGAATGAACGGTGCTCACCTGCTACTTCCACAACTTGAAGTACAAGGTCTGACAATTATTAATAAGCTTGTGAACTTCTTGCAACAATGTTGCTAATCTTTTTTGATATCAGAGGGATTAATCATTATGAATTTGAACCAACTAGACAAACAGTTAGCCAAATTTACTATTTGGAAGTGCTGGAAAGGCTACATGAAAAAGTTAGACGACCTGGACTTTTCACCAACAATTCATGGTTCTTGAATCATGACAATGCACCAGCTCACATGGCACTGTCTGTGAGGGAGTTTTTAGCCAGTAAACAAATAACTGTATTGGAACATCCTCCCTATTCACTTGATCTGGCCCCCAATGACTTCTTTCATTACCTGAAGATAAAGGAAATATTGAAAGGGAGACATTTTGATGACATTCAGGACATCAAGACTAATAGGGCAGCTCTGATGGCCATTCCAGAAAGAGTTCCAAAATTGCTTTGAAGGGTGGACTAGGGAGTGGCATCAGTGCATAGCTTCCAAAGGGAGTACTTTGAAGGTGACTGTACTGATATGAGGTATGTAGCACTTTTTCTAAGATGAATTCACGAACTTAATTGTCTGACCTCGTCGTAAGTATTTTTCTTTTAACTAAGTTCCCATTTTGAATGAAAACTATAATGCACAAAGAGGTGAAATAGAAAGGCTTTTAAACTCTCACATCAGGTCTTAGAGAAAGCATTTCATTAAACTGTATTTCATGATCTGATACTAACAGGTCAAATAACGTGACCACAGATATAACTTCCATTAAAATTGTGACTTGACAAGAAGACTTCTGGTTGTAACTAATGACCCACTTGGACAGAAAGAACCAATCAAGTGGCTCTTTAGAATCTGCTGTTACAGCATTTGACCGGTTTACATCTCCAGCAATTATAACCCTGCTAGTGCATCAGTCTTTCTGTGGAGCCGTGGACAGTACAGATATTAGTTGTTTATGTTTCCACCACCCACTCCCAACACAATCCTGATGCTACATCAGTAGATCTAGGTTGAGACTTGAGGGCTCTCTGTTTAAAAGGAATCCAGTGGTAATTCTGGTTGTCAGCGAGCTTGAATTTTGATTCCTTTACTTATTAGATGTGTGATTCTCGCACATTTTTTAACTTCCATGTACTCTAATTTCTTTATCTGGATCACATGGGCTAATGCAGATTAAGCAATACATTATTATACTAGAATATGCAAATATAATTTAAAGGTAGCTTTAAACAATCATTGGGTTCATTATTTTAAAGTCTTGTCAACTTTACTCCTAGTATTCCTGGTGACAGTTGCACTCAGGTTTATAGAATGAGTGTGGTTAGTTCTCCTCAGAACTGGGAAAATAATGAACTATATTCCATCCACAATGCAGTGGAGGGGAAAACTTCCCCAGGGATTTCTATCTTATTCCAACTTTCAGTATTTGATGATCCACAAGACTGAGCAGTTCCCTAGAGGCCAGTGGTTAAGCACAGGGACTAAACTCAAGGTGCCTGGGATTTTGTTCCGATTCTACCCTTCCATATACGTTGGACCTTGCACAAGTTATTTAACCACTCTAGGTGCTAAACAGATATTCCGTATGCACCATTGTATCCTTAGAAATCATTAAGGTAGAGAAGTCTACTGGCCTTGTTATAAGTCAGTATATTGTAATATCAGTTACATTTATTAAGACCCAATAATTTAGATTTACTATTAGTTGTTATGAAAAACATGCTTCTCCTTTATGTTTTCCATCATTTAGTAGTTTTCGAAACTCCTTCCAAAAACGAGAGTGCTCAGTTTTCTCTCTTTGGCCCCTCCCTGTGTCTGATATCTCTCTGTTCTTCATTCTTCTCTGCCCTGCTCTGGAGGCTGAATTCACCAGGGACTAAATTCCCACTGGCTCCTGTGCCCTCTGCTGCCTTTGTGCAGTGTCAGTGGGAAATCTGAGTATCTTCTACAGCCAGAGCTCCTTTCGTGAGACCCTATCCACCTCCTCTAATCCATTCTCTGATAGGATTTGGTACTTTCCCGTTGTCTTATTGCTTTAGATCTAGGACTAGTAATGGCTGTCTGTTGGTGTTAATTCCTAGGTTATTCATGTTTTGCTAGTTCCCTAACCATAGTCATAGCTCTCTCTATATTCCCTTCACTAAGATGTTTGGAAAAATCTTTTGGAGTGTGCCATCAGTTTCTTCCTGAGACTGATAAACAACAAACATTGTCCTTTATTCATAGCACTAGCTTTTCATCTCTGGACACAAAAGAGAAGGAGATACTGAGGACATTTCCCCTTCCTCACGTTGTCTAAGCCAGTGAGTATAGAAATTGTAACAGCTTGGAACATTGTGTCTGCCCAGTTCCTGGAAACAGGATTTTTTAAACTGTAACTTGGAGGTGCTGCGAAGGATGTGTGGGTGTGATAAAGGGGGAAAGGATAGTTAATGGAGGGAGCAGCTCCCTGTCCACAAAGGGGGGAAGTCATCACGCAACATCTTCCACAACACCTCTGTTTCTGGCTACTTGGCCATCAGTAAAACCTGAAAGAAAGTGCAGAGATATGCTAGTTGCCCTTATGCAGACATAGGTTAATTGATTCCTGAATAGCCCTGTGTCATCTTCTATATATGCCTATGCTTATAATGTTGTAATATGTCAAGGCATTGCTTTAGCATCTTTAAAAAATTACTTTTATATATGAATAAAGATTAGTTTTTCCAGTAAGGAGTTTAGAAATGAGTTGTCTTTTTCATATAAATTCTAAGATACATCAAGCCAATAATTATAATTAGGCTATTTTACATGCATTAAAATACATTGAAGTGATGTCATCTTTATGTATGTTCAATTTCCTTCCCATAAATCAGATCTTGTGCCGCGGTAGTTGATCCATATGTAAGTGTATGCTTCAGCTTCAGGTTTGGATTTGGAGGCATATTCCATTTCAAACACATGGTGGATATCACTCATGAAATTTGCAAATACTAGCATTTCAGCTACAAAGAATGGCAGGGACAAACCACATGGACAGTTGATGGAAATTTTTTTAAAAATAAATAATAGTATAGGCAAAGAGGACATTTGAGGAAAAGTAGTGGATTTTAAAGTTTATAAGATTAATTAGGCACAATTTATTGAGAGATTTGACTGTTCTGCTCTATAGCGTAAGTTTGCAGTAACAGAGAAGTTAGTAAGTGGTGTGTAACAATTACTACGCATTTATTTTAGCTCACATATACAGGTGCCTCAAAAAGACAAAGGAGCAACACCAAAAAATATGGTACTGTACTATTTAGAAAACAGGGAGCTATGAAATGTTTTGGAACAACATGATCTATGCTATACTTTATAAAGAATTACTTGGAATGGTCTGTAGGATTTATTGTATCAAGGATTTTCTGGATGGGAACAGCGATTAGGGAATTATCACAGTGATTCAGGCAGGACGTAATGAGTGCCTGAATGAAACAGTGGATGGAATGAACAGTATGGATTTAACAAGGAGGACTGTGTGAAAGGAGAAATAACCAAATATGAAGCTACGCGTAGGGACTCAGGAGAAAATGAGGCCAAAATATTTCTGGGATATTTTAGTCTCTATGGTTGGAACAATGTACAATGAAGAAAAGGGAAATTATAAAGCAACAGGGGAGACTGAGGAGAGAGTAAAGGTGTTTTAAACCAGTTAAATTTTTGAAGTTGACAATATATGTTGCCTATGCATCAGTTGGAATTTCTGATGCAGAATTTGAAAAACGATTTGGACGTAAACCTGAGAATCATATGCGTTGAGGTGATATTTTAAGCCGAAGTGCTGTTGAAATTACCAGAGAGGAGAATACTATGTAGGCAAAGCAATGAGGTAAGGGTGGAAGAACAAACTGTAGAGAATGTTTATCATCTGAGGACTTGAGAAAAAACAGGTGCAAAGGGCTTACATTCCATTCTAAGCTTTACAAGTGCTTCCTCCTGCTTTTCTTAATTTGGCCAACAAGATGAGTCTGAGAGGTCAAATGGTGTTAACCACAAGAAAAAAATGTCCAGGTACTCTAAGTGGCTCACCTAGGGTTACCCTGTAAGTAGCAGGCAGAATCAAAATAAAAATCCAGATCTCTGCTATCTTCAGCCCAGCACCTACCATACTGCCTTCATCTTAAGGAGCTTTTCAAATGGTACTTTCTGGAGCCTTCCGAGAGTATGCAAATCTCTCTCAAGAGCCCTCCTTGAATGGAAGAGGCCTTGGGAGGGAGGAGAGGCCAGGGAGGAAGAGCTCAGTGCTATTTCCACCTGATTAACTCTACTTTACAAATGAAACTTTAACTTAATATTTCACTTGTACACAAGGTTCATCAAAAATCAGTGCTAAGCCACAACCTCAAATATTCCTTGAGGCTGTTGAGTTATTTCTAAGAATAGCTCATCTTTTCAGTAAGATTGACGTTATCTTGTAAAAAACTTTATTTTACCTAAGGAAAGGTACCATGTTTCCCGAAAATAAGATTTAGCCAGCCAATCAGCTCTGATGCATCGTTTGGAGCAAAAATTAATATAAGACCTGTTATTGTATTATATTATTATATTATATTATATTATATTATATTATATTATATTATATTATATATAAGACCCAGTCTTATACATAATTGGGTCTTATAATTATATAAATAAAATCTTATATATAATTATATAAGACTGGGTCTTATAGTAAATAAGGCTGGGTCTTATATTAATTTTTGCTTCAAAAGACGCATTAGAGCTGATTCTCCGGCTTGGTCTTATTTTCAGGGAAACACGGTACTCTGACCAAAAAGGAGGTGGGGGCATGTTCTATGTAATTTGTGCCTCTTATATCGTGCTGTTGTAAAACAATATGTGGGCGGTGGCTTCAAGTCTGAGTAACATGATGTCATATTATTCTAAGAGGGCATCGCATGACCTCTTAACAGTTGGAAAGAGTTTCTTTGTCTCTTTCAGCACCTAACTTATCAAGCAGCAGCTTCAAAATGGAAGCGAGAATTTTGGGATATAGTAGATATTATGCATACCAAAAGGATTTTTAGTGAAATAACAAAACACAAACACACATAGAATCACTTAGATCACTTCTCTAGAATGCAAAAATGCATTTTGAGTTTTGCCAGGTTTGCCACTTTTCCTTTATTTTGTGCTTTATCCATTCTTAGAATTTAGCTTATTTATACTCATGAATAAAGGAAGCTTTGTTGAACTTCTGCTTTAATTCAGAAATCATCATGGAGAGCAAGTCTGGAGTCCACTGAGACTTAGATTTGAAATATATATATATTCTAATATGCTCAAAAATTAACAAATATCTTTCCTTTAGCCATGTGAAATATGTAGAAGTGCTCACACATAGGAATGAAATAGTAAGTTAATTATGTACAAGACCCAAGAAGTTTCAGCTGCATGAATTCAGTCACCCAACTCTTTTCTAAGGACTGCCCAGCCCTAGTTGGAAAGAAAGGACGGTAACATTTACCAAGAACCAGGTTCTGGGATCAGGGCTTGACACACAGGATTTAAGTTGAGTCTCTCATTAATCTTAGAAAGTAGGGGTTATTACCAGAATTTTACACATGGAGATACTGATGCTCAGAGAAATGAAGGTACAAGCCCAAGTATAAATATGGCACTTGGAATTTGATTGCTAATCAACTTTACTACAAAGCCTGCTGTACCAGGTTGTTTCTAGAGTTTGAGATTGGCGAACATGTGGTGAAAAGCATATCTTTTTGATTGTCCTCTGTGCCACTCAGGGTTCAATCAGAGAAGCAGAAGACCTGGAAGGTGCAGATAACAAAGGGTTTATTGTAGGGATTTGATGCAAGGCAGTTGAAGGAGCTGGTTTTACAGTCTATGGGAAGCTGTGTCTGGTACTGAAGCCTGAAGGCCAGAGGGCAGGCAGCAGAGAGGAGCCGATGGACATGAAGTTGGGGAATCAAGGTCAAGCTGGAACCTGCAAGGTTGAGCTCATACCCACAAGAATGGACTAGTATCTGTGTGATACTCTTTGCTTCCAAGCCTCCAATTTCAGTGATGGGGATGTTCTGCAGCAGGAGCTGGTTGCCCTACATCACAAAGCTAAACACATACCTGCCCCCGAAGCAGGCAATTTGGCAAGAGCCATAGGAGCTGTGAGTCCAGCTGTCATGTCTCCTAACCGGAAGAGCCAGCAAGAAGCAACACTAGGATGCCGTGCACAGGCCTCTGAGGACAAAGCAAAGCACCTGCTCCTTTACCTGACCTTCCAAAGCTCACACTGACCGCTTCCTGTAGCCCATGCTAACGTGGAACTATGCAGTGAAGGGAAATGAAGATAAACTAGGTTGTGTATTATATACCATGTCTTGCTCCTTCTATGGAACTCCATCCCCTTGTTTCTTACTGACAAAGACATTTTAGAATACAAGTAAGAGTAGAATTATTGTATATGAAGTAAGTAATTTGCAATTACTTGTAGTTCAACTATTATTATTATTACATTACTATTATTAAAATATGACAAATTGCACAGCTGACCTAGCCTTCCCACCTATATAAATATGCATACTGTCATTGAACAATTTGGACATAATGTTTTATTATCAAGCTTTCCTTTCCTCACAAATGCATTTTTCCCTGTCAATGCTAATGTCACGCATTTTTTAATAACATGATATGAAACAATTATAGAAAAAGAACAGAATTAAATGAAATATCTCAGGATTCTAGTGGGACAGATTTTATTCAGTTAATCTTTGTATTCAGTTGACTATCACGAAGTGCTAGCCAAATTAATGTCTCCTGCTCATATCTTCTGCTATATCTTTTCTTTCGCTTGTTTTTGGTATGTGCACCTATGTCTTTTGACTTTTTTTTAAAAGGAGAAGCACATAATTAGATTAATCAGAGTCCTTGGTTTATAAAGCACTAGCATCATTTGTCCAGACATGGCATTCTTTTATTTTACTTACTACATTTGTTTATTATTTAACAGTATAATTAATATGCATGAATTCACCATTCAACCCAGAAATGAAAATATTACCAATAACGTACTCCTACCTATGTACTTCTATATGTTTTCCTCTGTCTCCCCATTATAGGCAATGCCCTGAATTTTGTATTTGGCATTGCTTTAAAAAAATATCTGTATGTATATATGTACTCACGCATATATATATGTATACATAAACTTACATATGTTTTGTATGTGTGTATTTTGTCACATACACTCACATGTTGTATGCATATACGTACCTAAAAAAATATTATTGTGTTTTACTTATTTTGAACTTTATAAAAATTGTATCTTTTGTGTCTTCTAGAACTTGCTTTTCTTATACAATTTGTTATTGAAGCTTAACTGTGTTGTACATAAGGCTATAAATACTTTCATTGTCATGTGTGTATAACAGTCCATTGTGTTACACTTTATCCATAGTCCTGCTGGTGGGTGTATAGGTTCTTTATTTTTTAAGTTTTGCTTTTACAAAGTGTTGCTGTAAACATTCTATACATTTTCTTTGTAGAATATACTTAAGAGTGAATAGGCGCAGTAATATAATATGCAAAGGGTCAACTTCGTAAGATAAGTCAAATTGTTTTTCAAAGCGAATGCATCAATTTTCACTCCCACTAGCAAAAATATATCAGATCCCCTTATTCTACCTCCTGTCCAACATTTGAAATGGTCAGACTTCGTAATTTTTGTCATTTGAATGAATGTGAAATAGTATGTCAGTGTGGTATTTGGTTTGATTACTAATGAAATTGAACATAATCATACATGCATGTTGACTTACATAGGTAGCTATTACTTAGTGTCTTTTGCTTATTTTTGTATTAGGTAGTTGGCATTTTTCTTATTGAATTGTATAAGTTAAATATTCATGATACTGATCATTGATAAATGTATTGCTAATAACTTCTAGTTAATGTTTGCATTTTAACTCCAATTTCATTTTTCAGGGAAGAGTTTTTAACTTTAATGAAACCATACATATCAATCTTTTTTCTATTGTTAATATTTTTGTCTTGTTTTTTTAAAAAAAGTAATTTCCTACTCCACAGCCAGAAACTTCCTCCTAAAAATTTTTAAAGTTTTGCATTTGATATCTAAGTTCATAGTCTATCAGGAAATCTTTTTATGTATTATATTATAAAAATAAAGAAAATGTTATAGCTTCATTTATTACAGTTTCTTTTTTCCTTACTAATCTGTTAAGACACTTTTTTCATATCAAAGTTATGTATGAACATGGTTCCGTGAGTGTCTGTTCTGTGCCATCGTTTAGTCTGTCTGGACTCACACCAGCACCACAGTCTTATTCACGATAGTTTCATGAGTCTTGTTTACCTGGGATAGTAATTTGTCCTTCCTGTTCCTCCTTTGAGAGTACCTTAGCTAATCTGAGTCTTTAGCATTCCCATATTTAAAAAATCAGTTTTTCAAGTTCCACCAAAAAAAAATGTGATTTTGATTAGATTGCACTGATTCCATAAGTCAATTTGGAGAACACGAATCTTTATGCATTTAAGTCATTTTGTGAACAGGAACTATTGTTTCATTTGCTTATGTCTTCATATTACCATTCAGGGAAAAATAAAGGTAATCATCTGCATATAGGTATTTCATAGTTTTTGTCAGATTTCTAATTTTTTTATATTTATAATTTTTGTTTTCTTTATAAATCATGTTTTCAAATGATATTTTCCAGTTGTTTCTTACTGATGCACAGAAATGCAATTGACATAGGTTTTAAAAATCATTCCTATATTTTGCCTCCTTACTAAACTCTCACATTTATAATATTTATAATAATATTCTATTGATTTACCTGTGGATTACCTACAGACACTATAACATTTATTTTTCTGGTCTTCCTGGGCTGGCTAGAACTTCCTATAAATTGTTGAATGTAAATGGCAGTAGTGGGCATTTTCATTTTTGGTTGTGATTTTAAAGGGAATGCTTTGGATACTTTCTTTTTTTAAATGATGTTTATTCTAAGTTTTCTGTAGATATATGTCAATGTGCATTATCAGATTAACAAAATTCTCTTAGTTTACTAACCACTTTTGGAATTAAGAATAGGTGTACTTTGTAAAATCATTATTTCTCCAGTTATTTAAATGATCATATTTTTCCTTTCATCTCTTAATAGTTTGAATAATATTTATGATAGATTTCCTAAAAACTAGCCTTTTATTCATAGAGTAACTCTAACCTAGATATCACATATTATCTGTTTATATATTGTTGGGTTTTGGGGCTAAATACTTTGTTTAAGATATTTGCACCCATTTTCATCAGACACTGGATACTATAATTTTCCTCATTCTGTCCTTACCTGGTTTTGAATCAAGGCTATACTGATCTTGTAGAATCAGCTAGGGATTCCTCCTGGCTGTAGGAATATTCAGACTTTTAGTTCTTTTTGAGGCTCTCTTGACGAGTTATAATTTTCACATATTTTTTGTTGTTAAATTTGATAATTTATTGGCATGAAATTGTTGATGATGTCCTCATATATTTTAATCTTGGTCTCATCTTTTGTCATACCCACCTTATTCATGTAGTATTATTTATGACTGATTTTTATCCCTATCTATGTATCTCTCTCTCCCTTTTTGATCAATCTCACTGAAGTTTATTTCAAACCAAATTTAGCTCTACTGATGTTCTTGAGAATACCTTTATATGCTATTTCATTGACACCTGCTTTTATCTATGTTATAGTTACATCCTCTTCCTGCTGTCTTTGAATTCATTCTGCTATTCTTTTTATAAAATTTAATTTGAAAAAGCACATGACTTTTCAATCTTTTTTCTGTTGTAATATAATCATCTAGAGCTCAACAGATCTGAAAAACACTGCTTTTACTGTTTCCCATAAGTTTTAACATACAGACTTTTTATTGCCTTTCAGTTCTCGGCTCTTGTGTTTTTGCTTTTTAATACTCACTACCATTTCTTCTTTGGATTACCATGGATTACAATCTACCATGGGTTAAGTAGAAATGCATTCCCTAACTTTTCAGTATATGGGGAATTTTTAATTTGCCTTTTTATTATTACTTCTTCTTAATTGCATTTCATCAGAGAAGCTGTTCTGTGTGACACCTATTCATTGAAATGTGTTGAGACTTGCTTCATGGCCTTGTCGAAAGCCGGTTTTAAAAATATTCGATATGTCCTTAAACAGAACAATAGTATTTTATAATAGTATTTTATAACTATTGGATGCTAATTTCTATATAGGGCTATTAGATCAAGCTTGTTGATGCAGTCTATTCTTTATTTTTACTGATTTTTTGTCTGATTGCTATCAGTAACAATTGATAGAATTGTTTTGCAATTTCTCATTATGTGGACTGAGATGTCAAAATTTTATACGTTTTAACAGTTTTTGCTACATATACTTATACATATACTCTAAGGCTATTTTGCTACAGCTATCCTTGTTTAAATTTGTCATATCTTGCAAGTGAATTAAACCTTTTATCATTGCATAGCCACCTTCTATATCCCAATGATTCTCCTTATTCTTAAAAGACAGTTGGTTTATGAATAATATACCTACTCCAGCTTACTTTTGGTTATTGTTTGCCTTATGTATCTTTGTTATACTTACACTCTATCCCATTAGTTTCTTTATTCTTTAAGAATATTTCCTATAAGCAACGTCTAACTGAATTAAAAATAATTCTAAGAATCATTTAATTGGTTTTATGTATATATGCCATGTTTATCATATATTTGTATATATCATTGGTCATTTTATGTATAATTATTATGATTATTGAAAACTCTGGAGTTTTTTCCTACCAACTTACTATTAAATTTGTTTGTTTTTCTTTTCCTAAATTTCTTTATTGTCCTTTCTTACTTTCTTAAAAAAATTAAGCTCTTTTTTTCCCTTAACTGGTCTGGAGTTTATATAATGTGTTTCTATTCTTTTAGCCATTACCGTTACATTTTTCTATGCTTATTTAACTTAAGAAACAGATATTAAACAACATCTTGGCACTCCCACTCTGAAAAATAATAGACTTTTGGAACACTTTAGCTTTTTTGGTGCATTCACTTTGAAAGTTTCTTGTTATTTTCTCAATTTTAATTTTTTTTCTTTTTTCTCCTACTGTATCATATATAGCTATCATATAGTCTGTGTCTGACAATTCCTGCACCATCAGTCCTCGCAGGCTGCATGCATCTGATGTTTCTTCTCTCTGCTGACTCTCATTCATAGTGGCTTGCCTCCCAGTTGTTCTGACAATCTTTGTCAACTTACTGATCTGATTTTGTGGTAGTCCTTAAGGATAACTTGAAGGGGGTTACTTCCCATTTTTGCAGGTAGCTAGTGGGTGCATCTCTCCTAAATTTTGGTTTACAGCAGGAGTTCCAAGTTCTAATTCTCCAGCTGTTTGAAGATTCATTATCCCCACAGCAGTATTGCTATAAGGATCCACTCCAGGGCAACCCCATGCCGTCCCAGATGCCTGCTGGTCCTACTACCCTGGCTCCCAGCTGTTCTAGCTCTGCACTGCTCTGGCTTCAGCATCCTGCCTGGGCATGCTTTGCTTTGAGTCTCCCACCTTTGGCTCCTAGGTGCTCAACCTCAATTTTTACTGACTCCAAAGTCCTGATTGCGAGCACCCAGGAGCAGTCCTCAGCCATTCTGGGTCCTATTCACATTAATTTGTTTGTTCTGGGCAGTTGAGGCTTTTCTGTAAACCTCTTACGAATTGTGAGACACCAACTATCTCAGAAAGTATGTCCTATCCATGACCTAGTGGTTGCAATGGGAGGGTCCCTTGAAGCTCCTAGTCATTCATCACATTGAAAGCAGAATCCCTGGCTACTCTTTTGTCTCCTGGGGAAATTTTTTAAGTCCTTACTCCTCACTGTTGAAGCAATAAAAGCTGAGGTTGCCCTTTTCTTGAAACTAGGGAGGAAGCAAGTGATGCAGCAAACAAATCTAAGCCAATCTTTGAATAGGAATCTAGAGGCACTGGGAAGCAGAAGCCATGGGGGATGTGCTTTGCATAGATGGTGGCAGATACCGTCAGGTTTCAGAGATAACAGTGCAAGAGATAAAATGAAAGTATCCAATGACTGAAGGCGATGGTATTGGGGGAAATGCTGGGGCTCTCCACTGGGGCAGTTCTGTAACATGTTTCGGGCATGATTTCTGAATGTATAGCTCCTAACTAGTTCTCTAGGCCTCCAAGAAATTCTTAAGGAACTTCATATCCTTTCATAGTGTCATTTTAAGAGCTGATTTCAACTATGACCCTTTCAAATACAAGAATGCAAAACCTATTTAATGATTCTCAGTGCCACCAATGACACGAGAAAATGATGGCTAAATTCTTACTGGGCATTCCCCGTATCATGAAGACATCTGGAATTTTTTCTTAAGATAAAGAAAGAGGGTGGAACAGAGGCTCTCAGGTCACAGAAAACAGGAAGGGCTGTTCAAAAGGGGGAAAACATCTTGATACTAGGATCTTTACTTTTGCTGCTTTATTTCAAGAGCATACTATGAATATTATGACATTTTAAATGTTTCTAAGATAATTATTTTAATGGTGTGAAGAGTAATCTTACAGTCTAGTAAACAAGTGACTGGTTGAGACCAAGGAGTTGAAAATAAATTTTAGTGATCTGTCATAAATTTACATCATAACTCCTAATGATAAAACATTAATTATTTTTTATCAATAAACATATGGAATCACTCAAATGGCCAGTTTTAAAATAACTGGCTCACAATAAAAAGATAAATTCAACAGGTTATTCTTTAAGTCATTGGAATTGTGTGTGTCTGTTTTCCTTTTCTTTACAAAAAAGGGTTCTTGAAGTGTTTGATCAACCCCTGACTCATTGCATTTTATAGATGTATAATCTGGACTCAGAAAAAGGTTAAATGATTGATTCCAATGTCATCTCCTGTAGCCCCCAAAAATTTTTCAGCAATTCTACCTAATTTATTCTCTTATTACTAAAAAAAGCGACATATTTGCATTTGTTTTGTTTCATCTCTCAAATGAACTATCTACATATAAAAATAAATAACATAAACTAGTAATTAAAAAATAATAATCTTGATATTGCTCAAGGAAACATCAGAGCAAGGGAAGAATTATACATGTAGATTGGCTCTCTTCCTGTTTGTTTATCTTGCCTAATAATTTCCTTGGTACTGGGAAAATATTTTGCATGACTTTAACTTATATCATTCCTTAGAATATTACTTATGGCTTCTGCAATTGCATTTTTCAGAAGCCATTTAATATCAGGCTTGTTGGGTCATGTGCAGTTAAAAAAGTGATTTGCATCTGTTTATAACACTTGTGGTCCACACAATCCCACAGAATTGTTTGAGAAAAAGCTAAAAAAAATTTGTCCTCTAAAATTTCAAAACCTCCAGATGCTATCGAGCTCAATAAGCATCTTATTGAATATTTTAAAGCCTTGAAAGTTTTACTACAGAACCTTTTAAAATTGTGTTAAATGACAAGATTTGTGGATTTTTAAAGTTACCTCTACCTTTTTGAGGGAGAGTGGTTATAGGTGTAATTTAGCAAAATATTATAATTCTCCTCCTAATTGTAAATGTTTTATATTTTTTGTCTGAAAGAAAAAGTTCCTTAAATAATAATGGACATAAAGCTACAACGAGACATGCTTAATTCTCTGAAGAAAATTATGTTTTCAGTCTATTTTGCACATTCGTTTCTTGAAGGTGACAGTTGTCAATTATTTTAAAATGTCAAGAAAGGTACTTAAATAAATTCTAACTTTTATTGTATACTTGGAAGTAATAACACATCTTTTCTTATTTTTTTGTTTTTTATTATAGGCCACTTTCTCTTAGAATTACATATTACACAGATGATTGTAAATAATAAACTCTGAAATTTTAATTTTAAATAAAGTTATTTGAATCAAGTTTTACACTATTTTACAGTTTTCTGCTTTTTTAAACACTCTTATTATATTTGGAGGAAAGTATCAATTAGCTGCTAATCTCTCTTTAACATCTATTTTTTGTAAGGTTATCATACCGAGAGTAAGCAGGGATTATTCAAAACCACAAGCACAATATTTATAATTATAGAAGATTTTCTGTTCGATCTGTTGAAAATTTCATTAATGTAGACTTATTTTCTTATGTTAATACATCAATTTTGCTGGACTGTTTTCATAATAATAATATTATTGTTATGAAATAATATTGTTATGAGGTTTTGAGGGTTTGCATTATTTCCTAGTAATTTTATAAGGAACGGGGCTTCACATGAGGTCAATGGAGTTTATTTTAAAAATTAAAATAAGAATAAAATCCCTTTATACATAATTATAAAAAATTTCATTAAGAAAAATTTTGCAAAGAGCAGGATAATTTAAAGAATAAGGTAAAATCTCTAATTTGGCCACTCAAAAATAAAAATAAGTATTATTGTGCTTGTTTTTCTTCTGTTTATATTATATATAAAATAATATGTATTTGTACATATATATTCTTTACTACTGTTAGGGTCATATATATATGTGCATATCTATTTCCTTTTATATTAAGATTAATATATTTCTGAATTTTTTCACTTAACATATACTTTTGCCATTTACATTATTAAATATTTTATTGAAACGTAATTTTAATGGTTGCAGTGAATTCCAGTGTATGACTATTCCACAATTTATTTGGTCATTTTTTTATTGCTGGAAATTTACGTCTTCAGTTTTTCACTCTTTGAACTCTGATGAATAGCTTTGTCTACTTTTTAAATATTTTCAGGATATGAGATCACTGAAGTAACCCATATGAATCATGTAAAGACATTTGATATATAGCCAAGTTCTTTTTGAGAAAAGTTTATCTTGTAACATAGCATGTTGTTACTAGCATAACTAACTTGACACAGTGGGGAGGTGAGACCCTGAACCAAAGCATCACGAAATCTATCTCCTTACTATTGATGGAAGAATCATTCTTTTTGGCTTTCATCTATTCCATGAGTAGGCTGGTTCATCCCCAGTTGGAGACATAGCTTTCCCTATCTATTGTGGAATTAATGAAAGCATTTATTTAGGGGAAAAAAATGATTCAATTTCAATATTTTAATGAATACCTGGTATTATAAGTCTTCCTATTTTTCTTGTTTGGATTTCTCTTTCTTTTTTTATTGGCAGAATACAGACTTTATAAAACGTTAAGAGATATTTTCTCTATTTTGTAGTTGGAATAACGGTAACACATCTAAAAACGTCAACTGAAAATATGAAATTGTGTCCAAATTCAAAGTTCTGGTTCCCATAATCTTATTTTGCTAGGCCCACAGAGATGGTTAATTCCTAATAAGTAAACATGTTTTCAATCACTAATGATATACACATACAACATAGTGACAAAGGGAGCAGAGATATTTTCTGTGGGTTGTTCTCAATAGAATCTTGAAATCTGGTTCTGTATGGTTTTGGTAAGTTTGTCCAAGATGAAAACATGTATTTAGCACTATTGACATCAGACCTTTGAAACGCAGCTGTAAACATGGTATTGTTTATAATTTCAATGAAACCTAAAATACATTACCTTTCTGCTAAGGAAGATGGCAAGTGACAAGGGTAGGTTGGGATTTCACTCTTTAGTTTCCCAGATTTCTCTGGGTTCTCTCAAGATTGCCAGATAAGAGGTGTGTGTGTGTGTGTGTGTGTGTGTGTGTGTGTGTGTGTGTGTGTGTGTGTGTGTAAGAAAGGGAAACAGTAATTCCTTTTGGAAGAGTGACAATCAATCTTAGTCTAACACTAGTTTAAGGCAGATGTTCTTAGCAGAAATCTGCTGAAGTAGATTATAAACGCTCTGTGGCTCACATTTCTTTTAACCTTAATTTCAAAGTCCTGATCATGTTTAAGAAGAAAAAGAACAATACTCAATCTCCCAGCCTCTCTCAACCTCCCTTTCCCAACTCCATTATTTAGTGAAGAAGGAACAAACTTTCTTATTCTTATTATGCCTGAACTTGTTCATTTAGAGGAACTGAGTCTTCTTTAAATCTACTAAAATATTGCCACAACCACGGTATATCTTAGAAATCTGATCAAAACTCTGAAAGATAAAGAATGTCACAAAATCCATTCAGAAGATTTATACACTATGACTTGTGTATGTATTTACTTTTGATTTAGTAGGCATGCAAATTCTTTACAATAAAAACTCATTAAGTCCAGCTTTCCCTCTATCAGTTTTACTTTTGTACTATATTTGGGCCTTAAAATTAACAATATGCTGGTGTGGGTAAGGGTTTCATGTATTGGTAGTTCTCCACTTTGTAAAATATATTTTTCTATTACTTTTTTCCCTCCTGGAATTGAAATTAGTTTTGCTACAAGAATGGGTAGTTTTATGCAGAGTATGTCATTTGGCTTTTATGACTTTATGTAAAAATTATTAAAATTCATTTTCTGAAGCATAGATCTTTGATTTGAGGAAGGATTTAATCTAAATATTCATAGCTCCAGAAATTACACAACTCCTTGTTTTGATAGGATAGGAGCAAGCCCCTTGAAATTATGGTGTACTTTGTTAAAAACAAATTGGCATTTTATTTTTCTCCTATTGTTGAATTATTTTATTGTTTGTAAATTTAAACTGTCATTTTACATCCCAATATAAAAAGCTGCAAGAAAATGTTTTGCTTCCCTTTTTAGCCATGAGGAAATGATGCTACTTTCAGTAGAGCAACACTGAGGTTTTACAGAGTATCTCCGCACAGAATCCTAATACATCACTAACTTCTTCTTTATAGCTTTCATTTATTTATTTATTTTTGCAGCTTCTCTCACTAAATTGTGAACAAACTTATACTCCTACTGTATAGGCAAATATGCCTTTGCTATATTTCTGTCTATCCTGAGGAAATCAGTTAAGTTTCAGGATTTCTGGAAAAGTAGCAGAGTTATCTTAATGATAAGATGTGCAAAAGATTATTTACAAAAAAAAAAAAAAAAAAGAAAGAAAGAAATCCAAAACAAACTTGATAACATTTTGGCCTTTTTACATTATGTAGCATTCTAAAGCATTAGACTTCCTCAAACATAGCCAAATGCTGTTTTCAGATGGTCTTAAGAGAAACATGAGAGTAGATGGACAGTTTCAGAAATGGAAATGGGTTGTCTCTTTCTCAGATTTTCCGTGTGTTGCTTTCACCCATGAGCCAGCAGCAGTGTCTGTTGATTTCCCATTGGAGGGATAATGAGAGGTAGTGCGATGCTTGTGCAAGACAGTGGTGAATCCCCTACGGCTTGCAAACCCTGACAATCAACACAGCCACATGCTTCAGAGCAAAGGAAACTTTCTCTTTTGTGCATTTGAATTATTGGACACCATTTACTATGAATATAAATAAAATACCTTCCCAATCTTAGCTAGAAATAAAGTCAGACTTTCAGCACAGAGATATTGAAAATTATCTCTACCTGTCAGTATCCCATGCCTTGACTCTAATGAGGCTAAAAAGTAAGCCTCTCTAGTTTTCTAAATATTAAGTCAATGTTAAAAATATTAAGGAAAAATTCCTTTATTGTGTTAGCATATACTAAGTACACTTTTAGGATAAATACCCACAGAAAATTCTCATTCTAGTAGCAACATAAAACAAACCCAAACACCTACCAAAAACTAGTGTAATTTGCAGAAGTTGAAATTAGATACGGGCTTGCTGTTTACTTGAAAATGAATGTATGGCGCATGGTGGATACTAGATTTATTTAGGGGATCACTTTGTAAGTTATATAAATGTCTAACTACTATGCTGTTAAAAAAAAAGAAGAAAATGAATGACAGAATCAATCGAATAACGATCAACTAATTGCCATACCACTTCTTTTTTATTTCTTTAGGCAGTTAGCTGATTAAAAAGGAGAAAATGAGGTGTTTAGACTATTAGAATAGCCTAAGTAGTATGAGTTAGGCTGGGGAATGTATAAAATATGTGTTTAAAGGTGTTAATTACAATATTCAAACTACTCTTGGAAATTCCCTTAAATGAACCTTGGAAAAGTTGTAAGCACCTAATTTACATTAAAGGAAGAGAGGTGCTCACACTAGAAGCAAGAGGGAGTGAATGAGACCTACTGCAACAGGAGATTACCATCTCTCATGTATTTATTGGGTGGAATGGCCAACTGAATGCCCCACAATCTTTAAATTATTTCTCTACTTCAAAAACAATTTTCTGCTAACAATTGAGTTGAAGTCAAACGCGTGTGTAATGGCAGTATAGTCAGTTACCGTTCAATTATAGGTACTTGTTTCTTGACTCCTCTAGGTCTTACATGTGTTATGGAATGTAGTTTACCTCTAATTATTTCATTTGTTTAATTTTCTCTTTTCATCTGGATTATAAATTCCTGGTAAGAAAAGTCTGTGTCATATGTTTCTGTATTACCCAATGTTGGAAACTCAATAAGGTAGTTTTTGCCCAATAAATGCTTTTTACAGTCAAATTAACCCTCAAATATTTGCTGGCATTCAAAAGACCTACTATAAAGAAAGTATATTTTATCTACCTCTTAAAGACCTCTTGCTGTGCTTGGTATTGTGGTATTCTATTATTCCCCTTTCTCCCTTTTTTCCTATCACCCCACACTTTTCAAATCCCATAGTACTAGTCTTAGTGATTCATTCATTCAACAGCTATTTACAAAGTGATTTCTAAGTGTCAGAAGCTGTGCAAGGCACTAGACCAAGGGACATAGCTAATTATTCTTTTCTTGTTTCCAATGCATGTAATTGTTAAACAATGGTCAGAAAAGTATCCTTTTACTTCTTATTTTAGACCTGCAGTATTTATAGAAAACGAATTAAAGCCTGTGCCAGATTCAATCTATATGGACCATAATCCTTATGGGAAAGTCAGGTCGTCTTTGCACCTTTGCTCAGTGCATGGGTGGGGGGAGAGGAGAGGGCGGAAGTTGTTATGAGACATCTGCATCCACGAGGATGGCGCCTTGCCAAAAGCTTAACTGGGTTCCCACAGAGGCCAAGGTGAGCAGGAAACAGGTTGCAGAAGTGACGCAGGGGAAGCCTGGTGGAGCTGCTAAACTCCAGCACTTGACACAGAGCTACAGAATTAATGGCCAGCACCATTAAAATAGAACTTAATGACCTTGAGGGGTGCTTACAAAGTCAAAGTGATTCCACTTTCCAGATAGAAACTACCCTTAATAAACAGACTCCTCATCCACCCTAATAGGCTAAGGGTAGTAGAGTGATGGTCCCGGAGAAATTGAAGTCAAGTCAACAAAACTTGATTTTTTTTCTAGTGACTAGCATAACTTTCTGCTATGAAGGATGATTTCAGACATGAAAAGAAGGCTTAAATCCACCCCCTAACAGTTTGTAAGCGAGGAAATTTTATCAGGCTGGCTTAAAAATTTGTATTTCCCAACTGCATTATTTAGATGGAGTGAATGATTTACCAGATTTGCTTTCTTTGGGACTAGGAGAACCTAGGATTGAAAGAAAATAGAGAGAAAGCGTCGGTTATTTATCATCTCTGTTCACTGTGTGAGATGCTGAGATTTCCATGAGGAGCAAATCTAGGCAGAGTTGCTTATAAAGTTTGCAGTTTGTAGGAGACACTGCATTTAACCAAATACTTACTAACTTGAAAAGCATCTAAAAGGGAATCTTGGCTTCAATTTGAGGATCAGGCTGATTCTTACATTTGTGTGTCTGCACTTTATCGGAAGATGGTGAGTTTTGCTTAGGAACTGCCCTCAGCTTTTATTTCATTTTGAAGTACTTATTTGTAAATAGGCAGAAAAACCTAACTTGATACTTAAAACAGTACCATTTTATATTTTTCATAAAAGCCAGCAGCCCACCTATTTTAATAACACTGATACAATAAGACAACTTGAATAAAACCAACAAAATCAGTTCATAACGGGGAATGACATTTTGCTCCCCTTTGGACAAGGTTTGAATATCTGTGAATATGTCAGAATGTTCTGAATGTCCTAACTACCACATAGTCACTAATAAATTGATTTGTTTGTAACAAGACAATTCTCTCCAATTTCATTTTTGAAGTCTTGGGCTACTTAAAAAAATGCCAGACATGACTAGAAACATCTAGTGAAGGAGGGGGACTCTAAAGAACAAAGCTCTTGATATGAGAAATTATGTTCCTTAAAAAAAAAGAAAAATCTGTGATCCCTTTTTCCTTTCTATGACATTCTGATGCCATTTAGTCTTCCATTTCCTTTTGTTCTTTTTCAGTGCTATGTGTGACTAATGCAATTCAGATGGGCTTGTAGCCATGGTAACTACAGAGGGCAGAAATATAAGTCTATTCACGGGGGCATCTTTCACATAACCCACCTGTCAGTTTCTTGGTCACTGATATACTGAAATATACTTATTAAAAATTTACAATAAAATCACTGTGATTAGTTTTAGTTTTTATCAACTTCCTGTTTCATTTTTAAGAACTATTTATGTGCCGTACTGCTTTGGGATTAAAGAAAAGGAATCATATTCAGAAATAAATTTAGGCTGCGATTTCCATGAGACTGTTGAAGAACTGCACAAAACATATGTACTAGGTATGTATTTGTTGAACTACCTATTCCTGGGATACAGAGCTATCTTGGGACTATTTCATTCTATATGCACTCTATGTTCATCAAAGCCCTTTGAAAACTATTCATGTATAGGATATCATTATCTTTAACGTTGTTGGATAATAAGAAATTTGTTACCAAGCAATCACTTTGAGAAATTTTGTTTTTATCTTTCATGGAAACAAAACGTATACATATCAGATAAGAATTATATATCTTGTTCTCATTCTATTTTAATTAGCTTCTCCTCCCATCTTTCCCAATTACCTTCGCCTCCTTTCTGAATGAACATTTTTGTTCATCTCCATTGAAAATTGATTTGATTTTCTTTCCCATTATTTTCTTCTTTAGTCTACAATTCCTTTTAATTGCTTTGATTTCTAGTTCATAGAATCACAGAATATTAGAACTGGAAGGGTCTCATAAATGATTCACTTCAACAAATGCATTTTATAGATACCAAGAGCTCCAGCCTCAAATGTAAGGGCCTCCTCCACATCGCCTCTTTGATCACAGGCAAGACAAATATAATATGTCCCAGAATGAACTCTTACAGTCCTTCAAATCTGCCCCTTCCACAGTGTTTCCAATCAAATAAATTTCATGAGCGTGTACTCAATTGCTTGCGCCAAAAATCCTGAGACCATTCATGATTTGTTTTTCCCTCTCAGCCTGACATCCAATCTATCAGCCAGTCTAAATTTATGTCTTAGCTTAAAACATGAATGCTATCTTTAAAAACATCGTCACTGACTCTCCCCCCCGCCCCGCCCCTACTCCTCAACATATTCTATCTCTTTATGAGGACTGTTTTCCTTTGTGGAGGTCTTCACTATCTGAAATTGCGCTGTATACTGTGTGGCTAAAACATTGTCCCCACACTGTAATGTAAACTCCTTGAAGGGGGGACTCCTCATACCTTGTTCACCAATGTATCCCCAACTGCAGAACAGCGCTGATGTGCACAGAATATGCTCAAAAAATTAAAGCTGAAAGACTGAGTAATTGCATTAGTTGAGTCACTGAGCAGCTATTTAGTAACAAAGCTGTAAAGAGAACCTGAAAATTATTTTCCTGTTGGTACTTTCCTCACTATAATAAGCTGCCTCTCATTGTTCTCTCATCCTTTTAATATTTTGCTCACAATATAACTTTTTGCTTTCGAATACAAAAAGCAGTAATACATTTACATACTTCTAAATTTTATGGAGCTTCATAGATTGCTTGTTCTTTCTCAATGCTACCCTATCTTCAGAAGACCTAATGATATCATTCTTTCCTGTCCAGTCCAAGCCTAGCTGACATCCCTTTCCTAAAATCTAACCCGTTTTGGAACAAATCGTTCTGATATTGCAAACCAGTGTCCTTCATTTTGCATCCAATCTACCAATATATTTTTAGATGGAACAGTTAAAATATTGCAAACCACAGCTGTGTGCTGTCTGAGACTTGGAGTCCTCTTCCAAATTCATGCAAGTTATTGAATGAATACACACAACACAGTTCTTTGTATTGTATGACCGAGGTCCCCCTTGGCTGGGGACTGCTCCCAGCGCCTAGAGGCTACTCTTCTCTAGAGGCAGTTCACAACGTAGCTATGGTGGAATTCCAGGCCTTCATGAGTACATTCCTTTGACTTCTTGCTCTGCAACCAGCCAGAGAAAACTTTCTTCTTTTAGGAGATCAACTAATTAGGTCAGGCCCACCTTAGCATTTTCCCTTTTGCCATATATAACATATCACGGAAGTGATGCTTTATTATGTCCATAGGTCTGCATTCAAGAGAATCCTACACAGCATATACACCATGGGTGGGACTCGGGGAACACCCTTGAATTCTGCCTAAGATTTTACACTTTCCAGTGAGTCAGAATTGCTGAGGTATACAGAGAAATGCACATGTCAATAGAATCAAAATCCAGATACTAATTACAATCAAACTCTTTTCAGGCTGGGGTATTTCGCTTTCCCTCAGTATCTCCACTAAATGTGTCCCTTGAGATGATACCTGATGTTAACAAAAACATCCCATGCGCTAATTAGTTTGGAAAATTTGTAAACTGCTGTCTATTTGTTTTTAATTGCATGACCTTTCAGAGCCTTTAATAATCCTATGGAATCTTTAGTAAGAAGCGTTTTCCAAACTTATCTGAACAAGGAACAAATTTTCATGCTAGCCTACTGCACAGCTATGGTGGTTGTTTACTGCCAGGATTCTTCCTGATTAATCAAGTTTTTTTTCCGATTGGTAGGTGCCTGTCAAGGATCTAAGTATTTTTAATATCACTCCTGCTCCAGAGCTGTAGTTCTCAACCCTGCCTTCATATTAGAATCACCTATGGAGCTTTCAGAAATGACTAATGCCTAGGTTCCAACACCAGACATTGGAATATAGTTTTAGCCTATGTGTACTGTTTCCTGAATATAAGACCTAGCTGGACCATCAGCTCTAATGTGTCTTTTGGAGCAAAAATTAATATAAGATTGGTATTATATTATATTATATCATATCATATCATATTTATTATATTATATTATGCCCAGTCTTATATTAAAATAAGACTGGGTCCTATATTAATTTTTGCTCCAAAAGACACATTAGAGCTGATGGTCCGGCTAGGTCTTATTTTCGGGGAAACACAGTATAAACTGAGGCAGATAGTTTAGAAATATGTTTTAATGCTCCAAGTATTTAAGAATAATAGCCATACCTACACTTGTTGAGAGTATTCTACATAATAGGCATTGCGCTACGTGATTTGAATCAATGGCGTTTTATTTAATCTTTACCTAAAAACTATGAGGTCAAGATCATTAGATCTGTTTTACAGAAGAGAAAATTGAAGATTCGAAGATTTAAGTAACTTGTCCAAAGTCCTACAAGGAGAAGACATGATTTGAAACTAATTTGGCCTGTCTCTAAACCCCATGAAGTTATTTAATCATTCTGCTACATTGCTTAATAAATTGGGCTTTTGTCAAAAGAACATAATATAAAATCTGCAACAGTTTCAAAAGAGCTCCTCTCTCTCTGGACCTGTGGTTACATGATGACACAGAGAGAAAAGAAACCCTGCCAGAATTTTGGCATTGTGGTTCACTGAAGCAGGAAATCCCAGTCTTACTGAATTGAGACCGTAGAGCTAATGCAGGATGAAGAGAACGGATAGAACACCAGCCAGGAACTGAGCTTGCTCAGCATACATTTCCAGCTGGTTAAAACCTGCTTCTTTTTACCACCATGTTGAGCTAATATACAATCACTTTCTAGATAAATTACATTATAGTCTGCCACGGAGAGCCACCTATTCTATCATCTGTAAAAAGGAATCTTTGAATTTTTGCCTATTCTGACCAATCTCAGCGTGGCACATGCTGGAGATTTGGGGTACCTAGATCCAGTAATATAAAAGGCATCAAGGATAATTTCATTCATGTTTAATGTTTCTTCCTTTTTCCCCCCCACTTTCCTTTTAAGAGACTTAGTAACTGCACACATCACCAGTTTTAGCAAGCAAAGGTTGAGATATTAGATTAATATCTCTTTGAAAGCATCTTTCTATCAGACATCCTTTAGCATGTCACACACATCTTGTCTCATCAACACATATGTTCTCTGAAAGATGGAGAGCCCTGAGGCCTCCTAATAGGTATTGGTAATAAAACCACAAAATGTATTTGAGGATGATGGACTAAGATAACAGACTGAGAAAAAGGAGCCCTGGACTCCATTCTCATTGTTTGTAATAATTCACTATGTTCCTTTGAACAAGTATGTAGAATATAACTATAATTGTCTTCTAATAGAAACATGGTGAACAAGATGGACCTAAGATAATCTTGGCCAACTTGAAAAAAAAAATAGTGATCCCATTCAAATCAATAGACATTATGTTGAACACCAGGGTACAGTGAAGTTAGTAAAATTAAATAAGAACCAATCTCCACTCTCACAAAACTCAAAATCTAGGTAAAAACAACATAAATAAGTGGAGTATCTGGGAGAATTATATAAACTCGATTATAAAAAATGAAGATACAAAGTGTTTTGAGGAGGGAGTAGAGTTGATATCAGAGCTTTAAATTCTAACCTCAACATTGAATGAGCCCATGACTTCATTTCAGATAAGCCTCACGTTTTATCAACCAATGGACAATAATGCCATCAATTTTCAGGAATAGTAAAGATAAACTAAAAAGAAAGTTAAGGAATGTGAAAAGTGCTCTGGAAAGTGGAAAGCGCTTTATAAATGCTGGTTGTTATTATTATTGATCTGGGGAGGCTTCAGAGAAGAACAGATATTGGAAAGGTAGATGTCTTAACATCCCACTAATTGCTGTTCATGTGAAATTCAAAATGTAACTGGGCATTCTGTGATTTATCTGGCAACCCTACCTAGAACTTATTTTGGAACCTAACATTGGGCGAGTCACCCAGCAAGTGTGAGCCAGTCTGGGTGCATGGGGGATTGTTTTGTTCTTACCGGTCTGCTTCTTCCTACCTCACACCCCAGCATCAGGTCAGTTTCTTTTTTTAACAGCTAGTATTGCTGACTCATGCTGGACTTTCACTCCAATACTCTCCCTAGATCACCAGGCCAATGAGTAGGCAAGAATGTACTTTGTCACTCTCCCAGAGTGAGGGAAGGAGAGCTGGATATGCCATTGGAAAGTAGCCTGCACTGCTACCTAAGTCCCAAAACGTGATACATTCCAAAGGAATGACTGTAGCTGACTGATTTCTCTCTGAACTCAGGGAAAGTCCCTCTGAAGGAATCTGACATTTAATCTAAATGCAGAGTCCATTAGCTGTTACCTTATTGGAGTTATTTACAAGCAAATTTATCACTCTCTGAAGCTAGTGATTTTGTTTTATTTTATGTTTATTTTTCCTCTCTGAATGGAAGTCCCAGCACATCAGAAGGTTTGTGGTTTTGTGTCATTTTTGTTTTGGTTATGTTTGATTTTGCTTTCCAAATGAAAGTGTGGTGTCAGGAACCCTTGGGTGTTTGGAAAGACAACCAGACGCAGTGAAGGTGCCGTATCTTCATATTGGAGAGGAGGGGCCTATGTCCAGGCAGCCATCTGTGGGGGAACAGATTTTGGGGCTGCCTACGTATGTCAAGGATATTACTTTTATTTAGCTCAATCGTTACAGAACAATAAAAATAATATTTTTAAAGATCCTTTTACGCATGCTGTGTACACGTGTGAGAAAATGACAGTTGTTTCCATGAAGAGCTTTTTATACATATTTTTTTATTTAAGGCAGCATTGAGTGTGATTCTAATGGCACATAATGACTAAAGGTCCCCACACTTCCACAAAACCAGCCCTTGATGCTCCCTCTGAGGGGAAGTAAAGTAACTGGATACATTCAGCATCTTTCCTGAACAAATAGCATTCCAAACTGCCTGACTATTCCCCACAACACCACTTCCCCAAATATTTGCTGCAAATACCATTAGGTAAGTTCAAAATCAGAGGACATTGTCTGGAAGAAACTTTATTTGACACTGCCATAAAAGTCCCTTGTTTCAAAACTCGGGGTATTTTCGGGAGATAATATGTGCTGAGGGAATTTCATTTGTTGAGCCCTGTAACGACGTGCTCAGAATTAAGTGCTTTCTGCCAGACATCTGTTATGGAAGGAAAACGTATCTTAAAAGTGATCAGGGTTTGTGCCTGCTCTTTCAAGAACAGGAGTCTGAGTGATCTATCTTGGCTGCAACCTTGACTGGGAGATCAGTTAGAGAGAGAGAAACTTAGTCTGCAAAATGGCTCACATCGAAACCTATATAGGTCAACAACATTGTTAATGGCATAAGTTTTCTCAATTTTCACTTTCATGTCACTCAGACTTAGGATTTTAGAGGTAGAGCAGTATGACTTGAACACAGGAAATACAGATTTCACGAATGTGCACAACAGGATAGGCTTATAAACAGTTAGGTATATGGGTTTATACATTTCAGGTGGTAGCCTAGTTTTAAGTTGGTTAATCTAATTTACTTAATTGAAATAAAGAAAAGCCTTATGTTCCAGGTTCCTTTCAGATTATTTTTGTATATGTGTGAGTGCACACACACACACACACCCTTTTCTAAAAACAAAGTACTAATCAACAAAGGAAACTGAAATGGAAACAAGTCTCCAGGGTTCTCGATTACTAGTTTGTTCTAACTTTGTTCCCTTAACACTTTATTAAAAAATAGGAACATTTAAGTCTAACAATAATAATGTAACGTTATCACTGGAAAAAAGTAGGAATCATAGTTAGTCATACCAAAAAGGGGTAGTCACCCTGCTTCAGTAAATATAGGACTAAGTCAATTCTTGAGTGTTATTTCTTTGGACACCCTAGAAGACTATTATTTCAGGTACCTGCTCTAAAGGAGCTCTCAAGCTTCTGACCTAAAGCTCCTTCCCTCCAATGGAACATGATATGTACAAAAATAATTACAACACATGTCTGAAGGGAAGGTACGGGGCCAACTGACCCATTAATAGGAGGTACAGTGCCACAATACATTCAGGGGCCCAAGAAAATATTTAATTTTAATTAAAAAAAATCAAAATTAGAAATAAATAGCATCATAATACATATACATATCCATTATTAGATAGATATATATCAATGAGCCCAGCCTGGATTACATTTTTCTCATACCACTGCAGTTACAAAATATAATTTTTCAAAAATATTTTATTACACAGAAAGAAGCTTACAAGGCAAAAGCGCCGAGATCCCACAAAAGTTGTTCAATAGATTTGGGAAGGCACCTCAGATTAGGAATTGGTCAAGCCCTCCGGCTTTCAGAGGAAGGACATGGTTTATAGCTGGGGTAGAATCAAGATCGCCTCAACAAAGGAGCCCACGCGAGACCCAGGATGGGTAGGCTTTCACTTATGATGACAGGAAAAGACATTCCTGGCAGCAGAAAGCCATAAGGAAACATTTTGTAATATAGCATGGACTAATAGTTCCTTAGAAACCGCAGTATGCTTCTTTTAATTCACTTTGAGAAGAAGCACAAAGGACATTATAAAATGATGTGTGTGTTGGTTGATTTGCTTAGAGAGATGCCCAATTTTACTTTTTTTTTTAAATATCTTTCTCAATTCTATCCTTAAATAATATATCACTAGCCATCATACAAAATTATTAAATCAGGTCTTCACAAAAAATCCAAACATATAAAACAGACACCTTTTGAAATTGCTAATTGAAAATACAAAACAAAACAAATCAACATGATATAAAAAAATTATCCCCCCGCCACCTTTTATCTCTACTTCTATTAACTTGATTTTCACCAAACTCAGGTTTCTGATGGCCTTAATTTTTTTCTTTAAACAAAAGTAAAACACAATTTAAAGGTAATTTTTAGAAAGATAACTGACAAGAAATGAATCATGGGACTTTCCACCTTAAAACAGATAAAGTTGATGCTCCTTCAGAGCTAATTTAAACACTTAATTTTGCTTTACACAAATCTTGGACTGGGCATTTAGCCAAAATGTATTTCCCTTTATCTTTGAATGAGATACATCGCAGTGGAAATTTAATGTGGATATTTTAGGCCCATTAGCATTTTTTTCTCAGCTATATCTATTTTCTATTTTGGATGCCAGGTAATTCTGACAAATGGAAAACAAAGTACTTTTTGTTGTTGTTGTTTCTTTAAATAGCTGAGATAACTTCATGCCTCAACAGAAAGGTATTTGAGGGACTTTACTTCTCTTTGTCTAACCCTCAAATTGTATATTCACCTACATGGTAGGTGCTCTGTTGTAGGTTATGCAATGAAGAGAAGAGAGATAAACCACAGTGGTCAATGTTTCTTCCACAGGCCAATAGATCCAAATCAGTGTTTCAGTTCCTGGCCTATTCTTGGGAAAGGACAAAGCAGGGGAGGGAGGGGGACAGAGACATCCTTAGAGGTCAAATATCATAGCAGTAGCTTATGATGAGCCTTCCCTGGGCCAGACACTGTGCCGTGAGTTTCACATAAATGTCATTTAAATCTTCACAACAAATGTTCAGAATAGACATTATCTCCTTCTTTTATAGAAGAATGAAAGTATTTGAATTGTTGCCAAATAAATGATACAGGAAATATACACTACAGAAGTTCAGAGGGAAGGAAAAATCACTGGAATAGGCTATTCCAGGATGATCTCAGGGCAGAGCTTGAAATATGTGTGACATTTGGACTAGCAGAAGGCACAGAGGGGGTATTTCATAAAAGATGAGTTAAAGAGAGCAAAAGGAACATTTGGGCTCCGGTGACCAGGGGGAAATGGAAGATAAAACTAGAAAGGCAGTTAGAGGACATGTTAAGAGAACGACTGAAGTCAGGCTTCCGGAAGCAAAGTCTGAAGCAGGGACTCAGGTCTGTGTGTCTTGTCATGGGTGTGCTGTCAGGAGCAAGGGGGCAAGGGCAGTAGGTTTGGGCAAGCGAAGGTGCTCAGCGTGAACATGGTCTCATTTGGAGCCTGGCTGGAGCTGCGTGACACAGATATGGCACCAGCGCGTTGGCCCCGCGTGAAGCAAATGGCACAACCTGAGTCCCCCAGGACTCCTTTGATTGTGGGCAGCCCTGAGTGGTGCAGCTCACTTCTGGGGCTCACACTCGTCTGAAGGCAATTCTGCAGAGAAGGGCGCAGCTGTCAACAGTCAGCAGACCACACTCTCAGCATCTGAGAAAGGGAACACCTCATCAAGGGGATGTCCACCCTGGAGAAACTCAGATGCCATGCTTTCTTTTTGGGATTTTCCTCACTGAGTACTAGAGGTCTATTAAAGGAGGTTGAGGGGGGATTTCCAGATCACAACACTATTCTGGGATGAATAATATGGAGTGTTAGGAAGAATGGATTAAAAAAGTAGGTGACTAGAAAGACAAAGACCCTTTTATAGACAAGAATGATAATATTTGTTCATCAGTTTGTGTAAGATAGTGTAACAAGTGCTTTACATGGATTCTCTCAATTCCCCAAAAATAATGTCCAGAATCTTACTTTATTACAGATAGGGGAAAATGAGCTTTCAAAAGGTTAAATAACTTGCACAAATGCCCCTGCTGGTAAGTGGAAGCCTCAGAGAAACCACACTTTATACGGCTTCCTGGTAGATAGAACTCCATAATTGTGAGTGAGGAGGGAGGCCATTTGTACTAGTTTCTTATGGCCTCTGTAACAAATTACTTCACACGTGGTATCTTAGAGCAACAAATTTGTTCCCTCACAGTTCTGCAGGCCAGAAGTCAGAAATCATTACCACTGAGCTGAAATGCAGGTATCAACAGATGACCATTTTTCAGCCTATCACACTGTGGAAAAAAGTCAAAGGTTTTTGAAACCATGTGACCAGGAGAAGAATGGCATTAATGGAAGAGAGAGAGAGAGAGAGAGAGAGAGAGAGAGAGACCAGGCAAGTGATTAGAAATAGAAATGGAGAAAATTGGTTTGTGATGTATTGAGTCTGAAGTGTTGGCAGAGTATCCAAGTGAACAAATCCAGAAGGTAGTCAGAAGTCTGTGACTGGAGCTCAGAGGGAGTCAGAGATATAGATTTAGCACTGTGAGTAGGAAGGGGTGGGTGAGGCTGATAATGTCACCATCACTACCCAGAACACAGTCTGCAGCACGAGGGCTGGGCCTCACCTCTGCCTGCAGTGAGCCCTGCCTGCTCGTTCGTCCTCTCATCCAGGTGCCCTATAGTACCTACTCCCAGCTGCACTGCAAGTGCTCCTAGACTGCCTGTCCGTCTCTTGCTTATTTCATTTTGATTCTCCACTTCTGTTCTCAGCACAAACCCAAGGCCCCTCTGTCTTTTAGAGTCCAATCGAATTCAGCCTTCTCCTTTCCCCACCCACTGTGGACCTGCTTCTGCCACATCCAATCCTTTACTGGTCTTTTTCATGCTTTTCTATAAAATTACAGGCTTTACTTTTCTTACCAGGGTGTCTTAATAATAATAAAAAAAGTCTTATCACTTATACTATCTGAGTTCTTCTCATCTCGTGAATCAAAGCTAGAACATGGGCGGGTTCATCTTTTCTCACTTCTTATTGTTATTTCAGACCACTGAAATAAAACTGTCATCCAAAAGCTTGTCATTTGAGATCTACAAGCCCTATGTATAGTCTTATCACTCTTCATTTCAAAAATTATCTTCCATTGTATATGTCTTTTCTGAATCTGCTTCCAACTTCCTTCAGGATTTAGTAGAGAAATCTCACCTGTCCATTTCATCCCATATCTATTTAACATGTTTACCAATTTGAACTGTGTGCTGAAAGCTCTTCTGGGGATTCCTCTTCAACCTCATTGCTCTTCCTCTTTATTTTTTTCAAAATGTTTCTCACCCATTACCTCTCCACTCACCATTCATGAAAGTGCAGATTCCAGGCTTTCAACTTTAGCTTGGCCATTAAAAATCTCTGACTGTCCTTGCATTGCTCTTTAGCGAGAACATGATGTTATGAATTATGTTTCTTAAATGGTCCAGGCTCAGTGCTCAGGATACAAGATGAATCTGACACAGTTCTTGTGTTTAGCAAGTTCACAGTCAAGTAAACAAGATAAATACATAAGTGACCATCTTGTATACAGAGTATGATGAAAGCTAGAAGAGAGGGATAAGTGGTGAGAAATTTCAGAGGATAAAAAAATTACTTAAAGAAAGATAAGGAAGGCTCAGATTAGAGGTAGCTTTTGAGTTAGGTAGGGTATAATCATGGGAAGAGAGGGAAAAGGATATTTGAAAGTGGATATCAAGGGGAAAGCTATAAAGGAAAGAAATGTGCAAGACACAGGTATTTTAGTTTTGCTGGAATCCATGTGTATTAGTTTCCTCATACTGCCATAACAAAGTACCATGGACTTGGGTGGCTTAAACAACAGAAATTTATTTTCCCACAGTTCTTTAGGCTTGAAAGTCTACAATCCAGGTGCCAGCCAATTCAGTTCCTGGAAAGGGCTCTCTTTCTGGCCTGTAGATGCCTGCCTTCTTGCTATGTCTTCAAGTGGTGAAGACCCTGTTCTCTTTTTTTTCTTTTTATAAGATCACTGATCCGATCACAGGAAACCTGCCCTCATGACTTGATCTAACCCTAATAACTCCCAAAGTCCTCATTTCCAAATGTCATCACATTGGTAGATGGAGCTTGATCAGATACAGTTTTTTAGGGGGTGGAGGGACATAATTCAGTCCATTGCACCACGGTACAAAAAAGGAAATAAACTGGAGTGGTAAGAGAGGTAGACTGGAGTAAAATTGTGGAAAGTATTAAAGTCGAGGCTAAATAATTCTTATCTTACTTGATAAGAACTGTGAAACCATTAAAGATTTTTGAGCAGGGAAATGCCATTATTCAGTACAAAATTAATTCAGTAAGACTTATCAAGTGCGTGCTATGTTTAAGGCACTGCCCCTAGTATGACTGGATACATCTCTGTAATATGACATTTGCATTTAATGAGCTCCATTTTAGTGAGAGATAAGACAGCATATATAGTTAATATGTCAGCATTTACTATTAATGATATTAATGGAGTGTAGTCTTAGACTAAGAAAGTCAACAGTGCTGAAGAAGTATGGATCTCTTCCCAGAGTTGTGTTTGGGATAGTAATGTGGCGACAGTTGTCAGGAAGGTTTGGAAAGGTCAAAGAATGGAGGTAGAGAGATAACTTTGGCTTTTATTAAACAGTAATGTAGGTGAGGAGTAATCAAGACTTCAGATAAAGGGGCAGTTCTAGGAAATGGCTGTGAGAGACATTGAAGAGGTGTAACTATGATTTGGCAACTACTTAAATTGGAGTGAGGGGGGAAAATAAGCTGATGTAACTCATAAGAAGATTGTTTTGAGATTTTTCCTCTGGCTGCCTAGTTAAAGAATAGTGTCATTAATGGAAATAAGAAGGGTGAAAGGTTGTATTTAGGTACAAATTAGATTTGGATTTGAACTTGTTGAGTTTATAGTGACAGGATATCTAGACGGGGTACTGAAATGTAGCACAGCAGCTGAGCTGATTCATTAAGACTAGAGGTGCAGATCTTGAAGGCGTCAACTAGGAAGTTTTGCTTAAGCTTTAGGAGAAAATGTGATCATGGAGAAAGAATAGAAGTCAAGGGCAGAGCTTGGAAAACACCTACATTTATTGACCCGAAAGAGGTTCAATAAAAAGCAGCCAAGGAGATAAGAGTAGATAGAACCTAGAGAGTATGTCACAGAGCAGAGAGTTTCGATATGGAGGATGATCAAAGGAGAAAGACCAAGATCAAAGAGCTTGAGAATGGAGCATACGTAGCTCACTGCCTTTGGTTCCTCTGTGCTCACTGTTTACCTATAAAACAGTAAGTTTTAAGATAGAGTTGTACTTTGATTAGTGTCTAAGTGCCAATAGCGGGAAGAATACAGTAAGATTACTTCCAAGATTTTGTTAGTGGGAAGGGAGGGGTGAGAAAAGATGGACACTTGATTTTTCTGAGAAGAATAATAATAAACATTGGGCAGTTAGAGCATAGCGGCCATTCTTATAAGTGTGTTTTCTGCATTTACTCATTTAAGACTCACGATTCTATGAGGTACACTATTTGTAGTGCCTCCACATTACTTATTATGTAACTGAGGATCAGAGCAATAAAATAACTTGCCCAAGATAACATAGCTAATGACTAACTTTCAGAACTGAAACTCAAGTCCTAATAAGACTTACTCCAAAATGTGTGGTCCTAAAAACTGTGCAAACTCTCCAGCCAGTCTGTAGATTTGGGAAAGGAGAGAGAAAAGGATTGAAAAAGAACACAGAGAGGATGGGTCCAGGCGTGATAAGCCACTTCCATCCTGTCCTCATTGACAATACAGACTCCAGACTCTCTCACTCCTTTCACCTTCTGCATCTCTGCTGGGCCGTCTTCCAATCTTGTATCACCCCAACTTTCTTGTTTTTCAATTCCCACTTCCAGTTTTATTGAGAAACATATAAAGCATGCAGACACAGTCCACTGCATATTTCGTAATTAGCTGTAGCTCTTTCTCCTCTACTACCTAGAAATAATTTTTGTCATCTCTTGTGGGTCACCTCAGTCATTCTCCAAAATAGCCATTGAAAAACTTTATTTTCCAAAAAGCAACAAATTCACTTTCTTTGTATACTACATACTATTTATTATTACCAGATCAACTTTCCTAAAGAATAAATAGTATCAGCACCCTCTTTGAAAACCTGAAATGTTCCCCCATTGCCTGTAAGACTTCTGTTCCAATTCCTTAGCCTGTTATTCAAACCCCTCTTAAGTCTGATCCAAATCTTTTTATTCCTTCTACTTACTACTTCCCTACACTCTAAACCATCCAGAATACTCATTATTTCTGGCTGTTTTTTTTTTTTTTTTTCCCCTTTGGGTCTTTGATCTTCCCGCTCCCTTAGTTTTGGATGCCTATTCTGTCATTTTCATTCACTGAAATGCTAAGTAGCCTCTTACTCCAAAGTCAAATGTAATCTCTTTGAGAGGCTTGATTAGTGTTTGAGACATTTCTTTAAATTATATACACCCCATAATGTTGCTGTTTTGTAGAGATCACAAGTGCAGCATTCCTTAATTCTTTCTCTTATTTGTCACAATTGTTATTTAAAGAACCAAGTATGTATGGCATGAAAGCATTATGACTTTTTTGTCTTAGCTTAAATAAACTCCAAGGTAACTGGACTTCTAAAGCACCTTTCTGTTTGTCTGAAATCTACTTTAGCAATAATTTTTTTTAAGACCCTCTGACTCAACAAATAAAACTATATGAGGTCACACAATTAAGTTCGCGGACTCATCCTAGAGAACGTGCTACACACCTCATTACTGAATATCATGACAGTCACCTTCAAAGTACTCCCTTTGGGAAGTTATGCACTGATGCCAGTGCCTAGTCCACCCTTCAAAGCAATCTGGGAACTCTTTTTCTGGAATGGCCATCAGAGTAGTCGTCGTATTACCCTTGATGTCATGAATGCCATCAAAAGGTTTTCCTTTCAATATTTCCTTTACCTTTAGGTAAAGAAAGAAGTCACTGGGTGCCAGATCAGGTGAGTAGGGAGGGTGTTCCAATATAGTTATTTGTTTACTGGTTAAAAACTCCCTCACTGACAGTGCTGTGTGAGCTGGTGCACTGTCGTGATGCAAGAGCCATGAATTGTTGGCGACAAGTTCAGGTCGTCTGACTTTTTCATGCAGCCTTTTTAGCACTGCAAAATAGTCAAGTTGGTTAATTGTTTGCCCAGTTGGTACAAATTCATAATGAATAATCCCTCAAATATCAAAAAAAGGTTAGCAACGTTGCAATAAGTTCGCGAACTTAATTGTCAGATCTCATATTTTATCAGTGTTAAAAAAATGAAAAATAGCACTACCATTAAACTTTTGATGTAAATATTCTGGTCTCTTTTTATATATGAGTATACACTTAAAAATTTTGAATTACATAATTTCTGTGCTGTGTTAAAAACATTATCAGCATTTCCCTCTATTATTGAAAGTATGTTAACAGCATGGCTCCAATATATTCCATGTTCCAAAATTTGAATATATTTTTGGACATTTAAGTTGTTGGAAAACATTTATTGTTGTAAATTAGCCTATCATGAATGTCATTTGTTCATAAATCTTTGTGAAGATCTTTGAATATTGCCTTACATTAAAATCTTTTCCAATTTAACGGAAAAACAAACAAACAAACAACAGCACTCTCTCTTTTGAACTCAAAATATAACAGGCAAACACAGATCTTATCCCCATAGAACTTCCAAACTCTTGCTTTTACACTTACTTGGGATAATAAGCTGGTTTCAAAGGTTCACAGTGAAAGTCACATGAGGTAACTTATCCAAATATTCTCAGCACTGATATGTTCTGAAGTATTTTGAGGATATATTATAGGCCTAATTCATTCTTGAATTTCCTATACAGTTTACCACAGTTACTTGGCCTTAGCCTACTCAATAATGATTTATTGAATGAATGAATGAATGATGCTTTTAGATGTAAAGTTATGATGATGAAAATGACACGATCAATAGATTGTTGATACTATTTTGGTGTGCAGAGGAACCCTCTTCTCTCCCTGCCCCCATATTTTATAGTATAACAATTTCTTCTGTAATACATGGTATTCTATTACATTATATTTCTATAAATTCTGCCAATTGCTTGTAGATAAGAAGTACCAAGTTTTATCACTGTTTACGTAATAATAAAGACAGAAGTCATTTGACTTATGATAAGAAAGAAAAAAACTGAAGAAAATTTGAACCCCAAACTCATAAAAATATGTACTGTTAAGTTTATACATTTTATAAATTCAGAAATGAACATTTTTTTTTCTAATTTTATGAACTGTAACAAATTGAAAATGAATCTGAGGGAAAATATAATACTTTTAATTGAATCTTTATCTCTCAAGGCCTGACTTTGCTAATTTCATTCTATAAAAATGTACCAAATGATTTAATTTTGAATCAAAATTATTATGTAATTATGTTTGGTGCATATGAGTGAGTTATATAAATTCTATGATGGTAAATTTGTTTCCATTAAATTATTTTTTCCATGGTCTCTTTAGAGGAAATGACTCCAAATTGTTAAACTAATTACAATTGAACATCAACTAACTGGAACTTAAAATTGGATAATATTTGATGCAGTAAGCTTTTATGAGAAAGAAGTAAGTACTAGGAATATAGGTTGGAAGTCATTTATCCTCACTGCCCAAGCAAATTCCGTGGTGTGTTGTGGGTCCTATACCAATTCATTCTTTATTGCTGTCATTTCTTCATCTTCTATTTTATTTATTCAATAATGAATATTTACTGAAAGTGCTCTACACCATGTACTGTAAATCTATGTTGAAAAATTAAAGTTTGTAATAAACATTCAAGGACCTTAAATAAATGTTAAATTACATCAGTGTAGTATACTTATGAAAGCAAGAATATGGATTGTGATGACTATTAGAATCTACAACTCATATGTCCTGCTGCATGGAGTATAATTGACTAATGGTCTCAGCAGCTACCCCTCTGGAGCCATCACCCCATCAGCGCCAAGGTCCTGCTTCCTACAAGCTGCTTTTAGCCACTGACTGAGCATGGCTGCAGTGCCAGTCCAAGCCCACTCCCGAGAGCTGCAGAACTTCCATGGGCGTCTTTGGTTCAGGCTTCCCTGTAGAACAATACTCCCCCTACATATTTTTCCTTCCTTCTCTCTCTTTCCTATCCAGCTCAGAATTTTCCTGCAGTTTGAGGGTTCTCCCACCTTGTGGGACTCCTTCCCTTCTATCTTCCACAGGCATTTTCATAAATCTCTTGCAGGTCGGCCATCTTGGCATCCACCTCACTGGAACCTGAACTGACGCATGGATTGACATGTTACTGAGGCTCTCAAAGCTTTGCTATTCAAAATGCAGCACACCTTTAACTTCACCTGAAACATACTGCATTGGAATCTTCCAGGTAATTCCTATACACAGTTAAGTTTGAGAAAGCAAGTCTGAAGTAATGGGCCAATCCGAACAAGTTTCCATAGAAATTAATCTCATTATATTTATAATCCCAACATTTCTTAGGAATATATATAGCCAAAACGTATATCATCTGCTTACTTGATATTTGTTATAGTGAATTTAAATAATGGCAGAAACACCACAACACACTTCCTTGGTTCAGTGAATTGAATCCACTACTCTCATCCTTCAGTTCTTTAAGGCCAGATGTGCAGCTTCCCTGTTTATTTGCAGGTTCACCATTTAGATAATGACAACGTCCACGTCATCCTTCAGCTCTTCATAGATTGTTCACCAGTATAATACTTCTGAGAATTCTATATTTTCCATATAGTCAGACTAAACTGTGGTAGAGACTACTGGTTGCCTACATCAATATCCACTACCCCTTCTCCTTAAGAACAAAATGCAAATTTTTGCTGCCCATACTAGGGTTAGCTAAACTCCTCCTCCCCCCCAAAAAAAAACCAGTTAAGCAAAAACTGTATTTTTGCAGTTGTCCTGGCTGCTAGTTCGGGTTGTAAGAGGATATGTTGTATGGGATTTCCAGGAAGCATTCTTAAACGGAAGGGCCACACCTTTTTCTCATCCTCCTCCTTCCTGCTATCTGGAATGCAGATAGAATAGCTAAATTTCCAGCAGCCATCATGGACTACAAGACAATGCATCAAGGAGCAGCAAAATAGGAGAAACCTGAATTTTTCATGACCTTGGAACTGCCATGTCAAGCCTAGACTGACTCTTCAGGAATTCTTTAATGTCAGATGAAAAGAAATTTCTATTGTTCTTTAGCCACGATCATCTTGTTTTTTTCTATAACATGCACCTAATCCTAATATAAATTATGTACCTACTGGTAAGCACATGCAATGATTGAATAGGTGTTTTGCATTAGAAAAATATAGATGGACATTTTGGTAAGGGAAGATAGAAAAACAAATAGGGGGCAGTGCTACAAGATTTAGTTGTATTTTCCATAATGCTTATCTTGCTTTAATAAGGAAAATAAACATGTAATTAATACTTATGGCTATAAAATATCCAGTAGTATAAAGAGGAACACTTTTATTTAAGTTTGTGTGTGTGTGTGTATGTGTGTGTGTGTACACATGTGTGGAAAAAGAAAAACAACGATTTATATCCATTTGTTCATTTATTTGTTCATTAATGTATTTGTTAAAACAAAATTTATAAAATGCCTATCAAGCACTATACAAGATATCGTAAATTCAAGGAAAAATAGAAGAAAAGTCCTTATGTTTAGGAGCTAATAACCTAGTGGAGAAGACAGATTATCAATACTTTGTAAAAACGCAATGACACTAAATGCAAGGACAGGATGTACAGCCTTAGATGAGACGTAAACGCATATAGGAATGAGCTAGGCAGACAGAATAAATTGAGGAAACAATATCAATAAAAGACAGAAATCTTATGTACAGGAACTATTTTATGTAATAGATGAAGGTGAAGGGTTGTGCAAGACTATGTGCTTTATTAAACATTCTACTACAGAAGGTGAAATTTAAATCAGAGAATAAGGAGCCATTGAAATGTTATAAAGCAGGAAGTGACATTTTCAAATTTGTGCTTTATTTAAAATGCTCTGTTGCCACATAGTGACTATGGGTTTGAGGAAAACAGCTCTGGAAGCAAGGAGATTAACTAAGACGTTATTTTAGTAGTCTAGTCAAAATATAATGATGGTCTGAATTCAGGCAGTGGCGAAAGGGCTGTGGAAATAGGGAACACAGATTGAAGACATCTATAGCAAATGAAATGATCAGGAGTCAATAATCTAAGTTCCTGGGAAGAAAGGGATGAAGAAGAGTTAAGAATGATTCTGTGATTTCTGGATTGAGTGATGACTAGAGGGTAGTGCCACCAATTGTTGTTAAGAAAAAAAAAATAATGTCAAAGAATTCAATAAGGATTTGCATCCTGTTGCGAGAGCCTGGAAGGGCAGTCGCCACATTTCAGTCTCTTCCTGAAAGTCAAGGAGACATTAACCCCTCGGCAGGGCCCTACCTCCCTGCATGGTACTCGTGAAACCAGTGGGGAACAACGTCCTGACACACAGGTTCAGACAGAGTGAGTAACACAGCTTTATTTGGGAACCAATATCCCTCCAGAGGCCAATGCTCTGGTAAGCACAGAAGCATATACAGAATAGAATAGAATTTAATAATGAACCAAGTCCCTGAGTTAATTGAGATGGAGAAGCTCTCTGGTCTGGAAGAGACAACTGGGCTACAATGGGTCTGAGGCAAGCTGGTCTTGCAAAGAAGAACTTTAGAGAGTCCCAGGGTATCATGGCTTGTCCCTCGCAGAGGGTCTTAGCCAGAGCACCCAGTCAGACCACTTATGGCATTGCTCTGGAGTTCTGCTTTTATCCTCTTTTCCTTGCACTTGTTTACTTCTTAGGTGATAACTAGAAGTTGTTTTGATGAACGTGTTTATCACTCAACTTTGTTATGCTCAGTCTCACAAAAACATGTTTTTCACTTCACCCTTATCAGTCTCACACATGTACGGCCATATTCCTAGCTCACGATCCTACTAGTAAACAACTTGTTTTGCAAACCTCGATCCAACATGTATAATATATTTTATATACTCTACACAATTCCCCAAATCTCTGTATGGAACCCAGAACTTACACTTGAACACAGATAGCCAGACTTCCTGAATTAAAATTCTGAGTCTACTCGTTTTGACTATGGATAAGATGTTTAACCTCTCTCTCTCTCTGCCTCTGTCTCTGTCTCTGTCTCTCTCTCTTTTAAATAAAATGCTTGTTGTAAAATACAATGTGTGTAAGGACTGAGTTAGTACCTATAAAAATACTTAGAACAATATCTGGTACAAAGTGCTCCATAAATATTGGTAATTATTATTGCTGCAGTAACAATATCATGCATCCAGATTAAACTGGTTACTCAGGAATATATATAAAGAGAAGTTGATTGTGCATAGACTCCTGGGAAAAGTCAACAGTTAAGGGGTTTCAAGTAATAAGAGCCCATGCGGGATTTGAAGAAGAAAAATATTAGAGAAGGAGGAGAAAAATCAGAGTTAGGTATAAAGAAGCCAAGTACATACTAGGAAGCTTCAAAAAGAAAGTGATCAACAACGTCTGATCTAGCAGAGAGGCCAGTACGATAGCAGTATAAAAATGCTGATTGTATTGTACAGCTAGGAGATGACCAATGAAGTTAAAGCAAGTTTAGTGGAGTTGAAACCAGGGCTGATAGGGTTGAAACCAGGTGGTAGAGAGTTGAGAATAAAAAAGATAAAGAAAGGAAATAACATACCCATATACTGACGAGAAGCTGAAGTGGGTGGGAAGTGAAGTAACTGAATAAATGAGAGTTGAGGTCAAAAAAGGGCTGTTCTGTAGACAAACGAGCAATAAGGAATTGCAGGAGAGAGAGTAAATGATCCATGGCGGGAGGATGGGAGAAATAGAATTAATGAAACACATAGAGGGATCAGCTTTGTGCAAGAGACACTTAATGTTGTTATAATTAAGGAAAGAAAAAAAAAGGAAAGGAGCGGCTGTTGATGTTTATGGGGTGAAAGAAAGGAAATGAGATTGAAGGAGATCATGTCTAATGACTATAATTCTTTTTAATTGATGTAGGAGGTAAGGTCACTGGCCAGCCATTGATACTCCTATGGCTGCATCATTCAAGACGCCCTAACAGAGAACTTAGCATATGTTAGACTTTGCTGGAAATACCAATTGCTGCAAGGTAAATTGTTGACTCCTAAGAAAATTTTCAATCTATCTGATGGCAATATATGTACGCATAAGAAGTTACCAACAATGGAAGGCAGAACATGATCACTGCCAAGTAAGTTCAGCAGGCAGTAAGAACTCTTGGGATCACTAAGGGGAAATCAATATAGACTTTCTCCTTGGAGAAAGACTTCTGTTGGGACTTTGAAGAATCAGTAGGCTTCAGATAAGCAGAAAAGAAGGTGAGTTTGTGACAGATGGCAAAAATCAATGTAAGGAGAAAATGTGAGATTTTTGGAGTAGAATGTTATTAGAATAATCTAAAAGCAATAGTGAAAGCAGGAGACTAGAGTATTTTGCAAGATGACTAAAAACTTCAGAGGGATTTGGAGGAGATGGACAATAGGGTGGATATTTCTGTGAAGCAAGCTGAGCAGAGGAGACACTTAGGAATGACACTGTCTGAAGGTTTGATCTTCTGATACTGAGTCACTTTAAAGGAAGTAACCAATCCCTGGAGAGTGATTGATGAAATGGGATATGGTCACTTTGGTGTGGGGCCCCTTTTAGGGTGTCAGGAAGTCTGGGAAATGATGGTCATGTACTACATTCTTGGTTCTCATCTAACCCAGCCATGTTGACTGAGGAAATTCTAGAATGGAGTTGGGTTCTATACCACTGAGCAAACTATCTCCATGTACACAGACTTCTTTGTATTCACACTTACTCCTCTCATGCCACCATCACCAGCACAGCTATGGATGCCCCAATAACAGACACATTCAAGAGCTAGTAAGGCATGGGGCTCCTTTAATCGAGTGATCATGGTTTTTGCCTGTGGATTTGTTTTTGTTTTTTGTTTTTTTCTTTCCTATCAAAGGAATTTCAATGACTCTTTCTGTTCTCAAAATCCGGGTTACAAATAATAAGCAATAGATGGACATCCATCTGAGCAAACAGGATGCCCTTTATCTCTGTGTCAAGTCTTAGGCTCAGCAGACATCTGTCATAAGCTCCCAGGGTGTCTGAGCCAATGTTAGAGTCCTGGAAGGATAGGCAAGTGGATGAAGAGCCCAGAGACTTTTTTGTTTTTTCTTTTCTAGACTGCTGGCTTCTGAGACAGATTTGACATGATGGTGAATGAGGGGGTGAGAAAAGGAATCACACCCAGCAAGAATTATTAGTATTGTATTAGCGATACATCTGGGATGAGGAGGCATGCAGTTCCCTGGTTTTCCATTATTATGTGGATTTAATAATTTTCTGTGTGTGAAATACCAGGGAAAAACTGCCAGTACATGAGGCCTTTTTGAAAGTTTTCTTTTGAGATAATTATTGACATGGGTTTTGAATGCAAAATATCTGCATTTTAATTCTAGTCACAGGCAATGTGCATAACTTCAGGGTGTATGCATCTCTGTGCACGTGTGGAGAGTGAGGTTACTCTGAAAAGAGATGTAATTTTCCCATCCAAGATGGCTCATTTATTTTGATAGCTGCAAATGCACAAAAGAGAATGGGAATCGCCTTTGGTTGCAGGTGTCCTCATGAGTGCAGATTGGTGGGGGCTGGAGGGTGGAAAACCTGTAAACTTCCTCTCCAAATAGAAGCTGGGAAATCATCCAACACGTCCCACTTTCCTGAGAGGAAGCAAGATGTGGGGACAGGAAGGCTGTGTCAATAAAACAGCACAGCAAAGCCTTTTGCGATTGTTTTTGCATCATAAATATTCTGCAGCCAAGCTTACGAAATTTTGATTCTGAACAATTGTAATTTTCTGACATTCTTCAACGAAATTGAAGAGGAACAGAGTTTGTGGTCCTAGTGTAAAACAACAGAGAGAGGAAACTTCAGAATGGGAGCCACCCTTGTCCATCCAAGAGCACTAATTACGGCATGGAAGATTGCGCTTCCTCACCACAACCTGCCCAGAAAGAGGAGGATATGCTCGGCTCAGGAGGGGTTTCCTGCTGGGGCCGTAGCCTCAGCTTCTGGGATCTTACTTGACCAGGACTTCAGAAATAATTCATTCTACCATTCTAAGATAGCTTCCCCAAATTCCTCTAGGACGCTTCCAAAACACTAAGATAGCTCACCTTCACCCTCACCATCACCTGTTTCCCCAAACACACAATCTCTTGACATTCAATTCCTGTGGGTGATGACTCACTGGAATTCAACACAGTCTTTCCCAGTGCCACCGGCCCCTCCTCTTCTTCCTCTGATTGTAATGGCCTCAAATATCCCTCATCTCCTCATTCCTTCCTAGCAGCAGCTGCTTCTGGGTGACAGCCATCAAAATGGGACAGAGAGAATTATTCTGCCTCCCACTGCTCATGCCACTTAACTCTATGTCCCGTCTAGGAGCAGAGACATGTCAGGACTGTTTAAAGAAGGCTCTCGGGCTGGGGACCTAGCATGATGACACCTGAATCACTTTGATGAAATCCCTGAATCAAAATAGCTTGGTCTCTGTAGCAGGTCTGTTCCCTGTTTTAAGAATCATAGCTTTATGTGCCATGTTGTACTGCAAGGGAAATGTCCTGATAGAGTTATGGAATGACAGTATGAGAGATCCACTGTGTTAGGCAAAGCTGTTGTAGGAACATGTTGGGTGGAAAAATGAGAAGAAAAATGGTAAAAGGGCTTTGGACTAGAACTTGTACAACTGCCATATATTTTGTTTTCTCCCACTCCTTTATGTAGTCAGCAAATCTTTGTTATACACCATCTGTATGCCAGGCATGGTTCTAAGTAATAGAGAAACAGAAAAAAGCAATGTCAGACAAAAAAAAAAAAAAAAAAATAGATTGCTAGAAGACAGCTTGTATTCTTGCTCAGCACATATTTATGGAGCATATATGTCCCTATTTTCCAGGGATAGTTGTGGTTTCCTCCTACTGTCTCACATAATTATTAGTACTTCATCATTTCACTCAAAATTTTTCTCTCTTTGGTCAATAATTCACATGGTCATGCTAACTCTTCTATGCCTAGAACTCTATGAGGCACTGGCTATGCAAGAAGAGCTGGTCTTCAGGAAACTCGCAGCTTAGCAAGGTAAACAAGCACACAAACAAAATAATTATCATTCAGTAAGTGCTGGAGTGGAAATAAATACAAATGGCTAAGAGAACTTGCTTAGATCTTGGCAAAGTAGTAGCAGTTGGCTGGAAGATAAGAGGAAGAAGGTGGAAAGGTGGGATGAAAACAGATTAGAATTAATCACTATTTTGTCTCACTGGAATAGACAGAAGGAACAGTATGCGCCCCAAACTGAAGAACCACGAAGGAAAATGGCCTGTAAAGGGAAGTGCATACAGTGCGAGATTCAGATAATTTACATATGACAATAAACCAGAGTTTGCTAAAAGGATAGCATAGAACTAGTATAAATATCTTCAATATACGCTTTTAAATCTCTTCTGTCCTTTTACATACTCTGCAGCCCATCTTCTCCCCGCCCCACCATGACCACCACACACAGTTCAAGAATGGAACTTATATGGAGGTGTATTCATCTATGTGATAGTGTCCCATATTTATATACCGTGTTTGCCCGAAAATAAGACCTAGGCGGACCATCAGCTCTAATGCGTCTTTTAGAGCAAAAATTAATACAAGACCCGGCATTTTATATTATATTATATTATATTATATTATATTATATTATATTATATTATATTATATTATATTAATTATATTATATTAAAGACCCGGTCTTATATTATAGTAAAATAAGACCGGGTCTTATATTAATTTTTGTTCCAAAAGACACATTAGAGCTGATGGTCTGGCTAGGCCTTATTTTCGGGGAAACACAGTATATTCCACTCTTCAGCTGTGTGAAAATCTAAGGTAAGGGATGCTTTATGCAAGAGAACCCAGAGAGTGCAAACTTCTCCTGAGCACTTTCTGAACTTCTCTTTTTGATTTTTCCCTTCCCTCTTTCTTCTTTTACTTTCCTTCTGTGAGAGAATTTTGGTTTCTTGTCTTTAGAAACAGCTACACTACATTACCCAGCCACCTTGCTGATAGAGGAGCCTTTTTCTTGCTCTCTGAACAATGGAATGTGAGGAAATTGTATGCAATAGTTCCAGGCCTGTACTCTAAATACTACTTTCCTATTATCAGTCCTGTGTGTCTAGATGGACACTGACTTGCAGCAAAGCTCCCTACTTCTCCACACTTGATGTAAGAGAAACAGCAATCTGAGTGTGTTAAGCCATTGAGACTTAGGGAGTGTTTTTTACAGCAACCAGTGTTCATTATTTTAAACAATACACCTTCAGTTGTTCCTCCTCACATTTTCTGGTGAAGTTCTGAAAAAGTCTGAAAAGGCACATATGGATGGTTAGAGAAGACTTATTCTAGCTTTTCTCTCATACATGCTTTGCCTACTCGGAACTGGACTAGGTGGATGAATACGACCTACGTTTTTGTTTTGCTTTGTTGTTTTTAAGTTTTTAATTTCAGTTGTGACTTTTGGAAACTGAAAAGCTTATGTCCTCTCAAGTGAGCCTGGGAGACCCCTCAGCTTATCTGAACATTCTCATATCCCAATTCTTCCTCCAACATTCATCAGAGAAACAAAACACATTGTGGGAAAATGTCAACTTTCACCCCTTCTATATTATTCAATGTTTATGAGCACAATGAATGGAAAGAGCAATAAATTGGGATTTGCTTCTTGGCTTCTCTCACTAACTGGATGTGGTTGGGGTGGGGGGTAAATGGCTAGAGGTAACTGCTCTGGCTCACTACCCTGCTCCCCCCTCCATCCTCACTCAACTATACACACTCTTATTTAAGATGTCCCTGCTTTGAAGCAGAAGCCAGAATTTGTTCATTTATTAAACAAACTTTGAGCCTCAAGGACCAGAAAGTTCTAGGGATCCAGGGATAAATACAACAAAGGCCATTCCCTTTTAAGTAGCTAATATCTGGTGGCAGGGAAACATGTCAACTGAGAATTCCAGTGAGGTTTTGATGGAAATATGAACAGCTAGTAAGAGAGAGGGCATGACTAACTATTCAGGGTTATCAGGACACGCTTCACAGAGCACTTGGCATTTCAGCTGGTTTCAAAAGAGGAGACAGCTTTATCAGGTGGAGCAGGAAAATGAAAAAGGCATGCTACGCGCATGGTACTGGAAGCTCAAAGGAAAAAGTTAGAAACAATGATGTCACGTACGGAGAACCATGAGGAATGCATTCCTGTTGGAGCATAATGTTTGTACAGATTGAAGAAACAGGTGGATTGGTTTAGATCGAGAAGGCCTTGAGGGGCAGCCTAAGGGATTTCATTTTTATTTATGGGGGCAGGTCTTTACAGAGCACTGCTGTCTCGATTTTGTTTACAGCCTTGTTATGTTTGACACTATTTTATCATTTAAATTGTGTGTGTCTAGGGCTTTCCACTGTCCCTTTGAAGCTTCCTTCGTTATGATTTCATGTTTGGTGAGTCAGAGGGAGCAAGTAGGATCAGGAAGTGCTGAACAATGGGACTAGGAACAACCATTCTCCCAGGTTGAAGGCAGCTGATAAGGTCAGAGGGTGGGGCCCCCTCACCACCCTGCACTGGCCAGGTGGGGACAGGGCTGGGGCAAACCGAAGAGCAGCAGTGTGGAAGGTCTCAGACACAGGTACACCTTTTACCCTCCTTAATACCATCATTTGAACCTGCAGCGACTTAAATGCCATACGCACTGAGTGCTCAACATGCATTTATTGCTGACGATGCCACCGACCTCCATCAAAATCCTTAGAATAAGAATGTGGTATAATCTTCCCAATGAGGACTCCCCAACTAAAATACAGTAGCATAATATGCATGTATATGCAACTTTCAGAGGAATTAACAGACGCTTTCTTGTCAAATAATGCACTTTGGTCTATAAATTGTAGAAATACGTAATAACGGATCTAGAATAGCAGAGCTGGAAGGAAGCTATGAGTTCACCTAAGTCCTTATTTCCATAGATGACAAAGCAAAGACCCAGAGGTATTTTGCCATGTACTAAGCCTCTAGTAAAATTTTAATATAAATGAAGCTCATTCCAAGATATCGATTTCCAATAAAAATCAAAGATTCCTATAGCCACACAGCATTGCTTTTAGCTTTAAAAATAATGTCAGTAAGGACCTCAGGATTCTTCTTGGTCCATTATTATTTTCCTCAGTTAAGAAGCTTTTGGGGTGGCCAGTTAGCTCAGCTGGTTCTAGTGTGCTGCTAATAACACCAAGGTTCCCTCAATGCCCACATGGGGCACTGCGAGTTGGGCCCTCCTTAAAAAAAAAAAAAAAAAAAAGTTTTCCACAAGACCGACTCTATGAAGGGACAACATTTTGCATTTATGAACAGTACTTAGCACCTGGTATGTGTTCAAAAATTCTTATCCAACGAGATTTAGCCATACCTTCTTGAAGTCCTGCAAAATCCTAATACTTCTATTTGCTAAACGTTAGAGATGTTCTTGAAACCTACTATTGAAGGAAAAAACAAACCATGTGTACAATATCACTACTTTATCACTACCAAATACTACTTTAAAAATAATCTTTTAGCATTTTCTGGAAGCTAATACCCAGTGGATTATTCAGATAGAAACTTCTGGTCTATGCTGATTCTGGTGGGCTTTGCCATGCTTTTGTGATCCCTGGCAGTCTCTCGCATTTGCAGGAAATAGTGGGATGACGAGAGAAAGCTGAATATGGGTCTGATTTCCATCCTGCATGTTCAGTTCCTCTTATGCTGAACCTGGAATAGAATAGTTCTCTTAAACTTAGCTCTTAGGCCTTCTATGGAATGAAGGCCAGTCTAACATCTCTGAGCCAGTGAATCTCAAAGGGGTGGGGCCAGATAATGAAGGATGTATTATTTGTTAACCATGTCAAATAAGGTTGACTATAATTTGAAAAATTATATTAAACAAAATATAAGACCTATTCAACCTGTATTTTTTTTCTTCAATACAAACTATAGAAAGTCAAGCTTAAAAGAATCACCTTGGCTGATTGTGAGAAGCAAAAGTTAGACTAGAGTTGGGGATGATGGGATGTATGCAATAGTTTGTGAATCCACTAGTTCCCAAGATAGAAAATCAGTTTCTAGCCAGAGCCTATGCTAAGTCTGCTAAGTCTTATTAGTACTAACCACCTAACTGCTATTTATAACAGATTTAGCTGGAGAATGCGATCCATCTTTAAGGAAGGCTCAGGAAATGGGTGTCACATTATTAACTTTCTCATGACCTTTCCTCCATGTCACCCAGCAGGTGCTTTCACAAGAGTAAGCCCAGGGTGCGGGAATCCCCTAAACAACAACAACAGCACTTGGAGATGATTTTTTCAGTTGATAACCCTGGAACAGGACCCCATGGAAGGAATCAGAATAAACACCTTCACATTCAGGAAATAACACATGTCACGTGCTGATCACAACCTTTTGCTCCATTTCTGTTCAAGGAATAAAGCTAAACTCTTGCCAGTTTTCCAGATTCTCAGGGTTTACCTCCTGCAACTCAAGTAGAGTAGAAGCAAGGCTTTAGGTCAGACAGGTCGGTCACACTAACTGTTGTAATTACAGGTACAGTAGACATAATTGAGAAGGTAGTTCAGCCCTTACAGGAGAGCAGAACAGAAAGCAAAGCACTGTTTTGGAGCCAAACTTTTAGACCATTGTTGGGTGATGGTTGGAGGTGGAGGAGGAATGGTTTTTGTTTATAAAATTTATTTTTGTAACTTTTCTGTTTCAGTAAAATAGATTCAAAGTGTTTCCCTTCTGATTAGTACTCCTTCAACCTTGATGAGTCATTTCTATTAATCATGTCACCTTTTTTCAGGAAAAAAGTATCTTGACAAATAAAACTGGTTGTAAACAAACATTTGCTAAATAGCACAACAGTATCAGGTTTCACCTGTAGTTTACAAATATTTTGAATTTTACTTAGGGGTAGGGACAACCTTCCTCCTTTTAAGGTAATCATCATATCAGTTCTTGTTTATGAAGTTCACATGCTATGCCAGGTACTATGTTAAGTACTTTATATTATCTCATTAAAGTCTCATAACACTCCTTTGAGGAAGGAAATATTATTATTCCCACTTTGCCAATAAGAAACACTAGAGAAGTTACATAATTGCTGAATATCACGTACCATGCTTTCCCCAAAAATAGACCGGGTCTTATATTAATTTTTGTTTCACAAGATACGTTAGGGCTTATGTTCAGGGGATGTCATCCTGAAAAATCCTGCTAGGCTTATTTTCTCATTAGGTCTTATTTTTGGGGAAACACGATAGATATTAAGTGGCATGGGATGGTAGTGTGCAGGGAAAGTGAAGGGGGCAGCAGGATTCATACCTAAACCCACTACACCAGAGTTGGTACTGCTGACTTTCATCTTTCTTGTAGGCAGTAATCCCTCGGAGACAGAAACCTTTACACTGTCATCAGCTTAGTGTGAATGAGTTTCAAATTCTTTTCTGAAGGTTATGAAAAGCAGAAAGGATCCCTAAGAGATCAAAAAAGCAGGGAGAATAATGTAGAAGGAAAATATGGCGTGGAATTGAAAATTAGGTTGCTGATAAGAGGGTGGAAAAAAAAAAAGAGTGGGTATTTGGGGTGGGGGTTCCCAAAGTCAAACTGCTAGCTTTACAACTTTATTAAAGGACAATTCTTAGTGGATACATTTCTGGATTTATCTTTTGATATATTTACCCGAACCCTTAATAACTCAGATAAAATAAAGTTGCTATGACATATTCAAAGTTATATCCAATTTGTTTGCCTTGAGTAATCATCAGTTTTACAGGCTTTAAAAAAGTGCCTATTTGTCAAGTAGATAGCAGGTAAAAACAAGTTGCAGAGATATTCTGGTGAGAGCTAATTTGGTTAGTCCATGTTGGGAGGAACTTGCTCCCAGAATTCTAGCATGCAAAATTTATAGGCATGCCACTAGTGGTGAAATTTAATATAACTTTAGATACAGGAGCAGACATTTAAAAAAGAATGATGTATTTTATCACTACCTTTACTTTATAACTGTGGCAAGCGATCTATATTTATCAAGTTTTCTTTCAAAATAAATTTATTTAGGTTAAAACTCCAAGTCAGTGTTAACTAAAAATATTAAGTAATATATAGTATAGGTGGTTTGCACCTACAGAACTACGCCAGGCAATATGAAGGTGATATACACTGACCTCATAAAAAGTGCTCAGTAAACTCTGCTGAATTAAATGTGGTTTATGATGACCTATGCCGAAAATTACTTTATAAATTCTTAAAAATTGTCATTAATAAAGTTTCCTTCTAAAAAAAAAACACCTAATCCTTATTTTAAATAAGCCAAATGTACAATATCAAACATATAATTTGAAAAATAAAACAATGCATTAGCTGCTGTACTTATTTTTACTCATGTTTATTTTGCTTTTGCATATGAGGTATCACAAACTAAGAAGTCAAATGAGTATGTCATCGATGTTAACAAGAATCAAAATATTTCAAATGTCTGTATTGATTTAAGTACCCACAGTCCCAACTCGAAGCAATTTGGAGCAGTAGATTTTCTGAGGCGATTATGAAATTTTTGTTATTCGGTATGATGGAAGCTGCTTCTGAGATGGCTACTTTTTGACAGTTCAGAATACCATACCATCACAAACCACAGAGAAATAGCATCTCAGACCTACTTAGCAACTCTCCTGTACAACCTCTTCAATTAACAGAAGAGGAAACGGAGTCCAGAAATGTCCCCAAAGGCACAAAGCTAATATGCAGCAGCTTCTTAGCCATGCAATGAACATTGAAAATCAGAACTATTGCCTTGCTAAAACAGAAGTATTTTATTTTACTGAATTTATTAACCTTCTAAAATTAGTATGGTGAGAAAAGGTAGCCTTTAGAACCCATCAGACTTCTGTCTTGAATATATTGTGTTATCCTTCTGTCTCACTTTCCTTATTTCTATAAGAACCTTTTTTTTTTTCAAATCCTCGTTGAAGAAAGGATTAAATGAGTTGACATAAATATATAAAGCTCAGAGCACCATGCTTCTCAAGTTAGTTCTATGTCTAGGTTTGAATCCAGTCTTTACTACTTACTTCATATTTGAAGTTTGACAAGTTTAGTTAAACTTCCTGGCCCTCAGATTCTTAAACACTAAAAGGAGTCTAACAATATTATTTACTTTGTAAAATTGTTGCAGTGATTCAATAAAGCTATGCACATAAAACATCATTAGCATGCCCTGGAATACAGTAAGCACTCATTAAATGTTAGCTATTATTATTCTTTAAAAAAAAGAAGAAAAAGAAATTAGTTCTATTTCCTCTCCACCTTTAGTGTATATGTAAGCAAGGATTAGTTTAAGGCCTAAAAAAAGGATTAAAGAGAATATTATAAGAGGCTTTCTTTCTCATTGGCAATTAAAACATTATAAACGCAGGCAACGTATTCCTTCAGTATTTTGTTATTTGTGAATTTTCAAATGTACAAAATGAAGTCAAGTAAGTCTTCATTAAACTGGATAAAATATCACGTGGTCATCAGAAGAAAGGGTTGTTGCCCTGGAAACATTTCCTTTCTAAACTGTGAAACTGACAAGTCCAGCATGCAAAGACTAAATCTGAAGATTGACAGTTTGTAAAGCCATGGAATATACATTTAGCCAAAGGGTCATCTATTTCCTAGATGACATCAGCAAGAGGTTTGCATATTTCAGCTGAGACTGACAAAGATGAATTTATGTCACAATAGCAGAGGCGAGTATGAGGAAGGTCAAGGAAATACATGCCTACAAATAAGGTGCTTGTGAAATGATTGTTGGGAAGTCCTGAGCTTAGCCAAGGGAGACAGGGGCATGTGCAGCCAAATATTTCAATTATTCCTCGTGATATAGCTGAAGATAAACAGAAAATAATTTAAAATTTTAGCAATATAAATGTGTCTTTTAATTGTTTCCATTGGATTTGTGTGCTGAAAGGTCTGTTTTTTTACAACTTCTTTACTAAATATTTACTAACCATGAATACCATGAGAAAAATTTAGGCTGGTTTTTATATGACACAGATTTATTAAAGGGAATTTTTATAGGGAGAAGTAGTAACCTGGCTGAGGAAGTATAGAATATGATCTCTGCTTCTCTGTACAATGTCAGTGGGCTTGAAAGAGTTTATCCAAATTTGACAGTATTTTGTTTTGTTTTGTTTGTTTGCTTACTTGGTTTTTTAGTCATTATTGATTACCTGTTTCTACAAAATTATGTTTTGTTTCACTGAAATGGAGCCCTTAAGTAACTGAAATTTTATTTGACTCTCTACACTTAGGGAAAGTGCTAATGACAACAACACAAATATCATGGTTTCTTTATTTAGTCCAGTTTCTCTATCTCAACTATTGACGTTTGGGGCTGGTTAATGTACGGTTTTGTGTGTGTGTGCGTGTGTGTGGGGGGGTGTTCTATGCATTGTAGTATGTTTAACAGCATCCTTGGCCACTACCAACTAGATGCCAGTAGCACCCTATCACTCCCCCAAGTTATGACAATCAAAAATGTCTTTGGTTATTGTCAAGTGTCCCTTGGGGGCCAAAATAGCCTCTGGCTGAGAACCACTGATTTAGATCACATAATTAAACTGCAATAATTAATTAAAATTTATATAGAGAGACATAAAGTAAAAAAAAAAAAAAAAAAAACTATTATAGCTTCACTAAAGCAAAGTAAAATAATCCTATAGGTTATTTGCTGCCATCGGTATACATTTAGCCTAACTTCTAGAATTAGACCACAGTCATGAATATTCACACAAGTGTCTCTGAAGTTCTAACCACATCCTGAATTGTCTGAGAATGAGAAAAAAATATTTCTACTGAATTCCATACATTCCAGCAATATCATGACGATCATTTAGTTGCTTCTTCCATTTTATAGATGAGAAAATGAGACATATAGTAGTCAAACGCTAATGGAGACTATAAAGTTCAAAAGTTTCTCCTATAACAGTAGGTGTTATTCTGTCTCCTAGCTGATATAGAAACAACCTCAACTATAGGAACAGCCATGCCCTGACTCTTGCTCCAAAAATACTCACCCTTGAGATGGAGGTTGTGAAATAGTTTGAATTCTTTTGGGGGTAGAAGTGGTTAAAAAGACAGGATATGAATGTAGTATAAAGTATAATACTCTAGTCAAAAGTAATTCTGGCTATATTGTGTCCCTTCAAAGATGTTTTTAAGACAGACATTGACTTATTCTGCCACAAAGTTATGTTGCCAGTTGTTTTTGTCAAGTATTGGCATTTTTATGTTTCAACCTAATATATTGGTCTTAAGGTTTGCGGTGAGATTGGGGAATGATGGATAAGCATTATTTAATCTTAAACTATATAATGTTATAAAAATTCTTATTATACCTAAGAACATTGAATTTTATATCTTTGAGGACAAAAATAGCTGTTAAGTTAATATTTTTGGAATAGACTTATTTTTAATGAACTTTACTATCAGAAAAGAAAAACTGAGATAGATATTTCTGCATTGAATTTGACCTTTATAAAATGACTAGAATGGACTTCATGGAATGCCTCTTCAAAAAAAAGTTTGTAAGTTAATAAATTGCTTTTATGGGAATATTACTAATTTCCTGGTTAAAATTTTCCACAGGTATCTCTGGAGCGATGCTAGAATAAAATACATCAGGGCAAGTTAAATAGCTAATAATTTCCTTATTCTAGTCTTATATTTTATTAAGTGGCTTTGCAATAATCACTAATCTGTTTTGATGGAGGCAATGGACTTTTATGCAAGAGAAACTATTAGTCTGTTTTATAATCTCATATCTAATATAAACACAGAGAAAAAGTCCTAATCACCTCCCTGTGGTGTTACACACATCTGACAATGGCATTCCATGGGCGTGTGCTTGTGTGCATCAATAGTATCAGTAGGACACACCTTCGGGCTGTGACGTCCCCTGGCAGGAAGCTGTTCCTTGAGGATCTGTGAGCAATTGGTGGAATGAAAACGCACACACTCTGGAGGGCCTGATGGTTCACCAGTGCCCAGCCTTCCCAGGAAACCCTCTATACGGCTTCATGCAGAAAATGCTCCCTCCCCATACCACCCCACACTCATTACCTACCTGTTTCTCCAAGCGATAGCTTTTGGAATATGTATGAATCATCCAAGCCCCTAAGAGGTCATTTACTCATCCAGATTTTCCTCAACTTCATATAAGTTCTTTTAGCTTGTAGACTGACCCTTGCCAAAGCTTCCCAGAGCTGTCTTTATTGACAGGAAATAACAAGCCTGAAAGTGAAGGCAAGAAAATCTCTCCTACTTCCCCCCTCCTCCAGTTATTTTTCTTCAAAACAGAAAGAACTACCGTTTTCCTCATCATGCAACATAAAAATTGTTATAAAAACGAAGAAAAAAAATCCATAATCGTACTACCCAATAATCACATTTTGCTGCATATAACATTTTGGTATATATAAACTTTTAAAACTTTTACTATGCAATTATGTTTATATAATTAAAAATCTTTTAATTATATAAATGGCAATGGACTATTTCTATTTTTTATATATATATGTGTGTGTGTATATATGTATATTTAATTTGAGGGTATATTATGAGCATCTTCACATATCAAAAAAAAAAATAGATGGGCATCAATAGTTTATTGGTTACAGAGCATCCTTTGCAGGAATGCACCACTATTTATTTAAGAAATCTCTTATTGTTTGGCAGTTAGATGCCTATTTCTTTTTTATGTTATTATAAATAACGTTGGAATGAATGTCCTGAAAGATCTATATTTTCAATTGTCTGATTATCTCCTTTGGATATATTCTTAGAAGTAGGACTCACTGGTTAAAATATGCTATTTTTAAGGGCTTTGATGCATGTTATAAAATTGCCCTCAAGAAAGGATATATCAGTTTATTCTCCCATCAATAGTGAATGAATGTGGGAGGTTTCCTTTTCGACAGCCTTCGTCATGTCATGCATTTATTCCTGTTGGCTCATAACAGAATATAAACTCTAAGGTAGATTTTTTAGAAGGAAAAAAAAAATCTCAGAGAAGTTGTGACTATTCTGTGGCCCTTTATGAATCACAAGAGTGAAGCTTCCTTCCTGCCTGTGCTTTTGTGGGGAGCAGGCGGGGTTTCAGGCCACGTGTGGCATGCTAATGCTGTATGGCCAATGGTTACAGTATGGCAAGGCTGCCCTAGGGTGTGATGGGGATCCAGGAGGAAGAGGAGGAGTCCTATCATGTTTATGAAACTCAGCATGAGAAAATAATCCCCCTCCTGCAAAGTGGGTTTCAATGATGTATGAGATGTCTATAAGGATTGACAGTCCATTCTTCTCCCTCATGCTTTAAGGACTTGAGAAGTGCCCTTCTGATATTCTACAAAATAAGGGGGGGGGGGAGTAGAAACTGGATTCTTTATTGTGCCAACACTTCTTATTCTATGACAAGAACATATAACTACGTAACTATATACCTATATAACTATACATATGTATATATGTATGTGTATATATATATATATATATATATATATATATATATGTATTTTTATATTCTAAAGGCTAAATTAAAAAAAATGAAAATGTATTACACTGTGGGCAAGAATATATTTCTGATATAATGACAAAATCTGGGAGCTGTTAGTGGAAGCATTTACTTGAAAAATTTTCATCCTTTGAGAATCCTGATGAATAAATATTATAATTCAAATTCCTGCAGAAGACTCATTATTTTAATATTTTGGTTTTGATACAGTAAGTGCCATTGTCTAAGCTGTTCTGTCATACCACATTGTTGGGTTGAAATCAGTTAGAAGTAGGCTGGTCAAAGGTGGTTGTTACCTACATTCGGTGTCTTGTCTTTCTAGAAAGTGCCTTTGTACAACAGGGTATCTCATTTATAATCTTGGCCAGATAGACTGATTTGTGTTAGTTGCATCTTATTCTAAGTGTGATGGGAAGCCTTTGGAGGTTTGCAGGCAGGAGAGTCACATGACACACGTTTTGTCAAATGTTTCTCTATTGCCCTTTTCTTCCAGGATGTGGAAATAGCGAGTGTCTCCCACCTTTATCAGTTCAGCATATATGAGGCAGCCCGACCTCTTAAGACTTCCCCTTGGTAGCTTAGTGGATATAACAAATTATACATATAAATTGGGTGACAGTTATACTGTTGTTTTTCTATTTAAAAAGAAAAAGGGGGAATCTTGCCACTAATATCCCCCAAGTGGGCCCTCCAATTTCAGAGCCTGCTCTAAGGTGTCCTTGTCTGGGTTTGCCTGTCACTCAGCTGCCATGATCTGCCCTCTTGCATTTTTCTATTGTTCATTTCTGTGATGCTTGTTCCTTTTGCTTCTTCCTGCCCCCATGGTTTACTACCACATCCTGAAGCTAAAATTCCTAGCATTGTAGAGCCCTTCTGTATTATTTCAGATGAGCTGCTTGGCTCCATTTTTCTGGACCCACAGTGAGACCTGAGCTATCCATCCTGGTGGGGGAAATGTGCAACCATAAATTTTTTCTTTCTGGAATGACAGATTTATTCTTGGTAATGATTTTAGTCTTTGTACTCTTATTTATTTATTTATTTACTTATTTATTTATTTAGGAATGTTAAGCAGAGAGAATAGTGTTTGACATGTTGAATAATCCTAAGATGCAACTAATTTAAGTATGAACAAAAACATTTGGGGAGGAAATTTCAATATCTAAAATTAATTCTTTTTTCTATTATGTAGTATTTTCTTTTTAGATATTAAAATCCTATTTTAGCTTAATATTCAGTGGTAATAATGGGGTGACAGAAAGGAAACAGATCCAAAATTGATCATCTTATGTTTATGCAAACAATAAAGAGAACATATTAATTAATTCTGTCTGCCTGGAACAAGTTTCATTTACATGAACCTCTCACAGTGATATGTGTCATTCCTTCACAAAACAATATGACACTAAAAGCAAAATATTTTTAAGATCTAACCAATGTTAGCAACAGGAAGATGGCAGATGAGCTTTTTTTAGATCCAGACACTATACTCAAATAGTTAAATACAAACTATTAAAATGCAACATACCTTCAGAAAAAGGAGGAATAGAAGGCAGGGCTGAAGGGAAGAAGAAAAGCTTGGCTCTTGTGTCCACCGTGCATTTGCAAGAATTTAGAGAAATAAAGCCTAGCCACGTAATTTGAATAGGGTCTCTTTATTCATAAGTTCCACCCAGCAGACTTTAGAAAGTAGTAGTGTAGTATCAGCGTTGGGGGCACAGACGCTGCAGCCAGACTGCCTCAATTTGAGCATAAAGTCAGCCACTGACTAGCTGAGTGACCTTGGGCAAATTATTTAACATTTGCATGTTTCACTTTTCTCCACTATGCAATGGAGATCCTAAGGAGACCTGCTTCCTCAGGGTTCTTATGAATATGCAATATAGAAATACATGTGAAGCACTTAGAATAATGCCTAGCACAGATTGAATACGTGCTGATGGCATCACTATCATCATCAACACCTGACCTTAAGAAGGATAAGTCAGTTGTAGCCTGGGAAGCCCCAAGTTACTGCAGAAAAATAAATTTTTTTTTAGCTGCCGATTAGTAGAATTCTTCCTGTTGGATTCCAGAAGAAGTAAAGGTATGAATAGTTTTTATCTTATTATTTTTTTATAACAAGTTGTATTTTTAAAATGATAGACTAAAATTGATGTTTTATTTCGCTATAGTTTTATAAATGTTAACACATGTCTAGATTTGTGTAACCATAACTAGATTTTGTGCCACCATAATCAGAAGAGAGAACTGTAATAGCACCACAAAAAATACCTCCCACGTTTGCCCCTTTGCAGCAAAACCCTCCTCCACACCTAATTCTAGACAACCACTAATTTGTTTTCTATCACAATAGTTTTGAATTTCTGAGAAAGTCATAAGTGGAATATATTATGTCATCTTTTGAGATCAACTACTTTCACTCAGCATAATGACTTTAAGATGTATGAGTATTCATGATTTGTGTGTAGCAATATAGTGAGAGATGTGAACTAAGTCAATAAATGGATTTCAACCACATTAGTGAGATTTTAGTAGAGACCTCAATTTAAAAAAAAATCTGTTAAATTCATGAACATTTCAAACAGGAAAGTTTAATAAAAATTTGTGGTTAGCTGATATTTTTCTTCCTTAACTTCATGAAGAGCATATGTTATTGTCCATTTTGAGCTGTTTTTTGTTTGTCTTTTTTATTCAAGCAGAATTTTTATCTAGAATTTCCGAAGGTCTAACACTGTATTGAAATTCTGATTCAATCATGCAACTGTTTTCTAAGTTTGATAAAGCCCTTTTCCTTTGCCAGTTCTGAAAGCAAGACTATTTTTAACAGTTTCACCAGGACTATCAAAATAACCTTTTACAAAAACAACTTTTGACTAAGGTAATTGCTCATCTCTTTGCTGAGAGTTGAGAAATAAAGCAAAATTGTTAACGTGTTAGGAAACTAAAATTGAATATGACAAGAAGTCCAAATATTAGTGTTTTTTCCTGTTGGGCTAAATAAAGCTTTTGCTGATTCTTCAATGTTTCCTATAACATGTTAGAACCCGAGTTAGTTAAACGATTAAAACCTTTTATCCTCTGGTAGTTTGGCAGTTTCGTTTCCATTATCATTTACTCTTTCGAAAAAGAAAATGTATCACAAGTTGTTTTAGTCTCTTGGAACACTTTCACTGGCAAATGAAGTCAACAGTTAATGGATTCTTATTCAAAACAGAAAGCAATATCAATTAGTGGGTATTTAAAAACAATAGGAAACATTGTTCAGATATTGAAAATAAAAACCAATCCTAGCTAGGAGAATGAAAGGTGAGGGTTGGCCTATGTTAGAAGCTCCCCCATGGATTTTAGTAGAATTAGGCAATTTTTATCTGGGGAAGACTTACAGAAACAAAACCATACTATTTCACAGGTTCAATTTCTATTATCACTACCATCGAATGCTATCATAATAATTTTCTTTTGTGTGGATGAATTCCCTTGTGTCTTTGATTTGTAAGATTTATTCATGTAAAAATTTTCTTGTAGAAAATTGTAAATTCAGAAAAAATAAAAAGATACAGAGAAAAGAAGATGTTTTTAGTAACCCTTTAATATCTCTTTTCTACTTCAAAGACCTGGAAAACCTATTTGATAAGAACAGGTTGCTTTGTGAACCATTACCTTATGGAGAAAGATTTAGTAATCTTTGAGGATATTTTCATCTAGTTGTGAAAAAATAATAAGTTTCCCATCTCCATGTTAGGGAAATATCTCAATAGTTATCACAGTGAAATTGTACAATTATATCACCTGAGAAGTATATTATTGTGTTTCTCTTCCGTAGTTTGAGTGAACTCTGTAAACACTATAGTGATAACTAACTGCTCATCTATGGAAACTCAAAACTTTATATGTCCTCAAACTTAAATATACAAAAATATACTGAGAGTCTGCTGTATAATACAAATAATTCTTAAGGATTGAAAATCCTAGTTTCGTAACTGGCTTCTGCTGTGAGCTAGTTTGGAAACTCAGACCTCAGTTTTCTATACAGTGGATTTTGGAGATTTTCAAATGTTGGTTTAACTCCTAGTACTGCCATATAATAATGATGATTGAGGTTGAGTTATTTAATAATATGATCATTACCTTCTTTATCTTTGAAATGGTGAACATTGTTCTTGTCATGCCTATCTAATAAAAGAGGTAAATGCGTGTGAGGGCACTTAGCGAATGCCTAAGTTCTATATATAAATATATGGTATTATCATTTCACACTAAACCTATGCTAGAAAAGAAGACTGACTTGAGCTGTAGCTACACTCTAGTGATAGGCTTTGTGGTGATGTCATTGAAATTACTGATATTTCTAGATTGGTGTTATTGGATATTTGTGCAAATAAAGCCTGCCTTTTCTGAAAGCTATGGTCAAGTTTTAAAATCATTTCTGCTTCCAAGTGATTAGAGACAGCTTTGGACATAAATCCAGCCTTTGGCAGTTGCACTAACTTTTATATGCAGAAGTTTATCTTCCACAAAGTTTTGCTAACCAAAGTGGAGATTGTTCACGTTGCAAGATCTGGCCTAATATACTTTATACTGGAAAATGTTTACATCCTCTCAGGCCAGACCAAGTCAAAGATCAGCGTCTATGGCCTGCACAACTGAATGGTGCATTTGAGCTAAGGAGATATATAAACTTTGTTATTCTAGTAATGTGAGTCATCCTTTGTTTGGGATTTTGAGCATGGTTCCTTTTTGTGTAAGGTCCTGAAATCCCCATCGGAGTATGGAAGGACTTCCTAAGCCATTAGGTAACGAAGTCATGGTGGGCAGGTACCAGGTGAAAGAGGCTAGTGATGGCCTGGGGTCTGCTCTACTTGGGATTTATCCCAGACAGAGACAGGGCTATAGGTCAGGGATCCAAAGTCAGCAGCTTGGAATTCAGGCAGAAACTCAGGATGAGCTTTCAGTAGGGTCAGTCAGGACACAAGCAACGTTCTAACGGAGCACTAGTCCTTTTTATCTTGATCAGCTTAGACATGCTCCTTTGGTCATTTCCTTGTGAGCACCACTGCTGGTCTTAAATGACTGAGAGCAGCTAATGCAGACCTGCGTTTCCTAAAAGGAGTGGAATTTTTTTTAAACCCACCATTTCCTTGGTCTCTACCCCAGAGAAAGATTATATTTTCTAGGAGGACTTTAGACTTTGGATTTTAGGGTTGTCAACAACCAGGATAGGGAATGTGAATAGTCAAAGGAGACCTCGCCTGAGCTGTGGTCTCTATGTCCAGGTACAAACTACGCAGCTCTGGTTAAAGCCAGGCCTACAAGGATCCAAACAAACAATTTCCAGTCAGGTATAATCATCCCGCTGATTAGGATTCAAGTGATTGACTTCTCTTGATCAGGGTCCCTCACTTTATACTCAAATTTGCACCATTCATTTCTGCTCATGTTTCAGTTTGTTCTGAAGAAAACAACCAGCCTTCATTTCTATTGCTAAAACTTTAAATATTTACCCTTTCAAAATATAATTTAATGTTCTTTTTTGCCCTCCAAGTTAACATACATAAAAGACACTGAATGCCATAAGATTAAATAATTAGAGTTTGAGATGAGGTAAAAAGATTGCTTGTTGAGAAAAAGGACATGAGTCTAAGTGGTTTATTTGGGAGGTGATCTCAAGAAGTGCTGATAGGGGGATAGAGAAATGAGACAGGGAAAGGCAATACAGAGTGCAGTAATGAACAGGTTACACTGCGACTCAATCCCTCTAGGGACCTCTGGGAAACTGTAAACCATGTGCCGAAGCTGTACCATCTAAGGAGAGGAAGGTGGGTTCTAGTTTCCTCTAATTCCTTTCCTTCACTGGCTGAGTGCTGTTCTTGAGACAGCAACTGCCGAGCTCCTCTGGAGTGCTGTGCACATGGGCTCAGCATGTCACAGAATTCCTGTAGTGACAGGTCACAGGTGCCTGCCCAAGGAAGTCATCCGTGAGCGTGGGGAGGGTGAATGCCCAGGAGATACTGGCAGGGCCGTGACAGCATATGCTACAATACTATGGAGAGCAGGGCAATGCATTGCTCAGATGCCCCTCCATGACAGGACAGCTGCTTGGCTCGAGAGTGGTTAGCTGACAGCCTCGTGCTGCTAGTTCCTTCTGGATCCTCCTTAGATGTAGAGCTGAGGTACTGTTCTGCTTGGGATGACCCCCAGCTAATGACTAAGCTAGGCAGTGGTACAAGGCCTTGTCCATTCTGCCCTAAGTAGGACTCCTATAGTGGCTGATCTTTACTCCACAGCCCCCAAGGGTGGAGACTTGCTTAGGTTCGTCCTAGCCTGACAGCTCCCTCGGTCCAGTCGCGCTTCATCCCCTTTTCATTTTTCAGGTGCTGTCTTGTGTTAACACCAGCTTGGTGTATGCTTCCTGGAGAATCTAACCTGACACAAATACCTGATTCTAAAGAGAGGTTTGGAAAATGTCAACCTCTGGACTTAAGCCAAAGAAGAATCTACATGGATGATTAGGAAAGTGGGAGTGAAAGGACTCTTTTAACAGTAGGACTAGATAAAACAAAGATTGCTCTAAGTATATTGGAAACCCACCAGACAAAAATATAATAAATGAAAACAATATAAGAAAAAAATGCACACATAAAATAAATGGTAGGTAGACAATGTAGCGTTGGCAAATATTGAATAAATACTTGAGGGGGATGATGGAATTTCCCTTCTACGCATTCTTTAAAAGGATAGATTATCTATTCCATTGAGGCAGTTATCATTTCCAAATCCTTATTATAGATATTGTTGGTGTTTTTTTTTAAAACCTTACAGTTAATTATTCCTTTAAAGAAAATAGCAGAAACATTCAGAACTCAATTGCATTAGTCACTGGATTTATACATATGTTATAATAGCAAGAAAAGCTTAAGCAAGAAACTGTATTTAGATTTTTAGCTGCTTCATGGGAAGGGAAGTAATATATATGAGAGCCTATTATGTACCAGAAACCCTAGCCTGTGTTTTATTTATTATTCACCAAATACTTTTTAAAGCACTCATTATTTTCCAGGCACATTTCTAGGTATTGAGATATATCAGGAATGAAACATACTACAATTTCCTGCCATTGTGGAGATTATATTCTGGAGGGAAAATATAGATGATAAATATTAAAGTTAAATAAATATATGATAAAGTATCTCAGAAGGTAATACGTAATACATAAAAATAAAAATAACAGAAAAACAGTTTCAGTGAGGGCGTGGGCTGCCATTTAAGTAAGATAGACAGGGTAGGCCTCATTGAGAAAATGACATTTGATCAAAGATGTGAATGAGGTGAGGGGATTAGCTATGTGGATACTTGCAGAAAGAGAGTTCCTGGCCCAGGGCACAGGCAGGGCAAAGACCTTAAAGCATGTCAGAGGAAGAACAAAGAGGTCATGTGAGGGAATGGAGTTTCTACAAATTAAATCCCTCCCTTAATTCTCAGAGACAATAACTCCAGGTTCTGATGTAAATCTGTCTACCTCCGAAACTCATCCTCTTGTTGATCTTGGCTATGGCATCCATACACCACTCCACTTTCACCTTTCTAGAGACCATCCCTTTCTTTTATAACCAGATGCAGTTTGATGACACAATCGTCTGGCTGCAATTTATGTATGCTCACGCGTAGAGAGGTAAACATACATAGGCATATTCTTTGCTATACCAGAATATTCATAAATAATGACCTTCAAGCACATTGTATTTGGGGTATGACCTATTTGCTTTTTTCCCTGGAACACTCATTAAATAGTCAATGGTAAGCGTGACTTAAGCAGATCTCTGGGAAACCAAACAACTTACCTGAGAGTCATTTTTACTGAGACCATTGGAAGGACTGATTGGTCATTTTGACATTGTGGAGACCGGTCTAACTAATCTGCTCTCAGGCCACCACCCCACCCCATGAGCATCCCACTCAGGCTGAACATTTGAAGTGACATGTTTCATGATTATTCCCCACGAATAAATGCTTACTGCTTCTGTAGAAAATAATTCCTTTGACTTTTACCTGAAAGTATGAGCATCTCAACTTACTTGTTCAGAATTGTTTAAAAGATACACATTATTGAGTACAATTAGAAATACCCTTGGTTGACTAGCCTTACTCAAGGGAAATTTTCACACCAAACTGTATAGCTCCATGGAAAACCCACTATTTGAATACCTTGCACCTCTTCTTAACCATCTCTCATCCTCTTTTTTTTTTTTTTTTCTCCTGCTCAAGGATCCCAGAAGGTAATAACTCCTAAGAACATAAGTAGAATCAGAAATGTGTTAGATGAAGGATGTCACCAGCCCCTTGCAATGAGAATAAAGCTGAAAAACATCTAGTTATGACATGTACCTTATATAATAGGTGCAAGACATTTTTAATAAGATTATTTTTAGACACAAAATACAGTTTTTGGAGTTCCTTAGAAAATAGGTACTGCGTACTTTGAAATGGCATCATGCGATCTACAGAACAAAGACAAAACATCTTCATTTCCAAAGCATCTTTTCTCAGGGATGCCCAAATGTGTTAAAGATATGAACTCACTGATCTTCCTATTCTCCTTTTAGTAGTTAAGAGTCAGGTGTTACTTTCCTGATTTCATAGACCAGGACCCAGTGCCAACCTCTGGCTCTTCAAGAGAGACTTGTCTGAAGACTAAAGTTCTATCATAACATATGATGCTTTTCATACGTTTAAACAGACATCTGTCTCTTTTACCTTCAAACACTGTTATTTCCTTTGTCTTTTGGAGAGCATGCTAATATATATATATGTACTTTTTTTTTTCCTGACTGCAAAACAAGGCTTTGCTGTGGAGATTGATCTTGTGCTGAAACTTAAAATGGTTTTGTAAAAATGAATGGAGGCCATTTTTACCCTTATCTTTGCAAACAATTAAAAATAGGTAATATTCAGTGCTAATAATGATATAGGGAAATGGGTACTCTGATATATTGTTGATGGGAAATGAATTGCTACAAAAATTTTAGAAGGTTGACTGGAACTTTTTATTAAATAAATATGTTAGTATACTTTCCCCTCAGGTAATCTATTCTACAGAAATAAAAGCACCAAGATACATGCACAAACATGTTGATTTTGGCTTTATTTATAATGGTCAAAACCAAACAAAAAAGAAAGCATAGGAAAAATGCAGTTTCTCATTAATTTTTGATAATTCAGAAATTTCTAAATCATTCATTCTGTGAAAAATATAATATGTAACCATAAAAAAACAAATTAGTTCTATAAAGATTTATCTAGAGGGATAGCCATGGAAACTAAATATAAAGATCAAATTGAGGATTATACACACACACACACACACACACACACACACACATATATGTCGAACACCAACACTTATAAATAAGAATATATGTGTTTGTCTACATATGTGTGTGCTTGGAGAAAATTACAGAAGGATAAACGCTATATTGTTAATAGTGATAAGCTTTGTACATGTTTGTGTTGGTGAAGCTAAGAGATAGAGGAGGAGTGGGAGGGAGGGGTCAGGGAGATTTGGGACTTTATTTTGGCCAAACTCTGTACTTGAGCATGTATTATTTGTGAACTTTGAAATAATATCTGACCAAAAAAAAAAAAAAAAAGGAAGAAAGTCATCAAGATACAAGATGGTGAAGTATAGGGATGATGACTGGAAAGTCAGCCAGACTAATTAAACAGCCCAGTTTTGCTATTGGTTGCTTTGTAATGTCCCTAACACATCCCTAACTCCTCTGATGATTGGTTTTCTCATAAAATGGATAACACAGTCCAGGCACAATGCTGATAGGCAATAGGCACATAATAAATGCTATCTGTTATAATGGAGAAAGAATGTTTTTCAGGTGGGTGTAGAAAGAAGCAGAAGAAAAAGTTTGGGCAAGATGGAAAGTGGATTTTCCTAGGATTTCTAGGTCAACTCACAGAATAGGAATTTGGGACTACAGTCTCAGGACAGAACCTGCTGGGACACACGTACATACTCCTATTTGAACAACTGTGCTTCTCTCAGCAGCCCTGGAATCTCAGGCTGGACACTGAGAGGAACTGATGAGTTCTACTTCCAAAGGGTCTACTTTTCATCAGCCATAAGAACCAAATAACGAACTGTTCATCTTTCTGGATAGCGAGACTCACACTGAAAGATTGTTTCTTTTCAGTTCCTGGCTTGGAAAGGAGGGACAGGGGTGCTGATTCTAGGATGACAATGTACATCAGAAAGCAGAGAAGAGAGAAAACAGGGTAGGGAGGTAGAATTCCTTTGTGTCAGCCAACTAAAATGACATAGTTTGACAAACATTCCTGTTAACCAGCTATGGGTAAATAACTGCTGGAAGGAATTCATTCTAGCCCTAGTGTGCTCTGCCCTGATGTTTTATAGTTTCATTCTCAAAAGGTGCCAGCCTCAACATAAAACCCAGGACAGAGGTAAAACCAAAAGTTGTGGATAAAAAACAAAAATGTGTGGTAGTCCCTCTGTAGATCTGGAAAGAACCAGTCTAGTACAATTAGCCAGTCTGGGTCAGGATTACTTGAAGGACCATGTCAAAAACTGTTGGCATCCTCCAGAAGCTAGAAGGGACAAGGGGGATACTGCCCTCAGAAACAGCACGATCCTGCCAACAGTTGATTTTGGACATCTAGCCTCTAGAAATGTGAGAGAATAAATTTCTGTTGTTATAAGCCACCCAATTCGTAGTACTTTGTCAAGGCAGACCTAGGACTCTAATCCATATTTTGGCGGGACTCCAAGGGCCCCCAAACCCTGGATATGGTATCTTAGTCCTTTCAGGCTGCTGTAAGAGAATGTCCCAGACTGGGTAGTTTATAAACAACAGAAATCCATTATAGTTCTTGAGGCTAGGAAGTCCAGATTAAGGGGGCAGCAGAGCCTGCTACCTGGTTCTTAACAGCTGTGTCCTCACATGATGGAAGGGGCAAGATTGCTCTCTGTGGTCTCTTTTAAAATGTCACTAATCCCTTTCACAAGGGCTCCAATATGACCCTATCTCTCAAAGACCCCACACCAAATACTATCACACTGGGTGTTAAAATTTAACATATATATTTTGGGAGGATGCATACGTTCAGTCTCTAGCATATGGTTTCTCTTTTCTGGGTGCAACCTAAGGGTTTATGATAGTAGAGGCTAGTTATTGATTCAGGAAAAACATTAAGGTTTCCCTATTTTATTATAAGGAAGACATTCACATCGTTGTTTTTTTCTTTCTTTTTTTTTTACCTAACAACCTGTACAGAGGTGGTAGGAGAGCATATTTAAAGCCCTGTCTTGTTGACAGTAATCTGTGGATTTCTGGCAGGGAACTGTTTTTCCAGGTATTAACTTACATGTTTATGTATTTAATATTGTACACCCAAGATGAACTTCAGTAAGGATCTGATAATTCTCCCTCATTGAGTCTGGTGTCCTGTCCAGTTCTGTTGACCTTCTGGATGAGCCCTGGAGGTTTCTTGGCTGATGTGGTTCTATGCTGAAATGCATCTGGCTCATTTCAAGGCCCTTGTTCTTCTTTGTAGATAGCTTTTCGTGTTTATTTCAGCACACACTCAAAGCACTTTTTGTAAATAGTCGCTACAGGTATTGTGCTTAGCTTCAACATATTCTGCACAATACTGCATCTTTCCCTACTTGCTTATCTTAAGAATCACATTTTTGTGTTTTCCTGAACTCCAACCTCATGTAGTCTCAATACTGTTTTCTTTGCCTGTTGTATTCTTTCTCACCAGTTGTTTTTAGATTCCACTCCCTGGCAGACAGAATGCACGATATAGCACCTTGACACCTTTTTGCAACACCATTAAACACACGTTAGCATCCTCAGTTCAATTCACACCGATTACACCTTTAGCAAAAGACAATCTGATATTGTTTAACCCACCTTGCCATTTCTCACTGTAACAGATAAACAGAATAACTATTGATTCTCATTAAATTGTCAGATATGTTGACTGAATTTTACTTCACATGGAGTCTGTTATTCTGCATATTTGTCCACAAGAGTAATACTTTGGAGTCCCTTAATTCACCATGAAATAATATTCCAGTTAAAGTGCAAACTCTTATTCACTAAATCATAAATACTTGCAGATATAAGCCTACTGTGTTTCCCTGAAAATAAGACCTAGCTGGACAATCAGCTCTAATGCATCTTTTAGAGCAAAAATTAATATAACACCCGGTCTTATTTAACTATAATATAAGACCGGGTCTTTATAATATAATATAATATAATATAATATAATATAATATAATATAATATAATACTGGATATTATATTAATTTTTGCTGCAAAAGACGTATTAGAGCTAATTGTCTGGCTAGGTCTTATTTTTGGGGAAACACAGCAACATGTGATCGACTGGTAGGACAGTGAAATGTAACAAAAAATTTTAATATCAGCAGGGTTACCAGCGTTTCCCAAATCATAGCAGCAAATGCCTTAGTATTTACACCCTAAATCTGAAAAAATTTCCAATAGCCAAGTTCCATTTCCCACTTACTGTGTAGAATTCTGTTAGCATGCCTTTTTGCCAATAAAATGGCAGTACTATTACAAAGTTTTTGTAGTAGAAAAGAATTGCTGTTTGGGAGAAACAACATTTTAAAAAGCAGAGTTACTTAGTGAAATGGATTTAACATCTGTTTTAGAATTTATAATATAACCATAGTAACTAAATGTTTAAAGCAATATTGAACAAGACAGTGATCAAGATCAGAATTGCTTAAGGAAAACTTTGTAAAATAGAATTGAACCCAAATTTAGAGGAAGTGGTAAAACAGATTGGCAGGAAAGAGAGAGGGGTCTAGGAAAAAAGAGACTAGAGTTTTCAGCTTAGCTATAATACATTAATAACTCTTCCCTTGGGTAACTCATATAAGCTATCTGGACCCAGCTTCCCCACTGGAAAAAAAAAAATGAATAGCTTGGAGTTCATGATTTTTACAATTTGAAATTGCTAATATTCAATGGAAATGGATTAAAAGACAAAAGTGGCAAAAATTGTTTTACTGGAGCAGAAGTTATTTACTATCCATTATAAACTTTTCTTGGAGACAAAGGGAAAGATACACATTTTTTGGTAGGATTTGAATGTTTTATTTAATAGTATAATAGTGGTTTTATTGTGTCAATTTAGCCAAACTTTAAAAATCTTTTCCGTAACTCCCTTCCCTGTTTGTTTCCGTCTTCTTAACTGCCTTCTGCAGTGTCTGACTCTCGAGGCTTTTCGTTCTATCCCTGTGTAACTGCCTCCAAGTTCTAATGCATCAGTTTATCAGACACAATAATGACTGTTAATGGAGGATGGCCAGGGTAAGTGTTCGCATTCATCACCCGTGTGCTGGAAACCATGTCAGGTATCCACATGTCATTTAATTTAATGAGTTTAGATATTCATAGACTTTCTGGAAATACGGCTTTTCATCTCTCTAAGAGTGACTATAAAATACACTTTTGGGCTCTTTAGGTGTGTTTGACAGAATGTGTATGTCTCTTCACATCTCACCCCAACACGAGAAGCTGCTGATTCCACCCCAGGGGTACACTAGTGCTGGCTAACTTGGTGCCCACTCAGAATGTGGGTGTAGCCTCAAACTCCATAACCCTTCCTGCTCTGAATTTACCCACAGCTCCTCAATACTGTCCCCTGGCCTGAAAGATGAAAGGAAAAGGAAGATGCCTGTTGAGGGTAGGTAAGGGGAAGAGAATGTTAAATATGGCTTTACTATTACCTTCTAAGACCTGCTCATATTTGGCTGATGTCCTCCCTCAGAAAGAAGCCCCCCCCCATTTCTGATTTCTACATGCCAAATTGGTCCATCTAATCCTGTAGCTTCTTGATTTCCTATGTAACCATCACTGACTGCCTCTGCTTCACTGCTGCACCAATTCATCAGAGCACGATAATGACTGCTAATGGAGAAGGACGTGAGAGGTGACAACAACAACACAAAGAAAGAAGTCACCTCCAATTGATACTATGTCTTGGAAGGACTTTTGTGCATTCTGCACTGATCACCTCATTTATCTTTATTGCATCCCCAGTGACAGGAGGAGAACTACAGTTACATAGTAATTCTCCTTTAAAAGGACTGCCGTCACAAAGCAAAGAGTCAATCAATTTCAGAATTGCTAGGTTCTGTTTATTGTTGGTATGTGTTAAGGTATCTTCTGATGACACTTATGAAGACTGCAAGCACTACTGTTTAAGGCGCAGGAAAACTGAGCTAACCTTGATTCCACCTGCCTCACGTCCAGTCTTTAGTCACTTACTCACTGTCTCCTTCCATAACAAAACACAACTTGACCCAGATGACAACCTAATTACTCCAGGCTGAAAAGGACCAGTGGTTATAATCACATTAGAAAAACCCAATTGGGCATAGGAGGGAAAAGTAATATAGAGTATTATATCTAACAAACAAATTGCAAATGTGTTTAATGATGATGAGCTGAGACGAGGTCAATGATTTTCAAAGAAGAACATTGAACATGAGCTGTTTGGTATATTGATGTTGTTCAGACAAAGAAAAAAAATGCTCAGAAAATTGTGAAAATGTTGTTATTTTATCTATATTTTTAGCCACACTGAACTTGTAGGCTTACCAAATTTCTGTATCCAGGCACCCCTATTGTCCCAAAGGTTAGGTTTGAAATGTGTTAAAATATAGAAATATTCCAGATAACAGGAGTTTATCCCCATAAGTACCAAAACTATTGTTATTTACTATTTTGGGGTGGACAGTTTCCAAAAAGCACAATATAAAAAGGACACAAAGTAGAATCTCATATTTTCTAGATGAAAGTCTGTCATCATTATGAATATATGTGACTCCAATACCATCAGACAGTGAATGCCTTGAGGTTTACTGAGGTGTGTAAGGCCATCTTCCCTTCTCCTAAATGTCCTGGGACACTTAAGTTACTAAATCTGAGTTTTTAACTTTTCCTGCTTCTTCCTGGGCTGTCAAGTCATACCACCTTCTTCTTGCTACCGTCAGTACCTGCATCTAGTAAAATCCCAGTCCCTACCTCACCACCATGCTACCTACCACTCACTATTTCTTGAAAAATCCATGAGCTCTAGAGCATAAATAATGAGTAACACGGCCATATAAGAAGAAGATTTATAAGGCAGTGTTCTAAGAACATGGTTTTTAACCTTTCAAACCTTGGAAACATTGGAGAATCTGAAAAAAGTTGTGAACACTCTCCTCATATTCACATTAGCACACACTTCATTAGCAGGGTTTGTGAAACACATCCACAGAAACTTGGAGTGCATACACCCAATTTGGAAACATGGAAATTTTCCTAAGCACTTTGTAGGGGTTTTTCTGACCAAAAGGTGCTCCTACTTACCAGCACTTCTCTGGATATCAAACTAATTCTTATCACTAATAATTGATTTAGACATTCTAACTCAGTTGTTGGTCATAGGAAGCAACTGACAAATATTATTAAATAAATATTCATGTACAAAATTACTTCAGATTGAAAGTTAACCTGAGATATTATAAACACAAAAAAAGGATTGGAAATGTCTGCATCCACATGATGGAATGAAGAAAATAGACAGCTGACCTAATCATAAATACCTCATATAATAATTATATATGATTCCTGAATTAAATTTCAACTCTATTTGAAGCTGAGGTCTAAAATGGTTTACTCTAGAGTCTTTTCATCATTCCTCATCCATATTTGGCTTTGTCTATCCATCCATGACCTTCTATATTTGGAGTGTCCATTTCCTTCTACAAAGCCGGCATTGCTTCTTCCAGGGATTTATAGTTCTCTGAACCTCAATCGCTCAAAAGTCAGGATTAAGTTTGTAGTCTCTGTTACTTACATACCTAAAATCTAGCAAATGGCAGAGATTCTCCAGATGCTGAAATGTAAGTCTTGCCAACTTATAGTATATTTTCTTTGAACTGCAAATTGACATTACTCTTGAAATGGTATTATTTAACTGTGTGGTCCTGGATACTCTGAGTGCTCTGAGAGCCACTGGTTTTTAGCAAGAGAAGTTTTTCAAACTGAACTCAACCTAAAAGGCTTCTTGATGGGAAGAATGTATTTCATATTTTCTGTCTGGTTATCACAATTTTCTATCCAATTTTGTGAAGACTACTCTACTAGTCAGTATAAGATAGGTTATGCTGCAGTGATTAACAACCCACAAACCTAAATGACTAAGACAACAAAGGTGGGTTTCTTGCTCATGATATATGTCCAATGCACAGAAACAGGTGTGTTCCATTCATGGTAGTCATTTGGGTCTCAAAACTTATGGAAACTATACCTTAACACTTGTTTTTATGATTCATGCATAGAAATCTCACAATTCATTGGTTAAAACAAGCCACATGATTACGCCCAAATTCAAAGAGGGTGGATATTGCAGCCCCACTACATTCTAGGAAGTAAGAGGTGTGGGAGATTTGTGAATAGCTTTGAAGGTCTTCTTTTTTTATTTTTATTTTTTTGTTTGAAGGCCTTCTTACCTGGGTGTCCATATTCTCTTATCATTACTCATGGACTTTTGATATTTTGCACTAATTTAGAGGAAGGAGAGGTTGTTGGATAATTGATTTTTGAATAATTAGGTGTTTATGTGCTTGCACAAGGGTGTCCTAGGGAGACATCTTTGTTAGAAGATACCCTCTCAAAATATTTCATGTGGACACAGTAACTATTTAAGCTCTAACTACCCCAGTTGACAGTTCGTCATCGTCTGGGAATGAGTTTTTCTCTTTAACATTTTACTTATGAAAGAGATCAGACTCATCTCCCGTTCTTTTCCCATCCTGCCTAAGAATGTGTGTCTACAGTTCAAAGTTACCATAAAAATTTAGGAATTAGTGAGGGTTGAATTATGGCAATGGTAGTGAAGATAGAGAAAAGCAAATAAGCTATAAAAATATATTGCGGTAGAATTGATAGATATTCCTGACAGTACTTAGAGATTTTATTGGCTGCTTTAAGGAGGTTTTTTGACCCAGTGGTTGCATCTTTCCTAAGGAGCTCATTATCTGAAGAAATGATTGGAGCCTCAGAAGACTTTTCTAATGGATGAGGCTAAATGGACAATGTCAAGGGACTTTTTTTTCAAGGCTTATCAAGGGATAGGAGGGAGATGGTGGACATATTCAACATGAGTATAGTGGGCAATACGGGTGTGCCTTGACTAAAAAGCATTTAAAAACGGTGATGAAACCAATTAAAATTCTGTCTACTTTTTATTATCATGGCTCACTTGCAAATCTAAACAACCTCAGTGAAAAATATTCCTTTGAACTGGACTTATTCCATTGCCACTCTTCCCCCATATGTCACTAATTTAAGTTTCGACTTCAACAATAGCAGTACTTAAATTTTTTTGCTTCTCACCATTAGGTATGATGTTAGCTGTAGATTTTTAGATGCTCTTAATCAAGTTGAGGTAGTTTCTCTGTATTCCTTGTTTTCTGAGAATTTAATGTCATGAATGGGTGTTAGATATTATCAAATGCTTTTTATTCATTTATTCATATGAACAACTGTTCTCCATTACCTTATTGATGTGATGGATTACATTAATTGATTTTTGTAGTTTTTAGATGTGATTAACATTTAACTCAGTAGACTTTGAGTAAAGCAGATTATTTTCCACAATGTTGGTAGGTCTCATCCAAACAGTTGAAGGCCTTAAGAGAAAAAGACTGAGGTCCAGAGAAGAGGAAGGAATTTAGCCTCCAGACTGTTTTTGGACTCAAAACTATAACATTACTCTTGCCTTGTTCTCAAGCCTCCCAGCCTGCCCTGATCATTTTGGACTTACAAGCCTTCACAATCATGTGAGTCAATTTCAATAAAAAACAAGCAAACAGACAAACAAACAAAAAACCTATCTCTAGGTAGATAGATGATAGATAGATAATCTCCATTGGTCCTATTTCTCTGGAGAACCGTGATTAATACAGATGGATTTGAATAGGCTGAAAACAAGATTACCAGTGCAGTTACTATAATAATTCAGAAAATAATGATGCCCGGACTATGGCAATGGTAGTGAGGACAGAGAAAACAGATAGGTTGTAGAGATATATTGAAGTGGAATTGATAGATATTCCTAACAGTTTGGGTGTGACAGCATAAGGGAGATAGGATACTGAAATAATCCTAGTATTTCTGGTTTGAACATTGGTGGTGCCTTTAAATGAAATAAAGCTAAATTGAGGGGAAGGGTAGCTTTGAAGGGAAAAAAAGCCCTCAAATTTATTTCAACCATTTTAAGTTTCAGCTTCCTAATATCTAGGAAGTGATCCTGTAGGAAGATAGGGAGCTGTAGATTCTTTTTAGAAGTAGTCTGTACCTGCCGAGTGATAGTTGAAATTATGGATGAGAATGAGATGACTCAGGAAAACATACTAAGTGAAAATGGGGATGGAGGCATTGATCCTGGAGAATCCAACATTTAAGGTATGGCAGAAACAGAGGAACAATTTCTACAATTAATTCCCTGGGTTATACATTATATTACATTAAGGTACTTCTCTAGGTATTATAAACTTCACAGTCCCTGCTCTGTATTTCTATAAGGATCACTGACCACTTGCACTAGTCTTCAGGAAGCTGTTACATGGCAGTCATTTGTGGAACAGGTACTGACAAAATAAGCTTTATAACAATCTTGAAAAAGCACTGAAGAAACAAAATTATAAACATAGAAAAATGTGTTTTAATTTCTTTCATACTAGAAAAGCTTTAACTTACAGGCTCCATCGATGCAATGTGACTCCACTACAATTTGTGCTTTGCCAGTTCTAATGAAGTATAATGGCAGTATTTGACTCTGTGTTTTTTAATGGAAAGGGTCTCCCACTAATGAAGCATTTTAATTGGAGAATACGGAGGCATATGGATGTAAAGACAAAAGTTGTTCTATATGATTTAAGATGACTGAGGAGAAAAAGGCTTGAGTAGACAATACAATTCATAAAACTTGGCTTTGGATAGATAAAGCACATCACATGCCTCAAGATAGTTCCTCCATGGTAGTCAGCGTAGGCTGCTATAACAAAATGCCATAAACTGGGTGGTTTCTCAAAAACAGAAATTTTATTTCTGTGCTGGATGTTGGGAGTCTAAGATTATGGTGCCTGCATGGTTGGGTTCTGGTGGAGGTTCTCTTCCAGGTTGCAGGTGGCTGACTTCTTATCGTCCTCACATGGAGGAAAAGGAAAGAGCCAGCTCTCTCATAAGGACACTAATTCCATTCATGAGGGCTCCACCCTCATGACCTAATAACCTCACAAAGGCCCCACCTCCTAATACCATCACATTGGGAATTAGATTTCAACAAATGAAGCTGAGGGGAATACAAATATTCAGCCTATAAGAGTAGGGGGAGAAAAGATTCACACAAGAATGCAGATAGTTTAGTGAGTCAATTAACTTACCTTCTCCTCACTTTCAATTTTCAACTTATATTGGAACCCACCCTGGATATTCACCAGTAAAAAATAGCTGTTGCTAAGATTAAAAGTTCATAAGGCTTTTGGCTGTGATTTCAGTTTTGCTATGTAGTATAGCTGCCAGGCCAGTAGCCTTTGGCAAAGATAAGCTTGGAGTGTCAGATCACCTGATATAATTAAGCACATTCCTGTTTCATTCCATAGATACCATTATCTAGTCAGATGTGAAACTCCCTTTTGATGCATGTCACCATCCTGATTAGCTGCACAACTTCAGCTTTTGGTGCCTCCATTTCCTCATTTATAAAATGGGGATAAATAGATGTGTTGTGAAGATTGAGTAGAAAAATACATATGAAACAGTTGGTACTGAGCCTAGCCCATATGAGGGCTTATTACATAAATTGTTTACATTGACATTATTATGATGTACATTCTTTTTAATTCAAGAACTTGTAGAAGTGATAGCATAAGAACATGCTTCTGTAGCAGCTCTTTCCCTCCAGTTCAGTAGCCCTTTTAACAACCACAGGAAGTGGTGAGACAAGACAAAACTGAAACACTTCTACTATTAAAGGAACAGTAGACATACAGTGAGACATTTGGGTCCAATTCTGACATGTATATAGCATTATCATGCGCCAGGTGCTGTTCTAAGTATCTAACTCACATTAACTAACTCAAGTTGCCATAACAATCCAGTAAGGTAGGTACTATCAATTGTCATTTTACTGATGGAGAAACTGATGCAAAAGCAATTAAGTAACTTGCCCCACATCACACACATTTGGCAAGCAGTAGAATGAGGATTTGAACCCAGACAGACAACGCCAAGCCCACGAATCATGTCTTTAGCCCTCTTTCCTTCAGTTTTCTCAGTAGTAAAATGAGAATAACAACCCTGCACCGGAACTAGAAAAGGCAATACCAATGTACAGGATAATTGTCATTAAGCTACATAACCAAAATGCATCACTAGCTGCATAATGAAACAGAGTCAAGACTGAAGTAATCTCACTAAAGATGTGATGTTAACATTATCCCAGGTGCTGAGATACAAAATGGTGGAGTAGATAAATACTGTGCCTGCATCCTCCCATGAACACATTAAAATTACAACCAAAGTATAGAACAATCAACATGGAGAACCATCTAAAGTCTAGCCCAACAGAAGTCTTATAACTAAGAATATTTAAAAAACCACGTCGAGACTGGTAGGAAGAACAGAAACGCGAAATAGGCCCCAAACCTCCTTCTGGAGTTTGAGAATCAGGAGGGATATCTCAGCTGCAGAGGTTCTCATTCCCTTTCCCCCAGAGGAGCAAAGGACTCCACCCCACTCCAGGCTCCCCAGCCCAAGTACTGGAGCCAGAAGAGGAGCTCCCATGACATCTAGTGTAAAAAACAGAGGGAATTCTGACCATCTGGGTGGGATGGAAGGCTACAGGAAACAGACGACCTCTTAAACAACTGGCGCACATATTCACTCGCTCACAGGCACTTACCTTGTGTTCCAGCGGTGGAATGTGACTCAGGGTCCTCAGAAGCATACGGGGAGCAGACTGAGGTGTGTGGCTTCCAACCAGGCCTGGACGACGGTTGCCATTTTCTCTGTGTGTGGTTCTTCTCCCGCGCAAACGGCAGGCAGTTGCCATTGCTAATGTGTTGAGCCCACCCCCTATGCTTACAGCCACATCTGAATCTGATTGGTCTTGTGAGCTTTGCCGCTTTGCCCTGCTGACTCACTGGGACCCTGCCCCAGTGATAATACTCTTCATGATATATAAAGAAAACTTTCTCATGAGTTCAGAATTGAGTGTAGCAACACATGTTTAAAGGGGAATGTAAAAGTAAGTGCTGTTTACTGAATGATAAACTCAGATATTAAGGTCAATTTATCTTGCCTCCCAGGTCAGTGTAATTGCCTATTGATTCTTCGGAAGGCAAAAAAAGAAAATAACATTCACAATCTTTGCTCTTTCATTTTGGAACAGAATCGTAGCCTAAATGGAAAAATAACATTGTTTTTCCATTAGCGCTTTGAAAAAGCAGGACTAAAATTTTCCTTAATTACTTGTACATAAGTGGTGCTTAGTAAATATTTTTGGATTAAAAGCTTAACCCTGTATAAATAGTTCTTGCTTCATTAGACAGATTTGTGTTGCCTTCCTGACCAAGCATCCAATAGGCAGTCGGTAAATATATAGCAACTATAAACCTTTATTTACATCATTCGAAATTGCAAAATTCTGTTCTAAGACCAATAGCCATCAGCATGCTGCAGTTTAAAAATTGTATAAGAAATCTCAATGTACTGTGAAGTGTATACCCAGAATTAAAAGCTATATCTTTACTAAGTTTGAAATTGCTCCTAGACAAACAGTAAACATTGAGTAATTGTTTCGTTGCTTCCTTAGAATTTAGAAAGGCACTAGACTTTGTTTTGGACAGATCAGTTTTTATTGTTGTTTGTTTATGTTTGTTTGTTTGGTAGGGAGAGAGAGAGAAAGAAAAGAAGGAAGGAAAATACCTAGAGCTGTTGTAAATGAAGGTTTCTCCATACACTATTGGTAAATGTCCTTGTATCAAACACAGACTTTGACAAAAACACTGTTGAGCTCAGAACTGTATTACACTTGGAAATTAAACTTCTCAAAGCAGCTTTGTAACATCACATGAAAGACTTATTAAAGGTGTTGGTTATGAAGAATTGGGTAATTGTTCATTTGATTCTCTACCTCTTTTCTAGTATTCTAATTTAACATGTATATAGTTCTACAGAATTTCTAGGAATCACCTTATTCATACTTCTAAAGGTTATGTGAAAAAAATTGTTAACACGAACTAAATAGAGCATGTGCCCAAATCATTGACTAATATAATCATCATAACTCCTGTAAGTATAGTATTCAAAATCAGAGTATAATTGTAACTATCTACTATAGAACTCTAAATAGAGAAGGAAACTTCATTTTGGAATAAAATATATGGTAAAAAAGTTTTTAAAAGAAGATTTATGTATGTCATTCAAAATTTTCAAATATGTCTATGAAAACTTCTCCATTCCTTAGTGAAATATTTGTTCATTATAATGCATTTCTGGGCTCATAAAATGTGTTGGTACAGGTTCCTTGGGATGTTAAACGTTCCCAAGCAGCCACACAATGATCTAGAGCATTGCTAGTCAAATGTGGCCCAAGACCCAGTGCTTATTGTCTCTGGCTCTTAGTTACTCGGCTGAAACAAGATAAACATAAGCTTGACCCGAAGTATGTCAACTATACCAGTAAGTGGACACTTTTTCTTAATATCATAATTTTTCCAATAAAGGAAGCACTGTGGAATTTACATTCTGGAGCAAAGTCTTTTATCTCCGTAGGGACCAGTAACAATTTATGGACTAGCTACGTTGAGTGGCACTGTTCTGGTACAATTTTACTACACTACACTCTAGTATGATGCTTTAAAATCTTGGATTCTTCAGGCTGGCAAACCTGAGTTTGAATCATGACCTACCAATTCCGCAATCTAATGACCACAAATTAACTGCTCAACGTCTTCAATCCAATTTCCTTATTTATGAAATTGGGATAGACCTGTCTCATAGATATTGGGATAAATATTAAACTAAATAATGTAATATTCTTAGCACAAAATCTAGCATATATTAAGAGCTCAGCTCAAAAATGAGTTATGTTATTTGTTGTTACTTCCATATAATTGAGGGAATTATAACTCTGTTCTCTTCTATACATCTATGATTGACAACCAAAATCACTTGACGTATTCAGACTAGTTAGGCTGAAAATTTCCTTCGGTAATGAGGCACAGAATTAGCTAAATGCCTAAAAGGCTACACATGGCATGAAATACGCCTCTCTCCTGAAAGAAGGAAATGAGAGACAGCAGGTGTGGTACAATGAACAGGATAGAAGAAAAGGCATGGTATTTGATGTCAATGGCTGGGGATGAACCTTGATCCTAATTTTTACAGGCTGCTTTATTTTGAAGTAAATGGGGCTTTACATGAGAAAATATGCATGTATACAAATATACACATACATATATACATTGCATAGGACTTGAGGCAGAGAAGGTACTCAAAGTGTTTTTTTTATTCAGTCATCACTGTGTGACATAGTAGACTGGGTTTTATGCAGAAATACATTTCTTATTCTGGGATCTGGTGATTCAAATATTTTAGTCAAATTTTTGCATTTATATTTTCTTGCTCTCCACCACTGATTAATAAATAAGGAAGTCCTCCAAAGTCCTGCCATACTAAAATACTTTTAGAGTGGTGTCAATATTCTGTAATTCATCGACAAGCCCAATTAATCCCAATATGACTCATGATATGTCTAAATAGCCACTGCCATTTTTGTAGCATTTAGTTACTTGGTTGGCAGTTTCATGAAAAGATGGTGAGAATAAAATCTGAATGGAAGAGCAAGTGTTAATTTGGGGTTTACTCATCGCTGTTTATGTACTCAGCTCATATATCAGGTTCTGAGTAGACAAGTAGGTGAGAGTAGACCCTCATTAATCTCTTTTCCCCAAACCCGATTTTAAGGAAATTTATGAAATAGCAATTAATTGTCAAGCCTTGCATAGAACTATACACAAACACCTGTGCTCAGGAGTATGTTGAAAAGATGCTTCAAATGAATAACTCACGTCTGTTAGTGTAGACACATCTCCTCAGAAAGTGTATGAACATATTCTGTGCAAGCTCTTGTGGCACATACGTTGTTCACGCTCCATGACTGCACACATATCCATGTATGTGACGTTGCTCAGCTTACCCAGATTTATTCAGTTCCTTTTCATGTTTCTTCTTCTAACTATAATTGCCTTCTAAGTATCTTGTCCTACCTCCAAGATTATTTCCCTCCAATTTATTCTCCCTAAATCTGCTGGAACAAATTTTCCTAAACTGCCAATCTGATCATGTCCCTTCTAATCCAAGTCCTTCAATGACTTCCCATTGCCCTCGGGGTAAAATCCAAACTCCTCAGCATAATCTGTTCTTGGCCTATTTCCTTGGCCTCATCTCATATTATCCCCCTGATTAGTGTAACTAAACTACCATATTTGTAACTTCTTACCTGGTCCAAGCTCTCCTTGGTGTCTCTGCTATTTCTCCTATTTCCCCTATTCCTCCTATTTCTCCAAATATTACTTGGCAAATTCTTGCTTCATAGTTACCTTATACCAGCAGCCTTGCCTGTTGGCCTCCACAAGCTCTCTAAGGGCTCATCTAGTACCAGCTCTTACCCCTCAGCTAACTGTGAGATCCCCAAGGCAGGTAGGGTTTTTCTCTGTGACTTTCTAATTCCAATGTCTGCTACAGACCTGGAACACAACAGGAGTTTAATCACGTATGGATTAACAAATATTCAAAGTGCTGAGCTGAAATTGCACAACTGCATATCTGAAAGTTGCCCAACCAAAATGTAAGATATTCTCTTCCTAGAACGTTTAACATTCAAAGCCTAAAATAGCCGGTACTTATTCATCTCTAGTTCTAGATGGTTTTCAGATCAACTTGGCTTCCTGGTTGTATTGTTTCACACAAGAAGTGCACATGCATCAAGTGTGGGCACAACCCATAAATAGTCTGCATTATTAAACAGCCTTTTACATTAAACAAAACACTGCGTTCTTTCTCAAAGGTCATAATAATAAAAATAGTGTTCTAGTTTTGAGGCACTTAAACTTATCTGCTTAGTTGCATTAGGTTTTTTCAGTGACTCATTGAGAGTTTTAATTTTAACTGTTTGCTTAATAGTGTCAATATTCCGATGGTCGCAGCTTGACTGGAAGGTTAATACCTGGCCCAAGTAGTTAATTGAATAACAGAGTTTGCTTCCTCCATGTCCCCACTCCTGAAGCATCACATTTATCCAAGCTGCCTTCTGACAGGTCCTCACAACCACAGAGAGATGCAGGCAGATTTAAACAAACACACTGAAACTACAACTCAGCTGGAGGCTGGACACCAAAAGGGACAAGGTCAAAGGCCAGTCCTCTGTGCTGTTGGCAGTCACAGACGGGAACTCCTGAGGAACGCACGGTTCCATGACAGCAGGAATTAGTGGCTTCACAGAACTGCAAGTGCTCATTAGCCATTACGTGGTATCTGACGGCGCTCCTGAGAAGGCCGGATCTGTACTATTCTTCTAAGAATCTGTGGCCTTGAAGAGCAGATATTTGGATTACAGGCAATTTTGTTTTTAAAGAGACATGTGAGCAATTTCCAGATGAAGAAGGAAGCAAATGGTGTGATTTGTTCTCTCTTACTTTTCTAATTATAGGGGATTCACATTTCCCCCCATCTTGGTCAATGAAAGGCTAATTTTGCATTGCATTTCCTGCTCTGTGTCTCAAAGGATTATCAAAAGCATAGTGTGCATCAGGGATTAAGCTATTTATTTTCTAGACAACACCAGGACAGATCAACCAAAGTTCTCAGTTTTACATCTGAGAATATTCTGTGGTTCTCTACTTCTCAATATAAATGGCTTCTCCTCCTGGGGCAAATCCTGTTTCTCCTTTAGTTGTCTGCCTCCCTCCTCTTTTCCCTTAGATGACCACAAGGAAAATCTTTCTACTTGGTAGAAATGAAATAAGAGATTTGGCTCCTAAGGAAGTTTGCTTCGAGATTACAGATAAAGAAATGCAAACAGTTGCTGCAGTTCTCTAAAATGGAAACTTAGGCTCCCCTGGAAAACAGTTTGAGCATTTTGTAGGTGAGCTACTTTCTGACTGCTCATTATCATTTAATCAAAAACAACATCTGTCCTGGTAGAGCCAAGATGTTGGCTGCTTATTAATGTTCCTTTCTCTGCTTTGCTTAGTGATGTAGTGTCTTTTAGATGTGAGGTCGAAAGATATTTGACTTTTAAGAAGAGGTGTAAGTGTTAAGGACTTTTCTGGTCAAATTCTGGAAAAGCCCTGTTCCCCTGGTGGCCCCTACTTAAAGGGGAAAGAGTGTACTGCCCTGCCAGCTGTAGTCATCCTGACTCACCAGACACTGGCTTCCTGAGGAAAAGCCAAGCGAAAAATGACTCCTTTTCTAAAATTAAAAAAAGGATAAGAAGGTCCTCTAAGGTATAAAGTATAAAACAAAACAAAACTGTAATATTAGCTCCATAGCCAGCTTGTTCATTCTTTGGACCCAGCAAAGTGGAAGAGGAGGGCCAGGCATTCACCAATCAGTACTTGGAATATTGGAATTCCAATGCTGAGAGGCCAAAGCAAACCTAGGGCTCATTACTAGGCATGTATACAAGAACAGATGCAATGTTTTTATTAGTTGCTTATAACAGTGTTGTCAGAACTTTGGTGTAGGTTTCTGCTGAATCAAAATCTCTGGGGATGGGGTCAGGGAGCCGCATTTTTTGTAACTACCGAAGAGATTCTTATGAAGAGTCTTTTCTCAAAACCCCTACTTACATACCATACACTATTATGTTTTTAGTTATGCAAAATAAGCTGCTATAATTTCTGAGAAAGATATTTTGTAGGGGGGGTATGAAACACTAAGAGTGCATTTACCTAATTTCCCTCAAAATATTAGTTTGTAGTCTTTGAGCCATTAGGGAAATTTTGTCTCGAGATTTAAAAAAACAATTTTTGTTAGACTTTATGGACAAAACTAAATACAAAAAGAAGCTATTTGCTTGTTAATTAAGGAGACACCGATAGCAGTGAATTGATCTAGAACTAACAACTTCAGAAAGCTTAAATAACAAATTTACTGGGCAAGGTTATCCGCAACCAATCAAATCCCCAAGATTGTCACTATATATAAACAAAGCCAAATATTGGTTAGTCAATCATGTTGATTCAATAGAATTTATTCATTTGGATTAATTGAGTATATAAACACTAACATAGACATTTAACTATAGCAAAAGAAAAAATATCAAATGTGAAATGATGAATTAGCACTCTATTTAAATATGGGCTCTCTTTGATATTTAAAGTCCCCCCCCCATCTAAAGAATGGTAGGCAAGCAGAGAACTTCTAGTGAACACTGAAAACTCAATAAATATCATGTCTCCAACGCAGCTCAACTTGAAAGCTTTCATCCATAAAGTCACATATGGTTTAGAAACCACTAATTACATCTTTTATGAGTCAAGAAAATTAACTCATTCAGGGGACCTAAATCTACAAAAATTTTATTGAGTAATGTCATCAGTGAACTTTGTGTAATAGCAGGGCACATTCTAGGGCAGGCAGACTATTCTTTAAGAAAGAACTTTTTGTTCCATATCACTTGAGATTTTATATATGTGTGTGTGTGTGTGTATATACATATATGTGTGTGTGTGTGTGTGTGTGTGTATATATATATATATATATATATATATATATATATATATATATATATGAAAACATTATAAACTAAGAAACACAGTTGAATAAAACCCTAGGACAAGATCAGAACCAACTGACAACAAGAACTATAGTCTACAGCAACCTACTGCTTGTTCTACAAGATAGCAAAGGCCTGATTTGTTTTTGCTGAGTACATGGATTGGCATCTTATAGGCACTGTTGAAGTTCAAAACACTAGGACAGTACCAATCAGATCTTAGGAAGAAGCAGGAGATGATGGGTAAGGCCACTCATTGGATTTTAAGTTAATGTAACACACACCTTGAAAAACTGTCCTGTGACTATACATTATACCATATTTAAGGCCATTAAATATTATAAAAAATGTATACCTTTGACATATTGTACCTAGACTAAGAGAAATCTCTTATTAAATATAAATATACACATCTATAGTTTAATTTTTATCAGCACAAATTAAAATTGATACAATGTAGAAGAATAAGTTCAAGAGATTTACACAATTATCTAAACTCAATGGCCAAACCAATATCCTGGAATGTGATAACTCTGAACTTTGAATGAAAAAAATTTCCTGTATCAATTTAATATTGATAGTGAAATAATTTATTAAAACTAGGATAATCATGATGAAAGATCAAGTAACTTGAGGAAGTTTCCTTCCTTAGTGAAATAATGCCTACTCTATAAGAGTGCAGAATGAATCCTGATAGGCAAATAATTTATACACGGATTGTATAGGAGTTCAACATAAAAATATGTTGGAGAGAAACATGGAGATGTATTATATTACTCCCCATACCATCCTATTCTTCACCCTAAATTCCAATATAATTGAGTTCTGGAAATTCCAGATCCTTCTGTTCAGCCATTTTCTGATCCAGACATCTTTGCCTCTGGATTCCTTAGGCTTTTGTGTTCTCTAACTCTTATCTTTGTCTATGTCCTCTTCAGAAGTTCCTGTAGCTAGATTATTCTTGGGTTCTGTTTTTCTTAAACTCCTGAAACAGCTATCCATATAGGATTCATCTATACTACCTATTTGAAATTACAAACTTCTTCTGGCCTACTAAACCAAATCTGTCTCAGCCTCCTCTCCTAGGTAGGGCTTTCTCTTGTCAATGGATCCTAGAACTATTTTGTCACTCCTTGGTGACAAAACTCTACCTCTTTTATATTAATTAATAAGGATACCTTTAACAAGAAGTTAAAATAAGGTCATTAAGGTGGGCACTAATCCAAGATGACTAGTGTTCTTATAAAAAGAGGAAATTTGGAAACAGATATGCATACAGGGAAAATGTCATGTGAACATCAAGGCAGAGATCATGATACTTCTACCAGCTAAAGGATGCCAAAGATGACCAGCAAACTACCAGCAGCTAGGGGAGCGGTCTTGAGCAGATTATTCCTCACAACTCACAGAAGGAACCAACCCTGTTGACATCTTAATCTGAAACTTTTAATCTTTAGAACTGTGAGAAAATAAACTTTTTTGGTTGAGCCATCTGGTTTGTGGTGCTATGTTATGGCAGCCTTAGCAAACTAATACACATGGATTTTAAGACTTTAAGTTGGATGGTTGGTGAATAATAGCTATGCTCTTTATCTTATTTTGTGAAAGAATTTAAAGTTTATAACATTAGATAACTTTTGATAAATCATGGGAACTTAGAGACAGAAAAGACATGGAAAATGTTTTCTCTTTTACCCTGTATGTATCCACCAATTCACTTAAATCCATCCACTGAAAATGCTGTTTATCTTTAATGTTTTTATTTTTAAAAAGGACAAAAGAAAACACTTTTATATATTAATCATGTGCTTGCTATGTACTGTGAATGCTATGCCATTTATTTTACAAATATATCTTGAGTGCCCAGCATGTCCCTTGCATTGTACTATGCACTGGGGATAGAGCGAGAAGCAAGACAGATACTATCTCTGTTTTCATGGAACATACAGTCTAATGAAGGAATCAAACTATGAATATACAGATACAAAAATAAATATGTTATCACAGTTGTGATAAATATTAAGAAGAAAATATTTAGTGTACTATGGTGCAATATAACAGGAACCTGACCTGGAGTTGGGGATCAGACAAGACATCCTTAAGGTTGTAACTTTGAACTTGAAAAGGTTCAGTAGAAGTCGCCAGTGTGTCATTCCAAAAAAAAGAAAGTCTTTACAAGTTTTAAAGCAATGAAAGTTATGATAATAATTTTATTTTTAAGAGATCTGACTGTTAAAATGAGAAAGCATTGAAAAAAAGACAAGAATGGAACTAGGAATAACAAATTAGGTTGCTGTCACTGTGTCCAAACAAAGATGACGTCCTGGACAAAAATGGTGGTAGACGTAACAAAAAGAAGTAGAAAGATTCCAGGTATGTTTTTGAGGTAGATTCAACATGCTTCTCAGAGTAGGCATAGGAAGAGGGAGATATAAAAGATGATATCAAAATTTTAGTGGAAGTGTTGATGGAGGACCCATTTACTGAGATGGTAGGCACTGAAGAAAGGATAGATTTTTAAGATGAAAGTTGTACTTCACTTTCTATTTTACTTTACTTAATCTTCACATCAGCTCTGAAATTTAGAAATTATTATCATCTGCTGGTCTATTGATAAAATAAGTAATTCCATGGTCTTCCTGAATAGCATATCCCAAGGTTTTATGCTCTTCCAGTTAAACTCCATGACTTATTAAAGACCAAATTCATTTAACCAACATTGAGTGAGCATTTACCTTGTGCCCAGTATTCTATTAGAACAAGGATGGATGTCTCAGTCCCAGCCTTCCAAAAGGGAGACAAATATATTATACAAACAGAAATTATAACTCAATGTAATGAGTATAATATTAGAAATAGTCAAGGAATATTTGGAAACTCATACAAAAATATTTACATTAGTCCAGAAGCAGGAGTGAGAATGAGAGAAAGCTCCTTAGAAAAGGTTATATCTAAGTTGAGCCTTAAAGGGAATGCATAGGGAAAAGCGTCAAGGTTTGGACTAGAAGATGTAGAGACTAGAGGATGTAGAACAAGAGGGGATTGACAACCAGCCAGATTAATAAAATTCACAAAATTTTGTAGTGTGGTAAAGAAAGTAAGTGCTATGCCATGAAAATCTTTTAAGGAATGTGAGAGAGCTTGGAGTTTATAATATAATGAATGGCGAGGGAGCATTGCTAGATTCTCAATACAGAAGTGACATCGTCAATTATCTTGTTTTAGACATATAATTTTCTTGGTTATGTTGAAGATGGACTTAGAATATTAAGGCTGGAGAAAGGAAAACCACTTCAGACATGACTACAATAGCCTGGTAGAGAGATGATGAGTCTCAGTTAAGTTGATGATTATTCACATGCAGAGATGTAAATGGGCTGGAACTATTTAAAAGGTATAATTGTTAGAAAATGTTGATGCACAGATGTGTTAAATTTGAAGATCAGGGAAGAGAAAGTTGTTAAGGATGAACCCAGATGTCGAGCTTGGGTAGCTAAGTAGCAGTTAAAAGAAGAACTAAATAAGGAAGAAGCCATGAATTTAGAATCAGATTTTTTGAGTGTGAGATTCTAGATGGGATAAAACTAAAAACAAATCCTACGACTTTTAAGATTAATGCTTTTCTTCTAAAGAGTAGCTTTGAAAATAGCCATTTGTCAATGATTAAGGTTCAATTGAGACTTATAATAAATAAGAAAACAGAGTTTCTTTATATATTTTTTTCACATATTTCTATGGGAGGAGACAGAGTTATAAAATTCTGTAGGTGGTTAAATTTTTGGATCTTCTGTACAAGGTTGAGGGAGTTTATTGTATATGACTCATCAACAAATTGTGAAGTTGGTATGTAACAGGAGCTGTCTTTATCTGTGATAGAGAAGATTGTAGAGGAAAATAGCACTGTTTCTTAGTATGTTCTTTTCCCAGCAAGAAGGTTGTTTGGGTGTCCTACCATTTAATTCAGCCAGGAAACAAAGATCCTTTTTTTCTCTATAGCAAATGGATTGCAATCTGAGTTCAGTCCCTGGTTCAGAAAAGATTTGTTTTCATAAGAAGATTCTGGATAACAGACCACAACTCAAAGACAGACGATCTATACAGTCCAGACAGATTCATAGATGGGCAAGCACAAGTAAAAAACAAAATAAAAATTATATAATTACAAGGATAATTCTTTCTATGAGTTTACTGTCTAACACATCCAGAATGTTTCTAGAAAAATATAGAATACAACTTTAAATAAAATACAGAATGTCTCTAGAAAAAATATAGAATAAAGCTTAAAATGGAATACTTTGTAACTTTTATATACAAGGCATACATTTTTATAAAACATGGTGCTTTGAAAAAAAATTCTACCCAATGATTTACATAAAAATATTAAAATTGAGATATGTGATTCTAGAATCTAGAAAATGCATATTTTCTAAATATGGTAAGAACCTACTCTGTTTTAAATCTCTGCCACAGTAATTAAGTAGATTTAAGTAACATAAAAGATGCCCTGGATTGGTCAAGAGGGAGGCGATTGAAATTGTTTTTGTTCCACCAAGATCCAAAGAGGTGAATTAAGATTCGTTCTAAGTCACTACTGACCAGAATTTAAGAAAAAAGTCAAGAGTCTAAATATTTCCCAAAAGTAATATTCAGCCAACAGACATGAATACTCTTATTTAGGGCGTTAGTGAACAAACCTCAGAATGTTACAGTCACTATACTTCAGCACTCAACAGGCGGCTGCCGAGAAGTAATATCATTGTATGAAGAGCGTGTACGGAGGACCCGGAACCGAAGACGTTTGCACTGTTGCTGCACACAAGTCATTTTTTTTAGTTTCTAGTTACATTTACAGCATGAACTAAATTCGCCGTCACAGGCTTTCATTGTTGTTATGGTTTGATTTGTTTATTATTATATTATTTTCTTGTTTAAGTTGCTTGATATTTTAAGCAAGGTTGGAATGTCTTTCCCTGGAAAGAGATTATTTGGAAGAACACAACGAATGCCTATTTCTTCCAGAGGGAGGGAGTTTAGTCCTCATCTAGGGGCTACCAGTTCATATTTAATCTAGTATTTGTTTGTTTGTTTAAAGTAGTAGTCTCCTCCCCGTACCTAATGAATAATGACTAAGTCCCCTGCTTTTGCCTCCATATTAAGCTCAGCTATTGAATTGGTGATTTTCCTAAGCAGAGGATAATAATTCTAATTCACATAGGCAGCACCTTGCATCACTTTCTTTCAAATTTTATTAGGTTCAGTGAGTTTCCATATTTAAAAAATTGCTTTCTTTATTTGACTAAGCTTTATTCTTAGCATTAAAAAAAGCCGTATTCCTCTATGCCTAGCATTCCTCTTTCCCTTTGTATTTTTCAATCTTTCTTGTCAGAATTTATCTATATACAAAGATCTATGTCAGTCAGATCAATTAATTAAGTAGATTTAAGTAATAAATATACTAAGTAGTAATATGCTGTTAAATGCTATGAATTTCTCCTTGTAAAATACCAATTCCATATATTTGGTGGTAATAGAAGTTTACTGTGGGTGTGTTTGTTAAAACCAAATAAATTGGAATTTTTTAAGAAAGAAAAAAATTAACTATAGTTCAATTTGTGAAACAGGTGACACTGTTGGGGAACTTTCCCTCAAAGCAAGAAATTATGACATTTTTGTTTGTTTTTCTAGAGGGGTTTTCTCAAGTATAAAAATACAGATGACTGTAAACTTAATTCAATTTTAGATTTAGGGTTATCTGTATTTTACACGTGACTTTTCATCTAAAAAGAGAGAGAAAGGAGCAGAGGTGATATTATCTTTGAATTAGAAAATGGTTTAAAAAAGAGGACTTAGTGTTTCCAACAAAAGATCCTTTTTTTCCCTTGGAGTGCCAAATGAAAATCTTATGTCACAGACTAATAAATATCCCTCAGACAGAGACTCTAAAACTCCCTTCCTCAGGCAAGTAATGGAGATTTTCACCTGACAACAAATATTCCAATGAACCAGACTCCAAGATGGTAGTCGCTGATCCCAGGAAGACAAAGAACTTGTTAGTAAAGGAATGCTACAGATAGCCCTGGGGTGGAATTCCAGCACCACCTTTTGTCTTAGAGATAAGATAAAAGACAAGGAGGAGTTTCAATCACTTTCCTTTAGAAACTTTGGGGAACTCCAAGTTTACCTAGGGATTTCCAAATTCCTCCCAAATCAACCCTTTGTAATTCCATAGCCTGCTCCTTTCTGTACCTGCTTGGTTCTACTTTGGGTTTGATTCCTTTCTTTCAATGCACAGTTATTCATCCTATATCTTATAAACTTAACAAAAGGATTCTAGCAAGAGGTTTCCCAGATAGAAAGAATGGTTTGGGGCCTTGAATTTTCTAACTTATCCAATACAGTTCTTATTAGGTTTTGGAGCAGCAAAAAGTCACCTTTTGATATAGTGTAAAAGTACTTTATGGCCCTAAAATAGTTTCACTGAAGCAAGTCAGCTAATAAACTCTTGTTGTGTAATCTGATTTTCTGGGTAAAAAAAGGTAAAAATTACTATGATTAAGAGTTAAACTATTTACTCAAAAACTTTCCCTCTGCGAAATGTGAGGGTAAAGAATAGGCACATAGGAAGTTTCTGGTTCCAGGAATCCTCTGCTGCTTTTGCTAAAAATGGATGACCTTTCTCACCTACGGTGGTACTTGTACTAAATAGCTCTTTTCTATGGAGCAGGAGGATGGGGGTGAGGGGGGTAGTGGGGTCTCTCTTACTTAGCTCTAGAATGGAGATAGACTGTTAACAAATCCAAAAGGCACTGGAGCAAGAAAAAAGAGATTTTATTCAGTTTGTAAACTGGGTAGAGGCAGCCTCCAGCAAAAACCAAATATGTGATCCATGTTTTACAGATAAAGTTCCCACTCAGGCTCCTAATTAGGTCCATTTTATGTAAATGAGGTATCCAAATCCACACAGTTCTGATTGGTTGGAATTGCACAGTCCTGGACCAGGCAGATCTCAGTACATTGGTTGAAAAATGAAATCAGCAACTCCGTTATAATAGTTGACTCAGACGGCCTAACAAGCAGGGTATATAGTGTGGGGTGCTGAGAGAGTTCAGTCTGAGGTTCTTCCGGGAATACAGAGTACGTGAGAAGCCACTGTCAGCAGATGGCTGCTAAAACTATTACTATCTTTAAAGTTTGGGCCCTCAGTTGACCATGGGGAGTGCATCTCAGGAGATAAATTCCTTCTAGGGGTTCACATCAAATAAATTTTTCTTTTGGGGGCCACAGACCCGGGGAGGGGCAGTTTGCCACTGTCTGTGAATATTCCCCATGTGGTGCTGGTCATCCAGCCAGATTCTTTCAGTAACCACTTTAGTTTACTAACCACACTTTAAATTACTTTAGAATCACCTTGGGAGCTTTTAAAAGATGAAGATTCCTGGGCCATCTTTCTCCAAAGACTCTAATTCTGTAGTTCTGGTCTGGCACTCAGAATCAGTGTTTTAAACAAGCACATCTCGTAACTTTAGCGTATGCAGTACAGATTTTGAGGGTTACTGCATCAGATTGCCAGTTCAAAGGTACCTTCTGAAATGTGACAAATCCTACCATACTGTATAGCATAAAGTATAATTTCTACTTACTGGCTTTTGTAAACTCAATATAGAATTTTAAAATGTAAAAGCTTACACTCTTCCTCCTAATGACATTACGGCTGTACCATGAGGATCAACCAATCAAAACAGAGATCCACGTTGGCATGGCAGCAGGTTTCTTGAGGCCCTCTGCCGTTCTGTTGGCTTCCCCTCTAGATGCTGGTTTGTTGGTATATAATTTACCTATTTCTGTATAGATAATATAATAAATTATATATAATCTTATAAATGTACAATAAATGTTCCTGTATAAAAAAGAAACTATCTTAAAACCTAGTGGCTTAAAATAATGACCATTTATTTAACTCACAGATCTAAGGTTCAGAAATCTAGGTTTCTCTCAGCTGGATGGCTTTTATGCTTTTAGCTGGGCATACTCCTCCGTCTTTCGTCAGTTGCTAGTGCAGTCTGAGTTGAGATGGCCTGAACTGGGATAGTTCATCACTATTCTACTTGGTTTCTCTTTCTCCACCAGTGTATCTCAGGCTTGTTCTTGACTTCAGAACATACTTCTGAGTGAGAGGGAGCACATGTGCACAAGACCTCTTCTGACCTAGGCTTATAATTTGCATAACACCATTTATGCTGCATTCTACTGATGAAATTATGTCCCAAGATCAGCCAAAATCCAAGAAAAAAGAGACTCCACTTCTTGACGGGAAGAACCACAAGTCATATTGTAAAGGGGTGTGGGTATAGAGAAGAAAGTGATTGCAACCATTTCTGCAAGCAGTGTATTATTATGGGGAATTTGGTAGGAGGAGGGTCCAGGAGAGACTCCAAGTCAGTTAAGGTTCTGGGAGGGCATTAGGGGAGCTCCAAGCAGTAACTATTTACCAACTTCTATAGTAATATTTCAGTAGTTTAACAAGCAGTGTAGCTGCACATATAAGCACAAGCCAAATTTCAACCCTGGAAATAACATTACAATTTTACATTTTAAGAAGTAAAAACATGATCACATGATTACCTGAATTATTTTTACTTTCTTGATTACTCACACTTAAAGAAATCTTAACAGTGATGACAAAATTATCTAACTTTAGTCTTGAAGCCTAGAAGAAAAACCACCAATTTCTTGAAGATTAATATTGTTAAAGTAAAACTGTTAACATAGTTAATATTATATTATCCCAGAAAACGGAATGTTGAATTTAGTTATTATAACCTGCTTACAACTTGAAATATGGAGCATGAGTGGGAACTGTACAGTTTGACCATCACAGTTTATTTATTACTTTGTGGAAATATAAACATTCAAACAATGATCCAACTCATAGTTCTCTTTCCTTTAGATAATGCAAAGCCATCTGTGCTCAGATAAAAAAAAAAAAAAAAAAACTTCTTTAGTCTTATAACTATGTTAGGGTTTTGATTCCAAAATATTATTCTTCCAGTAAATAATATGGTAATAAAATATTTTCCAACTCCTGAAGTGTGACCAATCTTCTTCCCATAAGGTACAGCCCAACGTATAAGTTCTACTTCTTGGCATTTGTAGCCTCAAATAAAACTTTAAAACTGTAAAATTTTCCTCCTGATGAAAGTATAGTTGAAGCCACTTCACAGCCCCACGGCTCACCAGCGCTGTGGTTCTCTGCCAACCACACGCCTAGATGTGTGTATGACTGAGGCAGAGCTGGGGCACAGGTCAATGATTACTTGGCAACGGAGGCCAATCAGGAAGTTTCTCCTCCAGGCACTGAACCATAATTTATTCACAGGGCTAAACCCCTGAAAGTGAAGAAATCATAACTTTTCAGTCTTCGGATCTTAATTCTCAGTCTTCACTCATCACTTCCCAGCCATGGTCAGTGGGTATCAAGTGAGGTGACCTGCACTGCCCCATTCTTAAGTGACATCACTTGCTAAGCTATGGTTGAGGTGAGGGGAGCCCTCAGAGGTGTACAGCAGCCCTGTCTTGGAGAGTCTGAGTTCCCCATAAATCCAGTACTTGGAATGACATTTCGAGTCCCTGAAGTTTTTATTTCCAGGTGGAATGTTCCAACAGGGACATTCCACTCCCATTAGGAATACTGTAGTCATTTTCTTGTTTTAGTCACAGAATTTTACAATTATTTAAACATTTCAAATTTTCATTAATTGTTGGTGAAAATACAAAATGGCACAGCAACTTTGAAGACAGTTTGGTAGTTTTTTACAAAATGCACATACTCATATCCTACGATCCAACAATTGTACTGTTGGTATCGTGCTTCCCTGAAAATAAGACCTAGCCAGACAATCAGCTCTAATGCATCTTTTGGAGCAAACATTAATATAAGATCCAGTATTATATTATGTTATATTATATTATTATATTGTATAAACCTGGTCTTATATTAATTTTTGCTCCAAAAGACATATTAGAGCTGATTGTCTGGCTAGGTCTTATTTTCGGGGAAACATGGTATTACCCAAATAAGTTGAAAACTAAGCTCCATTATAAAAACCTTCACATGGATTTTTATAGAAGCTTTATTCATAGTTGCCAAAACATGGAAGTAATCAAGAAATCCTTCAATAGGTGAATAAACTGTGGTACATCCATACAATGGAATATTATTTAACAAAAAGAACAAATGAGCTATCCAGACAAGAAAAGACATGAAGGAAACTTAAGTGCATATTGTTAAATGAAAGATGACAGCCTTGAAAAGGCTACAAACTATTTGATTCCAACCATATGACATTCTGGGATAAATAAAACTATAGAGACAGTAAAAAGATCAGTGGCTGCCCAGGTTTGGTGTGTGTGTGTGTGTGTGTGTGTGTGTGAGATGAATGGGGGAGAACTGGGGATTTTTAGGGCAGTGAAGCTATTTTGTGTGATTCTGTGGTGGTGGATACATGACATTATGCATTGTCAAAACCTATAAAATGTGAAACCCGAAGAATGAACCCTAATGTAAACTATAGACTTTAGGTAATAATAACAATAATAATAATAATAATAATAATGTATCAATATTGGTTCATCAATTGCAACAAGTGTTACCACATCAATGTCAGATGTCAGTAAAGGGGAAACTGGAAATACAGGTATAATGGGATGGAGGTATATGAGGACTCCCTATACTTTTCACTCAATTTTTTTGTAAACCTAAAACTGCTCAAAACAGTTTTTTAATTAAAAAAAGCATCTTCAAACTACAAGTATTTCTTTTTTTTAAATTAGTTTCAGGTATACAAAACAATGTAATAGTTAGACATTTATACCCCTCACAAAGTGATAGCCTCCCTCTTCTACTGACATTGTATATAGCTTACAGTTCCACCGACTCTATTCCTTATGCTGTACTGCACATCCTGGTACTGTAGATAGATAGATAGATAGATAGATAGATAGATAGATAGATAGATAGATAGATAGATAGATAGACAGATAGATATAGATATAGATATATATTTATAGTTGACATTCATTATTATTCAGCTTCAGCTGCAGGTGTACACTGCAGTGGGCAGACACCTACACTGTCCATGAAGTGGTCTTCCTAACAAAACAAGTGTCCATTGGATACCCTACAAAATCTTTACAACATTACTGATCATATTCCCCAAACTGTCTTTCGTATCCCCGTGGTAATCTTGTGGTTGCCAATTGCACTTTCTAATCCCCTCACCTTCTCCCTCATCCCCACTGTCCTTCTGTCTAGCAACCCTCAGTTTTTTCTCCGTATCTTTTGATTAGTTTGTTTATTTATTCTATTCTTTAGATTCCACATATAAGTGAGATCATATGGTATTTGTCTTTCTCTAACTGACTTATTTCACCTGGCATAATGTTCTCTATGTCCATCCATATTGTTGCAGATGGTAAGATTTCATTCTTCTTTATGGCCCAGTAATACTCTGTTGTATAAATGTACCACAGTTTCTTAATCCAGTCATCTACCAATGGGCATTTCAGGTGCTCCCATGTCTTGGCTATTATGAATAGCGCTGCAATAAACAAAATTTTTTTGAATTAGTGCTTTGGATTTCTCTAGATAGATACTTAAGAGTGGAATTCCTGGGTCATGAGGTAGTTTCATTTCTGTTTTTTTGAGATACCTCCACATTGATTTCCATAGTGGCTGCACTAATCTGCAATCCCACCAACAGTGCACAAGGGATCCCTTTCTTCCATATCCTCACCAGCATACTATAAGTATTACTTAAAGGCCTCTTATGTGTTAGAATCTGTTGTTGATGCCAGAGACTCCTAATTATGTCACTGTTCCCAAGTACTAAAAATATAATTGGGAAGATACTGTGCACCCATCAAACTGTTAAGTAATAACCCAAGGATTCACGCAGCTCGGTGCGCAGATGAATGGAATAGATGTGAAATGCTGCAACCTTTCAGAGAAGAAGAAAATCAGCATGGGGTCACAAGATGAATTTAACTCTCCATTTAGAACTGACATTAGAAAAAAGGGGGAATTACTAGCAAGCCTGGTTGTGGATGAACACAGAGCAGACAGAAAAGTTTCACTGTAAGTGGCAGGAGAAACTCCCAGCAGTGGAGTATCCTACAATTTGAGGCAGAAGGAATTTCAAGGAGAATGAAGTGGTTTCCTAAGACATGGATATCTTCCCATCACCGTTGTTTCTGTATCCCGCCTGACTCTTTCTGAAGCTTCTCCTTTCATTTTAGTTTATTTCTGGGCACAGTGTCCAGATAAAAAATAAAAACCAAACCTTAACAGTAATCGCTTATAGGAACACCAAATATATTCACAAATATAGGTATTGCATGTTGGAGCTAAGACCAAGTGGTATGAAGGAGCATTGCATATACTTGGATCTTGGTGGGTCCCTTTGCTCCTCAAAATACACTTCGCCTTCATGAAAAGCCAGGAGAGGCTGTAGTCTAAGCTCAGAGAGAGAGCCAGAGAGAGAGAAAGACTGAATAAACACCAGCATGAGACTCTGGGTTGAGCTGTTTACCTGCTCTCCCCCCTAAAAACCAATCACAAACAGGTTCTTTTTAATACTAGTCTAGACGAGGTTTTGCAATGTTGCAGGTTCCTAATTGCAGTAATAACTGCCTGAGAATAATTAAGCAGACGACACCAAGCATTTTAATCAGGTGAATCCATTGTCCTATTAATAAATACCCATGTGGTTACTGCCTCTTTCTGGAAAAACCTCTTCGGCTGGTTTCATCCTACATAAGGCTCAAGTTGGGTATGTCCCACACATTCTGGGTGCCTGGAACACTTGTGTCTGCCTCAGCCTGAAATGGTCCCTCTTGTCTGGAAAACCCAGAGGCAGGTTTAGCAGCTGGCTGCTGTCGTGACTGTGTCCTGTCACTAATTAAATGTGTAGCTGAGAATTCAGTGTGAGAGCCATAGCACCCATCAGTTGTGAATAGATAACACGGATTTTGCCTTCTGGAAATCTTCTTTTCCCCCAGCTTGGCTACTTGCAAATTGGCTCTCTAAATATTTTTTCTCAGAGGAGGCAATTTCTTTTTAATCTTAAGATCAAAGCCCAAACCTGAAAGATGTCTTTTTTTTTAATCAGTAATTTTATATCCCAAACTATCACTTCACCCACAACAACCCACAATAGCTCTCCAGCTGCTCATAGTCTTTCTTTTTAACTCCTCCTCTTATATACCCCATGGTAGATTTCTTGTCTCAGGAAGGCTTCCTTCAAGACAGGTCTTCTTGTATTCCTATCATTACATCTTAGAATGGTAAAGCTCGCTGTCAGTCAAAGTGCTCCGAGTTTGCAGCGTAGCTGAGTCAGTGCAGCCCTCAGAGGAAGCTTGAAGGAGGCTGTTAAAATCTATTCATAGATGAAAGCGGCGGTTCCTGCCACAGCTGCAGTGAGAGGTTGCTAATGACGCATGTATAACCAGGACTGTCATAGGAGGAGAAGGCTTGCGGGGGAGGAGGGACAGCAGAAAGTGGGGGGTGGACATAGGATTGGAGAAAGCCAGCAAAACTTGACATGGCTGGGCCACCTTTTGGAAAGGACAGAATTCCAAAGACTCTGGGGTGGAATGCATTGCTAGTACTAGCTGCCTTGACACAGATTTTATGGCCTTTGTCTGAATTCTCATGTGGAGTAGAAGCCGCTGTGTATATGCACAAACACGGCTGGACTGCTCAGCTCCATAACACCTGCAAGATCTCTGACAAGCTACCGAGACCTCTGGGAGTGTGAAGAGAAGGCAAAAGGGAGGGTGTGGAAGATGGAGACAGGAAGACAGTCCTTCATCCATTCAGCTGGGATACACTACATACCAGGAGCTGTGCTAGGTCTGAAGAGATAACACAGGCTGGGGTTTAAACTTTAGCGAGTCATCCAAGGGAAGAAATAAAATCCCCCAATATGTTATTGCCAGTATGTGGGGAAAAAATATAAGATGTTAGGGCTGTGTGCTACGTAAGACTAACTTACCCTAATGAATGCAGTGGCCTGGTCCGTGGAGTTCATGGAAATGCAGATTACCTATTATTCCATCCACTGTCAGCCATTTATTGAGAACCTACTAGTGCCCGGAATTATGTGAGCTGTCGGTATGTCACAAATGCATATCATCAGCATCTCTAAGAGCACTGGAAGAAGCACCTGTGAGGATATGGAGAGCAAGCAATGTGGGCTGAGTGGATGATTTTGTTACCTAGAAAAGTACTCTTTTGCTCAAAAGTGAAAGATTGAGTTTCCTTTGCACCAGAAAAGACTATCAAGGATTCAGGGAGGCAAAGTAGCAGAAAGACCGCGGACCTTGATCGAGTCGGGGTTTCATCATAGCTTTGTCATGATTAGGATGCATTCAGGGGGCTCCTTTTCCTTATTTGGGAATGAAATTTGATCACCTGTAATATCTCTCCTAAATTCAAAAGTTATGACTTCATACTATATAATGATTCTTAATTCCCAAGTTTAAAATCTCCTTAACTAGTGAAAGATAATATAATACCCCCCTGGAACTTTTCAGTGATATTGACTGCCTCTTCTCCAACCCCCATCCTAGTCTTGACACCCCCAGGCCCCCCACGACTGTTTTCCTAATATGCCAGGATTCCACAGATGGAACAATTCTCACTTAACTCATGTTAAATCTTGAGAAAGAAATGTAGAATGGAATAGTGGGAAAGTGCCAAATGAAGAATAAGAACTTTATCCTTCTAACATTCTCTGTGATTTTCAGAAAGTCAGTTTACCTCAGTGGGCCTCAGTTTCCTCATCTGTGATTACCCCACCTCTACCCTGTACACACCTGCAAATCTGTGTTGGAAACACAGGTATCACGAGCAAGACATAAACATTCCAGGTTTGGCGATTATTTGCTGCAAATGCCTCACCTATCTTGACAAATACACTGTTCATAAAAATAACACTGAGAGTTTATTAAAATGCAGATTCTCAGGCCCTGCACTGACTGAATTAGAATTTCAGTTCTAGGGGACAGCCATCATGATTTTAAAAAGCTGAGTCAGCAACTATGATGCACCCCAAAATTAAGGAGCGCAGCACTGAGGCATTTGCACCCATTGATCATATTGGCAGCAATTAATAGTGTCTTCTGAATCTTCTCACCCATAGCACTCACAGAAAATGACACGAGGTCTATGACTCACTGAAGCCAACAGAGGAAGCAGCCTGTGCCTAGAAGCTGCATGGGGTGAGGGTATGGGAGTGGGTGTCTCCCATACGCCGGGCCCTGCCTGTCCCCAAAGCTGAGGGATGACCATTTTAGACCATCCTTTACTCCTTGTGGGTGTGCAGAGGCATGTGAGTTGGGAAGCTCTGATATCAGACTGGCAATCTAGCCAGAGCACAGTGCCGATGGGATGGCACATGGGAAGCGCAATGGGTCTCACCCTGGCAGGACTCTGGAAGACAGTAGTTGGGAGGTCAAAGTGGTAGACTCTGCCACTTGACAGAACCACATCCAGATCTACAGAGCTGGGTGGAAAGAGTAAAAGGACTAAGTGGGCCAGGCAAAGACTAGGGTTCGATAAGAATAACTCTAAAGACTTTGCCAACTTTATAAATCGTCTTATTTCTGGCATCCAGCTATATACCCGTTTTATATGAGGATGCTGAGCCAGTGAGCTGAAAAACAGCTTCCTCCAACCCACAAACACCTACTTCATGCCAAGTACCATATTCAGAAACAAAGCAGGATGTACACATAGGACCCGGAAATATGCCCATGTGCCTCTCCTCATTACCTAGGGTTTTCTGCAATCCTTATCTTGACCCAAGGACCTTCTTCTCAGTAATGGCATCTTCTCTCTTTCCCTCACACCATCTGCTTGCCCAAGTGTGAGTTTGGTCAATTTGCCTAAAGCAGTAGTACCGACGGGACACCCCCACAAATGAACTCATCTGCAGTTCACACAGAAGGGCTTTTGTTTGTCATCCTGCAACCACACGTGCACAAAGTGCATGAATGTCTGAGAAATGTGTTTGGGTGCATCTGTGCCCCTCTGGGCAAGGCACAGACTTGGGATACTTTATACTAGAAGATGCTCTGATCTAAGAAATTATATGTTACTATGTGGCTAATAAAATGCATCATCTGTGTGCATTAAAGAGCCCTTTATAATCCTTAATTATTATCATTAAACACAAGTATAAGGGCTCTGGAATTTCATTCTGGGGCAGGGCCCTGTGATCTAGCACTTCGGTTTCCCTGAAAGGCTGGCTGAGGACTGCAAGAGCAGGCTCACAGAGAGGTGGATGTAACCACAGACCACTCCTCTGTGTGGATCTATTTGGAATTGTTTTAGTGACAACTAGTTGGATGTGGAAACTATGTAAATTCTGTGGTTACAGGCATTGGAATTCTCCTGGCTACATTGTTTCAGCTAGGTTACTGGTTGACTGAGGTTACCACCTTCATCTTTCCAAAACCAGCAAAGGGGATTCCCCAAATTTTCCTAACTGACGGGGTATCCCTTAAAGGCACAAAACAAAAGCTTTTGAAATAGATTCTTCAACTTGCTCTACAATTGCTTCACTCATGCAATAAACCACGCTGGGGTTATTTGCAGGGCTGATGGTACCATTCTGCTTCAAGTTCAGGTTTGTGCCAAATCTGCTCACTCAATGCTTACATTGGGCTCCTGCTTACGTTATATGCTTACGTTTCTGCTAGGTGCTGTGGAAGTTTTGGAAAAAGGAAGAGTCCCCACCTTGGGGGAGCTTATAGTCTAAGAATAAAACAAGCATTATCTGGAGCAGTACAGAAAAGAGGGCAGGAGCACCAAACTCATGACAGGTAGGTTTGGGTTCAAATTTCTCTTCCCCCACTTTCCGACTGTTGGAACCTGGGTCCCAGATGTAATCTCCTGAGCCTCCATTTCCTCCTCTGCAAACTGAAGGCAACAATAACTACCTTAAGGGATGTAGTTCTGAGAGCTAAGCAGGATAATGCTCATAAGGCATTTAGCATCGCGTCTGACCACATCGTGCGGGCTCAGGAAATGGGAGCAAAGATGATGACCATGATGCTGAAACAATAATAAACAATAATAGAGAATATCTAACTAGAAGCGAAATTATAAAATATGGACTGTAAGTTTGGGAGGAGTTTAGAAAAGGGAAAACACCTTGCGGTTGAAAAAAAAAAAAACACCAAAAGGTTTTACAGTTAAGGACCAAAGTTGAGCCTGGAAGGATATGTAGAATTCAGATGAAGAAAGAGAAGATTTGACATTCCAATTAGGCAAAACAAACACAGCTAGTAAAGATACTCAGAGCGGTCAGCATGACATGTTGGAGTATTCCATTCAAGGCTTAATTTCAGTACATCACTTTATTGTGTGATTAATGAAATCCAAGGTTCTCTCAAGAACTTGTGCCATTGAAGAGGTATCCATGCTGAATTTCCTAGTGACTTCTCCTAATTGTTTGATTCTATTATGTTTCCAGAGGAAACACCCTCATATATTACAAACAATATACTTTAAAATTAAAGGTTACAGATGGAATTAAGTTTGTTAATCCACTGACTTTAAACTAGAGAGATTATCCTGGATTATCTGGGTGGGCCCAATATAATTAGAAGGGTCCTTACATATGGAAGAGGAAGGCAGAAAGGTCAGAGTGATGTTATGTGAGAAGGGCTCTACTCGCCATAGCTGACTTGGAAGATGGAGGAAGGGACTCATGAGTGAAGTGATGTGAATGGCTTCTAGAAGCCAGGAAAGACAAGGAAACCAATTCTTACCTGGAGTCTCTAGAAAGAAGGCTGACAACAGCTTGACTTTAGCCTAGTGAGACCCAGTTGGACAATCTGGGTTGTTTTAACCTACCAAGTTTTGGTAATTTGTTAAAAACAGTGATAGAAAACATACATCAGGAAACGCTTATTGACACAGATAGTCCAAACCTTCACTACCTGTTTAAAGTTCAGCTACTGTATTTAAATTTCCAAGAGCTCTTTCTCATACCAAGAGATTTTTGCCCACACTATTCTATTGTTTTATTTGTACACCAAAAGCCAGATGACAAGGAAATACTATCTTTAGTTTGCTAGGAAGAAAATAACTCTCAATCTAGATTTCTACATGCAGCTAATTGAACATTAAGGGTGAAGCAAACACATTTTTGGCAAATATTTTTGGTGTGTACCATTCACATACCCTATAATATTCCTTGATTACTTCTAATGAATTTACTTCTGAAAGAAGGAAATTGAACTGAGAAGCAAATAATGAAATTCAAGTAATAATAATTTTTTTTAAATGGTAAACGGACAAATCTAAATTTATATTAATTGCATAAAACCACAAAGTAACAACTAATTTGGGAGGTATAAAAAGAAAGTGATATAAAAATAGTGGAAAACAAACAACATCATGCTATTCAGAAAATGAGTGGTTAGATGTAAAGCTTTCTAAAAACTCTCACATTTGGGGGGAGGAGGTTAGAAGTGTTGATTCATTTTAAACTTAAAGTCAAAAGTGCGTATTAAAGTATAAAGATCGTACTCAAAGGAATAGAAATGAATGTGTATCTTCCAAAGTCATAGAGGAGATAAAAGAAATTAAGAAAATATGATCAGTTCAATAAAGGTGAGAGAGAGGGAGAGGAAGGGAGAAACAAACAAAAATATTAACCAGTTGTTTGTATAGAATGCCCCTCAATTTGGGTTTGTTTGGAATTTTCTCATAATTGATTCAAGTTATACAATTTTAAAAATAATTTTTAAGTGATATGGAGTCCTATTTGCATTACAGGAGGTGTAGAACATTAATTTTTTCCATTATTGGTGATGTTGTCTAAGGTAATGTCTTCCAAGTATTTACACTACAGAATTACTAATTGTGCTCTTTGTAATTAATAATTATGAGACAATATTTTGATACCATATAAATATACTATTAATTGTTAAGCTTTCATTTATTACTCATCCATTGAGTATTCTTGCCTCACTTAATTATTACTGTTAGTTGCAAAGTGGTGATTTTATAACTGCATCATTCCTTCCACATTATTAGTTGGCCCTCCACGTAATGTAGAGCTTTCCCTTCTCTTCCATTTATTTACTCATTTGTTTATTTTTAGTTTTGACTCATCTATTCTTATTTTATTTACTGGGTTATACTATACTTACTATCATTATCTGTTTACCAATGGATTGAAAACCTATTGTAAACCTGTTTGGCCACCATCTGGTTTCAAGATTGTGTATGTTAAGCATTTTAAGGGGATAGTCTACTTATTTTGGAGTTATACGGAAAATATTAAAAGGGTGAAGTGGCATCAACCATCTTCTCCCAAACGTTTTCCATTCTTTTTTCCCAAATAAGATAACTTTCAAAATCTGCATAGAGGTGACAAGCCAAGATAAGACATTCATGACGTTTCTTGGAGCATTCCTCAGCTAGGATGAGCCTTTATTTTTTGTTTCTTTATTTCTTGGCTATTTTTGCAGAAAAAGTCATCAGGGTTCAGTTGAGTTTCAAAGCATCACTTGTACAAGCAAAATATGCACCACAGCACCCCAGTTCCTGATTTCTTATGGTGCCTCCACTCTATCACCACCACTTCCCTCCTGCTCTCATTCATTAGAGCAGGGGGTTCTAATATAATATCCCTGAAAATCCTGAGTAAACTTGGACAGGAAAGTATATCTTTATTTTTATTAAACTCTAAGAAAAAATTAGCATTACTCTCAAATATAAATGTAGGCATGATGTCACAGTTGTTAGCAATAACGCTGTCACCAATAGAAATCCCACATTTTTTCATGTCACATTAAAGTTGTTGCAGATCTTCCAATGTTTCTGCATTCAGCCCTGCTTCAAATGCGTGCAGCTATTAGACCTGCCACTAGATCTTATTGCTGAATGTATAATGAAGAAGTTCATATATTACTGTATCACATTTAAAATTCTCTTGATAACTAAACTGCTGTACAATTGGTTTCCTTTGCACTTCTATGGTTATTATTTTATGGATTTCAAAACACCATTCTGAGAAGAGGTCGATAGACTTCCTCAGATTACCACAGGATTCATGACATAAATAGTTGTAGAACACTGACGTTAGGGCGTCTTGTGGGCTCCTTTCACCTGAGCTACTACATCAGAAGTAGGTATTCTTTCTTTTTGTCTTATATCCTAACAAAATACAGTCAAAGCTTCAGTGGCTTAAATTCACATTCACAAAGACTGTCTACTTAGAGAAATAAGAAAAATATTTCTGTGGTCAGGTTGGGATGTCTACCATGAGCTGTTCATGGTTTACTGTACACTTTAAATTATGATATGCTCTAAGCATAATTATCTGAGCTCTAGGCATAATTAGTCTAATGCTTGCTTTTTTAAAAATGGAAAAAATCATAACCATATGGTATCAGAAAATTCACAGCACAGTCAAAAACCTACTTCGCTTTCTCATTTTATCTAAGATTATATTATCATATAATCTTGAGAAGGTTCCTTTACATGTTGTAAATTATAAAGAATATAGTCTTGGGTTAGATAGATGAGGATTTGAATCCTGGACTCACTACTTACTATAGTTCTGGATAGTTGGGAAATTATTTTTTCAACTCTATTAGTTCTCAGTTTTCACATCTTTAAAAAATAGTGATAATAAAAACTGAATCAAAATATTGTTGGGCAAAATAAAGGAGATTGCATGTGTAAAACACCCAGCACATTACTTGGCTCATATATCCTGACTATTTTGTGTATCCATGCAAAATTTACATTTAAATAAATAGACATGCAACAAATTAGTCAAACATATCTGGGAGTAAGCGACCTAACACTGGAGGGAATCATGACTAAATAACTTGTGATGTTGTCCTCCCAGTGTTTTTTCCTTCTTTCTTTTTTTTTTTTTTTTCCTGTTACATTGATGGAAATCAAGTCTCACTAATAGGCTGACATCTGAACATTTTACTTCTGTTTTTGGTTGGCTTTATCACACTGAGTGATGAAGGTTATTTATCTTGTCAATAGAAGTAAAGTTGTAAATGTGTTTCAATTTTGCCACCTGACCACCCCTGTCACTTTGATAGAGTGCTGAAAGCTTCTTTTGAAATGATTTACTTGGTTTGAGGCAGATTCATAGATGCCAGAAACACAGTTATTTCCATTTCAAGTTGAGAGAAAATTGTGTCTCGGCTTTGATCGCTTTTTGATTTCATAGATTTAGACAGCTTCTAGGCCAGCCTTTTCACAGTACAGATGAAGAGGCTAGGATCATGTCATGCACAGCTTAATTAGCTTTACATATGTATCGAAAACAATACATTCAATTCAGTAAGACACGAACCCTGGTGATCTGCCTGAAGAAAAAGCAAACCAAAAATACCTAAAACCTTCTTTAGCTCAATCTACCTTTCATGAAGAGATGATTTAAAGAGAGCTCCCCTCGTAGATGATGCCTATTAGTTTAATAGAAGCAGCACTGTCTGCCCGTGATGGACCTCAATGGCCTTAAAATCAGAGGGTTCCTGGCAACCTGTAGAACAACTACAACTGCTCCTATTTTAAAAAATGTAGAGCAGGATTTATTTGCTCAATAAAGAAGAAACTGAGTGCTCCTTCTACTTCATACTCTTCCCCAAAGTCATTTTCCAGTTGGTGTCAATGGGAAACACTGTACCAATCAAATTTCTGCTCAAGGACAATTACCAGATGCCATAATCTTTTGATGAGCTCTCAGTAATAGGAGAATCAGACACTGAGATTCTGGTACTTTACCACGTGTGGTGGCAGGTAGAAAGGAAATGCAATGTTTACTATGTATTTGTATTTGAAACAGTACCTGATATTTCCTAATGAAAAGTGACAATAAATCCTGTAATAAATACTGACCTAGATAAACGAGAGAGGCTGCAGCATTATTTTGAGAGACCAATGCTTATGACAAGAGGACAGGCAGATAGACACTTTTTTCTTTGAGCATCCATGATTTAGTAAATAAATGCCAGAGAAAAAGTGTTGGAGCTTGATACATACAATATGGGTGTTATCAGCGTCTTACTTAGGTTTCCTCCTGTCACTTGGAACACTTTACATAAGCCAGATAAATATTATCCTATAGTCGTAGTAACAGGAATAAACAGCTTGCGTGGGCCATTACTGTACAGTTCTCATAGGGACAGTGACTCACCATTGCACCATCTCTCACCATTTTTTTCTGAATTATTTCAATTCAATTTTTTTCAATTCCATTTATGAAAGCTGCACATGCATGCAATCTGAAGCAATGTGCAGCTTTTTGCTATTGAAGCCTTTCCTTGTCAGGAGAGAGACAGCTAATAATGACCTTCCAGACAACTATTCAGAATGAGCATAAGGAACTCAAGCTGAAGAACTAAATGAGACCAAAGAATTCAAGTGGAGAAATTGAAAGGGATTCAGCAGAGTGACAAGAAGCTAAATTTTGGCAGCAATGGAAGTGCACAGGTTGCATTTGATTCTTAGTAGGAGTCACTGGTGATTTTGAAGAACACTGGAGTGAGCTATAGTAACTGACCACAGTAAATCCTCTCTCATACATTTAATTTCCAGGGTTTCACAAAGCTGAGTTCTGACTCTACTGAAAACCAAAAAAATTCCTAATCTGAATAATGACAACAGAAAAGGAGATGCACTGAAGATAGATGTACCATTATGATGAGGGGGAGTAATAATAAACAGGAGAAAGTCATATGTGGAATGTCATGCTCTATGAACAAATTAGTTTCCTAATAGTTCCCATTCTCATGTTTTCTACGAGTCTTCAGCATTATAATGATTTCATTCTAATAAAGGCATTCTCAGTCTTATTCCATGAGGAGCCCATGTTATGGAGGCAGATGGCTTAGCTTCCATCCCAGTTCTTTCACTGACTAAATGTGAATAAAATTATTTAACAGCTCAAAGCCTCAGTTGCCTTATCTGTAAAAGGAGGATAATACGATGATATTGTTTCATGAGTTAATCCCCTTAAAAGTGCTTTGGACAGTGATGTGTCATTTTGTAAATACTCAATATATGTTTACTATTATAATAATGGATGCTTTGTTGGTAACTGTGCCATGCAAATGAATAGTAAGAATCAATAATTGCTACCAATATTTTAGCGTCTATTACATTTCAGACAGTGAGCTAAGAATTTTACATGCATTGTTGTCAGCCCTCTCCTGGACTCCAGGCTGAATCCAACAAAGCTGTGTTGAGCCTTCAAGTTTTTGCAAAATGAATCTTCAGCAATTTGGTTAACTAAGACGAATGTAATTAATATCTAATGAAAAGAGGAAAACATAGCCATTTTAGAATGACTTGGGATCCTATAAAAAGAAAGCTATTAAGGATGTGATTCTTCCTACGGAGGACCCAGAATAGAATAGGAATATAAAAAAGACGGTTTTATCTCTGAGTTTCAAAAAACAACATGGATCAGATTAAAGCATTTTAGATCAGAGAAAAGCCAACTTTGAAATGGTATATCTGTCAGCATATCTTGGATTTCTGAAGAATTGCAAGACCAAATGAAGAAACTGTCAATAAGCAAGTTTTCAAACACCTGAGTATTCACAGAGCAGAAAAGAAAAAAGATATGTATCTCAGCTTAATTTCATTTTCCCCCTCATCAAAGTCACTGTAGCAATATTTAAACACAGAGTCAAGAGTTTCCTCTGCAGATAGCAGGCTCAGTTAAGGGCCTAAGTAAGAGTTAGAGCCTTTCAGAAGCCCATTGGAAAAGTGCTGAGCCATTTTTTTAATGTTGTTATTATGAGAAAAAGGGGGGAAATGAGAAAAATACTGCATGACAAAAATTTTGGCCATATAGCTGATTAATTATGGGTTGTATTGGGGTAACAGATATAATTTTTTATAATGCCAATATTACTGGGAGATGTGCCAGTTTTTACACCTTATTACTGTAATATTAGAAAAGACTTCAATATCATAGTAAGAACAGACAGAACTAAACAAAGGGGAAAGTTGAAACCTTCAAGGAAGAAGCAAGATTGAGTTGAGCTAATGTGTGGAGTCTGTGAGGAGTGAGAATGTTATATGGGGACATTGAGGGTCTAGAATTTGTCAAAAAATATCTTTATAGGAGGTGAGGAAAGCTTCAAAAATAAGTAAGTTGAAAGGAGCCAAGGATAAATTTACCATCTTTCAAATTCCATGTTGCTATAATACTAGTAACCAGGTATTGTCCATGCAAAACTATCTTCTCATTTTGGATAAGCAAATCCCTGATAACTGTGCTGTATCATATGAGTAATAAACAGATTCAAGATGAAACTAAACCTAAGCAGCTTCTGATCATTTCTTTGCCCACATGCATCTTATGCCAGGGAGAGGGCTAATGCCACTGATGGAGGGACTTTAGTTGGCTTAACTCAGCGATTCTCAATCAGGATTCCCAGAGGTGATATAGAGACTCATATACACAGGCCATTGTGAGAAGTTGCTAGTTGTGAGATGTTGCTGATTCTGTATTTTAAAAATTAAACAACTTAGATAATACATGAACTTAATATGACTGTAAAATATTCAAATAATACAAAAATCGTACGTATGCAGTGCATATTTCTCTCCTCCTACCCCAATCTTACTTCCTTTCCTAAACATATGCATAAGTTCACAGCTGTATGTTTTCCTTTTGGATTTCTGAGATTTATATAAGGCATTTCCCACTCAAAGAAAAATAATGAAGAAAAATAATAAAGAAAAAAAAATATTGTCTTCTAATACTTTTGTAGTTTTATTTGTAAAAGTAGGCTTCATCCACATGTAATATATTTTTATATATGTCATGAGGTAGAAACGTGCTTTTTTTTGTTTTTAAACAAATAACCAATTGCTCCAACATAATTTATAGAATGGTCTTTCTTTTCTCCAATGATGGAAAGTGCCACTTTAATCATTCAAGTAATAACCACATTTGGTCCTGTTATTGAATTTATTTTGTTCCATTGACATACTTATCTATTTCTGTGTCATTATGATTCTTATAATTGTTATAATTTTATTTCATATTTTTCTTCCTTTTGGGAAAATCCCCTTCAGTGCTCCCTGGGGTGAGGGGGATTGGGGACAAAAATTAGATATTCTTGCACATCTTGCACATAAGATGAAATCAAGAAGCACCTTCTCAGATTTTATTTTATAAACATTCTCATGGAATTATTTTATTAATTGTTAGATTAATCTTGGAAAAACTGACATAGTTTTATGATTGCTTATTCTCATCGAGTAATATGGATTTTTCACTAATATATTCAAGCCTATTTTTATGCTCTTAAGTACAGTAGTTTTCATTATGTCTTCTAATTTCTTATAAGAGCCTCACAAAGGTATTGTGAAGTTTTGTTGCTATTTTAATGGGATTATTTTTCTTGAATTTCTTTCTTTTTATACATGCATGATTGTTGGTTTAAAAAAATCACACAAATCAAAGAAAATTAATATTCTTAGAATTATATTGTTAATAATTGATTCATTTACTATAATGCATGTTTTAAAATAAGAAGAAAAACAAATCTCAAACTTTACAGAATGAAAAGTAACATCTTCTTACCTCACCTGCTCCCAGCCCCGACTGACGGTAGTGACCTTTTTCTTTTAAATGTTTGGGTTTGTAGTTCTTCTGGTACTTAGCACCATAACTTTAAATAATAGGTTTCTGGCTTTGTTTTGGGTTTCTTAACTTGAGATACTATCCATTATCCCTTTGTTTAAGGATGATATAATTATGCTGCCTGTTTCATGTGGGTATCTGAGAGCTATGCTCATCCACTAGTGAATGCCAGCTGATTATAAGACCTGCCTCTGGTGACTGTGGGTGATACAGTGTGTTTTGCTGGGATATTCTGAGGACCCGTCCTCTGAGTGTGATGGCTTCATCTCTTCTTGGGATCACTGGCTACCTAGAGCATGGTTCTCATCTCTGTGTTCTCTTCTCATCCTTACATTTTAGCTCAGGGGAAAATTCCTCCACTCCCAAAAGGACTAACACAAATGATGGTCCTTTTCATCATCCCTGGGAACCCTCCTGATCTTTTTATTGGTTGATTTTCAATTTTGAGCATCCTGAAAACAGTTTGTCAGTTGTCTTATGTTTTGTTTTGGTTTATGATGCCCTCTAGTCTTATGTGTCTGTCATTCTCATGCTTTCTGATTCAGAAATTTAAGAAATTTCTTAAGACTTCTAGTCTGCTAGAAAGATTTTATTCTAATAGTTCAGTGAATGAGTTTTCCTTTTAAAAACATAGATTTTATTTTCTCATTTCAAGGTATTTGAGGAGGGAGGGAGAAATAGATGCATGTACATCTATCTAGACTATCATCTTGATTCAAACCTAAAATAATTCATATTATTTTAATAGTACTTCCCTTTAAAACTGAACAGTCGAGAGCATACTAAATATTTGGGGTAAGATGGCAGGAGAGCCATGATGAACATAATCATGACTCAGCTAAACACCTTTACTTATATTTAAAATTGTACAGCCTTGAGCAGTCTTTATTTATAGATACCAATTGTTTAATTTAAATTTACAACTGACTATTGTTGAAAGAGAGAAAGCATAAAGAACTTTGGTCCTGGAATATAAAAGTTAAGGACAAACAAAAACAAGAACAATTCTATAGATTTGCTACAGTGATCTTTGCCTTATCTGTAAGCTAAATGAATATTATATATATATATATATATATATATATATATATATATATATATTATGAAGATGGCTTCACAACTTCAAAAATACATTTTTAAAGCAAAAATATATTGATTCCAGTCAAGAAACTCACATCTGGAAACTCATATCTGAGTTTCCATCAACCTGGTTAATACCATTGTCTCCAGCCTGGTGATTCTGAAACCATGCCCCACCCAAATTTCAGGCATACCCAAACCATTTCCAGTGGCTCTTTTGTACAAATGGCCTGCCTTGGCTCATGCAGACTTTCCTAAAATCTCTCAAAGGTTCACAAAACCTAAACAAGCAGCATCTGGTTTCAGTGTGTCCTGTATGTGTGGCTGGGAGCCCCTAAGCCCAGTACTAGTGATAACAGGTCTTGGTTCTTGGTTTTGACTGTCAAGGCACCTCTGAGAACAGTGCAAGTGATGGCCATCTGCAGATTGCTTTGTGTCTCATGCCAGGTAGCCCTGGGCAGGGCACAGGCTGCGGCTGAACTTGGCCTACAGATCCCCCACCACCAGATGGCTCTGGGGCTGGCATGCCCAGTGGCTAGCTTCAAACCAAGCTGGAGCATCACCCAGCTGCTTCCAAGGACAAGACAGCCAAAGGGCACAGTGGGCAGGCACCAGAGAACCCTGCCAAAAGTGAATCCTGCTCCATAAGTTCAGCCCCTATGCTCCTTCACTGTAGTCATGGCCAGTCCTCACAACTACTGAGCCCGAGAGTCAATCCTTCCTACTGACATGCAAACAGCAACCAAGGCTCAACTATAATAGGAGGATAAACACAATCCACACAAGGGACATACCTGGAGCACCCAGCTCTAGTGACCAGGGAGCCTGTGCCTCTGGGCCCCATAAGATACTTACTACATAAGGCCATTCTATTAAGACCTGGAGATATAGAAGCTATACCTAATATACAGAAACAAACACAGGGAGGCAGCCCAAATGGGGAGACAAAGAAACATGTCCCAAATAAAAGAACGGAACAAAGCTCCAGAAAAAGAACTAAACAAAATGGAGATAAGCAATCTACCAGATGTAGAGTTCAAAACACTGGTTATCAGGATGCTCAATAATCCCAGAGAGAATTTCAACAAAGAGATAGAAAACATAAAAAAGAACCAGTCAGAAAAAAAGAATACAATAATGGAAATGGAGAATACATTATAGGGAATCAACCATAGATTAGATGAAGCAGAGGACTGAATCAGCGATTTAGAAGATAAGGTAGCAGAAAACACCTAATTATAACAGCAAAAAGAAAAAAGAATTGAAAAAAATGAGGACAGTTTAAGGGGCCTCTGGGACAATATCAAGCATACCAACATTTGCATCATAGGGGTATCAGAAGGAGAAGAGAGAGAGGAATTGAAAACCTGTTTGAAGAAATACTGATGGAAAATTTTCCTAACCTGGCAAAGGACGTGGATATTCGAGCCCAGGAAGTGCAGAGTCCCAAACAAGATGAACCCAAAGAAGCCAACACCAAGACACATCATAATTAAAATTAAAATGCCAAAGGTTAAAGACAAAGAAAGAATCTTAAAAGCAGCAAGAGAAAAGCATTTAGTTACCTATAAGGGAGCTCCCATAAAAGTGTCAGCTGATTTCCCAACAGAAACTTTGCAGGCCAGAAGGGATTGACAGGACATATTCAAAGTGATGAAAAGCAAGAATCTACAACTGAGATTATTGTACCCAGCAAAACTACCATTTAGAATCAAAGGACAGATAAAGAGCTTCCCAGACAAGGAAAAACTAAAGGAGTTATTACCACCAAACCAGTATTTCAAGAAATCTTAGAGGGACTTCTATAAGATTCATAATAATAATAATAATAATAATAAATATGAATAATAAAGTGGCAATAAGTACATATCTATCAATAATTACTTTAAATGTAAATGAATTATATGTTCCAATCAAAAGACATAGGGTAGTTGAATGGATAAGAAAACAGGACACTTACAGATGCTGCCTACAAGAGACACATTTCACATCAAAAGACACACAGAGACTGAAAGTAAAAAAATGGAAAAAAGTTATTTCATAAAAATAGAAACAAACAACAGAGCTGGGGTAGCAATACTTATACCAGATAAATAGAGTTTAAAACAAAGTCTATAATAAGAGACAAAGCAGGATCCAATAATCCCACTTCTGGGTATTTACCTGAAGAAGGCCAAATGCTACTTTGAGGGGACATGTTTGCCCATTCATTCATTGAAGCATTATTTACAATAGCCAAGATAGGAAGGCAAGCTGGATGTCCCTGAATAGATAAACAGATAAAGAAGAGGTGGTACATATATACAATGGATTACTACTTAGCCTTTAGAAAGAATGAAATCTTGCTATCTGTGACAACATGGATGGACCTAGAGAATATTGTGCTGAGTGTAACAGGGTAGACAGCGAAAGACAAATGTCATATGATTTCACTTATAAGTGGAATCTAAAAAACAAAATAAACAAACAAATGATACAGAAACAAATAGGTACAGAGAACATTTTGATGGTTACCAGATGGGAGGGGGATTGGGGAATAGGTGAAAAAGGGGAAGGGATTAAGAAGTACAAGTTTGGTTGTTACACAATAGTCATGGGGATGTAGGGTATAGCATAAGGAATACAGCCAATAATATTGTAATAACTATGTATGGTGTAGACAGGTACTAAATCTATCGGGGTGATAGATAGGAGGGGGTTTGCGGGCAGGGTAAAAAAGGTGACGGGATTAAGAAATACAAATTGGAAGTTACAAAATAGTCAATGGGGTGTAAATCATAGGGAATATAATCAACAATGTGGCAGTAATTATGTATAGTGCCAGGTCGGTACTAAACTAGTCAGGGGGATCGCTTCTTAAATTATATAAATGTCTAATCACTATACTGTACACCTGATGTCATGTACAGCATAGGGAATATAGTCAATAATATTATGATAATGTGGCATGGTGTCAGATGCTTGCTGCACTTATCATGGTGGTCACTTCTTTGAGTATATAAATGTTGAGAAACCATGGTGTACACCTGAAACTAATATAATATTGTATGTTACATATAGTTTAGTAACAATTTCAAAAAGAAAAATATATTATTATTTTATCCAATTTGGATTTTCATTTATTAGGAATAAAGACTAGCCACACCAAAGTGGACAATATAAAAAAAAATGCTTGGAATAGTTTAAAATCTTCTCTCTCAATTGGTATTTTAGATAAAAATACAAATATAAGCCACCAAAATAAAAATAAAAAATTCTCAGTTGATGTTTTAATAGTTATAAAACCAGATTTGTTCTAGCTTTGATTGCTAACCCATGTTAAATTTCAATTTACATTTTCATATGCATTGTCACTAAACCAACAAAATCTGTTATTGAAAAGTTTATCTGAAGTGTATTGTGTTATGAAATAATTAATTTCATGCAAATCATTTGCCTTGGTATGGTCTATGTGGAATTTTGCCATTTGCTTTTATATAGTATGACTATTAGTAAAAATTGAAGTGAAATGCAATTTTTCAGTAACATGCTATTTAATCTTATATCTAAAGTAAAAGATTTTTATTAGAACCTTTTTTTATTCAATACCTTGCATAAATGATAGAAAGACTAAAAAAATTCTATGAGGGTTCAGAATATCATTATGTTATCATGAATGTGATTAAGTCAAAAGTGTTTGGGAAAGGACTATTTAAAATACCTCTAAGGAGTATGTTCAGTCCTGCAGGAGAATAATAAAATTCCATTAGAGATTATCATTTGGAGAGGAGCCCCATTGCAATGTTTTTACTTAGTGTTTTGATATTTAAATTAATGCCATTGGTAAGTACTTTTAAAAATCACATAAGCCCTGAAATATCTAGCTCTGATAAATCTAAACTGACTGGAAGATGAATATAAAGTAATAATTACCAATGGTTCAAAATTGACCCAGAAAATATATAAAGTTATATATTTTTAAATTATTTTGATGAAAATATATTTATTGAATTTGCAGATTGTAGCAATGATGGCTAGTATCTGACTACCAGTTTTATTCCTCCGAACAAGTTTGTTAATTTAGGAGAAATGCATCCAATACAATTATGTGGAATTCCTATAATTATTGGCTAGGGTAAATTTCTCCCTTTTGTCTACTGTAACCTAGTAACATTATGTAGATATAGATTATGTTGGTGTAAATACCATAATGATAATATGGGAGAGATAAATAATGTCCTAAAACAGATACACCAGTCGTTCAGAAAACAGAATCCAGGGTGAGGCAATTTCTTTCAAAATGGGTATATCATGACTATAAGTTAGAGTTTGAAAGTTGGTCTTATGGAGAGCAGTTGCAAATATTTTCCCCTATACTCACAGGGCAGACCATAGTCACATGTAGAAAAATTGAGAAGGTTATAGATTCTAAATATAAGAATATTTAATTTTGAAAAGTAGTCTAACATTTTTTTTCTAGGATTGTGCGTGCGTGCACACACTCACGTACACACATACACACACACAGACTTTTACAAATGAAGGCCAGCAAGGCCTGGAGCTTGACATTATATTCAGGACCAGCTTATAATGTGTGGGGGAAAGTGTTAAATGAAAAAGTAGGGCCCCTAGTTCATGAATTATTAATAATGGAAATAGCAAGTCATAAAGCATTAAACCAAGTACAGGTCCTTCTAAGTGTGGGGTCTTCTCTAAATTCTAAAACCCCGTAGTATGATTATCACTATGATAGACTTTTTTCATTATATAATATGGATGATTATCTTAAAATTTAGGGATGGACTAATCACTAGATAACTGAATAAAAGTTTTGAAGCCTAAATTAAAGGCAGAATGTGGCCTCACTTTTGTACTCTTATCAAAAACCTTACTCTTGCTTATTATTTCCTTGTTGTTCACTCTCTCCTCTCTGCTGTCCTCATCCCTCTCTTCCACATATGTAACATAATAAGGAGTGGAAGCATGATCTCATGTGTTTGTGTTCTTATGAAAGCATTGGTTCATATTTTCTGTTTTATTTTTAAAGGAGTTGAGTCAATAACAAAAACAAACTTTGTATAGCACTCCACGGGAAGGAGTTTGAGATACATTACTCACCTTTTCTTTAGTCACTTTAAAGAATTTTGACAAAAACAATGTTTCATGAATAATAATTGTGCTTTATAAAAGTTAAGTGGGACTTTTTACTGGGATGGAGATAGAAGATCAAATGGCTTGGATGATTTTTTGTTTAAATCTATGTTCTTATTTCATGAACGACACCGTGTTGGGTCAAATTGAGGCACAGAGACTTGACCTCTAGAATTCCTGAGAATTTTTTCAGCTGGGAGCAAACCTCTCCATTCAGTCAGTCAGTCAGTCAACTATATCCATTTGCCCTGGGGTCTTCTCTAAACTGTTGCTCTCAGTGGCAGCTGTTCTAAAGGCTTTGGAGAAAACTCTGCCCTTTCCATGGTGTATCACTTTCCTGTGGGATTGTATCTATTTAGCAGACAAAAGATGTCCCTGGAGAGGTAGACGAAAGCCAGGCTCACAACTCTTCCTCAGCGCCCACCGGAGAGATATAGAGGAGAAAAAAAGATCGATGTGTATATTATAGCTGAATATTAATAAGATTTTTCAATGTGAGATATTTGTGTTCCTGTAATTTAAGCACACTAGCACTTTTGATTTCAGCAAAGTAAGCTAATTTGATTTGATTTTTTTATATGTCAGATGATATGAATGATAATTTTTTTCTAATGTTTATTCTCTGTGGTTGCATTATCATAAAGTTTGTGTCTTGGGGAGGGAAGCAGAGAAGAGACTCGTTCTTACAAAAAAAGGGGATGCATGGGTCTCTTTACTCTCTCCCTCAAGCTCTGGGTGGTTTCCAGGTGACAGGCACACCTTGGGTGCAGGAATTTGTGACTTTGCTGTCCATTTCTTGCTGCAGCATCAGCTTCTAGCACAGAGTACTCTGGGCTTTATTTAACATCAACATCCAACAAATGAAAATAATACTGCTTGTCTTGTGTGGCTCAAATGACAGAACATATATGAAAATAACAGACCGTAATCTATGCCATAAATACAAAGTAATGTTATCTTTATGCATACAGTTAAATATAATATTGATAACAACATATAGTACGTATTCTAATTGGAAGATAAGTATTAAAATATTTTCTGCCAACTTTAGCCTAAGACCTCGAGTACCTTTGCATCCACCAGGCTGCCCTGAGAGCTGAAAATGCTAGGTACAGCACTGTTCACACATTTATAACTGCCATTCCTGTTGACTTCAGAATGTGAAACAGAATTATACTCTGTCAGGCTCGTAGTCCCAACTACACTACTTCCATCCCCAAAATTCATTGCAAAACACGTTTTATCCTTTTTTAAAAAAAATCTCCAGGGGTGGCTGGTTAGCTCAGTTGATTAGCGTGTGGTGCTAATAGCACCAAGGTTGCCAGTTCAGTCCCTGCATAAGCCACGGTGAGCTATACCCTCTTTAAAAAAAAAAAGAAAAAGAAAAAAAGAAAAAAATCTCCATTTTTAAGGGAGTTTTTCTTGAACGGCAAAAACAATGTATATATATTGCATAAATGGCAAAGACATTGTAAAAATAACCATTAACCCATAAATCTAAAGTTATACAGAAATAAAACAGAGTTTAAACATGATCTGGCATTGACTTAGAAGCAGCTTCACAGAGATGGTTTACATTTTCCGAATGGCAAGTGTAACTTTGGCTTAGCTCCCTGGATTTTGATTTGTTTTTCATGTCCACAGACCACATGCTACTCAGAAATAAAAGAAGGCTGCCTAACTCAAGTTCAGTTAAATTAAACTTCCTTTGAAATTTTGAAAAAACAGCAGTTATTTGAAGTAACAGTGTTGAAATATTTGCAGCCTAATGCTTTGTGACAATTCCTATAGTATGTTTCTTTACAATAGCTTAAACATTCTCATTGTTAACACAGAGTCATGCAACTCTTTACATTTCCTCTAATTCAATCTGTCATATTTAGACATGCAATGGCATTTAAAATGTTCACTCCCTGGAACAAGTTCATGAGTGTCCTTGCCAAAAAAAAAAAGAAGTCACAAAAGACCAAGAAAAGTCACACATATATTTAAGAAGAGTGAAATACGAAGTGAAATAATAATGAAATTACTCTTTGGAAATTGATGAGTGATTGAAAACAGGCTTGTGATGATATGAGATGTAAAGTAAAACACAGCTCATGCTTAGAGTTTTCTGAATCTCTGGAAACAGATCAAGATTGTTTTGAATGTAAGACAGCTGGCATCTGTCTGCCTGCCATGGTCAGTGGCTTTTCTTGAAACAAGGAACATTTATTTTCAATCTTCTAGTTCATGGATTCTCCTTTTGCCCCGCCAGGACTGGTAAACCAGAGGGTGGTTTATCTGTTGAGAAACGATACAGGTCGTATATGTTCTTTCCTGCTTTACTTGGGGAGGGTCAGCAGAAGCTGCTATCAGTGTCAACTTGAAATCAATGGTTTACAGGCATATGAACACATGCTGTAAAAGTAGAAGGAACAGCCTGAATAGAATAGTCTGGGGGCAGGGTGAAGGGGTGGGGGTGGGAGTAAATAGCCCGGCTGGATATTTTTTTAAATGGAAAACAAATACTAGTCCTTGTCACCTTCCTTAGTGTTTTCTAATTCTCCCATGTCCACCTTTCTCATTTAATAGGCCCCTCAGTTTTGAGTTGAGCTGTTGTTTACTGGGATTGAGATGTTAAACCAATGAACTTCTGAGACTCACCATCAGAAACCGTTTACTTAGCGACAAAGTATCCTCCAGTAGAGAGGTGATCTTTAGGTAAAATGGACTCAGGAAAATAACCTGATAACAAAGATTAGTGGTGTGTGTATGTGTGTGTGTGTGTGTGTGTGTGTGTGTGTGTTGAAAAGAGAGTAGCATTTGTCTCTGGAACACCCTATGGAGTTAAGTCTGGGTCCTGATGAAGTGTGGAAGGGAAGATTGATACTGTGAGTAAATACTGAAAGGGCTATTTTTACCAAATCCTCTGGAAAACACTTGGGGCATTTGTAGCAATGTTTTGTACCCATGTTCCAAAGTTTAACGCCAATGCTGGCGGAGAGATCCTTTTCCTTTCTCCATGGAGTATATTGGGTTTAGTCCCTTGAGAACGTCACCATTTTCAGCCTGGTTTGCCTCAAAGATGGCTTCACCGTATCAGTAGTAGTCAAAGCTTGTGGCACAAATACCCAGAGGCTGGTCTTTAGAGAGAGCATACAGTGAACCAGATATCCAGCACGCAGCAGATAGTACCACAGGGGCCTAAAACAAGAGGATGGACCAGCTGGCACAGGCCACATGGCCACTGGCAATACTTGTTGTTGGCCATGTGAGAAGATTCATGGGCTTTCCCAGAAATACCTGATGATAACTTGAGGTGGGTAGAGGTCACACAGGAGTGGAATGGAATGTCCATAGAGGCAGGGTGTATTTCTGTTAGTATCGTAGCGTTTATAACCTCTAGGCTTGTGGAAAACAAGGAAACATGGAGCATACACATCTTGTCAGACAGTAAACTAGATTCTCTTCCAGATCAAAGTGACTCTCCTTTGATGAATGAGGAACTTATGTGAGTTGCTTTTACACTTTTAGACTATTAGCAGGAGTTATTTGGCTTCAGGGAGGGCATTGTTCTCTATGTTTCTTTACCACACCATTTAAACTGTTTTCCTCATCAACTTCTGTTGTTCTCTGAGCGTGTCTAAAGAGCAATACAAAATGATCTCATACACCCTTTACCTATTAGTTAAACTAAAGTTTCTAACAATCACCACTTTATCTTTTAACTACAAGTTTCATATTTAAATTTTCTTAAAACATAACTCTGATGAAACTTTTTTTGTTGAAATATTCTCAACCCATTTATTTATATGACCTTTGAGTCTTTTGTGATAAAAAATATCGACAAAAATCTATTTTTTATCTATATTTTGGGGCATTAAAGAGACATCAACCTCCAAGAACTTGGGAATAAGGGAAATAAGACTCCTTTTGGGGCATTAAACTAGTAAAACCCACCCATTCAGTGTCAGCCATCTATGAGAATCAACCAAGAATTTGTCTGTAGTCATGTATCTGTATATCTAAGATTCCAGTTAGAATGATTAAAAAATTTCTCAGGGATCCAGGAATGCAGTTTAATAAGTAACAAGCTGATCAATTGTATTGCACCCTATATGGGGAAAGGCAATGAACAGTTATTCAGTCTACTGAATGCTTAGCTGGCATTAGATTTCAAATATTATCTCATTTAATTCTCCCAGCATTCTTGATAGGTAGGCATTATCATATCTATTTTAAAGATGAAGAAACAGAGGCTCTGAAAATGTTTGCAATTCTCCCAAGTTATTTTTTTTAAGTGACGGATCCAGAATTCTGAATCAAGTTTTCTGATTTCAAAGAATAAGAGTTACCAAATAGTAAGACTATCTGGATCAGAATCCCTTAAACAAGATTTCTGAGTCACACCCATTACAATTCAGTTGATCTTAGGGTGGAAAGGGCATGGGAGTTGGAGGAATTTTTGCCGTTTCAAAGCCCAGTAAGACATTCTGTTGCTCATTCAGGCTTGGAACTAACCCATAGGTAGGGGAATAAAAAAACAAGCAAACAAACAAACAAAACATGTCCATTCAAGCACTATTTAAGAGAGCAGTGCCCTGTCCAGCCAGGAAGAGGTGTACTCCTCCAATAGATGTGACCATTTATGATACCCCTGACATTACTAAACACTCTTGCTATTGAATGTATTCTCATTTTTCTGGTCCTAGTTCACCAAACCATATGAAAATGTCACTTCCCATGCAGTTTGTCTTCCAGGAAAGAATATATTAACCTACTGATCTGGATGTTTCAGTTCTTAAGTTGAACTTTAATACAATGATCTCTGTGACTGTGGTTATTGTGAATCCCCGAAGTCCATACAATCACTGTGCCAAAAGGTTTACCTGTAAGTTCGGGGCCAGACCCTGGACATCAATGAAGCAGGTGCCACCTTGACTGGGTGCTGAGGGGCAGCTCTTATTTTCTTGTCTTTTTTTTTTTTTTTTTTTGGTGATGCACATCCCTGCTCTCAGAGGGCACAGGCAGGCTTTCTTTCCACTTATTCCTGAAACTATTGGTGTTAGAATTTGGTGGGGTAAAAGGTCATCCACCCTACTGCCAACAAATGAAAATAGATAAATGTTTTACAAACTGGTAAATGCTTAGTAAACTGCATTTACACCGACTCCCCCCAAATACATTGCAGTGCAATTGATTAAGTTGCTGCCTACTATAATGCAATCTTATCCCAGCCTGACTTCCTGAGATGTCCCCAGAACATTCTGAAAGGAGTACTGGATGGGGAGACATAGGCTTACAGACAAGTTCTTAGTTAATTGTCACAGATGGCCAATCACACAGAGTATATGTGTTTTGCTAGTTTAACTCTGAAATGACAAGATTATTTTCTCTCGCTATTGGGTATATTGTATCTCAACAATGCCTCATACATTTAAAAAAAAAAAAAATAGTTTAATGAGTTGAGAATATTTGTCCTGACACTAACAGGTGAAGTTCTGTGGAAATTTTAACAATATTAATTATTAGTTGAAAGAAAGGCTAGAAAGGTAATTATTAGAAAGAAAGGCTAGGAAGGTAATTATGAGTAGCATTTATTAGGGTGGTGATGTGAACTATTACTGCTCGTCACATGTTTTGGTGTTGGCAACAACAAAATCTCAAAACCATGTTAAGTATTCTCAAGGTGGAAAACCATCAGATTCTTAAAGTAAGGTAAATGTTTGAAGAGCAAAGAAAAAATGAATTTCATATTGTCTACAGGCTCTTCAACTAGAGAGAGTTGGGATAAGCAATCAATGCCTGGGCGGTTTTCTCTTCTTGACGTACCTGCTCAGAAATTTCTACGGCAGCCACACATGGTGGGAGGTCAGGTTCAGCCCATGAGCCTTCCTTGCATTCTTCCCTTTTAGCAAGGTCTTAGGAGCCAAAGTCCTTGGTTGTGGAGCTGGTGGAATGAAGGAGCAGGGCTGGAAGAAGGTGGGAAGCTGAGCCTTGACAACTTTCATCAAGAACTAGAGAGAATGCCAAGCACGAAATCACCTGAGAATTTTGCATCCGAATGAAGCCCTTTTGGGATTGAAAGCATTTTCACTTTGTGTCTACTTTCTGCCCAAGTTTTAAAAAGGTAAATCCATGTAGTTTGTAGACTTTTAAAAATATGGTTTCAGAAAGGAGAAGCTATAATGCATATTATTAACAGAACAATAAGCTACCACATCTACACTCACATCGTATGGCTAATTATTTCCTTCAGTGCTGGCGCGTCCCCATATCATTAGACTAAAGCTTTTAACTCTTGGTTTCCCTGGTGAATTATATTCTTTTAGTATCACAGAGTCCAGGAAACATAATATAAAAAAGGGTTGGCAAACTGTGGCCAAGGGGACCAAATCCCACCTGAGGCCTATTTTTGTAAATCAAGTTTTATGGAACACAGCTATGCCCATTTATTCAGTATTTTGTATGGCTGCTTTTGTGCTCCAATGGCAAATTGTATAGTTGTAACAAAGACTATATGATCTATAAAGTCTAAAATGTTTATTATTTGGCCCTTCATAGAAAACATTGTTGACTCCGTATATAAAGCAATATTCAAAAAAAACTGTGGTATGAAGTATTCTTTTCCACAAAATTTCGCCCATTCTTTCTTATCCCATTTACCATAAAGCTGAAAAAGTACAGCAAGAAATTATTGCTAGCTCTGAAACCTATGGGGTTCAAAAAAAAATGCCACACTAGTGCAAGGAACAATTTTGAGATTATAATGACTAGTGTGGTTTTTTTAATTTATGTGTTTCATGGTAACTTATAAGGTTGCAGGATTAAGAAGTGTTTCACGTTAGTTTTAAAGAACACATTTTGAACTCTCAGCTTTACATCCAATGTCTAACATTGCCAAGAAAGTGTTCAGGGAATTGTAATAAGAGAACATTCAGGGGATAAAGAAGAAAATGGTTAGAAATTGTGCAACTGAGATAGCTGTACTCCCAATTTCCTTGCAACATTATTCACAATAGCGAAGATATGGAAACAGTCTAAGTGTCCATCAATGGGTGAGTGGATAAAGAAGATAAAGCATATAGGGATAGTATTCATCCTTAAAAAAGAAGAAAATCCTGTTATTTACAACAGCATGGATGAACCTGGAGGGCATTATATGTTAGGAAATAAGACAGAAAGATGAATACTGCATGGTATCACTTATATATGGATTTTTTTTTAAAAAAAGAAAAAGTTACAGAAACAGAGACGAGAAAAGTGGAAGTGGTTTCCAGTGGCTGGGGGTGGGGGGAGATAGGGAGAGGTTGGTAAAAGGGTACTAATTTCAGTTATAAAATGAACAAATCTGAGGAGCTAATGTATAACATGGAAACTATAGTTGATACCATTGTATTGTATTTGCTAAAAAAGTAGAACTTAAATGTTCTCACCAAAAAAAAAAAAAGAAAGAAAAGTAAATATTAACTTGGGGGGAATAATTTCAAAATGTGTATATAGGTCAAATCATCCCATTGTATACTTTAAATATCTTACAGTTTTGTTTGTCAATTATACCTCATTAAAGCTGGGCGCGGGGGAAAGAACATTGTTCAACTGGTTTTCAAGCAATAAGATTCTAACTTTTATTCCATGAATGTATGTATTTTAGCTTCAGAAAAACTGAACAAACTGGTCTTTGCCAGAGGAAAGGAGGGTTGGAGGGATGAGTGGAAAAGGTAAAGGGGAATATAGTCAATAACAGTGTGATAACTTTGAATGGTGACAGATGGTTACCAGACTTAGCATGGTGATCACATTGTAAGATCTACTAATGTTGAATCACGATGTTGTGCACCTGAAACTAATATTGGCATAATATTGTATGCCAACTATACCTAAATTTAAAAAAAAAGTAGACTTTTCCTAATTAATTTGGACCGTTCTGTTCCTGATTTAGACTTTAAATGGCATCATTGAAGTAACAAAAGAAAAGATCGCTTTAATAATGTACAGTTTCATTCATTCAACAAAGGTACACTGAGCATCTGAGAGGAAGCTGTCTCTGAGCTGGGCGCTTGAGTGATAACATTATAGCAGAGATAATCCTCTGTGAAAAGTGGAAAGGCACTTGCCCCTTCTGAATGGGACATGGCCTGATATTAGCCATGAGTTCCAGATGGAAGGCCTGTCAACACACTCTCCCATTTGTGAGGTCAGACCTCTACCACCCAGAAAGATTTTTAAGAGGATCTGTAAGTTAATGTTTACCAACTGCTTTAATATCCTAGGATTAAAAAGGGCACATCAGAAAGAAGTGGCCGTGCTGGAATTTGGAGGCTATTCAAAAATCCAGCCCAGCAAGTCTAATAGTTTGTTTTCAACATTTATTTAACCTCCTTCTGCTATCAAGAAACCTGAGAGCGTTCTGAGGAAGTTTATGCCAAAGGAAATGGAGAAAATGTACACTGATTTAGAGTTGTTTTGTTAAGGCTTCTGGATGGCAAGAGTGTGTGTTTTATAATTATGAAAGTTTGCCCAGCTTGTAGAGATGTTGTAGGCTTCAGTCTTTGAGCCGGCCAACAGTGGGGATCATGCCGTGCCTCCTTAGAAAAGCAAATATTGTTAGAGCCCTTGAAATAATCTTAAGTCTGTCCTTGAAATAACTATGAATGAATTTGGCCTCTGTTCAACATAGGCCAGTGAAGAGAACATGCCAGGGGGAAATGTTTTTGTCTACCCTGGAATGGCCAGCTGACACTGCATGCCAACAAGTGGGGGGCACAGAATTGCCGGATCTGTGGAAATAAGCAAACAGTTTTGTTTTCTCCACAGAAAGTCATTTCCCTGTGTTTCAAATTGACAATTGTGTGCTATATTTACAAAGGGGTTTGTATGCAAAAGAAGCATCCAGTAGGGTAGTACCAAATATTTACCCCAGCAGGTCTTGCTTTTTATAGAACCAGGTGATAACACATATCAAAGTGCTGGTTTGAGAGGCAAGAGTTTGCTGGCATAAAAATGTTCTTTAATTAGTATTTATCTCAGCGCCAGGGTGACATAAGTTGCTAATTATGCTGATACAAGAACAGATTGAGATATTTTTGTATGGAAGGGAGAAAGGGGTAATAAGGCATGCCTTTTGGATTTGGAATATATGTGTTTAAATTAGCTGGATTTGACCCTAAATTAGCTTAGATCCAGTCTGGCCTTTAGTTAACCTGCATTTAAAATAGCTTTCCTAACAGTTAAGGAGACTGTGCCAGCTCTGATTTCGAACACTAAGAATTTCAAGTTATATACTGCATAGTTAATTCAATATGTCATCTCTATGCCTCATAAAGGTTACCTTTTATCCCTACATTAATGGGGACTTTATACATCTCTCAGGAGCTATCTCTGTAAGTGCTAAAATAAGTAACTTTTAAAATAAAAACTGTTAATGGAGAAATATCTTTTATTTCCATCTAAATTCTAATAAAATATTTCATTAGAAATCCTGTGCTTGTATTAAATAACTTAAAAGATGTACACTGCTTATAACAGTACTTAGCAAGAACTCATTTAAATATATAGGTATATTTTTTTCAAATATTTACAAGGGTGATTATATATAATATGTGTTTTTTTTTAAAAAAAGAGAGTTTAGACCACATTTTTCTCATGGCCCAAAACCATAGTTACTGCTGGCATACCATTTGTTATGTGCTAGTCCCTATTCTAAACACTTACCATATAATTAATTTAATTCTTGGGTAATCCTATGAAATAGGTATTATTAGTACACATTTGGTCTAAGGGAGACACAGGCACAAAATGTTGAGTGATCTGCCTAGATTCATGTGTTTAGAAAATGGCACAGCTGAGATAGGACCTCAGATATCTGGATCCAGAGTCTATGAACTTGGTCACTATGCTGTCCTTCCCATCAAGAAGTCAAACATATTCAGGTACTAGAATAAAGCAGTGCTCCATAAATCCTCTCTTCTCCAGCACTCTGTTAAACATTTCTTATTTATCCATGCTTTGAGACCATTACAATAGGTGTTCACTATGGTAAACCCACAACAAAATCTTGAATCCTACCGAATCGATAACAGACTGCATGATATTTACTGTGATATTCACGTTTGAAAACATTGTCAATAGAAATATAACAGAATTAACTTACTAAAATATTTTATAAACTAGGGCTCTCTATCCCTTTCAGCACACCAGATCATGCTAATATGAGTATATGATAGTTGGGAAGCTAGCTTTCGGATGATTACTTTTAACCTCACCAGAAGCATATCAGAGTGAATGACTGCTGCTGGGCTATCTTGCCAGGCTCAGTAGCACTGTGTGTTCATTTTCAAACTGTTAATTTAATCATTGCCATATTTCTGGAGTCTTATAAAATTAAGAGTACCTTTTCTACTAATTTCTACCCTATTAAGAGGAGTTTTTGTTTCTTAACTTCTAGCAACTTGGGGGACTGTGACCTGTAACATGTCGATTTATTATTTTGAAGTACTTAAGGATTTTTGTCTGCCACATTTGCATTTTATTTTCTTCTCTGCCAACTTCAGAACAGAGTACCTGCCCCAAAACAGCATTTGTCTAGCCAATGTTTATGATATGGAAATATCATTTAACAACAAGGAAGAAAGCTTCCACATTATTGGTTATTTGTAGTCTATTTCAGCTATAAGATTTACTTACAAAGCACCTCAGGGTCAAGTCTCAGATATTGCTTTACTACTTTGTGGTTTTTAGTCACAGGCTGATAGGCAAGACAATCCTTCATTAGGGGGTGATTTTGCTTTATGGTCTTCAATTGGATATTTGCATAGTTATCTTTTTTTCATTGAAATAAATTTTAGGTATTTGTTTTTTATTTATCTTATAACACTTCATTGAGTATTTTTAACAATTATATTTTTCAGTTTTAGTTCTTTTTTTTTAAACTTTACTTGCTTATTCCCCCCCTACAGTTTTATTGACATATAATTGACATAAAACATTGTATTAGTTTGAGGTGTACAGCACAGTGATTTGATATATGTTTATACTGCAAGATGATTATAAGTTTAGTTAACGTCCTTCATCTCACAGTTATAACTTATTTTTCTTGTGCTGAGTACTTTTATGATCTACTCTCTTAGGAACATTTAAATATACGATACAGTATTGTTAAATATAGTCGCCAGGCTGTAAATTACATCCCAGAATTTATCTAACTGGAAGCTAGTACCTTTTGACCACCTTCACCCATTTTCCCCACCCCCTACCCTCTACCTGTGGCAACCACCATACGGTTTTTATATTACTTATTTAATGTTTTATAACACTGTGGGTAAATAGTGGCAAAGTGTTGAAAGAAAAACATAATGACTAGAAAATCGTTCAATGTAAGTCAGAATATTGTAAATCAGACTACCATACAAATAAGCTTGATTGCTTAGCATGAATTGACAGTCCATAAACAGGGAGCTGACTGGTAGTTTGTCTAAACGGATTGATTAATTCAGCTTAAAGTATAGAGACAAGGTCAGAGAGTGTCTTAATAGCTCTCATTTACTGAGTTTGTTTTTTGTTTTGTAAAATTCAATTTAATATTTGCTTCTCAGCAAAACGTGGTTAATATCTATATATCCAGATTATTTTGAGGTCTAAATACAATAAATGAAGCATCTCACATAGTCAGATAGTAGTTACTTGATAAAATGTAGCTACCCAGGGATCAACCATTTTGTGTACATATAACCCAGGTTGTCTGTGTTTGTTTATATTAAAAGAACTTAGATGATCACCTTATTTTATTTTATTTTTTGATGCTAACATAAATGAAAAGATTAAGGTATCGATATCAGTCTCTACCTAAGGAAGATTTTAAAGGAAAGAAAAGGAGGAAGGAGGAATGACAAAGGAAGAATCTGAGACACCATGTACTATCTTGAGAGCAGCGTGAATCTCCACAAAGAATTTCTTTAAGTTGAGATCCATAAAAATCTAAAGAACCTGACTTTTTGGATTTAGTGTGTAAATCATTTGATAACCTGAGCCAATCCTTTGAGTTGCCCTGGAAACCAATTTTAGTAACATAAAAAAGTGCTAGCTGTTAATTGGTATTCACTTAGGAGCTGCTGTCTCTGCTTTTGTCTCCATGGTTACCTAGCTGTCACGTTTTCATTTCTAGCATGGTGGTGAGCTTTCACATGTTTGTACCCTGTTCATAGTGTCTGCCACAGTTCCTTATTTAATATCTATAATTGTGATAACGTTTGAGTTATTAGCACTATTGCTAAAAAAACAGTTGCTTCACTGAAGTCAATGTCATCTTTCTTCTCCATTCTTCACACATTGAAAGCTTCCATTTTGGGATATGCATGCATTAGTTTTTGTATGGCTGTCTGCACAGGGAAAATTCTGCCTAACTTTTCATGTGTGTATGGAACATGGAAGTTTCAAAAATGCAAAATTGGTCAAACATGTATAAATAAGGAATAATTATTAAGGGTGTTTATCTGAGGCTGGAGGTAATGAATATTAATTTGAGAGATAAATGTCAAATTAGAGAAATGAGGTCCAGTTTTCTGTACTGAGAAAATATTCTCACAATTTGGTTGGATAATGCAGAGATGCCTCATATATCCAATTTCTAGCAATTTCTATTTAATAAAATGCAGTTTTTCCCCAGTTAGCTATGTTTTCTTCCCCATTTTTTTCTACTTAAAATTAAACTGAAGTTAGCTCTTTTTGATTTTGACTTTTATTAGATTTATTTTTCAGTTCACAAAGTTAAGTAGAATTATTTCCCAATCATAAGTGGCCAGCTAATTATCATAGTTAGTCTTCCTCATCATTATACCAATACTATATTCAGGGCAAGAAAAATGGTTTGGACAATATATAGCAATTAATCCTTTTAAAGAGGTAGCATGAATACTAGAAACAAAACTAACTTTGGATTGATTCAACATTGGTCTGAAATTCTGGGCTTTCTGTTTACTACCCTATGCCCTTGGGGGGGAAAAAAAACCACTATCAACAGAATTTTAAAAACAAATTTAAAAACCTCTCTTTCTTAATTTTTTTCATCTTTAAGTTAGGGCCAATCATACCCAGTGTTATGCTCATAAATATTTAACAACCAGCTCTTTAACAGAAGGAAAATCACTGATTTATAGAATTGAGTGATTTCCATAGTGTAAATACTCCCACCATGGCTGATTTCAATCTTTCAACGTGGTGTCATCAAACATGGAGCTGGATAGAGGTGTTAATAATTGTCATTCACAAGCCAAGGCATATGAGCTCTACCACATTACTATTTCTTAAGTTTGTTATAAAGCTTTAATGAGATGTCCTGGGTAAAATACTGGGTGCATAGCAGTCTCTAAAGATCTTAATTCTTTTTCTTCTCATGTGCCTTCCCCATTTATTTTTATTAAAAAAAAAATTAATAGCCATATTGAGTTCATATAACATACACTTCATACATTTAATTCTCCATTTCTTTTAATACGTTTCTTGTTGGCCACCATATACAACTAACATTTATTTGTGGAAAATAAATTTGAATATGTGGTGGTTTTAAAATATACCCACAGAATTTTTGATGTTCCTCCCTTAAAAATGTAGGGCCTAATTCACTTCCCCTAGAGTGTGATTTGTACTTAATGACTCTAAAATATGGTGAAAGTGATGGTATCTGGCTTCCAAGACTAGGTCATATAAGGCACTGTTGTTTTCTCCTTGCTCTCTCCTTTGAAACTCTTTCTTTGGGAGAAGATACCTGTCATGTCGTGGGACCACTCAGCAGCCCAGTGCCCTATTCTCTAGACCCTAGGCCTTGTGGATAGATCTACATGGCTAAAAACTGAGCCCTCCAGCCAACAACCACATCAGCGAGCCATCTTGCAAGTTATTAGGTTGGTGCAAAAGTAATTGCAGTTTGAAAGGTTAAAAAATTTTGCACCAACTTAATACTTCTGCAGCTTCATGGCAACTCTTCAGATAACTGAGTTCGTGACTGACATCTTGACCGCAAACTCGCAATAGGCCAGGATGATCCAACTAAACTGCTCCCTAACTCCTTACTGACAGAAACTATGAGATAATAAACGCTTATTGTTTTATGCCACTAAGTTTTGGGGTAATTTATTATATAGTGATAGATAACTAATAGAAGCATAATTCATATTTGTCCAAAAGTCAGAGTTAAGGTGTATTAGCATTAGGTTTTAATTATAAAGTGTAGCAAGCATGTAGAATAATTTAATATTTCTAAGCATTGACAAAGAGCTTTATAATGCCATCAGGAGGTGAGTTGCTGTTTAGATTTCACTATCAATGACTTGTTTATTGGGTATTAATGGTTCCTCGCTGTTCAGGAGTTTCTGTAATGTGTTGGTATTTAAAGTGTTTTTTTTTTTGTTAATGAGCCACCTGATCAGCTGTGATCTGGGAAGCCTTTGGGAAGATATATATGCTTATGTGTAACCTGAAAGTGGACTTGACTAGATTTCTGGAAGCACAAGAGGTTAATTAACTGGTGAAATCAATCCAAATTCCTGGAATTTCAGACATCAAACTTAAGGTTTATTACTGAGGCCATTACAAAGGTCATTGGTGCCAGAAAGAGATAACATATTTCTTTTAAAACAATTATCTCCTTTTATGCCTTTCAATCGATATTTAAATGGAAATACTCTTGATACGCTTTTTTTCTTTAACTTAAAGCTTCAAGCAGAATTTTTCTTTTTATAGTAAGACCTAGTAAAGAGGTAGAAAAAATATAGTTTTTAAATCATAAAAAATGTCTGGCCTATATTTTACCTTAAGTTTCACACTTTAGATATGTATTTAATGATCCACCTATATTTTACTTTCCCAAAGTTCAGGACTGATGGCAAGCGTTCACAGTTACCAAATGCAAACACTACCTCTTCAGACTTCTGTATTTTAACTTAATATTATTGAAGTGGTCCAGCAGTGGCCCTAATGACCCAAAAGACTGACATTTTGGAGAAAAGAAAAAAGTATATACATATATATATGTATATGTATATATGTACATATATGTGTATGTATATATATGTGTGTACATATGTATATGTATATATGTATCTATTTTAACCCTAGGGTTGTTTCCCTCATTGTTTCAGAGAAATTTTGGTTTGCACCCACTCTATCCCTTCATGAACACCTGTGAGGATATATTTTTAAAACAGGCTAAATAAATGCAATTAGAAAGATAAATATCTATTTCATCCACCTACCGCCCCCCCAAAAAACATAGCATACATTCCAAAGACAAAGTGTAAAAAGCGTTTGTGTTATTGAAAGCCTGGAAAAAACACTTAAACTCTCAGACTTCTGTTTCTTCATATGAAAATTCAAATGTGAAATAAGGAGTTCTAACAATTTTTAACACAGGTGTAATTTCGAACATTTTGGATAAGATTATTAATTTCAGTGTGTAAATAGCACATGTAGGTAACCCCCAATGTAAAGGGCTTGAAGGAATTAAATGGCAGCATCTTAAGCTATCAGTGCCCGGTGTATTCTAGAAGAATCCAACATCTCACAAATGGAGACTCAGTTATACCTTAAGCATAAGAGACTCTTCGCCATAAAATTTAAGTCCTCTTTCCGGAGACAGAAGGCACAGAACAAAGAGTAAATAAAGCAGTGGAATGACACTGATTTCTCAAAGAAAGTACAACTGCCAGAGATCACACCATTAAAGCCCTAGAGCACACAGCACAGAAGTCTAGACAGCTAGAGTCAGCGTTTACAGAAAACCCTGTAGAAATCCTTGTGGCACAATCAATTGACCAATACTCAAGATACTTCAAGACGGTGTTTAAACAAGGGCATAATCTAAGTCTGAGACTAAGGAAATCTGAATGTAGAGGCAGGAAGCAGGTATTCTAATGCAGGTAGCCCATTCCAACTAAAACATGAAACCCAGGCTAGACTAGAATAGGTTAGGCAGGGATTGATGGTACCTTACTGGCCTCGTAACCCACTGTAAATCGTTATAGTTCATTGGTTGTAAGCACGTAGAGTACTCTGTATAGTGATTCAGTTGTAAGTATGGGCTCATTCTCCACAAGTCTGATTGCCTTTTTGAAATTTCACAGGTTAATTCTTAAGGAGCTACGAAAGATTACTGAGGGAGGAGACCCCTTGCATGGACTCTTGCGTGTGCTGTGGGCAGAAACAACTGCCTTCAGTGCCTAGCAGAGTGTGTGGCACATGTTTGGTGCTCAAGTGAACAGATATATTTAGTCTCCCTGAGTGAACAAATTGTATGCTGCTTCTAGGCTGAGAAAGGCCTATCACCTGCACATGAATATTTGGACAGGTGTGATAACCTGAGGATGGATGCAGAATGAAAGTCTAGGATGAGAGTTTCAAAGCTCCAGATGGTGAGAGATTATTGTTTAGAAGCGTGATTGGAGTTTAAAAACATATCAAAGGGGCAATCTATGAGAGCTGAAAAAAATGACAGGCCTCCGTGAAACTGAAGGTTAGTTCACGGAAGTTCTGAGGACTAAGCCTGAAGATGCCTGCAATTCAGGGCAGTAGAGAAAATAAGGGTCAATTTTGGGGAAGTCTGGTGCCCAAACAGACAGAAAAAAGGTGGCTTAGAGACCATGGAAGTTGACAGGGTAGCTCTTGCAGTGAACACTGTAAGTACCAGTAAGACGGAGCAAAACAGGAAAGACAGAGTGAACAAAGGGTCCTCTGATGGGAAGAGTTGGTAGATGACTGGGGTGGAGAGAGCGGCGAGGAGTAAGGAAGGCCTGAACAGAATAAGCAATGCCTTAGAGACCAATCAAGTTACAGGGCAGGAGCTAACATTAATGCAAAGTCTATAGTAGGCTCAGGTTAAGCACTTTATATATTTATCTTATTTGAATGCTTACAGAAGTTGGAGAGGAAGGTATACTATTCCTGTAACAGATGAGGCAACTTAGGGGTATCAAGTCCCTAATAGGTGCAATGTAGAAAGAATAACTAAAAATAAGTGGATATACCATGTTTCCCTGAAAATAAGACCAAGCTGGACACTCAGCTCTAATGCATCCTTTGGAGCAAAAATTAACATAAGACCCAGTCTTATTTTACTATAAGACCCAGTCTTATTATATAATATATGATATGATATGATATGATATGATATGATATGATATGATACAATATGATATAATACCGGGTCTTATATTATTTTTTGCTCCAAAAGACGCATTAGAGCTGATTGTCTGGCTAGGTCTTATTTTTGGGGAAACACGGTATTATAGCTGTTTAGGTCATGTTTCTCAGGGTAGAGATCAGGGTTCTGCCAGGAACCAGAAGACACCCTCAAATGGGGACACGGAAGAAAATTTTAACAAAAGGGTTATTTATGGAGATGTGGAGAGACTTTCAAGAAACCATAATCTCGTACCCTGGACCTAAGAGCAGGAAGGAACATTTATTATCCAGAGCCTAAATAGACAAAAGGACTGTGTGGTCCCTAAAATCTAGAGGTTTCCTTATGTGGAGAGAGCTACCTGGCAGGTGTGATGGCCTTTGGGAGCTTGAGGCAGCCAAACTAGAATGAATGGATAGGAAGGGAACCTGAGGTCTAAAGACCTTGTCCTGTTTCTCTCTCCCTTGATCTCTTGTGAATGCCACTCTCCCCCTGCATCTGAACTCACTCAGAAGCCAGAGGGCAAGGATGCAGGAATCCAGGCATCCTTCCTCCTGGGGCAGAGAGAGTCTAGAGGAAAAAAACAGAGATATCCAGCCTGGTGAGCAAATTTCTTCTGACAGCATAGGTAAGTGGTTCAGAAACTTTCCTGGGTGTAAGAACATTTTTTTTTTTTTTTTTTAATGCAGATACCTGGGCCTGCTTCCCACCCATTACAGGGATTCTGAACCATTAGGTCTGGAATAAGACTTATGAATCTGCTTATTCAACAGTGTAAAACATTCAGCAGCTATTCATTGAATCACTAGGAGAAATACCTCCTTAAGTAGAGAGAGGGTCCTCTTTTCGTAGGCTGCCTTTGGGAGCCATCTTTTCTGTCAAGGTGTTCTCTTCAGGGAATTCATGGAAGGGAGAGTAGCATCCTGTAACATCATGGTGCTTTATCTATTTATGTACTTATAAATAACTGCTTTGAAAGTAGTCACAATTGAGTCTGAATTCCTACTCTGTCAGTGAAACTATTTGACTAAAACTATGAAACTATGCGACCTAAGCCTCAGTTTTCTTATCTCAAAAATGGAGTAATAGGACCTAATTCATAGGGTTGTTGTGAGAACTACATGTGATTAAATGTAAAAACATGTTAAAAAGAAATGACTTTAACACAATCGTTGGCACAAAGTAAATATACTATAAATGGTGTCTATGTTATTATAAGCTGTCATCACTTGGCAGTGCTTTGTCATAACTCATGTTCTACATTAACATGAGGTGTGACATATAGTCAAAAGCTGTAGTATAGAACAGACTAGCTGGGTAAAGAACACTTCATGCACTTAGCTCATATTTAATAATGCAAATAATGGTTTAGTCTTTGTACCTTGCAGCTTTAGATGTAAACATTGGAGATAAACAAGAAAAAGGAGACCTAGTTTACTTTTCTTTGTTCATTATCTATTCGAAGGCATTGAAAAAACACTCCCAGCAGGTTTCTTGTAAGTTGGGGAATGATGAAAAGCTTTTTCAGAAAAAAATACTAAATATGTTCTTCAAATATTTATTTTCTTTTTTTTATTAAAGTTGACTTGCTCAACTCAAAGATATGCTCAGAACTTGAGTCCTGCCGGAGGTGGTATGTGGAAAAGAATAAAAGATGTTTCCCCTTCCGTCAGTAAACAATGAGTCCTATTGACTTGTTTAAGTTCAGGGGGCCCAAACAGGAGTCTCCAAATCCCTTCAAAGCTCCTCCCCAGCCCTCCTCCACCACCCCAAGCCTAGTCTCAGAAACTGCTAGAACATCCATTCTAAGAAGCTATTGGAGCCCTTTCAGTTGGGGAGCTGCAGGACACAAAAAGGATAAAGTCTGTGCTTCCAGGGAGATGCCCTACCCTGAAGGCAACAGCCCATCTGTCACAGTGACAAGACAGAGGAGATCACAGAATGAAGGACCCTGTTTTGAAGAGGAGAGGGCTTTCTCTCTCTTTAGAGTAGACAATGGTGCTGAGCAGCTTGGGATGGACCCGGCAGGGAGGTGAGACTCTACAGGATTCATCCCTCATATAAATAAAGACAGCTAAAACACAAATTTATCAAAGATTTAGCACATTTTCAGAGATAAAAGGAAAAAAAGAAGGGTTTCCAGAAGCTGTTGTGAATAAATTTCAGAGGAAAAGAAAGATGGGATTGCAAGGGGAATTATTTTGCCTTTCTAACATAATTTAAAACAGTGCTTCTCAAGTAGGGGTGATTTTGCCCCTGAGGGGACATTTGGCAATGTCTGGAGACATTTTTGGTTGTCTCAGCCTGGGACAGGGGAGGTATTATGGTATCTATTCAATAAAGGCCATGCATGCTGCCTTATACATAGGTCATGTGTATATACATAGGCAAACTTAGCAATAAAAGGAGAAGTGAAAATACTCACTGGGCAGGTCATGGTGGGTAGTCACACCCCAGGCATATAATTTCCTTACTAAAAGGCTTATCTTTGCCTTAAGCAAGTCCTGTTCATAGCTTCTATGCATCTAAGTTAATACATCTTTGAAATGCCCATTTCAGATCCCTCTTTCTAATATGTGACCACTGTTTCAGATCCCTCCTTCTAAAGTGCCAAAGAGGCAAGCTTATCCCCATCTGGCGTTTCTCCCAACTTCATGTAATCTCCCTTATGTTCCCCTCCTTAATCTCAAAAGCATAGAAGAAACTGCAAACTGTAGTTCTCCAAGCGTGTATCTCAGTCTGTTGAGATCTTGCTTCCAGGTGTATCCTCTTTTTGGCTCAAATAAATTCTTATAATGTGTGTTCCATTGGCAAAAACAGGCTGTAAAATGGAAGTGAATGAATGGAATGCTTATCTTGATTGGAAAATAAAAACCTCTAAAAGGAGCACTGATAAACTTTCGTCAGAATGTTAATAAGAAAATTTAGAGATTGTCTCTGCACTAAAGAAAGCAACCAAAACTGCTCAACACCACCACCCTATTCCCCCTCTTTCTCCAAACACCCCTCTAGTTTCTGAGCTCCTTTTTTTCAGACATGTCCTCCCTTTCTCTTCCTCTTCTTCTCTCTTTTACAACTCTTTCACCACTCTTTACTGACTTCGGGGAAACTAAGAACAAAAGCCAGAACAGGATAGGCTAGAAGAACCAGAAATGCTGGCAGCTCCCATTAGAGAAAAGCCAGTCTCAGATTGAGGGGGGCCAGCAATAATTCACTCTCCTTGGACTAAAAAAGAATTAAGGAATCTAACTCAAGCTTTTCCTGATTCTCTCCAAGGCCCTGTTGGGTTTGCATTGGAATTTGTTTTAATTTGTTAGAATATATAATCCTGGTTATTCTTACCTGTTCCAACGAATATACCTATTTGTTTCTGAGAGCAAAGCAGCAGAATGGCTAGGTAAGGTCTGCTTGAAAACTCCTATAGAGGATTTAAAAACAAAGAGAAACAGACTAGGAAAAATGTAGAGAATTAGCTCACCTGCTTCGCCAAACTATCCCTGAGATTTTTCGCTGGAAAACATGCTAGAAGAAAATCTAGCAATGTAGACGAATCTGAGGAAACAATACTTGCTTTCTTTGAACATTTTGGAAAACAAAACTTTCTAGCAATATTCAGATTGTCTCTAGACAGTTCTTAGGATCATCGGAGTGGTCCAATTTGGTATTTCTGGAAGAATTAGATGAAAAGCTTGTAACTGCAACTAAACAACAGGAATTAAACTGGCTGATCACACATGCTGATAAATTAGCAGCTCTGGACAACCATTTATTTAAAACTGTTCCAAAGGAAGAGAAGGACAAATCTACTAAAATTATGAATTTACAGCTGCAACAACTAAGCAACCGGGTCAGACCTCTCCAAAGGCCTTTTCAATGAGGGGGAATAAGGGTCTGCTTTTACTGTAGAAAGCCAAGTCACCATAAGAAGAATTGAGAAAATCATGGTTTGAAAGAAACCTCTACAAGAGGAAAGTATCATGAGACTGAGTATTTGCTGCAGGACATTTCCGATGGAGCGCTGGGCTTTTTCCAGTACAGATATTGGGAAGATCAAGTCAACCATTCCCACCAAAATAACTATTGACAATACTTTGCCTCTACTTAATATTCACCAATATCCTTTAAGACCCAGTATGCTATCTGGAATTAAGTCCATTATACAAGATTACTTAAAAAGGGGCCTTATAATGCCATGGATGAGCCCCTGTAATTCTTCTATACGTCCAGTAAAGAAACCTAATGGAAAAGGATGGAGATTTATACAGGATCTAAGAGCTATAAACAAAATAGTTATTTCCAAACATCCTGTGATTCCAAACCCACATACCCAATTATCAGCCATTCCTGTGGACTGCCAGTATTTTTCATTTTTGATTTATGTAGTGCCTTTTCCAGCATTCCCATAGGAAAAGACAATCAATATCTTTTTGCCTTCATCTGGTAAGATCGCCAATTTTCCTGAACTGGAATGCCTCAGGGATATACAGAGAGTCCCACCTGTTTCTCTCAGATACTAAAGGCTGATTTAAGTGATGTTGATTTTCCCAGAGATTCCACTCTAATGCATTCTGTGGATGATTTACTTTTATGCTCTAGGACATTGCTAAACTTCCAAAGGACACAATATACCTACTACGAAAGCTAGCTATAAAAGGACATAAGGTCTCAAAGGACAGGCTTCAATTGTGTTTGTCCCAAGTAGAATAGCTTGGCCAACTTATATCTAAAGATGGGCTGCTAATTAACCCTGCAGGACTCAGAGGAATCCTATCGTTTCCTCTTCCAAGAACTAAGAAGTAACTTAGAGGTTTTGTAGGGTTGACTGGATACTGTCAAAATTGGGTTCCAAAATTTTCATTAATGGCTCAACCTCTATATGCTTTATCAAAATCAGATTGACCTGATCCAATCCAATGGAACCCTCGAGGAAATCAAATCGAAGAATCACTAAAGTAAGAATTAACTAAACCTCCCACTTTGGGACTCCCTAATTATAAACTTCCGTACTTCCTTTTTATAAGTGAAAATAAAGGGAATGCTTTAGAAGTTCTAACTCGGAAACATAGAGATTACCTTAGACCTATAGGATATTATGATCAGCAATTAGATTCAATACAAATGGACACTCTTCCTTGTATGAGAGCCTCTCTGCTACAGCCATCTTGTGCGAAGAAACAGAAAAGGTAGTTATGCGTTCTCCTTTAACCTTTTATGTTCCTCAGTCTGTTAAATCTTTGCTAAACTCTCACCATACTCAGCATTATTTGGTCAGCTCACTGGCTTCTTATGAAGTACTCTTGCTTTCTGCAGCTAATATTACTCTAGCCCAATACAACAACTTTAACCCAGCAACTTTACTAGCTTCTTTACAGAAGAAAGACACCCATGATTGCATTTTACTTACAGACCACCTTCTTGCTCCTAGGAATAATTTACAGAAAACTCCTATTGATTATGTTGACTTAATTTGGTTTACAGATGGATCTTGTCTCAAAGATGAACAGGAACATTACCGAGCTGGATATGCAAAAACTTCCATGGTGGATATAATTTAAAGTTCTTATTTACCAACAGGCCAAATTAAATGCTCTAACGTGAGTGTGTCATTTGGCCAAAGATCAAATAATTAATATTTTCTCTGATAGTCATTACGTCTTTTGTGGAGCTCATGACTGCAATGCTATGGAAGCAATGAAGCTTCTTAACTTCTTCAGGCCAGTCTATAAAAATGGAAAAGAGTATGCAGATTTATTAGATGCCTTACTTCAACCAACCCACCTGGCAATTATCAAAATTCCAGCACATTCTAAAGCCATCACCTTGAAAGCAAAAGAAAACCATTTAGCTGATGCTACAGCCAAACAAGCAACATTAAGCAATCAAATTATCCAGACCTGAGGATGATTTTTGCTCCCTGCTAAATCCATAAAAGACTCTCTTTTACAGTTCCAAAAGACAGACAGCTACAAAAGAATATATATAGACCATGTATATATACATAGACCATATATGATACACAGGACAGCCCTCTCCACCCCCAACAAAGAATTATCAAATCCAAAATTTCTATAGGGCTGAGGTTGAGAAATAGTGATTTAGAATATTTCTAAATATTTTAACTTGCTACTTCAAGTCTTAGTGAGTTTCAGAATTCCACCAAATTATCTGGGTCTCTAGATAAACTCTGATTAATGTAGTTATATGTACTAGGAAGAGTTTCATCATGACTTTGTGCCACCCAATGTTGGGAATTATTTAAGCTGTTATTTCATAAGTGCAACTTTATCTTGAGGGAAACTGGAAAACTAATGTCCAACTCCATTCTTAGGGTAGTAAAATCTTAAGGGAAACAAACAGAAGTTCACTAACAGTGACTAAACCACTTTATTGCTTAAAATTCCTTAGACCCAAGTAGAAGGTGCCAGATCATCAACATGTGTGGGAGGGAGGAAGATCTCTGGTGGTATTCTGTAACACAATGCTGAGCAAAGACACTGCATCAATCTACTGCTTTTCTAAATGAATTCTATTTTAAGCACAACACAAGATCATTTCAAATAACTAAACAAATATTTAATCAGTTTCTGTTTTTCTTCTTTATCACACAAATAAGTTAAGGTTATTAAAGGTATCTGTCTTGCCAGTTCTCGGTGAGGGTAAGATAGGTTTCCTTTGATAGGTTTCCTTTATATTTTGGCCCCTCTCTTTCAAAAGGCTCTGTCAATGGGCTTTTTCTAGCTCCTTGGGGGAAACTTTCCACTGAAGGAAATACTTTCTGATATGAACTTCATTGAAATTTACCTTGGCCACTACTTCTTCCTTGTGGTATTGTCATAACTTGCACATTTTAATAGTTGAACAGCACTGCCACTTGTATATTCTAGTTGATAGGCAAAACCCTTCTAGCTGTTCCGTACCTGTTGATGACAGTATTGTGTGTTTTGTACAGTGGGCTCCATATCGTGTTGCAGTATCTGCAGCAGGGAGGGAGAGAGCAGAGGAAGAAAATGAGAATTTATTACTGTCAGAGATGTCACTGAATTAGTAAAGATCCATGAAATTAGTTATGTAAGATAAACTCCTTTGCCTCAGTTTTGTCTGTGTTGTGATGGCCATTGAATTGCAATTTTTTAGAGACAGAAAATAAAACAAAACTATAACAGCAGAAAAACCAGAAGAGATGATAGGACTCAATTATACATGACTTCAGTTGAGCTATCCTTACTTGAATATAGTATTACAAAAAATAAAATCTATTAAAACCTGTGAATCTGAAGTTATTCACAAAACTTACTTACTTGGTTAAGATCCCCTTTTAGAAAGTTCTCACGTAGGTAGCATGCCCTCCATTCACCCACTTGGGTGAATATCTATATATAGATAGATATAGATATAGATTGTTATTTATTTATGTTTTTTTTTACTCTTTTTACATCTAGACTCTGTCCTAATACAAAACAAATTAGTTGGTTGGCTGTTTTTCAGCGATCTAGAAAGTGACAAACTGATCATAAGAAAGCTAAAATGACAAATCCAAAATGGCTGACTCAATTTTGTTTTGCACTTTCAACTGACATCAGTTGACACTCAGTCTTTGAAAGGCGGGACAAGACTGACAATGAACACGTGGATGCCTTGGTTGTCTCCCTCTGGTTTCTGGGTCATCAGCAACTCTTCAGGGATTGCAGTTTCCCTTCCATTTTTTTTCATCCTATCTATCACCTTTTATTTCAAGCTTAAAAGATCAAATCTGTTTTCTTGGATTTCACATCTTGCCTCTCTGGTATTCATTTCCTGAACAACATAATTGAGAGTTCCATTTCAAACACTGACCGGTGCTTCTCAATCTTTTCACTGACCTTTAAAGAATAATTATGAACTTAACATTCACTGGGGGTCTCAGGCGTATGATACCACTGTATACTTTTTTTTTTAAGGATATGCAGAAAGTCAACTCTTGGCAATAGCCTTCGCATTCATTCCTAAATGCCTTCTTTGGGAGCTTTTTTTTGAGAATGTTCCTCTCAAAGGAACAGTCAGTACTGTCAATTCAAGAATACAGGAGAGAAATTGACTCTTTGGTGAAGCACATATGAGTCTCTGGAACATCCCAACACTAGACTAGAGTTAAAAAAAAGAAAAGAAAAGAAAACTAGCGAAAAATTGTTTTATTACTTGGTGTATTTTTCACATCTTCTATTATATTCATGGAAATGGAAATTAGGCTTAAAGAAATTAGGAAAATCAATCACAAACTACCATGAAGAAAAAAAAATTTTTTTTTCACTTTTTATTTTAAACTCAGCTTTCATAAGTAAAGATGAATTTTCAACTCTGTATTACAGTGAGTTAAAAGGTAAATTTGATTTTCTGTGGCATAGGACAAGAAAAGACATACAGAGCTAAAATCATTCCTCTGGACTGCACGTTTTCAACTAATAAAAAGGTAGCAATATAGTTTGTACCCTAGAATCCACTTTCCCTCCTCTTGCTCATCCTTTTGTGAGAGAGCTCCAAAGAGATCAAGAAACAAAAATCGGTCTAAATGAAAACTAAGAGGAGGAGAAAATGAAAGTAGACAAGATGATCTGTGAACTGAGCTATCTATAGTCCCTCAAGAGCCAGCCATGTTAGTACGTGGACGTGCATAAACGGCGCCTATGAAGGACAGAAGGAGTGTGTTCTTTTAAAACACAGTGGAGCCTGTGTGATCTGATAAGAGTGGCCAGCAAAAGGAATTATTTTTGACAACTAAGAAGTTATTTACTAAGCAGGCACTAAAATATCAGACAAGTGACATTCCAGACTCTGACGGGAAAGTGGGTCCTGCTATAAAGCTCCAAATCCCGCAACAATTCATGCATTTCCTCCTCTCCCCTGCTTCTTCTCTCCTTTCACCAGCTTCATTCTAAATCCTCTGATACCAAACCCTGCATATCAAGCTGTAAACCCATTCAAGTGTGTTTCTTTCTTCCCCATATGCTGACTTAGCTTGTTTTCCCTCAGTGTTGAGTTTCATTTACATTTTCTATTGCATAAAACATGAGCAAACTTATCCACATGTGGGTTATGTAGAAAGAGGCAGATTACAAATCAATGAGCCAGAAACATTTCAAAATAAAATAATCTTAAAGGTTAGACTTTTAAAACACTATCCAGAAACACGGAATGTATCAGGAAACACAACACAGATCACATACTTCCAGAACTCAGAATGTTTTGGTGGACTTTACAGATGTTCTTAGATTTTTTTGATCCAAGATTCCTTGGAAGCTCATGAACAACACAAAAATTCTATTTTGAAGAAAGCATAAGCATGTCGGACACAACAACATGCATACAATTTTAGAAGATTATTGGAGGCCTTTAATCCCTTTCAGGAATCCCATGATAAGGGCTTCTGAACTCATCCAACACCCTCATTCACGTGTGAATGACTAACGTGTTATCAAGTCCAAGGTCAGAGCAAGCTTGTAGCATAACCAGGCCTCCAGATTCCCCATCCAAATACTCTCTAGCATACCATGAATCTCCATATAGATTTTGAGTTATAGGAATACTGATAATTCTTAAAGTGGTTATACTGGTTGGATAGTGTCCTCCAAAAAACATGTCTACCTGAAACTTCAGAATGTGATCTTATTTGGAAAAAGGGTCTCTTCAGATATAATTAGTTAAATCAAGATGAGATCATAGTGGAATACAGTGGGTCCTAAATCCAAATGATGTGCTCTTAAAAGAAGGTCGTGTGAAGACACACACATATGGAAGGCCATGTGATAAATGAATTGGCATGACATTTAAGAATGGTGTGAAGTGAGGGGGAGCCTGGAGTGATGCAGCTATGTGCCAAGGAATGCCCAGGATCGCTGGCAACCACTAGAAGTTAGGACAGAGACATAGACCAGATTCTTCTCTAGAAACTCCAGAAGGAACCAACACAGCTGACACCTTGCTTTCAGATTTCTAGTCTCCGAAACTGTGAGAGAATAAATTCTGTGTTTTTTTTTAAAAAAAACACAGTTTGTAGTTATTTGTTATGGCAGCCATAGGAAACTAATACAGTAGTTTACTGATGCTTGTTTATATCCTTATTAATATTGTTTTTAAAAGTCTTCACGTGCTGTTTCCATCACTGCCCCCCTTGGTCACTTTCTACTTCTTTTTCAGACTAGCTGACCTGGATATTAATGCTACACATACCAATCCCTTCCACGTCCTTCTAAGTTTTCTTCATGAAGGGTGATGAGTTGTGCTGAGAAAAATTACTAGATCTACATTTATACAACATTGCTTATGTTGTTTTTCAAAATGGACCATGCTTTCCCCTGCTGGGATAGCTGCTGTTGATCTTGCAAGAGGGTGATAAAAATTCCAACAAAAATTTAAAAGGAAGTTCCATTTAAATTATGTAGTACAATGGAAGTTTGCTTTATGCAAACAATGAGGAAACCTTAGAAGAGAATGTTTTCGACTTCCCATACTCTAAAGGACTCTTTGACTCAGGAAGATAACTCAGGCCTCACCAAGGATGAGCTCTGGAAATAACAGCCCACAGAAACCTTTCAGCAATCCCATAAGATAAGTGAACTGGCTTAAATCAAACCTTTCCCAATCCCATTTACAGAACACATTTACTGGCATTATATGCTGCTCATGTTGCAAGAACCCTACATTGACCTATGCAAGGCGATAGTGTTTTTATGCTGTTGTCAGGGTATTTTCAGAAATCCAACCAAGCTTAGGAAGAAAAGAGTCCTACTGTTGCTGCCACTCACTCACTTCCCTCAGCAGACGCGTGCCTAGGGAGATGAGCTACTGTGGTCTTGAAAAATTCCCAGTGGCAGGTCATTGTGAGCAGAAGCCTACTGTGTGGTCTGAAAGAGTATTTTCAGTTCTGCCAATTTTTATTTCCAAGAATTGCTTGAAAATAAATACCCCTGATTTTGTTAGGGGTGATTCTTTAATACTTTTGGGAATCATACCCTAATTTTACGCTGCACATTGAGCTAGCCTCTATTGTTGGACCCCCTGATGATTTCTTGATATGTTTGCTTCAAACTGAGTAAATAATTCTGGGCTGCTGTATCTTCACTTGCAAAATGGGAAAAAATAACACATCGATAAATTACGAGGATGAGTTGAATGTGTGTGTAGCCAATGGATTTTTTTATAAGCCTCTTGCAAATTGGTGGCAAAAAACAAAACAAAAAAGACTTAAACCTTTGAAAGAACATCCCATCTCCTTAAGGGGGTTCTAGTGAGTTTCAGAAGGAGGTTATAAAGCAAGGTGGAGTTGTCAGTGTTCAAATATAAATATGGACTCTGGGAAACTAAGACAGGAATCTGTGGAACTGCACTGAAAGCTCAGTTGTGCATTGCTTAGTCATATAGGAAACAAGGTAAGGAAATACAGCATGACCCAGAATAGCTTAACATATACAATGCCAGCTGGATAGGGATACAAGGCAGTAAAACCAGGAGAACTGAGTAGACGGAGGCCTTTTATGGGGGTGGGGGATATATATCCATAATATATATATCCATAATATATATATCCATAATATATATATATATATATATATATATATATATATATATATATCCATGATGTGTGTGTGTGTATATATATATACATACATATATCTATCATCTATGAGAAAAACCTAGGAAAAATATATGTGGAACAGAGAAAAGGCTGGGAAAAGAATCACAGATCATCAGACCAAGAAGTCAGGCTTGTTGGGTTGCAAGCAGTGTTTTGAATGTGCATTGATGACAGTTGCAAAGGTGGATGTGTGTCACAGACTGGAGAGTAGAGACAGTGAAAAGACAGGCTTTCCTTCTGGCAGACCTTGGTTTAAGTCCCAAGCCTCTGGCTTATTAGTTTTGTAACATCAAGTAAATTACTTATTTTTCTGAGTCTTGTCTATAAAATGTGGACTATAACTGTCTTTCAGAGATGTCGGGAATATTTCAGATAATACATAGATATAGGTCCCAAGCAGAAAGCACTAATAGCTGTTAATCAGTGCAGTGAGGAAATAAGAGGAGGGACAACTAAGAGGAAAAGTTTGCTACTTTTTACCTTCGCTTTTCTCCTCCAAGGGACGGAATGATAGGGTGGTTCTCAGTGTGATGGAAGGCAGGTGGGTCACGTGGCCTTGTGAGCGTTTCTTACCAGTACCTAGTTGTATCCTGCAATAATCTTATAAGTAGTAAAGCTGTGTTGTTCAGTACAGTATCCACTAGCCACATGTAGTTATTTGAACTGGAATGAAGTAGAATTAAAAAAATTTCTTTGGTTTCATTAGCTACCTTTCAAACAATGAATAATCACATATGGCTAGTGGCTATTATATTGGAAAGTAAGCACATACCTACATATATGTACATATGTGTCAATGTACATATATGTGCATGTGATTGTATTTTCATTATTTCATTAACTTTTATGACTTGCATATGTTTTACTACAGTGGATGATGTGGGCAAAAGGGTGTAACCGCAGGAGAAGTCAAGGTAGGGGGGAGAAGTGGGGACAGAAGCTGACACAGGAGGATAAAGCTTCTGCTGAGAGAACCCCCACTTTAAAAAAAAAAAATGCCCAGGATAAAGGCAGTAAAGAGGGGAACTTAAGATCAGTGAGATGGGTAAAACTTAAGTGATGAAGTCTAAGATCTGGGATCAAAGGATGTCGGCTACATTTGAAATTCATTCCAGGAACCATGCTTTGGTCTCTGATGTCAAACAGATAACCTGTTCCACGGTGACTAACCTGGAGCAAACTAAATAGAGAGAATAGAGTGTGGTGTCATTGAGAACTACATAAAAAATCAAACAGATATAATCATAGCAAATAGACTTGCCTAAATGGATCTTGCAATTCAAGGAAGGATAGAAATAAAAGAACATTGGGATCAAGGGTGAGGTTTCTCTGTAAACCTTAAGTGCATATATCGAAGTTCTGAGAGAACAAGAAGGAGAATTTCCTATAGTGAATCCGCCTCGTACCTAATGTGCAGTTAATAAATTTGTATGAATAGACGGATAAAAGGAATCTCAGAAACTTGAAGATGGAACAACTACAGTAGCACTGCCACATCTGAAAGAGAATAAAATGTTCAGTGTCTCTGTGGAGGTAACACATGGGGAGTAAGGCTAATGGTAACCAGGCTCATAGCTACCATTTGTGAGCACTGACCATATGCCAAGCCGTGGGCTAGGAGCTGGAATGTGTCCAGTCGTGTCGAATCCCATGATATCCAAGTGTTATTATGTCCATTTTACAGATTAGAAAACTGAGCCTTAGAAAAGTCAAGGCATCTGTTGAATAATAATACAAGTGGTGAAATTAAGGTTCTTATTATTATCTTTGTAATAGACAAATGTCTGGGTGAGATAAAGATCAATAATAGACCAACAATAAAAGGAGGAAGGGAAGGGAAGCAATTCTAACAACTGTCCCCCCAATAAACTTTAATTTAAAAAAAAATACTGTATATTCCTTCCAGCCTCTCTGCTTTACCCATTCATGCAAAAAACTACAACTAAAAATAAATAAATAAAAGATTAAGAGGAAAAGAGTGTGGGTCCTTATTTTGCATTTTGGGCAGAGTTCCCTCAAGGTGATCTGACAGTTCTAAGAAGTTGCAAGGGTCATGAAGTCAGATAGTAGAAGTCTGCAGGATCCCAAAGCAAAAGTGGTCCGTCCCTGAGGCTGTTGCTTTCTGCAGTGATTTATCGTATTTGAGGGTTTCATTCCTTCATGAAGGACTGTTGCCTTGACAGATGGTTTTTACTGAGTATTACAGATGATTCTTTTCTCTATGCAAAAATCTCAGTCTCCAACTTATATTTAACACTTTGTCAAACCATCACTTTGCACAGTTTACAGAATTAAACATATACAGATGAATCCACATGTTCTAACTCAAAAAATAACTTTCTACTTTTATATTTTTTTACATACAATTAAACATGCTTATAAACCATATTTTGAAAGCACTACTGAAATGGAGATTAAATCATGACAAAGTATTGAAGCTGGAAAAGCAGAAAGAAGGATGAGAACAAATTAAAGATCCCATCCTAAGTCCCCTCTTAGGGACTTATGTGGAGCTGTGAAAAGGCGGTGGACATTCATAGAGGTGACAGAGGTCAAGGTTGTAGCACTAGTCAGCGTGGGAGATGAGAGCCTAGACGTGTGACATGGAGCCCATTCCCTTACCGCTTTCCTTATGTTCCTGAAATGTGTGAAGAAGAACGTGCTAACTGAAAAGGCTTGTGTTAAAGAAAAGGCCTAAACAAACAGAAACTCCTTAAAAGGAAACAATTAATTAATTAATTAATTAATTAATAATATAACATTTTTGACAGAAGAATCACTGTAGTTTCACAGAATGGAAATAAGAAAAACCCAAATAACAGAGTATAAAAATTATACTCCACCTTCTTCTTTCCCCTCAGCCATATGTTTTAACTTCATTGCAATTTTTCCGCAGGCATATTAGTCTGCTAGTGCTGCCATAACAAAACACCACAGACTAGGTGACTTAAACAACACAAAATTATTTTCTCACAGTTCTGGATACTGGAGGTTCAAGAGCAAGATGTCAGCAGGTTTGGTTTCTTGTGGGGCTTCTGTCCTTGACTTGCAGATGGCCACCTTCTTGTTGTGTCTTCACATGGCCTTTGGCCTTTTGAGATCCAGAAGAGTATAGACGTCAATAAAAACAGTGGAGTGACTGATGATACATGCAGCTCCACTGCATTTCAGCAAGGTTTCCATCTGAGAATCTAGTATTGGTATCCAAATGAAAGTCAGTGAGGCACCAATCTGCTAATTGGACACTAGGCTTAATTTATTTGGCATTGGGCATTGAGCCATATATTTACCATAGTAAGGATTTCATTTTTCCAAGCTTTCCACCAAAGAAAGTTGTTCCTGATAGACTTTCCCAGCAGAAATGATGGGAGCTCGTGTGACCAGCAGAATTGGATATACGGTTGAACTAATTGACTCAGATCAATACTATAGGCACCGCTAAGTCTAAGAGATGTAGTGAAAGGGGACACGGTCTGCCTAAACCAATTAGGTTTAGTGTAGACGAGACTCTCAAGAATGAGATTTCCATGACATGGCACAGATGGCCTCATTGACTACTATGAAGGCACAATCAGAATGCTCCAAGGTGGGGACAGTGGTGATGATGGAGTTATATTGCTTGATGGTGACATGGGAACCTGAGGGCTCATGCTCCAACAATACAGAAAACCATTTTTCACTTCTTGCCATAATCAATATACATTCCATCAGCATGGATATAAAACCAAGACTGGTCCCTCCACCAAAGTTGTGACAAACTATGAAGCCCAGTGATCTGTGCCGTGGTCAACATGGTTTTGAATCTGTTCTGGACCCAGGCCAGTGCTTTCTTTTTCAGTGGTACAGTGTGAATCCTTACAGAAAACCGCACCGCCTTCTTCACTAGGGGTGAACTGGGTGAAAGAGCTGCTGATGCATGCCAGGGTAAACATCATCATTTGCAATTAGTGCCCAGGTTTATGAGTGCTGCTCCCAGTGGCAGGCTTGGTGAAAGAGTTGCTGAATATGTGGTTCTCTTCCCTGGCATCATGTTCCTGGGCACCGGGACTGTAGGCTGGATGCCATATTCCAGGAAGTGGAATTCTCAGCAGGAATGGTCAGAGGACCGGCTAGGCTAGTGTGGGTAGAGAACTAGATGCAGATGGTGAATATTTGGAGAGATCATGTTGTTTAGAGGAGGCAAAATGAATTATAACATAAATTTCTCAACAACACAGCATCAAGAGGTCTCAAGGAAAGATTAGAGAAAAGGTGACATATTACATGTCTAGTTTTCTGATCCTCAGGGAGCATTATGAATTTATCAGACCTGAACTAATATTGCCACCCACGGATTTTGGCCTTAGGAAATTTATAGTATGACAATTTCCCCAGTCTCATGTATTTTCATATAGATATCCTGACTCCTACAAAGTTAGCAATTGCCTGCCTTCCACACACACTACTTCTCCCCACCTAATACATATTGCCCTCTCTCCTTCCAACACACACTCTATCCCATTTTTTCTCTAAAATAACACTTCACCAAATGCTTTCAATTTAAATAGCTGCTGTACCATCATTTGCAATGACATAAAAAATACTTTTTGTTTATGAAGCTAAAGATATTTTAATAAATCATAGCAAACAAACTCTAATATTTCTACTATGCTGAAGAGCTGTATTCATCCCATAACAATTTCCTAATTAGTTATCCATTTCCATTTCCTTAAAAAAGAGTCCCATAAATATGAATGTGACAGAAATCCAGAGATGGTGGTTGTACCAGGACAATAATCTATTAATAAGAGGTTGAAGAAAATGGAATGTCCTGGGATCTAATGTTTAAGTGTGGCGAGACATCTCCAGTGTTTCGGTGTTTGTCCCCATTCACATAAAAGGAGGAAGCAAATGGGGAAGCAATGAAGCAGGCAGGAAATGAGCACTGTGGTTGGGTATTCATGGAAAGTCCTTTACGCGGGTAATGATAAAACCCTAGAGCTGAATCCCAGGGAGGAATGGAAATGAAACTTGTGCACCTGTGGTTCACTGCAATCCCTCAGTCTGAACATGCATCACCAAAAAGGGGAAGATTTCATCTCCAGTGAAATCCCTGGTCTTTATCTTAGCCCACTTACCATTCATTGGAAGAAATTCTTCCGTGGGCTTTTCACTTCTGGCTAGAGAACATAATAATGATAGCAAATACCTACTGTCAAATCACTATAGGCCAGACACTATGCTACGTAATTCACTTGCACAATCTCATTTAATTATCACAACAACCCTATGAGATGGATAACCTAATTGTTCCTGTTTAATAGACTAGGAGGCTGAGGTTCAGGGAAGGTAAATAACTTGCCCAAATTCACACAGCTGGTGGTAAAGCTAGGACGGAAATCCAGACCTATCATATGATCTTGTAATGCCTGGAAAGAAGTATTTTGTTGCAGAGACATTAAAAGTAAGGATATATATATATATATATATATATATATATATATATATATATATAATTCCTGTGAGACTCATTTACTTAATATTCATTAATGAGTCTTGCCATGGTGATCCTTCTACTTTTATATAAAATGGCATCAGTGACTCCAACAGTGTTTCCTTAAGTCAACTGTTCACAGGTTGCATTTAGAACCTTCCAGATGAAGCCTGCTTCTGTTCAGTGATGATTTAAATCGAAACAGGTGTGCCCAGAATCTGTTCTGAAAATTAACCTTTATGCATTATCCTTACTGTTGTTCTCCCTTTTTATTTTTAATTTGGAAATCTAACAGGCTAAGAACAATGTTCTTAGGACGGGAAATATTTCTTATAGGAGTTCCTCATGTTGGGGGTTTTCTTGTAAAACTAGAAGCTGGGCTGGGCTATGATCTATCTCCTGGGCATCTGTACCATGCTTCTGAGGCAGAGGAATAGCTTGGGGGGTTACCGCCACATTTTTTCTTTAGAAAGCAATGCGAGAATGGGGTATTTTGGGAGAGCACTGGAAACTCCACACGACGGAAATCATTTGGCGTGCCTAGCACAGTGCCTGGCTCAGAGGACACATTTCGGGGGGGCTGCACATTTACTATGACAGGTCCTGTCCTAGATGCTGAGGGCTCTACATGGTCCATGCCCTCAAGAGGCTCCCAACCCGATGAGGACACAGATAAATAAACAAGGAGTCATGCCAAGGCGTCATGGCACAGGGGCACTGTGTGAGGACCCAGGAGGAGCCCCTGATTCAGAAAGGAGTCTCAGAAAGTTCCATCGAGGCTGAGGCTGAAAAAATTAGTAAAAGTTATCCAGAAATTATAGGGAAAATATTGATGCCTGAGGCCTATGCATGAGGATTCTGATGTCATGGGTCTGAGTGTTGTCTGTTCACTGGGACTTTTAAAGTTCCCCAAGTGACTCGAATGTGTAGACAGAGCTGAGAATCTGGTCTGTGGCGCTCAATACTGGCTGAACTTGAACATCAGTTGGGAAGTTTTTCGAGTTCACTCCCTGGGATTCCCAAGCTGTTTGTTTGGGACATGGTATCTCAAAAGAGTTAAGAATCACCGTGTTAGCTGTTAGTAGCAGCACACGCAAGGGCCAGAAAAAGAAAACACGGCCAGCTCTGCGGTTGGGGTGAAAGGAGAAGCAGACTATTCAGGAGAGGAAGGGCTAATATTAGGAAGAGACTCCTTGACCAAATTATGGTGTTTGACTTTCATTTGGCGGATGATAGGTAGTGACTGAGGGGGTTAATATAGGGCAGCGACATTATAAAATTTGCTTTTGAAAGACTGGATGTAAGTTTGAAGGCAGAGAGTGTATTTGGCTGAAAGTAATTCATGGACAAAATAATGCAGGCTTGGATGTCCAATAGAAGACCCAGATTTTTTTGTCCCAAATCTCTACTTTCAGAGGGAGAAAGAAAATCAGTTTTTTTTGTGGTTTTTTTTTTTCCTTCTTACTCAAGTTCTCTAAGGGAAAGAAAATCATTTGTCAGACTCTATAGGATCCCTACATGGAGAAGGAGGTTGACAGAAAAGCTGGAAGAAAGGGGCTGTCTGGAGGGTTTCTAAAGTCAGGGAGCCCACAGCTTTCCAGGGGAGCCCAATGAACCCCAAAGAGTTCACTCTCTGGAGAGAGTGAACCATCAGACTCCACTCTTTAGAGAAGGCAGGGCAAAGATGGAAATAGTGCAAGAACTAAATTCAAGAATTATATTCATTATTCTCCTGGTGTGTGCTTAGCTCTAAAAATCATCGTGGTCCTCTTGACTATTTACTCTTATAAAGTGGTGTTTTTTCTTGGGAATGTTTAGGAAAAGAAGAAGCAATGGGGAAAGGATGCTCATGGCACTTTGTCTTTCCCAAGTGACTGCTCCTGCTGAGAAAATGGCCCCATGCCACCTTATGACTCAGATGTCTGAGAAAGGACGAGGTGGCCGCTCATGGGAAAATGATGACTGGTCATCACTCAGCAAACATGTCACAAGAGCAGAGTGTGAGGAACACCGGAACACATTGTTCATGCAGGCGCTACTCCTGGGCGAGCCTGCTGAAATCAGCATAAATCAACACAAGGTGCATTGGGAGTCCTCTCCCTCCCTTAAGGTATGGATGAAAAATGTCACAGCAGCTTGGCACTGAAGGTGACCAATGCTGCTAAAAGGTGTCTTTGGGATCTTTGAAGCCCTCTTCCCATGATATGAAGTAATTAAATATTAAACCATTTCAACAACTTTCTTCTTATAACTGGGTAATTTCCATTAGTATGATGATGCTTCTTCCAGTTAAAGGATTCATTGTGGTCTAAGGAAGGCAGAGAGACTTAAGGGTCTTCAGGGCCAAGGCATCAGAAATCTAGTCTACATCTTCCAAGTAGGGTAAGACTCACTAACTCTTTGCATTAAATTGTCATCAAGGCTCTTAAGTTTTTACACTTCCCTTAAACTCCTTTTCTTAGGTCAAAGACAGAGTGGTTTGCCCATTTGTTTTCTCCATAAAAAACAATTGACATTATTGATCTCCTATTATCTGGTGCTGTGAAAACATTATTTCATTTAATTTTTCCAGCAATTCTGCAGGGTGGTAGTATTAGTGCAGTCTTTTATGCTGAGAGTGAGGCTTGGAGAGATTGAGTGATTTCCCTAAGGAGTGTACCAAATTAGTGGCAAAGCTGGGCTATGGACCTACATCTACCTGGCTTTCCTCCATTATCTATCATCTCTCCTATAGCACCACAGTGTCTCCCTCTCCAGGAAACCACATCCCTGGAGCCCAAGGCCAGAATAGTATTTAAGTAACACTGTACTGTTTGCAGAAACAACCCCTTCCCCAGAACTCAGCTTTCCCTGAAGTAGTCTCCCCATTCAGTCATCCTTTCCTTGATTCATTGACTATTTAATGGCCAACAATTTTGAACAAAGCACTGGGAGAGAACGACGAACACATTAGAGTCCCTGTTCTCATAGAGTTCGGAATCTCACATGGTAAAGCAGAGAGTAAATAGTAAAGAAATAAATATTTGAGAACTATTCAGAGTTGCAAGAGCTGTGAAGACAATGGGGGAAAAGGAATGAGAGAAAGTGATGTGGGTTGGGGGAGGTAAACTGGGTGGTTAGAGAAGGCTTCTCTGATGTGAGGTGGGAAGGGAATGATGAGAAGGCAACAGTCATGCAGAGATCTGGGGAAAGAGTATCTCATGCAAGAGGAAAAGTGTGCACAAATGTATGAAGACTGGCATGAACCTGGTGGTTCTGCATCTCCTGCGTTCTCCCCTCAGAAAGACAAAGATTTATTGAACTCTCAATATAAAGCAGTCATTGTGCTACCTCAAACCATTTCCTAATTGAAATCTGCTAAGATTATGGTACTGGTTACTATGACACATGAAGGAGCTAGATTCTAAGAAGAAAGTAGAAAATTTGTAGCTAGTGTTTTTTGAGCAATTTATATGTTACCGTCACTATGTTATGCCCCTTCATATGTATAATGTCATTAATCCTCATTTAATAATAGTGATCATTTTAGAGTGGTTTATATCAGTTTGCTAGGGCTGCCATAACAAAGGACCACAGAGTGGGAAGCTTAAACAACAGAAATGTGTTTCCTCACAATTCTGGAGGCTGGAAATATAAGATCACGGTGTCAGCATGGTTGGTTTCTTCCGATGACTATCTTGGCTTGTTGATGGCCATCTGCTCCCTACACCTTCACATCGTCATCCCTCTGTACATGTCTGTGTCCAAATGTCCTCTTCTTACTAGGATGCCAGTCAGATTGGATTAGGGCTCACCTAAATGACCTAATTTTAACTTACTTACCTTAAAAATCCTATCTCCCAATATAGTCACATTCTGAGGTACTGGGGATTACGCCTTCAACATATGAATTTTTAGGAGGGTACAATTTAGTCGAGGTTAAAGTAAATTTCTCAAGATCAAATAGAGAATGAAAGGTCAATCAGGATGTGAAATTTCCTCCTTCCCTCTTGGTGAGCCTCAGAAACGACCGTGCGTGTTTGTTCTGCTTCCCTAACTAGTGTCTTTATTGAAGGCCTACTAGTGTGCGCCAGACACTGCTGTGGGTGCTGAGCCGGATTCCGGAGCTCCCTCACCTCCTGAAGCCTGCTGTGTCACGGAGGAGACAGATAACAAGCAAACAAACACACAACAAGATAATTATACAAATGTAAATACCACACAGGAAATAAACAGGACAGTATGATAAAACAGTACTGGATCTAAGGGGAAAAAGGGAGGGGAGAGCTACTTTTGAGAGGAGGGTCACGAAATTCTTCTCTATAATGTAACCTCGAAACAGGGACCGAAAGATGGCAAACTGTCAGCCCTGTAACAGGTTCCAGAAGGCTGTTCCTGCAGAGGAGAGAAGACCTTTTTCTATGTAAGTCACTTGCTGATGCTGCTCACCATAGGTGTTATTGACAGCAAACATCTTTGCAAGCAGAGGGACATCGAGCATTGTAGTGGAAGAAGCTGGGAAACATTGGAGAAGGGTGGGAATCAGAAGCTTCATCTCAGCTTCAGCGCCTACTAGCTGTGGGACCGTCAGGTCACCATATCCAGCTGAGCCCCAGCTTCTTCAAATGGGAAGCAGGAACATCAGTAACACAACACACAACACCCACTCTGCCCTGGACAGAGCTTGATTCAATGCACAAATGAGATAATACGCATGACAGTGCTTTTCAGACTGAAAAATACTTTGTGAATAAGTGCATTGTCACAGAGAACACCAGGAGCCATTGTTCTAACATGTATGTCTATCTGCATATTTTTCCTCCAACCTTTACCTAAATGTAATCCCCACTCAATGCCTCCTACAGTGATTAAAATTTGCCACAACAAAATATACAGGAAACTAAGTAGGTCATTTCCCTCCATTCATTAAACACTCAGAGTGAAGTTAGTTATTTTTTGTTTATAGAGAGGCTTACAGAGCATGTGCATTTCCTTTGAGAGTTCAGGCAGGAGAGGCATACTCTGACCTCCCAGCACAGGGTCTTGCCAGGGCTTTATTTACAGGAAGGTCCACAGAGCCAGAGGAGAGAAGCATGAGTGGACAATATTAGGCTGATGTCCACATTTCATAGCTATTTCATATCCCATATTCATAGCATTCCCATGGTATAGGCAAACAATTCTCACCTGTTGACAACCTGGACATTTTACCATAATGGAGAACTCTAGAACTCCACTATGAATGAATTTGTAATTTTTCTAAATATAATAGATATAGGGAATCTCTGTTCTCTTGGTAAGTAACTCCCTTCAAGCTCTGTAACACATAGAGACACCTATCTAACGCAGGGGAAACTTCCCATTACAATAAACCCAGCAAATTCATGCCATCACCTTATCTGTACATTTAGTTGTGAGCCAAACCATTCATCTGTGAGAAGTAAATGATTTCTAATTCCTTTCTGGAGCAAGATTATACCATGAAGAAAGCCAGGCTTTCTCTAAACCCTACTTCTTTCTCCCAGGAGAAAATTCCAACCCCTATTTGTTTCAAGGACAGCCCTTTACAAACAGACTAACAAAGAAGCAGGGCATTTCCCAGCCCCCTACTTCCTGGAAGAGGTTCCTGCTTCTCAAGGTTTGCTTTGTCTAATGCCAGCAGAGCCACCTCCAGAGTCTCACACCCTGCATTTCCTGTGGGTAATGTCCGTTTGAGTATCTAGTCACATGGATGAGAGAAACAAGCACACACACACACACACACACACACACACACACACACACACACACTTTCACAAACACGGACTCAAATACATATGTGTCAGAGGAAGGAAATGTGGGGGTTAGAAAGGCCGCTTAATTTATGATAAACACACATCGTTAATATTATCTTTATCATCATTTGAGAATATTTCCACAGGGCAGTTTTTGCCTTTGAGAATATGAACACCTCAGTGCTCTACAATGTTTCTGGACAGAGCTCTAGATTTGGAAGCTCTTTGCTAGTTCCCAGCACAAAAGAAAATAGGCATTTTCCAAATCTCACCTTAATTACAAGTACCTCCAAGAGAAGATACAATCCATGTGCCCATAAAATCCTTCCTGACCTAGCCCCCTCTTCTTCTTCTTCTTCTTTTTTTTTTTTTTTTTTAATGAGGACAGGAAGATCTGGCTAGGAAAGAGGAAGTTTTCTGGTTTTTTTTGTGTTTGTGTGTGTGTTTGTTTATTTGTTTGGTGTTTTTTTTTTGGCAATTGATAGCATGTAGGTTTACAGTGTGTACTCAGCTAAGCTGCTATTTCCTTTCAGTAAATGCTGAAGTTTGATTCAAACGTACTGAAGGAATACTGAAACCATTTAACTATTTTTTTATTCCCTTATCACATATGATAGCTTTCACATAACCCCCTGCAAAAACCCAAATGTATTCAGTGGGTAAGTCATTGTCAATTCCAAAGAGGAAGTAAAAAGCTGGTTTCACTTATTTATTTTGATTGGTGTGTTGTGTTAACATCAGATTATTAAAGATACATGTTCTCATTTCCTTTGTTTATATTTTATTAGAACATTAATTACTATTATTATTTTTATCACCATTCTTTATAATAATGTCTTACCTTTAAATTGAGTCTTTTGTCCTGAAATACCCCAAAGCTATTTACAAGCTATTAAACAAATTAGTCATGGACCTCACTTCACTCTCCCCTAAAATGTACCCACTTCCTGCAATGAAACGCAGCAGCTGTCTAACTACTTGCCTAGCCCAGCCTTGGATGGCATTAGGATGGAAAAGGCTGGATAATGCGTACTTGAGTCACCCAACCACTGGTGTCAACCGGCCCTAAGAAAAAACAAGCTGAACGGAGGTCTGTCTTGAATCATGGCTTTGATCAAAAACTTAAATAGATAGATCATTTGTCTTCCCTTCTGGACCCAGGCCTATATTAATTAGAGGTACAAGACCAAAAAAAATATGTTGTTTCTGCTAATGTTAAAGGGAAAAAAAATTCTTGAAGTTCTCCAAAAACAGTTAATATCTTTAAATTAGAGAGTTAACACTATTGAGGCATTTATCCTTTGAGATCCATTTGAACTGAATCCAAATTCCTGTTTCTCCATGTGCATCTTCTACTATTAACCTTCTTTGATGAGAATATTGAGACCTGCCCAAATCCCACCCAGTTTCATGGGTGTTTTTCTTTTTGTCCCCCAGAGACTTTCTCTGACCATCATTACCCTTTTCTGACTTTCAAATTGAACCACATTGCTTTTTCTACAATGCTTCACACAGAAAGCCTCTAAAGCATGTAAACTAATCATCTTTCTCCAACATTTCTGTACTCCTCCAATTTGGAGAAAGGCAGGTTTCATTGTAGCATGAATTTTTGAGAGTCTGGGGGAACAGCAGTAGTGATCCACCTGTTTCTCCACTGTCCTCACCCATAGCCCGTAACAACCCATCTATGAACATCCTGAATTCTCCTTCTGAGCAAGGTCCCAACAGCCCTGGCCTGGCGTCTATCCTACTCCTATCACAGATGAAAGGCCTGGAAAAGACCTAATCCCGTAGGCTCCAGAAGACACTAACTGTGCTCACTCCTTCCATAGTCAACCTCTTCCTTTATCATGGAACAACTTCTCTGGGAGAGAGAGCCTCACCTAGAATTCAGTTTCCTTATCAGGCCTGGGAAAATCTCCCTGGACTGCATTGATAGTGAAGCTTAATTAGAATGCCATGGATTATGGGCCTGAGCTTCAGAAAGCAAAACAAACATCACTCCTTTGAAATCTGACGTATCCGTCCAGTCATCTTTGATAATGACTTTCAATGAAATCATAAATCCATGTAGCTATGGTGCTACTAAATGTGTTATAAAACTAAAAAAAACACCAACAGCAGAATTTGTTCTTTAGGAGGTTTTTGTTTGTTCGGTTTTGAGTTGGAGGGAGAGAGAGTACAAGGGAAAGCAAATGAGTGTACTTTGTACTTATCTATTTTCAGGGAACCTTAAAGCTATCACAAAGACAAGGTTACTGTATCATGCACTGCAAGTTACATTCTGTTTTATGTGATGTAACCATGGTACATTCCTTTCTAATATGCAAAATAACTTAAAGGATTATGTCTACACAGAAGTCTATGGAAAACTCATGGTACATTTTGACGGTGCTGTATTAGTGCTGTTAAATATGAGTTCAACTGACTTGCTTATAGACCGCCCTGAGCTCTGTTAGCCATACTTTAGGGCAATTCAAATGTCTCTAGAATCCCAAACCTTTAGGGCTGGAATACCAGAGAATGTCGACTTATAAGTTAGATTTCGTGATGTGGAAAGGCTTGTGTTTGCATGAGTTATTCTATTTTGCCTGAGAGAAGGAAGGCAATGCAATGTTTAAAAAATCATTTGCTGATCCTAAAGTCTCCCAAATCCCCTGAGATGATTGAACCCATGGATTGGCATCACTGGACTCCCCATATTCAAAACTTTGGAAGACCAGAAAGAAGTCTGGGGCATCACTCCTTTGTACCTGACCTCAAGACACTTCTATGATTCACTGAATGACCCTAGAATCTTCCCTTGGCAATGGAAAAGATTTTAATAGTTCTGTTTGTATCCAGATGTTGGAGTAAAGATATGGAGTTGTTGGCTTATGGAATGAAAACATATTTATGAAAGCTCTTTATCATATAACTGCCAGGCCTTTCAGCTAGAACAGCATCATCTGGTCCATTTGCGCTGGAGGAACTGTGTCAGCCAAAGCCAGCAGGACCACAGTTGGCACAGCTTCCCACTTTATTGACTCAATGCCACAAGCATGTTGTGATTCATTTGACTTTTCACTTAGCTATTTATTAGAGAAGCCCATGAAGTTGGGTCTTAAGGATTTTCCCAGGAAAGTTTTCTCTGACAGAAATATGGCATCCACAGCACCAATTTAGTAACCTAAGGTGAAAGTACTAATAATACCAGAGAGAGAGATAAGAAAGTGCTTAGAGAAAAAATAGTGGTATTCTAGATTTTCCCATAATATTATATGTGTTCCTCTCATTTTTAAATTATAAATAAACATGTATCATCAAAAATTAACAGAGGAAATTAGCTTTAATAGAACAAATTAGGTTTAGAGAATGTCATTTTTCTCTTTTAAATGGGGGCAAAATAGAGCTCCTCTTGCATGTAGTATTCTGTGCTGAAAGATAACAGAGGTTTTCAAAAACCATCTTGGAAAACACGAGTAGAGTCCCTACCTTGGGTGACTGTTTGTGGTTCATACACGAAGCAAGGACTGTTAGGATAGTAGGGAGCTGCAGGAAAAAGCAAAGCAACTTGTATAGCTAGAGAAACAATTGTTTCCATGTTCTCTTGTACAAGCAGAGCTTCGGGCTTTGAGGAAAATAAGTTCTTTTCTGCTAGGAATCAGATGCTTAAATAAACACCTGGTGTTAGCCTCGGGAAAGGTGGGAGGAATATTGGAGCATATATACTGAAAAGAAAAAAAGTAAAGTTAGATAATTGAGAGGGCTCAAAGCCAGAATCTAGAAGAAATATTACTGTGAGAAAGAGTAAACAGGTGGAATGCCTGGCTGGCTTCTCATATTGGAAGTAGCATCTTGCTTTAACTGCCAGTAGAAGAATGAGCCAGAGGAAATACATGTGCATAAGAGTCAGAAAGAAGAAAAAAACGGATGATATAGAAATCCAGAAACGCTCCCTGGGCTAATTTATCTGTGTTTCCAAATGAATTCAAGCTCTGAAACTGAATAAAGAGTTAGATTAAGTGGTGCTGTAGCTCATGGAGTCTTTTATGGACACAGCTTGTGGTAAAAATGATACATGGAATGTACGTGTGAAGAATATTATCTGACAGAATAAAATTCCTTCGAAAATTATTTTTAAAAGTGAAAAACAATGTACACAGGTAATGATAAAGGTACATTGTACTTTTCAAATTTACCTTCTCATTTCTTCCTACTTTTCAAAAATGTATTCTCTCTAAAGCTCTTTCCTGTACAGAGAGAATTTGCTAGAATTTGCTTGGACCATTTGCCAACATTTCTGTGTCAGAGTTTCTCAAACCCCAGTGATTTTTTTTTTTTCAGTTTGCAAAGGTAACTGTGTGTGTGTGTAAGAGAGGAAAGAGACAGAGACAGAGGTGGAGACAATGGAGAATTAAGGAGAGAGGAATGACAACAAAAAAACATGTGCCAGTGAGTACCCAGAGAAAGCACACCTGAGAGCCATCTGCCTTACCTCAGCAACACCATTCTTCTCCCTGAAAGATCTCCCCCTTCTCTTTCCACTCCAGTTTTGTGATCCTGTTTGTTTTAAGATATATGATCACCAACATCCAATGAAAATGAAATATCATTAGGTAACTTAATATCTTAAATTTTAAATAAGACGTGTATTTTCCTTAGTCTTTAGAGAAGCACATTATTTTGAACTTATTAATAATTTTGTAGTTGCCTTTCATACCCAAAAGGCATAGAATGCGCAAAGATGACCTGTATTTCTGAGTCATAAAACTCAGTTTCTTACATAGTCAAACTGTACATAAAAAATTGAAATTATGTTATTATATTAGTTATATAATAGTGACCCTAGTAAACCGATTGGTGCCTTAGTTCCATGACTCATTCTTTAATGATTAATTAGAATTTATAAAGATGGCTTTGCACAATTTAGTGTACCTTTGCCTTTTCTGTTATAGCACTGATGAGAAATTAGTGGTTACCAAAGGATAGTGAGAGCCATGTGTGTTTGAAACAGTTTCTCAGATGATTTTAATGTACTACCTCCCCCGCTTCCCTCAACTATTTTCAAGGAAACCACTGCTCTGGATCCTATCTGGAACACATAATCTCCATTTATCACTAAAAATTCAAACTTTCAGAGAGAATATTTTCTTCCTTTTCATTTCCCCTTTGATGATGGTGTCAAAACTAAAAGTAGAGAAGCAATAAAAGGAGAGTAATTTTAAATTGCCTTATGGTTTTACTTATGGAAAATTGTCAATAAGAATTCTGTTAGAACTGGCTTCTAGAGATTGAAAAGCAATTATTTTTGTTGAAGAATATCTTTATTCCAAAGCAAGCAAAACATTCCCAAGACACTGAGAAAACCACTAAATAAAAGCTTAATTTAGTCAAAAGAGTAAAATAAAGCAAGTTGCTACCTATTGCATTTTGAAAATATAATGAAGTGACCATAAAGCTATACACATACAGATGCTGCTGAATAACACGTTAACTGTTTGATTTTATAATGGCAATTGGAGTACGCTTTATTATCAGATAAAATTTTACCCAAATATGCATGTAAACATACCCAGTAAAAGGCTATTTAGGTGAATCATCCAGGTTTTGGGTCCAAAATTATAATTGCTTTATCCAGGTGGAAAAGTTCTAACAATATATTGTAGATGGACATCTAAGATTCTCATGCAGGGACAAGATTTGTCCCTGTTAATCATCCGGGGCCAAGTGGAGAGGAAATGTCATCTATCAAGGGCAGAGGAATGGAGAGGGGGATTACTAGACTCTGAATTATGAGAATAAAGATTTCTTTTCAGCCCAGGAGAGAAAGTTACCTCTCCATCTGGTCTTTGGACAGGAAATCTGAGTCTGATAAAACATTAATAGTACCAAAATTCCAAACTTTCAACAAAAACGCATTCAATAATTTTGGTTTAGTTGGGCATTTTGATTGTTAAAGATAGTTTGGAGCAAATTGTACCCGGAAAAGCCATTTGCCTGACTGCATATAGTCACCTGGAAATCTCTGAGACCACAAAGTTTTAGAGCCATAATAGTAGCAGGGGATTAGTGAAACAATGTACAAATCATTCTCAAAACCCCTCCCGTACCTAGCTATGATTAGTCATTACCACCTCCAAAACATATCTTCCTGGGTTCACACTTTTTAAGATTCTATTATGTCTCACCTCAATCATTATCATAGCTCCTAACTGTTACCCAAACTCCTAACTGTTACCCAAAATTGCTTCCAATTTTGCCAGTTACAATCCGTTCTCCATACAAATGAATCTTCTAAAGCTATTAATTAAATGATGCACTCCCCTACTTACAAAGCTCCAATGATTTCCCATCACAAGAACACAAAAACCTAAATTGCCACCAGAGTCTACAGAACCTCTCCCTGCTCCCTTTCACTTTCACCCTGTGCTCCAGCCAATAAGCTTTTTTTCTGATCACGCAGACCTCAGCTCAAATACCCTGCCCTCAGAAAGCCCTGCTCTGACTACCCTGTCACTATTCATCATATCATCCGAATTTAATTCTGGCATAGCACCTGTATTTTCCTTGTTGCTTATTTATTTATTGTTTGTTATTGGTCAGCATGTTGATTTGTTGGGTTACTGACTGCTTCTCCCATCCAGAATGTCACATCTGTAAAAGCAAGGTGTTCTCTATCCCCAGTGCCTGAAACAGCGCCTGGTTTGTAGTGAGTGGGTGCTCAATAAATATCAGTTAAGTTTACATGTGAGATTCCTCAGACATTGCCAGACATTGCTTCAGAAGAGAAATCCTACAAGATGTCTCCCATTTTGTGAGGGTGAGGGAATCATAATCATTACGGTTTGAACTTTAAAATAAATGTCTATTTTGATTCCACTCTGATGAAGTGGGACACACTAGTTAATCATATTATATCAAACATTGCTTTTTAAATATTTAATATAAAATAATATTTAATATAAATATTAAATATAAAATATTGCTTTTTAAATATTAAAGCTTCTTTGCTTAGAAGCTAGGCTGTCCATGCTATTCACATCTATATTGTAGCACCCAGAATGAAATCCATCACCTGGTAGCTATTTTATATATGATTTCAAAATGAATCAACAAAGAAAGGAAGGCTGATATTTGTGATATACAATATAATTTTGTGGGTGTAAACAATTATTTATTATCTTGAGATCCTCCAAAAAAGCAGGGTATAGACTTGACTGAACTCTTTTGTAGTAAGCTATTCAAAAACACTACTAAAAAATGCATTATTTCATATCATATGTTTTTAGCACAATGTTAACTAATTGCTCTAAAAATGTTCTTAGTTACTAACCCAACTGTATTGAAATTGGTTAAATTTAATCCAATTAGTTTAATAATATAATTCTGGCCAAATCTGAACATAAAACATTTGAAGCAATGATGGCAATGGGTTTGAAGACAAAACATCTGAATAGCAAGGGGCCAGCTCATCTGACAGCATATTTCACAGTTTCAAATCATGAGGTCTCTGGAAGAGATCAATTCCTAATTCCTCTAGGCTGGACAGCATGTCTCTAGAAGATGTCAATGATAGATTGATGTACTCTCAGCCTTTGTAGAGGAGTAACTCTAGATGGTTAAAACCCTTGGAAATTTGAGCACTCCATGTGCATTTCTTTTTCCCCAGAGCAGACTGTCAAATTGACATAACTCTAGATGGCGATGAGTGAGTAGAAAAGCCCCAAGGAAAAGCTCAAAGGAGTAGTTGCTTTCTTTACCTTCCATGATATCAGCTATTCCTACTCTTCATCACCGACAGTGTCCCTAATACATACACAAACTGCAGGCACCACCCTATCCATATGCCTCTGTCGCCTTAATTTGATATTGAGCTTGGCGAAAACAAATACTGTTTTTTCAATTGCGTCTGTATCCCAAACTCCTAGCCATGCTCATGGCACATAGCAGATGCCTAAAAATATATTTATTTCAGTGAACAAGAGCAGGAGCAGTGGTGTTCTCACAAGGCTTCCAGATGTCTGTTTCTTCCCCTAAACCAGAAGATCCTCTAGCAACATCTCTCATTTCTTCTCTCTCCCTTTGGCTGTTCTTGGGCTTTATGTAGGAACTTGAAAGTCCCAACACGTGCTATAGATTAAGAATGTTACCAAGCCATGTTGCGAGAAAAAAGCCCACTTGTTAAAAAAGACTGATCTTAGATGAATAATAAAAGAGAAAAAATTATTTAGAAAAAAATAATAATGACTCAATCAAGAGGACTGGTTTGCCTCTTAAATGAGTAGACACTTGAGTGAGGTAAAAAAGCATTGCCATTGGCCAGAGATCCTGCTTCCTGTTGCTAGGCAGAAATCAAGTTGGCTTTACTCAGATGGCAGTTTAAGTTCCCTAGCTGTTTCAGAAGCTTATTCCAGATTAAAAAAAAGAGTATGGGGTAATGGAGAAGTAGACTGCCCCCAACCCACTTAATATGTCTGCTGTGATTACTATCTGATAATCTTGAAGAAATTGTCTTGGAGAAACTGATTAGCAATAACTGGAAATAAAATAACATCAAATAGGACAGAGAACCAGGACAAAGGGGAAGAAAATAACGTTATTACACTATGATTATTGAGACAAGGATGACCTGTCAGATGGTAAACAAAGCTGGTAAAGAATGATCAGGGCCATGGAAAGGACAGCCTCATCGCAAAATCAGGTAAGTTCTCCAAGAATGATGAAAGGAAGAATTTGAGAAACTTAAGAGGCCCTGAGCTTGAGAGGCAAAGAGCATGAATTCAGAATTAGATACTTATCTTTAGGATCCCAGTTCTATTCAGCTAAGAAGTTCTGTAACTACTCAGGGCAAGAATGACTCATTTCTGAACTATTTAGGGCAAGATCCTTAATCGTTCCAAGCCCTGGTTTCCTCATCTCTAAAATGGGGACAGAAACTTGGTTATCAACTCTCTTACTGAAAAAAGGTCTAGGTACAAAAAACTTTGCAGACACTTTTAAGAGGTTCACAGATACTCTGCTGCCCATTTTGTGTCTCCAAAGTAAAAACACCTACCTAAAAATATGTTTAACTCTGAGATAAATTTTCTATTTCACAGAACTTTCTAAATAGAAGATTCATGATGATGAAAGGACTATCAGGAAATTCTATTATTTATCAGTTGGCATTTTCTTGTAACCAGCATCTCTAAGCTTTAATAGAACATTAATAATTATTATAATAATAACCCATACTCAACATTTTGCAGAACGTGACACAAAATCAATTTCTTGTCTGTGTGAGAATGACCTTGGTCGCTTGTTTAAAAATTCAGAACATTACCTCTGAAAGTTCTGACCCAGAAAACTTGGAGTTTGTTCAGGAATCTGCATTTTTAACATAATAATACCAACCTTAGTTTTTGTATAAAATACAAGAGAAGGTAAAATTTTAATTCTAGTCCATTTGGGTTTATTATGACAGGCACTACCCATTTGTTTGCCTTTTTGCATTTTAAGCTCTACTCATTTAAAATAACATAATAAACCAATGCTTCATGTTCCACCAGTCTGATCAATTCATTTGAAAGATCCCTTTAAATGTCAGAGTAATGTATATTGTATGTAGTTGTATATGGGACAGGAAAATTGACTAAATCCAAAGAATTGTCAAAATATGTGCCTTAATATTCATGCACCAGAGTTCATATATTTTATTAATGGGTGTAATAAGAGGTGAAAGCAAACAGTAAAAGCAATGAAGAAAATAGTTCACAAATACCAGACAAAAGATTGTAAAAGTCTAGCAGTGTGGGACCATTGATACATGGGCAAATAGTCACAAACAGCTCTAGAGTTCCCAAGGCCATGATGTCTTATGGCAGAGGAAGAGAATCAATGTTCACGATGATTACTTAAGTTACTAAAAAGTTGAAAATATGCATCGAATATCTTAAGAAGGATGTCAAGCGTACAATATGCTTTAGAAAACTTTCTATCCAATATTTGTCAACCTAAAAACATATTATTTCTCAGCTTTCAGGAAAAATGCTACTTTTGGGAACTATTCATTTTTGAAATATCAAAGTATATGTTGTCCTTACTATAAACAGCTCACAGAGGACACAAAACAATAAAGCAGCCTCCCTACAAACTCCAGCCAGACTTAAACTGCAGCAGGAAAGACACATGAACTGACTGGGAGATATGGAAGTTTCCTGACAGCAGAAGGCAAAACTAAGAGATTAATGACCATCCTATATGAAAGAGGTTAAGTCCTCACCAAGTTTTCCTTTAAAAAAACACATATAGATAGCCTGCCATAAAAGTGATTTTACAGCAATTGATAAACAGAAAAGCGTTAGAACTAATCCTCATGCAAGAGGACTGACATAAGCACCAAACAGAATAACACAGAACTTCAGCTATGGAAACAGCAATGAAGAGGATTAAAAACTCCTCCATCTAGGGTTCTGATTCTAATTGCTCAGTAACCACCTGCAGTTAATGACAAACTCTAGCTCTGCTTAGGGCAGGTTCAAGAGGAGTAACCTTTAGAGCCACGGCAGACACTTGGTGGATTCTCTCCAAGAAAAACAATATAAACCTCAGGGATAAACACTTGGTAACTTTTCTAAGGAAATTGACACCAAAGCTGCCATCGGGAGCCTATATAGCTAGTGAGCCATTAAAGAGACTTGGAATAAGCCCTACTCAGGAGACTGTCCTTTTCTTCACTGTATGCTGCTGGTCTGAATAGGTTTGGATTCCATTTTGCCTCTTTTCCTTTCACAAAACCCAAGAACAATGGAGAGACAATGGGACCCATTACAAAAAGTGAAAACAGGAATTTAATATTCACCCCACAAGCATCTCTTGAACACTGGTGTTGTTCCCAAGTGTGAATCAAAGCAAGATGGTGGATAGTAATTCCTGCTCTGTTTGATGATTAAAAGTTCAAATAGGGCACATGAAAACTAAATATAAAGTACCTATCAGAAGGCGATTATTCTGTAGTTGGATCAAATTACTTCCCTTTGGCGCATGAACTGTGTTTTCTTATGAAATTCATTTTGGTGAAAGCAGAGCTGTGGCTGCCAGCTAGCCCTCCATTAGTGAGGTGTGCTTGATGATTTCAGAAGGAACACAGAGGCGTTGATGAGTTTGTTTGTTTTTCAGGCCATTGAGCCTTGTCCCTGCTCTGCTGTGTTCGTGTGTTCTTCCACATAATAATGAAATATATTATTTAAACACCTAACTTGTGAAACTGGAGGTCCTGGAGGATTTGTGAGAAACAAATTGAAACAGTTTCAGCAAAATTAATTAAATCTATAAGGGAAATATGGTCAGCATGAGATAAGAGGAAGACATAGACAATATGAAGAGGGGAAAAAAAAAAGAAGACTGAATTTTGCCATTAAGCCCCCAGCAAGTTCAGAGTTTCAGCTTAAATTTTCACTGCTGGGTATAACTCCACACAGAGTATATACATAAGACTTTTGATACAATGATCGGAAGACTCTTCCTGCTTCCGGTGCAGATGTGAAAAACTATCTCTGCTATTGGGCAGGCAGTGAGAGCTCACTTACATGCAATAAAGTCACCACTGAGATCCTGACATCCTTGTTTTCTTGACTGTGAAGACAATGTGAGCCGACCCACAACTAGTAGAGCAGAGCATGTGAGTCATAATGAAATGCTTTCAAATGAAATGCCTGGGGCTAGGGAATATATTCCATTTGCTGATTCTCTGTCTTCTCACCAGGGCTGTCTGTGGTTCAAGAGAGGTTCCTTTTATTAGGTTGGTGCAAAAGTTACTGCAGTTTAAAGGGTTAAAAATAATTGCAAAAACCGCAATTACTTTTGCACCAATCTAATAGAGTCCACGCTGCTCAAGTAACAGAAAAGTTGATTAGTGAATAGTCATCTCACTTTATACAAATATTCTTAGTTCAGATCTATCCTATCAGCTTGAATCCCTGCCCACTCAATGAACTCAGAGAAGATGAGGAACTGGAAAATTGTTCTTTGATTCATGACTCCAGATCCAGCTGTGCTTATGATAGTGGATCCGGGCCAGGTGCCCTTGGGAAAATGCGTATTTTGGGGAGGAAGATGCCTGGACAGTATATTGAGATTTCCTTTGCTGCCACGAACAATTTGTGACTTAATGAGGGTATTTATAGGTACATTACAGGTCCTCTATCTTCTCATCAATCAATGAAGTAATTTCCAAAGGAAGTTAGAGTGATCTGTGGCTATCAGCTGCCCCTATTTATCATAAAGAGAAAAAAAGAATTCATCCTTTAAGAAAAGTTGGAAATGGAAGAATTTGGCAGAAGGAAAAGTTAACTTTGATAAGATTGAATGAAAAGCTGTATAAAGGAAAACACTACCTAAAACAAAAAAATATAGCATTTCTAGTGATTAAGTCTTTTTTAAAGAAAATATTAAAACTTTATTTCTCCACCACAATTACCACTTAATGACAACAGCTACCATTTATCAAGGACTTAGTACATCGTCAGACCCCCTGCTAAATATTTTGCATGTTTTACCTCCTTCAATCCTTGTACCGATCTCATACATTTCAGACGAAGAGAATGAGGTTCCAATTGATATAATCATAATTACAAAGAGATTAATAACTTGCCCAAGTCATATAGCCAGCTAAAGGTACAGAGCTGGCTTTGAACCCAGTTCTATTTCACTCCAAATCTGTGCTCTTAATCACTATACCATATTGCCACTCCTGAAAGAAGTTATTCAACAACTTGGGTAAACAGGCATGTTTTGATCTTCTGAAGAATTCATTTTATTCTGTACTTGAATTCACACACACACACACACACACACACACACACACACACACACACACATCCAATTTATTTATTCATCCTGTCAAGTGGACACATACCTTGTGCCAAACCAATGCTAAGCCCAGAAGAGCTAAAGATGAAAACATAAGGTCTGTCTTCTCAATGCATTTGTAACAGGGAGATAGAAAGAACAAAATTTCTAACAGAGCTTGTGCAACAATGAAACAAAGTACAAGGTGGTGAAAGTAGAGAAGAGCTAGGGCCCTATTTTCCATATATAACATCGGGAGGCTTCCCCACTCATGTCAAGTTGACAAATATCTTTCCGAAACTACTGATCTCAATTCAAATTTAAGATAGCAGCAAAGGAGTTGAGGTTGTTTACTTGGTTTTAGGAAAACTCCCACCTAGGTTTCCGTGGAGCGCACCGGAAAGGGTGTATTTCTAGTTAAGGGAAATCTTTTTCTCCCAAATATAGAACCTCTAGGAAATTGTGTTCTTAATTTAGAAATCAGCTTTGAACTTTGGTGCTTGCAAAGTGGGTGGGTTGAGGTAAAGCATAAGCTTGGAGTTGTTACGTATTTCATTTTCTTCTCTCCATTTCTTTAGCAATCCTAGAATTAGGCACAGAAAGACTTGTAAACAACAATTTTTATATTGTTTGCACATAATAGATTACATGTTTTCTTGGTTGGCAAAACATGAGTTTCTCATCAAAATTAAAGCTTTCAACATAATGAGAAATGGCTTTCAAAAGCTGTCACATTCATTCTGTGAAAGCCTTGTTTAATAGTCACTGTACTAACTAAATCCTAGTGATTGTTCCTTTCTGAAAAAGGAAAATATTCTTGTACATATAAATGAAAAGGATATAGACCTCATATTGGAATGGTGATGTCATTGTTAGCTTTATTAAGGTGCACACGGGCATGGGTCGTATATTTTACACCATGCATTCACATATCTCAATTAATCCTCACAGCAGACCTAAGAAATAGGCCAGGTAAGATTTTCTTTCCTGTCTTCCAGTAGAAGAAGCTGGGTTTCTAAAATTATCATGACCTCTCTGGAGATTGTCTAGCTAATATAAGAGAGCGGAAGCTGAACCCAGCTCTACCTGAGTCTAAGTTCAATGCTGTGCACTGTGCTATGTAGAATCATAACTAGAAATGCACGGCAAGCTCCCTGACATTAAAACAAACAAACAAAAATATTTCTAATTATATTGATGGTGTAATGTAAGGGAAGCAATTTATATTTTATTCATTTAATACTTATTGAAGGCAAATCATCATGTTAGGAACAGTAATGGGAACCCAAAGATGAACAATGTTATGCTTCTCCTTTTACCAAGGGGATCTATGCATATCTACCTATGTGTACATGCAAACACATCTTCTCTAAATACAGTCTGAAATGAAGTCTGGAATAAAAATTATAAAGTAACCACAGCTCCCCTTCTTGAGATGTTTCAAGAAACTGAAAATAGATGAGTATGTACGGTGACAAAAGATTTATGTAGGATCCTGGTGATACTTAAGTTTACAACCCTATTCATTTATTTGAAATAAACTTTATGTCACAACTGCCTTTAGATTTGCTAGGTCTGGTGGCCAAAGTTAAGATATTAGAATTTGTAAATTGTGCTCATGTATCACACACCAGATTCAGCCAATATTGACATATCCTAACATTTCCTGTCAAGACCGAGCTCATAATTAAGCGGCTGGCTTGGGGATATTATTTGCTCTCAGACATGAGCTGTGGTATAAAAATCCTAAGTACTCACAGAAACCACTGCAGAATAGAATGCTATTCCTACATGTCAGAGCCCAGAGAGTGACTGCTTGGATTTCTTCAGGCTGCAGATGGAGCCTGTCTTTCCATACATATTTGTAAACCTCTCTTTGCACTTCTCTCTCCCAGTATGTTTCATATCTATCCGAGAATTTGTCCTTTCCTATTCCTAGAAGCATACAGTTTTTTAAACGTCTCTTTTGATACCTTGTAAATAAGCTCTTTCCTCTTCAAAAAACATTTTTTCCCCCTTGAATTCATGTTCCTTTGTGGAATTCAGACAGTTCCATCAACTCATCACTCAGAATCTTGAATACGACCTGAATCATATTCCCATAGGTAAAAAATAATTTTGTAAAAGTGCTTTTTATTATTTTTAGTTTAGCAGTTCTGAATTCTCTCTTTGGTTTTTAAAAACGCATGCATTTTGAATTCTTTAAAATCATGACAGGTAAAATTCTCAGATAGTCAGTGAGCCATTGTCATTAATCACTTTTAAAATAATCAGAATAATTACACAGACTTTAAAAAAGGACTTAAAGGTTGTTATTTATTTCTTTTTTGTCATCCCATATGAATTTACCCTCATCCTAACCCTGCTCTGAAGATGAGTTTATGACAGTATGTATGCTATCAAGGTAGGCAACTTGTATTCATAGGATGTATGAAACATTAAGATTCTTACTCAGTCTAACAGTGATGTCATTTCCTCCATGCCACTTGCAAAGCTTTGTTTTTAAGGAGCCATTATTGTATTATGAATTACATTGTTTCATAAATGGTTCCATTGTCCTGGGTATGGACTCCGTATGTTAGTAAAGACAGAAAAAAATAAGCAAGGCCTGGGACCATTTATTCTCATTGTATGTAAACCTATGACTCTGGAGAGAAACTGTCACAGGCCACAGTTACAAATGGTAAACAACTGATTGCATAACTAGTACTGGGTGGAAAATACATATTTTTTTAAATATAAGAAATCTGTAAAGTTTATGCTATATTCTTTCAGAGGATAAGAAGACGGAATAGAATTTTGTTTGGTTTGGTTCTGTCTTGTTTTGATACAGAAAAGCTCAAAGCAAGTCTTGTGATCTTTCCAGGAAATTGCATCAAGATTATTTGTGCTACCCTGGCAAATGCCTTTGAACAGCTAGCACTTGACTCACATTTTCAAACTGAAATGTATGTATGTTTCACTTTTGAAGTTAAAATATGTTTGAGACATAATATCATGGTCAGATTGAGATACCCAATATGCAAATTATGATTATAAGGATTTTGTTTTCTGTTCTCTGGAGATCGCACTATCGGTCATTACAGATTATGTTACAACAAATAATTTTGTACTTAACGGTTTTGGGTTTTTTAAATAGATTATTTAGGAAAAACTCCAAAAGAATTATTGATTCAACATTAGACTTCCTATGGGTCTCCTGTTTCATGCTGCTCTGTTGCTTTTCAAATGAATTGTAGCATTTTACACTCCCAGCAGTCTCTCTTCTTTCACTTTATCTGTTATCACAACTTGCAACTGCCACTAAATGTCATTTCTTCCTGTTGAAGGGTCAGTTAGAGTGCATAATATTGTGTTTCCCTGAAAATAAAACCTAGCCAGACCATCAGCTCTAACGCATCTTTTGGAGCAAAAATTAACATAAGATCTGGTATTATATTATATTATACCTGGTATTATATTATATTATATTATATTATATTATATTATATTATTATATTATATTATACCTGGTCTTATATTAAAATAAACTAGGGTCTTACATTAATTTTTGCTCCAAAAGACGTATTACAGCTGATGGTCCAGCTAGGTCTTATTTTTGGGGAAATACGGTATATGTGTATCCTGATACTTTCATTAAATTAGCATCTGTCTCAACCTAGGCATGTGACACTTCATGAAAGGAACTCTAGATCTCAAGCAACGTGGAACATTTTGAAAAGGGAAGTACATAGTCTATAAGGAAGGGGGGGCGGGGGAACCTGCAGGAGGTTTCCAACCAGTGAGGCTTGGGGCTTGCACCATTCTGCATTAGCTGCTGCATTATATGAGAGGCCCTTGTTCTGTTTTTACTAGGTGACTGACACCTGTAAGGGAAAGGGATTACCCTCCTCTGAAATTATTACTAAGATGAATATGTCACATCAGGTATATTATACTGAAGCCTGCTGAGGGCATTTCAATCCAGGCCTAATTCCCATACACACATACAAAAAAGATGATAAGCTGCATTAACCCAGAATGGCTGAACTGCTACCTTGTTACCCCGAAAATAAGACCTAGCCAGACCATCAGCTCTAATGCATCATTTGGAGCAAAAATTAATATAAGACCAGCTATTATATAAGACCCAGTCTTACATTAAAATAAGACCGGGTCTTATATTAACTTTTGCTACAAAAGACGCATTAGAGCTGATGGTCTGGCTAGGTCTTATTTTTGGGGAAACACGGTAGGAAATGGATCATTGTGTCTCTTAGATTACTCTGTAAATAACAATGAGCCCATCGTGTTTTAAAGATGAACAATATAATTCTCATATTCAATGTGAAATATGTTCTTACATGCAGCAAGAATTCATTGGCTACATTTTCACCTTCATCGTACAGAAGCCATTAAACACACACATACACACACACACACACACACACACACACACATGCTCCCAGAATTCTATTTGTCTGGCTAAAACTTCTCTCAGAAGGACAACATGCAACTTGTCCTCTACTTTTGAACTGCTTATTGCTATATTTACACTTGTTTTCTCATAGGATGCTCACACAGGCAGCTAAATCGGGCTTTGATAGGGTTTCCTCATCCTGAGCTCACTTTCTGAGCACACTGCATTCATAAATAGCCTGAAAGGCTTTGGGCTTCTGAGGTCACTGTGCTTCACACAATTGTTCTCTTCGGGACTACGTGAAATTCAGTGCCTGGGCTGAGGCCTGGAGTTCCTGGAAGCTGGGTTTCTCAGCATTGAATGGCTATCTCTTCTCAAACAAAAGCACAGCCAGGCTGTGGAGGGTGACCTTGGTCATTGTTTTTGGGGCTTGTGACTTCAGAAATAGAGATTGTTCCTGAAATGATAGGACCAACCTCTAGGCCGATACCATCTTGCTCTCAGGACAACTAAAGAAAGAGCAAACTGATATTTGCAATGAGATAAATGCTTTGTAAACTCTCCTCTGTTGAAAAGGAATGCAAATTAAAGCATTATATGAATATTTTTCCCTCCCATTCCCTTGACACTCTTCAGGCTTAATCCCAACACTTAGGGAAAGTAAGTGATGACCAGTTGTTGACCAATAAGAGAAATATGTTTTATAAATAGATGGAGAAGGTTAAAAAGTTGCCTAATGCTTGCCAGTTGAATGAGGAGGTCTGAGGAGGTAGTATGGAGGAAAACAATTAAGAAATTTGCTAATTTGTTGACATGAATACACTATATCGCTGTGTAGCTATAGATACAGTGTGTAGTGTAGCAGCAATCAAGAGACCACAGCTCCGTCTTCACTGTCACATTCAAACTTTTTTGTTTTTCAATTGACTTTCCTCTTTTTCTGGATGACCTACTACAATTTATATAAGACCCATGAAAATTTCCTGAAAAAGTACTCTTGAGAGTTTCCATTTATTTCCATGGACTCTGGAAGTTAAAAAACAAACACAAAATAAATTAGTTCACTACTTTTCTCCAGGGCCAAGTAATTTATGGCGACCCAGAAGTTTTAGGGTAGGTCTTCCTTTGAGAAAGTGTAGACAGGTGGAAGAAACTGAGGATTTGATAAACCATCACTTTTAAAATGAGTTCAAAGATATCTTGGACTCATTTTTCTTTATAAAGAAGGGCATGATGTCTTTATAGGCTATGACGTACATAAACAATTGTCATTAACCATTTTAAATACACATCGTGATTTAAAGTAATATAATGAACTACTGTGTATCTAAAATTTAGATAAGGAATAAAATGTTACCATGGTTATTGCTGTCATCCAGCCGTCTCTCTGACTGCATTCCCCTCCTTCTTTGCAGAGACATCCACTGTGCATTATTTTAAATGTGTTTGAAGTCAAACCACTGTAAATAAGCACTATGATGTCCTAAACTGTACCAAATGTTGACAACTTATTTTTTACAGTTTCTGATAAAGGCAGGGAAGCTAATATGTCTTAGTTACAGGTATAGTTGAATATACTCTTACCTGCCAAACATAAGAAATGTTTGAGAACATTATATAATTTAAAGCAATGCTTTTATATTGTTATGAATATATACCCCTACAAATATGGACAGGAAATTAAATGATCTAATATGCTTGTTTACGAGTCAGCCTTTTCATTTAAAAATAATTCCACTGGCTTTTGAACTTTTTAAAATAAAAAGCACTTAGGTCACGTAGGATTATATTTGACCTGGCGTGTTTACATCGGCCCTACCAATATTTAAGTAAATCCATACTCTTTCACTTACAGTTAATACTCTGTTTCTTCCCTAGGTCACATCTGTGGGTTTAGAACATAGATACATACGTACTCACATGCAGACTGAATAACCTCAGAGATAATATTCCTAGGACCCCAAAATCACTTGCCAATTCATTTAAATCAGTATCAACTGACTATTTGCCTAAATGGATTTGCGATTCGATTAAACTGACAGGACAATAATCCAAATAGACCAACCAAAGAGCTTCTTGCCCCAGCAAAGCATAGAGTGATAAAAACGGAAAACATGAAATTGCTAAGTTCATAGTTTGTCTTTAATCAAGCCAACCTTAACTTCTTTGGGCTTGGTGTTTATTTCCCAAGCTCAACTAAAGAGCTCTCTACTTTACATAATCTGTAAGAACCATGCCACCATTCGGCTTTCTGCAACATTCCTTAGTCACAAATAGATCCTGAAATTTGGGAGCAGTCTTGGGGTTGTTCATCTGAGGGCATTAACATAGACCAAGGAAGTTAGAGAGACAGTTGAATGACTGGATCAATGCCAGCTGGTATAGTGAAGACAGCGATTTTACTTTAAAGAGAGTGCAATTAATTGCTCTTTTGTACAACCCAGGCAGTTGGTTTTAGGTCTGATTTACTGAGTCCTAACATAATCCTATACATCAAAGAATTAACAACCCTCAGTTCTATAAATTAGGTCTAATAAAGTCACCTAAAATAGGTGGAACTCATTTAAAAATTCTAGAGAGACTCTCATGCAGCACAGAGAGTGACAATGTAGAAACTGGTAAACTTCAGGCTGTTTCTTTTTCATTCCAGAATAGTGATGCACCCATCTCACTTGGGACTTCCGGTCAACTAGACAGAATGTGCTGAGTTGATCATGCAGATCTGGTGGCTGATGTGCCTACCTGGGAGATTTCACAACTCCTGAAGATGCTGTTGCCTATTTTGGGGTCAAGAAATGATTCTAGACCCAACCATCTCACCTCATTACAAAAACTCCCCCATCCCTGAGTTTTTCCAGGGGACTGCTGCACAGATATTCATTTTCTAAGAATCCCTTGAAAACGTGCTAAGATATCCCAAGGCCCAAATAAGTTAGGTTGTAATTCAAGGTTGAGAAACTGATGTGCACGAGAAAACACAGCGAGTCAATCAGTTTTCACACTGCTATGCGCAACAGTAATCTTATCTAGCGAGATATATTTCTCACCAGAGCTTACCACACTTTAGTATCTCTCAACAATTCAGAGCCCCCATGAATACCTGAAATGTTATAATTCAAGACCTGAAACTGAATTTTCTGTTTTACTTTAAATTCACTGTAATTAGAATGAGTAGTAAAAAATTTAAATTCCTCTACTTTCCAATAAGCTTGAGTCTACTGTTTTGTGTTAATTTACTAGAAAATAGCTAGTCCACCACTATTGGTAGAAGCACACAAGATATTGACTAGTTTTGTTGACAGTGTTCTGACAGGCTCAAGGAGAAACCCATACCAGTTTGGAACGTTGAGAAGAATAAAGAAGCAACTAGAATCTAAGGGAGGCCTAGGACATTCACTAGCTCTGTTATCTGGGAATGAGGCAGGAGAGAGACACAAAAGTAAACAATGTGTTGTTTATTCTTACCGGGCTTCAGATGCATTTCTAAAGCTCTCTAGAGAGATACAGAGTAATATTTCCTTATTATCAACCTCTCACTACCCTTTCAGGTTGGAAGCATTTCTTCTGAGCTAATGCAAGGTCCTGCTGTAATGTAAAGATTTCTTCCTCCACTATTCTCCCGGGAAATGGTAAAGAGCTGCCCATTAGCTTGAATGCAGACATCTTTCCGGGAGTCGTAGGCTAAGGTTAATGAAAAGCTCAACTCTTTCTTATATAAGCTAATAAGTACCTCTTGATATTTGCTGGCTTCCCATGATGGTCGTCCTCCATTTCTACTGTCATCTTCGAAGGTAGGATTTTAGGGACTAAGTAAATTAAAACCTATGACTTAGAAAATCACTTTGGATCATTTTGCCATTTGTCTTGAGTTCCTCTCAGACAGCCCTAGACAAACCATGAAGGAGACTGGCTCTTTCTTTCCTCTTAATTCCCTCTCCTTGAATAAAGCTGTCTTTCTCCTGGTTTCTGTGGGGCCTCAGAGATGATCATTTTTCGATCCTTCATGGTTTTGCAGCCCTATTAAATATCAGAGCTAATCGAATCAACCATGCTATGACACAAACCAGATGTTAAACCCACTAAGACCTCTAGATGATTTTTTAATCTTCTAAGTTTGGTGTTATAGCCCACTCCTCCTTATTTTTCTCTTTTCTTTGAGTCTTTATGTTCAAAACTCAGAATAGCAATATAATGTTCTATTAGATTTTGTTAAAAAAATGATTTTGAAAAGTTACTTAAAGAATATGGATTAATTTTGTCCATTGTTTCAACTTCCAGTTGCCAAATTTTATAACTCCTCTTATGTATAACTTGAGCTAACTTGTTACTATACTTAGCGTATGTGTCACTTTAAAAGGGACCCTACATTTTGAAAAGAAGATGACTCGTTCAGGGTTAAAGCAGTACAACCAGTACATGATAGGTGAGATGAGCCCTCTGCAGAATCACCTAATGGTCTGCATGCCTATCACCTAGGTTATTTCCTTAAAGCCTAGGTTCTCAGGCCTCAATCCAGAGATTCTGATTGAGTATTTCTGGGGTGGGCCCCAGAACTCTACATTTTTTAACAAGGACCTCAAATGACTGTGATGCTGATATTGCACCATAATTTGAGCAACCCTCAATCAAGGAACAGGATGTCCCCTTAGACAAAGCAGGAAGAATAGTTCCCAGAAATCTAACCAAGACTTGACAGAACTGAAAGGAGACATAGCCTAAACAATAACATTAACCTAATTGAGGAGAAAAATGTGAGCATAAAAAGGCAGGGGCTTTGCGTGGAATCTGTTGGAAGGAACATCACAGCACAATTTGTGATGTCACAGTCTTCATAGAGAGAAACCTTGACACCCAACATGGACAATCGAGATTCATAGTGGTTCCATATTTCCCTACAATGGAAGTGCATGCATCAAAGTCTCTGTTGCTTTAATGGCAGTATTCTCCAATGACGAGTATGATCTAGTTTAATAGACTTGAGCAAACTTCTCAGAATAATGTGGCAACCTATTATAACCCTTTACAAGGGAGAAAAAAAACAATACAAACACCCTAGTCTATTTAACAGGTTTTAAATAATACACTGACATTCACACAAATGGGTGTCTTGTGAATATGACTAGCGCAAGTCGGTTCCTCTGAGTCTGATCAGCACTGAGCAGAATACCTACCAAGTTTTTGGCCCTTCAAAAGTAGACTTTTAAACTCTACACCACCTCACACCACCCCACAGATCTGACAAAGTGAGGTGGAGGGAACAGAGAATATCCACTGTCTACATGACAGCTCCACCGCTTCCTAGACTTAGCATAAGTGGTTCCACCTCTTTGAATGCTAGTACCTCTTCTGTAAATGGAGATAATACTTAGTGCAAAAGGCTGTAGAAATAATCAAACTAGTTAAGATATATAAAATTCTTTTATACAGTAGGTGTTAATTCCGTTAAATTTTCCCTAATATTCCCCCTGCCTAGCAAGCAGTTGAGCTCTCTTTATTACTTCTATGTAACTTAATATTGTTAATTGCTGTTTCTAATCTCAAATACCATATATGTACCTATGTGAGAGAGACATAAACCAAACAATTAAAAAAGATTATCTCTGGTGTATAAAAATGTCTTCTGTGTTTCTGTTTTCCAAACTCGCATTTACAATATTTAATGTTTTCAAAATTACCATTAAATTTCATTAATATAATTCAGTTATTCTTAAACTTAGCTATGCACTAGAATCATCTGAGAGAGATTTTAACAATTCTAATGCCCACGATGTACCTACAATGAAGTAATTAATCAGAATCTCTGATGGCAGGACCCAGGCATCAACATTTTTTTAAAGTTCCCCATGTGATTCCATTTTACAGCCAAAGCTGAGAACCTCTGGTCTAATTCTAATGTATTTAAAACCAATTCCTTAAAAAGTCAAGAGATGACACCCTCATGAAATTTTGTAACATCTTGAGATTTAAATATTTTTCCCAAATATGGTAAAAGCAATTTACTAAATCGTGCTACAAATCAAAATGGCTGAATTCTCCAGGATCAGTATTTTAAAATCTCAGCTTTTATTTATTTGTTCTTGTTTGTTTTTTTTTGTTTTTTTTTTTTTAAAGTGACTCTGAACCTCTGTAAATATGGATTTAGGATATTACATTCTAAACAGAAATTGAGGAAACTCAAATGTGTCTGAAAGCTCCTGAGGACCTACTAAAGGGTCAGTGATGGTTGACCACATCAAATTGGAGAGAGAAAGACCACTCTGACATCAGAAAGCCTTCTTTTGGAAGACACTTGAAGAGACACCAATAGTAGGTCACTGGCTAAAAAACAGAGAGGCAGAGGGCATGGCATCAGAAGACTATGCCAAAATGAAACAGTCTTATGAATTGGTCTCTCTGTTTTCTCAAATCCCTTGAAGGCAGAGCTATTTCTCAGCATGACCTGTGTTTTTTCTGATTCCTCTCTTTGTATGCTCTTTAGAACTCTAGCTTCCTATAAATGTTTCCTCAGAGTAGTTCTGGGAGCCCCAGGATGTTCCACCTGGGCTTATAAATAATTCTAGTTGGTTTTTAGTTCTGTTGTGTAGAATGAACTGTGTCTTTCTTTTGCTCTGGCTGTCTACTCCCAATACCACCATATCATCTCTTTTAGTAAAAAGCCCTTCTGTGTACTCAGATTGTCTTTGGAACTCAAAGACCGCCAGCAGGCTACTATTTTCGTCTATGTCCCCACGTGTCTGCAGATACCCTGGAATCCTTAAAGCACGGTTGTCTGTATTCAAGGGAGTGTTAACAAGTGCTAGGGTCAGAAAAATTAGTAATGAAAACAGTGTCATTATCCTTTTATCATGTTTGTAGACAAAAGTCACAGGTCCATTTCTAAGCTAATTTGCCTTTTATCCTTTATGGCCACCACCCAAAACTCCCACCCAGTTCCCCAGAAAAAGAAGAGAACCAATCACTCAGCAAGTTATACAGGTAGAATGACTTCTTTTCTGATTACCTAGAACGAGGTACCCACCAAGGCATGACTGGTGGACAAATAGGAATCTACAATCCAGTGAAGGAGTAAATGGAGAGATACCTGGACAGTGGGTCCATTTGGGAAGGAACCCATTTGTTCCTTTTTTTTTTTTTTTTTTTTGAGGGGGTAGGTGGTAATTGGAGAAGAAAGTTTTGATTTCACAAAGCTGGCATAAGAATTTGGACTAGGCACCTGGAGGCTTATCTTATTTCTTTACAAGTTCCTTTCTTCTCAGAAGTAAACAAAATTAAAATAACCTAATCCTGGTGGTGCTACATAGGTATCCAAGAAGTAAATCTTAGGCACGTGGGAGAGGGAACTCCTGTAGCTTTCCAGATCTTGATCTCATAGGTCTGAACTTCAAAAAAACCTTACGTGTATTTCAAGGACCAAAGTGTTAAAGATCTTTTTTGTTTGTTTGTTTTTTGTTTTGTTTTGTTTTTTGTTTTTAACTTGTGAGCAGCCTGGGGGTTAAGTAGGGAGACGTCAATCACTTAGTGGATCTCAAGTTGGAAATTTGAAAATCTTGTCTTCTAATTCTAATTCAGATTGTCTGGATTGCTTCCCTTTGGTTTATTACAGTTTTCTTCTTTTTGGTTATACCCTGGTGTTCAGTAGAGTCTGGTTTGAACTTTCAACCTGGTCACATCCATATTAAGGAATATTAAGGAAAATGATGTGTCCATACCCAGGTTGGTTGTTAAACAAGGATCAATGGCCCCTCCTCTTCAGAGCCACCTCTCTAAGGGAAAAAGGGATCATTAGAGACAAAAAGAGGACAATGAGGGCCAGTGTCCCCTTCCTACAGGAAGCCATTCCTTCCAGAGCATCTAATTCTATTTCATTGCAGAAGGTGGTGATGGAGCCTACAGAAGTGACCTACTTTGGAGAATAATGGCAGAGATGTTGGCATCCCTGAAGTCTCAACTGTACCTTGAACATCCCCAGAGCTTTTCCTGAAAGTACCTGGTTGTTATAAAGCACTGCAGTTCCTTTAGCTGAAATACTGACTCAATTCCAGTTCCACAGACAGTGTAAGAGAGAAAAATGGAAATAGATGACCCAAGAGACTTTACAACTATTTCCTGACCTAAGCCATTGATTTATTGTGAGTTTTGGAAAGGGCTTGCAGTTTTGTAATCATTAGGGAAATGTTTGATGAGCAAAGAGTTTCCAGTATTTTCAGGAATAGCTTGATGTTTAGGCTCTGAGAAAAATGTCTCCTGCAACCTCAGAGTTGCTTTGAGTTTGCAGCTGAGTTCAACTGACAGAAAAAGCCATCCTTTTGCTCTCCATCTTGACAACCAGCATACCTAATGCACTCCGCATTGCTTCCATTTTCTGCCTGGGACACCTACATTCCCTTGGTTTCCTTCTCGATCTCATGCCGACGCTGCCATCTACTTGCTTTCCCAGTGGATTAAAGTAAATTTATGAGACTTCAAAGCAAAGTCAAGTCATGTGTCATGACTTTACTTTGAGAAGACTCCCAATGAGATTGTAAAGTTTGGAGGAAGGAAAAAAAAGGACAGGAGTGACTCAAATGAGTCTGGGCATTCTACAAGTAAACTCCTTTAAATCAGAATCAAGAGAAAAGACTTCCAAGGGCTATACCACACATTTGTTTTTATTTTAAGATATTTTTTTCTAAGTATTTAAAGTGTTTTTACATTTCTGTTTCAATTACACACCAGCAATTTTCCTGCTTCTGAATCTTGACTTTTCTCTCTTTACTGGATTGTCTATATTAGCATACAAATTGATTGTAATTACTTCCACATTGAAACAATAATGTGACCCTATGTCCTTTTAATCTATGGGCCTATTTTTCTGCTTCCATTTACAATAATCCTTCCATTTTTCTCTTGATGCGTACTATCTACTTTCACCCTGACCACACCAAAGTCACTTCTGTGCTGTGGGTCCAATGGTCATTTCTCATCCCTCATCTTACTTGGCCGTCAACAGCATTTGGCACTATGAATCACTCAGCCTTTGAAACACTTTCTTTATGTGGCTTTCAGGACATAATTCACTCTTTTTTTTTTAGGTTATTGGGGTGACAATTGTTAGTAAAATTACATAGATTTCAGGTGTACAATTCTGTATTACATCATCAATAAATCCCACTGTGTGTTCACCACCCAGAGTCAGTTCTCCTTCTATCACCATATATTTGATCCCCTTTACCCTCATCTCCCACTCCCCACCCCCCTTACCCTCTGGTAACCACTAAACTATTGTCTGTGTCTATGAGTTTTGTTTTGTTTCTCATTTGTTTGTATTGTTCTTTTGTTGTTTTTGGTTTATATACCACATATCAGTGAAATCATATGGTTCTCTGCTTTTTCTGTCTGACTTATTTCACTTAGCATTATACTCTCAAGATCCATCCATGTTGTCACTAATGGTCCTATTTCATCTTTTCTTATGGCTGAATAGTATTCCATTGTGTATATATACCACAACTTCTTTATCCATTCATCTATTGAAGGACATTTTGGTTGTTTCCATGTCTTGGCCACCATAAACAAAGCTGCAATGAACATTGGAGCACACGTGTCTTTAAGGACATAATTCACTCTTGATTGTTCTTCTGTCTAATTGGTCACTCCTCTGTCACTTTTGCTAATTCCTTCTCATTTTCCTGACCCCCCAAACATGGGAGTGAACCAGGACTCAAGCTTCACAACTCTTCCCTGCTCTAAAATCACCTTCTAAGTGATTTCACCGATCACATGGCTTTAAATACAATCTTTATAGTGTTGATGCCCAAAGTTCTTTTTTCAACACTCATCTCTTCTCTGATTCCTCATTTGTGTATCCAGCTACTTATTGGATATCCCTGTTTGAATGTCTAATGGGCATCTCAAACTTATATATAAAAGCAAGCATCTGTTTCTAACCACCACATTTTTTTTTTCTCCAACATCATACCCCATATTGGTAATGGAAATTACATCTTTCCAGGCACTCAAACCAAAATCCATCAGAAAATTATTGGCTCTACTTTTCAAAATATGTCCAGAATCCTCCCACATCTTATAACCTGTACTGCTACCACTCTGGACCAAAGAATATTTCTTACCAGCACTATTTCAAGAGCTACCTAACTGACCTCCATAATTTTCCCATGCCCCCTTACCATGAAATCTTTTTTTTTCTATTGAGATATAATTTACATCACATACAATTCATCAATTTATTTATTTATTTAAGTGTAGTTGGTATACAATATTGTATTAGTTTCAGGTGTACGATATGGTAACTTGACATTTTTAAACCTTTATTGTCAGGCAATCCTAATAGGTTTGTTGTAAGTTTGTGGTGAGATACTGTCTGTTTAAAAAACATAAACTATAAAGCGCCATTCAAACATGATGTACTAAACCATTGCTATAATGGTAGTATGTCCTTAGTTTGTAATTCTTGAATGTTTGATCGCTATTTTAGCCATCAAGATATGCATTTTTTCTCTTTTATCAATAATAACACATCTTTTTCACAGAGTTCACAGTCTATCTGATTCCCTTGGCTTTTGAATGTTCTCAACAAAAGCAACTTAACTCATTTGTAGATTCAGCATTTTGATATCTTCTCCTGGATTGGTTCTAAGGTGGGAGTCGCCCTATCCAGGTGATACTTCAGTCAAGGTGTTCTCAGAGAAAGGGACTTAACCTTCATAGTACCCTGAGCTGTACTATTATGTGAGTGACAGCCAAGAAATTAGGCAAGCTTTATTTTCCAACTCATTCAAAGCAGTTATTCAGATGCAAACTTTGAAAATGCCTTTGCTGTTTAATCATAGATGGGTGAATCACTCGAAAATGTGAATTACTTTCTACAAGCTAAAGGTACATTTATGTAAGTGCATGTGTAGGCAGACTACTCCATAGAAGGTAGAAAACTTTCTCAAGATCATTCAAATGACAGACACATTTGCAACTAAACTTTTTTAACCACCATTCAAGCCAGAGATTTCATATTCCTACTTTCTAGTTTTACTATGTGCTAGAACACAAAACTCACCCTAAGGAATATAGATCAAATTGAAAAGAGATATAAACATAATTCAGGAAAGAAGAAACAAGACTTGAAGAATAAACTGAATTATTAATATTTTCTCCAATTGTTCATTGAATAGTCTAGTTGACAATACTTATTGTGTTCCCAGAGTTTTATTGTAACTAGGGTATTGGGAACTGGGAATGCATGTTATCTTAGAAACAATCTCACAGATGCTGGCTAGCTTCCCAGGCAGACCACCAAAGCTCATTTAACTCATAATGTAAATCATTGAGAATGAGAGAAACTCATGCTGGAGAATAAATATTTCTTTTAAATATAATAAATATTTAATCATCACTGGAATCTAAAAATCTTTAAATGTAGAAATAAAACACTAGTAACATAAATTTTTAAAAAGTACAATTAGTGACACACTGGTTGAGCTATGGTTTTACATAGAGTGTGGGTCAATCTCTGGGACTTTGGCTATTGCTAAGGACTCTAGAGGTTGAAATGTTATGTCCCTATTGTGTCTGATTTTGCCTCAGACTCAGAAGTTTTCTTTCTTTAATAAAAATGTCTTGACTACAAACATTAATCTCTTGCCCATCAGCTATATTAGTTTTTTAAAATTTTTTATTGAGGAATATTAGGGAACAATGTGTTTCTTCAGGGCCCATCAGCTCCAAGTCATTGTCCTTCAATGTAGTTGTGGAGGGCGCAGCTCAGCTCCAAGACCAGTCACTGTTTGCAATATTTAGTTGCAGGGGGCACAGCCCACCATCCCATGGAGGGAATTGACCCGGCAACCCTGTTGTTCAGAGCTCGTGCTCTAACCAACTGAGCCATCCGGCTGCCCCTATATTAGTTTTTGTTTTTGTTTAATTGCAAAAGTAACTTTAAGTAGTCTGTTTCACAATTGTTTCAATTAGAAGGCAATAGAATTTATTAAATTGCTAAAACAAAATTTCTCATGCTGTCTGAGATTCTTTTTAGTCTCACAGTTTCTTCAGGTCTACCCTAGTGTTTCTTTCTTTGACTTCCAAGGTTTCTTTTTCAAATTCTGTTGGCCAGAATCTGTTGGTCTCAGCTTGAGACCATACCGTAACCAAGTAGAGTCAGGAATCAAACCACACTATCTCATGCCAACTTATAGTTTCCTCCCTCCATCAGGGCCTTCCAGTTGATCACTGTATTCTTAGGCTCCTTGGTCCTTATCCTTTCAAGGTCAAAGCTAAGATAAAGGCTAATGAACTGGCTGAATGCCCTGTTTCCCCGAAAATAAGACCTAGCCAGACAATCAGCTCTAATGCATCTTTTGGAGCAAAAATCAACACAAGATCCGGTATTAGATTATATTATTATATTATATTATATTATATTATATTATATTATATTATATTATATTATATTATATTATATTATATTATATTATTATCATATCATATCATATTATGTTATATAAGACCCGGTCTTATAGTAAAATTAATATAAGACCCGGTCTTATAGTAAAATAAAACTGGTCTTATATTAATTTTTGCTCTGAAAGGCGCCTTAGAGCTGATTGTCTGGCTAGGTCTTATTTTCAGGGAAACACGGTGGCTAAGTTCCCCTCATTATAGTTGGCCAAGTATCTAGGATGGACGTTTAGTGACACAGTAGAGTCATTTTTTGTTTGGAGTCAGTTGGTCCAGGACTTTAATCCAACTCTTTGTCTTTCCTGGGTGGCCTTAGCAAATGAATTTCACTTCTCTGAGCCTCAGGGTTCTCATCTAAGAACGGATTGTAAAATGCCACATAACGCTTATAAAGCTCCATGAAAATGTATAGGCACACAGGTGGAAGGTGCACAATAAATGCTAGTGTTCCTCTTTTACTTCTTTCCCAACCTCCACCATGGAAACATAGAAAATGGAGGAAAGTGACAATCAGGTGGGAAACACTGCTTCAGGGCAGCGGCCCTGCGACTTCTGTGTCTCCAGGACGATGCAGATGCTCTTCCTCCCGCTGCCAGCAGCAGGCGAGGGACAGGCCTGGGTCCTGGCATAGGACTCCATGCTGCTGCACAGACTGTCCCACACTAGGGTGACTGCCAAGGGAGACAAATGGGAGCTGAAATCGGGCCCGAGCTCTGCTTGCCAAACCCAGTGTCTTGGCTCAGGACTGCAGTCAGTCTGGAAGAAGCAAAGCTTCTTGTCAAAACAGTTTCCCAAAAAGGCACCTTTTGGCAATTTCTCTGTCTGGAGAGGGCATCCTTTTTAAGAACAAAAAAGTAGCATAGCCAAGTGCTTAAAAGAGGCACTGTGGGAGGAAGCCGCATTGCAGTGATCCTTGGAACTGTCCCTACCCCACAAAGAAAAAGGCATTTTCATTTTAGAGGAGGAGAAAGGATGAGATCAATCCTGACCCAGCTTTGGTACGGAATGAGTAGTTCTTATAGTAGGTATTTATAAATTAGGGACTAATTATTATAAATTATCATATATAGAGATTATGTATTTGTTTATCAATAGTTAGATTTTAATCCCTTTCTTTTCCTAAATTAGATCCAAATTCATAGAGAAAACACCCTAGATCATTTCCATCTGTAGAACTGAAAGCCACAAGTTTTTAAATTAAGCTTCTTATTTTCAGCTAAGTGTAGGTTCACACACACTTGTAAGAAATCATTCAGAGAGATTGTGTGTACCCTTTACCCAGTTTCCCCCAGTGGTAAGTCTTGTAACACTATAATACAATATCACAATCATGATACTGACATTGTTTTAGTCAAGATGGAGAACATGATCACAGAGATCGCTCATATTGTCCTTTTATAGTTACACTCGCACTCCAACCTTAAACCCTAGCAACAACTAATCTGATCTCCATTTCTATAATTTTGTCATTCTGAGATTACGTAAATGCAATTATACAATATAGAATCTTTTGGGATTTTTTTTTTTCACTCAGCATAGAGATTGATCAAGGTTGCTGCGTGTATCAATAATCTGTTCCTTTTTTGCTTTTTTGTTTTGTTTTTGTCTGTACTCACTTGCTTTATGAGGTAAAAAAGAACACTTCAACACCCAAAGCTGAATAATAATGAATGTCAACTATAATTTAATATGTGTATAATCATGGGATACAGCATAAGGAATAGAGTCAGTGGAACTGTACCAGCTATATACGATGTCAGAGGGGTAGTAGATTGGGGAAGGGGGTTATCATTTTGTGAGGGGTATAAATGTTTAACTATTACATTGTTTTGTACACCTGAAACTCAAAAGGAACACTTTACTACTGTGTCATTTCCCAGGTTCTAAGATCCCTAGTCAGTCTGCCTTCTTGCCTCCAGCTTTCAGAGTCTCTGTGTGTTTGTTTTACACATAATGTTCACAGATTTTAGTTGTACTTAAAGGGAGAAATATGGGAAATATATGCCTACTCCATCTTGTTAAATACAAACCACAAGATTTTATAAATGATCCTCTAAAGGACATTGTGCTGATTAAAAACTTTATGTTAAATGTAGAAATCGAACTTGCTATAGAAAACTAATTAGGCTTTGGGGTATTTACAAGACATCTTTAAGTTTAGTAAAACTTCCAGTAGGCCTTTGATAATTTTGAATGCTGACAATATTCAACCTGAGAATTGTAGTAACTATGCTATAGGGCGTGCTTTTGACTTTTACAGAATACTTATATAACCATTCTTTCTACACAGTCAACTTTGCTATTGAGCCAATGTATCTTGCAATTTTTATCAGTGTGTGTGTGTGTGTGTGTGTGTGTGTGTGTGTGAGAGCGCGTGCTCATACGTGCACCTCTCATTCTTATTCCATCAGCTCACCCAAATTAATAAAAAGTGGCAGGTCCACAATGGAATGGTAGGACTTTCTTCCATGCTAGCCTCTAGCCCAGATGGCAGTTAGTGAAAAAGAGTCGGGCTGTTCAGCATGTATTTGGGTAGAGGGTAGTCAATTTTTTGTCATGTGACTCAAATGCATAGATATATCATGTGACCATTATTTATATAATCCACTACCTAGATCTTAAAGCTAAGGTTTAGATTGCAAACACTATGTACATTGTCAAAACCCTTGAAACTTTCTGAGTTAAAGAAACAGGTGTTTCAAATATCATACTGAAACACTTGAAGCAGACACATATATTATGGCGGCTTATAAGGATTCATTAGTGATAGAGATGAAAGATATGATTGGGCTATTGGGTTTCATATGAGCTATCTTGGTGGAATGGGTAGTGAATCTCAGAGATTCTAGGACAAGAGGTGATATGTATCTTTTTCCTTAGACCACAAGCTCCGGTAGAGCAGGGACTGTGTTGCATTCTTCAGGGCCTGGCCTATAGTAAGTAGTCAATATGTTTGTTGAATGAATGAATAAACAAATAAAAAAAAAAGTTTTTGCCCTACAATCCACTGATCTCTCCAGAAAATAAACTATAATAGAAGAGGGGCTGCATCTATTTGCACAGACAGGCATTTCTTTGAAAGAAATAAAGAGTATACCCAGAAAACATCTCTGGGGGACTTTCTAGGAAAGAGTCGTTACCTATCAGTTTAACTCCCACAAAAGAAATGACCCATAGATAAGGAATTACAGTAAACGTGAAAGGGATGTATTTAACGAACTTGGGTGAAGATCAAGACAGACTCCTTTTTCTTTAACCACTTTTTCTTTTGCTTTCTTATTGTCGACACTGGATACTTTCCTGGCCCCCAGCTTCACCCTCTACAGACATGCATTCACATTTCTCACATGGTTATGGAGCTATTGACCTGGCCAGCAGAAGCTGGGATGCTCTTTACGCTCACCAATTGCCAAGTGCGTCCTTTGAGCTTTACCCAGAAACCAGATGCCATTAGGAGTTTTGGCTGCGAACATAACTGACCTGGGGGGAGGACAGATGAAGAAGTTCTAGCTGAAGTTCACTCCTTATACCCCCCCGTCCATGTTAACCCCATGTCATTACTTTTTCTGCTGGGTCCCTGTGTTGCTGGAGGTGATGACAGTGATGGCCATGCCTCTCAAATTGTGCTGACTTTGTAAAGGAAAGATTATTCACCAGGTATCCATTGCCCTGCCCCCCCCCAAGCTAGTAATCCCCTGGAAATGGTATACAAAGTGATATATATATGTGCACCTGTACATTTTCTAAGAAGAGGGTCTTATGGGTTTCATCACATTTTTAAAGGAGTCACCAATCTACATAAATGTGTTACACAATTAGACGGTTGATGTAGAGATAAAGGTGATGGTGGAAAGGGATGGCCATATGTTGCCAACAGATCTAAGTCAATCTGGTTCCTTTTGGTAGATATTAGAAGGCTCCACTGGTTGGACATTGAGCTTCCAGGTGAATGTTACAATAAAAACAAATCTTAGAAAGAATTCTGCTATATATACAAACACGCACTAACAAGCAGCTATTGAGAATCTAAAAAATATGCCATCTGCCAAAAGAAAAGGGAAGGGGAAACACTTAAGAATCTAATTGGACTGGGAGTGCTCAGAGGGCTATCTCATAGTCTTCACTACATGCCCAGAAAATACAAGCACAGCCCTAACCACACACCATGCAAAAAGAAGAGGACAACCATCTCGATAGGGCCCAAACCTCCCCCACCCCTGCGATTTGGCCAATGTAAAATTTTGTAGCCCAAATATCATTGACTAATGTGACTCTGACTAATGTGCAGCCCCTATCTCCTGATAAAACTAAAAAGTTAGGAGTAGGTGAAATATGGCAGAGATGAAGAAAAGAGAGATAATGAATGAGGGACATACTAAGCAGGGATAATTTGATTAAGTATAATAACTAAATTAGATTTACAAAACAGTTCAGAAAGTAAGATATGTATCTATATTTTATGTTTTCAGTAGCAGGGGAAATATACATCAAAGTTAAATGGAAGGATGGGCAAAACAGATGGGAATGCTTTCAAATTGATAACTGTAAAAAGTTTGATTACAGTGGATGTCCAGGCAAGGAGCTAATGAAGTACAGACAGTGTCATGGTAAAATGAATGCAGGGTGAGAATGTTCAAAGTCTAGCCACCTGGGTCATACAATTATAAGGTTTGGAAAAGTTGGAAGGACAATACAGTGAGGAATTCCTCACAGAGGCATGTCTTATTTTCAGTGAGTGGAGACTCAGAGACCAAAATATAGTGTCTGTAGACATAAAGGTCCTAAAAAAAAGAGTTGAAAAGGGAGAGCACAGGCCTTCAGTGAGATCATCAAATGTTATTCCCTAGGTGGTACCTCAGTAGTGTAATGTTGGGCAGAATGGTCCCCAACTCCTCTAGGCACGATTATCCACACATTTGTAGGGGAGGAAAATAATTTTCCCTCTTCCCTTCTGAACTCTTAGCTGAGACCTATGTAATAAAAGACAGGTCTTTTATTAACCAGAGAAAAGCAAACAGAAGTTCATTAACATGTGTACCTCATGAATACAAGTACATGCTCAGGGGCAAATGAGAGACTCCCCAAAGCAGTTTAGCATTCAGATGTAAAGACCATCTTTTTTTTTCCTTTTTCTTTTATTACTGTTTGCTAAGATTTTATTCAGGATTTTAGCATGTACATTCATAAAAGTGATTGGTCTATGTTTTATTATTTTTTATTAAAGTATAGTTGATATATACTATTACATGAATTTCAGTGGAACAACATACTAAATACCGTCTTAGGGAAAGGAGGAGGAAGGCTTCTTAGAGGATAGTAAATGATTTTTAGGGAAGACGAAGGGGCCCTTACAAGAATAGATGAGAAGTATAATAGTTTGTGACAAAATTTATTTGAATGTGATGTGTTCTTCTAGTTTCCTTTCTTGAAATGAGTCAATCTTCCCTGGTTGATGGAACTTCCAGGGAGGAGATTTATGACAATTGTGCTCCTTTCAGAGGCTCTGTGTTTAGACAGATAAGGGGAGTGCAGAGAAAGCCTGTCTTACATTTGCTGTTTTTCATGTGCCTACGGCTCAAAATAATCAATATCCCAAAGTGGCACGTTTTTGGACAGCATGTCTACTACTCTTCACTTTCTACTTTAGCCTAGACTGATTCAGACTGCATGTGTTACCACACAGAGGTTCTAAGCCAAAACTGAATTTCAGGGAAGGAGGGACTGCACGAGGGTCAAGGTCAGGAAAACTGGCTTGAAAACCTAATGGGAATTAAGTTTCTTCTTGGACCTGTTGACTACCCTCTGTGCCTACACTACCAGGGGTGTCTACACTTCCAACTTCTTGTACGTGTGGTTGACCTATGTGTTCCTGGCCAAATAACAATGAATTTCATCCGGCACAAGAGCACAGGAACCACAAACTTAATAGTGTATTTTCTGTTTTCTACACTCATCTGGATTTGAGCAAGCACAGTGGATCTGAAAACCAGATAAATTCTCCCTGTTCCCCACTTTACTTCTCTGTGAGCAATAGTGTAGCCACCAAATGTTCCCTCTTTTCATCTTTTTCATCTGTGGCCTTGGATATATGTGTGTGTGTATATATATATATATATATATATATATATATATATATATATATATATTCTGAGCTCAAAATTTTCATAAAATAGTGACAGCATTAAAAATGAATTAAACAGTTGGCAAAAGCAGGGGGAAAACAAAAATATTGTAATACATTCTCCTCATTTTATGAATACAGTGGCAGAAAATTATGCATGCATAGTCCCATGTAGTTATTTTTCCATGCATAGTTTAGGCAATTTTGTGTAAACAATTAGGTGGATTAAAGAACACTGCTGAATGTGTAGTCAATTAGAACAAACAGGAAAACTATTGTTCTAGGAATACATATTTCCTTAGAAAACATTATAATAGTATTTATTTTATAAAGAAGTAAACGGTGCTATAACATTACAGATCCTGGAGCACACTCACACTTCAGAATTCATTAGTAATTGATCTTTTATGTTCAACTGGAGAAGAATGTTTTGATTATAAGATAATGTTGTACAGTCACGATCAATTTATCAGCTCTCACCAGCTCTTTTCTCTCCCAGCTTTCCTAACTTTAAAATTCATAAATATTTCAAGAGCAGGGTAATACATCTGTTTCTTATTCATTTACATTTTATTTGTTGTGATGTTTAATATGAGCCATTAGGAATTTCAGAAGCTTTTAAGCTCTTGTGGAGGATACTATGGTTTCTTTTTTCCTTTTGAATAAGGATGGAGTACTTTACCAAGAAAAAAGAAAAAAAGATTCAAATCTCAAAAGGTCCTAGTTTCATTTGAAATTCAAATTCAAAAACATCAAGTGGATTTTGAGAGTTGACACATTACATCCTTCCAGCATCACATTTAAGGGCCTCAAGATGTCTTATTTACCAACCCATAGTTACACTGTGGTGTTTTTGTTAGATTTTTTTAATGTGAAGATATATGTTTCAATGAATTCTGTGACGTTATTGCACAGTGGTAATCTAAAAGTAGGTCTGAAAACTCCAATAGAACTTCAGAGCAAAGTTTTAGAAATTGACTTCTTGAAGCTGTCCAGAGATAAATTTACTTTAACTTTGCAAACACCTAAGTTCTGCCTGTTTTCAGTGCATTCATCAATGTAAAATGGGTTCAACAATTCTAATGTGACCCCGCCCCCGAAAAAATAATTAACAAAATAAAACAAAAAAACAGAGTGTGTTTTCTGTTCCTAATTCAGGCAAAAGAGAATAATTCCTAGGAATGGAAACATCAAAGCCAAATATGTTATCCATCATTTTACTCATTTATTAAGCTGATTGCTTCATGCTCTAGTCTTTCCGCCCCCCCCCTCCCCCGCCACCAATTGATTTAGAAGAGTTATGGGAAATATTTCAAGAGCAGGGTTGAAATATTTCTCAATATTCTCATATTTCTCAATAATAATCTTTTCAATTATCCCATTGTTTGCACATCAGATGCTCATGAGAAGTTTGAAGCAAGAACGGGCAAATGAATATCAATATTTTGAAAATAAATAGATGTATCCTCAAAGATAGAATGTGCTACGTGGCATTGAGCGCTCTACTCATATCTCCTCTCTTCAGTTCAGTCTTCTCTGGTTATTTCAGTAGAAATAATGTAATCATTTATGAACACACTTTTGCCTCTCATTCAAAGGGATACATCTCTTAAGTAGAGTCCACCTAGAGTCTGAAGAGCTTTGAAGTTGGTGGGCATGCAGAGTGGTAATAGCCAAGTTCTAGCAAAGTCAAACAATAGTTGGAAGTGACTTGAGTAATGGTGCTAATGACTCAGCTGGTGGGAGGCTGGAAGAGATGACCTGGACGTGAATGGAGGTTGGGAAGCTATGATGACGTAATAGTTCATATATTTAAGAGTGCTTGTCTGTGCCGGGCACAATTCTAAGGGCTTCTATGTGCATTCATTTACATAATCTTTAGAACAATCCAATGAAGTTACTATTATTATCCTCTTTTTTCAGGTGAATTAACTGAAGCATGGAGGAGTTAAGTGACATGTCCCAGGTCACACAGCCAGCAAACAGTGGAGCTGCGATGAAAATCCCAGCAATCTGGCTCAAGGCTCTGAGCACTTATTCACTGCATCACGCTGCCTCAAGGTGGAGTTAGATTTGCCAAATATAGAGAGTTTAGTTTTCCAAATGCCTGGGAAAGAAACAAAAGGCAGAAGAAGTTTCCTGTATTCCCTTTTTTTAGTGTGTTCTTTCAACACAAATTCTCTCTCTCTAACTGAGGGACAGAGGGTTTATTCAGCCAGTCAAAAACTGAATAAAAATTGAATTCCCAACCTTGTATGTTGCATCAATATTCCAAAACCCTGAGGAAACACAAAGTCAGGTTTTCCAACCCAAAGAATGCAGCATTCCCGAACAGTAGCAACAAGATGATAAAGAGAGTTTTACAATGAAAGTGACATAAAACAAAAACTCCCAAACAGATGCCTGGGTGAATAGTGACTGCAATTCCCAATGAATATAACTACATGAGAAATGAAGTCATTGAAACAACTATATTTGTGCATTGTAGGAAATAGGAGACTTAACTTTTTGTTTTTGTTCTGATGGCGCTGCTATTTTAGTATAATAAAGAATGATCTGAATTTTGGAGAAATATCATGGGAACTTCCATGAAGGTCCAGAGGTAGCTTCCATCTAGAAGATGGAAGGTAACTCCTCTTCCAGGGATGGAAATGTTTCAGTCTGTGCTCTGTCTCCCACTCTCTAGCCTTATTAGTGACTGACTCACAAGGAAACAAGTTATGCCTTGCATCACCAATCTTGCCTCATCGAAAGTAAGCTTATCTTAGATCATTTATAGAAATATTCTGGTCATGCTTTGGTTTGCTTTTTATTCAATGAAAACACAAAATATATGTTTGCTTTAAAGAAATGTCCCAGCGCAGGTCTCTAGGTAAAGATGCAGGGCCCAGTGGGAACATTTCGTTATTCTGTGGTCAACTGACTTGGCACCTTGGAATCCAATCAATCTTCACCTCATTTCCTGTTTGCAGTCGGCAGCCCTCACCACCACACATACTTCCCCAAGTGATCACCTTCCAAGGTGATCACTTACTTTTCTTCGGCTCACACTTTCCCGGAGTGAAGTACACTATGAATTTCAAAGGTGAAAAGGCACCAGTTCACAGACATTTCTGAAACAGAGTTACAGCAAACCTATCTTGACCATGTCCTAAATTGCTAAATGTAGTCAAGACAACATTCATTGCAGCGGGCTTGATTTTTACAACCTGATGCTCAGGAGACTGGTAAACTCCTGGAGACATAGCACTGAATTATGTCACTGCTCCATATGTGAAAAGCATAAACCCAAATTCATAAAAAATTCTAGTAGCATGCATGCAATATGTATTGTTTTTAAGGTCATTTAGCCAAGGAGGCATTGGTAAATTTTGGAATATCTAATCTCATGTTTAAATACAATTCCATGGGGAGTTTCATTATTCTTAAATAAAAATTACTGATCTAAGAAACATACTCTGAACAAGACTTAAGGACAGTAAAACCAGTGATGTGTGTGTGTGTCTGTGAGTGTGTGTGTGTATATAAATATATATATTTATATATAATAGATAGATAGATATAGATACACACACACACGTAATCCCCTGTAACATGGCACTTCTATAATACGATTTTGCTCTAACACTGTTCGAGAATTATGGAAACCCTTGCACAATATGGCGTCCTAGAACACGGTTTCACTCTAACACGGTTTGAGAATTAGAGAAATCCCTGAACAATATGGAGCATAATAAGAGCTTTTAAGAGCAAAAGATATCTCATTTGAAATTTTTCATTCGAGCTTGGATGTCGTATCAGACATGACTGCAAAATTTCCTAAATGAAGATCCTTCCACTGAAAGAAGCGCAAAGTTTAAGAGAGAACTTCACAATTGCCTAGCACCATATAACGAAATTTATAAAGATCTCTCAGTGAAAAGCAAGCAATCTAAAATAACAGATTTTTTGCAAAAAGTACAGAATAGAAGTCAAGATAATGATGACTAAAGTTCAGAGGATGAAGATATCTTGTCAAAAAAAAACAAAAGAAAAACCCTCAGTTAATGGTGCTTAGCAGTGATGAAGAAAACATTTAATGCATATTAATATGTTATACTTTTGGTGAAAACTGTTTTAATAAAGATATTTCTCTTAATTATAAAAATATAATAGCATGTTTGTTTGTTTTTTCATTTTTGGAAGCTAACTCCCTTTTTTGTACTAGTGCTTTGTTTTGTATAACACAGATTTGCATAACACAACATTTTTTAGGAACCTAACAACCGTTAGATGGGGGTTACGTGTGTGTGCCATACCTTATCCTTCTATATATTATCATTTGTTTCTTTTTAAAACACCAAATGCATTCATGCCTCACTCCCACTTGCAGATTTATTGCACTACCTTTTGACAAGACTAGTTATAATAGAAAAGTTAATATTTTTGCCTTGAAACTTTTGGAATTAAAAAGAAAAGAACAAAGAAATTTATAGTAGAAGATAAAGGAAATAGAGCATTGCGGCACATAGCAAATACCTGCTTACTTATTGAATGAATGAGTAAAAAAAATGAATAGATGCAAAGATGAGTAAGTCAATGGTTGCTCAACACTCTCAGTGGGATGTGGAAAGAGCCTTGCAGAAGACAGGTACAACTTTCCTAAAAGAGACACCCTTGAATTAGCTGTGGAGTAGATGGTTCAACATGAGATAATGTGAAACTGGCATTAGCAAAACAACTTCTGAAAAGTTACAGCTAAGGCATATGTCTCACTCATTTCCTCATCTATAAAATGGGGATATGACTTCAGAAAGTTTTCAGGATCAAATGTGTTCACAGGCTTAAATCATCTAATGGAAAAGAGCTTCCTCCACACTGGATTTTTCCTTCCCCAGCAAGGAAGGGAAGATGCACGCTAGCAGCTAGTGCATCGGGTTGAAGTCAGGAAACATCAATTCACCAAAAAGCCTTGACTCCTTCTGTGGTTTTTCCACACCCAACTCATTTATTTTTCAGTTAGTTTAATAGAAATTAATAGCTAAGCCATCAAATTAGGTCTCCTTGAAGTCCCAGAAAAGAGCATTATGCTGATTTGATGTAACTTGCAAATGAGGTCCCTGGATTCTATTAATTCCCCCTCCATGACAGTACAAAGAGAATTCTGTAATCATTTGATATTTATTTTTATTCTGGTAATTACAAGCAGGCACAGAAAGGAATTATGTGCAGTTATCCTGTGTATTGGTCAAGTATAGGAGACCTTTTCAAGTTTCTAATATTCACTGATGTTTCTACTCAAGCCATGCTTTTGATTTTTAGTTATTTGGGGGTATGGTCTACATACAGAGGTAAAAAGGGTGATGTGTGAGTGTGGATATGTGGGGAGGCAGAAAAGCAAGGGAAACTGGGGTGCAAATCCTTTGTGCATTATAAACCCGAGTGGAGAAGAAGGGACCTGTCACTGCAAGTAAGAAGACTTTAGGAGGTCCCTTTTCAAATGTATCCTCCATTGTATACAATCAAGTGAAAACCTTTTTTTTTCTTCTCACCTTCTGTTTTAAAATGCAAAACACACCCACGTTTGACTTTGCATAGACATTGCTCAAATGAACTCTTTCCCTGGCCTCTTCATTTTACTTGTGAGGAAACCAATGCCTTGTGGGGCTGAATGATGTGCCTGTGCCATACAACTTATTAGTGGAAAGAGATTGAACTAGAACCCGGTACTCGTTGCCAATCCAGTGCCTTGCCCCAACTACCTCTCTGCATGTTAACTTGACTGAATCACAGGCATAATTTGGGACTATGGATTCTGAATATAAAGTCAGGTGAGCCGAATGTGGTGATGAGCATTTCAGAAATGGTAGCACACGATACAAGTATACACTATTCTTTTCAAGACCACTAATGGTCTTCGTGTTGTCACATCCGATGATCAATTCTCCATCTATAGCTTAATAGAATTTTCAGCATCCATTGAACAAGTTGATCACTCCTTCCTTCTTTAAGCATTTTCCTGATCTTGATTCCAGCACACTATATTCTCCTAGTTAAACCTGAAACTTCTGTCTCGTTTGCTGACTCCTCTTCTGCTTCCTGAGCTCCAAAAGTTGGTGTTCCCAAAGCTTAATCTTCTGACTTCCTCTCTTCTCTTTCTATACTCAAGGGGATTTCATCCAGTCCCATCAATACCCACATATTAATAACTTTCTAATGTATGCCTTTAGCACCAATTTCTCCCTTAAGTTTAAGACTCATATATACCTGTTTATTTGACGTCTCCACTTGGATATCTATTGGCCACATGAGAGTTAAATGTCCAAAACTGAACTCTTGACTTATTCCTCTTTCAGTGATCTGTATCTTAGAAAATAGCACAACATTTAATCAATAGCTCAGATTAACAATTTGGAAAAAAATCTACCTACCCCCACCAATATCCAAATATCCTGAAACTGAAAATGTCTTACAACTTTCACCATTATCAACAGCAGCTATGCCACCATAGTCTGTCTCTTGGAATAGAACAATCTTATCTTCCAGGTCTTCCTCTTTCTCTTGCTCACCACGGTTTATTCTTCCCGCAGGAAACTGATTCTTTAAAATCAAACTCAGACAGTTTCACGTCTCTGCTGAAAACTAAACACTTACGTTTTCCCATCACTTTTAGGGAAAACAAAAACAAAACACAATTCATACCATAGCCTACAATGTCTCCCATTACCAAAACCTTGGCTACCTGCCTGAGATCATGAGCTGCCAGCGTCCTTCTTAACTACTGAGAATTCAGCAATATGGGCTGGCTTATTGCCCCTTAATTATGCCAGATATGTTCTTGCCTCAACTTGATAAGAAATTACATTATTAAAAACAGAATAACAATACAAATAGGTGGAGGGAACAAAAATTAGAAATCAAGGAAACAAGATTATCCTCACAGTTAAGTGTTAAAACTCGATAGATCTTAAGATAACCACAGTCTTAAAAATAAAACAAACAAAAAAAAAAAAAACAGAATAAAACTAGAGTGAAAAGAAATTTGCATCATTAAAGTTAATGATTAATTGGATGTGAGAGATAAAGGAAAGAAGGAACTACAGGTGATTCTTAGGGTTTTTTACGTAGTAACCTGGGATGGTGGTTATATTCAATTTACTCACTTAGAACCAACTAGACTGAGTAGGAGCTAAGAGCACCCCTAACATAAGGAATGATAAATTATTACACATAAGTATAAATATTTGGAAAAACAGTAATCTATTTGCAAACAGATAAGCAATTTTCAACATTAAGAGCGCAACTGCCCTCATTTGTTGGGCTATATCAATGGGATATTTTAAAATCACAAAAAAATGGATTTTAATTTTGCTGAACATAATTAAGCTACATTGAATTTAAAAAAAAAAAATCATAATAACAAAGGCAAGGAGATTCTACCTCAAGTATTTCCATTAAACAGATACAACTGGAGCTATGTTCTTTTGATTTCTGGCAATTGAAAGGAGATTCTGAAAATAAATTACCTCTCTACTTTTTGCCACTATTGACACAGGAGTGGAGGTTAGTACCTAAATGAGCTACTTTCCTGTCATACATCATGGATGTAATTGAGCAGTGACTGAAAAATAAATGTTTATTAAAGCCCAAAGTCATATTTTAGAGAGTTTTTTGATGGATTTGCAGCCTGTGTGTGCTTTGATTTTAATAGACATTTGATCTCGCATTTGAGAAAGGTTATGGACAAGAGATGAAAATTCACTTTCCACTAATTGGAAGAGCACAGATCTGAAAGACCTAGCTGGTAATTGGAAAGAGAGACTGCAGACTACTGACTTACTAGTACTCGTTGGCTTGGGGAGATGATGAGAAGAGGTAGCATTGGCTTGGAGAGTCTTGCGGGACCCTCCTTTCCCTAAAACCATGTACTCTGTTTTAGCTTTGCCTGCCTTTGGGCACAGCAACATCTAACTGACCAGCCTTTTACCAGTGAATCTATCGTGTTCCTCTCCCCCCTCTCTCTTCCCCCGACTACCAGACCAGAATGAAAAGTCTCATCTAAAAAAGAAAATATTGCAGTTTTGAAATTTAGTGGCTTTTTTTATGTTAAGGCAAAATTTACATACAATAAATAGTACACATTTTAATTGTAAGATTCTCTGAACTTTTCGATACATGAACACATTTATAGACAATACTCAGATCAACATATAAAATAGTTCTATCATCCCAAAATGTGCCTCTTGCTTGTTCCCATTAATAATCCATCCCTGCAGTAATCACTATTCTAACTTTTACTACCAGAAATTGCTTTTGCTTGTTCTTAAAACGCACATAAATGGAAATTGTATAGCATGCAGTCTTTTACGTCTGCTTTGCTTGCTCAATCTAATGTTTTCAAGATTAATTCATGTTGTTGCATATATCTGAGTTTCATTCTTGTATTGCTGAACATTCTGGAGGTTCTAGGGGAGAATCCATTTGCCTACCTTTTCCAGCTCTAGAGGCTGCCCAATTCCTAGGCTTGTGGTCTTATTCTTTCATCTTCAAAGCCGCACTGAATCTTCCTCAGGCTGCTTCTCTCTGGTTTTCCCTGTCTTGCCACCCTCTTCCACTTTTAAGGACCCTTATGATTACATTGTGCCTACTCGAATAATCCAGGATAATTTTCTTTGCTAAGCATGTCAGCTGATTAGTTACCTTCATTCCATCTGTAACTTTCATTGACCTTTGCTATGCAGCCTGTTCACCTGTTTCAAAATTAGGATATGGACATTTTTGAGGACCGTTAATCTACCTACCACAGGATCTAATTGTTCCAGCACCATTTCTTGAAAAGACTATCTTTTCTTCATTAAATTATTTTTGTGTTTTTGTCAAAAACAGTCGACAGTATTTGCATGAACTTGCTGTGATTTTAATTCACATTTTCCTGACAAGCAATAATGTTACAACACTTATTCATACATTTATTGACCAGTCAGGTATCTCCTTTTGTGAAATACCTGTTCAAGTTTTTTCTCATTTTTTTCCTTATGGTTGCTTGTCTTTTTTTAAAAAATTGATTTATAGGAGTTTTTAATTTATTGTGTATACAAGTCCTTTGTGAGGTATGCATACTGAAATATTTTTCTTCCAATCTGTGGCTTGCCTTTTATACTTTCTTTCTGATGCCTTTTGATGAAAAGAAGCTTAATTTTGACTAAGTCCAAGTTATATTTTTCCTATATGGTTAGTGTTTTGTGTGTGTGTGTGTCCCCTTTAGAACTTGAAGATGTTTTCCTATGTTTTCTCCTAGAGCAGCACTGTTCAATGGATATCATGTGAGTCAAAAATCTGAGCCATATTTATAATTCTAAAGTTTCTAGTAGTCACATTAAATAAAAATAAAAAGAAACAGATTAATTTAAATTATTTTGTGAAACCCAATATTGTCATTTCAAAATGTAATTAATATGAACATTGATCAATAAGCTGGGTTATATTCTTTTCTTTTGTCGTGGTTTTGAAATCAGTACATATTTTATGTTTATAGCACACCTCAATTTGGACTAGCCACATTTCAAGTATTCAACAGCTACATGTGGTTAGTGGTTGCAGTATTAGATAGCATAATTCTAGAAGCTTGTTCATTTTAGCTTTTAAATTAAGGTCTTTGATCCATCTTAAATTAAGTTTTGTATATGTTGTGAAAGAGGAGTTAAAAGTTCATTTTTAAAATACAGATATTCGGTTGCTCCAACACTTATATTGAAAAGACTTTCCTTTCCTCTTTGAATTACATTGGCTCTTTTCCTGAAAATCAAGTAATTATATATGCTGTATCCTCTATTCTGCTCCTTTGATCAATTTGTCTATCCTTATGCCAATATAAGATCATCTTTAATTACTATAGATTAGAGTAAATTTTAAAATTTGGTAGTGTAAACCCTCCAATTTCATTCTTTTTTGGCAGGGACCATTGTTCTTTGAACTCTGAAAATCAGCAATTTATCATTATTATTATTAATTAAAAATGCAAATTAATTTTCCCTAACTCCAAATGTCTAAAGCTAAGAACAGAGCTACTTTAGAAAGAAGAGGGCAAGTTGCATACCTCCACTAGTCAAAAAGGCATGTAGTTACAGGAATCAAAGGCTTTCTATATGACTGATGTTAACTAGCTATACTCTTTTGACCTATAACGCCAGAAGAGAACACATGAATATGATCAGTGCCAACACAAGCAAGAGTGAGGGTGGAGAAAACACCCAGAGGAAGGCAGATGTACACCAGATTACAAAGGATTTTTAAAGAGACTTACATTCTTTCTTATTTTTCAGAAGTGCCATAAAAATAATGTCCTATAAAAAAACCATAAAACAAACATTTCCTCTCAAATATATATACATAGGTATATGTATACAAATATACATATGCACATATATATACATATATATGTGTATGTGCATATATATACATATATACATATACATATACACACATATATACATATATATGTGTATGTGCATATATATACATATATATATATATACACACACACATACACACATATCACCAATAAGCCTAATTCATTTTATTACCACAGTCTTTAAGTTTTCAGAGGTGAATAATATGAAACATAAGAGAGTAGATTACATGATTTGTTGTCACGGAACGTAAGTGAAAGAACTGAAAATAGTTCCTATAGTGTAATAAGCTATTGCAATAAAACCTAATCTATTCTCCATTCTGTCAAATAACACTTTTTAATTCACTGATATTTCTACATAGTTACAGAACAATGATAATAAAAATCATAATATTGATCTTGAGAGACTAAAGTATTCTTTCATGTATATATTTATTTACTCAACACTTACAAATATCTCCTAAGGACCAGAAACTTTACTTTGCTGACTTTCATCAGAGAAAGTGGATATCAGAGGAAGATTCTTAATCCTATGTCAAGCACATTTGAATTTATTTTCCTTGAAAACTGATAATCTGAACATGTTCTATATCGATGCTGTTACCCAGCTTCTTCTAATAACTGCTTGGGTGAAACTCTATACGGGAACAATCTTTGTGAGGGGAAAGGACTTGTCAAGAATTTGTTGAGACTTTGACTCTACACCTTTGGAAGACAGAAGTTGAGAATAAGAGAAAAACTATCTCCCTCGTCTACTTGCTGGTTCTGGCTAAGTTCCAAATCTGAAGGTCAGTTCTGTATGCAATCTTAGCAGGAATGTAGTTCTCCAAGGAAATGCTTCTCAAACTTTTCTATGCCTAAGAATCAACAGGAGATGTTTCTTTACAAATCTATTCTTGTCTCACTCCCAGAAATTCTGACTCATAAATCTGGGGTGGGCCTGAGAATATGCATCTTTAATCAATGCTGCTTGTGATTCTTTCCCCCAAATTATAAGTATCTACTGGGTAGTGACTATGATCAATATATTGAAGGAAGTGGGCAAAGCCAGTAGCATCACTGGAGTGAGATTAAATCCCTCACGTCATGGAGCTTATTCCTAGCAGAAGAGGCTGGGCAGAGGTAAAGGGGATAGACACGCCCCTCATTGTGTTGAGGCCCCGTCTGCATCAGGGGCTCTGTGTTTGAGGCTCTTAACACACAGAGCTATTAACAAACAGACAGCAGGCAGAGGTACCTAGTACCAAGTGGCTGAGGCATCAGTGAGAGTTGAATTCCCAGGAACGGGAGTGAGTGAACTCGGAGGGATAGAGGCGGTCAGAGAGGATTTCTTGCAGGAGATGGGTTTGGAACCAGCTCCAGATGAATTATGGGATGGAAATAATGGACCATCAAGTCACACTGTACAGCACAATTCTGCTTTGCTTCCCCTTTTGCTTTCTCCACAGTTTCCTTTCCCAGAGATGGAACACTCAGGAAGGACTGGCTGTACCCCATCCTTTCTAAAGATATTGAAAGTAGTTGAGGAAATTTTTTCTGTAAGTTATGAGTTAATGGCAAAGTAAGTGTTTCTCTCAGACATATGAAATGGGTTCTTTTGCAATTTTTCTAAAGTTTTTTGGGGTTTCTTTTTGCCTTTTTGTTTGTTTGTTTGTTTGTTTGCTTGCTTTTGGTTCTGAGGAGACTTCATGTAGGAAATGTTTTGTGTCACTAGAGCCACCAACTTGGATAAAGAATGCAAAGTAGAGGGGGATGCACCTTTTCTCTGACTTCAAGAATACAAACGACCAGCATTTAACCAAAGAGAAGCAGTCTTAGCTTCAAGACTAGAGAGCACAAGAACTCTTTGTTGTGACCCTTACTTGCAAAGAGAGATCATGTTAAAATAGCATTGTTCTCTTGAGAAAAAGTCTATCAATTGTGAATTCCAACAATTCACAATAAGTGTTCAAAACAGCCAGCAAACTGGGAAGAACACACAAAAGTATAGTAAAACTTGCATGACGAAAACAGTCATATCTTTCTGACTTAGCCTATGAACTTAGCCCAAGTAAAAATGCATCTGTCCTGACAGTTTTTTATCAAATAATAAACAGGCACTTGCAGAGTATTATTTATTTTCATCCTGTTTCAGGGAAACTATAACTCAGGTACCCTTGGGTTAATATGAGATCACCTTTCAGCTATGCCTGAAGCCACCACTCAATTGCCTTGGGGATGTTTGGCGAGTAAAGAATATGATCCAAGTGACATTGCCAGTATATTTTAAGGAGGCCAGATCTAATAAACTCATTGGCATTTTATATGATCACTCAATAACCCAGAAATTTGTCTTCTTTTCCTCCTTCCTACATAAATAATAGTGATGACAACATTTTTTATGCTTTTTCAGCTTAAAATGAAATGCATGATTTTAAAGTATTAACAAGGGGTTAAACTTGATGAGTTGGGATAGTTCCTAAATCCTTATTCCTTTACTTGCTCAAATCCGGGTCCATGAATGAGATGTTTTTCTTTTAAAATCTTTTCAACATAATGTGATAGTCAGAAATGAGAATCAAGCCATGTAAGAAGTTTGTTAAAATGGGAAATAGACTGACAGGTTCATGCTGTATTTCCCTGTGCTCTCTGCCATCTGGTGGATCTCAGATGACACTGAGAATGGTAAGTGGTGATAGCTAAAGATGCCCCAGCTCAGCCCTGCCCACCCCAAGCTACTACTTTAAAAATGTATATATAGCATAGAGCATAGTAAACTAATAGCAAAGCAGAATCCCATTATGTATTATTAAAAATTTCAGGACTACCAATTATCCTTGCATCCATAACTCAAATCTTCCATGGATTTCACTTTTCTCTGATGTCAAGTGAGTAACATCCTATTACACACATGTACCAACAGAGTCCTGAAACAGAATGCCTCTGAGGTACTCCCCATCCATAGAATCATTGTTACAATGATAGAGGACATGACAGTTTATAATCTCACCTCAGTTACCTGAAGGGAAAAAAATTAGTGACTACAACATCTGATGTTCTATTTTTATGTGGCATATACGAAATGAAGAGGTTATTGAGTGTAATCTCCTTTAAGTCAATTGATTCTATGTTTATCACATATGCAAAATGTCTTCATGGCAACATCTAGTCGAGTGTTTGACCAAACAACTAGAGAAATTGGCCTGGCCAAATTGGCACAGGAAATTTAACCATCACATAACTATTGAGAACTTTCAAGCGACCGTTAGAGTACTCAGTCTGCACATCCTCCCAATGTCTGGTATCTATTGAAAAAGACTTTTGAGTTGCCCTCTGCACAGCTTCCCCAACCCAAGCACCCTGCCTCTCAATTTCCTGCCACATCAGTAGCCCCACTCTCCAATAGCTGCCTCCTCAGCTCAGTGACACATCTGTGATTTGCTTGGTCTCCACCTCCTAGCATCGTGGTCGGAAAGTGTCCTAGGCAGATAGTTGGGATAAATGTGGGAATCACCTTGTTTGTTTTCCTTTTCTCGGGGATCATGGACTTGTTCTATATATTGTCCAATGTCTGGTAACAGTTGGCTCATATATTGTGACCAGTTATATAGTTGTTTATAGTAGTAAGGCAAGTCCTGTGCCAGTTACTCTGTAATAGTCAGAAGCAGAACTCAAGAGTCGTATAATTAGTTATTAGTCATCTATGTTAATAATGCTCTAATACCTCCTTTGCAATGAAGCATAAATTATACTGTAGTGGTTCTCGGTCATATTTTCATTAAAAATAAAATGAATAAAAATGTATACATCATTTTAAGATTTTCCAACCTATTTGACATTTTCAATTCACTAAAAAGTCATAATTGATTTGAAGATAGGCATTTCTATTATGACTACCCCAACATAACATAAACTCAAGTGAATTACCGAAAGCTTGAGGATTATTCAATATTATAGGTCTTCTTAGAAATAGTTATCAAAAGAATGAGTTAGTAAGATAATCAATAATAAGAATTTATGCTGCAAATAACATTGTGGTAACAGCTACAGATAATGTTATGTCTTCAAAAATTTACAGTGTTTCAACAAATGGTGCAGAAACAATGGACATCTACATGCAAAATAATGAATCTTGACACAGACCTTACACTCTTCACAAAAATTAACTCAAAATGGACCATAGAACTAAATATAAAAACAAAATTATAAAACTAGAAGATAGGGCGACTGGTTGCTCAGTGGTTAGAGCGCAGTGCTCATAACACCAACGTTGCCAGTTCGATTCCCACATGGGCCAGTGAGCTGCGCCCTCCACAACTAGATTGAAAACAATGACTTGGCTTGGAGCTGATGGGTCCTGGAAAAACACACTGTTCCCCAATTTAAAAAAAAAAAAATGAACTAGAAGATAACAGAGGAGAAAACCTAGATGATCTTGGGTATGACAAAGGCATTTATATATATATAACACCAAAGGCATTATACTCGTACATGAAATAAATAATTGATAAGCTGGATCTCACTGAAATTAAAAACTTTTGCTCTGTGAAAAACAATGTCAAGAGAATGAGAAGACAAGCCACACATTTAGAGAAAAGACCAACTGATAAAGGACTGTTATCCAAAATATACAAAGAACTCTTAAAATTCAATGCTAAGAAAACAAACAACCCAATTAAAAAGTGGGCCAAATACCTTAATAAACACCTCACCAAAGAAGATATATACAGATGGCAAATAAGCATTTGAAAAAAATGATCCATATCATGTGTCATTTGGAAAACAAATTAAAACAACAACGAGATACCACTACACACCTATTAGAATGGCTAACATCTGGAACACTGACTACATCAAATACTGGTGAGGATGTGGAGCTCATTCATTGCTGGTGGGAATGAAAATGGTACAGACACTTTGGAAAAAATGGTCCATCTACTTTGGAAGTTTGGCAGTTTCTTGTAAAATTAAACAAACATATTTTACCATGTGATCTAACAGTTGTGCATTTGGTATTTACCCAAAGAAGTTGAAAAGTTATGTCCATATGAAAACTAGTATATAGATATTTATAGCAACTTTTTAAAAAATTTATTTTGCATGCTTTAATTTCAGAACAAAACAAAAACAAACAAAAAAGCAGTTTTATTTGTAATTGCTAAAACTTGGGAGCAACCAAGATGACTTTCATTTATTTATCCTTGAGTGAATAGATAAATAAGCTGTGGTACATCCAGATAATGGAATATTATTCAGAGCCAAAAAGAAATGACCTATCAAGTCATGAAAAGAACTGGAAGAATCTTAAAAGTATATTACTAAGTGAAAGAAGCCAATCTGAAAGGGGTATATACTGTATGATTCCAACTAAATGACATTCTGAAGAGGCAAACTGTGGAAATGGTAAAAAAATCAGTGGTTGCCAAAGTTTGGGGATGAGGGAGGGATGAATAGACAAAGCACAGAGAATCTCTGTACCTTCCTCTCAATTTTGATTGGAATATAAAACTGCTCTGAAAAAACAGTCTTAAAAAAAGTTTAGAGTGTAGGTAAGAGCCAGGAAATTCAACTTTGCTAAGTGCTATACTTAATTTTATAAAACATTCTACATCAAGCAAACACCATGCCATGTGCTTTTAGTACAACCAAATGTCTTAGAAACGTAATGTTTGCTCGCAGGAGCAGATGAGTATCATTTTTCATAAATGGAAAAAGTTCTGATAGGTTATATGAGTTCAATTTTAGCAAGCATTCAAGTAAAACAGAATTTAGCAAATCATGGGGTTAATTTGTTTAAGCATGGCAAAACAACAACAACAAAAATTGATCATTTAATCCCTTCAAATTCAATTATGAACCATTCCAGTCTCTCTTTGAAGGAGTACCATAGGCCCTTTACACTGATCTTCAAATGAGTTCTATGTAATTAAGCCAGGATGTGAATTAAAAGGAAAGTGAAAAAAGGTGGGTGTAGGGATGGAAGCTGTATATTGAGACCCAAGCGAGCATGTTATTTTTATTTACAACGGGATTTATGGATTTATTAATTTATTTGAAAATCTTTAAGTCCTTACTATTTGCTAGAAACAGGGCAGATTAGTGATCTAATGGTGATGAAGTATACACGATCAGTTGTGATGAGCAAGAGTATCCAGGACCTAGAACTGGACATCCCATCACTTACATTGCAGTTGAACCAGAACCTTCCGAGCCAAGTTTTCTGGATTGTACCAGGACAGGAATGGGGAAAAGGGCAATTTACAACTTTTGAAGATCCCATAGGGATGAAAAAGATATAGGATAATAGCTAAAGTCCAATTATCACCTGGATAGAGAACTGAGAGAATCAACCTAGCAGTTGCCAGTGAGAAGGGCAGAAGTGGAGGAATGGCTAATGTACAGCTGTCTCAGAATCTTGGTATGATGTTAATAATGCATGATTTGCTCTCCTTTGCTGGGCTAAGCTCATGCCCCTAAAAATAGTAAAACAAAGCAATTAAAGGTGGAAGCTCATAAGGAAAAGTCTTGGTCCTACTAATCTAGTAGGCAAAACACTGTATCAAGAGCCTCAATATCTAAAACAGCGCAGTCAATAGGTAGTGGTCCAGAACCACCATTTATGTCAAGGACTTGTAAACCAAAGCAGAGGAATTTTCCAAAATGCACCTGGGGATTGATGACAAGGACTCCAGGGGTAATCCAGAGTTGTAGGCTGTCGCTATTGAGGAAATCTCTCTTTGGGGAGCAGGACCCCAAATAAGAGTGAATTTTCAGGAGCAGACTTCAGGCATTGAAGGGATTTCTACAGTGGACACAGTTTCAAAACTAATACTCAAACATAAGAACAAGAATATTGTTGTAAGAATAGAAATTCAAGGTAGCGTCTAAGCCTTAGAATCCCAGTTTACAGAACCAGGCTTCAAGGTCAAAGCTGGGTCTCTGAGCTCCAAGCGAGAACCTTGTAAATACCTCTACCTGTAGGTAAGAATTTGTACTAGAGACGAGATTGTCAAGCTGGTAAATGGTCAAATTCAGAGACAAAAAACTAGCTGAGCCTGTCAAAGGATCCTCTTTACCAATTTGGAATTGGTGTTTTAAGATAACTATCGGATTATATGACCTAAACATTAATAAATTTTATCAGAATATCTTTGTTTCATATCACTGAGGCTTTCCTCTTTACAGTACATCCAACAGTATAAGTTTTAAACATGGACATTTATTAAGGATGATTTTCCAATGAAAGACTTTCAAATTTGTGATATCTACTATTACAGATCATCAGCTTTTAAAAAACATTATGATAAAATTCAGTTAACCATTTTTAGCTCTACTGTTTTAAGGCCATAAAGAAGAGTAACATTTCCCCAAATAAGAACAAAGGGTGTGCTGACACCAGAAACTTGTGCCTCTACTTCACCCAGTGTAATTTCTTCCGTTATAATGTCTTCTCCATCCGTCCCTATTTATCCTGCTCCAATTTAGTGAATACAATTAAGTTCTTCCTCTTTACTGTTATCCCTAAATTCCTATTTACCTAGTTTAGAACACTTATTTCAGAATAAAAAATATTAATAATAATCAGTGTTATTATGTCAAGCTCTCCCTAGAATGGAAAAGACAGCCTTGGTCATATTTTTGCATTCTCAAGTGCTATAACTGTGCCTGGCACACAGTAGTTATGCAAGAGTGTTTGTCAAACAAATCAATGACTGAATAAATAAATATTAATTTATTCTTTAATTTGTCTAAAGAACTGGAGCATACTACTGAAACAGAAAGTAGACTATGAACTTATGTGTTCCTTGAGCATTTTGTTGCCTTTGAATACTTTCCTTTACTCGTAAATTTCCTTCACCCTTCTTATCACCAATGACTCCAGCGGAAATATCATTACTTGGAGAACAGCCAACTGATACTAACATTATTCCTTCTCGAAGGAAGAAACTTCTTTATATCTGTAAGAATTTTACCCTGCACCTTTGTTGTGAAAATTTTGTCATGCATTTCGGGGAAATCTTGCTATATTATATAAGACTATAAAGAAAGAAATGAAGAGAATCTACCAGTCTCAACTTTTGCAAACTACAGATTTCAGTTTCAAAGCAAAAACTGACAGATTAAGTTCTCAAGTCATGAGTTTTACTTGGAAGAAAAACAACACTCAGAACTTGTTTGCATCTGATGGCTCAGTTTTATAAATGGAAAAGCTGTAAGCTTGTGCACAGAACTCCGTCTGGGCCTGGCATCTGTGCTCATACACTGCACCCTGAAAGGGGTGAAGAGTTTTCTACCTGTATCTGTTTTATGAAACGTGGTACTGCCTGCTAACATGTGAATAAAACCCTCAGCCAGAACCCTCTAATCCTGTGTTGTTTGGGACAATTTACTCTCCGGCAATTATTCATGTAATCTTTGTAATATTAGTCCCTTTCTGCACAAGATGGTAGCTCACAATGATCCACCTCTTCCGTGATATCTCCTGATTCGTTTCTTTCCTTAGCAGCCGGTGCCTATGCTCTTCTTCATCTTACTGTATTTCGTTCTTGCATTCCCTTGTCCTTTCCCGAGCATAACTGTGAGCAAAGTGGATATAAGGTAATATTGGCAGGTGAGAAATCATGCTATCATCTCCCTCAGGAATTATACCATTTCACAACCTAAAAGGTTAAGATTGGGAAACCAGTCATTCCAAGTGACATCTTATGTAAAAGACACATCTAATTTTATCGTGTTGTTAAATCTTTATGCAGATGATTAAATCTGTGAATTTTTCCACTGCAGAACAGACACATTATAACCAGCCCCTACCATCCAAGTCTCTTAAAATTATACACATTCCGTATAGTGTGTACATTTCACACTTGCGCACGCGCGTGTGCACACACGCACACACACACACACACACACAGTCATTATGTTGGTACTTTACCCTTCCTTGGCAGACCTCTTACCCTGCAAACCATATCATTTCTGCTTTAGGATGGGCAAGTTGAGGTTAAGCCTAGACCTAAAACCAGCCATGGACAGCTTATTTACTTCCTTTCATCATTCTGAAAATCTAAGAAAAACAAATAAGTTCATTTAGGAGAAAGAGAGGACATTTTCTTATAAAAAAAAAAAGATATTTTTGTGGTTTTAAATTGGCAGTTCTAACCTATCTAATTGATCCTTCAAAAAACTCTGGGGTTGGTAGGTGAGTCACAGGTATAATTATATACCAATTTCCAAATTTAGAAAATGTGCCACAGGTTGGGAAACACACAGGGAGGTTAAGGAAATTGTTATGGCAGCAGGTAGCTACAGAATTAGGATGAAAGGGGTTTCAGAACACCATTTGTAGAGTCTAGAAATCTGTATTTTAGCAACTTTCCAGATGATCCTAACGTACAGCTAGATGTGGGAACCAGTAGGCAGCAACTGGTTTGTTCTGCTCATGAAACCTTGCAATAGAAGATACTACATGGTACATGTCAATTATAAATCAGGCTCTTTAGACTTTAGCGAGAGGCAGATGAATAGTTTGGCCACAAGGTCTCACTCACACAGTAGAATCACCAAGGGATAGCATTGCTAGATAGGTGAGTTGGCTTAGCACCTAATATTCTCCACTAAGTCAAACAAATATACAGTCTAAGTAAAAACAATATTATTGTGCAAAAGTACCTCATAGGACTAGTTTCCTGACCACTAGCCCCTCCATCCAACCCTTTACTAGGAGTCACACATCTCAGCAACAAATATATTAAAATTCTGAAGCTATCACAACCACCCACTCTATCCTTTCACTTTGGAGTAAATAAAATGAGAGGGATATCAACAATTGAGAAACTGTTCGAAAGACTGGGAAGGCTGCACTCCTCAGAATATAACTGCTGAATGTGTGCTTGAAAACATTGCACAGTCTCTAATTGTCGGTGCTTTATGTCCCTCAGATGTAGTTTGTTGATAGAATTCCCTAAATCTTCTGTAGCCTTAATTATTTGTTGTCTGTTAAATCTATTATTTCTAAGAGATATGTCTAAAGTCTTCCATTATTGTGGATATTTATTCAGTTTTCTTTGCCATAATTTCAAATTTTGCTTTATACAAGTATATCTTGAGGGTAGACTATTGAATGAGTGTACATGCTTTCAAGAATATTATGCTTTCTAGGCAATTTGTTTCATTTATGTAACAAGCTTCTCTGTGGCTGACAGTGTTTCTTCCTTAAAGTCTATTTTGATGATATTAATATTTCTTAGTAATTGCCTAGTTGGGGTTTTATTTATTTCCCTACTTTTGGTCTTTGTCATTATATTTTAAACGTGTATTTCATAAGTGATATAAAGCTGAATGTATTACAACCTAATTTTTACAATGATTGTTTTTAACTGGTGAGTTTAATTCATTCATTATTATAAATACTGAAATATTTAATTATTTTCATCTTATTTCATGCCACTGATTTCCTTTGCTTTTCTTCTCCTTTCTTGCCTTTCATTAAATTGATTAGGTTTTTCTGTCATTCTTTTTTCCTCTCTGCTAGATTTTAATTATACCTCCCACTTTTATTCTTTTAGTGGTTACATACATATTTCACTTCAGAAAATTCAAAAATTACTATTTTTTTTTATGTCTTAGGATTGACAATTTTTTTTAGAAAGAAAGTCAAGTATCTCCCTGGAAAAATAAATATAGCAAACTGTTGAATTTTCTGATAACTGAAAGTCCCAGTATACTGATATAGACAATAGTACTTTAGAATTGAGTCAACTATGTGCCTTTATTTTATGGTGATGAAAAAGAGAGTCCGAGATATCTTGGGGGCCTTCTGAGGAAAGGAAGGAAGGCATCAGGCCTCAAATTTTCAGCAAGTCTTCTTTGGGGACTCCCTGAAGACTATAGTTACTCTCCACCAACCTTAGGTTGGAGTTTTCTCTTCCTCATGTTCCAGGAAGGGGCAAACTGAGGGGGTACAAGTACTTTCCACAGGCTTCTTGTATATTCCTTATAGCCCCTGTTTGCGGGGCCGAAGGTGAACGGATGTGGCAGCTCAGCTGTGATTTCTGAGGCATGGACACACTTTTTGCTTGGGAAGTGTGACTTTTCACAAGTCCTCCAGTAGGTTTCCCCTCCCTATTGAGTAACTGGACTGGCTGTTCTCTTTGGAATTTTGTGTTATCTCCACATCCTCTGTTTCCTGGTTGTCCTCCAGCTGTTCATTAGCCTTGTGCACAATTTTCTCTTTCAGCTGTTTCTGACCTGCAGATGAGTCCATCAGCCTGTCCGGCCCCAGAAACTAGAGACAATACTGAGTACATTGATATCTCTGCTATTTCTGCCACAGCAGATTCTGAACAGAAACATGATGATATCTGGCCAGGCACTCTGTTCTCCATGGAGCACTGACCTCTGGGAAGGATTCTAACCAGCTGGGTTCTGTGCTGGCTATCTCTGCAAGGTTACAATAGTAATGAAGGAAGAAGTCAGAGTCGGGGATGTGGGACGGGGTTCAGAGTTATTACACAGACTTACTCAATGTGTTATTAGAATGCCTTCAGTGGCAGGAATAAAAATACCTATCTAAAACTGGTATAGGCAAGATGGGTATTTCATGATGCATGGGTTCAAAAAGTCCCAAATAGGGCTATTTTAAGTGATACTTAACTGAGTGCCTTGAATTGCATAAGAAATGCTCCGTTTTTTTTCTCCTTTCTAGCTCCACGCTTTCTGCTTTATTTTATTTGGGTAAAACCTTGCCTTATGACCCTGACAGGACTGCCAACAACTCTCTGAGCTATATCTTTATCATTTGTGTCCACAGTAGGAAAAGATGACCCTTGACTCAGTATTCCAAGGAAAAGTTCTGGAGCCCTTGAGGACTCCTGCCTGTACTGGTTCAGTCACTCTGAGCTACGGGACAAAATGCCCTGGTTGGTTTAGTCCAGCAGATGGTGCTCCCTGGAGCAGAACTGCAGTCCATTTCCCCAGAACGACATAGATCCAAATTTAGAGAATCAAAGAATGATGATCAGGAAAAAGTTGGTGCTGGTAGGCGCAGCAAAATGTCCATTATGCTTAAATATGCTTCTTAGTCTCTTAGCAACTATGAGATTTTTTTATTTCTGATTTTTTTTTTTTACCTCAACAAAGCATACCTTTGTGTAGATTCTCTGAGAAACTTATTAGCATGACTTTACTAAGTCAGTGCTCTTCCCCTTTAGCTGCCCCCGTACCTACTTCTCCAGAAAAAGGAATCATACCAGAAATAACATTAGATGACATTAAATGTGTACATTTTTTCATTGTCTGGAGCCATTATTTTAATCAGAGTCTTAATAGGGAAATACATATGCATAAAAGGCAAATATATGTGCACTGTCTATAATTTAAAGACTATAAGATGGTACCTTTGTTTTGTTTAGAATATGTCTTTGCTTTAGAGAAAATAGCTTTATTGTAGTTATACCTTGGTTATGCTTAATACTAAATATTGAAATAAAATGATGTGTCAAATCAGCTAATTGTTTCTACTTCTCCATTGTAGGCTTATAATTTTCTGGAGTATAGAATACTCTAGGAAATAATATCCAAGAGCATTCACTCTGTATTTGTACTAACTTTAAGTAGCATAGCCAATCTGGAGAGAGAGAGAGAGAGAGAGAGAGAGAGAGAGAGGCTTTTGTTTACTCCTTTATAGGTCTTATATTCTCAAAAGAAAGATCCATGTACTCAGCTCATACCAAACAGATAAATCTTACTAAAAAGTCATTTTAGGTCACTTAGTTGCCATGCAAGCCAAAATGCTATCACCAGAGTAAAACACATGCTGATCACTACCTTACTTTCACATGTGACACACAGTGAACTAGTAGATAGACCCTTTCTTGCAGAAAGCTGCCTGCAGTGATCGTGTTTCCCCGGAAATAAAACCGGGTCTTATATTAAGTTTTGCTCCAAAAGACGCATTTAGGGCTTAGGTTCAGGGGATGTCCTCCTAAAAAATCATGCTAGGGCTTATTTTCCGGTTACGTCTTATTTTCGGGGAAACATGGTAGATGATAGTCATACACTGCATGCCAACTGCAGAGGCTAGATGTACACAGTGGACAGGAGAAGGAAAACCCTACAACCCTACAGTTCAGACAATGGATGCTCAATAAATCTGACAGTTTTTTATCTATCCATCATTTCCATATGTGTATTGAAGTTCATTTGAGAAGACAGCAGGACAACGTGAATGAAGAGAGATGAATGGGAGTAAAACTGGCAAGCATTCATTCACTTGAGTTTACCCATGTCTCTGATGCTCGCGATTTCCAAGCAGTCTTGTACCTCAGCCGAGGCTGCCTGAGGCAGAGCTCAGGCCCTGAAGTACTTGAATGGAACACATTCTGTGTCCTGCAGGCCACAGTTCTCATTCAGCCTTCCCGCCTTATAAATCCTGTGTGTGTGTCATCACAGGAGTTCCAGCTTCCTGCTGGAGAAAGCCCTGGTGACCCAGGACTCACCAGCTCTCTGTTCTTGCCAGAGCTGCCGAGTCTGCAGCTTGGCCCAGGCTCAAAATTGTTAGTTCTTTGGACGATCGCAGGCCAAAGCCTCAGCTGCAGAGGAAATGTTAAGCAGCGTCTTTTCTCACAGATAAGATTTAATGAGTCCAGAGGATGTGTGATTAAAGGAAGTTCACAGGAAGTTGGGCTGGGGCTTTCTGATGATTGTTTAAATGGCGTTTACTTAGTCATTGAAGTCAAAAAATTAAACACATACAAAAGTAAAGGACAGCTATTTGATTCAAGTTATGAAGGCTAGTCCGTTGGGTTTGAGGTTGGAGGACTGAAGAAATAGTGGAGGGTAAAGGCTGAAGTGACCATAGAGGATCGTTACTCATAATTACCACAGATCCAAATTGATTATCAGTCTCTAATAAACTCATAATAGCTATTAGGTAATTGCTTGAAATTATGAAAACTGTAGCCAAAGGAAGCAAATTTTAGAAGAAAGCAATGCACCTTCTTTACATCCAGTAGAGAGTATGATGAGAAGCGGGAATTTAGGCTTAAGGAAATAAATTGCTAAAAAAGATTTAATCCCTTAAATAGACAACCCAATAAACACATCCTAGCAGGAATTTGAAAACCTAATGTCAGAAAGTTATGCAGTCAAACCTATGGAGGTTTTTACATGAATACATGTATCTGAGGACCAGAGACCATTTGATGTTTCCCTTAAGTTGGCTGTGTGGTTGCCAGCAACATAAAGGTCCAGCAACATAATCACAAAAACAATATTGAATGAGTGTAGACTCACTTCTCTCCCTGTGTTGTCATGGGCATGGTGTGGTGGGGGAAAGAGTGAATTGAGAGTCAGGAAACCTGGGAAATCTGGCAGGAAATCTGTGGTTGGAGTTGGCACTTTGGAATTTTAAGCCTTGAGAAAGCCACTTCTCCTGCCTGACAATCGTTTTGTTCCAACTGTCAAATAGAGAGTTTGAATTGGATGTTCTTTAGGAAATAGTCTAGCTCTAAATTTTACTAATTCCAACGGATTAAACCACAGCTAGTAATTATGTTGCAGTTTTATTTCATTGTTTAGAATAACTAGTCAAATTATCTGTATAGACACCAATTCTTACTAAACATTCTGAATGGTTAGTACCCTGAATAGGGACTTATTTCTGTAGAATGCAACTCTATCCTTTCCCACTGCTTGCATTTTCTGCCCTCTTGCCTTGGTTCTCATGGCTTTAGCAATGCTGTTTCTGCTAAATAAGTCTGTAGAAGAGACATGTTACTAACATATGCATCATAAGAAACATGTAATTGCCAAAATTCTCAAAGGTAAACTTTATGACTCCCATTTTATAGATGAAGAAACTGAGGCTAAGGAAACTGGCTTAAGGTCACGATGCTAATCAATGGAAAAGTGGAGGTTTAAACTCAGGAATCACTTCCTCAAAAAGTCTATGTCCTCTTCCAGAGACCAGCTGCCCCAGCTGTGACCTTAGGAAATAGGCTAGAAGACAGTTTTAAAATATTGTCATTCTCTGTATGCCTGAGCTTCACCCCGCTAAACCTATCCCCATGGCAGTGCAGGCTAACAGGGCTCAAGGATTTTGGTTAAATCACAGGCAAATTTGCCGTCAATCTACGGAGATTTGAGGAACAGTTGAGTCCCACACATTCCCTTGTTATTTTGCAAACTTGAAGTCTGAGATTTGAAATATCATTCAAACAACTCAATTTACTCAGCTGTCAATCTATTATTTGCTTGGAAATGCAATTTTTGTTCTCTTATTAGTTGCTTGTTTACTGATTTAAATCAGTTTGCACAGTAGCTAGGAAGCGTCTTATGGTGAAATTAACTGAAACCTGGAATCTGATTCTACTTTTCTTATATTCAGCGAACACTAGATTTGAAAAACACGTCTCTCAAGGTAAGGACCAGGTTACCAGGTGCTTGTGAAAAGAAAACTTCCTGGTTGTTTGTGAGTGAATCCAACTCTCTCAAGTCTCATGTGGTGGGGGAGGGAGATGAAGAAGAACAAAAGTGTTTATTATGGGGAAGAACTTCATTTCCTTTAGGCAGGACCACAGCAGAAGCTCTGTGTGACTTCCAGTTAGGAAAACTAATCTAGGAAGCTGCCTACCAACAGGTTTGTTTTCATGAATTTCACCCCATCCCCTTCCAAAAAAGATGCAACAAGGACTTGTATGTTAACTCCTTTAAAACATAATATGAAGGAAATGTCTAAATGCAGGAAAATAACAACACTCTCCAGGAAAGATAGAAACAAAGAAACAAATTGGATAATTGCCACTCGAACTTGCATCTCTATGATAACTGAACTCAATCCGTTGCACATCATTAAAACCAACCAACCAACCAAACAAACAAACAAACACAAAGAAGCAAACAAAACCCCTGCATTTTCCTAAAAAAAAAAAAGTTTCAGTTCATTTAACAGGATACATTTTCAGTCCTAAGAGAAACTATAGCTTAAAAATATAAATCCGTAGCACATGTATGTGGGTGAAAATTAAACAGACAAACGTGTCCTGGGAGAAAGGCACGGTGCCTGATCCCGTTAAATGGTTGCATTCACTCATTGTACTAGTGGATATTGTTCCAATATTGCCCAGGACTTAGGAGGACGGCTAACATCACTGTCCTCTTCCTCGCTTGGAGGCAGGATCCCCATTCAGTTAGTTGCCTCATCTGTGGGATGTAATGATTCCCCCAGCCCAGGGCTGCTGAAGGCCCACATTTCACTGCTCCCGCCAATGGACACCAGCGTACCAAGAGGAAGGCATCACAAGGACGGGGATTATTTTATATTTAGGGCAACTCCTGGCATGAAAAAATAGGCTCTTTATGTGTTGACTACACCTTAGAAAGACACTTGCAGGCTGTGCTAGGGCTTCCCTGTAGCTAAACTCCTGCTTTTCTGGGCAGGTTCCAAGAGACCTTTCACAGTCCTATGCCAAGAACCTGTTGAGAATGATACATCAGGGGCATCTGCCCTATGCAAGTTATCCCAGGCATCGTCATTAAGGGGTAGGTCTGCAGTGACTAGGACAGCTTATTGCATAGAGACAAAGATTGCTGCACGTTAAAGTTCCAACACAAATAAAACCACACGTATGCACACTGTTCAGGGTTATCTATCATCTATCTCTATCTATCTATCTATCTATCTATCTATCTATCTATCTATCTATCTATCTCTATCATCTATCTTCTGACAATTAAGTTTGTGAACTCATCCTAGAAAAAAGTGCTATATACCTAATTGCTGAATATCACTACAGTCACCTTCGAAGTACTCCCCATGATAGATATATATATAGATAGATAGATATAGATATAGATATAGATATAGATATATAGATATATATATAGATATATAGATATAGATAGATAGATATATCAGGAGTGCCAAAAAATGTAGACAAGTGGACACTTTGTTCAACATTGCTCAAGCAGTAGTTTGCCATAATCAGAAGTGCCTAGACACTGATGGTAACCACTTTGAGCAACCCTTGTAATTGCAGAAGTCAAATGTGACTTGTATTCATCTTTTGTTATTGGTATACATTGAGTATTACACTTTTAATATAGTTTTCCTTTCTTAAAATGTGTATACATGTTTTTTTGCACCCACACATACATTATCATTTCATTCATAAAGGCACAAAATACAAAATACACTTAAAGTTCATGGTTAACAACATAATTTATATTGTAGATATGTCTACATTTAAAATAGTTTTTATTTTTGAAATTTTGTTATCTGCTTATGAAACCTCAGTTGATATAAGTGTTTGATGTCAGCTCTGCCATTTTCTGCTGCTTCCCTATTCCCAGGCTTGCATTATCAGTCTTCTCTTAAATTCTCATTTATCTGTTTGTGATGATTAATTTAGTTACTATACTATTAATTTTAGTTACTATAATATTATATACTATATAATATTACCTGTAAACACACTTAATGGGGCTCAAGTAAACTGCACTATGTCCCAACATGCAGAACACAAAAGAATAATTAACCTGGGTAGTTAGGGAATAGCATGTTTTAAGCTTTTAAAAGTTATTTACAGTTTACCAGAAATGTTTTCCTTCTGTCCCCTAAGCTCACTACTAACTGATATTGACCAAAATTCTGGATGCTATTTTCATTGTAGAATCATAGATTTAAGGCTGGAATGAATCTTAGAAATGATGAAACTGGATTAATTGACTTTATCAAAATCACACCAATTGAGCCAGGTTTAACAATATAGGACTTAGTGTAAGAAGATCTCAACATGATCTAGATGACTATTCTTCTTCACTAAATCTCTGATGTTAATGTCCTTACACAGATGACCCTTTCACTAAAAATTAAATACCAAAATATATTTCAGACTCTTTGGGAACTCTAGTTGGTCATTGGATATGGTAATTTTCCTTCAATGGATATTTGAAAATATTTTTCTGTTTGTATTATTATTTTTAATTTTAATAAGCCAATGTCACTATTAAACAAAAAAACAAACAACCTGAAAGCAAAGTTAGTTTGGGCAGCAAGCAGAAAAGTAAGGCTACTTTGAGTTATACATGGACTTCTTGATTTTTTAAAATCAATTTAAAGAAAAATTCTTCAGCTCCCATTAGATGACTTTTACAAGGTCATTGCATATGGATGAGTCATCACACTGCTACTGGAAAATGACTTTAGGAATAAGCCATACAGAGGTTTGAAAGAGCCTTGTTTCTCACTGTGACAGTTATGCAAGTGGAAAGAATAGCCTTGAATCCAAAGAAATAGCATGAGCCCTCGTTTAACTATATAGTTTTGTATTGATATTATTTATTTGCTTCCTGGCAAAGAGATTTCATAAATTGAATGGTTTTTGTGTATAATCAGTCCATGGAAAATATAGATACCTTTATCGAGGATAAAAGCTAATATAGAGGCCTTTTTGAATAGTTTAACTTTTTTTTAAGTTTTTCTTTTTGTTTCATATATATGTATAGATAGATAGATAGATAGATAGATAGATAGATAGATAGATAGATATTTATTGGGGTGACAATTGTTAGTAAAATTACATAGATTTCAGGTGTACAATTCTGTATTACATCATCTATAAATCCCGTTGTGTGTTCACCACCCAGAGTCAGTTCTCCTTCCATCACCATATATTTGATCCCCCTTACCCTCATATCCCACCCCCCCACCCCCCTTACCCTCTGGTAACCACTAAACTATTGTCTGTGTCTATGAGTTTTGTTTTGTTTTGTTTCTCATTTGTTTGTCTTGTTCTTTTGTTGTTTTGGGTTTATATACCACATATCAGTGAAATCATATGGGTCTCTGCTTTTTCTGTCTGACTTATTTCGCTTAGCATCGTACTCTCAAGATCCATCCATGTTGTCACAAATGTTCCTATATCATCTTTTCTTACCGCCGAACAGTATTCCATTCTGTATATATACCACAACTTCTTTATCCATTCATCTATTCAAGGACATTTTGGTTGTTTCCATGTCTTGGCCACCGTAAACAAAGCTGCAATGAACATTGGAGCACATGTGTCTTTATGCATAAATGTTTTCAGATTTTTTTGGTAGATACCCAGGAGAGGAATTGCTGGGTCATATGGTAATTTTTTGATTAAATTAAATAATAAATTCATATTACAATAAAATTAAATTACATTTAAAAAACTCACTAAATGTTTACTAGTTTTATATCTGATCCCTGTCCTTATGGAACTTGCAATCCAGTCCTGAAGGTAAACAAGTAAACAAACATAAAATATGTGACTTGTAAATATAACTTGTGTGATAGAAAAGAATAGGGCATGAGGAAGCATAATGCGGCAGGGGACTTTTGCCTGGGTGGTCAGCAAAAACTGAAGTTTTGCTTTTATTTTGGGTACAATAAGAATGTCAACTCAAGAAAAACCTGGAGAATCTGCTCCCCTACTCTGCCCTCTCTTCCTTGTCACCTAGAGGGAGTGAAGAAGCATTCCACCCTGAAGAGAACTTCTGCCAGATGTGTACACACACACACACACACACACACACACACACACACACATTAAGTCCCCCTCAAATGAGTTTACCATCTGTCCCTGCCCCTCACTTGCACTCTGGAAACACCCTTCTATTATAAATATGCACGCAGGCCATTGCAGGAGGAAGAAAAATGTGAAAATTCAGTTTTTGTACCTATCAATTATGAGGTGCTGAAATTTTTTTTTACAAGTTAAAAGTACAACAATGAGGTAAAAATTTGTTCAAGAGTTTTCTAAGGAAACAAATCAGATCCTTATCACAGAAGCAGATTAATACATTATAGAGTCAGAATGGATTTAGAAATATTTTCTTCCAGCCACCTCTTCTTACAAAGACAGAAATTGAACACATTTGTTGAAGATTATAGAGGTAATTAGTTGCAGGGTCTGGATAAATCAGATCAGTTTTAGATGATACATTCACTTGAAAGAAGACATATATTTATGTGTCAAATTACTTAATAAAGTTTCAGTGGTTGATGTAAGTTGAATTGCTAAAGTATATTTATATGGTATGTTTAAATGTCAATTAAATATATTTTAAAAATTGAATGTATTTTTTAAATGTCTAACTGCTTATTCATTCCTTACTAATAGATAATCTGGTACTTTCTATCCACACACTAAACACTGATAAGAAAGCTTTAATTTAAGCAAAGATTCCTTTACTTACCTGAGTGCTGTATGCCATAGAACTTAGAAATGTGTCCGGTTTCCTCAACACCAACTTTAAGCAATAACCTTCAATAAGGTTTAAAAAAGTTAAACTATTCAGATGTCATCAAAATGGTGGCTGAGGTGAGCCTCTGTAAAGCTCCCCTGGAATTTACAACTAATGGAACAACAATAACTCCACAAAGGACTCCCTGCACAGCAGACAGGCAAGACGAAGAGGCCCACTACTGAATTCACCTAAAGGTGGGCGAATCACGCAAGCAGGGGAAGAGGGAAGGAAGAAGTGCGGAGACGGAGCCGTGTGGGCACAGGACTCAGACCTAGCTCAGTGCTCTGAGCTCCCTGCTTCCCGGAACTACCACAGCTGCGGGAGAGGGAAGAACTCGGACTGCTAGGGCTCCGCCAGGGCTCCACAGGGCTGAGGGGACAGCATATAAAACGGCTGAACCCAACGCTCATGGTAGAGACCTCGGAGAAGAGACTGAGGGAAGAAGGCTGAAAACCATGGTTTAAGCCCTCACTGCTGAACAGAGAATGGAAGCTTTAGGCACTGAGACTAGCCGCCCCCTCTCTATCCTCCCAGAGCTTCCTGGCCCCCACCTGCTCGGTGCTAGAAATGGAACAGTAGCAGTGCCAGATCAAAAGAACAGAATATTTGCTATTCTGAGAACTGTGGACCGCAGACACAGATTCGCAGCCCAACTAGTTCCGGCAAACGGGAGGGAGCTGGGGAAGCAGGACCGGCTGTGCTGGTGGTTGCCGCCATTGCTCTGGGCCACCTCTCACAACTCAACCGACTCCTGGCCCCACCTATCTGGGCGGATCCCTGCAGGAGTAAACAGAACTGCTGAAACATACGGGCTCTGAATCTGGTGCAGGAAGAGCTTTGGAACTTCAAAAGCTCTCCGCATACCCACACGGACACTATGCCCTGTGACCCAGGTGAACTATTAACAGAGGAGAAGCCCACTCCCAGGGAATTCCCCCATTGTGTGAGAAGCTGGAATAGTGCAGAGAAAACATAGCACTACCGTGTGAGAGAGAAAAAAAGGCTGCAGTCGGAGAGAAAAATAAAACATTCTACCAACAAGTACTGGAAAACAAAAGAAAGACCTCTTCCTATCAACCTGTTGCAGAAGCCACTCCTGTAGATGTCTAGGAAAAGAAATAATAAATCAGTAATTGCCATGAATAACCAAGGCAACAAGACAGCTCAGAAGGAAAGTGAAAAGTCTCCAGAAAAGGAACTTAAAGATATGGAAATATGTGGCTTAAATGACAGAAAATTCAAGATTGCAGTTCTGAAAAAACTCAACAAGATGCAAGAAAACACAGAAAGGCAGTTTAATGAACTCAGAAACACAATCAAAGAACAACATGAGCATTTTACGAAAGAGATTTAAATTTTAAAACAGAACCAAACAGAATTTCTGGAGATTAAGAACTCAATAGAAGAACTTAAGAATGAAATAGCCAGCTTAGGTAGTAGAGTTGACCAGATAGAGAAAAGAATCAGTGACATTGAAGATAGAAACCTGGAAATTACACAGATGGAAGAAGAAAGAGATTTGAGACTTAAAAGAAATGAAAGAACTCTACAAGAACTTTCTGACTCCATCAGAAAGAGCAATATAAGAATAATGGGCATACCAGAAGGAGAAGAAAGAGAGAAGGGAACAGAGAATATATTCAAACAAATTGTCAATGAGAACTTCCCAAACTTGTGGACAGAACTGGATCCTCGAATCCAAGAAGCAAATAGAACACCTAATTACCTCAATCCCAAAAGGCCTTCTCTAAGGCACATTGTATTGAAGCTGTCTAAAATCAACGACAAAGAAAGAATCCTCAAGGAAGCCAGGGAAAAGAAGACAGTAACCTACAAAGGAAAGCCCATTAGATTATTATCAGATTTTTCAGCAGAAACTCTACAAGCCAGGAGGGAGTGGAACCAAATATTCAAATTATTGAAAGGGAGAAATTATGAGTCAAGAATAATATATCCAGCAAAGATATCTTTTAGATATGAAGGAGAATAAAGACCTTTCCAGACATACAGATGCTGAGGGAATTTTCTAATACACGACCTGCACTACAAGAAATACTAAAGGAGGCTATTCGACCATCATCCAAAAAATCTGAAAACATTTATGCATAAAGACACATGTGCTCCAATGTTCATTGCAGCTTTGTTTACGGTGGCCAAGACATGGAAACAACCAAAATGTCCTTGAATAGATGAATGGATAAAGAAGTTGTGGTATATATACAGAATGGAATACTGTTCGGCGGTAAGAAAAGATGATATAGGAACATTTGTGACAACATGGATGGATCTTGAGAGTACGATGCTAAGCGAAATAAGTCAGACAGAAAAAGCAGAGACCCATATGATTTCACTGATATGTGGTATATAAACCCAAAACAACAAAAGAACAAGACAAACAAATGAGAAACAAAACAAAACAAAACTCATAGACACAGACAATAGTTTAGTGGTTACCAGAGGGTAAGGGGGGTGGGGGGTGGGGGTGGGAGATGAGGGTAAGGAGGATCAAATATATGGTGATGGAAGGAGAACTGACTCTGGGTGGTGAACACACAATGGGATTTATAGATGATGTAATACAGAATTGTACACCTGAAATCTATGTAATTTTACTAACAATTGTCACCCCAATAAATATCTATCTATCTATCTATCTATCTATCTATCTATCTATCTATACATATATATGAAACAAAAAGAAAAACTTAAAAAAAAGTTAAACTATTCAAAAAGGCCTCTATATTAGCTTTTATCCTCGATAAAGGTATCTATATTTTCCATGGACTGATTATACACAAAAACCATTCAATTTATGAAATAAATTGCTTAAAAATGCTCTAAGGATGGCAATAAATAAATAACCCCTCATTAGGAAATAAAAGGACAAATAAACTAGGGAAAAAAACATTTACGACCTAACTCAAATGATTAATAACCCTAATATAAAAACAACTTCTAGATATAGGAAAGGAGATATTTTTATCCCCAAAGAAAAAAGGTCTGGATAGATAAACAGATAGTTTACCAAGAAAAGAAATACAAATGGCTGTTAACCATATGAAAATATGGTCAACCTTACTAATAAGAGATGATTAAAATTAAAACTACATTGAGAAACCATTTTTCATCTATCAGGTTGGCAAAATTGTACATGTGGGGGAATAGGCACTTTTGAAAATTGTTGCTGGCAATGTAAATAATAAAATCCCTATGAAAGGGAATTTGATACTGTCTTTCAAAAGTACATATGCATTTATCTTTTGACAAGCAATCCCATTTCTAAGAACCCTTCCAAAGTACTGTGGCAAAAATACAAAATGGTGTATTTATAAAGCTTTTCATAGCAGCTTTGTTTGCAATAGCAACAGACTAGAAACTACTCAAATGACCATTTGCTTCCTAGGGTGGCCACAACAAATTACCACAAAGTGGGTGACTTAAAACAATAGAAACTTACTGTGTCACAGTTCCAAAGTCTAGAAGTCTGAAATCAAGGCATCGGCAGGGCCATGCTCCCTCTGAAACCTGTAGGGAGGAATCCTTTGCCTCTTCAGGCATCTGGTATTTTCCAGCAATCCTTGGTGTTTCTTGGCTTGTAGATGCATCCACTCCAATCTCTACCTCCATTACCACATGACTATCTTCTCCCTCTGTCTCTCTTCTTTTCTTATAAGGACACTGGTCATTAGATTAGGGTCCACCTAATGTATGAATATAACCCCATTTTAACTTGATGACATCTGCAAAGACCCTACTTGTAAACAAAGTTGCATTCACAGGTACCAAGGGTTAGGACTTGAACATATCTTTTTTTGTGAGACACAATTCAACCCATAACAGTAGTGGATACATTTAATAAACTATGGTATATCAACACAATGGAAGTCTATGTAACCATCATAAGTATGATTAATATATCTATACACTACTATTGTGTAATTTCTGGAATATATTGTTAAGTATAAAAAGCACAATGAAGAAAAGTATGTATAGTATGCTACTATTTAATTATGCCAGGATACACTTATGTGTTTAAGTTACAAAATAATAATAATGTTACCTAAATAGTGAGGGAGTAATATGGAAGAAACAGAAATAGAAGTTAAACTTCCATGGATATCATTTGCTTTGGAGGTTTGATTTCAGAATCATGTAAACATTTTACATAATTACAAAAAAGTTAAAATCTAAAAAGCAAACCCTAAACCTCCAAAGGAAAATGAAATAAAAATGAATTTGCGTTTCTAGTTGATGGAACTGATGTAGGAAATATTGTAAATGAGTATAAAACATAGTAATTTGAAAGTACATCCCTCAACACAAAGAGATTGTAAAAACAATTTTAAACTGTTTTTTAACAATCATATTGTTAGTAGTAGTATTAAGCCTGTTACGTGTGTCACATATAATAAAGAAATAAAGCAATTGAGTAACTGTGCTGGTGTCATTGAAAACCAGGATTTTATCTGGGGGACAGTTAATACAAAATAAGATTATGGTTAAGTAAGAATACTATAGTTATTCATTTCAATTGGATGTAGGATGATGATGATACTGTGGTTATATTTAAAAGAGGGACTCTCGGGACAAACACTGAAATACCATAGATGAAATAATATCATGTCTGGAATTTGTTTCAAAATAATCAGGAAGGGAAAAGTGGAAAATGAGTGGAGGTATAAAAGAAACGAATTGATCACGAGCAGATAAATGTTGAGCTGGGTTATGGGTATGTGGAGAATTGATTATACCATTGTGTCTACTTTTGTATTATATTTGAAATTTTCCATAATATATTTTCTATATATACTATATTCATGATATATATATATGATAAATCTATATGGTATAAATATGCATTGCATATGTTAATATATATTCTATACATTTATATATTCATACATACACGTCAGTACATATACCTAGTAAGGACAATAAAAATGTGTAAGCTTTCAGTTGACCCATTATCCCTGTCATTTAACTCATTGGTTTTGAATTTGCATTGCTTATTGAGCAATCACCACCTTGCCCTATGGGCAGCAATGTCAATTAGTCATCAAACTAAGCACACCTTCCCTCTGGGACACTTGCCTACATATATGGGAATTCCATAGGAAAACAATAGAAACTCTAGTGGTTCCCAGGTTTCTATTTAATTTTTTCAGCTCCAAGCACTCCAGATTTCCTGATTCCCAGCCTAATGTAGGTATGGCAATCACAGTAGTGTGTGGATTGTGGGTGTTGTCTTACTGAATGTGTGCACTAGCATTGGAACATGTCACCATTGAGACCCATTTCTTTCCCAGGCAACACCAGATGCCTTCTAGATTTGATCTAATTAAATGTGTTTCTTTACTCTGATCTTTTGCTCATCAAATTAATTTGTTCATAAGTGATACATTTCAATGACTCTAAAGTGTGATGATGAATAAGATAAATCACCCACCTCTGGGAAGGAATCAGTAAGGATTTGGAAAAAGAAACTGGGATTGGGGGTGACTGCAGTGAAAGCCCCTCCATGAGAAATATAAGGCCAGAAATATAGAGGCTCCATCCTCAGACTTCCGTAAACGTTTTCACCTCTTCTCTTAAGGGTCAATACTTTGGTAATTACTGAGTCCCCTTTTTCCTTGTCTTCAAGTTACACTCTTATATTCTTATTTTGTTTTATATATATATATGCACATTTATTCATGGCAGGGTCTAGTGTTGATAAACTTTAGTAGAATGGATGTATTTGTTCTGCTTTGACTTATTTATAAAGGACAGATTCCTGTTAGTAGTTCTCTGTCTTCCAGAGAATTCTCCACTCAGGTTTCTTATCCCATTCTAGATTTCCTACTTGAGTGCTTCAAAACAAGGCTCTTGGGAGAAAAGAAAAAAATTTCAATCATTTTTGGCTGTCTTCCTTCAAGTCCTTTCACTTGTATAACTTTTTCAAGAAGTGTTAACACTAAGAATATTATTTTTTTTATAGTGAGTCTAGGATGCTATGTTATTGTCAGGATCCTCACCAAGACAGTCTCTTGACCAGAGATAAGAAGGTCAATGGAATGTGCTAGAAATCAAAAGTAGGCCATTGGTATCATGGACGACCAGCTAAGATTTAAATTTAAAATAAATGTTTTGTATTTTTATATATACGCCTAACAATTTACATTCTTTGCAGTTAAAATATTAAAATTCTGGATTAGATTACTTCTGACGCTGATTTGAGCTTACCCCATGATCCAATGAGTAAAACAAAGGCTGGCCAAGAACCCCTCAAAAACTACCTCTACCTATAAGGTCCTCAGGTCTAAAATAAAATGGAGAGTAGGAAGTGCTGAGTTGATCATGCTCCCTCTGATGGCAGAAACCCCGTTTGGCTTGTTCCCATCTTATAATCTCCCTCTTCTATTATTATTAAATGCATTAACTGCTTCCCTCAAACTTTTTATGCTCAAAACTCAATATGCTTAACAAATGCCTGGGTCTGACTTCCTCTTTTCTTGGAAATGTCTCAGAATTGCTGGTGCTCTCAGTGTGAGAAGGATTTAAGAAGCCTTTGGACAAGGTTTAAGCTTGGTTGGAGCTGGGACCAGTAGTGAGCACTTATCATCGACAATCCAAGGTGACCTACCCATTAGGTATATCATCTGGCCACTAGATTTGCCAATATGTAAAATGAGACTAAGTTAAGGCACGATTTGTTTGTCCTGCCCACTGCTGCGCTAGTGAGAAGCAGTGCACTGGCTTCAGGAAGTGGGTCCTGACACCAAAGGGTGGGGAAGACCCTGGAATGGGCTCATTCTTCTGTTCTCCTATCTGCAAAGGGAGGCAAGATCATTTACTCTCTTGCAGTGCAGGGCAGAAGTTGCATTTCAAAAAAGAGGAGGGTGGGTCACTCTACGGAGACTGACCACAAAGCCTAATAATTGCTACAAATGTAGAAGTAGGGACCACAAAGCACATTTCTCTTGATGTCCAGGAGGGTGTTTCTGAGTGGAAACTGCAGGAAGCCATTGTTCCATTTTGAAATACAATGCTCATTTCAGGTAGAGAGAATATACCAGCTCACCTATAGCAGAGAAGTGGTACCAGTGTCCTTATTAGCGGTTACAGTCAGATTTCTTTATTTGTATTTTTACTAAGAAGTTGTCACTTCATCCATGAAGAAGAACACTAGGACGACTTATAAAGAGAAATTCCAAAGGAAAGGCAATGAGCACGGCCTCCTTTTTCAAATCTAATTATTAAGAATATGTGATAAGGTTAGATTTACCTTCAAACTTGTGGAATATTTAGGTAGAAGACAGGGGCTTTTTGTAAGCTACAGACTCCACAATGCCTTAAAATCTTTCTATTTGATTTTGGAGTTGCAACTATCTATTACCCAGGATCATTCACTATCCCGCAGTCCAAATCCAGGCAAATTTTTTATTTTATTTTATTTACTTGACTGGTCTGGCAATTTACATGGTTTTATTTAGACCGGAGTCTGTGTGTCAATATTAGGGACAACTAGCAATTTCGTGACAGATTTCAAGTTGAGTCCTTGATGTGTACATCCTGGATACATGACCTTAGGCAAATTCTTTATCTGTGACATATGGAAAAATACCAGAATCACAGGGATGGTGAAAGAATTACATGAGATGACACATGCAAAGTATTTATCACAGGCTGGTATAAAGTATAAGCATGAAATTTGTGTTAACTATTGCTAGATGCAGACATACTAGTTTGCACTATCAGGAAGCTTCTTATTCTTCTACTTTTGAATATGACCCTGAGCAGCTATCATTTCCAATTAAAAGCCGGGACAGAGGAATAAAATCCACAAGAAGCTGAATGATTATTATATGTATGTATAACTACACTTGCTGTTAGAGCTAAGGCATGGCCCAGGTAAATATGCTTGCAATATTACATGTAGCAAATTAGAAATCTGAAATCAAAGGGTTGAGATTCTGGCAATTGTGTGGCTATAAATTTGAGAAATTAATTCAAGAGATGATTAGTGAAGTTTCAATGCTAGGATGCTTGAAAAAGTTTTTGGTTAGAGTGTTAGATAATCCATAATTTAATTGGGTACTAATTGTGAGATTTAAGTCACTTAACTGTAGTGCCACAGAGGAACAGTTTGAAATTTCACATTAAAAGTGAGAAAATGATCCATTCTTTACTCAGGTAACCATTTTTTCATTAAAAAAAAGAAAGAATATCAGCTTACATTTGCAGTTGTCTAGAAATGAAAATAAAGCCATAGAACTATATTTACTAAATATAACAAATATTAAAAAATAGAGGAGCCCTCATTATGATTTTGTTTGAATATGTGTCTCTTAAAGTCACTTTTCACACAAATAGTCTACAATTCTGAGGTTAACTCTTGATTGGGAAGGAGTAAATTTAACAAACAAAATTCACACACTTCATCCCTTTTGTTATAGTTAACAACACCATATCGCTTCAGGGTTGAAGTGTTAGTGCTACTTTGACCTACATGTTCTACTACCCAGTCTTCTAATTGGACAGTAGATACCACTGATTCTACTTCCACAGTGTTAATCATATCCACTCCATCTTTTCCAGGTTTGCAGTTAAATCCCTAAGTCAAGCCTACATTGCCTCTTACCTAGCCTTCTGAAACAGCCCACTAACCGCTGTTTATGATTTCTCTCTTGTCCCTTGTAATCTGGGTTCATAATCCTGCAAAACAGCTTCAGTTTTGCCATGCACTTGACCTAAATAATTGACAGTTCTGGCAGTGTCCAAACTCCAGAGCCCAGCAAATCAGGCCGTCACCAACATGGTCACAGTCTTTGCCAGCAACCTTATCATGCCTATCATACAGCCTGCATTTCCAACACAGCAGAGTTCCTTACCTCCAGAAAACTCACACTGTTTTGTCCCCTCTCTGACTCTCCATTCTACTGGTTTTGCTCTCTCTGAAGCAGCAATCGAGGTTCATAAGAGCCATCCTCAGTCCCTCCCTCATCATCCTTACAGGTCACACTGATCAATGTCAACATCATTCTTTCTTGCTTAGATCACCTGCTGTTCAGCATCATTCTGAACTGATGTCCAGACAACTATTTTGACAGATTTGGTTTGGTCATGACAAAATGATTTGCCTTGTATCACTTAATACTTTAATAGAAGCTTGAATTAACATAGGTGGTAGACATGGAAGAGATTTCATTGGATTTGGGTTGAAAGGAAGAAAAAAAATAAGGAAAGTCGAAGACATTTCTGCAGCTGACAGAGAAATAAATCTGGACCCCATATGGCAGCTACATAATCAGATCTACTGCAAAAATCTCTTGTAGAACAAGAGGGATTAAATATGCCCTGGTTGACTAGATAGAAGAAAAAAAATTTTTACCTGGACAGTTCCAGAATCTTGCACAACTTCCTTTGGTACTGTGCTGCAGCTTGGGGGGAAAATAAGTAAAATAAATAAAGCAAAATAAAAACCACTACTAGTCAATCCAGAGACACAGACTCCCCCCGTGGCTCCATGCCTGAGTGGCTCTGCGAACTCCAGCACATCTTATCTCTGTACTTCAGCTTCATATGAAACAAATGGACCAGCTTTCTCAGGGCCCCTACCACCCCGATTAATTGTATTATTATGTATGAGTTCTTTAAAAACTGCATCTCCCTTTTTATGCAAACACCTTGAATAGTATACAAGATCAAAAGAATGTTTACAGACATGTGTGTGTTAAAATATCTTACAGGAATTTCTCGTTGATCTCTCTTTCATGACACTGAGTTTACGTGGTTATAAAATACCCGAGTTATTACGGAAGTCAGCAGCAAATTGATGGCTTGTTCCCAGACCATCCGTTCCCACTCCATCAGAACATTTTTCCCATTCTTACTCATGAAAGGTACGACCTCTTAAACACCAATGTATTTGCAAAGGAAAATATTTTCTAGCTTGCTATTTTCTCTATCTCATTAGTTGGCTCACAACTCCTGGAGTTTCTAAAATCCAAGATTGTTTAATTCTATAATAATAATTGCTACATGCTTCAGCAAATGCGTGGTAATTCAAAAGGCACCTTTTTGTCAGAACCAGAATTTGTTTTTTTTTTTTATTTATTTATTGGGGTGACAATTGTTAGTAAAATTACATAAATTTCAGGCATACAATTCTGTATTACATCATCTATAAATCCCATTGTGTGTTCACCACCCAGAGTCAGTTCTCCTTCCATCACCATATATTTGATCCCCCTTACCCTCACCTCCCACTCCCCTTCCCCCCTTACCCTCTGGTAACCACTAAACTATTGTCTGTGTCTATGAGTTTTTGTTTCTCATTTGTTTGTCTTGTTCTTTTGTTGTTTTTGGTTTATATACCACATATCAGTGAAATCACATGGTTCTCTGCTTTTTCTGTCTGACTTGTTTCGCTCAGCATCACTCTCTCAAGATCCATCCATGTTGTCACAAATGTTCCTATATCATCTTTTCTTACCGCCAAATAGTATTCCATTGTGTATATATACCACAACTTCTTTATCCATTCATTTCTCGAAGGACATTTTGGTTGTTTCCACGTCTTGGCCACCGTAAACAAAGCTGCAATGAACATTGGAGCACACGTGTCTTTACATATAAATGTTTTCAGATTTTTTGGATAGATACCCAGGAGAGGTATTGCTGGGTCATATGGTAATTCTATTCGTAATTTTTTGAGGAACCTCCACACTGCCTTCCATAGTGGCTGCACCAGTCTGCATTCCCACCAACAGTGTCTGAGGGTTCCTTTTTCTCCACAGCTTCTCAAACACTTGATACTATTTGTCTTGTTGATGATAGCCATTCTGACTGGGATGAGGTGATAACTCGTTGTGGTTTTTATTTGCATTTCTCTGATGATTAGTGATGTTGAGCATTTTTTCATATGTCTATTTGCCATTTGTATGTCCTCTTTGGAGAAATGTCTCTTCAGGTCGTCTGCCCATTTTTCAATTGGGTTGTTTGTTTTTTTGTTGTTGAGTTGCAGAGTTTCTTGTATATTTTGGATATTAGCCCCTTATCGGAGGCGCTGTTTGCAAAAATCTTCTTCCATTCAGTTGGTTGCCTCTTTATTTTGTCGATGGTTTCTTTTGCTGTGCAGAAGCTTTTAAGTTTCATATAGTCCCATTCGTTTATTTTAGCTTTTACTTCCCTTGCCTTTGGCGTCAAATTCATAAAATGCTCTTTGAACCCAAGGTCCCTAAGTTTAGTACCTAGAATTTGTTTCTTAAAATCAATGGAACTATTGGGATGATCATTTTGTAAGTTATATAAATGCCTATTCACTATGGTGTATACCTGAAACTAACCTAATATTGTATGTCAACTATAATTGAAAAAAAAAAAATACACATTTAAAAAAGACATGAAACCAGTGGAACTGATAACTCCCTTCAGTCAAAGAAGTTTAAAACACTGGGTTCCCATCAAGCTATCATCATTTACTCTGTTTCCATTTTGCTTTCAATAGTCTCATGCTTGGAGTAAGGAAAACAGCTGGAATATTTAAGACTGAAACCATTGATTCGCAGTGGAGGTTATTTAGTAACGTTCACTTAGCAAACACCTTGAACTTACTACAGTAGCAATATATATTCTCATTGTCAATAACAATACTTTAAATCCATAAATGTGTCAGAATGGTGTTCATAATACATTCTGTACTAATTACTATGCCTGTCTAATTTTCCTTCAGGTAACATAGAGTGTTTGTCAGTTTAATTGAACAGGCCCATGAACAACTTTATTTTCTCTAATCTTCTAAAATGTGAAAAGGAAGGAGAGAATAACATATCTATCTGTAGACATCCTAATGATCAAGTGATTTCAAAGCCAATGATAGGAGATGGCCTCCCGGCTTGACTCTTAAGTAGATGTGAGTCTCTTTCCTGAAGGCTGTTGGCCCTGCCTGTAGGTGTGCTGTGACGCATCTCCTATGGGAGCAGATCTGTCTGGGTAAAACCATTTAGGCTCCTTAATTTCCTAACAGAATAACAACACTGCTGCCTCACTATTGAGAACATGCAGTCTTCAATAAACTATGTTGAATAAAACTCAACATAGCTTCCCTTCAGTCATTCTCCAGAGAGCTCCTGTTAAAAGCAAACTTCAGCTTAATAATATTCAAGAGACATTATTAAAGCAACATTTATGTCAAGTTTTCTCCTTCCAGCAAGTTCTTCATTAGCTTAATCCCCTTTCCAATTGCCTCCAATGCCAATAGAGCAGCTGTCTCCTTCAAAGGTGGCTCCCACTGCGTAGTGTACCACCATTGCTTTGGGCACTGCTGCCACTTTTAGCAGATACGACTCTCTCCTTCTGGGTATCACCAGCTCCTACTGGGTACCACCCACTCTGTCCGGTACCACTGCAGATGTCACCATTAAAAATGCTGATATTCTGAAAGCATAACACCAAATGGGCAGTCTGTTCTTTGGAATCTAATAGGTGCCAAAAATGTTTTTAAATCATTGAAAATGGTATTCTAATGGATATGCATTTACCAGACATGCTCAGACACTTTTCAAATTCAGCAGTGGATTTCATGTGGGCTCAAACATGCCACACTGGTATTTTAAATGTAAATGACCTCAACTTACTTTAGCAGCAGGAGAACAATGCTATAAATCCAAACCTAAGTACATGTGCACAGTTTTTCATTCGCAGGTGAAAGGCAGAAGTGATTGTACTCAGTGTCAAAATAAACAGAGTCTTATGTGGTGTGATTTGAGAGTATCAAAATATAATTTACAAAAAGTTAAAGAAGTGACTCTGTATAAATACAAATTTACACATGCAAAAAATTGTTTAATTAAGTAATGAGGAAACTAGTAAGAAGGCAAACAAAGCTAGTTCAGAAGCATTATAATTATAAACATTAAAAAAAGAAAAGAAAGAAGGAAAAAAAGCAAAGAGAAATGAAGAAGGAAGGAAGAAAAGAAGGAAGGAAGGGAGGAAGGAAGGAAGGAAGGAAGGAAGGAAGGAAGGAAGGAAGGAAGGAAGGAAGGAAGGGATTGTTGGATTAAATAAAATACTACTTAATGTCTATAGGGCAAAGACATCATAAACTTTGAGGTTATCTTTCCTACTGGAGATAAACACACCACTTAACATGTTTCTGAACCAAATTAAATAGTAAATAAGTTAAAAACAAGTACATGTTCCTAGAGAGTCAAATAATCATCCGGTAAACTTGCTAAACAGGACCCTAGTAAGAAAAGACATACCTATCCCAACTCCTGACTTATTTCTAGGTTTGGGATCATATTTTCCTACCAGTCTCCCATTTTGGTCATACGTATTGGCAGAGTGTTCTTGATTACACATATACACACACAAAAGCTGGCCCCATATTTTGGTCTGATTATTTACATAAGCAGAACAAGAAAAGTTAATTACTCCTGTGAGCTCCCTTGAGTTTACTCAGCAAATCCAGAGCTATTTGGTATTGAGCAACTACTGAGGCCATAGAATTAACTTTTTCCTGGAAATTTTTATAAGGAATCTCAGATTTGACTTTTAAGCACTTGTAATTACTTGTTCTTCTACCCAAGATAGGAAGCCAAGCCCACGAACCGTTCCTCACCTATAAATTTCTGTGAATTTCTCTTTCTTCAAAGTTCTTAAAATAAGCTTAGGTCCCTGGCCTGTCCAAAGGTGACCTGATTCATCACCTGTGAAGTTGGAATGCGGTAAGCCAGGTACTAGGCCTGTTTTCCTCAGAGAACTTTTTAGGTATTGACTTCATATATAATGAATGGTGGGCTTCTCATAGCTGTTAAATGAACATTCTTCTCTAATATGACACACCAACTATGACACTTGTGCAATCTGTCTATTTTTATCCTGGTAAGTAGGAGAACACATTATTATTTAGCATATGCAAATAAACATATTGCCATGAAAAGTAATGAGGCTCAGTAAAATTACATTTCAGAATTTGGAGGAATCAGTACAAGTCAGACCATTTAAAAAAACTTTCACTTTAGTCACAAAAGCATAGTCCCCTAAATTGAGGATTAGCAATAAGTAAAGAAAACAGTGTTCCCTTATATACCAATCAGAAAATCGAACATTAAAGCAATATCAATAATATCTCAAGAAATAATTACAGTTAATTTTCCTTCATTAGTTCAGTTTTTAAGTTGCGTAATTCTTGTTCTGCTGAATTTTGAGTCAGCAGTTTGTTTTAATGCAATCATTTCTTCTACCTAAAAGGCTTCAGTTTGCTGGTATGGTCAGAAAACTGGCTCAAAGAAATCTCAACTTTCAGCTTTGAAGCCTATACCCACATATTTTTTCACAATGAAATATCAATAGTTAGGAATATGAGGTACAGTCCTTTTCACAAAGCTCTGAGAGTATTCTATGTGGTTAAAAAATAAATTCTAACTTGAAGCATACAGCAGAGCCTTTAGTCAAGCATCGGTGGAGAGCAGAAGCAACTTGATGAGACTGAAGTGCTGGAGTTAATCTATGACAGTAACTAATGAAAACAAAATGGAAGAAAGTCAAGTCCCCCACTGAGGTACAAAGCACAGCTCTCTGATCAAGGCCTCATCAGTGTTTCCCCTGAGAGGAAGGTGATCACTGCCAGTGAGGACACTGACAGGATGCCAAGGCCCTCCAAATCCATTCTGTAAGGTCTACAATTTTGGGGACATTTATATGAATAACATTTATCTCTGTACAGCCAATGGCAGAGAAGGCCAAGCTTCTTTGCAGCTATTCCCATGCAGCTCTTAATGACAGTGTTGAGCTAATTAAAAGTATTGAATCTACAAAACTGATTTTTTTCTCTTCCTTCCTTCCTTCCTTCCTTCCTTCCTTCCTTCCTTCCTTCCTTCCTTCCTTCCTTCCTTTCTTTCTTTTTCCAGGAGCTTGCTAGGAAATCTGAAACACAGTTTGAATTTTAAAAATTATGTGATAATTTTAGTTTTCCAAATTTAAGATCTGATCTTAGAAGGCAAAATCAAAGTGATTATGAGAGTATATTTGAGTATGCTAGATGGGTACCTGATAACAATAAATAGTTGATACTTAACTACCTATTAAAATGAGAATACAATATTTTAAAATACACATAGAAGAAATAGCGCAATTGTAAATAATCCTAGCTTCTTTTGGAAGAAGGAAACTTCTGTTTTCTTTTTTTTTAATAATTAGGAATGTAGGCCAATGTAAAGCAAAAGCATTTCAGAATCATCATCTCTGCTATATGCGCAGATTACACAGTGGATTACACAAATTATACAGCAAAGAATAGCATTACCACCCCTTGTTAAGAAAAGACCAAATACTTCTTATTTTAGCAAAGAGAAAACAAAATCTATTTTTCATCAATATATTATTTGACAGAAAGATTTAATATATTATTTGACAGAAAGCTTCTTTTTAAAAGTATCACGAAAAAGTTCATCAAAACTGAGCTAGCTTGCACACAAATTCTGAAGCTAGAGATCTTTCGGGTTCATTGTGTGTTAAAATGATGATTTACAGACTCTGAATAAAAACAGGGGCAGTAATGTCAACTACCTCCTCTTCCCCTCTTATGTGATGTTCCCCTCTTGAAAGGATCTCTTTGAAGACAAAGTTGACCCTTGAAAGGTAACTAAACCTGTCCAGGGTCATGATAAGCCCAGCCTCCAGTTTTATAATAAAGTGATTTCTGCAAGGTCTAGGAACTCATAACCCATGGAAGTGTAAACACATAGCTGCAGAATTAGCCTAGGAGTTTATCTCATCATATAACCCCTTGTTTCTTGGGGAGCTAAATTATTCTCTCAGAGAAGAACAATTAACTAAGTGTGTGTCTAGCTCAATTCCCAATAAACTTTGTATTCTCTCTGCTGTGTAAACAGTGTGAAATTCTATAGTGACTTTGTAGTCTCTTGAGGGCTACGTAAGGGCAGGGACTCTGTTATGTTTACTTGATAGTAAATCAGGTTTCTTTCTTTCCATAGTGATGTGGAGTGGTCTCTCTTTGTTGGCAGGATTTTTTCACTTTTTCAACATTTTACACACTCAACTTTTTTCCTTCTCTGCTCTTATGTATTCTGGATCAACTTTTTATTTTAAAACAAATGTGCTCTCTTTTTCCTTTGATAAGCAAAAACACCTCTTACTGTGAATATAGTTGAATGTCTTTACCATTATTATTCCTTGAATAACCTCATCCATTAAGCATACTTAATATACATATGTAAAATCTTAATATAATATATAGCATATTCAATATATATTAAATATAAAAATCATATATAAAAATTAGAAGGGAAAGTATGTATATGGATGTATGTGTGTGTGCATATACATATATATTTAATATTTTAAATTAAATCAGATCTTGGATATCATATCAAATTGACCCACTACATAATTAATATTGATATAGTTATTACTGATATAAAAAGGTGGAATACAAATGAAAAAACAAAGAATACAAAATTTTTTTTAAACAGAAAATATATTCAAATTGGGAAAAAGTATTTGTTAGAATTATGTATCCTTGAGTGGTCCTGTTAATACCTTAGGATAATATTAAAAGGTATAATCCCTCACCCTACCTCTTTGCCTTACTTTCAAATTTTACGCAAATTTTTACTAATCAGGGATATCTGTAAAGAATACCCTACCCTATGCCCAGATTTCTTGATATCCTTTTGACTGCAAATAGCTAATGAATGTACACTGGATGTAGAACACTGTCCCTGGGATAGAAAAGAGGCGATATACAAACAACGAAAAGAACATGAATTTCGACACAAGTGTGGAATTTACAAGAGTGAATCCTCGTTTCATTGGAGTATCAGTTTCCTTATCTGTAAAAAGGTCAATACATAACTGTCTGAGGTATTTTAAGAATTTCATGGTAGGTGCTCAATAATTGGAAGCTGCTATTATCATCAACATCATTTCTGTTATCATTATTATTATTTAAAGGACATGGTCATTGTCCTCAAAGAAAATATCATCTAGAAGTAGAAAATAAAACCAGTAAACATATATGGGTGATTCTTCTAATGTGGAATAAGTGTCACAGTGAAGATATAAATACAGGACTAACCCAGGGCTCAGAAGAGAAAGAAATCATTCTTAAGAGATTGAATTCCCCTTTTAGACAATTACTAGTTTTCAAAACCTTTTTATGTAATACAACAATTAAGCTGGTAAATAAACGACTAAAAAATGTAATAAAGTTTGCATAATAAGCAGTGGTCTATACTTTTCTATAAGACTTTTAATCAATTAAACATAGCAATGCTACACAGGGAATTGAAAAAGTGGTGACAGAGAACGGACCAAACCGAGCTTCCCTGTGTGGCCTGGGAACAGGAGGGCACGGAGGAGGGACCTAGAAAGAGAAAGTGGTGTGCTGTTAAGGAAGAAGAGGTCCCAGGAGGTAAGGTATCAAAAAACCGACGACAAACCTTAGCCACTTTTGCTCTGCAGGTGTATATGGAGAGCCCACTGTACCCAGTACTTCCGAGATAATAAAAGCAAATTAAGGTCTGGGGCTAGAGGTCTTTCAGCTTCATTGTGTGTGAAACTGACAGCTAGTGGACTCTGGATAAAAATGGGGTCAGTAACAGTGACAGGAAATGAAATAAAAAACAATACTATGTATTACCTCTTATTTAGCAACTAGATAGTTTGTGCTAGGAATGGAAGAGAACTGCACCCCTCTCATCCCCACCACTGAAGTAACTGTGAAGGAGAGATAACGCTGGTACTCGCTGGAGGAGGCAGCCTCCCCAAGAAGGATAGTTTGGCTGAGGTGGGAGATGAAAGGAATTCCTGGCTAGTTCTGAGCTTCAGTGTGGGAAGTTGCAATATAATGAAAGAAGCGAAGTAACCTCCCAGTTTTCCATGGACGTGTGGGAAGAACTAAAAAGCATCAATGTTGCAGGTAGGATAAACTGCTTTTGCAAAGTGAGGAATTCTCTCTGCCTTTAGTTAATCCATATCATAGTTGATGTTTTAAGAAAACTAATAATAATTGCTGATATTGATCAAACAGTGTGTGGCTTGCATGGTGCTAAGAATTTTAGGTAAGTTTTTGTTTTTAATATACTCTTCTGAAGTGGGCACTTTCTCACTCAAGGCTCCGGTGATTTGTCCATGGCCACATAACTAAGTAAATGGCAGGGTGAGAATTCAGTTCCAGGTGTGTTTAACTCTGAGGTCCATGCTCTGTACATTGCATTTGTTGTGGTTTGGTTAAATGAATTTCTCAAAGTAACTTGAGTTACTACTTTTCCTCTATTTCAGATATTCCCAAGGAAGGAAGGAAGGTTGTAGAAGAGAGTGGTGAAGGTACCATATGGTCTAGCAATATTCCATGAAGCATCTGGGGACATTAGTGAGCATTTTTATGAATGAATGCTGCATATGGCTATTTTTACACAATAGGTACTCACATAGATATAGAAGTGAAGCAAATTTACAGAACTCTGTCCACACAACTCATGATTTAAGCTATTTATTGACTTTATATGATTAATGCATGCTTGTGTGGTAGGATTAAAAATTATGATAACAGCTATAGCCACGAGTTCTCTTAAAGAGGTAACGGGGTTGGTATAGGAGGCGACACCTGAAGAAGGTGGTTGGGGCAAAGAATGGGTTAGTAGAAGACCAGATACCAGGAGGGAGACCTTAACACTGCTGTGCTAGAAATAACAGGAATTTGGGAATTAAAAGAAGAACAGAGAAGAGGAACAAAAAAAGGACATGACGGATAAGGGAAAGCACATACCCAAATAACATGGTAGAATGTTGAAGGATTTTTGATAATAGGAATACCTAAGATTCAGTTTTAAGTTACTTTTGTTTGTGAGTCTCAACGTTTTTCTCCTAAACTTTCAGCAGAGCCTGCTATCTCAGCTTTGCTGTGCTTATGCACGTGTGTGTGCCTGTGTGCATGTTTGTGTGAGTGTGTATTTGTGTGTGTTAGCACAAGACTGTGGTGCTGTGGTGAAGTACTCCGTAAACTGCATTAATTCAGAGGAAACAAGAACACAGAAGCAGAGATATATCATGATAATGTAAGTCCCTGAGAAGCCAAAGGGTGGAATGGGAATGAAAATCAATCTACCTAGTCTTTAGAGTCAGGGAGACCCCTACTCATAAAGCTACAAAGAGATGAATGAAAAATTTGGTCTGCCCAAACAAAAGGTAATAATGTTAAGTATAAGACTGTTGCATAAATGGAAAGAGACAGTCGGAAGAAATATACTTGGTTTTCATAAGAATGAAATTTATCTTGAGACTTCATCAGTATCCTTCAATATTTAATCTAAAAGTACATAAATTATGAATTGTAGCAGATTTCTATGCCAGCAGGGGTGTATTGATGAAGACTATCAGACTATCAATAGCACAGCATAATAAGACTATAAATTTTATGTTCTAACTGAACACGTAAGTATCTTTGATCTGTAGCTGAATAATACTTTTTAAGAGAATGGGTGGACAGTAATGAAGCCACTTTTAGCCATGGTTTCAGTGACATTTAACTTTCATTTATTCTAGTCACAACCTGGCCTGTTTATACCAGTCATTCATTGGAATAAAGACAGGTTGGAAAATTACATGAAAGTTGGCACCAACCTGAAAACACTTCTCTCACTCTACAGAATAACACTTCACCCTCAACAGTTCATACAGAGGGTGCCAAAAACATGTATACATATTCTAAGAAAGGAAAAAAAACTGTATTAAAATTCTAATACTCAATATATACCGATAACAAAAGATGAATACAAGTCATGTTAGACTTCTACAATTACAAGAGGTGCTCAAAGTGGTTACCATCAGCATCCAGACACTTCTGATAACGGCAAACTACTGCTTGAGCAACGTTGACTAAAGTGTACACTTGCATACATTTTTTGGCACCCCCAGTATATGACTATATGGACAACACAATTATGCTTTGGAATAGCCATACACAACTCCAGTAATACAGTCTGGAATGTGGAATGTGTCCATTTTCACCACACCCTCAGACCATCAGGAATCATTTGGCTCAATAATCTATACAAAATTAATCACTTTTCATCAAATATCATGTGTTCTTCCCAATACTTAATACATCTAACATGAAAAAGGAACTACTTTATATTATGATGGACTTTTAGCAAATAGTTCAGTTCAAAGAGGTGAAAAAAGGTGACTTTATTTGATCATGTGGAACTTAAATACTGTATGTGTTCATAGTTTTTTTTTTAAAATGAGTCTAACTTTCTGTGTTAGAGAAATAATAGTTCATTCGTTATCTAGAAAATAGTGGTTATTACATTCCTATTCTGTTGGATACCGTGAATTATGTAAATAGCTTTAAGAATATATTTAGCTGAGAACCGTTCATGATTTTTTCCTCAATAATCTAAAAGTTATAATGTATGACTTAACAAGGACTTCAATGTCTTTGCTCTCAACTGTTACTGACTTTCCACAAGTGATTTTCTTTACCCCTCCTTTTCCCCTCTTCGCTTCTTCTTTATCTCCTCTTTCACTGGGATAAAAATCAAAATCGGATAACTTGGATTTTTTAGTGAGACAACTGCAAAACAAAAAAGAAGTGCTATTGTTCCATTTTATAATTATAACAATTTCCAGCTCTAATTATCCAAGTCTTTATTTAGAAAATCAATGACTTATTTTAATTGGTATAATTTTTCTTTTTATCTACTGTTCCTTTTTGTCAGAATGGAGCAGAGGGTGACTGAGGCATCTTCTGATGTCTGCTTTCTTGCTATTATGATCTAATTTCTCAATGACACATAGGACCTAGTGATCAAATTGTGCAACCCACACAAACCCACTATATCAGAATATTAGTGTAATCTCTATTATCTTATTTTTAAAATACCACTTTTTAAAAGATTGGACATTTTCTTCAGATAAGGTTGTCATTTCCTATCCAAATGCAGCCTGATGCAGACTTGAAAATTCTGTGAGCAGAGGATTTTCCCTCTTTGGTTCTCAGTGGATGTCCTTCCCAGTGGTGGGCTTGGGCAAATTTAACTACTCACTCTCTGGGGGGGAAACAATCTGATTTGTAGCATTTGCCAATTTCCATGGTGTAAAGACTGCTGCCATGGCTGATTTTAAGCTACAAACATGATATCAATGGACATGGAATTGGGTAGGTGTGCAGTAACATCGTTATATTTCTACCCTACAAACATAATAGATATAAATAACCTCAAGAACATAAATAATAGTAAAATGTAGTAAAATAATTAGAAAGTGATGACTTTTTAGTATTTATTGCCTTTGTTTTCAATATAATTTATTTAATTGTAGGCTTATATCATTCAATTTTTAATAATGAAAGTGCTTAAAAACTGGTTGACAACATTATTGAAAAGTTAGTAATTGGTCCTTGAAAAGCTAGTGGAAGCAAGTTTCAGCATGCCCCTGGCTCTTTCCCTTTCTCTCAATGCCTGCTCCTTCCCAACACTCAGTGGTTGAGGATTAGAGAGGGATAGGCCAATAAACATGAATTGGACATCTAACATTTTTGAAACACTGTGCTTAGTTATTTATAGGTCTTAACAAAAATACTATTGATTGTACACTTAACTATAGGCCAGGGCTAACACTAGGCATTTTTCACATATTGTCTCATTCCTCACTTAAAACAGATCTATGAAGTGGGCGTTAGTATACATTTTACTGGTGAGAAGTCTAAGGCTCATGAATGGAAGAAACTTTCCCAAGTCTGTACTATCTGGTAAGTGTGGATTAATCTAGTAAATCAGTATTAACATTCTCACCTTGTTATTTACCGTTATAGTAACTTAGTGGTGAGGCAGATTTTACTATTGTTTTTTATAGATGAAGTTTAGAAACATTAAGGAACGTTTTCAAATTGGAGGATTTTCTACTTTCAAAGTCCATCATTTGTCTATCACAATATATCCTCTACCACAACTTCCACATGCTATTTTTGTTGAGGATGTAAGTTATGTGATTTACTGAGTTACACTTAAGTTTTAGAATTAAGGAGTTACCTCCTTAACAAAAGCAATTGCATATTAAAATAAGTCAAAGGGAGAGGACCGTGCTCAAGAAAAACAATAGATCCATAACCATAAATGTCAAACAACAGCTATGAGCCAGGACAGATCAGATTTTTTATAACTTGGGCACCCTAATACTTCTTCAGCAATATTCCGTATTCCACTGATCAAAGAAAGGTCACCACTCAATATTTGAAACACAGAGTTTAATTTATTGCCTGGTTAAACAAGTGAATGTGATATTTAAAAGTCTTAGTTTTCTTCTGAACAAAACAGAAGGGTGATATTTATCTGATTGTCTTCATTCTTTCATACTGAAGACAAGTCACTTCAATATAATGGAGAAAATGGCTCCCAAAAGCCCTAACTTCATACCCTTCTAATTTAAGAGGCAAGAAAACTCCTACTTCTGGAAATAAGGAACTCAATAACAAGTCTCTCTGATTTCTTAGTTTGAATAGCATGCCTTGTGCGGTACTAATCACAGAGTCCAGAGGAATACAATGAGTCAGGCCTGGGTCACTTCCCTACCTCTGCGGTAGGGACTGAGAAGTCGGTTAGTAGGAGTGAGTAGGCAGGAGTGGGCAAAGTAACATTCTATTAAAAAAAAGGTAATGGGAAGACTTTCTGAACAGCCCAAAATAATAACTATCAGAGTCCATTAAAATAAATTTTAGTCTTTTAATGTCTTCTACATTTTTCATTGTCTGTACTATAAAAATGTAGTCTACATTTTTGTGGTAGTCTGATTATTGGTCAATAAATTTCTCTTATTTGAGATGTCAAGGCTTTTATCATGGAGGGAAGAGAAAATATTAAAACTAGCATACTTTATCTAGAGATCACTCTATTGTTATATAATTTTCCCTGGATTTCCATAATTTGAAGTTGCAAATAGTGGATTCATTAGTAAGTTAGACAAACAGAGACACACTTTTCAGAAACCACCCCTCCTAAAGCCCACTTAATGCCCGAGAGTGATGTTTTACCATTATGTGTGCACACACGGGAGGGACAATTCAGAAATGTGGAGAGTAGCCTCCAGCATCTGGAATGGCAGCCTGGATAATCGTCCAAGCACTTCCCATTATGGAGCCTCACAGATCCTCTGAATAGAGACTAGTGGATTAAATTGGACACTAGGAAGACAGAACCATTTTTCCTAAAGATCTGTCAATACCAAAAGAGTGAGACAAATGTCTCCTAGAAATAAAAGTAAGATGAATAAGAAAATAAGTATATTCAAACTTATCATTTGTCACATTGTAAGATGTAAAATATAGGTATGTACTCTTACTTTATTGGTATAAAAATAAAGTCCATAAATTCACCCCATTCCTTCAATTAGAGGTATAACCATATCTTTCTCATGGTAACTTCAACAGTTTCCTTCCTTACATGGTAACTAGCAGCTTTCTGATCATAAGGTAGGCAAAGAGTATGGAAACAAAACTAGGAAGGAAAACAGAAGACAAGAGAGTGGTCCTTCGCAGTAAACAGGGTAATAAGCCCTGACACTTGGGACCCATTCTGTGACGAAAACCTTGGCCCCCACTGTCTGCAAGTTACAGCTCTTCATTTTGAGGCTCCCCAGGGATCAAAGATGGCAGAAGTAGTGGAATTCACACATAGCTCAGAAAACCTAAAAGAGTTATGTCTCCAATTTCCATCTGTTCCATTGTTATTTAGCCCTCTCCTTTTGCTTCTGAAATTGGAAGGAAAAGGTAAGTGAGAAACCTATGTGGACCGTGTACTTAGCACCTGCAGAGGGTCACACCTTTCAGAGAGAGAGGTTACCATCTCTAGGCACGAAGACCGGATGTGACCAGACCTAGCAGGAAAGATGGTATAGTACACCAGGAGTCAGAGGCTCCGTTTTGGGTTTGGCCAATCAGAGGCATGTATGGGAGATAGTAAAGAGGAGAGAGGAAGAGTCCACGTCTGAGGTTCCTGTACTTCTTGTTATTGAGCATAATCATGGAAGGGCTGGGCTGTTTTACAACAACATTAGCCAAGGTCCCAGTGACAAATATCTAGTGTCATGAGTGTCAAGAGGAGAGTACAATATGAGAATCTATTTTTATCTCGAGAATGTTCCTTAAAGATTATAGGATAATAAAAAGGAGAGGGCACTGTTCAGTGATGTCTACCTTCACTTTGAAAGATCACAAGGCTGATTTCCTTTATCCCCAAAACAACACATTTTGTATGCACACTTGCATTTCAGATTTAAAAATATACACACACAAGGGTAGCTAGAGATCCTTTTGTTTGTCCCAGAAGGGAGAATCTCTTCAAATTCTGTACTCATATAACTGACATGTTATACAAGTTCATTGCTTAAAATCTTCTCCAAATAGAAATTGAAATTGTGGCCAAAAGGATAGAACTATACACCACATGTTTCGCTTCCATGAAAGAAATTTTGGCAGAATTAAAATGGAATGAGGACTTTAAAAACCAAAAAAATATCCTGAAACATAGCTCTTACACAATTACTGGCCATCCTTATATGTTTTTGTTTTCATAGTCAAAATTCTGGATTTATAAGCCAAACTGAAATGAAAAGAGATTCTGAAATCTCCATTTGGGTAGCCACCCCTTTGAGAGACACGTGTACATCTATGTGGAATGTGTGAAAGGGCTGGGTTGACCTCTAATGGATTGATTTGCTGGGCTGGAAAAGTCACTCATTCTTTACCTATCCCTTTGTATTATCTGAGCTGACCCAGACTTCCTTGACTCAATCTTTTCCAGGATGCTATCCTTTTGGTGACATGTTTTAATATTTCTTTTCCATGGTGAATTTTGCACTCTCAGTGGGTACTGACGTCTTCACCAGATTTTTCTTAGGGAGCTAGGGCAAACAAAATGGAAATACTTGGAGAAAAATTCAGAAAAAACAAACAACAACAACAACAACAAAAAAAACAACTAAAATAAGTGGATGTCATATAGTGCAATACAGTATTAATGAGAGTTTTATGATATCCTTGAGAGTGATTTTTGTGATGATAAAAAGACATTTAGAATTTTACTTTTGTTTAAAAATATTTAATGTATTAGCATTTTAGATTTAAAAATTCAGTTATGTCTTAAGCTCTTAAGTTTAGCCAAATGTTACTACTCTATGTCTAGCACATTTTAAAAAATCACTTTGAAAGGATTTCCATTTAAAAACTTAGTTCAAAAATTTTAAATTTAACACTGCATTTTACATTTTCTTTTCTTTTCAAGTACTTTTCTTCTCTGAAATAAACAAAATCCTCATAAATATTAAATTATTCTTATAAAACTAACCAACTTAAAACATTATGTAACTTAGTATTTTTTATGTTTCAAAACAGTACAACATAAAAAAGATTTCCTCTTAAGATCACAAGTCTAAATTAGTAACTCAATTGTGGATTTTCAGTTGCATTTACAAAGCTATCACTCTAATGGACCATACTTCTGTTAAAAACGATTTAAAAGTTATTAAAGTTCCAAATATTTACTCATTTTTTAAACACAAAAATGTTTACAGTGTAGTCTGGATTCTCCTAAACGCTTTTATACTCAATTTTAAATCTTTATGTGGCCGAAAGATGATTCTACAAAAGACAATTAATATCCAAGTTCACAGGGATTACTTTGCACCAATGGTTTTAGCCAACATCTGGCGACGTTCAGGACAAATCTGCTCCCTGATCACAGAGGAAACTGTGATATTAGGAATTATCTTCTCAGCAATATTGAGGGTGTTGACAACTGGAGAGTTCAGCTGAAACATTGCCTAGAATCTTGTTGACAGTCCTGAAAACTTTAATAGTTACTGTATACTGACTTGATACTTCAAGGGAGTGTAATGGGGCAGCTACACAGCCCACATCCCTATATTCAGGTTGTAAATATCAAATAACTCTGATATCAACACAAAACCCAATTTGGGTTTACTACATGTATTTCTTCGGTTCAGATGACATGCAAATGTTTAACCAAGAAGACACTTGAGCTTGATGGGATTCTAAATTCTCATAAATTAATTTCCTTAGTGCACCTTACTCCCACATCAACAGTATTCTTTACTAACATGAACCTATTCTTATATTTTTCTGGCCCTCTTCTTGGACTTTGGACAAGTTCATTTTGCCCCTGAGTGACAGTTTGTATCTTTATAAAAGAGGCATCACTACTTGTCACCAACCTTGTGATATTATTAGAATTAATGACTAATGTCCCAGAAAATTCTTATCAAGAGAATTCCATTTAAGAATAATATTCTGTATGAGAGCTCCAGTCTAAAGGGAAAGACTCTGAGCAGTTTCTAATCACTGTGAAGCTACTTATTAGTAAGTGAACTCAGAAAAGTCCCTTAACCTTTCTGCTCTGGGGATCTCCCTACCTGCTTCATAGGAACGTTATGAGGATCAGAAGATGGAATATACGTGAATGGACTTGTGAAGAGTAGAGTACGATATGGACGTGTGCTCTATGTGACTACAAATAGTGAACTTGGGCATGCTGCGTCTACCCAGCTGACTTCTCATAATGCTGGTCGCAGTGCTTTGAATGAGTCTGGGAAAATGTAGTAAGGCCTCTGGATTGTGGTGTCAGTAAGATAAATACCATATTAACCCATGTTGTTAGTCTGCACTTTTTAAATCACTGATGTTTTCAAAGACTCAATAATAGAGAATTCTGCTACATACATAATCACACCTATGGTTCATATTGTCTTCTCCTGGAGTGAAAGAGGGAGGCAATTTCACAGCTTTTAAGTGAATGTTGTGGAAAAGTCTAAGCTAACATCTTGTCTTCCCAAAAAAAAAACACAGCTCATTTATGCTTATTTTTTACCTTCTCTCTCATTCAAATGAAGGTTTCAAAGAAAAGCTCAAAAGGAAAATGAGAAACACTAATTAAAAATTTAATGTAAAGCCAATAGGAACCTTTAGTTTCTAGAAGAAAAATTTTTAAAAAGACTATCTTGAACAAAATAAGGACATTTAAGTATTAAAAGATAGAAATGAACAAGAGTAACAAAGACAAATAGTGAGGAATTTTTAAAACAAATTTGAAAGAGACACAAAAACAGGTGTGCTGAATGGAAGAGCCTAGAGACAAGAATTTGGGGGTGAAATAAGACAGCACGTCTGTGCTACATCATGAGGAAATAAATACAAAATCTGTACATTTATGAAATTATGTTTGGGTTATATTTCTTTGATTATAGGATCACTTGAATATACCCTCTAACATCACATTTCTGGAACAAAATAATATCACAATTATAAATCTGATGACTCGTTTTTGTTATGAGTACAGAATTTTAAGTATTTCATCTAGTGCCTCGTCTTGGTGAGGTAAACAAACTTCACTGGCTGAACTGAGTTTAAAGGGACAGGGTGATAGACTTTCTAAATTCTAATTCCCAGTTTTAATACTAACTTCCATGCAACTCAATTTTTACCAAAAATCAGAGAAAATAGATGGTATTCTTAAAAAGAAAACATTCATCTTTTGAATTAACAAACTGAAATCAGGAGGCAACTCAGAATTTAAAAATATGAATATGTAAGTATCTCAGAAAGTTTCAGGAACTCATGTTGTTCGTTTTTCAGGATTGTAGCAGAAAATTGGGCATTAAGATGTACCAGATGCTGATTAGGCATTTCAATGTGTTACTTACAAATAATAAAGTAGGGAGGAGAAATTATTCACTTATTTACGCGTTATTCAGGACTTAGAGTACAATGTGTTTTGTCTATTTGGGGTCTTACAACTTACAAATTAAAAGTACACGTGAAAACTGATGAAGGGTCCAAGAAAAAAAGAAATAAAGACAATAAACGGATTAGCAGACAAGCCCTTTAAGTAAATATTTAAGAAATTTTAATTATTTAACTTGAATGTAAAAGAACTGTTTTCATTTATTTGAATGAAGAGTGACTAGAAGGTCCCATTTCCTCGAGTCCTAAAAATGAGGAAGTAAGGAAGAAAGGGAGGTTAGTGATGAGGAAGAACCATCTGGCTATAAATGGTCTTAAACACCAACTACGATTACCAGGGAAAGTGTGGACTAGCTTTACCAGGGACCTTTACTTTCAGGAAGGAAACCATCTATCAGGGAGTTTATCATATAAAGCCAGGCCATATTTTTCCTGAAATCTTTTTTTCAACTATGTTTATCCTTGAAAGAAATATTGTTCTTTCATAAGAAAGTGTTTTTTTACCATGCTTCTCCCACTCCTTAACACCACCCCCTAAGAAGTTACTTTATATCCAGATAATATGTGTATCAGAGTATGATTAAAGTTTCATTAGTCATTAATAGTCTTAAATGGTCCCCTCTCTCAGGAATGAATAGTCAAAGAAAAATAAGTACCAGGAATGAGTCAGAATCAAACTGTTCTCCTTGGAAGGATATTCAGTAAACGTAATCATTTCGAATGCACAGAGAGAGGCTTTGATTTCCATTTGAGAATTCAATTATTACTAGAAAATTTTCTTGTCTCTTGAGTAAATCTTAGGTAGATATTTTCAAAGGATACAGGGGATATGCTCAAAAGCAAGGGTGGCTGCATACTTCTGTCATCAAGGTCACAGACTTCTTTAAAATTACACATGCCAGCCTGCTATGATAGTGCACTCCACCCACTTTTGTCCTACCATCCTCCACGCTGACGTGGAACACATGGCCTTTCAGTAGAAACTGCCTACTCCATCCCCAAACCTTCCTGTATCTCCAAAGATGTTTTTAGAGAAAAAAAAAGAAAGTCATTCTTGACGTCTAGTACCTGAAACCATTTGGGTTTACAAGCCTGACACTAGAACCATTCCAAAACGAATCCAGAATTCACTTTCAACTGGCAGGAGGCTGTTTTTGTGGAGGTATCCTCAGCAGCCACCCAGAGTACCACTTTCTCCAATGTGTTCCTGGATCCATGGATCATATATGTAATTGGATTGACCAAGAATCAGTCAAAAAGATTCTAGAAGCATTTTATTGTTGTTTGTGTGTGTGTGTGTGCACGCGCGCGCGTGCGCGTGTGTGCACGTGTGTGTGTGTGTGTGTGTGTGTGTGTGTGTGTGTGTGTGTAGACACTAAGAATCTAAGAAATTCAGGTAACTACAAATGAATTGTGGGGCATTTGGCTAACAGGAGCTTTGTTTGAATGAGGGCTCATGTACTGAGTGCAAGACAGGGATTTATGAAACTGAAGAACAAAGGTCAAGGTCCTTCCAGAGAGAATACTGGAGGGAATGGATATACCCTGCAGGTATAGAGAATCAAGAACCACAAACTTTTTCTAATAGTTACTGGAAGTGGAGGAGGGAAGACAGGAGGTAGGAACGGTTAGAACAATCAGCATAGAGAAATAATTTTGAGAGCAGTAAGATGTGCTGTCAGTTAACTGATATTTCTATCCTAGACTTCCAACAGAGAGGTGACAGTTATGAACTGAAAGAACCTAACACACAGAAAAGAGAGCTGTACTTCTAAGGGTGAGGTAAAATCTGAGGGCAGGTGAGAATATGTTATGAAATATCTGTCGTTGGTAATAGATCATAACCTCAGTTAAGTCATTGCTGGAAAGAAGTTGAAGAGGCTTGCCTTGATGTGACAGGAGCAAGTAATATAGGGAAAAGATGGATAAGGTCAAAACTTGTAAATGCAGTATATAATGATGGCCTCGATGAGTTAGTGATAACCTTTCAGAACACACATATCACACTCTTGATGTCTTGCTCTGGAAAGATAAAAAATAATTTAATTTGTACATTTTTTCAAATTTAATCAAGATTTGATAAAATTATGCAATGAACTTCCTTGTACCAATCATAAAGTTTCAAAAATTCTCTATTCATGGCCAAACTTGTTATAACTGTAACTATCACCTCCCCAACACAGCCTGGATTTTGATGCAAATACCAAATATAATTTCATCTATAAATATTTTAGTAGATGTCGCTAAAAACTAATGGTTCTTTTCAAAATTTAAAAATATTAGCATTTAACATCACACTTTAAAATATTAATAATAATTGAAGAAGATAATTTTAAAATAAGTGAAATTGAGTTTACAGCAAATTGCTGGAAGGGATTGAGCCAGACTATTAAATATAACCATTAGCGTGACCTTCTTTTATCCCAGGTTGATGGAAACAAAAAGTTTGAGAATATAGGTGTTTGATTTAGGTCCCCTGTTCTGAGAATGTGTTGGCAGTAATGGAATAAATTTATCTTTAATCAAAAAGAAATAACATCCCTTAATTTTCCACATGTAAAGTAAACTAATTGCAGTTTTTGCTTTAGTATGGAACTTTTTCTACTGGCCCAGTGAGAAAGAGAGACCGATAGATAAGCAAAGACTATATTTCCGTAACCTATAAAAAAATGGTAGGTGTACTTGGTAATCATGTTTCTGCATATGAATGCAATACGTTGTAATAAACTAAGTATTAAATGTTAAAAACATGTTGCCCCACAAAGATCACTTAGCTGCGTACATGTTACAGGACTTGTTATGTGTGGTAAGCCTGCAGTTCTATCAAGCCATAAACATGAGACTCACAAGAAGTTAGTCCAGCAGTATTAGTCGGCTTGGGCTGCTGTAACAAAGTATCACAGACTAAGTGACTTAAACAGCATAAATTTATTTTTTCACTATTCTGGAGGCTGAAAGACCAAGATCAAGGTGCCAGCAGGGCTGGTTTCCGGTGAGATCTCTCTCCTTGGCTTTCAGATGACCACCTGCTCACACTCACATGGCTCCTTCTCTTTGGATATGCACTCTTGGTGCAGTCTCTCCCTCTTCTAATTAGGGACAACAGTCTTAAGGGATTAGGGCCCTATCCTTATGACGTCATTTAACCTTAACTACTTCCTTAAAGGTCCTATGTCTAAATACAATCACATTGGGGGTTAGGGCTTCAAAACATGAAATTTGGAGGCACACAATTCAGTCCATAATACCAGCTAATTCTAAAACCCTAAGGGAAATGATCTGTTTATTATCCTGCCAAAGTGATGATTAATCATTCACCGGAAACATGAGAAATGATTCATTAATTATTTTTCCTATTACACTTTCAGCCTCCAATTGTATATTTAAATATCTTCAATTAAATTTTCGAGGTTACACGAGCATATTTAGTTATACATGAATTTATTTCATTTATATAATTTAAACATAGATTTTGATGGATGTCAGTAGACATTATTTAATCATAGTACTTCCTTTTGCCATGTTTTTTTTGTAGAGTGTTGTGAATTGTTCTCATTCCCTTTGATATATATTTTTTTCACCAAGTGCTTCCATGTTTCTTTTTCCACCTACCAAAACTAAGGACAGTCAATCTATAAGTTGGCCAGCAACATACAAAGAAAATTTGTATGAAAACATGGTTCATCAGCTTTCCTGTCTTAATAATGTATACTAGGAAATATCATCAGAATGAGGCAGTCAGCAGAGAAGTGCAAGGTAGAAGGGCAGGCAGAGAGGAGAGCCTGAGACACTACGGCCTTAGGAAGTTGTGAGGAGCAGACAGGAGACAGAAGCTCAAGTGCTGCTGGAGAGGGGTGAGCAATTCCAGAAAAGCTTTAGCTTCCAGAACCTTTCCAGTTCAAGTTCCAGATCTGGTATGTTTTCTCTCTCTCTCTCTCTCTCTCTCTCTCTCTCTCTCTCTCTCTCTCTCAACTTAGCAAGATCTCTGTTCTTAGAACCAGAAGAGTCTAACAAACAAAGAAAGGAACACATCCTGAAATGCAGTATTCTGCTTCCTAATTACAACTGAAAAGCAAATGACTCCCAGTTCTTTTGATTATGTCTTTCGTGTGTCTTCCATTTTGCCAGCACAAGTATCCAGTCGGCTCTGTCTTTATGCATGAATGCTAAAGGATTTCAATTACCATAAAACTCCCAAATTGTGCAGTTTGCCTTACTGGCACCTGCTCTAACCTCCTTCACAGTCCTCCAAGCTTTTAGTTGATACTTTCTTTCTGACCCTATTTTCCATGCACTTCGGCTGCCTCCCGTCTACCCAAGGCTTACCATCATTGGACAAAGGTTTAATACTGAACTTCTTCTATACCCAGTCCCCATTTAATGTTCAAATATATTTTCTAACAGGGGACTGTTCCCTTCTTAGCTGTGATTTTTAAAAGTTGACAGGTAAATTCCATTTGTATTAACTTATAATGTTTAAAACTTTTAAGACTATACTTCTCCCAAGAATATTAACATTTTCTCCAGGGGAAAGAAAGGAATGGGTATATACCCATGAAATTTAAAGCATTGGAAAAGGCTTGCTCTATCCCTCCCAAAGACCCAAAGGTGAAGTAGTAATACATCTATTTACTGAAAGTTCCAAACCTCTTGACCTGTAAAATCCTCCTGAATGTTGTATTTTATGCCATAATATATATATTTCTATAAATCAGATTTAGGGAACTAGAGAGGGGAGATTTATCTGAGGGTATATTCCCAGGTTAGCTACTTTCACTACAAAGATTAGTTTAAGGACTTTAAGAGAGTCAGTATCTGGTCAGACCTTCAGTTATATTTTGGCCCCAAACAATTTCCTACGTGAGATCATCATCTTCAATAGTCAGCTTCATCATTGTGTTCCTGTGGTCACTGTCCTTATCGTCATTGGGCTGCATATCATGATAAAAGGGCAGTGGAATGCAGAGTCATGGGTGCTGAGACCCAGCTGCTCAGGATTGATTCTGGGCTCTACCACTTTCTGTGACCTTGGGAAAATGATTAAGTCTTCCTAGTTTTTCATTATTACCTATAATATAAGCATGAAAATGATAACATTACCTATTCCATAGGGTTGTTTTAAAAATTACACTACATAATATATGCAAAGCACCTAAAACTGTGTCTGACAGATAACAAGTATGCTGTGTGTTATGATGTCACTATCATACCATCTTATCATTAGACAGTGCTTGACAATTTACAAGGCCTCTTAATATATATTTAGCTATTTGTTCTTCACAACTCCCCTGGATGTGAGTAGGAAGATTATTATTTTATGAATAAAGAAGCTGAGGCTCAGAGAATCTGTTACCTCAAAGCTGCATCTAAACCTCCATTTAAAACAGTTCTGTCTCCTAGTATCCCTCCAAGTATGCACCATCAAAAGGACTTCAGATGATCAGCCAGATGAGTTCACTAGAAGTATCACCATGATTTAAGCAGTGGGATAATCTTAGAGAAAACGATTTTTTCCCTCCGGTTTTGTCAGTCTGAATGAAACATGTGACACATCCCAGGTAACAGTGCGGTGGCCACTTATCTCCCCCATGGCTACCATCCTCATTTGTCCTGCTTAAGGCTCTAATTAGTGCCTTCCTCCTTCTTCCAACAGCAGGATTGTGCTGCCCTGGAGACGGATTGATTAAAAGGCTACAAAGGTTTTTGGTGTGTGTTTCAACCAAAGGACTAACATAATTCAAAGGATTTTAAACGCAATTCCACTTGTAACCATAACAGAAGCAAACCAATTTAAACCAGCTTACTCATGCTTATTTCCTTTCTACTATGCCTATTTTCCAAATAGTTTAATTAGTTTGTTGCTTTTATGACTATTACAAAATTTATTTTTTCCTTTAATGGTTTGTTATTAAGATTTATTATTCTATATTTTAAAAAAATGAACTGAGTACTTTAGATCAACAATCTAACCCAAGTCAATTGAAGCAAAGACTTTTACCAGAACTTAACATGAATACCTGTTCTTAACTATTCATTGCTGGAACTGCTCTGACACAATAATGCATCCTCTGGCTTCTTAGGAAAATACGACATACACTAGCAGTGATAATTGTATCTTTAATATTTACTGTCATTTTTTCACTTAACCTCAGCAAGATTTCACGAACTGATACCTTGATATTAATGGATACAGTTGTTTGAACATCTTTTAAATGTTCATGATGGGAAATTAAGGGGAATTAAAACATCTTCAAGAGATAGGGTTTCGGGATGGCCAGTTAGCTCAGTTGGTTAGCGCCAGGTTAGAGAGTTCTTAACAACAAGATTACCAGTCCGATCCCCACATGAGCCACTGTGAGTTGCACCCTCCACAACTAGACTGAAACAACTACTTGCCTTGGAGCTGATGGGTCCTGGAAAAACACACTTAAAATCATTTTTTTTAAATAAAAAAAATTTAAAAAGAACTGTTGTCATCTATAAAGAGAGAGAGAGAGAGAGAGAGAGAGAGAGAGAGACATAAGTATGTATACAGTTCCCAGGAATTGCAGAAATGTAGTTCACTTTACACCTGAGTTTTCAAATGTAACTAAACTATTCACCTCATCAGTACGATGCTCCAGTCACTGGAGCTTCAACTTAAGCACCATCATCCTGAGCAATTCTAAAAGAATTTGGGGCAGAATGGTGTCTAGATTTAACTTGCTGCCAGCAAAATCTGCAGTGTTGAATCAAATGCGTTTCTGAAATAACCAGCTCCTCAACAATATAGTAAGGCCAAATCCAACATCAACTCTTGGCAATGTGTTTGCCTTGGACATTTCTCTTTCACAATGGGGATGAGAAAAAGAAAGTACTAAAAATGGAAATCATCAAGAAGCTAAAAGACAGATATTAAAATATCTGAAGATAACTTTAGAGAAGAGCCAAAAACCAACTAATAAGTACAATGCTACTTAGAGTCAAATGGGCAATTATATATATTTTTGAACAGTAAGACAAAGAAGAGCCAAAAAACAACTAATAAATACAATGCTACTTAGAGTCAAATGGGCAATTATATATATTTTTGAACAGTAAGACAGAGTGAATCATTTTGTCAACATTACCATCCATCAGAAGGGTCCTCTTTAAAATGCCACAAACAGGAAGCTGTTGAATTATTAACATAAGCTATTAGCAGTCACAAGCACTTCATATTCAAGGTTATTATTACATTGATAATGCAGAACCAACTCTAGCTCTTCCAAGCTAAAACTTTTTATTAAAATATCTTCTCTGGTTCATACTTTATGGTCTTATTTAACGGAAGACGAGCATAGCAAAGTAATTGATAGAAGGTTAGCTTCCTCCTTAATCAGTACCTCCCAACAAGGATTCCCGTCACCATGAGTACATCACCTTACCTCTATGATCGTCATCTGAGGCTATTATAAACTCCAGAAATCAGGTTAATCTCACTAAAAGGTTCGGGAATACATCTGCCATTTTCACAGCAATGGAAACAGTTACTTCTGAGGAGAAACTATGAGGAGATGCAAATACTGAATTTCTATACCTGGGCTTCATATTTCTCTATTCTTGAAAACAAAAAAAATGCCATGTTTTACAGAGATATAAAAACCATTCTAAAATTTGTATGGAACTGCAAAAAACCTTAAACAACCAAAGCAATCTTGAGAAAGAAAAGCCAAGCTGGAGGCATCACACTTCCTAATTTCAAATTATATTACAAAGCTATAGTAACCAAAACAGTATGTTATTGGCATAAACATGGCTATATAGACCAAACACAACAAAATTGAGATCCCAGAAATAAACCCATGCATATATAGTCAACTAATATTTGACTAGGGAGCCAAGAATATTCAATGGGAAAAGAATAGACTTTTCAATGAATGGTGCGAGGAAACCGGATATTCACATGCAAACAAATAAAATTGGAACCCTGTCTTACACCACTCACAAAAATTAACTCAAAATGGATTAAAGACAAATGCAAGGACCCAAACTAGAAAACTCCTAGAAGAAAACAGAGGGAGAAATCTCTTTAACACTGATCATGGCAATGACTTTTTGATATGACACCAAAAGCACAAGCAACACAAAAGCAAAAACTGACAAGTGGGGCTACATCAAACTACAAAGCTTCTGCACAGCAAAGGAAATAATCAATAAAATGAAAACGCAACCTATAAAATGGGAGAAAATACTTGCAACTATATATCAGATAAAGGGTTAATTTCAAAAATATATAAGGAATTCCTACAACTCAATAGAAAATGACTAATCAAATTTAAAAAAAATGAAAAAAACAGAGGACCTGAATAGACATTTTTCCAAAGAAGAAATACAAATGGTCAACAGGTATATAGAAAGGGCTCAACATCACGAATTGTCAGGAAAATGCAAGTCAAAACCACAATGAGATATCACCTCACACCAGTTAGGATAAGTAAGAGATAACAGGTGTTGCCAAGGGTGTGGAGAAAAGGGAACCCTTGTGCAATGTTAACGGGAATGTAAATTGGTGCAGCCACTATAGAAAACAGTATAGAGGTTCCTAAAACAATTGAAATAGAACTACCATATGATCCAGCAATCTGACTTCTGGGTATATATCTGAAGGAAATAAAATCACTATTTTGAACAGGTTATCTGCACCCCAATGTTCATTGCAGCAATATTTACAATATGCAAGACATGGAAACAAAGTGTCCAACAACAAATGACCTCATAAAGAAATGTAACTATATATAGGTAACATATATTATTTTATTAAGTGAGTTTATATATATACATTTTATTGATTATTTTCATTTTCATTTTATTGATTATTTCCTTTGCAGTGCAGAAGCTTTGTAGTTTGATGTAGCCCCACTTGTCAGTTTTTGCTTTTGTTGCTTGTGCTTTTGGTGTCATATCAAAAAGTCATTGCCATGATCAGTGTTAAAGAGCTTTCTCTCTCTGTTTTCTTCTAGGAATTTTCTAGTTTGGGTCCTTGCATTTGTCTTTAATCCATTTTGAGTTAATTTTTGTGAGTGGTGTAAGACAGGGTTCCAATTTTATTTGTTTGCATGTGAATATCCAGTTTCCTCGCACCACTCATTGAAAAGACTATTCTTTTCCCACTGAATATTCTTGGCTCTCTAATATATATATATATATATATATATATATATATATATACACACACACACACACACACACACACACATACACATATATGGCCATAAAAAGAAGACAACCCTGTCATTTGGGACAACATGGATGGAACTTGAGGGAATTATGCTAAGTGAAATAAGTTAGACAGAGAAAGACAGATATTGCATGATCTCATTTATATATGGAATTTTTTAAAAGCTGAATTTATAGAATAGAGAGTGGAATAGTAGATAGCAGTTGCCAGGGGCTGGGGGTGTGGGAAGTGGGGAGATTTTGGTCAAAGGGTACTTGATCAAACTTCCAGTTGTAAGATGAATAAATTCTGGGGATCTAATATACAGACAGCATGGTTGACTACAATTAATAATATGTATTATATACTTGAAAGTTGGTAAGAGAATAGATCTTAAACGTTCTCACTATAAAAAGAAATAAATAGTTAAGTATAGTTAAGTCACATTATTGTGATACTCATTTCTCTCTCTATATATATATGTATCAAATCATGTTGTGCATCTTAAACTTACACGATGTTATATGTCCCTTATATCTCAACATAGCTAGAGGAAAAAAAGTTGTTTTTCAAAAGGTATATACTTCCTTGCTAGAGGTGGACTTCATTCAGCCAGGGGCCTATGTTGTGTGGTTTACACTGAAAGTAATTCCAGGAAACCTGGCAGAGAGGTGGAGTGAGACAGGAGGAAACACAAACAAAACAGACAATAAAGGTTTTCTATAAAGCACGTTACCACTATTGGTAACAACAGATTAATCTTTCTAGAAGGCTGTGAGCCAGTGTAAAATACATGTCTCGGATTTATGATCGATGATTTGGGTTATTTGTATACCAATCTCTGTCAGTCTTTAGCTGAAGGCTATTTCCAGGCAGGGCATTAATTCCCTGCCTCTCCCAGACAAGTCTGTGGGCAGCAAAGTGAGCTCTAGAATGGAGAGAAAGACCCCAGACTGAGAAATGCATTTGGAATGTGGTCAGCGTGCACTGAACAGGGTAAAGATGAGGTGATATGGGTAGAGTACGAACACTGTAATATCGTGCCTCTTTTATCACACCTTTGAAATAACTGTATGGCTATTTCTTTCTAGAGAGAATCATTCCCGTTTCTTGAACGTATGACATTTGGTATCACCCTTTGACTACTTCATTCACTTGAAAGTTTGCCATAAAGCAGGAGATATTCTAAGAAGCCACCTTTCATGTTGAGAGTTGAGTGGAGAGGTGGGGAGCCCTGGATCAAAATCGCAAATGAGATTTTCCAAACCACATGTAACATCTGACCCCCCTGTTTTGAAAACAGTGTGTCCCCTCCCTACCCAGGGAAGCAATGTTCTGTGCTAAATCATGGAAGTTTATTGCATACTTCAGGCAGGTGTAGAAAGGAAAAAAGTAAAAATTATTAAAGGGCACCAATGTAAATGGAGTGTCACTATTCTAGCCTTAGTGCTAACAGGGAATATAAGTGATTTTAGTGCAACTTCAATTCTATTGTAATAAACCTGATGTCAAAACAAATTTCAAAAAAAGCAGCTATTTAACTCATAGGTTTTCCCAGAGCTATCATTTTAAGTAATTTTTTTTTCTTCATCAATAGAAATAATAACTTCATTAACTAAATGGAGCAGTATTAATATCCTGTATATTAATACTATCTACTGTATATAAAGACATCGCTTATTTACAGAGAAATGACTACAGTTCTAAAAGCAATACTCAGGAATTAAATGACATTAGCAACTTTGCTTGACATTTTGTTTCCAGAATGTTGTCATGGTGTTGAAGACCCCAAGGGCTAAGCATAAGATATATGAGTAGAAAGTAAATAAACTTTAAGAAAAACATAACCATCCCTAATATTAGGCTAAAATTTTATTCTTTCTTTCTGCCTTAAATTTCATAATATAGTCTTTTGGATCTATGTTTATTCAAAAGAGGAAAGGGTATTTATTTACTAAATGTTTTAAATTTTACTTTCCGAAAAGCAAAAGCATAAATAGGCACATTGAAGACTTGTGTCTGGTCAAGCTAAAACACCATGCTAAGTGGTTATCCACTTTCTCGTGCGATGTCCAGTTCCTCCTCCAGAATATGTGTTCCTTGGGCGAGGAAGCTGCACTTAGTTATTTGCCCGGCTCACTGCTTAGGCAAGTACCAGGGCGCTCATTTAATAACTGCTGGATGGATGCTGTACATCAGCAGTTACCGTTGTTCTGACAGGATTAAGTGCTCAACTTACTACATCTTTTAGAATAATGGATCTTTCCACAACAGTAGTTCAATCAACAGAAATCCTTCTGTATGAGTCCTTTAATTATTTATCTTGAACAATACTTCTTAAGCATTTACTCTGGGTAAGACACCATACTAAGAATGGCGTCAGACGAAAATAAATGAAAAGCAGTCCCACCTCCTGGAGCTCATCAGGAGTGAAAAGATAATGAGTAAATGAATAGCTTTCATCCAAGGTAAAGTATGTGAGGAATCATAACACAGGTTAAAAAAAAAAAAAAAAAAAAAATTAAACGGAAGCACCTTAAGGATGCTGAGCATCAAGAAAGTGATTGTTTTCCAAATAAAATGCCCACATTTGCTGATAGATTAATTCTTAGAATGAGTCTGAGCACCCTGAGCATTTCTGATGTTTTCAAAAGAGAGAATCCAGAGAATAAAATATGTCCTATCTACTTAGATAGCTTTAGGTTTTGTGGTGGATTAAATAAAGATGACCTCAGAATTCTTTGACACTCTCATCCCTGAATTCTAGGTCACTTTTCCAGGGCCCTTGAATCTGGACTGGCTCTATGACTGCTTTTACTCAAAGAACATAGCTGAAGAAATGCTGCTTAGTTTCTGGGCCCAGGCCTTCTGAGACTGGCAATTTCTACTTCTTGCCTAGAGAAAGCCAGCCACTGTGTAAGAAGCCCAGCTGCTAAGACTATCATGTTATGAGGAAGCTGGAGCTACACATTTTAAAAGGCCACATGGGGAGAGGAGACCAACCAGTGCCAGACTTTGTAGGCATCTCAGGCCAGGTTCTAGACACGTGAGTGAAGAAAGCCATCTTGGATACGGAGAATAACCAAGGAACTCAGACCACAGCCAGAAGTGAGGCAGCAGCAAAGTGCCCCACCCAAACCACCTCCAGCCCATGGAGCCACCCAGCAGAGTCCCCAGCTATCATGGGGTGAGGAGGGGCCACCCCTGCTGTGCCCTGACTGATTTTCTGACCCATGAAACTGGTTGCATAACAAAATGACTCCTGGTTTTACCACTACGTTTTGGGGTAGTTTGTGCACTGTAACAGATACACAGAGGTTGTATTTTCACTAGGGTTAACTATACAACAAGGAGATTTTGTTGTTGTTGTTGTTTTTACAAACACACTAGATCTTGCTTCTCAAAATATTCATATTCAAAGCTGTCACTTTGGAAGTATATTTACTTATTTCATAAATTTCCCATGCTGGAAACATTATTGATACTTTCTCCACAGGAAAATCTTTTGAGCCAGAAAGGAGGAGGAGAAGGAGTAAAAGGAAGGGAGAGAGGGAGAGAGGGAGAGAGGGAAGGAGGGAGGGAGGGAGGGAGGGAGGGAGGGAGGGAGGGAGGGAGGGAGGGAGGTAAGAAAGAAAAATCATGCCTGTTATTTTATAATCACATCTCAATTGGAGCGCAAGTAAAGCAATTATTTCCTGTTCTCTAGACTTAGCTCTACATAGCTCTCTCTCTCTCTCTCTCTCTCTCTCTCTCTCTCTCTCTCTCTTTCACATTTTCAAAACCAGTCCTCCAAGACTGAACAGTTGTCACTACTGAAAATGTTAAAAAGAAAGTGCCAGGTACTCTCAAGGCAATTCAAAAAAAGTGTTGTTGAGATATTTGGCTCATTTTCTTGACACTTAGCATCCCCAAGTGTCTCTTTTAAAGGACACAGAACTCATGTCGAAACATATGAATCTGGGAGATTAAAAAATAAAGAAAAAAAACACAATGCCATTATAAAGGGCAACTAAAGCCGAACATAACATAAGCATCCCTATAGTAAATTGGTTTGCTGACTAGCTCCTTCTGCAATGTCAACAAGCCTAGGTGCCACCTTGTAGTTCATTTATGTATATGTAGATTTATCCTAGGCTCTTCCACTTGCAAAAAGAGACGGTTCAGTTTCGCATAACAAGATTGGCAGAAACGGTTCTGTCCCTTACTACTTGCTTTTGATTTTATTTGTAAAAAGAAAATTATAATTCACTGCAAAAGGCTGATTTGTAGAAACAATGAATGCTTTTAAACTACCAAGCCCACATCTGATACACAGAAGGCTCTGAATCTCATCTATTCTTACAAATGAATAACAAGTCATTTCAGCATATTATTCTTGTGCTTTTTGTGGGCTTGTTTTTGTTTTTGATTTAAGAAGCTATAATCACTTCCTAAATAGCTTTATCTTTTATCAAAACATATACAAGATGAGACCTCATTCAAACATCAAGGAACTAATTCTAAATTTAGAAAATATTGAAGTTAAAGAGGAATACAGTCAATAATTGTGTAGTTTTGCCCAAAGAAAGTTAAAGGCAGGTTAATTTACTTGTTTCACGGTGGAAATAAAGGAGAAGCAGGATATGAAAACACTGCTGTTATTGTCATGATGAATGAGGCAATAATGTTTAGACTATAGAACAATGGTGCTGAGGTAAAGTACAGTTATTACTTGGTGTTATGAAAATAGGTTTGGGGTAATTTTCTTTATATACCAACATAAGAATCATGTTCTAAGCAAAGCTAAATAAACCACTATCAGACATTTCTGGTGTTACTTCCTGTTAAGCATGATAAACCAAACTTCTCTTTTTTTACATCCTTCCATAGCACCTGGTTGAAAGCTCTGAACTTGACAAATGCTGTTTCCTCTGGAATTTTAAGTAGCAATAAGCACTTAAGATATTTTCACACACAAAAAAAGACATGTGTGGGCTCTTCTTCTATTACAAAATGCCCTAGGCAACCACAGAAAACCTCATGTTTTAAAAAAGAAACATTTTTAAAAGATTCAGACAAGGTGATTGTCAAGAGTTCATCATTGGGAATGCCACCTACAGAATTCGAGAAGAATCCCAGTGTGCATTCAGCAGCATTTTGATCTTCTCTTATGAGAAAACTTGAAGTCTGTATAACAGATGCTGCTCGCCCTAGGATGCCAGCTATAATTGACCACTAAGGGAACTGTGCGAATGATGGCTCATCCTGTGTTATTGTTGTTCCCCGTTTCTGGCAAGCAACTCTTTGAAAACCAAGTGATTTCTTTAAGAATACATATTTTAGTATTAACCTTTGTTATATGGCACATCACTCCAGAAGAGTGCATAGGGCAGCTGGCAAGGAAAATGAGGTACTCGGCTATCTTGTGTGGTTGATAAAACGTGCACAACATGTGTTTTTTGCTGGCCAGAAGCTTCCCCTACATATCAGTCAGGATTTCGATAGCTGCTGTAAACGAACCATCATATCCCAAACCAAACGTAAGTGTGGCCTTCAACCAACTATAGCACAATCATTACAATTTGGAAATCTGCTAGAAGAAAAAAAAAGAAAAAAAATTAATTCTTAATCATCATACTAACAGTTCCCAGAGACGGGACTTTAAAGTATATATTTATGTGCAACACTTCCAAGGGTGGTGAATCTGTCACAGCTTCTCATGCTATCGTTTGTTATTGATTACTTTTTAGTACTTTACCTATTCATTATCATTTAGGTAAATATTTTTACTGTTGATGTTACCTTGTGTTTTCACCTTTAGGCCTAAGAAATAAAAGATTTAACTCTGAAAATGAAAGTTGGGTAACACTGAGTCTCCTTCCCCACGTAGCACCCATTAGTTGCACTGAGTATTAGCTGCAGTGGGTAGTGAAGAATGCACTTCCTGTCTCCAGGGATGGGACATTCACTGCCAGCTTCACTCACTTATACTGCCAATCTGGGCCTGGAGGCATCTGGGGCTGTGACATGCACAATCTCCAATCCTGCTGATGCCAAGAAACAATTCCATATCCTTTGGAAATTTTGTTTTTCATTATTTCCAAAATAAACTATAAAGTAACACAAGCAGAATACATTTACAGATTGAACGAGAAGACTGAAAATCATTTAGCAGTAACAATCAAAGAAACAAACAAAAACACAATATAGCCACTTGGTATGATTAAATTAGCAAAACAAACCCAAATCTTGGCTTATTTTTAGTTGAAGTGGTGCGCTCATATACTGCTAGTGACAGTGTAATTTGAAATAATCATATGGAAAGCAATTTTGCATCACAAGAAAAGTGAATTTATTTACATATTCAAAAAAAATTTGTTTAACAATTACACGCCAGATACTGTTGTAGGGATAGTGACTATTAAGAAAGTTAGGAAATAATTGTCAATCAGAAGTTGCAACCAAGGAGAATGAAATAAATTACAAAAAATAACAAACAAAAAAAAGGTGTACAAAAGGTTCTGGGTAATTGGGAAAACAGGGCAGAAAAGGTGATATTTGGGGCTGTGTCTGTATTGTTCATTGCTGCATTTACTCAGCAAGTACTTACTCAGTTCCTTCTATATGTCAGGAACTGTTTTAGACACTGGAGAAACATCAGTGAACGTAAGAGACAAAAATCTCTGTTCTCGTAAAGGTGACATTCCAGTCACAGAGACAGACAATAAACAAGGCAAATAAGCGACCTATATAGTAGATTGATAAGCAGTGTTAGGGAGAAAAAGCAGGATGGGGAGTCTGGAAAGGGGGTTGACATTTTAGGTAGGTTGGCCAGGGGAGGCCTCGTACAGCAGACATTGCATAAAATGTCTAAAGGGCACAAAGGATTGAGGGCAGAACATTCCAGGATGAAGGGACCGTGAATGGAACAGTTCTCAGGGGGACCTTGCTATGAGGAAGAGCTGGCAAAGAAAGCTGTTGGGGAGAGGGAAGTGAATGGGGTGGGGCGTGGAGCACATGCAGTCTGGGAGGCCCCAGGGAACCAGGCTATTCAGGTTACGTAAGCACTTCACTTTTTCTTTGAGTGGGGTACCCAGTCATTGGAGGGTTTGAGCAGAGGAGTGACAGTTCACACTTATGTTTTAATTAGTTCACATTCTCTACTTCAGAAAAAAGGATGAGTGGAAACAGGGAGACCAGTTAGGAAGATCACCTCTCTAGGAGACAAAAGAAAATTTTTGAAATAGTGGTGACAATGGAGGAGATGAGAAATGGTGCTATTCAGAATATATTTTGAAGGCGATGTTGATTGAATTTGCCAATGGATGGTGGCTCAGGGTCTTCAAGACCACCGCAAGGTTCTGTGATTTGCTAGGACTCACAGGACTCAGCAGAGACTTGTACTTGCAGCTATGATTTATTACAGAAAAAAAAAAAAGAAAAGAAAAGAAAAACAACTAAATGAAATTGGCAAAGGGAAAATGCACGTGAGGAGAAGGCTGGAGGAAAGAGGAGCAAGCTTCCAAGAGTCCTCTCCACATGCAGTCACAAAGAATGTGCTTAATTCCTCCTCACTCAACTGTGACAGCACACGTGAAACGTTATCTAACAGGAAATTCATGAGAGACTGACTCATTGCCCAAGGTTTTTACTGGGATATGGCAACCTAGACAACCTCTGCCTAGAATATACCCAACTTCTAGACTCCCAGAAAAAAGCAGGTATCCAGCATGACCATTGTTTGTGCAAACAGTTTAGGCACCGCAAACCACCCTTAACTATCAGGGAATGGTAGGAACCCTCCAGAAATGTATGTTCCTGACACCATCCAAGGGCCAACCACGCAAGCAGCTCTTCTAAGCATAGCCGTCTCAGGGCAGCTACGTTAACTCTTTTCTGCACATATAGAATGTGAGGTATGAGACAAAGAGCTGTTCAGGAAGAGAAATGGAAAGTACCTGGGTATTCTTAGGCAGTGAGAACACATATGTAAAAGGTGACAAGAGCAGACATAAATGGTACCTCTCCTTCACTCAGATGTGTGCAGTAAAATGCACTGGAGACATGGTAATGATCCCAGCAGACATGGTCCCTCCCTTTGTGGAGCTCATTTGCAATTTAATAGGATTGGTCAGCCCAGGCAGAGCAAAGAGCATTATGAAAAAAAGACCCTGGGGTGGCAAGAAACATGGTAAGTGGATGGTGGGTCACGTTGTTTGCAGCCCAGGGAAAGAAAGACAGTCACTTGGCCTTTTCTTCGTCTCATAGATTTGTCCTTTCTCTCCGTTCCCATCACCCTAACTAAATATCTCAAACCTGGATCACCGTGGGGTCCTCTCAGTGATCTTCACTCTCTCTTAATTCATCCTACAGTCTAAAATCAAATTAGGTTTCTTAAGATCTAATTCCAGGATGATTTCTAATGCTTAAGAATTTTTAATGTTTTTTCTACTTTTCACACTATGTTCCAAAATGAGAAACAAGTACTTAACGAAATCACACACACGCACTAAATTTTCGACAAAGAGCTTGCTCATTTCCATCACTATGCCTTCTAATCACGATGCCTTCTGGAAAAACCTCTCTTGAATCCTTCCATGTGGTCCTAATTCTTTTGTGAGACACCTCTGGGGCTCCTTCCTCCACTAGTCATTAACTACCTGGTCTACTCTACGCTGTCCTCACACTCCTTCCTACAACTTGTAATATCTGCAGAACACAAGCACCTCTTTCCCTCTGCTCTTCATATCTATTGATTTGATTTATTGACCTTTCTATCCAAACTTTTATCATAGGACCTTGCCATATCTACATGTATTAGTTATCTATTGCTGTGTGACCAATTACCAAATTACTGGCTTAAAATAACACTAAATATTGATTTATAGGTTCTGTGAGTTAAGAATTTGGGAGCAGCTTAACTGGGTGGTTCTGGCTCATGGTCTCTCACGAAAATGTTGTCTGGGGTTATCTAAATGATTGACTGAGGTTGGAGAATCTGCTTCCAAGGGGAGTCATTTATTTGGCTGACATGTTGGAGCTGGTTAATAGCAGGAGACCTTTCTTCTCCCTCATGGGCTTTCCCTAGGACTGTTTGAGTGTCCTTATCACATGGCTTCTGGCTTCCTGTAGAGCAAGTGATGCAGAGAGTACAAAACAAAAGCTTCAATGGTTTGTGATCTAAACTTGCAGAAGTCACAAAATGTCACTTCCACAATATCTTACCTCTCACAAAGGTCCACAATATTCAATATGGGAAAAGATTATACAGGACATGGATACCAGAAGGCAAGAGTTACTAGGGGCCATTTTGGAGACTGGCTATCCCACTATATCTGATTAAATTTACTGTCTAAGTTTTTTTTCTAGCAAAAGTACATTACCTTAAGCAAATCCAACATGAAAAAAAGTGCAAATACTGACAAAAAGAATAATGACTTAAAGCTTTTTAGCATAAGAATCCATCACTCATCAAAAGAATGTCGTTATATTGCAAGTACAACAGATTTTCCGGATAGCCTCTATGATATTAAGTGGGAACTGTAAGCATGCTTGCTTCCATCTCTTAGTCTCAAGGCTTAATTTCTTAACTAATAAATGTAAGTCCATCTCCTTAGCATTACACAAATATTTCTCCTTTCTCTTTTCCTCCACCAGTCCTCACATATATCCACTCCTCTCCTCCACCATTTCACTTTAGGCCTCACTTTCAAACCCTTTCTTATGCGTAGACAAACAAATAACCTGTGTGGAGTTAATGGAGTTGAGATCTCCTTCCGCCATCAAAGTATGTTTTCCACCTGCTCACTAATGCCTAACATTCTGCAATTAAAAGATTCCTTTTTTTTTTTTTGACATGTGGCTTCTTGTCTCCAGTTAAAAATACCAATATTCTTGGTAAAAGGAATATAATTACAATTTTATCAGCTGTCTGTTCATTAGTATGAGTTTTTCTGTATGTCTCTTGAAAACAAGTTTTCAGAAGGGGGAAGAGGAAAAACAACGCTGGGGGTTGGGTAGCCCTCAAAGGGCAAAGTCAGGGTAGAGAAGGGGGAACCTCATAAAATAGAAGGATACACTTCCTCACAATTTTTTCCAGGGCCAACTCTTTTATGAGACTTTGTCAAGGATAGAAAATCAAAGGCCTTTAACCTCATTCTCAAACTAACCAGACTCACTATATTAAGCCATATTTCCTCTGTGCACCATCTGCCGAAGTCCATCAAAATGTGGAAATGAGGACAATCCCTTAAAGAAAACAGAAAAAGAAATGACTGATGAACACAAGCTACAAAGATGGTAACGAAGAACTGGAAATGAACTATTGTGTAGAGTGGCTGGCTTGTTAAGCCTTGAGATTAAGCTTGTTTGTTTTAATGATGACTTTGGTTCATAAGCCCTTAGCCTTGTTATTTATTCATAACCTTGCAAAGGCCTAGAATTCCTAATTTGCAAGTATAAAAAATGAGAAGCAATTTGCACACGCCAGGTGTCTGGACAAATGCTCTCTATTATCTGTATAAACCAGATGTTCAATGATTTGAACCAAGTTGAACAAAACACTTATTGTTCATTTACAAGCTGGCATCCCACTCCTACAGAGACCCCAGGTTTTGCAGACCCTTCTGTAGTTTTTATCTAATATGGAAAAACCATCGTCCAAAAATGATGACTTTTCTGAATGATGTGCTGCTGAATGTAATGGTTGGGTTGCTCTGTAGAATTTAATGGCCTCAGAGTTTTCTTATGATGCTTAATAAATGCCCCAGGAACACAGACTTAGAACACAGACACTAAAGCCAGTTTTAACCACTGCACCAAAGTCCTTTCCCATTTTTATTTAAACCGATTGCCATGAGAAAGAGAGCTAGCACTTATTAACACATCTATTATAGATCAAGCATCCTGCTAGCAGCTGAAGTCACGTTATCTCATTTCCACAATTGACTGGCTCATAAACTATCCAATCTGACTTTATCATGACATTCAATGTTTTTCTATTAACCAAGTTAGACTGTATTTTGCTCGTGTTTTTATTTAGCAGAATAGGCTGTTCTGACACCAGAAATTGAACAAAATTCAGCCCCCCATGACTGAATGCATTCACAGCCTTATCTTTTTTGTAGTGCATTCATGCTCCCATGCTCATCCAAAAGAAAAAATGGGCTTAAAGGGCCTAGACCTCTGTGCAGGGCAAGGGATGCTGTAGAGCTGTGAATTGATATGGGGCACAGCAAGCGTAGCAAGCCTGAAAGAGCTGGGCTCAACCCTAGAATGAGCAGTCCTAGAGACAGCAGACATGCAATTACCTGAAGCATGGAGAACAGAGTCCACCATCAGGCTCAGCTAGAGGATACAAACAATTTTCAGAAGCTGGAGAGATGTGCTCAGATGAGTATCAGGATTTCTAAGCAGGACAGAAGACACAAAAGAAGCTTGTCAAGAGTATTCAGACCAGACCGCAGCACGCAGAGGCCTAGGCTGGATGGCAGAAGCTGTGAGAAGAGATAGGAGTAACAAATCCCCTGCGCTGGAAGAAAAAAGTTAACATGTAAATCAGGAGGGCAGAAAGAACCAAGAATCTGAAAGGCACAAGTGATGTCACAGAACAGCTCTATCACTCAGATAACACTGATGAGCTTGTGTGCCTGTTCAAACAGATCCACAGGTTATGGTCTGCAATGGATGACAAGGGCCCTCATCACCTCAGAGTACTCAAATGGAGCTTGCAAATGGTGCTCTGTGAGCTCTATATCAGATAGAAGAAGCTTTAAGGACAGGTGTATCTTCATGGTAAACACCATTTACTAGAAGAGATCTCCAGCTGAAGAGTGGCATGATGCAAATCCATTCTAAGAACGCCAATATATTGATGCCCTCCCTGGGTACATCTGGTAAACAGTTGCTTACACCTGTATAGTATTATAATTTTATGTCAGTGCTGGAACATATACTTCTCTATATCAGGGCTTTTCAAACATTAAGGTTCACAAAAATGACTTGGGGCTCTTGGTAACATCCAGATTCTGATTTAGTAGGTCCGGGTGGAACTGAGACCCCTCATTCCCAACAGACTCCCAAGCGATGCCAATGTTGCTGCTCCTAGCACCACATGTTAAGTAGCAAGGCTCTGGATTAAGGACGGGATCCTATTTTTTTCTGTTCTATCAACAACTAAACCACATAATATTCAATAACAAGCCACACTAAACTGGCATCTGAAAGAACACAGATCCTTGCTTTCCTGGTGGATAATTATTTGGATTTTATGTATTTGAATAATTTTTTTCATTAAACAACACCTCAATTTAAAGATGTATTCATATTACAAGTAAAAATTTTTTGTTTACTATGGTTGTCATAAAGTGGGTTATGCGTGCGTGAAGTCAGGGAGAAAGCAGAACTAGCAGTTGAGCTTCCTCATCTCCATCCTACTACTGTTGTATTGTGACGAATAGCAGTCGAGTTTCATTCTTTTGCATGTTACTTTCCAATTTTCTCAGCACCTTTGATTGAGGAGGCTTTATTTTCTCCATTGTACATTTTGTCTCCTTAATCAAAAATTATTTGTCCATATATATATGTGGGTTTATTTCTGTGGTCTCAATTCTCTTCCAGTGATCTGTGTGTCAGTTTTTCTGCTGATACCATGCTGTTTTGATTACTGTTACTTTGCAGTATAATTTGAAGTCAGGGAGTGTAAATGGGCAGAGGATCTGAATAACCTGAACAGATACTTCTCCCAAGAAGACATACAAGTGGCCAACGGATATATAAAAACATGCTCAACTTCACGAGCAATTAGGGAACTATAAATCAAAGCCACAATGAGATACCACCTCACACCTTTTAGAGTGGCTATTACCACAAGACAAGTAATAACAAGTGTTGGAGAGGCTATGGAGAAAAAGGAACCCTCATATACTGCTGGTGTGAATGTAAATTGGTACAGCCATTATGTAGAACAGTATGGAGATTCCTCAAAAAACTAAGAACAGATTTACCATATAACCCAGGGATCCCTCTTCTGGGTATCTGCCCGAAAAATTTGAAAACATTTATTGTCCATTGCAGCATTATTCATGGTGGCCAAGACATGGAAACAACTGAAGTGTTCTTCAATAGATGATTGGATAAAGAAGACGTGGTATATATATATATACAATGGAATACTACTCAGCTATAAGATGAAATACTGCCATTTGTGACAACATGGATAGATCTTGAGATTATAATTCTAAGTGAAACAGATAAAATGGAAAAAGTCAAGAGCCGTATGATTTCACTCATATGCAGGATATAAAACTGAAAGAAACAAATAAACAAGACATATAAACAAACAAAAACTCATAGACACAGACAGCAGTATGGTGATTACCAGAGGGAAAGAGAGGAGTGGGAGATAGAAAAGATTAAATGGGGTAAAAAATATGGTGACAAGAAGGAACTTGACTGGGTGGTGAATACAAAAAGCAATATACAGATGACGTATGATAGAAATGTACACTTGGAACCTATGTAATTTTATTAACCAATGTCACCCCAATACATTTGATAAAAAAGATGATCTTGTATAGATCACTGTCTTTATAAAAACTCCCAGAAATTTTACTGAGTTTCTGTTTTTTCAACCTGGATGTTTAGCATACCCTGGAATTTGGAAGGTTATCAGACCATTGTTGTGTTTTGTTTGTATGGTTGTTTTGTTTTCAAATGCAAGTCACAACCAAAGTTGACTAAATTTCTCCTAATTAATGAGAAAAATACTTTTTTTCTATGCAGTTGTATGGCCAAGAACCAGTTCTGATGAACAACCGGCGCATTTGCTAAACGATTTTGGTGGAATTACATGGGTATGTCAAAGAATGTAAAATAATAATTTTCAGTATGACAGAAAAGAGCACTGGAGTAAGCCCAGTTACCGTCTGAGCTGGCCGTTCATTGCCTGGGAAACCTTGAAAAAGACACTCATCCTCTCTGAGCCTCTCAGTTCTCCCTGTCTTAAACGGGGATGATCACCCTTGGTTTGCTTACCTCAGAGTTTCAACTAGCCCATGGCACACCTTTGCGACAATTAGAAGAAGATGTTCCCTCTGAGCAACCCCTGCCTTGTGCAGGCTCATAATTCAGCATTTGTTATGTGGACTAGTTTAAGGCCTTACATGTCCCCTTAATAGGGACTAACTCAGGTGCAATGAATCAACTTGTACATCCATGATGGTGGTGAGGATAAAATGAAGGCACTTCGTAAAATGTAAAGTGCAATACAAATGAAAGAGAATTGTATAGACATGAATGGAATCAAAATTTGGATTTCAAACCATAAATTTAGAAAAACTTCATGAATGTGAATTTCTCAAAAGTTTTTAATTTTAAGTACCTAGCAGACAATTCAGGTATTTTTAAACCAAGCTCACTTCTTTTTTTGCCTGAATTATGCAGAGAGCCTTCAAATGAAAAAGTATATTGCACACACACACACACACACACACACAAACACACACAAAACTTAAAGAAGATGTTATGCTCTCCATTTAAAAAAGCAGCTAGAATAATGTTTAATAAGTTGATGGATAATAAAATATTTATAAAATGCACATTCCAGAGTACATAACACGTGGCACAAAGTATCTGTACAGTCCCATCCACTGAATTACCATTGCAAAAATCCTAATCTTCTTCCGTGTCTGCTAAGAGTCCACTAAAATGCAATAAATTCCCAGATGAATATGTCGATCATCAGTTTTGATGTCCAATGAGGCCATTATGAATCACATCAAAAGCAAACCATCAATGATCAGTCTGCTTTTATATAAATCAGTACCATCAAAAGGAAAGGCAATAATGCAAACCCAAGTATTTCGGTGGTTTGAACTACTATAAATTAAATCCTTCATTAAAGCACACACATTTCTACTTTCAACTTAGATACTAAGGCATTTAGTCATAGTTTCCATCTCCTCTTCTGCTCTGTATTCCAGGAATGGACGAAGAGACAGTACTTAATACTTCTTTCAAGGTACTGTTAATACCATTGGCAGGGGAAGCTATAAAATGTTGAACAAAATTAAAAGGACCCATTTCTATCACCAAAGAATAAGCCAGAGAATTTCACCAGGCTGATATATTAAGTTATTGCATTTATGATACGAGCACTCTATTTTTATAAATTCTCAGGAATTATGTTTAATTATAATTATCACAGAAAAGTAAAAAGGAGAAAATAAACTAGACAAATGGTGAGGGACTCTGAGTTTTGAACTGACATATTCCTGTTCCCAATGCCACTAAATGGTCATTTTCTTTAGGCTGTTGGGGTACTAACCAATGAAGAAACCAGCTTGGAATCTGATCCTAATTCATCCTAAAATATTTTGGGGAAAAATAAGTCATCTATACAAGATTGACTAGATCCGACATATGAAACCCTTTTATATAATGGTTTTATAAAGTTACAATTACTAGCCAATGGCAAGATTAGAAAAATGAGTTTCTGGTTGCCATGACAATTCAGACAGCATACTACCACCCACTTCAATAGCAACCCTTAAATAATGAACATAAAGACAGATAATGGAGCCCACACAGAAGTGGGTGTCAAAAGCTAAAAGTTAAACTCTAGATACTGTAGTATCTAATAGAGTGACATAGGAAGTGATCACTGAGTAATGGGGGTATTTTCTGAGGTAGAGATCAGTTTGGTAAAACCCAGGATGGTTCATAAATGTCCACACCCCGACCTATGCTAGTAGACACTAATTTGTCATTACTATCTCAGCTGGCAGGTGCAGCTGACAATTCTGTAGAATGCTTACCAGAAGAGAGAGAATGTTTTATGCTTTACCCACTGTGTAAATGAATGTTACAGGTATGAACACATACTTAAACCTATTAAAATAAAAGCTAATGAAATGTTCTATTTAAATGAGAATTATGAGAAATGAATATAGTACCTCTTAATGTACTAAACAGACTGGTCTACCTGGCAGACATACGCAATAGACAGGTAAAGGGGAAATATAAACTGGATTTCACTGAGATTAAAAAAAAAAAATATTGTGAGGTATATCATTAATTTTGATACAAAAGAAAAAAAAGTGTTGCTAATATTATCAATTTCAAACTCATCTTAATTTCAGAGATATTAATTAGAATGTGAAAAAAACTGCTTCTTAAAAGTCATGAAATACAGTACATACCTGTGTGTATTCATATATAACTCTTTTTTGTAGTGTGGTTTAATTTAGTCAATAGTATTTTAGTACTTCCAATGTGCCAGCTGCCTGTGCAAGTGCCAGTTTTACATGATCAGTCAATAGTATTGTTGCTTTTATGAACCCTGAGAGAAGAATCTCACTGTTTACGGACAACTGTGAATAAGATTCTGGGGTGCAAAATGAACACATTATGCAAGTAATTTAATAAAGCATGTTCCAGGCTAGTATGTCTTGATACAGTTGCAGGCAATAAGAATGATATATTTTTAAAGTCACAAATGTTAGTGTCAAAGCCTAAGAATTCTAGGTATTTATCATTTATCTCCAACTTACAACATGTTACCAATCAAAAATTACTTACAAATTAATATGTTTCACATAAAACAATATGATAAATTTTGAAGCGGGTGGAGGCCAGATGATAAATGCCGTTTAATTCCCAGCTAGCTAAATTGTTATCCTCTAGTTACGTCTCACACCGTAACAGATTTTCCAGCACCGGACAACTTCCCCTCTCTCACATCTCAGAGTTTCCATATTCCCCACACACCCTCCTCCTAGTGGTGAGAACAAAGGCAAAAACATCTCCTAGTTGCTCATGAACATCTGGAGATACAAGTTGGTGTCTCTCAGAGTCACAGCATTGTTTCTGGTATAGATAAATCTGGGGGTATCAGTGGAAACAGATGTAGGGACATCCCCGAAGGAGCACCCATTCCCAAGTTCAGGATGTTCATAAACTGGGTGTTTATGTTTTCAGTGAGAGACAATCCAGATTAAACTGGATGATGAGCCTGATGCTATCCTCAGCCCAATTCCAGATTTAAACACTCTTTGCCTCAATGAAAAATAATGGAGAGAATGTAATTCTTCCCTGACCTTGTGAAATGAACATGTGCCCTTTTACTAAAAGCCAGAAATATAGAGTCAGAGAACCGAACAGCTGAGAGGCTTTCTACCAATAGGGCTTCAGGCAAGTTCCTTAACCTTTCTGACTCAGTGTTCTGACCTCTAATTATGAGTCTCAAAGATGTCAGTTATGATCATCACAAAAAATTAAAACATTATTCTTTATTATCAGAAAAAAAAGTTTTACAATATGGTAAACTGTTACTGGTGTAATCCAGATGGTGGGTATACGGGCATTCACTTTGCCATATGCTTAAAATTTTTCATAAATGTTGAGGAAGAAAGAAACTATGCTTTAAAAAGCTTCTATCTCCTGGATGGGGTAAGATCTCCACCTCAGAGTTTCTCTAGTATCAATTACTGTGAAAGGTCTGAGATTATACCCTTCTTGCAAGCTAACAAGTTAGCCTAGACGCTTAAGAAGACATGAGACTCCTGATTCAGAGACAAAAAGAAACTATCATTCACATAGTATCCGCAGGTGCACCAGCTCCCCAAGTCACTTAACACAGGGAGACACAAAGAGGGCAAGGTGATTGCTGCACATGCTGTGGCTGTGTTATAGAGAGGAAGCCCATGCTTGAGAAATCCAAATTCTTTATAACAGGCAGTAAATCTGCCTGACTTTTACCCTAGAGGTTGACAGAATATTCATTTCAGTGGTCAGTAAACACACCTTTTTTTTGTTCCAGAGAGAGACCATCTCTAGCTTCCATAGCTGTTTGACAAAAGAGCCTGAAAAAAAAAGGCAGTCAGGACCTCGGCTTGCAAGAGATGCAGGAACAAATTGCCTCCAAACACATACTAAAAAAGATAAATCTACAAGTGGTATAATAATAACAGTTCCCATTTACGTAGTAGTAAATGCAAACTTTGTGCTAGGTATTTAACATTGATTATCACATTTCATGGGCACAAAAATTTCCTAAGAGGCAGATACTATTCTTATAACTTTACGAAAGAAGAAAATGAAGCCATAATTCGAGTCATAAAACTACAATCCATATTACTAAATAATGGAACTGGAATTAGAACACCTATGCTTTTAATCACTGTTCTTTACTATCACTTTTTAATTATATGATATATACTTCCATCCCCACATATGTCTCATTACTTTGCAATTAGTTGTCTGGGTGCCTGTCTTCCCCCCTAAACTATATTCATCGAGGACAGGGACATGTTTGCTGCTTTTATTTTCAAAGCCTAATAGTATGTGACTAATATATACTAGATGTTCAAACAATGTTGGTTAAAAGATTTTTTTTCTTTTTTTAAATTAGTCTTCAGTAAATTATTGCCAGAAAAAAGAGAAGTTACTTCTTGTGCCCTTTAGTGCTCTATTCTGAAGATAACATTTATTTTCAGATGAACAGTCATGTTATGCTACAAAATAAGCTGAGCACTTTTATTCTTATTTTTTTAAGATAAACGATAGAGTGGGGCATTTATGACATATTTAAAATGGCCTTTCCTGACACTTTTTTCTTTCTTTCTTTCTTTCTTTCTTTCTTTCTTTCTTTCTTTCTTTCTTTCTTTCTTTCTTTCTTCCTTCCTTCCTTCCTTCCTTCCTTCCTTCCTTCCTTCCTTCCTTCCTTCCTTCTTTCTTTCTTTCTTTCTTTCTTTCTTTCTTTTAAAGCCTGACTTACCCTGGGTATATCTTATGCTGAATTTCTAATGTATTTAATAAGTGAATTTTTGAAAATTTTAACAATTAGAACAGAGTAGTGGAATATTAGTGCAGCAAGGATCCTTGGAGGTAATTTAGTTAACTATTTAAAAATAAATGAACAGAGGAACCATTTCTCCAAAGAAAATGTTCTAAGAAAGTCTAATATATAAATGAGGTGGACGAGGAGGTGCTAGCTAAAGTGGAAGTAGTAATATGGAGCCCCACCTAAGTGTTTTCTCTGGTCCCTACTTAGTTGTCTTTGAAGGGTACTAGGGAGCCCTAAGATTTGTTTTAAGAAACAGTTAGAGATCAGCTGATCTAGTCTATTCTTCTCATTTTTGAGTCGAAATACTTAAGACCTACAGCAGCTCATCCACGATCTCTACTTAATTAATGGCTGAATTTTACCAAAGAGTTCAGATTTTCAAACTCTGTCTAGTGTTCATGCTACTCTACTGCCCCTTAATTAGTATAGAAACATAATAATATCACAGCCTCAGATTTGCCCTAAATGATATTATTATAAATCATGATAACTAAAGCCAAAGTTATAAACGCCAAAATGAAAGCACCATGCTGGAAACAGCCTGTGCTAACTCAACTTTCAGAAGAAATGTGTCAAGAAGTGTGTCAAGAAATGTGTCCTTCTCTAACCTGATAATGTGGCCTTTGTGCATGTCATAGTGTCTAAAAATCAGCAACTCCCAGAAATGGGTATTTCATTTATTAATGCAGGAAGTGGGCTGGTCCACTTTTTCATTCCTAAGGTGACTGGAAATTTGGTGCCTTCATAGCAAAATTATGAGATTTGGTTTGATAATACTTAGGATGTTAACCCTTAACAGGAAAATCCCTAACTAATGCCGCACTTCGAAGTAAAGATTTTTCATCAAAAATAATCTGAACAAGAACAGTGTCTTCCAACACCTCATCCCCCAGCCTCTCTCCTCTACAGGGCTCTTTGTTTAAGCCTACAACTGCATTAATCTGAAAGGGGTAAACCTTTACTCTATCATCGGTCCCAGAGGTGCTCAGTTAATGCTTTGTTTTCAAATTTCCATTCTCCAAACTTCTCCCTTTTCTCCCCAGATCATGATAAAACTCCAAGAGATCAAAAAAAATTAGTACCATTTTATGGTGACTGAGTGTTGTTGTGAACTGCTATTATGGGGACTGAGTTCCAAATTGCTTGTGGCTACAGAGCCTGAAACCTATGCAGTGACTCAGTGAGTATTAAAAAAATATGTTTCTAATAATATATAGATATACACACACACACACACAAAAAAAAACACAATATTCTTCCTCCACTGGAGTATTCAGTGCTGCCCAAACATGCCCTGTACATTTATTTTGCATGAGATTTCCTCAGATTAATATTATATTTATAACATAATATAATATAAATGTAAACATAAAAATAATTCTAACACGTGAGTGAAGAAAACTAAGTGACATTTCAACAGTGCCTAGAGTAATACCCACACTATTACTATACATTGTAATTACTATTACTATACATTGTACAATAATTATACATTGTCTTGAATTGAATTGATTGGAATAGTTCCCATCAATACAACCATCACGAAGGCAAAGCAGATCACTTGGCCTCCATCTGTATCCATAGAGTTGGTGCCTTTTGGAGATTTTTCTCCCATTGATCTATTAAATTAATTGACAAATTTTATAAAATCTCTATTATATGTCAGATACTGTATAGGCACTGGGATATTATGGGGAACAAGTCAAACACCAAACTCTTTCCAGAGCCCAGTGTGGAAGAAAGTCAAGAAAGTAGGCAAACACAACATATTCTGAGACATGCTAAGGAAGAAGAACTGAAGATGCCTGAGAAAGTACAAAGGAAGGATACCTAACAGACACAGGAAGTCAGGGAAGGCTCCACAGAGAAAGTAATGCCTAAATTGAGACCAGAATAACCTGATAATCTGGCCTTTGTGCATGTATCTCCAATTGCCAGAACCCTCTTCACTCTTAGTTTAACCAGTTCATAGCACTGTTTAGGTTTAGGTTTAAAGAGTACATCTTCAAGGATACTTTCTTTCCCCAGACCAGCTTCTTGTATTTTTCACTTTCAGAATACTAATGACACTTGTCATTATCACTTCATGTCTCTCTCTGCAATCAGTCTGAAGGTCCATGAAGGTAAGACTATGTCTACTTTGTTACAATTGACTTAGATGTGCGCTTGGTCAGATAAGAGAATGGAAGAGTGATGGGATAAGAGAATTGGGAATATTGGCAAGGAGTGGTTAAGCTGATGGAATATCAATCTAGATACTATTAACAATACTTCTGCTACCACTACCAGATAGCTATTATGGAGCACTTTTTATGAGCTAGATAATATTCTAGTAACGCTATGAGGGGACTTATAAACAGAGTTAAAGTGAGGGATCAAGAGGCACTGGGTCTCCCTGATATTGAAGAACACTGTTGGGGAAGGTTACTGAGTAAGACATCTGGAAAGACAACTGTGGTGTGTACAATTAAAAGATGACCAGTAAAGGTAAAAACTTGGAGTCATGGCAAGGTCCCAGGGGGGGTGGCTCAGATGGAGAGGAGGTGAAAGAAGGAGTGATGTCAGGAAGAGACTGAGAAATTAGGTATTGATTGAGTTATTCATGAAGATGTAAATTTGGAAGAGGAGGAAAACTGCAAATTAAAGCGAAGAGGAGGTACATATGATAGCATAACAAGATGACCTCAGTTTCAAATTAGCAGGCGTTTTGCACAGAAATAAAGGAACGTAATGGCTTGAAAGTAATGCTGGGGTAAAAGGAGTATACCACACCTACTCTAGTGGGCTGAATGGTGACCCTGAAAAAGGTATTTCCACGTACTAATCCTCAAAACCTGTGAATTTTACCTAATTTGGGGAAAACGTTTTTGCATGCATAATTAAGGATCATGAGATGAGGAAATCTACTGGATTATATAAACCAATGAGAGAGAAAAAAAAAAAAATAAATAACCTGGTAAACCCTTATAGAATTTATCATCTGTAAATATGGTTTCCTTCCCTGTCCAAAATCTTTTGAGTTTGATGCAGTCCCATTTGTTTATTTTTTTTCCTTTTGTTGCCCTTGCCTGAGGAGACATATCCATCTGTCTCTGATAGCTAATCTATCAGCCACCCAACATACATTGTCAAAGGTCATAAAAAAATAACCTATGTGCTAGAACAGCCTCAGAGTTGATTCTGTCAGTTTTTAAGCATTTTCAGATAACAACAGCCATGGCGAAATCTTACATGCTCCTCAAAACTCCTTAATGGAGTAAAGATGTAATAAATGTTTCATTATCATCATTATCATTATTTAATAAAAAGGGTCTACAAAGCAATCAGAGACATAATTTAGGACTAAGGTTCTCTTTGCCAAAGGACAATCAGAGCTCTAGGGCCCATCTAAAATAACGTACATCCCAAGTATCACAATGACCAATCATGGGAAGTCCTCATTTCAAATATTCCTAAATCTTAACATACCCCTGATACGTACAATAAACAAGGCTGTCATCACATTGTATCTGGGAAAGACATAGACCTCTTTAATCAGTAGTAGAAATCTCTTACCTTTATGACTGTCAGTCATTTTCTCCTGTGGTTATGCTAGATACTAAATTTCTTTTTATTCACTTTCATTCAGTTTACTAACAGAATGACTATTTGCATAAACATAGGAGAGTAGATGAGGGTTCTGTGGGTTGGTAGTAATTTGGTTCAGTATTTTGCACACATTTTTCAAATTAATGCATTAATTTGGTATATTTAAATCATACTGCCCAATTCTCAAATGTTTGGGGTTCTTAAAGTAAAAAGTAAGCCTTACCAAACATATTTTGGTTTAAACTTTCCTGAGAGGAAATCAGTACGTGACTCACTTCAAAGATAGCGATTACAATAGGGTGGCCCTTAAGTGAGCAGAGCCTTTTCTCCATGTAATAGTTTACGAGATCAAAGCTATTAACATTTTTTTGTAACTTAAGCTGGGCACATTTGGAAGGGCATCTCAAACTCTTGTCACATTGCTCAAACAGAAATTGGAAGCTCAAATGCACTAGAGTTTAAAATCCTTCTGTGCTGTGATCTTTTACAAACTCAAACTATTGAGAAGTCAGCAAAAGACATACCAGAATGCCTTCCATTTCCTTTCTTTCACTACCCTTTTCTTTGCCAGAGCAAAAGAATGTATAAGACACAAAGACAACGATGTACTATGGGGCCATGGAGAAATACCAAACCTCTTTCATATTTCTAAATATTCATCTGATATAAATACCACAAAATTTTACTCAGTAAAATACAATTCATTCACAGTGAGGCCCAATGAAGAGCAATAAATATATGAAGTGTTAAGAGATTAAATTTCCATAGCCAAAGACAAATATGTTAAGGCAGAAATAATTTGAGCAACTTTCATCTTTTTTCAAAGTCGGATTGACATTGGGCCAAATTCTTATGACAAAAACTTTTTATAATTTGTTAATGTGTCAAAAAATAGCCTGCACAAATTGAAATATGGACTGAATTGGAAATATGATTTTGTTGGGTCATTTTGCACTATATTGCTTTGTTAATGCTTTGCATGCTAGTCTAAATGCCACGTTGGAAATGTTGGCATTTACAAACAAAATCTTTCTTGGGGGTGGATCTTAATTGGCAGAGCCAAAAAACAGAATATTCCTGGACTTAGAATAAATTTTCTTAAATCAAAATTTAAATATGGTTTTAAAGCAATTTGCCTTATTTTTAATTGTTTTTCCCTTATTTCCATGTAGAACAAAGGCATATTTTAGTGAATATGGTTGCTAACTAGTCATGCAATTAAATATAATTTGATGTATAAGTTAATTTTTGGTCAGTGACACATTATAACACTTGATAAATAGCTACTGATAATTAATTTACTTGAAAACCATATAGTCCTGCATTAAACCTACTAAAGAACTATGTGCACACTTCTAATAATGCTGATGATGAAAGTGGAGAAGTCAACTGAATCAATTGGTGCCATAGTTGATTTACTATTCATGGCAAATTTTTATTCTCACTATTTACAATAGCCACAAAGTACAGTATCATATTGCATTGCATAAATTGTCAGTGAAGGAATATTGTTATGAAAGTATACAAATATACCCCTCACCAAAAATTGACTGAATACATTCTAGGCTATATATCCACACACATAAATATATATAAAATATATATGTATATGCTTTGACTTCAGAGTATTTCTCTATTAAATCTTAAATTCCCCTTTTTAAAGATGGTGAAACCCTGTCAGTGAGGTCAGGCTGCCGAAAGCAGATCTGAACATGAAAATTCCCAAGAAGGCCTCACGCCCTTGATTATTTTGCTACCGTGAACATTTACTGTACCACTATTTCTTCCCTAGAAATTCTGTCAGACCCTGGCACATTTTGGGCATTTTCAATATTTCACCTGAAGATCGCAAAAACTATCTTTTCCTCATTTTATGTGCACGCCTCATGTTCAGTGTAACATTCTCTTCTTCTCTTTTTATATTTGAATCAGTAGAAAACTATAAAAAAGAAATTAAAAGTAGAGCAAAATGAAAATTTAAAAATTAGGTGTTAGTGTAAGAACACTTTTTATTTTAATCTTCCTATATATATATTTTTCAACATGGTGACCTCTTTTCCTATGGGGATGATACCTGACTAACAAAAACAGGAAGGAAAAGGAGAACGAGCAGGAAGTGAGAGAGCCTCTCTGTGCGCCCCAGAATCAGTAGGAAAGGAAGTTGGTAGAACACCAGATCTCCCCGGAGAACTTTGTAAAATTACAAAGACCGGCACATATGCCCAAACGCCAGAACACCTCAGTCCTGACTGTTCTATCCATAGCAATGGCAATTTTGCTGCTACTGAGGCAAGAGTGAGAGATGCTGGAAAGAAATTCAGATTATTGGTCACTACCTTCCCCACTGATTGCACAAGATAATATGTTGTCAAGTAATTAAATGATATATTTCATCACGATAATATTTTCTTATTTAATAAATAAACATTTTATTTAGCATACTGTCAAGGTTAGATTTTAAGACCTATGCAGTTTAGGAGAGTCTTATAAGTTTGAAGAATATGCATGAAAGCACAATAAAAGGGCATGGTAGGCTATCAAGGAATATTTTTGATTTTATAATTTAATTGCAATAACTGCAGTGCCAGGTGTGTCTACTCTGAAATGCATCACCTTATCTGAAGAAGAGTATTTGGTCAGCTACAGTAAATAGTGTTAATGACCCTGGTGACCCAAGCTTGATTGCAAGCCAAAGGTGAGTATGTTTCCTTCCCAAGCCACTCTTTCAATTATGGTAATAGTGTTATTTATAACATGTCACCACCAAACGGCCTTGGGGCTTGGGCATGGTCAAGAACAACCCTAGAAAAGGACGATGGACAGTAGATATGTCATCCAGTAAGATAAAATTCCAAGCAGGTACTTGCCAACTGTGCAATGGAGAGAGTAAAACAGTTATGTACAAACTGAAATTTGTAAAACTTGGTGTCTTCAAATGGTGATGTGTTCAGTGTGAAAGACTGAGCAGGCATACAATTGATGCTTCATAAAAGCCGTCATAGCAATGACTACAAGCAAAATGACAAATTCTTCAAAATAAAGAGATACTTAATTTGAAGTACATATTTATTTGGCCCACAATTATGCTAGCGGATTTTTTTTTTTAAATGAGTCAACATCAGTGAGTGCTGTAAATTTCAAGAACTAGAGCACATAAACAGTGTGGACATAGAACATCACGATACTGCTAATGAACACAGCTAACATTTATTGAATCTAACTATATGCAAGGCACGTTACATGCCTTACACATGTTATATCAATTAATTATTTTAACCATGTAATGAGACAGATGTATACTATTATTATCCCTGTGTTTTGGTGACGATACCTAGGCCTGAAGATATTATGTATGATGCCCATAGTTCGTTTCCACTGAAACCTGGACTCAATAGTCCCCAATTAAAAACAAAACAAAACATAGATTTGAAAAAAAAAAAAAAAAGCCGATCTGTTTCCTTGCTTAACCATCATACATACAAATGTGGCACAAAAGATGCCAGCAATTACCTTCCTTTTTGTGGTTATCATGAAACCATGAACGGGTTCACAATGTTGGTGTTAAGTTACAATATGGCAATTTCCCTTTATTGATCAAGAGTACGTATGGTGTCCTAAGGAACCCAGAGCACTGTGTTAGGCGGGAAACAATGACAAGGGGGATAGAAGACATGTGTTTGCTGCTGCTCTTCACATGCTTCCGATACAGCAGTGAAAGGACTAAGGACCAGCGTGAGTAACATGCACATAATTACAAGTGAGGGAAACATGAAGATGATGATAAAAATATCAAGACACTAAGAAGAAAGAAAATACCAGAATCATCAGGGGGACTGAAATCAAAGAAGGCCGATAGGGTTGTTCTTTATAAAATAGCCTTTATCTCCTATTGATTCCTTCTTGAATTCTTTCAAAATGTCTGCTACTGTAGGAGGCCTCAGTGCTTATTCCTAAATCCCTAAATACAAAATCTTTCCATCATGAAGTCACAAAGTCATTCTGATGAAATGAAGAAAGAAAAGAATGGGATTTTTAAGAATTATTATTATTAATATACCTATGTATTCCCTTCACCCTCCACTCACCTTTTGTTCAGGGGTTCCTATCAAAACGTACTACTTATTTTGTTACTCATTATTCTCCATTGTTGTAATTCCAATACCATAAAATAGTCTATGACATTAGGCAACCAAAACTCTGCCCTTACTTTCAATATCGGATATTTACTTGAATATGAATTAGTTCGGGCTGTTTCTGTTGGGATTTACTGTCACCATTACAAGAGAAGGAATCTGTCTATTCCTCCCACCTCATTTCTCTCTTCCCTTTAGAGGATGAGTAAAATCCCCAAGCCACAGTCATTCACTTAAACAATTGAATATGAAATGATTCTCATAAACCTACACTACTTTTTACTACCAAATCTTTACTGAAACTGGTTTTATTTGTGCTGAAAGAGTGGAAAACTGTTACAATAATGACTAAAAAGGTCTATAGCATTTTATAGTCAAAAGGTTACCCCAAAATCTAGAAACTTATTATTTGGTTGGTAATGATTGAGGTCACATGTTTTACAAAAACACATGGGCTTTATAGCTAGAAGAAGAACTGATTGGACCCATAATTTCCAGGATTCTTTTGTTTGTCTGACTTCTCAGAACAAAAAAACAAAGCACTACCACATCTATCTCAAAAGAAAAAAAAAAGTCAATGCGGCTCTTGATAAAAATTCACATCATTTTTTAGCAATAACAACAGAATATATCTGCAGGTATATGGCCATTTAAGAAAATGCCCTAAGCAATTGGTTAAATTTCATGATAAAATACTCAGAATGCTTTGGTTTTCACAAATTTGGCAAGGGCAAGGAGTTTATGGAAGGGATGCAATGCCGATGTGACATATTCAACAAAGATGAAACCTGTCGTTATCCAGGGATGTGCTGGGCTGTTGGTGTGGGAAAGAAGTGTTGCCTTGTCCTGGCAAGAACAGTCAGCAGTAGTGTGTCTGACTGCTGGACATCTTCACTGTGGACCTGGCAAGGCCCAGCCATCGAGTGACAAGTGCAAGGCTTGGGCTGGATGCTGGCCCAAATTTTGAGGATCCTTGGACCAGCTTGCCCTGACTGCTTTCAAGCAATCTCTCAGGCTTGACCATCATCACTGAGCTGATATTCAGCCCAGTGTTGGAATCATGCTCCTGGCCTCCAAGAGGCCCTCTAGAAATGCCCTAGCTCTGGCACACTACAAGGAAAGAGGCAATGCTCTATGAAATCTCTGTATTCTTTGGAAACATTATAAATAACAAGGCTTGAGGGAAAAAAAAGGGGCAGGAAACAGAAGGAAAAGACATCATTTTAACCAAAAACATTTAAGACTAGGTATGATGGCACAAATCCTTGACACTCCTCCTATGGAGGGAAGAGATTTATTTTTCCTCCTTTTGAATCTGAGTTAGTTTGTGACAAATATCACCATCATGCAAAGAAACCCAATCTAGTCTTGCAGAGAGACCATTTGGACAAACGGAGCTCCAGATGTCCCTGCCATTTATCAGACATGTGAGTGAGCCATTTAGATGTTCCAGGTTTAGTTGCCATCTTACTGCAGCTACATGAGAGACTCCAAATGAGACTATTAGAAAAAATAAGGTTGTCATTGTTTAAGCCACTATGTTTGAGGATGGTATTTACAAAGCAATAGATAACTGAGATAGGTAAGTAGGATCTCTGAAAAACGTTACTTTCTCCTCTTGCATGGACATACTGCTGAGATCATTACAATGAAGAGATTCAACCTCATAAATGACAACACCGAAGTTATAGGTCCAATATTTCCTCAGAGTTTAAAGAACTTGAATGTTTCAGCAGTAACCCCTTTTTCGTGTTCACTATTCTTCTTCTAACATTGTATTTTGTTTAATATTGATCTGAGTTTTCAAAAGGACAATTTTAAGTTAAAAATTTTCATGAGAAAAGCAGTTTAAGGATAGCTTTTAATCCATTGGATGACTAAAGAACAAAACAGCTATAAATTGGAAAACAAAAATTGACTATATCGAAAGAGCTACACTTCCCTGAAGCAACATAACCTTTTGTCTCCTTTGCATATTTTCAGGTTTTTACTAGAGGGGAAAAGTGCCATGCAATCCATGCAATTTTCTACTTGAGAGAGTCTGAGTAAGATCATGTCCTGAGAAGTTGGGCTAAGAATTTTCCTTGGTATATGAGTATACACAAGAATTTTTATTTGCTCCTTTTCTTCCTGTAGACCTGGGTTTGTATATTTCTGTGCTTCAGGCTTTCATGGTTCCTAAATAAACTCTACACGCCTAATTTGTTTGATACAGATCAGAATCTGTAGCCCATATTAATTGTATAATTTAATTCATGTGTCTATTTTTTAAAACTTTATACTCAGAATCCCTTTTCAGTAATTCACAAAACTTGAAAATACATGTCAAAATTAAAAAAAAAACCTCAATTGAAATATAAAAATGTCTCTAATGTTTATATTAGCATATATTCATAGCACTTGCGATATAAGCATTATTTTACCATTGAATATTTATTGAGAGCAGAATGCATTGTGCAGTCACTGAGTAGAACTGATATTGCTCTTTATTTCATTAGACAGTAGTAAAACTATTTTTGCTCTTGTCCCTAACTGCCATTTCTGCCTTTTTCTATCTGGCTGTATCTGTGGCACCATGTTATCTAAAGAGTCCTCACCCACAGAGCAAGCTCTTCTGGAATCCCTCTGTGCCTTACCTGATATATTGCTCAGCTGGCTGCCCACACAAGCTCTTCCATCTGTCCTGTTCCTTTCCAGAGGTTTACGGGGTCCACAGAAAAGAAGGTGGTAGTGCCTCTTCTGTCTTCTCATGGAATTTTCTTCTAAACAGTTTTATATATGAAAAACAAACAAGCAACAGAAGTTCAGAGAAGTTTAGTTATGTCCCAAGATCACAAAGCTAATGAGTGATAGAACTGGGATTTGAGCCCGTGTCCACTTGAGTTCATTCTAAATACACATATTAGCCAGTAACAAACATATTGTTCTCCTTATTGTGGTATGCAGGGCAAAAACATGACAGTATCGTGAGCAGTTGGAGTGACTGACTCTTCAAATACATCTACCTTTTAGCTGAAGACAATTTGAACTGGGTTGCTATATCTTGCAACCTTGAGGGTCCTGAATAATACAATCATAATATAGAAGTCTCAGGAAAATGGAAAATACAGCTTTCATAAGATGGTTGGAGAAGCCTGCTATAGTGGATAATATTTTTTATAAATTGTAGAGTGGATAGCAATAGGGACTAGAGAATAGCCAAGACATTTTTGTAAAATCTTATTTTCAGCACCTTTGTAACCTCAAAGCATCACAATAACAGAGATTTTCTTATTCTGAAAAATAACATTTCCCCCACACTTTCTACCTCTTAAGAGCTATGTGTATATTTCTCAAGTAATTCTCCATGGGCATGAAAAAAACCTTCTAAATTTGAATTACATTTATTCAGACTTTTACCTTTACTGCTCTTATTTGTGTAATGTGTTTTATGTGAAATTCAAGCTTTAAAATCTTTTTCCTACTATTTGACCACTTATGTATGTCCTCAAGTTGGAAAAATGGAAGCACTGTGTAGTTCAAAATACCTGAAACATTTTGTGTCTTACCTAAGGAATACCTGTTTTCTTTTTGTTGTATTTAGAAATGTCATACTATCATACTTAGAAATTTATATTTTTTCTTGAATGTTAAATCAGTTGGGCTCCAAGACATTTGTAGCTGATACAACAATCTGTAAATTATTACAAGCGAGGAGGCTCAGATTTCAAAGTCTGCACGTGATTTGTTGATGGGCAAGAATGATGGTTTGGACTCAATTCACTGTGACTTTTACTTTTCTTTACTCCAAAAGTATCTATAATAATAAGGAACGCAAAGAACTGACACAGAGTAAAGATGTGAGTGAGTGAACATGAGTGGGCATGGGCCTCATTGCTTCCTTTGTGTTTTCACAGGAGCACATCCTTGGCTAGTGGTCTTGGTAACCTGGATGAAGGGAGATGTCTACAAGGTCAGATGACTACAGGACTTCTCTCCTTTATGTCCTAGGCATATCAACATCCAGAAATAACCTCTAAGGCAATAGATCTACAATTTATCATGCTCTCCAGGCTGCATATCCAGGCTCCAAGGCTTGAAATGTTTGCCATGGAAGCACTGGGCAATTTCCCATTTTCTTCACCTATACCTCAGGGCCCAAGGATACTCTATTTAAGTCACTGAAGGATTTTTTTTACAGGTAGGTCTGCCTACAGTTTTCCATTGTAAGTAACTACTTATTATTCCTTCACCAGATACTGATTCTCAAGAAAAAGTAAAAACAGATTCCTATACACTATGTCAGTTTTCTCTTAAATATTATGCATTTTGTATTTTCCATGGTTTCCTTAAGTTGGTGGGTGTAAAGGTGAATCTAACATTTGATTCCAGGATTCATTCAATAAAGCATAGATATTACTTAATCTTCCCCTTCATTTGATTGAAATATTGCTATTTCTTTAAATATTAGGTGAAATTGCTTTTGGTCCATAGAAGGATGGAAGGACATGCTCTTGTTTCTACTGTTCAAGGTGCAATGGCAGTACTTTTAGTAGTAACACAAAAACTGGACTACAGCCCAAAACATGAAAATATTTAAGAAGAATTGCTTTAGATATATGTTATATTCCAAACAGAAGGCTCATTTGTCTGGCTTATGGGCAAGGCTGGGTATTGAGTTCTCAGCGAAGGGAATTTTGCCAAAGACTAGGATTTGAGACTCAGAAATCCAGAAGAGCTAACCTACCTAGACTGAAATTCTATCTCTCAGGGCTGAGAGGTTTTGAATAAGCTAATCCAGCAAAGCAATTTTCATAAATACCAGTGGTTTTACCTCCCTGTATGTATCTTTATGTGAGTTTGAAGCAGTGTTAAATGGTACATAAATGAAACTGGATATTCAAACATGAAATATAGAAGTTTTTATCAAATGTGACTTAAAAATTGCATAGAATAAAGAGAAATTTGACATTCAGTTACATCTTTGAGAAGTCCTGAAAAATATGTGATTATCTCTCAACCATCAACCATAGAACCTAGTCAAAAAGAACATAATTGAATAAAAACACATTTCTAAAATTGTTCATCTGCATACATGCAATATAGCAGACATTTTTATTGGTAATGAACATAAATTATGTCTTGCAAATGAGAACAGTGTAATCAGTTTTAGTTTGAAAAGGGGAGATGTATGATCTCCTAGGATATTGCAAAAATGGTGGTGAATAGGTATACTTTGATTATGATAGGTGATAAAAATAACCCCCAGTTTACTTCTAGGTCCTAAAACAAATCAGAAAATTGACCAATGAAAAGAAGTTAATTGGTCTACTGAGAAAATTGTTATGCCTACAGGGTTGAACACTATTTGAGAACAGAGAACACAATATATTAGTTACTGCCAAATGTTTCTGTTCTTGAATCAGCTTTACAGTAAACAAATACATGTTCAAATCTCAACTCTATGATTTATAGCTACGTGATCTTCAGAAATTGTTCTCTCTGAGCTGGTATTTCTTCTTTAGCATATAAAAAGCACATAGAAATGTGTAAGGAAGTTCATTAGATAAAATATTAAATGCCTAAACCAGTGCCTGGTCCATTATAGGTGTCCATTACATAAAAAACTTATTATTTTTCTTGCTATTTTATTTTGCAGAAATAGAAGATTGGTAAACAGTGTTCAGGTCAACATATTTTTTATTATTTTATCCCAATCTTGAAAAACGAATATTAAATGATTTCATATAGAACCTGCAGGATCCTGTACTTAAATGTCAGAGAGACACCCCCACCCAGGCTCCCACTACTCCTGACCCCTGATGTCCTAACAAACATATTCCAAAAATGCTGCCCTTACAGGTTTCTACAAATTCCTGGGCCTTGGAAAATATCCCATATATTGATCTCTTCTGTATTCCAGCATTCCTCACAGATCAGTCTCTCTCATCAGAATGAATGCAGTTTCATTGGGCTTTCTGCCAAATGCCTGAGCAGGTAGGACTTCCTTTTTTAGTGTGAGAACTACAGGTGAGTGAGTCAAGCTACGGCTCATGGGCCCACATGATAGCTCTGGATTTTCCACTGCAAACATCCCTTTTCCTGTGATTATCACTGGGGTATTACTAGTGATACCCCAGTTTCATCTCAGTTTCAGGGCTCAAAACAAAATGTTCAGCTGTCAAAATCATGCTGGTGACATCTTGGTAGAAAACATAATTAGATTACGGTACAAATGCAGCATTTTAAAGTGACGAAGAATTATTGCATAGTTCAGGCTGGATGCTAGGATCTTTTATGGCAATAAATTAGTTATTTCCTATGTGTAAGTTGCTATTTCCACATCACTGGTTGTCCATAAGTGAGCTATAAAAAAACTGCACAGTGGCATCAGATTGTTGGGGTTCAAATCCTGCATCTACTGCATGTTATACACAAAATTTCAGGTAAAAAACTTACCTTTCCAAATCTGTTTTGTCATCTATAAAATCAAGATATTAATAGTACTGACCTCAAAGGAATATCAAAGGCATTTACATGAAATGTATATAGCGCATTTGGTACCATGACTATTCATCAGGAGACATAGGAATTACTTAATAATTCTTTAATAAGTAATTATTTCTAGAACAATAATCTGATGAGCAGTATCTTAGTACATGAAACAGGTGTTACAAATATCCAAAGTGCACCATAAATTTAGCCAAAAGAGTTGAACACTTTAAGGATGTATAGACAGAAAAAGTCACTACAGGAGTTTTTGAAAGGTACCAGGAATCACACAGACCAAACTACAAACCATACTGTGTTACTTGGTTTGGGCTGCTATAGCCAGAGTGGCTTCAAAAAACAGACATTTATTTCTCATAGTTCTGGAGGCTGGGAATTCCAGGCTCAAGGTGCTGATTCATAGAGAAGAATATTTCCCCAACTTACAGAGCCAGCTGATTACCTTCAGCTGAGAGAGAGAGAGAGAGAGAGAGAGAGAGAGAGAGAGAGAGAATGCTCTGCCTCTGGTCTCACTTCTCTTCTGAGAAAATTAGTCCATCTTGGGGGCTCTACCCTCATGATCCATGTAAGCCCAATTCCCTCCCAAAGGCCCCACCTCCAAATACCATCACATTGGAGACTTGAACATGTGAATTTTGGAGGAATACATTCAAGCCATAACACATATGCTGGAAAGTAAATTTGCCCTCAATTTTATCTATAGCTGCTGTTGGGCAGCAGAGGAGTAAAATGAGCAAGCTGGGGAGCCATCCATCATTTCCTTGAAAAGCTAAGCATGAGGGGGTTATGCAAATAAAGTAAGGGTAGATATGGAGACAAAAAGCAGCACTGAGAAAGGGAGAGTAAAATAAAGTTAGGAGAGAGATTTTTTGCATATTAAGAAACACAGTAGTCTTCCCTGTGACTTGCTAGCTAAAAGCTCGGACTTGAAGAGTCCTTTCAAGCAGACATGCCACAGAATGCCTCTTATCCATCGAATGGAGTAGCAGAATCCTTTGTTCATTACGTTAGTATCAGATCATTATGTTTGGATATTTGTAGAGATACATTTATAACAATCAAACTACCTACAATGTCCCCAGGCCTAATCGATTCCAGAAAGATTTGCCTTTCCCTTTTCACCCAATCTGATCTACCTGAAATTCTTCCAAATCAGGATTGTTCTGCTTAGAGTAAAAGCTTTAAGTCCTTTTAAAGGTACCTGTGTTCTAACAGAACTAATTTCAGTAAAAGACATCCTCAAACCCAGGCTCTGTCATCTATTAGCCCTGTGACTGGGGACAGTGCATCAAATTGCTTATGATTTGATTAACTTAACTGGATAATGAGGTTATGAATACCTACCTTGAGAAACTATGAGAATTTCTCAAAGTTCATGAATATGAAACAATTTGCAAACTCTAAAGTTACACTGGGTTATTAAGCGCAAATGCCCCTGGAATGGGTGATACTTGAAATGGTTTCCGTTCCCTCATGCAGAGGTGATATACATGGCAGATTCTTCTACCACAGCAAGTTTTGATTGTATTTGGCAGCTTGAGGGAGAGCAAGAAAGATTAAGCAGGAAGCTGTTAACAAGGAAGAAATAGGGACAAAAGGTCCTGTCATAAAAACAAATTTCCTTTGTTCAAAATTGTGTTCTGGTAAGGTATGCTTTGCTCTCACATGTAAGACTGAAGGAAGCGAGTTGAAGTGAATGGAGATAATTTCATTTACATTCTCTATACTATGTCTATAGGTTTTTCATATCTGCTTATACCTTTTCCAACAGCTGAGAGGCAGGACTGGAATAACTGATATTGAAAAGCGTATGAAATTGCATCAGGTATCTGTAACACATGCGATATATATCACAAAAAGAGGCAAGAGGTGGAAAATGAAGGTACATCAGTGGTGAAGAAGGTAGGGGATTTACTGTGGAGCAATGCTGTGTGGAAGAGGTTGGCTTTTGAACTGACTAATTCAACTTGGTAGGTGGAGCATTGTCAGGGGTATAGAAATAGATGACATATAGACTTGGACATGTATCGGATTGTTGTCATTGATTTAATACCTTAAAGAAAAATTACTTATCAGAATAGTCTTCCAAAAAAGGGAACTTCATTGTACTTGATATGCTATAAAGCCCACTAAACTCTGATGTTTAACTTGCAAACATATGATGAAAACGCTTTCTGTGAGGTGATACAATTGTAATATCTTTTGGTCAATTTGGAAGAAATATATAAGAAATAGTCAACAGCAATTACCTCAAGAAAAGAAGGGCTGTAAAAAGTGGGAGAGGGAGTCTGACTTTTCATCTTTTAGTAAAATATAGTGTTTTTTAAATCATAATCACAATTTTATTAAAAAATAGCTAGAAAAAAATTATTTGCATGATATGCTTTCAGTTTTGATGCAATATACAAACACACACAATTCTCCAAGACAGAAAAATATTTATATGCATATTAAATAGAGACAGTATATCATAATGCTGAGAATTATCTCTGAGGAGTATGTTATTGGAATTTTTAATTCTTAACATAAATTGCTGTATTTCTCAATTTTTTTTGTAATTACCTTACCACTTTTATAATCAGAAATAAAAGCAAACTAATTTTTAAGCTATAAAAGTCATTTTTTTGAAAAACCACCTTATAGAGGTATGATTGATGTGCATGTACCTGTTAAACATATACAATTTCATGAGTTCGGAGATAAGCATACACCTGTGAAACCTTGATTACAATATATACCAAAAATATATCCAACATCTCCAAAAGTTTCATCCCATCCTTATCCATAAAAGAAAGGTATGTTGTCATTTATCCTAATTAGCAACTAGTTTTAAACTTCCCATTGATCGTTAGAATTTATCCCATCTGTGAGTTTGTTTTGATTTCATACCAATGGAAAGAATATTTTGATTTTAAATCAATGACAGAATATTCAATGAAATAAAAGAGGAATTTAAATAATCTCTCTTTCCCACTATCTTAATACAGTTGAAAGTCATTGTAAATAGACAGGCCTTTGATTCTGTTTTTTAAGTATTCCACACCCACTCTCATCTTAGATCTTAAACTCTATTCAAATTATTCTGCATAAACACAGCTAGAATCTATATGCCAGATTTCATTACAGCTTCAGTTAGCAGTGTGAACCTAGTGTGAATTCAAGGACACCAGAGAGAATTTTTCCACTGGTTATATAAGTACTAATAGTTATAATTTGGTTTCATTCTGCAATAGGTTTGGTATCTTTACATTTATTTTTCTTATATATAAATGCACACCTAATTAAGTAAATTTAAATATCATACACAAACGCAAAACCAAGATTTGATGTCATGTTAAACACGGATCAAATGTGAATTTGATTCTCACTGATTCTAGCCAAGCCCCTTGCTTCCCTTCCTAACATGTGCCCCTGAAGAGAGGGACTCATTGAGGTTAAGGACTTTTTCCAAATGTGCTTTTTATTGCTGGTTACAGAGAAGAGACTAAAAGTGGCTAAAGTCTTGAGAATGTTTCCCAGAGCCCATATTCATCCTCAGAGAAGTGATTTAATTCTTCCTTGTTTTATTACTACATACCTGGGGAGGATTTAATCCCCAGATCATGACATAATAAAAACTCCATGAGCACTTGTCCTATAAACACTGTTGGGTCAGTAAAATCCCCAACACTTCACTCCATGGGTCAGCACCCAAGCTTGGTCTGTGGTCATGTCTGCACTCTGTCTTAAAGGGTTGGGCAGCTTACACCCTTCTGAGAAAACAAAAAATCGTATGTAAACAATGGTGCATCAATGACACTGTTCTTAGGAGCTATTACCAAGTCCACTTTGCTTTCCATTTCTAATATGCAATAGAGCTATATTAGTGAAGTTTCTTCAGAGAACAGAACGAATAAAGAAAAGAACCAATGAATTACTGGCTCACATGATTAGGGAGGCTAAGAAGTCCCACAATCTACCACCTGCAAGCTGGAGCTGTCTCAGGAAAGCCAGTGCTGTAGTTTGAAGGCCTGAGAACCAGAGGGTGGTGTAGGTTCTCGTCCAAGTCTGAAAGCCGAGAACCAGAAGCAGAGGTCAGGGGATGTCTCAGCTCTCAGCCTTTTTTTCTAGTCAGTCCCTCATCAGATTGGAAGATGCCCACCCACATTGTGGGAGGGGAGGGTGGGCATCTGCTTTACTCAGTCTGCCAATGCAAATGCTAATCTCTTCTGGAAACCCCCTCACAGACACATTCAAAAATGTTTAATCAGGTATCTGGACATTCCATGGCCCAGCCAGGTCGACACATAAAATTAACCATCATAGGGTATTTTTTTGTTTTGTTTTGTTTTCATTTGCTCAAGCTTTTGTCTGAAGAAACAGGCCTGAAATGGTGAGGATCAGGCTTTTTGACTGATTGCTCTTTTGGTTGTTTAAGGCCAACCTGAAATCATCCCAGTTGACTGAACTCTAGTCTTACTGACATCCTCCAATCACACTGGGCATGCTGCTATCTTTGGGACATGTCCTGGCTGTTCTGCCTCGTGAAATGCTCTCCCTCTAAGTAGCTGTAGGTCTAACTCCCTCATGTCCTTTCCATCATTGATCCAAGAAGCCTTTGCCGACTTTCCTATAACTGTCCCCAAACCCAATCCCCTTTACCTTGATCTACTTCTTTTTCCATAGCACCTATCACCTGTGGCACTGCTCTTTCTCATTAAAAAATGAAAATTTAAATTAAAAATTCAGACAACTTGAGTACAGAATACCAAGCATCTGGTTCTTCAACTGAGTACCTGTTTTTTTTTGTGTGTTTTTTTTTTTTTGTGTGTGTGTGTGTGTGTGTGTGTGTGTGTTTTGTTTTTTTTTTTTCACTTTTTAACTAAACGGCTGGGGAAGCAGAGTTGCATCCACCTATTTTTGTTGTTTCTGAAAGTTAGAGACTTGTAAATCTCAAGAAAGAAAAATACCTTGTCACCTGCCTTGCCTTCAAAAAGCACAGTGCCTGACAATCTTACCCATGATTTTGGAGTTTGACTTTATAAGTTAATTGAATGCCTAACAGTCTTACTCTACAACAGGTCTATTCCTTGCTACTGTATCACAACATCCACAAATCATAATTGGATTTATAATTGCTTTTCTTGATAGAAAAGTATTTCTGTAACATGCTATAATGGGAGTATAAACTGTTCAAGTTTCGATGTATAGGTTAGGAAATATAGCAGGAGTAAGCCACTTTTAATATGTGTATAGTTTAATTTTTAATATGGGAGAAATGCAACAACCAGAAGTCTTTAGTATTTGTGAAATTGCCACAAGTAATGGCTCAGTTTAAACATTTTTGGTAGATATTTATAAAAACTGCCCTTTTCATTTGACATAACTGGAGTTTTCAATGACGTTATCAAAGAATTGCATTTATTGACTGCTCATTTCTCAGATTTTTATATTTGCTGTAGGGATAATTAAAATATATTGAATAAGCTACTTTAAATATAGAAAGAAAAATATTAAGTATTGTGTTCACCAATATGCCAGATGAGTGTTAAAATATTTATCAATTAGGCTAATCAACCTACTTCTCTTTTAAAAAGACCTAAGGCTTATAATGTATTGTGCTATGGTAAATGGTATTCTTTATAGGTAGGTCTCGATAGAGAAATAATTCTCAGGTTAAAACCCAAATTTGTTTGTGCAATTTGAAACATTTTGGGAAGACGTGTGATACTTATTTCAAACTCACTTACCTTTAAAGGTGTAATGGGATCTCAGTAATAATAATATCCAGATCAAAGAGAAGACAGTTGAATCTTAGCTTCAGATATATCCTGTAAGTTTCATATCAAGCTCTGTCATTACCGTCAACACTTGGCACACTTTCAGAAAAACTCAGCTTTGTAACTTCCCAGATAAGCAATATTTGCCTAATACATTATCCGGGCTCTGCAGAACTCAGTGTCAAATTATACTTGCAGCTGTTTCTTCACTGGTAAGTTAATACCTCATGGTGATGACACTTAAAACACAGTTGAATTATCAAGATGGAGACTTATCCGGAGCAAATGAGATGAACCAAAAGGGTTTAGGGCTTTGGAGTCAGAGAGAACTCCCTCATGCTGACATCACCACTGTTTTAGCTGCATGACCTCTATGGAGTTATTAGGTTATCTGACTATGATTTTCTTATTTGGAAAAGGAGGAGGATAAAACATAACTTGTAGGATGTTGGGAGAGTGAAATGAAACAAGGCAGGTAATTCACCTAGCACGTAGCTGAGACCGAGTTTCTCAATAAATGGTAACTGACATAGAGAAAGAGGAGACTGGTGGGAATTAAGTAAGCAGGCAGCATCAGGGCCGGTTCTCTCAACCCCCGTGCAGTGGGCACGCAGTGGATGGCTCCACCCACTGTAGTGTGCATTCCTCCCCAGTGCAGGTTTGAGCTTTAGAGCAGCACCAAGGACACGGGTGACGTTAGGCACTCCTGCAACCCTGGCCCAGCACCAAGCATTTGAGATCTTTTGGTTCATTCCACACCAACCTTGGGGCATTCGGTATTTGCATGTGCATTCAACCATTTGTGGTCAGCCAGGGCATGCCTATGGAATTCATCTTCATGTAATAGTTGACTAATGGCAAAGCGTGCTCCATTAGTCAAGCTATGGTGGAAAAAATACCAATCATGCTCCAACTTGCAGGGTAGCCTCAGACTCTGGAGGTGAACCACCCCTCAGGGCACACTGACTTCCATCTATCCTCCCTTCAAGCCACCTGGCCAGTTCCTAGTCAATCCTCACATGGAACATAAATGTGACTTTCTTTCTGCAGACCTAACCTCTGTATCAGGGACAATTGTGATTGACTCCACCCATAAGCTCAAAGGGTACTGTATGTAGCTCTATGATATGGCAATTCTAACACTGTCTACTAATTATCTGCTTACAGAACTGTCAGCCTCCGCAATGGCTAGTAACAGTTTTTTACATCAACCCCTTGAAGGTTTTAAACCTTGGATTTTTCTCACTGAAGCGCAAATACACACACACACACACACACACACTCACCCCTTAGGAGGATTATGGACATCTTGAGAGACTCATTCACTCTTAGGAATTTGGAGATCCAATGCTAAGAACTCCTATTCAAACCCTTGTGCATATCCATTTATGTTTTCCTTGAAAATCCTTGCAAATCAATGGGCATATTCTAGGCATTTGATAAATGAATAAATACGTGAACAAATAACAGTCTACCTAAAAGAATGGCAAGATTATTCCTAAAAACATATGCAAAGAATCCACAATTATCTGAGAGAATACCAGATGTTAGAGAATCTTGGAAGAAATTTTGATTGACTCATACCTGGCAACACAATCCACAAGAGGCTTTCTAGACTCATTGTCCTAATCCTATTTTGATTCTCTTTCTCATGTTGTTGTATAGTGAAGACCATGGTAGAGAGAAAAATTAGTTACACTCAGTTTCTGAAATATAACCTACAGTAATTTTGCACAGGGGCACAGGTTAAATGAGGGGAGATTATTTCCCTTTTCACCCTCTGTATCTATTACAGACCATTCAAAGGTAAATGGAGATTAATGTGTTTTGCCTCTTTTTGGGAAAATGGTGAAACTTCATCTATGTCTCTCCTTACAGATGTGTCCCATCTGTTATTGTTGCATGGGATTACAGCCACAGGCTTCACATTAAAGGTGGCAAGTGCATAGGAGAAGGCTTCTGAGGGGTTACAGGGAAAGGCTTCCCAGTGTTAGTACGGAAAACTCCTTGGAGAAGAGGTTTTTCAACCTAGAAATTTTTCTATTTTTTCATTTCTATGGCATTGCTTTAAGACACAGAAATTTTTTCCTCTTCAGTGTTTTATAACACACCTGCTTGAACAAGCCTCAATTTATTTAAGGAGAGAGAGAGAGAGAGAGAGAGAACAGATTTATTTTTCTTTGATGGGAGAACTCCCCCTTCTCCCAGAGGCAACTAGCAAATCCTTAACCTGCATTGCATCTACAGGAACACCCTAAGAACTGCTCCCAGCCCTCCTGTGAGCAGCTAGAGGTCTCTAGTGGAAATCCACAGCAATCACAGCTTTCATCATGTAGGGGAGGTGGGGAGGGCATGGACAAAACACGCAGCAGCCACTTTCCCAACACATGAATATGTGGGTGGCCTAGAACTCTATTAGCCACAGGTCCCCAACTTCAAGGATTCTGGGGAATTTGGAGAGCTAATTGGGATCAGACTTTGAAAAGGGAACAAAAGATGTACCCAGTCCTTGCTTCTTTCTCCTTCTTGTCTACCTTGGAAGCTGTATTTCTAACTAGAAAGGTTAAAATTCCAAGGAGCTCTGAGTATGTTAAAAATATGAGACATATTTTGCTATAAGTTGGGAGAGGTGTGAGATTATGTAAATTACCACAAACTTGTCAAGAGCAGGAGGTTTGCCAATATCCACGCTCCCTCCCAGCAGCATGAGGATAGAACTCTCTCTTCCTACACAAGATGCCCAAGTGTTGCAGATTCTCCTCATCAGGCATCACAGCACGTTAATGTCGTTTCCTTTGTGTCTTTTTTTCAAGTGGGGCTTAGCTACATGATTCATTTAACAGTGTAAAGACGATCTAGACTAGAGAAACCCATTATTGGGCTCCATTTGTTCGAATGGCCAACAATTTCACTGCAGTGAGAAAAGAGCTCCTAATGCATAGTCAATAGTAGCTTTTAACCCTACGCTGGCTTTGGAAAGAAATGATATGCTCAGGAAACAATTTCAGAGTCTCTCTGTTTTCCATTCTTGGGGATAAAATGTGATTCGGTGCAGTACATAAAAGTAAGTTGGAAACATTTGCCCCACAGGGTGCTGGTAAAGTCACAGTAAAGAAAGCTTAGGTAATTTGGAAAAGGGTGGTTTGATCTTGACAGTGTGGAGAGTGTTCACCAAATCTCACACCCGCTCCTGCCAATTGCCTCCAATAGTGGAACTGCCGTAGCCTCGGGAAGTATGGAGAGTGATTTTTAGCACTCCCATTGGCAAGATTGAGTGTGCCATAGTGACGAATACAAAGCATGTCTTAAAGCACAAATTAGGAAATCAAGCAATCTCCTAAAAAAGGTAAAGAAAAATGTTAGTGAAATGGGAGGACTTTTATAATAACACCACCAATAACAAACACCTCAAAGCATTTTTCCTAGGCATCACAATGTTCAGATTGAAACCATTCCCATAGGCATCTCTGCAATACTGTGGAGCTCATTATTTGCGCTACTTAGATGTCTCATAAGTGCTTGTTGAATGTTACCCTCCCTGCTAGAATGCCTGTACTCCATAATGTGTGGGAATGTTAGCCCTGCATAGCCCTGTGTCTGGGATTTCTGGTATGGTGCAACTCTCATCAAATCTTTGTGAATTGCATTCATAATAAATACATGAATGTAACACAATGATTTGTTTTCAAAACAGACACCACTCATTATAACAGGCTCCAAAGAAGTTTGACCAAGTTGTTTACAATAGATTGATGTTGTTTTTTAAATTGGTGGACCATTAGGTTAGAACCAAAAGGCAAATAGGTTATCATCAAAATATTTAATGGAAAGATAAATTTAAAAAATAAAAAGTTCCAGGAAATTCTCTCACTCTTTTAATGGCTATATCTCATCAGTGCCTTCCCAATAACCCTCTCAGGGAGATATTACTATATCCATTTTACAGAAGAGAAAAGGTGAAGGGTTTTTAAGAAGCAACGGCAGCCCTCTTCTAATCCATGTGACCCACACAACAAACATAAGCATCAGGTTTTATGTGAGGAGGGAAAGAGAAGAGGCAGTTTCAATCTGAGAAAATGTATTCTGAACGGGGAAGAAGCATTCAGGATGGAAGTATGGAATGAGGTCGTATGGCTTAAGGAAGGTCTGGAAAGTCTAGTTCCAAGGGAAGAGAAGCATGAGTGGGACGTGTAAGAGAAGGCGACTGCCCTAGATTCTTACTTCAGTACAAGATTTACCCATGCTGTGTCCCAGAAAGCTATGGGAATCAGTCTCAGAATTTAGGAGACCATCAGCTGATGGTTCCACTGAATCTCAGCAATCAGCAATTCAAATTTCAAAAAGAGTCAAGACCTGTTAAAATAGGACAATTGTTGCAGATGTATATCCTGATGCTGTGTGAAGGCAGACCTGTCCTTCTAGAGGAGACATTTCCATAGATAAGTCTGCCTCAGAATTCACGTGTTCAGAACTCTGAAAAGGCTTCACAGCTCTCAGAACAAAAGGTGCGCTGGGCCATGACCTGCAGGAACCAGCTCCCAGGTACCTCTCGGCCTCATCTCCTTCCACTCTTCTCCACACTCAGTCTGCTCCAGCCACACCAGCCTCCTCACTGGACTTAGAACTTTCTCCATATATCACATATCTTTATCCAAATCTCCATTAGGCTAACCCCACACTTCTGACAGGCTCCGTCCTTGGCAACCGTGTCTGAAACCACACAATCACCCTGCCTGACTCCCCTGCCCCTCAAACCCAACACTTCATAATCTCCTACCCACTTCAGTGTTTCTCCTTAGTTCTAATCACTAACATGAGAACTTCACTCTTTTATCTTGATGATTGTCTCTCTCTCTCTTGCTGGAATATAAGCTTATCAGGGCAAGCATCTGCATTGATTTTATTGGGTCTGTGCCTCAAACAGTGCCTAGCATATCACTGGTGCTCAGACGTGCTGGTGGAGTGGTTAGATGGAGCACAGAGGCACGTGTTATCTTCCTTCCCAAAGTCCAGCATGGCAGGCGCGGAAGCTGCCCCTGGGGATTGCAGTAGGCAGGGAGCAATCTCCTCATCTTCTGAGACTGGAGGTTTTGGAGACAGAGGCAGATACTTACCTTACAAATGAGAAGGAGCTGAGATGTGTGTTCTTTGCAGAAAACGTTCTCAGGAAATGTGTTTCTTCAATGCAGATTCAGGCTCCGGAGGAGAACTTGGTTCTTCTGTCTGGCTGGATTCATTTTCACCGAGTCACACCACTTCTTCCTGCCCACACCTGCTTCTCAGGAATGGCCCCTGTGAGCCCCAAGGTAGGGAGGGGTAGGGCGTGTCTGTGACACCTCAGATAGCTGTGCAAAGAGGGAAGAGGTCTGTAAGGGTTCTGCAGTATGGAGGGTGCCCCTCCTGGCAAGGAGAGAGAAAGGCCATAGCCCAAAAAACCTTTAAGTGCATTTGTGTTCTCAGAGAAGACTGTTCTTTTAGACAAGTTTCAAAAACATAACATTACATTTGTCTTTTGAAAGCATACATTGTATCCTCTGTATTGCCAGCTCAGCTCTTTTGAGGGCTTCTGGTGGATAATAAGAAGCCAGACTAGCAGAACTTTGATATTGATTATCAGCCATTTCCTACCAATGAATTTCTTGATTGCAGTTTTCATCTATTTGGAAAAAGAAAGCCAAAAGCCTTTCAGAGGAAGTTGCTAATATTTAAACAGAGAAACAATTATTTATCAGAATATTTGTCTTTAACTCTATTAAATCATACTTAGGCATAGCTTAGACACTCATTTTAGAAGAAAACCAAATGCATATTTTTTATATTTAATACCATTCTTTAAATGGCAAGACCCATGACAGGTCCATTCACTTTTACGTTCCTAGGACCTAGGAATTAGAATCTGCGCATCAAGTGCTCATAAATATTTGCTAAATGCACATACTTTGAAATGCCTCAGTTCATCTCAACACTACAAAACTTCCAAAGTTTGAAATCAGAAAATTATTCGCGCAGATTCCTAAAGTATGCCCTAATGTCTATGAGTACGTTCAAGTCTGTACTTCTTCAGCCCTTTGTACATACCTGCACTGTGGCAACTGGCACATCTTAATTATCGGTTCCTCTGTGTGTCTCCTCAAGGGTCATTTATCACTGTTCCCAGAGCACTTGGCTTGGTGCCTGACAACAGTAAGTGCTCAGGAAATTCATTCCTTCATTCATTCACCCATTAACCACTTAAGGACCTGCTATGTGCCAGGCATGCTGCCAGCTATTGGGGTTACAATTATGGACAAGACATCCAGCTAGCCTTAGTCCTCCTCATACAGAGCTCACAGCCCAGGGCCCGGGTGTGGAGCTAGGCAATCAGACAATTATTCAAACATCACCAAAAGGTGAGGTGAGTTAAGATACACACTTCAGAAGAACAATGAGAGGACTAATATATTCTAATGATCTGGCAAATCTCCCCAGAAAAAAAATGACATTTATACCAAGACTGAAAGGATGAATAAGAGTTAGCCAGGAAGAATGGTGGGGAAGAGTATTTCAGGTAGAGGGAAGAGCATATGACGAAAGCTAGTGTTCACACATTCCTGACAATAGTAGTTCCCAGATTTGGCAATGAGAAACTCAAATTTCCAGAAATGCCCAAATAATAAGTACATTTTAAAAATAATGAGTGACCACAACACTCAGCAGTGAACAATAAACAGTGAATTGTTTTTCAGTGACAGAGTTACAACTAGAAGTTTCAAAGGCATTTATTTTGTAACTTCATTCTCACACAGAACAATTTCTGAAGCTCTATACAAACAGGGCTAAATTAATTTTTCAAAGAATGCCTTTGAAAAATTAGGTATTCCTATTGAGAAACAAAAGCAAAGAGAATGAGAAAAATAGGCTTGCCAAAGAAATCAATACTACAACTGTAATTAGAATTTAGGCTTCAATTGACTTCTCGTTGTAAATTCATTGTACACCTCTCTCTTCAAGTAATTTTGAGATCCAAACGTGGCTAAGCTACTAAGGTAAAATGATCAAAATACCCAATCAAAAAGTATAAAATGAAAACCACCATAAATCCAGGATTTTATTTCCACAGATTTGGTGTTTGAAACCCTAAAATAATTTACAAAGTGTTAAAGAGGGATTTCTCAGGAAGCTTCAGATCATGGTAATGCTTAGAAGGACACTGAATGGCTGTCTGAGTCCTTCATCCACTCTGACACTATCCTAGTTAATTAAAAATATACCCTACTTTCAAATATTTTTATACAGAAATTCAACAATCTCTGTTAGGAAACAATTCCAATAGTTAATAACCTTTGCTGTGAAGAAAAGTGGTATTTATACTAAGTAATATATAAGGGGTGCCAAAAAAATGTTTACACATGACTTGTATTCATCTTTTGTTATCAGTATATAGTGAGTATTACAACTTTCATACAGACTTTTTCCTTTCTTAAAATTTGTACACATCTTTTTGGCACCCTCTGTATATGTCACTAAAATTGCAGTCCAAGGCCATTTTATCTATTTGGGCAAGGAAAGCAGTGATACATAAAAGTTCATATCCTGCCAGTGGCAGATTAATGGATTTGGGGTTCAGGGTCGCTCTATGCTCACTGAGACTCCATCAGAGACCTGGACCCCAGCAGCTTCATTCTGAGTGCTGTGAATGAACAAGCTTGGATCTTAGCCAATCTTCATGCTAGTCTAGCAAAGCCTCCTGGAGACACACTAGTCCTGACCATACAGTGCTAGGGAGGATAGGCTTCCCCGACACCACTAGCCTGAAGATTGCACATAACTCAGCCCCAGTAAGGGTGAAAAGACCAGCAAACCTCTCTTCAGTCTTATAGGGATGAACCCTGAACCTGTGGGATCTGACACTAGATAGTGTCAGAATTGAGTTGAATCGCTGGTGCCGGAGCACTGCTTGGCTGTGTTGGGTGGAAACACTGCTCCCCGTGTCTGAATTGGTGACCAGAACTTTTAGTACCCCATCTCTAGCTCCAAGATTAGCATGTGATGGGTCTCAGAGGGATCAAACTCAGTACCAGGTCAAGAACTTCAGCAGTTTCATAAAATTATACTCATTATTTACCAACTGAGCCATCCAGGAGGCAGCTCAGCTCAAGGTGTCGTGTTCAACCTTAGTTGCAGGGGGCGGAGCCCACCATCCCTTGCGGGACTTGAGGAGTTGAATCGGCAACCTTGTAGTTGAGAGCCCACTGGCCCATGTGGGAATCGAACCGGCAGCCTTTGGAGTTAGGAGCATGGAGCTCTAACCTCCTGAGCCACTGGGCCAGGCCCCTAGCCAAACACATTTTAATTTTATTTCTTTTTGAAGCCAAACATTTTTGGAACCAAGATACACTAAACTGTGTGACAATACTATAAATAATTACAACTTAATATTGATATCACTGTTAAAGTTCAAATTGATTTTATGAAGGGATGTATGAATATGGTAATAGTTATTGAATACCTACCATGTGATGAGAAGGCCGACTACAAAACACAGTCCCTGCCCTTAAGGAGACCCAGCTCAGGTAAGCACACAGAGCAGTAAATAAGCTGAAGAAGCGATTCACCTCTAAAAAGTAGCAGGCGAGAATGAAACAGGAAGGGACAGCTTGGGAGGACTGGAGAAGCTGTACAGAAGAGGTGCTGCTCCACTTGTGTCTTGATTAAAGGATGAATAAGAAACTTTACAGGCAAATGGATGGACACACACACACATATATACGTACATATACACACTCATATATACACACACACATACATACATGTATAACTAGAATTGATATGATGATAGATAGATAGATAGATAGATAGATAGATAGATAGATAGATAGATGATAGATGGACAGACAGATGGATAGAGGGAGGCAGGGAGAGGGCGAGAGAGAGAGAAAAGGAAAGATAGCTTGCTATTATTTAGAAAAATTGCTAGTGTATACATTATATAGAGAACAATTAGTATACATGATATAATATATAAAATATGTAATACTAATAAATATATATATACATATATAGTTACTCTGTATAATACCAGTCTTCAATTATAGATATTTCTATGTTAATGTTCCTCAAGGCTCTTAATTATCCCCCACATCTACCCCTACTCCAAATTCAGGAGAAAAACAAAAAAATTATTAATAGGATCCTTAATCATGGGAATATTGCATATAGAAATTATTAACAGGAAATACAAAGCTTCTGTGGCTTTTAAGTTGGCCAGCCCCTGCATTTATTTTGAAACCTGCCGCTAAATCTTCACATTTTGGGGAAGAACTCAGCTGTACCATTTTTCATTTCTCTGAGTCCCTAAACTGATCCACATTATAGAGAGGAAAAATGTTCCTGCCAAGTTTTTTGATCTACCTGAAATCAAACCGAACTGCATGCAATCTTGTGAGACTTGAGAGTCACTTCAAGCGAACAGCAAGCAGTATGCTGGCTGAGGAAAAGAACTGCAAGAAAAGGCAACTGACACATTTGTGGACAAACAGAGGGTCTGACTAAGAGCAGAGTATCCCGTCTGCTATGTCACATAGAGCTCCAAGGAGTTTGGGGCATCTGTGGTGGTAAAGAGGTAGCAAGACTGTACTATGCCAAGAACGGGGACAAGAGGACATTTGGGGACATCTACCTCACATGTTCTCACTCAGACTTTGCACTTGACAATGCAGTAACTTTCACAGTTGGAAAGAAAAGCTATGCCAGTGACAAAACTGGAACACTGAGGGGAAATTAATAACACTTTGTGCTTCAGGTTTCCTGGGAAGATGTGTCATACATATGAAGTGAGCATGACACAATTTAACAGCAGTAGCCTGTCTGGGCTCAACCTGTTCATTTAAAGTCCCAGGAACTGTAAGAAAGAGTCGATTTGAAAAGGAGACCCAGACAGGCACTAGAAAGATTTCTGGGGAGAGGGGAGAAGAAGGGAGACACTCCAGGGAACCCTCTGCTAAACTCAGAAAGGCTGACCAAGATTCCCTCATACATGTAAAGGGCACTCGTGGGAATTCTGAATGGTATTTTGTCGCAGAGAATTTTTGCAGAATTGAAATCACATTGGAGTTAGAGTTGCACTGGAATTAACAGGCACAGAAAGCATTACAGTCAATGATGAATCTGAACAATGAGCAAATACACATTAAAAGCCTGAGGACTCTTCTGTGCAACGTACTCATTACCCTCACGTCCTTTGATGAGAGGCAGACTGATTTCACTTTCCGGCTCTGCCCTTTGCTAGCTGTGGAAACTTGGGCAAGTTACTTCATCTCTCTGGACCTTGGTTCCTCATCTGTCAAAAAGAGATAATTACACTTACCTCATAGGGAAGTTAGGAGAACTAAATTTTGTGGTGTATGTAAAGAATCTAGTCTAGTGCCTGGCAGATGGCAATGAATCAAAGTCAAGCTAGACAAGTAGCATAAGATTTCTTTTTTGCTGTGTCCATATTGTTTTACTTCTGAGGCGAGAGCAGAGTATAAGAACTATTAGTAGTCATAGTAGCAGTACCATTGTAGTATTAAGAATCTATCATATTAAGTGCTAACCTATCACACTAAGTACTGATCATATTAAAATATTGTACTCTGAGTTTTATATAAATTATTTCTTTGAATATTTGCATAACTTCAAATAACAGAATAGTTTATTTTCCCTTCATTTATATAGATGAACAGAATCAGAGAGAAGAAGGAGCTTGTTTGAGGTCACACAGAGCTAGTAAAATGCTGAGCTAAAATTTAAACCCAGGTTTGTCTTCCTCTGAGGCTTACAATCTTCATTATGTGAGCCTTAAATTTGAGATAAACACAGCTGGGATTAGTATTGCTTATGAGCAAGGGACCTCAGAATGATTGTACAAAAGAGACAATATTTCAGCCGACTCTTAGAGGATGGGGAGCTTTTTTGAAGTGGGAAAGAGTAACCCAGAAGAAGGAACAATCTAAGCAACTAACAACAGCCTGAAAGTATTTTGCATGTGCTGGGCATGGAGATCTGGCCCTTCAGAGGGAGTTGAAGCATGGAACTTCAAAAGAGGTGCCACAGTAGCCACCAGAGTGTCACAAGATGTTGCATGTATTGTTCTGGAATTTTGGCAGAGATGCAAAGGCCAAGAACAAAACAGTAGATACCACATATCTACAGAGTCAAAAGTAAGGTGCTAAATCATCTCAATAAGATTAGAACAGTATTGACCCCAAGCTAGTTCTGCCATAAGTAGGTCATCACTCCCTCTAACCATACAAAAAGTTGAGGTTGAAAAAAATGAAAAGGGAAAATTTATTTGGAAAAACTTGTTGGGTATTTTACTACTCCCTGAACGAAGGTGGGGAAGAGCTGCAGCCTCACTTTAAACCTAGCGTAACAGGTTGAAAAGAGAATAATGAGGGAGCTTGACCTGTGTCTCCAGGAATCTTGAGGACACAGGGACTGGAGAGTGACGGATGTTGGAAAAAATGTAAAGGCAAAAAGCTGGACAATGGAAATGGTGAAAGAAAGACTTTGTTCTTTCATAGTGAAGAAAAAGAGAGCTGTGCGGGAAGTGAGATGTTTCTCTACCTATGGCATGGTAAAAGGGCTCACTGCCCTGTTTCTAGAAGTGGGTTCTGTGAAAAACCAGCCACTTTGACTCAACCCAAAAGAGGTCCTCCCCAAGAGGAACATATGGGGCTCTGTTGTATCCCCTACAGTGAAGTGGCCCTTGAGAAGCCCAAGGGATGAGGTAGATGAGAATTATTACTCACAACATTTACTGCAGTCTAAGTTCTTCAGCAGAGGACCTCCAAGGATTTCACAAAAATGTCCCACAAGAGAAAGAGCCAACAATGACGAGTCCATCATCCAGAGGGCAGAAACACAGATGACAGTTGTGCTAGCCTCCCTCCCGTTCTCCGTCCTAGCTAATTGTTCTTTCTGACGCCTCCATGGCCATGACCTGCTTTAAACTGGACTGAACTCTTTAATTCTTGACAGTAATTAGAGTCTTTTTATTATTTAAGAGTGACTGGAAAAGCTACTTCATCCAGGCAGGGGGAACAATGGTTTTACACAGTCTACAACAAGGGGTGGTGTGGAAGCATAGTTTCTTTCAAGTTTGTGTCCTAGTGAGACCAGCTAATAGAATAAAAATCAATTAGAATTGTAGTAGCAATTATAATAACAATAATAAGTCCATGCAAATTCTTTACCTACCACATATTCATCCTCATCCTTTTGCCTAGTCTCTTCATCAACCCATGTGGGCTGTGGGTTTGATTTTTGTCCTTAGTCTCTCTTTTCTTGTTATGCTCTAGAATCTGGTGTGTCACATGGATTTTTCTCTTCCATCACCTCTCAAACTGGTTTGTCACACCAATACTAAAGTTGACTTTTTGAATGGCATAAAGTAGAAACTGTTTTTAGGTGAGGGGGTAATCCATGAAACCTAGATGAGGTCCTTATTTTGAAGGGGTGTAAATATCATGCTAATAAGTACAAATTTTTTTTTTCTCCCTCCTTTGCAGATATAAGGAGATGCTGAAGGATTTTAATCTAAGCAGTAACATAATCATATTTTGGGGTTTTCATCTTTAATCTTTTTTGGCAGCACATGTGGGGGAATAGATTGGGCAAGAAAGAAACTAGAGGTAGGGAAATCAATTAAGAGGTAATCCTGAGACAAATAACCTATAAAATTATTGGAAGAAGAATTAACATTCTCCAATGACCCATCAAAAGGCAGGTATTAAAATGCAGTAAGCATGTAAACCTTGAAGGAACAGACTAATAAATCAAGCTGAATAATAATCATCTGAAAATAAATAAAGATTTTGATGTGAGCTGAAGACTATGCATTGATTGAATAATTAGTACTCTGGTGCTTCTATTACAAATTTTATTTTTATGTATTATCCTGGAGTCCTGAATTATAAATTTCAATGAGATTTTCTGTGTCATGGACTTAATTTAGGTTGCATGGATCTTCTTATGAGGTAAAGAGAAGGCAAAGTGGCTTCATTTCTCCTAAACATCTGTTGTCCTTAGACTAAAAGGGAATATTTTTCTCCTCTCCCCCTCAAGTACTTTTTATATCTAAATAGCAAATGTATTTTTTTTTTATGAATCAGACTTTTTTCTTTCTTTCTTTTCTTTCTTTTTCTTTCCTTTTCTTTCTTTCTTTCTTTCTTTTCTCTCTCTCTCTCTCTCTCTCTCTCTCTCTCTCTCTCTCTCTCTCTCTCTCTCTCTTTTATTAAGCAAAAAACTATTTGTATTTCACTCCCAGCCCCATCTGGAATGGTTCTTTTATTTTACATTAGCTTTAACTTTGGCCTTATTATTTTCAGAAACAATTTAAAAACTTTTTTGAAAATAGCATTAAATGCTCTAGGGCATAAGCCAAATGCAATTCCTTGGGAAACATCAAAAGAAAATCTGGACTTACTGAGAACAATTTTCCATTATAATATACCAAAGTAACAATAACATTTTTGTTAGAGAAGGAGCATGACAATATTCCACCAATTTATACACCCTGCTTTCTCTTGTAATTAATGTGCCATCCATTTCTGCTTCAGTCCCTAAGAGCCATCTGGTCACACTTGACCCCTTTTCACCTTGTTTCTCCATTCACAAATACCAAAGAGTTCAGCATAGCACCTATTTTATTTTGGATACACTCTGTCTTCTTATCCTTTTAAAATCTCCATATTTGTCATTAGTGTTTTGTTAGAATCATTTGCTTGTAAATGCATAGAATAATTCGAATATTACTACTAATAGCAATCATTTATTGAATGCCCACCATATGCCAGGTATCATGTTGAGGATTTTCCTACATTATCTCAATTTATCTGCACAACACACCTAAGATGTAGAAATACTATTTTTATTTTATAAGTGACAAAAACAAGTTCAAAGACGTTTAGTGATCTGCCTGAGGTCCTACAGTTAATAAAAAATCTAACCGGGATTAAATCCACACTAGGGCTCTGAACGATTGAGCTGTTTAGCCTCCCACGCCTGAGGAAATCACTGGGATTTCCTGTACTTATGGCACAGTTCTGACCACCAGGATAAATTCCTGTCCCTGGGTTGATACTTATTTCTCCCAATAAGGATTTCATAGATTGGACAAGAGAAATTTTGGAAACGTATTCATAAGAAGAAAAAATGATTTGCACTTTGAAGGAAAAGTCATTTGAGTTAGAATCCTTGAAATACCCCAAAGTAACCCAGAGAGGGAGTTCTGAGGTGAGGCTGACCCACCCAAACTGAGAAACAAGTATAGCCTGGCGAAGGCTTTGGACTGCACTGTATCCCAACACTCTGAGCCAGTTCAGGGGACTTTGGTTATTTTTTGCTGGTTAGTAAATTTCTAATTATTATTGTTATTCAAAGCCAATTAGTACAGCCATTATGGAAAAGAGTATGGAGTATCCACAAAATATAAGAATATAACTACCATATGATCCAGTTATTTCACTTCTGAGTACTTATCCAAAAAATATGTAAACACTAATTTGAAAAGATGTATGCACCCCTGTGTTCATTTGTTCATTGCAGCATTATTTACAATAGACAAGATATGGAAACAATCTAATTGACTATTAATGGAAGAATGGATAAATATGATGTGGTTTATATATACAATGGAATACTACTCGGACATAGAAAGATGAACTCTTGCCACTCACAACAACATAGATAGACCCTGAGGGTATTATGCTAAGTGAAATAAGTCATACTGTAAAAGACAAAAATTGCATGATTTCACTCATATGTGGAATATTAAAGAAGCAACAAAACAACAAAAACAAACACATAGATGTGAATAACATATTGGTGTAGAGGAAAGAGGGTGGGAGGAGGGTAAATGGGTAAAGGGAATCAAATGTGTGGTGATGGACAGAAACCAGACTTGGTGGGAAGCACACACAATATACAATATCAATGCATATTGATATTGAATTACAATGTTGTACACCTGAAACTTATGTCAATCAATGTTACCGCAATTAAAAAGAAAAAAGGGGGGAAAAAGCAAATTAACATCATAGGCTGTGCTTTTTCTAGTGATAAAATTCTATTTAATCGACTATAACTTCCTACTACAGCACTGCACGGAGACGAGCAGGAGATGTAAATCTACAGGTTATTCAATACCGTCAGGTTAGTGTTAACTTTCAACATTTGTTCTCACTATGCATTTTTGCTAGACTAGAGGTATTATAACATTAACTGATTTGAGCTTTACAGCCTATGCTAAGCTCTACTCATGCACTGATAAATGAGTTTGAAAAGCCAGAAAACCTTCCAGCAGTTAAGAACAGAAATATGTGGGGAAAAGAGGGGCACCTGATCATCTAAGCACTGGAATGTCACCGTTAAATATTAGGAGTCAGTGACGGCTACCTGGTAATCTCCATCTTTGAAACTATAGCATATTAGTTAGTCCAAGATGCAAAGCTTTTGACTGGGCCTTGAAAACCCTAAGTCCCCTTCCTGACACTGACTCATTTTTGTGTTCTGTCCTCCTCACGTAACCTTGTTGAACCTCAGTTTCTTCACTTGCAAAATGGAAATAATAATATGTATGGTACAGGGGTGTTGTGGAGTTAATTAGCGTTTCTAAAATACTTTGAGATGATCAGATGAAAGGTACACTTGAAATTTACAACATTAATTATTATTTTTTATTGTACATAATCATTTGAAAATACAAGGAGCTATTTGATGTTGTTTTACCCTTACTTAATATGTATCATAACATAAACCTGTTTCTGAAAACCATGCTCTTGTGGTCAGTATGACCTACTACTCATTCATAGATTAGTCCCAAACAAATCAACTTGGGAACAATATGCAAGACAGGATAACGAACAGGAACAGGAGAAGGCATAACAGGTAAGTATTGGTTTGACCAGTTAGAGGAGACACACCTACTGTTGAAACAAACACAAGAGCAGAAGGGATAATGGAAGGAAACACAGACACAGCTTGATTGCAAGACAATGTAATGCTGTTCTTATTTGAAGTGTGCTTTTCTTCTTAGGTACTCAAAGCAATTTACCAATGTTTTCTCCTTAATCCGCATATGGAAGAGAGCAAAGAGGAGTCCACTGTAAAATTAAATGAATGGAAACTTAGCGACTAAGTGGTTTGCCTAAGGTAACTGCCAGCAGCAGGGTTTAGGCTGTCCTTTTCCTGGACAAGGTCATAGAGTTTGCTAGAGGTGGGGCTGTGGCGGAAACTCAGATGTTTTGTGTCTAATAATTGAATAATGTTACCTCTTATCAGACAAATGGGTATAGTCTGAAGATAAAAGTATCTTTAAAAAGAACCCTGGACAATATCTAAATAAAAGCTCCACTAATACTTAGAGGCTCTTAGGGAGGTTGAGTAGGTCTCTCATAGATTAACAGTACCTGGCAAAGCACATTTCTGATCCCAGTGTTTAATTGCTGCAATTTCCATTTTCATCAGTGATCATAAATATTGCAAAGGAGCTTTATTTTTTATGGTACATCTCACATCACTGGGGAAAAATAGGGTTTTTTGTTTTGTTTTTGTTTTTTGCTGCAGAGGATGATTAGAATTTCAAAACATGTTCAGTACATCATTTATCTTATATCAAGAAATTTTCAAAATGTTTGATTCCAGCCTAAGTCTCAGGAAACACCAGCATATAATCATCTCAGATAAATCAGACCTTAAAACTCTCTGTCCACATATTCTACTTTTGGCTTCATAAACATCCTTCATGCAATTCTTACCCTAACTTACAAGATACAGAATGTGGGAGAAATCCCATTGATAATAGATTTGGATGTCTTGCCATATCTGAGACTCAGCAGTCAAAAATCACCAAAAATGCCATCACCAGTTTTTATTTTGTGTTAACTTGACTGGAGCTATTAGCAGAAATATTTTATGGTGATAAAGATCCATCATAAGATAACACCCTGATGATATCCTGATGATATTTCTGCATACTGGGCAAGTATTTCTCACTGATGCTCTATTTTTAAATCATTCTCTCCTCTCTCTCTCTCTCTCTCTCTCTCTCTGTTTTGTTTAGCATCCAGATCCCAAATGGTGGTTGTCTTTCATCCAGAACAGTCTTACAGACCAGTTCTACTTGGTTTGATGTCCGTGACTCACCCCACTCAGGTTCACAGGATTCTGATTAATTAGTGGGGCAAGTTTCTACCCTGCATTATTTATCACACAATCTCCAGCTTCAAGATCTCTATCAACTCTGGGCCAAACAATACAACATATAGCAACTTCTAGAGTTCTTTCTAAATAAACTTAGCTTCAAAATAATCGACACCTACCTTAGTTTGCAACGGTTAGTCCTCTAATGCTCAAGCAACATCATCAAACAGTACAGTGATGATATAACCCAGAGTTAATAATCCAATCGTTGATTTCTCTGGAGATAAGTAAAAAGCATTTTTGTATGACATGGATTTTTCCCAATAATATTTAGTAACCTAGAAATGGTATTATATAGTAAGCTTTTAAAAAGTGTCTCTGTGAGTAAATGTTCTTGGCCTAAAGAATAAAGTGTATTAAATGCCATACACTCAATGTCATATATTCAGAATCTTTCTGCCCTCTGCCAATTAGCATCGCTATGGATTCTTCTGTGACAATGTCCATGCCAGCTAGACTTCCTCCCCATTCGTAATTCCACCTGTGGGCTAGGGAAGGGAAAATGGCACTGCTTATATCTACAGAGAAGGAAGTGATACCTGGGGAGAGATGTAATTTAAAAAGACAACTCATAGGAGAAAACCTAGGTCACCTTGGGTTTGGTGATGACTTTTTAGATATAACATCAAAGGCATGATCCATGAAAGAAATTGATAAGCTGGACTTCATTAAAATCAAAAACTTCTGCTCTATAAAAGACAGTGTCAAGAGAATGAGAAGATAAGTCACACACTGGGAGAAAGTATTTGTAAAAGATATATCTGAGGACTGTTATCCAAAAGATATGAGGAATTCTTCAAACTCAACACTAAGAAAACAAACAACCCAATTAAAAAAATAGGCTAAAGACCTTAACAGATACCTCACCAAGAAAGATACACAGGTGGCAAATAAACATTTGAAAAGGTGCTCTACGTCATCATGAAAATGCAAATTAAGCAAAATAATTTCAGACAGAAAAAGTTGAGAACCATATGATTTCATTGATATGTGGTATATAAAACTGAAAACAACAAAGGAACAAGACAAATGAAGATACAAAAACTCATAGGCACAGACAATAGATTAGTGGTTAACAGAGGGTAAGAGGAAAGGGAGGTGGTAGGTGAGGATAAAGGGGGTCAAATATATGGTGATGGAAGGAGAACTGACTCTGGGTGGTGAACACACAATGTGATATATAGATGATGTGTTACAGAAACCTATGTATGTAACTTTACTAACAATTGTCACCCCAATAAACTTTAATTAAAAAAAAAAGACAATGAGATACCACTATATACTCATTAGAATGGCCAAAATCTGGAACACAGACCATACCAAATGCTGGTGAGGATGTGGAGCAACAGGAGCTCTCATTCATTGCTGGTGGGAATGAAAAATGTTCCAGTCACTTTGGATGACAGCTTGGAAGTTTCTTATAAAAACTAAACATACCTTGCCATACAAACCAGCAATCTTAACTATGTGGCATTCTGAAATACAAACCTTGGAAAATGCAAAAAAAAAAAAAGAAAAAAGAAAAAAAAGATCAGTGGTTGCCAGAGGTTAGGAGTGAAGGGAAGGATGACCAGGCAGAGCAGAGAGGATTTTTAGGGCACTGAAACTACTCTGTATGATACTACAAGGATGGATTCATGTCAATATACATTTTCCCAAACCCATAGAATGTACACCAAGAGTAAGCAAACTATAGACTTTGGGTGATTATGATGTATCAGTGTAGGTTCATCGGTTGTAACAAATGTACCTCTCTGATGGGGAATTTTGATAATGGGGAGGCTATGCATGTTTGGGGACAGAGGGTATATGGGAAATCTCTGTACCTTCCTCTCAGTTTTGCTGTGAGTCTAAAACTGCCCTGAAAAAACTAAAAACTTTATTTAGACACACACACACACACACACACACACACACACACACACACACACACACCCTTACCCAGTTTAAATTGAGTTATAGAATCCAGTGGTTGAGCGCAGCTTTAAAGGCCAGAACTCCGTTTACATTTATAATCATTAAAAAAAAAAAAAAAAAAAGATGATGCCAGCCCGGTTGCTCAGGTGCTCCTAACACTGAGGTCACCGGTTCGATTCCCACATGGGCCAGTGAGCTATGCCCTCCACAGTAAGACTATGAACAACAGGTCTCCCTGGAGCTGGGCTTCCATGAGCAGCCGGAGGTTGGCATGAGCTGTGGTGGGCTGCTGTATGCTGCCGCAGGGTGCTGTGTGCTGCTGTGGGCTGCCGTGTGCCACCATGAGCTGCCGATGGCCAGCATGAGTGGCCAGCAGCCAGCAAGATTGGCCGGCAACCATCGTGAGCTGCCGTGAGCTGCTGTGAGCAGCCCATCGATGACCGGCAACCGACTGCCTCAGCCGGTGGGGAGCGCAAGGCTCATAACACCAGCAGGGCCAGGGAGCTGTGTCCTACGCAACTGGACTGAGAAGCAATGGCTTGAACTGGAGTGTGGGGGGAGGGGGAAGAAAGGGGGGGAAAATGCCATGCTAGGTGGAATCAACATGAGCTGTAGTTCACTGGGAATAAGGATGCTTCTATGTTGGTAAAAATCCTCTCTGAAACATACGTTTTATTTTATTTACCTGCATTAAAAAGTTATTCGTGTTTAATTTGGAAATGAGATGGATACAGGGACCCCAATATAATTTTAAGTGCCCTCATACAAGGTTTTAAACATGATCTGCTCTCCCTGCCAAATGTTGCATGGACTGCTTCTGGGAGCTGCGGCCAAGATATTTAAAAGTTAGGAGTAAAGACATCTTTCCTTGGCAGTGATGAAAACCTACCATATTGTAATAAGAGGAGCCAGGGGTACAGCTGGAATGTGATTGCATTAAAATCATGGCCACATTACATGTGTTTGAACAGCAGTACGCTCTTGCGGAGCAGCAACCTTGGCTCTAATCCTTGGAGATCCAGTATGGCCTTCCTAGGTCTCTTAGCTAAAACTACATAAACTTCATTCTCAATGTTTCTCTCATTTCTTTTGTTTTCAAACATGAATAGAGCCTTTTACTTATGAATGTCCCCATTCTGGTTGAGGAGACTGCTTACTGGTACAGACTGGATATCACACCCAGCTCCTCTACACTAACTCAGCAACTCTAAAACCAAGCAAAAGGGATCCCAGGCTGATCTCTCTTCACTCCCTGCAAATCTACTTTGGCTCGGCTGGTGTCCAGTGAACTGAGTCATGTAATTACCCCATGGGAAACAGAAGTTGGGGCTGAATTTAAATGCCATGGACCGATCCCATAAGCTCCATTATTTACTTTTAATAAAACATGGTTGTGCTTGTTTGGTGTTTGTATTTGTTTTAACAGTAATCAAAATTATATGGACTCTAAGTTTCAATGAATGCATCTTAATCATATAGAAAGGTATCATTAATTGGTTTAGTCGAGGAAGCCTTTGCTTCTCATACACACTCTGCCCCTCTTGCCTCACCCACTTCCTCCTACAGTATGTGTTAGGTCATAGGGCATTGAAATTATTTTAGGCTTTTTTTTCTATCAGTAGAGATTAACTGGCACTTTGATGGTCCTCCTAACAAAGGAAGAACAAGAGTAAACACTGACCATTCCATCATTTGTACTCAGTTAAATATCCTAACATGAGGGTTTCTTGTGAGTATCCATTCAGGTTTGTGAAATATAAAGTGACATGGCTTATAGATCATTCCATTCAAACGGAGACAAATGCTGATTTTAAAGCCATTTCTGCATGTGTCTATGATTCAGTGTTATGTGGGTAGGAGCTTTCACTCTCTGAGGATTTCTTGGCTTACATATTGAATCATGATTAGACACACACCCTGGGTGACATTTTTCTCTTCTTCTTAATTCCCACATAGAACTCCCACTCAAGTGGTGGAGAAGACTCATGTATGTGGGAGGCTGACTTGGTATTCACATAGGTTTTTAACCAACAAAGAGGAGTTGCATTTGTCTGCTCACAATGCATCAGTGCAAGTAATAATCTCTCCTCCTGGCATCAACAAACCAATTTCAGTTCAGAAACTAAAATGGTATTACTGCATATGCTCCAGAATGCATACAGAGTGCATGCATATACATACAGACTCTATTAAAAACATTTGGCTTTTCTAGAATTTAACAGCACAATATTATTAATGTAAACCAAGCTCAATATGGCAAAATCCCACGCAGCTTGAAAACTCAGTGTAGGAGTGGAAGTCAGCCTGCCCGGTTGACAAGTGACTCAATACCAAAGTTTAATTGTCTTTGCTGTTTGCCAGTAACTGTAAGCAGGTACTTATCTTGGCCTCGCCTTGCTGGTTCACCAGCATTTTTTCAGTTGGGAAAGTAACTATGTGAACTACAGTGTCTGTGCTAGATGAAAATAGGTGTATTATCATTGGCATTTTAGACAAGCCTTCAGCATTTCATTACTCTGGCACAACACACAAGAGCATTACGCTGTATGCAAAGAGATGGGCCAAGATGATGAAACGTTGGACTTCCTCCAAAATTGGAAGTGGTTTACACCCAGTATCGGCTAGGAAGGCATTTGTTCACACATACGGTGATATTCTCAGCTTAGAAAAGCCTGGGAACTTACTTTCTTTCACTCATTCACATACTCATACACATTTATAACTACAAAACTTCGTATAAAAAACCCATAACATATCAGAAACTCATAAAGATTAGTGATTTATATGATTAAATAAGGTTCAACATTTGAATCTTGAGTTATGAAACATTGAAGATTTTTCAAGATAAAAATGTTGATGTAATTTTAGTTAAGCTCTTAAGGTTTTTTTTATTATTATTGTCAATAATATTTAAAAACATGTAAAATCCACAGGTAATCACCAAAAATTATTGCAATCTTTCCACCAACCCTCTCTCCCCCAAATCTCCACCAAGCCACTAATAGGTGAAAGAATGACTATGTATTTTATCTCCTTTATTTTTCTCTCCTCCCAAAAACTATGAACAGGAAAATTTCCTTATAGAAGGAGCCATAAGAAAATTGACACCTGAATAATCAAGAGCAAGCAGTAGTTCTCAGAAGGAAGTCGCTTACTTGTGTTAAGTGAGGAGGCTACTATGTTTTACACAATCCTTTTTGATTAGAAGGAACTCTGTTTCATGAAACAATAAGCCTAACAACTTGTGTTACAGTATTGGGGACCACTTCAGGCCATCAGTAGCTTTGGGCAAACCACTTCCCCTCTTTGGGTCTAAGTGTCCTGAAGGACTCAGTTATTTTTAAGGACTTTAATATATCTGGCTTCTATGTCACAACCTTTGGACAGCTATTTGTACGATGACTTTTCTGGAAGAAGTAGGGAATTAAATTCTCTCGTATTTTCCTCTTTGATTATACATCTTTGGGAAAAATGCATTATTTACAAATCCAATGGTGCAGCAAAGACAGTGCTTTTGCTTCTATATGCTGCCTTCAGTAGAAGAAATGAATTTTAATTTTAGCCACACTACTGAGTTATTTTATGGCTTTTAGAGTCACCACAGAATATCTCTGATACCAGAAATATGTTGAAATTTACATGCCATAACCAATAAATGACTTGATATCACTATCATTCCTACCACTGCAGTCTTTGCAGCTATTTAAGATGCCATGGCCCGATAGGAAAAAAAAAATGTTTATTATGTTTGAGATGGGTTTTTTTGTTTGTTTGTTTTGTTTTGTTTTGTTTTTTGTTTTTTATTTTTTTGCAAAGGGAGCCAGGAAGATAATTTTTAGCCATTACCAACCTAAAAATGCCTTGATACTCCTTGCTGTGTTCTAGGTTCATGAAGGGAAAAATGGTTCTATACTAAAGAAAACTGAGAGAATCTCCTCCCAGCCCCACCTCAGCCTCAGTCCCAAATAATTCACAACCACCTAATTTTATTTTTCAAAGCAGTGTTCTTTTTAAACCTCATGTTAAATGTATCATTGGTGCCATGAGACAATGGCCATCTGGATTCTTTGAAGTCCTGATGAACATTTCTATCTACTACACAAAGTATCAAACTCCAGTTTTGCATTTTCAGAATAAATCATATTTACAATAAGGAAAGCAAATTCACTGCAGGAGGCCATTACTATTATGAAGTAGATTTGCCCAGCACCAAAGAGTAAGGTACTAATTAAGGTAGGTCAGAGAATCACAGAGCTGTAATAGCTGTTGTTTGCTTACACAAACCCTGTGCCTCTAGCCAGCTTATTCTGTGGCCAAAACAAAAACAAGCTCTAGACAACCCAGGTTAATTCATGGTCAATGTCCTGGACCCACTGGCTTCACTCTGCCTTGTCCCTCACACCCACAATGGTCTTGTATTCTCCTTACTCAAGGACTCTTGATTTATTTCAGCATTTTGGCCTCATACGCTCGTCTCTTGGATACATTCTCTGACACTAACCCTCAGCTCTCATCTCTGGACACAACTGGACACTCAAACTCAAGCCTTATTCTACCTCAGAGCACAAAGTGCCTTTTCTGAACTAATTCAAGCCTCAGAGCCTACACCAGTTGACAGATCCTTTGTTTTGTGCTTTGGCAATATCTGATTGGGCCTACTGCAGGAGGTCGGCCCTTGTTCAACAGTCAACAGGCTACAAGACCAATCAACCCATAAAGGCTATGGCTGGGCATAGGGCTACATCTCTGAATTTAGCCAGTACAACATGGCAGAGGAAAGAACACAGTCTGGCTGGGGATTTATGAATCAGTTCTATTAATTCACCTACTGTGCATTTGGCATATAGTTTTAAAAAAAAAATAAAAAAGGAAAGAAAAGAAAGCTATCTCAAGGGTAAACAGATTCATATCTGCTTTTTCCCTACATATTTACCAATCCAGAAATCATTCCATATTAGTCGTCCTCAACTTTGGTGACACGTTGTAATCACCTGAGAAGCTTTAAAAAATACTGATGCCTGGGCCCCACCTGCAGATTCTCATTTAATTGGTTTAGGAAGCAGCAGGGATACAAATATACTTAATGTTCAACTCTAGAACTCAGTGCTTCTCAACATTTAGTGTGCATAAGAGTAACCAGGTTATCCTGTTAAATGGCAAATTCTGACACAGTAAATGTGGAACGACGCCTGAGATTCTGCATTTCTAATAAGCTCCCAGGTGTTGATGCTGTTGGATCCTGAACAACATTTTGAATAGCAAGATGGAAACTAATCCTTAACACCTAAGAAGCACTCAACATATATGCTAAAGTGATTTTTCTCCCTGCATATGGTTGGCTCATAAAAACAAAAGCCAGTGGAGACCCACCTTCTCCATTCTTCACTGCAGTTTTACAAGCTAATTTCATAGGACACACAAGTTGCAATCTTTAGACTCATCCCCTCCGTAATTACTGTTACCTTCACTCCCTTCTCTATCCATAGTAGCAAACCCTCTCACTGCTTCTCTACAAACAGAAAGTCCACCAACGTCAAATGGAAATAAACCACATGTGTCTATTGTGCAAAGGACTATGGGAAAATGCAGCAAAATACAAGACATTGCCCGTGGCCGTCCTCCTTGCCTATTGACAAGGCTTGTATAGAAAAACAGGGCCTACAATTCAAAGCAGAAATGCTCAGGGTCAAATGAGTGGTACTGAAAGGGAGTGCTGTATAAGAATATAGTTTAAAAAAAATCCCTGTAGGCTGGATAATTAAGCATAGGATGGGGGCGTGGTAGGGAGTCTCAAAAGGGAAAAGTCACACAACTCAACACAGATAGGGAGTAGGCAAGTGGGGAGGATCCCATAATCATTCCAGGGAGGATTGAATCGGAGCTACCATAAAACAGAAGCAGGAAAACCAAGGTGGGGGCCAATGATCATGAGAAAACCACTTCAACTAGGAGAGAAAAACCAGAATTTACTAAATTGCAATATTTTGAGGCCTATACTTCTTTAGGGCTGGTACTTGAAACATGATTGAAGGACAATGGGATATATCAGATACTCATAGCTTTTAAGTCAACACGTATCATGGTTTTATATAATAATAGCAATACCTCATACTCATTATGCACTCCATATATGCCAGACACTATTTAAAGTACTTTATATATAAAGATCTATTTAATCCTCACAAAGCTATACAATAGGTACTAGTGTCATCATTACTGGAATATAACTTAGATTGAAACAGGGGTTTTGTATATTTTATTCATTCCCACAATTCCTATTATCAAAACAGCAATTGACTCATCAAATACTATGAGAAATGGGAGCACAGAGAGATTAAATAATGTGCATAAAGTCATAGAGTAAATAAGCAGCAGAGCAGGAACTTACACCCAGGTGGATTAGCTTTGGTATTCATGGTTCTGCACCATGCCACAAAGTGTCCAGTTTAAGAGCAGAACTTCTGGAATGCATCAACTTTACCATGGTAAGTCTAGTTCTTGCCTTCAGTGTATAGCTAGTAATCCAACAAAAAGCATTCAATGAGAATTTGAGCACAAAGACCTGGATCTATATAGAAAAAGCGGTGCCCTTTTGCACAAGTAAGTTCTTTCATTCTTGCAATGACACTGAGTGGTAAGTGTAAGAGATCACCTAAAGCTTAGCAAGGCCCACTACAGACCCAAATCACACAGCTAGTACCTGATTGGAGGATTTGAACTCAAGTCCTCATATTCCAATTCTGGTAATGTTTTATCCTAAACGTGTCTCTTTAAGGTCTAAAGCTTTCTCTCTTGAATTCCTGATGACTTGCTTATTTACTCAAAACTAAGATACCTCATCGTCTCCTTCATCTTTCAATATACATTTATTGTGTGTCATATGCCATTATGAGACCCGAGCACACAGAAAGTCCCTAGCCCTAGAGGGACCAAAGTCTAGTGGACAGACATATGTATTATTTGTACAGGATTGAAGAGTACAGAGCAGATACATCATAGGAACAGTAAAGAATCTATGTCTGTGATTAACCTGAACGGTTACAACAGTAAATTAAACATAGGTAGCCGGGTAGGTGAACACTGGTCACTGGTGAAAAAAAGAGTGATAAACAGTAATAATTCTTGGCATTTGTATAATCCTTTTTATTACCCCCAATTTTTCCATATAGCTTATCTTTCTTTATCTTTATAATATTGATATAAAGTAGCGTGGGACTTCTCTACATTTTATGGAAGGTGAAACTGAGATATAGGGAGAATGAGTGGCCTCTCTGTTGTCTGTTTATGACCAAATAAGAACTCAAATTGGATTTCTTAACTCTAGTCCTATGTCTGTACTATGACATGAATGATAGTATTTTTAATGCATTCATTTATTTAACATACATGATATATGAAAGTCATCATACTGGTTCTAGTTCTTGAGTACACACAAATAAAAGAAAAAAACTGTAACTCTCAAGAATTTCAGTCCAAGAAAAAATATAAGCAGGTAACCACACAATTATACCTCAGTGTGATAAGTGTTAATGACATCGACAGAATGTTTCTGCCCCCCCCACCCCAAATTTACATGTTGAAATCTAATTCCCCATGTGATGATATTTGGAGGTGGGGCCTTTGGGATGTGATTAGGTCATGAGAGTAGAGCCCCCGTGATTGGGATTAGTGCCCTTATAAAGAAACTATAGAGAGTTCTCTCTCCCCTTTAGCCATGTGAGGACACAATGAGAAGACACCCATCTATGAACCATGAAGTAGATTCTCACCAAACACTAAATCAGGTAATACCTTGATCTTGGACTTCTCAGCCTCCAGAACAGAGAAAAATAAATTTTTGTTATTTTTAAGCCACCCAATCTATGGTATTTTGTTATAGCAGCCAGAATAGAATAAGTCAGCTAACATAAAAGCATGTTAAAAATGACATGGGGACTCATCAGAGTATGCCAGGGTCTTTTTTAGGCAAGGAAACTTAGAGTTGGGGGTGTTGAGAGAGGGAATTTGGTCAGTAAAGTATTCTCTGGGAAGACACTGCTTAAAGGACATGTCCTAATAGCTAAGAAAGAATTAAGAGTAAAGATTACGTGGGGTAGAAACAGCAGAATATCCAAAGGCAGAGTCACATAAAAAGGTAGCACAATCTTTCTACAAGTTACTTTCATAAGCTTCTCAAATTGCTACTTGCCTAAAAGGATTAGTTCTAGTGTCCAGATCCTCGGAGAGCTAGCAGCAGGCAGCTTTTAGATGCTCGCCTCTTCAAGAACTGCCTCAGCTGCAGAGCTCTCTCCTCCAAGGTCATGCCCTTTCCCATGGACACCCACATCCAATATCCAATCAGTGCAGGAATATAAAGGCTTGATCCTCCTGGCCCAGCTCAAGAGACCTATGAGGGTCTATTTTAGCTCCAAGCGTCCCTGTGATGTTGCCTGAGGCTGAAGTTGAGCCTACATTTCATCTCCTAATCAAGACATACATTCCCTGAAACCCTGTAAGACTGCAGAAGTACCTCCCACCATCAATAGTTAATACCCTCCCCTCTCACAAGAATAAAATACAGAGGCCTTCCCCTACAAGACAATGTATGCCTCATTTAGGATATACCCAATGTGATGGTATTTGAAGGAGGGGTCTTTGATATCCCATCTGGCCACTTGACTAGTAGTTAAGGTTAACTTGCAGCATAACCAAGCCAGGGACATCCTGGGCCTAATAAGGGAAAAAAGATAGCATACTTTGTCAGTATGCAGGATTTAGCATTCTGGCAAGGACCTCAAGGAATAGTGCAAACTCATTTCCCTGCACTTGGCCATCTACTTTGTGTAGAAAGAGGAGTGGGTCAAGGTTGGAATACATATATGGACTCACAGGCCATAGAAAATGACTTAGAAGGCTGCTTAGAGACTGGAAAGAGAAAAATAGAAAGATGAGGGACAAGGAAATCCAGAGTAGAGGTATGTGAGTGAAAATATGGGAATTGGTACAAATTATAAAAATCTTTGTATCACATGAACAAACCCCACAGATGGCATCCAACACAGAAGAGGTACTAAACAACCATGTAGCCAAAATGACTCAACCAGTTAATATGAGGCATCTTCTGTCATTGTCCATCTCAAAGCTGACAAAATGGTGCATAAACTGAGTAGCTGAAGTGGTAAAAATAAAGGCTGTACATATGCTGCAAGCATGGGTTCCCCCTTACTAAACATAATGTAGCTACTGCTGCTGCTGAAACACAGAGAAACACTAACTCCGTCTTATGGCACTATCCCTTGAAACCAACTTGCCATTTGGTTTGTCTTTATTGCTAGCAGGTCTTAGCCCTCACCACTATCCAAGGGTTTATGGAGTGTTTGATCCACAGGCATAGGATACCACATAAAATTGCATCAGGGAACTCATTATAGAGTAAAGCTGATGTGGAAGTTGGCCCATAATCATGAGATTCACATATCATATACTTACATGGACAAATCATATACCTCACTACACAGAAGCAAGTAGCTTGATAGAGCATTGGAACATCCTTCAGAAGGCATAGCTAAAGTTCTAGCTCAGGGTCAGTGATTTGCCAGGATGGAGTGTTATCCTCCAGAACAGGTATAGCCTTTGAATCAGACTCTTATATAGTTCTAGGATGCCAGAAAAAAAAATACATGGTTTTAGGAACTAAGGAGTGGAAACAAAAGTGGTCCCATCTCCCATATTTCCCAGTGACCTGCTTAAATAATTTGTGTATCACTTCTCTACAACTCTGGGTCTGTGGGTTTAGAGATCCTCGTTCTTAAAGAGAGAACGCTTCTGTCAAGGAATACAGTAATAATGCAATTGTATTATAAGCTTTGACTCTATCTAGCCTGGGCATTCCTTGCTCCGAGGAACCTGCTGGCAAAAGAAGTAATCATTGTTTTGGCAGGGTGACTGAACAATCATCAGATAGTAGGGCTGCAATTACACAATGGGGCAGGTAGGAATGAGTTTGGCACCCAGGTGATCCACTTGGATCTTAGTCCTCCCTCGCTCAGTTATAATGGCAAGTGAGCAAGCACAGCAATCCTAGCTTGAGAAGGCCAGGATGACCAGGGACTGAGACTACTCAAGGCTGAGGGTATGGGCTATGCCGCTAGGTAAGCAACTGAGACCAACACAGATACAAGGTAAGAGTGAGGAAAATCTACAATCGATAGTGGAGGATGGAGGCAATGAGTGTAAGTTGGGATCCTGAGAGCAACTGTAGCACTGGGCTTTAGTTTGGCCCACTAATATCCTGTTCTCAGTTTATCCCAAGAAAAGAAGTCCAGTGGAATCTTAAAAGAGCTGCTTCCTAAGTGTATATTGAGGTGTGAATTGGAATGGAACAAGGGATAGATTGCAGTAGACACTGTGCATCATATAGATCCACCCAGATCTTATTTCAATAAGAAATTGTTGTCCCAAATATTTGAAATGCTGCTATGAGACAGCCATCAGCTGTCAGCCCCTTCAGAGTTGTCTCAGCTGCAGAGAGCCCTCTTGCCCAAGGTTATGCCCTTGCTAGGGTTGCCCACGTTTGATAACTGATTGATGTGAGAGTGTAGAGGCCTGGCCATTTTGGCCCAACTCAGGACAACTCTGAAGGGCCATTCTAGTCCCTGGGAGTTGACAAGGCTATTGTTGGGTCTGTGTCTCAGCTCAATATCTCTTTCCAATCCTGTTGCCTTTTCCAGCCCTCCAGAGGTGTTGGTCCCAAGGACACTCCATAATAAATATTCTGTGCTCTAAATTCCATCTCAGAGTTTCTCGATGTAACCCAACCTGCAACAGATGAGAACATCTGGAGAGACAGAGATATAAATTTTGATTCATTTGCCTACTGGGGAAAGAGAATACTCTTTATTTCCAAAAGCAGTATGGAAGGAGGGTGCCACGGGGCCAAGAGTAAAGTTATTTAACGGAAGTGAGGAGATAGTGAAGCTGTCCAAGCTTTGTATTCCTCTCCACTAGAAGTTCTGTCAAGATGTAGGGGATAAGAAATGCCACACGGTAGCAGAAAAAGAGAAAAATTGATCATATGACCAACTCTGTATGTTGTGCATGTCTATTGGTTGTCCTCATGAAGAAGGATGGCCTACAATAATCTCCGGGTTTCTGCAACCAAAATTTGGCAAAAGGCTTTTACTTGCAATGCAGAAGAGTCTACCTTGGGTCAGCTCCAGAGCCAGTCCTGCCATTTAAATAAAAAAGACACAGGGATGGCCCTTTCTCCTTGCTGACAGCTTTCAGACACACCATTTGACCCAAGAGGCCCCAGAGACCCCAAAAATCACAAGATCATGCATAAGCAGGCTCAGTAAAGAGTGCAGCCACCAGTGCCTTAATAGAGATGGCAACTGGCCAGAAATCCAGCCCAGATGATCATAATCTTGGCAGACAAGTAGAATTCTGAGGACAAAAGGAAATCTTCAAATGTTTATGTAACTTTTTACAGGGGAAGAGTTTGCTGATTCTAGGAAGGGCGGGCCGCCCCCCAAGGCTAGCTGCCATACTCCAGTAATTACTGTAAGCCTTAGCACTATACAGCCCAACATTAGTAGTTAACACTTAACACTGAAAATTCACCTTTAAAATTTCTTGTCTGAATTTTAAGGCACAATAGGCAATTCATTTATTTCCTCCCAGAGGACCTGACACACGTGACTGTCTCCCGAGAAAGGCAATTATCACCGCAAGGTGGTCTGCCTGAATCACCCTTCTCTGATACTGATTTAGAGGCAGTGAACCCGTGTGACTGTCTCAGGAGGCTAATCACAAGATTGAGAAGAAGGCATTGTGAAGAATTCTTACAACATGCTTCTCAGTGACGCACACACACGGCTTCAAAACCCAGAAAATCTTTTCCTGAATTTTCTCATTTTCCTTTATTATTTCCATCACAGTTTCTAGGCAGGCACACTTTTATTATTTTGCTATGACCATCTTTAAATTCATTTCATTGAGGGCTGAAATTATGTTTACTTTCTATTATATAATATACAGAACTATCCATACTCAGGTGGCTCTGAGAAAAGGCATAGACTCAATTTGCAAGTTGCAATCTTTACAAGCTATATTAGTACTAAAAGGGACACTGAAATGGTCGGTCAGTGAGAAAATGTGACTCAGAGTGTTTTCTCTGGAGGCAGTGATCCATTTGCTGCCTATCCCCTTTCCTTGTGGTTCCAGTCCAGAGCTGCCTCCTCCATGAAGAATTGCACACCAATCCAGTTAGATTAAACCTCTCCTGTGTCTGTGGCTCAGGATGCTTAGCGTTTGCTTTTTTTTTTTTTCCCTATCATAGTACTTACTATAGACTGCCCGTTGGTGGCTAGCTCCCCACTTCCTCAAGGACAAGGGCCCTGTTTTCTATGGCTTGTATGTCTTAGACTTAATTAGACTGCCTTGCATACATTAAGTATTGTTCATGTATTGTTGAAATCAATCAAAACAATATAATTGTGTTATAGGAATAGTTCTTCCAAAACACAAATGAATGCAGAGTAGGAAGACCTATGACCCTTTGTTTTAAGAAAAAGACTTAAGCCAAGTCCACCTATGATTTTTAATAGAGATAACATGAAAGATGAAGGTGGTAATGTTTGTGGGATGCTCTAAAGTACTTTGTATAAAAGTCTTCAGATATTGTTCATTTTTGGGGAATAAAAATCAGTTTCTCCTGAAGGGCATTAACCTCCATAGAAGGAAATGCAGAGGTGAAGTTATGGGGAAGTTGATACGCTGGTGATAAATCAAATAAGGCTGAACAATACAAGGTGTTAGGGAAATATAAAATGCTAGATAAGAGATTAGCTAAAGACACCCATTGTATTTCTGTGCAGGTGGGAAGCACACCAATAGCAAAGGGAAAAATATGAATGTCATGCTATAGAACAAAGAGAAGCACTCAAGTTAAGAAATATAATAATCATAGAAACAAAAATGCACAAGGTGAGCCAAGAACAATTCTTAAGAAGTTGACTTGTAGGTGAAAGTATACAAGTTGGGAAAACAAGAAGAACAAAACTCTGAGAGAGGAGGAAGAGGTAGCAGAGCGGCCTAAGTCAATATTAGTCAAGTCAGGAGAATGAGCTCTGCCTAAGGAAGACAAGGGCTGCTGTTCATTTATCCACCCACTGAGTCCACCCCAACGCGGATGCTGTACGGAAACCTTCCTTTTGTGCAAGTCAACTGCACCCAGTCATTGAAAACAATGCTAAGTCCTCTAAAAGATAAGGAAATGCCATTCATCAGTCTTTGGGAAAAGACATATAAAGCTATTAGTTAGTTTTATAAAAACCCAAATTTATAATGTCAAGTGATAGAAATAGAAAGAAAAAAAAGTGCCTTAACTTGAATTTGAATCCTAGCCAATTATACTTGCATGAGAGGCACAAAACCCATGTGATAGCGTTTTCCTCAGGATGTTATTATTCTATGGTTTTGTAATTTTCACGTAATGGTATAAATCCATTTTTTCCTACTGCATCTCGCTGCGATTCATATTCCCTGTTATCAATCTGCTGCCACAACCACAAATGAGGCTCAGAAAACTGGGGCCCTCCTGGCCTCTCCAAATCCCAGTTTGCTGCTGTTCTGCTGGGCATTGGAGGCAACAGAACCTGGAAGAAGGCAGCTAAGGACAGGAAAGAGATGCAGAGTATTCGATTCTCAAAGGCTCACACAAAAGTCTTCCCATTTTAAACTGCTGAGATCTGTAAAGAGGTAATAACTTTCCACTGCACCAAAGTTCATGGTAATAAATTGGTGATTACAGAAAGGAACAAAATGAATGACTTTCAATTCCAGGTTCTATATTCTCCTTAGTCAACCCCTGAGCTTGACCTAACAGGAATCTCTCTCATGGAGATGAAAACATGATGAGACTAATGTCGGGGAATATTTGGTATGCACTAAGCTAAACCCATTATGAACACATTAGTGTTATAGGTCTAAGGGCACTAAAACATGTTTTCTTTCCCAAATGGTAGTGTCGATGGGCCATTATATTTTTGTCCACATTTTTGTCCCATAGTTATATGGAACAAAGGTCATAGCAGGTAAGGTAATTCACAGAATTATAATGATACTGTTCTGTTTGATATGCCTAAGCCAGGAATTTACAAATTCAGTATTTAAACTAATTGGTATAAAGTTTAAGAAAACAAAAAGGTGAAGAAAAAGAACAGCAAAGTCTAGACTCTGAGATTTGCTATTTCATGTTCTACACAGTGTAGAAAAAGTCGTTTTGTTTCCTCTTCCCAGATCTGGCACCCAGCTGGTCCTGAGTTAAGAATCTGAAGCATGTTAACCACACCACACATCAAAGAAACAATTATTCAATATTACAGGCTCCTTCCCACTGACTCAGCAAGCTAATTACCAACACCTATCTCACTGCCCAGCTCCTACTGCGGTGAGGGCAAAAGGGATTAAAGAGCACAGCATCCGAAAAGTTGACCACCAATGATTTCACTATCTGGAAACATGCCACATAAAAATATTTCAAATGCCCCAGGCATTTTGATCCAACTGCAACAGGTAATAACTTGAGCAGTTTTGAGTGAAATTATGCTTCTTAATTTCCCATTTATCTCATGAGAGACTCCTCATTTTACAAATTTTTTAAAATATTTATTTTAGTTTTTTGACTGCTTAAAATTAGAATGAAGTTCTTGCTTCAAAGTCATATCTTAGTTCCTACATTTTTTTTTTATTAAAGAAGGTTAATAATTACTCAAATCCTTGGATTTAGGAAATTCAGGGATTAATGAAAACTAAAATCTTTCCACTTAAACCTATGAATTTGATTTTGATTGGGCACTACAATTACATCCAAAGCAGTAATCATACACACGTAAAATAAAAGTTCAGTTTCAGTCAATGGATTAGTTTAATGGAGAGTAATTAATTAAACTACCATACATAGAAGGAAAGGAAAGAACTGTTTCGGATATAGATTAATCTTTCTTCTTACTCTCTATAGCAAAAGGATGGAAAAACAATTGCTGGGGGTAAACAAAATCATTCTACCTTCAGAACCAATTCTCATTGGTTGAAGCAGTCAGTAAGCACTATAAGAAGAGAAATATGTTTGTTTGGCTTACCAAGGTATTCCTAGCTCCTAATGCACGGTAAATGCTCCACATTTTTTTGAAAGTCTATATATCATTTCTGATGGTCCCTTTGTCAGGATAATAGTCATATTTATACTGTAAGTGGTGATACTTCCAAATAATGTATTCATGACTATATATATATAGATAGATAGATAGATAGATAGATAGATAGATAGAGATAGATATACACAATTTTATATATTATATATTAATATAGAAATCTATAAAGACCAAAAGGACTACGATTATCCCACTGAATTAAGTAACAATGAATTAGACATATGATAATATAAATGATTCCTTTACTCATTCAATAAATGTTTATGTACTATCATATGTTAGAATCTCTCTATTTTTAGTGACAGATTACCACAGACCTACCAAAAGCAAAATACATGCAACTCATATGTAAGTTGCTCCCTGAAGTCAGCAACCTTCTTTTAAACTAGTCTTCTGGGATTGAATTTAAAGCAGTTTAACTGGTTCGAAATGAGATACCTCTGAACAACATTTGGTCTGCTCCATGGACCAATGGTTAGGAAATTCCTAAATAGAACATTTGGGATGAATATGGTAAAGAACATCATCAGAAGGAGAGCTAATGGATTGTGGCTCCATTTCCCCAGGAAAGTAGTAAAAGGGCCTTGAAAATAATTGTAACCCTCACATTGGGCAAAAATATCCTCCTGGCAGAAACTCAAAGAGTTGTTCCAATTGAGTCATTAAGAAAATACTTAGATCAAAAGTTGCCATTGGAAGTGTTTTTTTAGAAGAGTTCTATCAAGCGGGAAGAAATGGACTGTGTAATGTTTGATGATTTTACCTTAAAAATAGAAGGCCTAAAGTACAACAGCATGTTGCAGGGGAAGAATTCTACAATATGTTTGAACTAGATGATCTGCTAAATCTTTACCATCCCTCCTGTCTGTGATTCAACTCTATTGCAGTTAAGTTAACCATAAAAATAAAGCCATGTGGGAACATGACCATCAGAAACAACACAAATAATAACACTCTGCGCTCCTTCCTTAGATGAAAGGCTCCATGTTTTTACAAAGCACTTCACAAACATTATCTTTTTAATTCTCACAACACCCAAGTTGTGTGGGAGGTAAGTATTATTATCCCATTTTGCAAATGGAGAAGTTGAGGTTCATGGGGTTTGACTTGCTCACAGCCACAAAACAATCCCACAAGGAAACTGAATCTAGACACTCAGAAGTGAGCTGCTAGAAAACCACACATCCTGATGAAATTTTGGAGGTCGAGATAACGCCTGCTCCAAGGGTGCAGCAATGTTATGAATAAGAAAAATGGAATAAAATTATAATTTTAAGTAAAAGGAATTAGTGCAAGAAGATGTGAAGTTTAACAAAGATGGAAGCACATCAAAAAAAATGAATTAGGGCACTCTCTTGAGTGATGATTTTCAGAGGATAAAAAGCAGCAGCAAGAAAGAGTCAGGTTTCTGACTTCTGATATTATTTAGAAAAACGTAAGAAGAAAACAGAAGAAAAACCAATTGCTGGCTACCCCATTGCAATAATAATCAGACTAACAGGAATTCTATCATTCTAAATATCCAGATCTAAATTTTCAAACAATATTCAGTGTACATCACACCAGTTCTATACTTCAGCCTTAGAGCAATTACCTGCATTATCTGGCCAGAAAACAAAACTGTTACTTCACTACAAATGAATGAGCACGTGACTGAATGAATAAATACTTTTTTTTTAAAAGAACATAGTTGGCTTCTACATTTTGGGCCCTGATTAAGACTTCCTAATATAGATAAGTAGATAAATCACACCTAACTCACTGTCCAAAAGGACTAACAGAAGAAAAGTGTCAACAATGAAGTCGATTGTCATTTTAGGAGGACTGACATTTCCAGATTGCCTTGGGCAACGATATTCCCTAATTCAAAGCACAGCTCAGCTCATGCTAGGTACACAATCCATACACTTGCAGCTCCACCTGAACAAATTGAAGGCACTCGTCATTTCAATCATTCAGTGCTGTAGGAATATGAGTATGTTATACATACCCTTTGGGCACCAGCTATTAGGGACTGTACTTCACAGAGCCACAAAGATCCAAAGTAGTCTTGATTCAGACTGCTGAGTCAGAGGTAAGGATGGGCCGAGGGAAGGAGACAGCATGGCAGTCTCATAAGCATCAGTGCACCAAATCTAAAAGGGATGAACAAGTCAGGCCTCTGCTTCTTTTCATCTTGTATGTATGTGGATTCTCTACATTTATTGTCTGAGAGTAGATACATATTTGCCTTCTCAGACTTCTGGAATATACTATTGATGGGAATGGCTAAAATAGGAAGAAGTTAACTAAGTAAATAGAGGCAGGACCAATGCAATTTCTGAGCAATTAATTTTTTTTTCCAAAAAAAAAAAGTTTTTTCCACATGTTGGTTTTATATTTTTTTTGTTTCCACTTTTTATTAGTCATTAGAATCTGCAAACTTGTGAAAATAAAGCCCATAAACCTAGTGCTATTCTGTGTACACAGCACACAATCACTTACCAGACTTGCATTCTTACTATTGCCCCAGCAACAAAACATCCTATGGTGATAAGAAGCATGAGAGCCTCAAGAAGTCCTGCAATTCTGCTCTTAAACCAGAGATGAGTACCCTGCATATTTCAATTTGTAGGCACTACATTGTCCAATGTATTAATTCTTCATCCTGATCTGGGCAGTTATTGCCTTTATTATTTTTCTATACAATATATTTTATAATTATATAAAGTAAATATTTGTTTATATACTATATACTTTAACATTTAGTATATATTCACTACATATATGCATTGATTGTACATACACAGATTTATTACAAATTGCGTTCGGCATTGTGGTGAACATTATGATATACCACCCAGATCTCCCTGCAGAAATGAAGGACTTATTCTCCTAGCTTCTGGGAGTGCTGTAGGAATATGACCCTCAGCTGGAAGTCCTGCTTTGGGATTCTCTCACCTGAATGAAAATACCTCATAAGTTTACACCTCCTTTCAGAAACTACCTTCCATATTCAGGAACTGATCAACACGGAGAGACCCCTCTACCCAATTCAGAACAACTCTGAGGGCCATCACAGCACTTGAGGGTCCAGTCAGCTTGGCTAGTCCCTTATTCATATTATTCACATTACATCACAACTCAACTTTTTTTCCTTGTCAAATTTTGCTTCCTTGCCATCTCTTCCACAGGACTCTTCCCAAGAGCACTTCCTACCAAATGCCCTAAACACTGATCTCCATCTCAGAATCTACTTGCTGAGAATTTTTCCCAACAGGCAACTGTGATACTAATGTGTTGCATACTGAAGACACAAAATGGTAAGATAATAAATAAATGACTCCAAAGGTTGGACAGCTCAAGGATGCTATGGTTCTGCCTAAATTTTGACATATGTAGAATGAATGGTCTTTGTAATTCAATAGGAAAATAAATTTCTGCATTTTTAAGAAATCTATATATAGGATTTTAGAGTGATCCTGTTTGGAAATGTATCGAAATGTTATTTTAATGTTCTTGGTGATAAAGCTAAATTCAATACTAAATAATTCTTTCTTGCACTCCAGCCATCAGGAAGGGTCCTTGCTGATAGATGAAAACCATAGGCTAGTAGAAAGAGACCTAGATATACATACCAATGTCTCCAATTGCTGTCTAGTCTTGGGCAAGTCATCTAAGCTCTCTGAGTCTTATTTCCTTCATCTGTTATAGGAAAAAATTATGATAACAAAGTGAAACATGCTATGTACGTAATCTGCTCAGCTCAATGCTTGGCATATTGGGTTAGGTCAATAAACGTTTGGTTTCCTTTGCTGTTGAAGAGTAGGGTTGCCTTTAAATTCATTGTAAGAGAGGTCCACATTACAGTAAGATGGGGTACAAAGAAGAAGCATATGTATGTAAGGTATGATACAGGTATTTCTAAAAATCTAGAAGTTATGGAGACGTCATTGAAACTTTCTGATGTCCAAAAACTCATGCTTTCTACTTTCTGTTTGTCCTCACCATATCTGTAGAACTTGATTATTCCCTAAGAGGCTTATGTATGTCAACTTCCTCCTTCATTTTAAACAAGACCCTGATAACAGATAAATAGCCTCTAGTGCCTATCAGAAGTGAGTCCATATTCATTCTCCTGGAGATCTTTTGACTAACGGATTCATTTTAGTAATAAAAGCCTGAGCAATATATTTGAATATTGAATGCTCCTCTCAAACATAATCTTAGTTTCCTCAAACTTAACCAAATTGATGGATTTCATTAAGAATCACTCAGATTTCATTGACTCATGCCGCCATTAACTGATATCCCTTAGGTCATTCTGTTTGTCTTTCCATTTGTTTCCTGGGAGCCTCTCAAGCATGCCTTATATGCCTGCACATGCTCTCACTAGAAGTCCTCTTCTATTCTGCAGGACCCCTCATGATGGCTCCAGAAGCCACTTGAGAGTGCCACCTACAACTGCTGTTCCAACCATTCCCATCATGACAACCCTGAGGCCTGGGCCAAGGACCCTCTTCTGAGGTCTACAAAGCAACAAGTACTTACGTAGCTGACACTACTCTGTGTCTGCCACAGTCCTCAATGCACTGAAGCTATGCCCCGTGGCGAGTTGTGGAAAGTGAAGCTCGAGAGGAAGGCAGGAGCCTGACAAGGTCTTGTCCACCATACTTAAAAGCTTGGTCTTAGCCTATAGTCACTAGGACACCATCTAAGAGTTTAAACAAGGGCTTCACAAATATACTATTTGAATTTTAGCAACATCACGAGCCTAAGTATAGAGCATGAATTGAAGGGACACTGAGATCATTGAGTCAAGAGAATAGTTATGAAATTTCTGTAATGGTGCAAGGAAGAGATAGTGGAGGCCTCCATCTAAGCAATGGACATGTCTGCGCTGTGTTCAAATGAGGACTGACTTTCTGGGCTATGTTTACTGGGCTTCCACGTCGGCTGGTTTCTAATTAGTTGGGGTCAGTGGTAGCTACTAGCAGGAGATTGGGAAGCAGAGGGAAAGAAAAATCCAGTGCATTTCACCCTCTCTCTCTGGGTCTCAGGTGACAGCTCCAGTAGCAGTTGCATCTCCTCCTTGGCATGTGCACACACGCCAGAGTTTTGGCTTCTGCCCAAGAATCCCACCCTGGGATCTGGGAACCCCATTTCCTCCCTTTGTCCCTCCAGCCCAGGGCTGATTAAAGCTTTCTGCTGTTGCTACCATTTGAGTTGCTACATTGGCCCTTGTTTGGCTTCTCATCTTTTCCATCACATGCATAACTGATTCTCTGTACAAAACTCTCTTAAAATATTTGAAGAGGTATTTTCCTTTCCTGATTGGACTCTGACTTATATAGAAGGGGATACATTTGGGAAATATTTAAGGAGGCAGACTCATTGGGACTTTATGAAAATAACCCTCATCACCTAACTCAAAGTGGTTCTCATTACTTTTGCACATTTCAGAACTGCTGTTTATTGTATTGATTCTTCAGCCAGCTAGCTATACCATGAGAAACTATTTGCAGTGTGGCAGAAAGTGAGAGTTCTCAAACCTCTTATAACAATAATAAAAGAGCAAAAATGATGGGACACTGCATGCCTGGGGCAAACAAGCCTCAGTATATGATCACCTTCCATAGGAGTCATTTACTGTCTGGGTCCTTCAGACTGCCAGCTTCCACAAATGAAGAATGAGAACACTGCCAAGCAAGGGCAAATCTGATGCCCCAGATATCGGTACTTGATTCAGATCTTGCCACATGGAGACACAACGTGACAAAACTGTTAAAATACTATTTTGTTTCTGGAATCAGCACAAGGGATATTAGTCCCCAGTGGCCAGAAAGGAGAGAAGGACATGATGCTGAGAGTGTGGATATGTGGAATAAAGAGGATGGCCCAGCGTGAATGTAGAGCATGCCTGGCCTGGCCGGGAAAGAGGCCGGGAAACATAAGGGCACTGACGCCCTATGCCAGGCTGAGGCTGCTGTCCTGCCTACACGGTGGAGGGGAGATACCAGGGCAGAGGTGCCTCTCTCCCAGAAAACTGGGTTTTTGCAACGAATAAAGGCTCACTGGGGATTGGCCAGACTGACAGGCATGCTATTTATTTATTTTTATAATTAAGTAAACTTTTTGTTTGGGAATAGTTTTAGATTTAGAGAAAAGTTGCCGAGGTAGTACAGAGAGTCCCTGTATACCCCTCACCTATTACTCCTACTATTACCATCTTACATTAGTATTTGTCACCAAAGTTGACACCCACATTGGTACACTACTGCCAACTAAACTCCACTAGTGAAATTTGTATTTCACTAGTTTCTTCCTAATATCCTTTCCCACATCCCACCCCTGGATCCCACTGCTTTACATGTAGAGGTGTTTTATTTTCAATCTATCTTAATTCTTAAGGAGAAAAACATTTGTTCTCATTTTTTATTATAGGAGTACCCAAATACGCATAAATCAAAAGATATATGTACTAATCCTGTTTCAGAGTTCGGTAAATTTCCTCAAGGAAGACCAGGCTAACTTTTCTTCCTTAGGAGTGCGTACTGAGGCACAGAGCACAGGAGTGGAATCTCATGGGTTCGAATCCCAGCCTGTTCCCTTCTACTGGGGCAGCCTTGGGAAAGGTACTTAAAGGGCTTAATCCCTCTGGGATTGGTTTTCTAATCTACAAAATGCAAATAGTGATAACACCTTAGCTCATTGGTGGGATATGTGGATTAAAATTAATAGTCCATATAAATCACGTAGAACAGTGCCTGGGTACATAGTAAACACTCAATTGATCATAGTTGTTATTATTATTATTATTATTATTACTATTGCTATATCACTCCAGAGTATCCTATATATATCTTTTCTTGATACTCATCATACTTTTAATTACAGGTTTCATGTCTGTCTTTACTTCTAGACTGGAACCATCATGAGTTCAAAGACATTTCTTGTGTAACTCATAGTAGGTGCTCAGAAAATAATCACTTAATTGTTTTACACACTGAATGTAGAGCCATGAACCAACCACATGAAACGTAAAAGCTTGAAGAAAGATTAAGGAATGAGATATAGTTAGATAGATGATATACACATACATACATACATACATACATACATACATACATACATACATAGGTCAAATGGGGGTAAAATATTTAAATTTTGTTTCTAAGCCATTGGTATATAACATCTTGTCCCTCTTTAAATATGAATTTAAACTCAATTTCTCTTCATGTGCTACATGATACTGAAAGGGAATGGATTTTTCTGAGATTAATAATTTAAACAGTTCAGCAGGAGGACACTGCCCTTTCAAGCATTGGGAATGAAGAATGGCCAAGGGAATTCTGGATGTAATTCCCAGCTATAACTTTCTGGTAAAATTGGCATGTGTAGTACAATTGAGATGGACAAGTATTATGGTCAAATGGCCTCAATGTTCAAGTTTCTGGCCAAATGCCCTGAAAAACTAAGTGTGTTCTACGTATAAATGCACACTTGGGCTCTGGGAACCCCGGGCACAGATGTCTGTAAAGCCACGTATATTTCTGCCTTAAATGCAACTTTAAAATGTGTTCCACTCTTATCCAGACCTCCAGACAAGGAAGTTGTTAAATGCATTTTTTTCTTCTTTCCTGTAAGTTGCCTTTGCCTTTGAAATATTGCTAAGCAGTTGTCCCACAGGGTGGAGGTGGAATTAGCAGCTGCAGCAGTTCTTACACAGTCATCTCTTTGGTATGTTGCTTCCTTTCACTCTCATGTTGGGGAAGATCCCACCCATCCTTTGCATTCCTCCTGAGCAAGTTGTGTCAAGGAAAGGCGAGAGAGGAAGCTATTCCCATCCTCCGGGGTGTAATCAAAAAGGAAGGTTTTAATTAGTTTCTCAGGATGTTCTCAGTTTCTGCACAAAACAGCCCTTCCCTTCTTTGGCATCAGAGCACCTCTTGGGTTCTTCAAGAAACACTCAGTTTTGCTCTGTCAGGCCCCAAACTCTGCATATTCAAGTATAACAAGGAGTCATAAAGTCTCTCTTTCCTAGAGCTCACCACAATTGCAATCTTACATTTTTTGGTATAATTAGTTGGTTTGTGACTCACCCATTTTGCTGAGGAGTCCATGAAGGCAGGCACATGCCCGATTTTGGTCTCCATTACATCCTGAGCACCAAGCAGTGTGTCTGGTGCATAGTAGGCACTCAGTAAGTGTTTGCAAAATAAAATAATAAACGTGTGATTGAAAAAGCATCCTCTATATCAAACAAAATAGGACCTGAAGTCTATGTGGCCCGCAGAGGTTGCTTCTTCACGAGGTTCCTAAAACTGTTGATGATACAGTCTTTTCTATGCACTAGACACTTTCCTAAGTGCATCACATTTGTTTCGTCTATTAAGTTAAATAATCCTTATAAAAACCTGTGAGCTAGATTCTGCAGTTATGCCCATTTTACAGATGAGAAATCTGAGACAGAAAGATGAGGTTAGTGTAATTTCCCGAGGTCACACAGGAGCTAGCGGCACAGCCTGGAATGCAGCATAGCCTCCAGAAACTATATGCCAACCTACTATGCGATTCTGCGTCCCAGGGCTCCCCAGATGGCACTTTGGATCCATAGTATAAGTGGCAGAGTGATAATAGTTCTAACTGGCAAAAACAAACAAACAAACAAAAAAATTTGATTCAGGTCTACACTAACACACTTTAGATTTAACAAGATCAAGGACTGTGTATTATCACTGGCAAAAATAAATACAGGCAAAAATTACCTTGAATACTGTAATGTGGAGTACACTCATAGATATCTAGTGAGTAAAAAATCCACCTTATTTTTTTCTAAAACATTACCTTAAGGATAGTTATATGAAAATGCATTCCACTCTAAAGAGCTCATGGAATCCCAACTGTCTAAAGAATAGATTACACCCATTAAAATAAGATTTCTGCATGAAGAAATGTTCCTACAGTACTGAAAGACATATACTTCAACTCCAAATGGAGTTTTAGACACAAATAAATGGGCAGGAAAACATTTCTCTCTCCTCTGAATTCCCATTTTACATTGGGCCATTTTTCTTGTTCTTGACATTTAATGCACTTATTCTGATGTTTGTGCCCTTGTCTTATCTCCCACAAAACTGTGAGCCCCTTAAAACAGGAACCGTGCCTTGCAATAAAAGGTAGTGTGCTGGAAAGAACAAGATTTTTATTAGTGAGTAGAATTGCCACTTACTATTTGTACAACCTTGGGCAAGTTATTTAACTGCTCCCATCTTTGATTTATTCATCTTTAAAATGAGGTTAATAATGGTATGTAGTATTATTAGCTAGAATATTAATAGAATATTTGAGACTTTTGTTAAATATAGCAGATTGAAACATACATTCTTTACTCTAGAAACACATTAAAATTTCAGTAAATAAAAAATATAATAATTTTCAGTAAAACCCATAAGGACAAATAAAGTAAGGGAAGAGAGCTAAAACAGTAAAAAATATATATATGTCTGCAAAGCAATGGACTGATTTGTGATCATTGATTTGGCAGATCAGCAAATACAGAAAGCCTTCAGTGAATGAAGTCACGAAGAACGCTCTGTGCAGGAGGCATTTTGGAAGGGGGTGTTGGTGGGGATGTAAACAAAAACACTGACTGAAAGTCTTTGTAAGGAGCAGCGAAACCCCAGGCTCTCTTCTCGTCCCTGCACAGCCAGGTGTCTACATGGCTTAAGTATGAATAATGTTTATGTAAACACAACAAGGCATTCATAGCAAGGTAATATACCTGTATACTAATCTGACCAAAAATTATAATTTAAATTATATTATAAAAATAGAGATAGTAGAAATGTGTGTTTGGGGTGAGTGGGGGTCTTCAAGAAAGCTAAATCATTGCCTTCATTGTAGGATATTCATAGGCAGTACCTAAAATGGACAAATTAATAAATAGCAGTATAGCATATTATGTAAAACTATGGCAGCCAATACCAGAAGAAACAGCTAAGAGGATTGAAAGTGGTTTCCTCTACAGGGTGAGAATTGAGGTGGACTAATATTTTACATTGTACTCATAAGCTTTGGAGAACGATTTGACTTTTATATCTATGTACATTTTTAATCATAACAAAATATATATTTTTTAAAGTGCTGGACTACAGAAGGCAGTCATTAAACATCAGCAGCAGCTCTCTTAATCCCTGTTCATTTTTATTATCGCCACATATTTATTCATGTTCACATTTATTGCTCTGTAGGCTGTCATTAAATGTTCACTAAATGACTGAGCAAATGAACCATCAAGGGTCACATATTGAATCACCAACAGAATCTTCAAAAGGGAAAAACGGAAGGGGCACATTTATTGCCTTAGATTTTATAATGTAAGGAATGAACTGCCATCCAGGAACAAAGTTTGAACAATTAATAATCAAACTTCTTGGCACTGTCTATGGGAAGTATTAAGAGAAGCTGGTATAAATAGGAAATCAGGTACCTGTCCCAAAGATGAGGCCTGTGATATATGAGATTATATTCCACTTGAAAAACTCCCTTAAAATATTCTTAGCTATCGAAACATGATGGGTAAATTCATCTGACAGCATCAACTTTTAAAATGACCTGTACTGTCACCGTTGTTACATATCTACATTTCCTTGCACCCATCCCCCCCACAAGCATGATGGTGATTGATTTATCACTGGCACTGATCAAGTGACATGATCCCTGAGTCTGGGCATACTTACTCTTGGGGAGCTTGGCACACATTAGCACAGTCACACATGTACTCAGGATTTACGCAGCACAAACAAGCAACTATCAGCTTCCAGAGCTAATTTCATATTTTGATTTTATATTTAGTATTCCGTCCAGAGAGTCTTCACTCAGGAATTTCCCATCCATACAGTTCTCCCTCCAGGATTCTTCCATTACGATTAACCAGAGGAAAGAGATAAGGTAGGAAGAGAGAAACAGATCTACCTGATTGAGTTGTTTATGCTTATCTACTCTACGATTTCTTTTTTTGTGTGTGACCCCTGACTGCCTACAGCCACAACTTCTTCACCAAAGCAGATGAATGGCGATCAGTGGTCTAGACCTCCACCAAGGAGAAATGCCATGAGTCGATCACTTTGTTTGCACATGTGTCTGTTGATACATGAAGAAAAATAACACAAGGGGACCATACAGTCGATCTTTTCCAAAAGAATTGCTTCTGAAAATCCAGACGACATGTACATTTGAAGATTTTTTAAAAATATGTTTCCAATAGTAACAATAAATTCAACTCTCTCCCAAGAATCACACATACTGTTCAGCAAAGCTGGTGATTTATGATTAATAATCCCCTCGAAAATGCAAAACCCAAGCAAACAACAAAGGTTCAGATTAAACCCAAGCCAAATCAACAGATGCCTGGCACCACATACTAAATGCCACCAAACACTAGCTCCCATGGAATGCATGAAGGAGGGAATTCCAGAGACACTGAGTCAGCCTTGGAGCCAACTTACCACCATTGGGCATGGCCAGGACATGGGAAAGTCTCAAGCAAAGAGTTCATGTTTTGCCTAATCCGTTTTCTTACTGAAAATCTTCAATCACATAAAGTTTCTAATCATGGAATAATTATCTGAATTCTGGGTTATATTGTTTCATAAGAATAAATGTCAAAAAAGAATGGTGGTCCAAAGACCAGAAGATTTGCAGTTATGGGAAAATGTCAGTGGATATGTGCTGTGAATTAACCTAAGCCAATTTCGCTGTTCATAATTATTAGGTGCTTTTCGGTGGGTATGCCCTATAGTGAGAGGTAGGTAAATGTTCTTGGTCTACTTCTTACAACCTTGTTACCATGTATGACACTGTGTTTCCCCAAAAGTCAGACCTAGACAAACCATCAGCTCTAATGCATCTTTTGGAGCAAAAATTAATATAAGACCAGGTCTTAATATAATATAATACAATATAACATAATATAATATCAGGTCTTATATAATATAGGATCGGGTATAATGTAATATAATATACCAGGTCTTATATTAATTTTTGCTCCAAAAGACGCATTAGAGCTGATGGTCCGGCTAGGTCTTATTTTCGAGGAAACACAGTAGCAAGTCTCAAACTGAATTCTGCTAGACACACATTTATTATCAAGCAGTCACAAAAAACATCACGCAACCAGCTTTCTGAATTTTGAGGTGCTTGGACCACATCCTGTATGAAAAATTCTCTCAAAGCAAATGCAACAGTGTTTTAAAGGCAGGATTTAGCAAATTCAGGGGAACAAGCACTCCAAATCAGGCTAACTGGAGACTGTCAGAATTAAGCTTTGGGTATGAAGCTGAAGGGCCTGGATTACCTGGTTTGCTACATGTTTATGTCTCAATTTTTATGCAAAGATGAGGATTTGTGTCCTTAGTAGTTCCAGCCAGTGAACATATCTAAACATCACTAATTTCATGAATGAAAACCTACTTCTAACATTTGCTATGGCACTTCACAAACTCACATTCATTGGGCAGCTGAATTTCTTGCAATATCTAGCTCTGGAGCAGGGTTTTCCAATTAGGTGCTAACTAATAAGCCATGTACTAGATTGAAAAGTATATCCCTAAATTCATGTCCACCAGGAATTTGTGAATGTGACCTTATTTGGAAATAGAATCTTTGCAGATATCAAGTTAAGATGGGGTTATATTGGATTAGAGTGGGCTCTAATGCAATGACTGGTATCCTTATAAAAAGAGAAAAATTTGGACACAGACACATACAGAGGGGAGAACACTTTGTGAAGTCAGAGGCAGAGATTGGACTGAAGCATCTAGAAGCCAAAAAACATCAAGGATATCTGGCAACCACCAGAAGCAAGGAGGGAGGAAGGGAATGAATTTTCTCTCAGCCTCCAGAAGGAACCAGCCTTGCTGAAACCTCAATTTTGAACTTCTAGCCTCCAGAATTATGAGAGAATAAATTTCCATTGTTTTAAGCCTGTCTGTAGTAATTTATCTAAGGAATTTATTTAAATCCATTAGTCATTTTTGTGCCTGTTGTATCTTTGGTGTTAATTCGTCTTGAGTATAAATCGCAGTTCTGAAACTTTTTGCCTGTGTGACCTGGAGGAAGCCTCTGCTGGATGTCTGTATATGATCCAGTGCAACTCACAAGCTTCTACTGAGGATTCAATAGACCACATAGGTCACATATGAATCCCATGTGGTGCACAATGTTAGGTAAATATTTGCTTCTTTCCTCCGTTGACAAAAGTCTTGTGAAGTTGGTCAGATCACATTTGTTTCAATGTGGACCCCACCATTTTTTGTTATGGGATCCAGGAAAAGTGAAAAAATAGCAATAGACACAGAAGTTGCTCTCCCCTTCAGGTTTGCCTCTAGACTCTACAAAGCTGTAGCTCCAGAATGGGAAAGCCCCAAGCCCAGGAATAGGCTGGTCCCTGCAGAGAGGAGAATCAGTGCCCCATTCTCTGGGTGCCTTCCCCAGCAGGTGGCAATGGCTAGAAGGGCATTCAGTGGGAATACCTTCAGGACAAGCTAAATTCCACCCTTACACTACACCCCTACCTCACCACCACCCCAGTAGCCCCGTTACACCTCTACTTTCAGGACCAAAGCAAGAATTGGCTGAAAGGGCTGTAAAAGTGGGACTCCACAGTGCAAGTCAATAGAACTGTCCTGCCTCAGTGGAAAGTTCATGAACTTGAGAACCTGAGAGAGTAGGTTCCAATCCAGGAGCCAGTTTTTACTACCTGTGTCACCTTAGGAAACGTATTTAAAGCCCACATCCTCAGTTTTTCACCTGAAAAAAAACAGCTTATTATTTCCCTTGTCATTGATTTGCAGCAAAGATTAAATAAAACAATATGCATAAAGAATTTTGCATAGTGCCTGACTCATAACTGGCTCTCAACAAACAACAATTAAGTCTTCTCTTACCCTATATATATTCTACTCACTGTGCCTATCCTCCTCTTCTACTATCATAGAAATACCATTCTTCACTCAAAGGCTGGCTTCTCACAACTTTGGTTACTTCCTTTATCCCTCATGCTCAGTGAACTTTTCCTACACCACTGCTGTTTTCACTTTTAAAGGTAATTAGAGATTTGAGGGTTTTGAACCTTACTAAGCGCCAAGAACTGCATAAATACTCTCAGATTCTCACTGCAACCCTCCAACACAGGTCAGACTTTCCTCAATTTATGTAAAAGGAAATCAAGGCTAGGAGGGATTAAATTTGCCAAGCTAACAAGTGAGCGAATCAAAATGCAAACTCAGTGTATCTAAATCCACAGTCCCTACACTGCATGGTCTGTAAGACTTAGTCCATATTGCCTTTCGTGTTATGTCAGATTTTAGGTATGTGCTCCATATGCCAACTGATAACATACATGAGGACTGGCTTAGCATAATGTTTAATGCATGATGTATGCCAAGTAAATGTCAGCTAAAGACTATTACAAATAGTTAATCAGTGATTAATTAGTTGATGACAATTAAATAATTGTGAATGTGCTTATTATCCTGTAAACATTTTCAAGCAAAAGAAAATCCTAAAGCAAGGTGGGGTTTACCTTGTATTTCATCAGGAAAGAGGAATTTTTTTAAAGTTATGGATTAAGTCAGAATCCAGTCCTGTTATTTTTTTATAAAACCAGATGTTGGAAAGAAAACTAGGAAGACACGGGTCCCTTCCAGAAGTATAACTAGACTGCCTCAGCATAACCTTTAGTGTTTTTAAAGATGGTGTGTTGATGTGTTGACTTGACAGTTGTTATGGCTATGATGAAAAGATGGTAAAAACAGAGGGTGAAAACAAGATCATGAGCCATGTAGAGATGGTAATCAAGGGGTGGCCCATTTTTATATACTTGCTCATCTTTCCAACTGGCAGTGAAGGCCCCACCCCAAACTCACTCACCCTATGTTAGAATCTAGCTACATCGCATCCTTGAGTTAGAGTAGCACAGAGTAATTCTGTAGTGATAGAGATCAGATTCCTTCAACTGTAGTTATAGTGAAAGACTGCGTATCATCTATCAATTTCAGCAAGACTACTCTGAGTTGATTTTGTTATCTGTACCCTGGCAATTTGGCTTCAGCTCCTAATTCAAGTAGAGATTGCTCTTTTTTTCCCCAGTCAGTTTTAAAAACCCAATGACCAACAATGAAGGAAAGCAAGATCTCTGCCTCAGATCTTACAGAGGAGCACGACCGGGTTGGTGCTCAGGACTCCTGCCATCTCAATTAAGAAAAGCCCAAAGCAGTGTCCACACCCATGTGATGATGGAGTCAGTTACCAATACAAATCTTACCACTGATTTCCTAAGAATGGAAAAGTGAGATATAATATGTCTGGCAGAGCTATTGATGCTGACTAGTCGTAGGTGGTTGTTATTGTTTTGTTTTCCCGCAAGAGGAGGTGAACGCATGTTTTGGCTTTACATCTGGCACTCAGCCCTCTCCAAGGGAAGGGCTTCTGAATCCTGCCAGCAATAGACTTCTTTGCTTTTGACTGAATTTTATTAATCTGGATGGTCATGTATCTACATCGCAAACAGAAAGGAGGCTGCCCCGAGTCAGAGCCAGTTTCACTGACACACACCCCGACCCTCACTGGAGTGTGCTGGTGATAGTGTGAAACAGCTTTGACTTTGGCCCCCTGGAGAGCAATATGCAACTCTTTGTAACATGGTCACAATTAGAGTTTCCCAGACATCCGAAGTTCACAGATCCAATAACATTAAAAGCAATTCCTGGCAAGCATGAATATTAAAAGCAAGAAAATGAAATCTGAAAAACCTACCATGACCTAACCACCATTATTTCATAATATAAGGAGATTTTAAGAACAAAAAAAGGTAGAAAGATCATAACCTCAGAATTAAGGATAGTCTTTAAATTAATAATTTAGTACTATAAAAAATGTTCTGATTATCCTTATGAAACTATAAACCAGTTAAAATACACACACACACACACACACACACACACACACACACAAGGTTGGATAATTAAGTTCACTATATGGTGGAAAGTTCTCAAACTTAATTGTCCAACTATATACATATATATATAGCCTCAGTGGTGTTTTTCATATTCTGGGAAATCTTTAAATATGACTCAGTGAGTGATCCTGAAGGAGGGTTTCTCATCTACTGCATATACCCAAGGTGTACATTTGGAGTTTTCTTAGGAAGATCATAAAAGTCTAAGTTTGGGTTAACGACATCCTGGAAATAGCAATGACATCCTGGAACCAGATTTGTCTCCTGCGGTCTGAAACCACAGCTGACCCCCAGCCCTCTCATGGTGCCACCCTTGACCCTGCAGCCACAGTGCTCACTGCTGTCTCTGAACTCTCTCCTGTGGGGCCATGACTAGCCACAGTACATGGCATTTAATCCCACAGTGCTGTGTGCCATCTTTCATCATGACCACTCACCTACATTACATTCCTTACATATTTTCTAGATGAGCACAATTCCTGAGATTATTCCATATTCGAGGGCAAGAAAGTCCCTGGCAAAATATAAGACTGAAACATATTTAAATATGGCTGCCTCTGCTATAAGATTAGTAATTCCAAACACCTACATGGGCAAATAGATAATATAAATACAGAATTTTTTATTTTTTTTTTAAATTATCAGGCATCTAAAAAGAAAACCTGGGAGCTAAAACCAGGTTTTCCAGGTACCAGTTCTTTTCTTAAACCATTCTTTCTACCATGCTTCCATTTAAGAAATCTTAGCCCTTCTTCCTTTCAAGTCCAGCCTCTCTTCTCAGAAACTTTTCCAACTATCCCAGTCTCTGGTGATCTTTCCTGGACTATTTATTATCTCTTCTCTTCTCCCCCAAAGTGAATATTTAAGCTCATTAGTAGCACAATGAGGACTAAATAACAGACATTTTTCTTCCTACCTCCATTTCTCTGTACATTAATCAAGATATGCCCACCCCCACCTCCTTATACATACGAGGAAAATCCTATTCGTTCAGCGATCAGCGCAGTTGCTTCTTCCTCTTTTAGACCTGCCTGGGCTGTCTTCCTTCTACACCAATTAATTACTTCCTCTTCCATGCCTCCATGTAAATTTTTGTCATTGAGCAAAAATAGCACTTATATTATTATAAAATTGTTGAGATTAAAACTCAACTGGGCCACTAGCACTGCCTGACATTCTCTTGGATTGGTCAATCCAGTCCACAACGTCTAATTAAAACTTCTCCTCTCCTTTCAAACCTCCTGTTATTTAGCATATGAACTTGTCTCTTAGTTTAAAGAGAAAATAGAGACTACTGATGAGAATTCCCAAATATGCACCATTTCCCTAATTTTCAATATACAAAACAACCCACACTGAACTTTTGCTATCTTCATGCCCTCTTGTTACAGTGGAGGATATGCCCCTTCTTCTATCTCAGATTAGTCTCTTTAGATCCCATCATTTTTCATCATCTCATAAGCTATCAATATTGTGTATCTCTTTTTTCTACTTTTGTATAATCAAATGCTCAACTGAATTCTATTATTTGGCTCTTGCTATGCTCTGAATGTTTGTGTTCCCCCCACCAAAAAAAAAAAAAAAAAAAAATTGTGTTGAAACCCTAATGCCCAATGTGATGATATTAGAAGATGGGCCCTTTAAGAGGTGCTTAGGTCATAAGGATGGAGCCCTCATGAGTGGAATTGGTGCCCTTATAAAAGAGACCCCACAGAGCTCCCTAGCCCCTTCCGCCATGTAAGGATATGAGAGAAGTCTGTGACCCAGAAGAGAGCCCTCAGCAACCATGTCAATGCCATGATCTTGGACTTCCAGACTCCAGAATTGTAAGAAATAAATTTCTGTTGTTTATAAGCCACCCAGTCTGTGATATTTTGTTATAACAGCTGGAACACACAAAGGCAAGTCTTAAACATACATAAACCTCTTCCATTTAAAAAAACGAAACAATTTACCTTCATTCTACCTTTCATTCTTCTATTCCTACCCCCAGCTCCTATAGCATCTCTGCTGGACCTTTTATAGCTAAACTCCTGCAGGATTGCCTGTACCTGCTGTTACCACTTCTTTATCACCCACAAATTCAATCCACTTCAATCTGGCATTGAGTGGTCTCTCCATACTTCTCCCCCATCACCTTCTACCATGTGTCCTTTCCGGAATGTTGCAAAATTTAGCAAATGCAACTACAAGATGACCATTTAAATTTAAATTTCAGATAAACAACAAATAATTTTTAGCAGATATTTAGATGGAATATGAGGTATATTTATACTAAAAAAAAATGATCTTTACCTGAAATTCAAACCAGTTATCCTATATTTTATCCAGCAACCCTACCTCTCCCATATATTACAATCCAACCACCCTGGATGTCTTCTGGTCCTTTGAATTTGAAATGTTTTTCATTGCCACAGATTTAACAGATGCTGGTTTTATTAGTTTCCCAGGGCTGCTGTAACAAAGATCAACAAACTAAGTAGCTTAGAACATTAGAAATTTACTGCCACACAATTCTAGACTCAGAAGTCTGAAGTCAAGGTGTTGGCAGAGCTGTGCTCTCTCTAGAGCCTCTAGGGGAAGATCCTTCCTTGTGTCTTCCTTCCTTCTGGTAGTCCCAGCCGATCCTTCGCTTGTAGCAGCATCACTCCAATCTCTGGTTTAGTCTACACACAGCTGTCTTCCCTCTCTGTGTCTTCTCCTCTTCTTATAAGGAAAGAAGTCATACTGCACTAAAGACCCACCCCTACTCCCGTATGACCTTCCTCTTGTTTTAATTAATTACATAAGGAACAACTGTATTGCCAAATAAAATCATATTCTGAGGTACTGGGGGTTAGGACTTCAACATATCATTTTGGGGGGACACAAGTCAACCCATAACACTAGACCTTCTGCTAGGAATGTGCTGTTTCCCTTATTTCCCTAGGTACTCCACTCACATCTATCCATTCTTTAGATTTCAACTTAATTAACAATTCTCTGACTTTCTTGACCAAATCCTATTCCCTAATTTTATACTTTTATAGGACCATATACTTCTTTTTCATTGCACTTTTAGAAGGTGAAGAGTCTATGTGAAGAATCTACATGGATTTGCTTGAAAATGTAATGATGTTCTCCATTAAAGTATGCACTTCATAAAGGCAAGAACTAAGCCTGTTTGGCTTATTAATACGTCATTGGCTCTGACCACCATGCTCTACACTTACTAGCTGCTTAATGAAGACTTGTCTTATGAATGAAGAAATGAATGAATGAATAGTTTTACAGTATGAATGGCTTGAGGGCAGAACAAAATCTTTATATTTATAAAGTTTTATAATATTCTTCAATTTGTAGTATAAAAATGGTCCTAGATATCCCAACTTTGATTTTTTCTCTTATAAGCTATGAAATAACAAAGACAGCGTCAGAGAACCAAGAAAGGTACTTTTGAAAGGTACTTAGGATTATACGGGTGCTTAAAAAAAGCAAACTAGACCCAGGAACTAAAACACTTCTGAGAAAGGCCTCAGAAGCAAAGCTCATTCATTGTTTCCATCCTCATCTGTTAATTTCTTGGAAGAGGTAATGCATCGCTATATCTGAGTCAGTGGAATCTCTTAGCCATATATTTATAATGATATTGAACAAGAGGATTTTGCCAAAGTCTGTGTGGAGATAGACGAAGATTTATTGAAAACACATCTGGCATTGACATTCCACTAGTTTGGAGCTGAGGTTTGCTTCCATTGGCCCTTGTGTTTATTGGGAACCTATCTTTGATTGCTTTTTGGATAGCATAGAGCTGAATTGAACTAAATCGTGGTTTTAGTGTCTTCTAAGAATTTGTGCAGCTTAGGTAAATTAGTGTTAGAAGTTGAACTTGTTAACATCTAGGCAAATAGAAGATATAATCAATTTTGCCCCAAAATGACTAAAATAGACTTTAAATATTGCTGACCCTTTAATATGCTCTCGAGCTGGTGATTCCAAGCATGTTCAATAGATACTTGCCAGATTTAATGTTTGTGATAACAGTCTTTCATGCTCAGTAACTTAATGAGTGAGCTGGAAAAACCCCCGTTTTTCTCATTTACATCCTGTGTTTCTCATTTACTTTCACATTCACAATACTTCTGGCACCTGATGTGTGAGTTTTCGCCACCCCAAGAAATTCTGTGACACCAGCTGGGTGTCCTACGATTTAACTCAATTCTAATACTACCTGGAGATGGCATTGGATCCCACTGGTCAAGGGCTCAAGCCCAGGAGACCGTCCCCCATTTCAGATGCCAATTGCAAGTAGTTGATCCCCAAGTTACCCACCACTGCTATCCTAGTTGGAACCTACAAATCAGAGATTTCCACAACCCCTTCCTCAGATTCAGTTAATTTGCTAGAGTGGCTCACAGAACTTGGGGAAACATTTACATTTGCCAGTTTATTAAAGGATGTGAAAAAGGACATATATGAAGAGCAAGATGAAGAGTTACATAGGGTGAGGTCTGACAGGGTACTGAGCACAGGAGATTCTGTCCCTGTTGAGTTGGGATGTGTCACCCTCCCGGTGTGGTGGTGTTCCCCAATCTGGAAGTTCCCCAAATCTCCTAGTATTGGGATTTTATGGAAGCTTCCTCATGGGGGCATGATCAATTATTAACTATTAAGTCCATTTTTAGCCCTTCTCCCCTCTCTAGAGAAGTTGGGCGTTGGAAGCATGGCTGAAAATTCCAAACTTGGTCTTTCCAATGACGAGTACCCATCCAGGACCCACAAGAGTCACCTTATTAGAACAAAAGAAGCCCCTACTGCTCTTATCACTTAGGAATTTCCAAGGGTTTTAGAAGCTCTGTGTCTGGAACTGGGGAGCAGAGACGAATAGTGTATATATATTATTATCTCACAATGAGGAAGTAAATTTTAAGTGGACCCTCTTCTGTAAGTATCGACTCTTCTGATGGAACTAGCTCAATCATTCTATATCCCTACAAGTATTTCAGTGATGAGTCAGGGTGTCTTTTAAATGACCTCACTTGAGAAACACCCTAGGATTTGCTTTTGTTATATAGGTCTTTAAATAATATCCATGTTCTAACACAAGTTTTACTGCTTTGTCCATTTTTTCACCTGTACTTTGTTACCACTAATCTAGCTCATGTAATTTATACACATTTTCAATAAATTCCAGTAGTAGTACAACTTGTTTTCAGGTAGAAAAATAAGTTACTTCAACCCTGGTTTCCCTCTGTATGTAAACAAGGTGCATTACCTGTAAAGGCATTTAAAAGTTGTTATTAAATCAGATGAAGTAAAAATTATCCAAGCTATATCAAAATACAAGGGGAAAAGATAAATTTGAAATGAGGTTTGTTTTGAAATATGACCTCTGTGTAGAAAGCCACTGGGGGAAGGCTGAGGTAGTGATGGTTGCTCTCGGGTGGGTATTCTTGGTAACCAGCATAGTCTGTCATAGACAGCCTAGGCCCAACAAATATTTGTTGAAAGGATATATAAATCAAAGAGAAAATAGGAGCAAATATGAGACTTCCCCAAATTAGAGCCTCTAAGAAGTTAAAACGTTTAGTGGACAAATAGGCAATACTATTTGAGGAGACCTTCTAAGGAAAGATGTTATTTTCACTTCAAATATTGTTCTACTCATTCCTATTTGTCTGCAAAAATAGGAAGTTATTGGGTTAGAGAATAAAAAAGGGTATGATTAGCCTCAAGGATGAAGAGATAGTCCTGAGGAGTTTTAAGATGAGGCCAAGTTGTGAAGTTGCTTTCTCAGATAATACCAGGGGTGCCAAATAAATGTATACAAGTGGACACTTTGGTCAACATTGATCAAGCAGTAGTTCTCCATAATCAGAGGTGTCTGGATGCTGATGGTAAATACTCTGAGCACCTTTGGTAATTGCAGAAGTCAAATGTGACTTGTATTCATCTTTTGTTATCTGTATATATTGAGTATTACAATTAATACACATTTTCCTTTCTTAAAATGTGTGTTCATTTTTTTGGCACCCTCCATATTTGCTCTTAGATAATATATAAAGCTGCAAGTGGATACAGAGCTGAAGTTGGCATTGAGCTCTCCTTGGGTGCAGAAATATAGCAATAAGTGACCCAAGGAATACCAAACATGTACCAAAGCATTGTAAATCCAGGGGTGTCTAGGATACTATTCTTGTTCAGTGTTTTATCAGCATCACAATACAATGGTTCAAATGAAACTCAAGTGCAACAGGTGTCCCTATTCCTGAACAGAACCACCAAGCTATGAATGAACCTAGAGCCTCTTTAGATTGTTGCAAATGCCTGTATAAAAGCCTATAGCTACCCAGACAGAACGACCATTTTTCAGTTCTCCTTAGACTTGACCCTGGGGAGAGCCTCGTGGTCCTTCTCTAAATGCTGACTGTTTAGATAACACATCAACATGGATCTCCACATGGAGTATCAGAAAGTAGAATATGTTTAAACACCAGGCAGAGATGTTGTCTCCGACACAAGACTAACAACCTTGACACAGGCATGGATTTGTTGTCTTGTGGAGATGCAGGCAGATAACAAGGCTAAGTGATGATTTAAGAGCTTTCTCTGAAATAAAAGCAGGAAACACTAGTTATCTGGGCTCAGGGGAAGAAGGGCTGAAACACATGCTTTGTTACTAACCCTTTCATTTCATTGGAAATATCGATCGTTAAATGCTATATTGTATTAAAGTAGTTATCTGGAAGCAACATATATATCAGGTCATCAAGTTTATGAGTCATGGAATAAACAGAACAGAAAGAATCCGAAAGAGACTGGGGAAGCACTATAGGAGCAAAAAAAAATGTGGACAGCACGGTCAAACAGAACCAGTCATGGTTCTACCACTTCCTAGTTGAATGGCCTATAGCAAATTACTTAACTGTCTGAAGTTTCCTTTCTACATCTGTCAAATGGAAGAAAAAATATATACTATAAAGACTGGTTGTGGGGAATAAATGAGACAAATTATGCCTATTGCCTGGCACACAGAGCAGGGGTCTACCCATGTGAAAAGGAATGTTGATGATGAAGTTAGCGCACGTGCAGTATTTGGACCAAATATCTGAATCAATTCCTGAGAGTGGAAATAGTTGTTAAGTGAGCCATTTCAGCAGACTCTCCAGCAAAATGGTTTTCAGCTTCTAAAACTACACTTTGTTACTCATTCATGAAATTTACCAAAACTATTAGCAAGTCATATCCAACTGGCAATAGTGGGAATAAAGAATTCACAAGAAAGGAATTTTGTATGTGTGACCTCATCTTTTTCTAGATCTTCTGTTACCACTATCAAGAAGTTCTCTGTATACTTTGGTCTGTGTTTACATTTATCAGTTGAACTAACAACAAATGAAGGTGGACAGCTGATAGGAATGTGGTTTTTCCTCATGCTCTGTCTTCTCCATACTCACAGATAGAGAGACACACAGAGACATGCAGACAGACACACAACCTCCTCAGAGACACATACAGTCAGAGATACACACACATACATACACACATCATCTCATTTAAATTATTAGCAGCTACAAGGGTTTCCAAATGATTTCAATAAGAATATCAATTATGAGGGGGTTATCACTTTGTGAGGGGTAAAACTGTCTAAGTATTAGATTGTTTTGTACACCTGAAACTAATTTTTATGAAAAAGAGAGTATGGTGATGTAATCATACATTCCTATATTCCTATGGGTGTAAACTAATATATATATATATATATATATATATATATATATATATATATATATAAATTATACTTGATAAAGAAATCTATAGATCAAATTCCAAAAAATATTTATAATTTTTTTTTTGGAATATACTTTTGTTTCTATATGACATTAGATTGGGCTATTTTACACACAAAAGATGCACATTAGCTATTAAGTGATTTATTGATTTAAATTTGGTTATTTCTTTTCAAGATATCAGGACAGTTAACATGAGAATGTTCTGTTCAAAACTGGACCCCGGCAACTCATTTTAATAAAATAATAGACATTTATCTCTATTCTGTAGCTGGGTAGTATTCAGACTATTGTAAAGGGGGGAAAACACCAATCTTTGATCTGATATACTCATCTATGATCTAAGGCAGTGAAAATATGGCAGGGAAGCAAACAAGACCGAGTACTCTCCTTATATAGGAAGTAGAGGCAATGGAATGAGGTGGAGATGGTAATAACCGAGTGAGCAATGCTGCTGACAGAGTGACTCTCCAGCGAATCATGCAGACCAGGCAGCAGCCCAATGATTGGAGAGCACCGCCTGGAACCACAAAGCTTTCATATTTCCATCATGAGAAAGAATCAAGATGAGAGGACGGAACTTAAAAAGATTAGAATAAGGGTACAAGAAGTAAAAGAGCTTAGTCAAATACCATGCATTGTATCTGACCCATGACTTTACAAGCCTCGGAGGAAAGGCTTGCCAAATTGTCCTGCATTTGATTGTCATTTTATGTACATAGAGAGAAGAGCATGTTCACATTTTGGAGAAAATATTCTTCTATTGACGTATATGCCATTAAGGATGTTCTGAAACATATCCTACTAGCTCCTATCCTGTTTTCTCTCGACTCAATAATGATTTCAGTCCATGAATGATCATACCCCAAATCACTGGACATTCCGCCTTGCATCACTCTACACAGTTTTCTCTCTAATACTGTAAGAGGAAACTTACTCCACCATCCTAAGTTCTTAAGTTCTGTTGAAAACATCAGTGTTGATGGTAAATACAGTAAAGACTGGCAACTGGGAATGATCTTATAGACCAAGTCATAGCTATGGGCCAAAATCAACATGTTGGGAGGATTAAATGAGATAATGTCTGTGAAAGTGCTTGTAAACTGGAGCACACTAACAATTAACAGAGCCGTTGGTGAAACTTCATAGATGCAAATGCAAATTCTCACATCCGTGTTATAATAAATCCATTGTATGAGTGTCAGATGACAGACATCTGGTGGGAGAGCATTTCAATAGAAACCAAGAATCTAAATGCTGGAAAGACTTAGGTAATCTGCAATTATAGGTAGGTAGATCACATCTGGCTATAGCGTTTACTTCTGGGAGCTACATTTTAAGAGCACACAGACAAACAGGACCACAGAAGAGAGCGAACAAGTTAATGAGAAGTTGGAAACCTTGTCATATGGTGAATGGTTAGAAGAGTTAGAAATAAATATTCATCCTCCAATATCTGAAGAGAGTTGGAGTGAAGTATAAGAGAACAGAACAGGATCAGGGTGGAAGTTACACAGAGACAAAGTTCAGCTCAATACAAGGAAAACTTTAATCATGAGAACTCTGAAAATACATACTGTATTTCTCTTCCCTGTCCCTTTTCCCTTCCTTCCTACTTCTCTCTCTCTCTCTCTCTCTCTCTCTCTCTCTCTCTCTCTCTCTCTCTCTCTCCACTGACTTATGTCTGATTGGAACAGGAATGGGAATCTGATCCAAAGGCTGCAGCCAGTGAGGTGGTTGAGCCTGAGATACTGGTCTAACAGGGGCCCTCTATTTAAGATAACAGTTAATACAGCCAGTCAGATCCTCTCTGAGCATTTGATTTTTATACGTACCTAAAAAGAAACTTCTAGCTGAAAGCAGAAGTAAAAGCAAACAGAGAGAGACCAAGAAAAGAGAAAGATAAGTAGCAAGAGCAAACCTGAGGCTGCAGGGCCCCAGGTAGAGGTGAAAAGTCAGGATCAATGACCCAGAGCTAGCATTTAACAAGTCCTGGTTTGATCTTTTATGTAGATGACAAGTTAGTGGTTGCTAGAGCAGGGCTGTGCCCTGGCTAATATTCAAGTGTTTGTGGAGGAGGCCTGACTGTGATGTTGGATGTATTGTCCATGGTTCAGCTGATGAGATCTTTCTCTTCTCTCAGCTTTTCTTGTGTTCTTACACTCAGTCTGCAGTCATAGAGGTAACGTGAGCATGTTTTCAGGGCAAATTTTTAACTTCAAGGAGCTTAATTAACACTATTATAATATAGACAGTATAGACAAAGAAAACAAAAACAAAAATAAAATCATCGAAAACCCTACTCTAGAGAGAAAAATTATTAATACTTGTCATGTGTGTCTATGCAGTCTTTATATATCTGTGTGTATTACTCCACGCAAACAAACTTCACGCAACACATGTGCATACACAAAGGGGTCATGTAATGCATATGATCTGGACTCTGAAATTTTTTACTCAAGTCAATCTTTCTACACCTTGAAATTTACCTTTTAAATTATTGTATAGTATTTCTTTACACTACTATATCACAATATATTTTTTAAATCCCTTTTTTGCATTTTAGGTTGTTTCTAATTTTTTACTACTATAAGAAGCACTGTGTTGAGTGTTCTTATAGTTCAAATTTGTACACCCATTGACAATTTTTTTTAGAATAAATTCCTAGACGTTCATATCAGAAGATATGAGCATGTTTAAGATTTTGTATTCAGATTGCCAAATTGCCCTCTAAAAGATTTTATCAATTTCCATTTTCAATTGTGGTCTTCTTTGAAGTAGAGAATCGCCATCATTGAAAAAGAGACTGAAGTTATGATCATCTTTTAGAAAAATTTTGGGAAATTTTCCTGAATTTGCATGTAGTTATATAATATCTAAGCACTAAATATTACATCACAAGATATCACACAGCCAAAAATATGGCTCGAAATCTGTGAGTTAATATATCTGTTTGTTCAGGCAACGGTCTTGGAAGTATTGAACTTCCGTCTTAATACTCCAGAATTCCGCTATCAATCCTCAAGTTTTCAATGCTGTAATCATCTGAGAGTAGAATTCAGGTTAGACTGCCTATGTGTCTGAAGGTACCAATGAAAGTTTTGTAGGGACAATTCTATTACAGGACAAATCATCATAACAAAAGTCCTAGCACAGATTCTGACTGACCCAAATAAACTGTTAATGATAGCTATAAACAGTAATAAAATGTATATACAGTATCATGCATGCATCACAGTAGATGATCAATGAGCACTTGTTGAATAAATAAATTAGTATTATAAAGATGAAGTAATCTGTGTACACATAATTATATTTTTTGCAATTAAAAATATTACATAAAATGAGATAAAATATATTAGTATTTGATTACATTCGACAGGAAGCTAAAGTGATTGTTTCACTATCTGAGCAAGTTTGACACTGATTTAACTAGTATTTACTAATAGGAAATCAAGAGTTGTTCTCCCAGTTCCTTTAAGAGGTAATGAATGTTTTAGATTTGAAAGAAGAAAGAAAGGAACCAACTCATTTGGAAGGATAAAAGTAGACAGATAAAAAAGACAGGTCTCAAGGAAATAAAACTCAAAGGAGGTATTTTGCTTATGCAATGATATTGATGAATACATATCAGTACGAAATGTTCACCATTTTTATTTCTTAAAATCAAATTAATTGACTTTTATTTCTAGATGTACCCTCCTTCCTGAAACATAAACAAAGAAAACCTAGACAAAATACTTGAAACAATGGTTTTCAAGACACTGGACACCAGGGAGCACAGGACAGCGATCCCTGAGAGATGGGAAACAGGCAGGATGAGCCCAGCTCAATATCCTGAGAGAGTTTCCAGGTACAGGTAGAACATGGCCCTTATGCTGAAGAGACACTGCAGAGATTCCGGGGAGAACAAGGTGGCAAGAGTAACAGACACAGTGCCAGAGAGGAGACAGCTACACAGAGCGAGAACCCTGAAGATCTGCAAAGGGCCCCACTCATGTATTCAGCAGAGTCATGACAAACGCCAAGTCTGAAGAAAGAATCGTCCAAAAGGATCAGAGGAGATAACAAATGATCCTTGAAAAACGATGTCCATATGCAAAAAAAAAAAAAAAAAAAAAAACTTTGGTAAATGCCTCTCACCTTATAATCCATTAATTCAAAATTGGATCAGAGACCTAATTTTAAAATCTGAAACTATGCAACTTCTAGAAGAAAATGAGAGAAAACCTTTGTGATCTTGGCTTGTGCAAGATTTGTTAGCTATGACACCAAAAACAAAATCCATAAAAGAAAAGATGATAATCTGGACTTCTTCAAAATTAAAAACTGCTGCGATTTAAAAAATTCTGATATGAGATTCAAAACACAAGCCACAGACTGGGAGACAATATTTGCAAATCAAACATCTGATAAAAGATTTTGCATCTACAAGAGCTTCTACAGCATCCAGTTAAGAGTATGCTTTCTGGAGGTGTGCTGCCTGGGTGGTATCATTACTAACTGCTGTCGAATCCCCCACAATGTTCTTATCTGCAAAAAAGGAGGAAACTTAGAATATCTATCTCAAAGTATTATTATGAGAATTAAACATATTAATTGACATAGGACTCATAGAATTCATAGACTAGTACCCAGCAGAAGAGAGAGAGAGAGAACCTGAATTATTTACCTCTACAATATTGGAATGATTGGAATTATAACCACCTGTTTGTTGTGCTTTTAAACATTGGCCTGGGAATTAGTTTCTCTCAAAATATAAGTGAGAAAGTCTATTGTGCTGACACATAGAACACAGAAATGAAATCTGCATCCAAGAAGCACCATTTTGTTTTACAAGAGTAAAAAAAAAAAAAAATGGGTCAAGAATTCTATTTTCTGCTATGACTATTTTTTTTTCCCCCCCTGGGTGGCTAAGAAATCACATGATGCCTTCCTAGCTAAAAAATGAAAAACAAAAAAATCAAACATCTGACTCCAAATGCAGTTTAACCCAGGGTGTAAGAAAGCAAACCTTGGTCACAGATGACAGATGTGTCAGGAAATGAATTCTGAACAGGAAAACAAAATGTAATTCTACGAATTTCTGCTTTTGCTAAGAGTTGACCAAAAGACATTGTTATGTGTCAAAACAAAAACAAAAACAAACCAGAAAATTCACACCAAGTAAAATGCTGAATTCATCTACTTTTTAATCAATTGACTTTCCTATTAACAAGAGACCATGGGATTTTTAATGGCCTCTATGATTCCTGATTTTCTAAGTGACGCACAGATTCACAATGCTTCAGATCCTCCAGCTCAGCAGGTGCAGGGGCACGATATCTCAGGGCACACTACTCACTACATCCTGAGTCCACCTCACACTTCTACCTCCAGGGGCCCTTTCAATTAAGCAGCAACAGCACACATCATGGAAGGATTACCTCGAAGGTAGGTCTGTCCAATTGTCTCTGTAGTTAGTAGGTTTGTAATAGCACTACCACATTTGTTTTGAGGAGAAGAGCTAGAAGTTGGATATAAAACAAGGAGAGAAGTTTAAAAGGGAAGTAACAGAAGTCTATGTCATTTCTGGAGTCGGTTTGGGGGAAGCATTACATTGCTTTGGAAAAGGTGTATTCCACATGCCACTGATATTCAGCATGGCTACTGAATTTCAGGATGAAGCACTCTGTGACTCATAAATGAGGACTACTCCATAAATTCCTCCATTGGAAGGCAATTCTCACCTTTTTTTCCCAAGCTGTTCTTCATAAATGCCCCTTCCTTATAAGCTACATCTAATACATCCCTTCAAAGAAGAAATGGGAACATTTTCAGGGGTGGAGAATTTGTGAATCTCTTGTGTATCTTGGAAGACTGGTTTTGCAGTTTTCGAACAGATATAAACTAGCCCTGGCTCTCTTTGGGGCCATTTCATACTATGCTCTTGAAAGCATTTACAACTGTTTGCAGACGGGGATAGTGAGCTTTATAGCTCAGACATGTAAAGGAAGCATTCTCCTTCGGCATATAAAATGTCTAGACACAAAAGGATGATCTCAATCGCAACAGGAGTTTGGTTCTGCTAGGAAGTTGTTCTTCAGCAGAGACTGTCCTTCACATGACAAAAAACAAAAAAGAAAGAAAAGAAAGAAAGAAAGGAAAAACATATATCCCAAACCAAGACTAGCAGTGTGAATGGCAAGCCAACCACATTCTTTTAGCTTGGATCTGGCAAGCTTTGTACAGCTGTACTCACTTAAAACTGAAGCATACAAAATGTTTCTCATTTATTATTAAGTCAACTGATACTATTAAGCACCTACTAAATGCCAGGTACCATTATACAACAGTAAATAATACAATGCCAACACTCAAGGAGCTCATGATATATAGCAGTGATTCTTAATGGTGGGCCTTTTTTGACTAATGGGGTTTATTTTATTCCTGAGGATATTGAGAAAGAAAAAGACCTGTTGTGAAGAAAATCAGTGTGCCAGGTTTATCTCTTAGACCCAAAAGAATGTTAGTGGGTCTTCAAGATAGAGAGGTAAGACTTGCTCTGCTCTGTCCATTCTCTGTTTGAGACATGCTCAGGATACTGGAGGTGAGGGGCAGTGCCAGGCCTCTTTGAAAATCTGCATGTTGATCAGTCCCTGTAGAACCTTCCCACCTTCTTTGCATAAATATACAAAGAAGCCCTCTCCAACTTGAAGTGTCCAGCCTCCCCTTATCTGGGTGCGAAGACTGCAGTCAGCACGGTAGTGTCTCTGGTATTTCAAATTGGCAGAGATGGCCAGGGAAACCACCACAGACTTCACAGTTGCATGACTGTTGCAGATGGAGTGACTCATTTGCCTCAGAATGTAATGCTAACTATGAGGTCAACTTCAGAGCAAGCAGCAGCAGCCAGCTAGAGAACCCATCAGTGGGAGAGAAATTCTTCAAAGATAAAAGTAAATCTTTCCAGTCAAACAGAATACAGCTAGAGAAAATATATTTGACTTTACCACCAATTTATGACAAGAACAAATTCAGCAGGTCTAGGCAAGCTCATATTGACTTAAGGAGCTTGAACAACAACAAAAAACATATTTGCTTTTTTATGCTAAATATGTATATAAATAAATTTATAGAAAAATAGCAGAGACTATAAAAGAAATTGAATGAGCTATGGAGGCACTTTGATTTTCTCTTATAATGCCCTACAATGTTAATTTTTTTCTGCCATTTTAGCAGTTAAAAAAATGTCTATTAACTAATTCCAAATGCTTTATCAGTTCCATTGTTAAGTAGGGTCTTTCAGGTATTTCACCCTCTAATTCTTCTGAACCATCAAAACAAATGCCAATGCCACTTTGGGGTCAATTCAATTTTACTGACTACTGGATGACTCTATATATTATGAAAAATTGAGACAGAATTTGACAGGAGACTAGACCAGGAGGACTTCTGAATTTCTCCTAATTCATTTCTGAGACACTTATTTAATTGAATTAGAATTTTTAGATAACCGAGATACAAAAAAGTTTTATGATAGATGATTTCAAAATCAAATCAGTGGAAAAATAATGTTTCCTGAGTTGCCAGGTTGTGGGTAGCAGGCTAGTGAATACTAGGGACAGCAACCTTTTAAAAATTAATGTTGATGGCCTCTATTATTTGAAGTTCTCCTTCCCTAACCCCACCTTTTTGGTGCAGGCTCTTTGTGCCTACTAAACAACATTACCAAGTAAGGACATAAAAAATTGCTGACTATATGCTCCATGCACTAGAAGATAGATTTCCTGTAGGAAGAGCTTTTGATTGTGTTATTCACAGCCATTTACCCAGTATCTGAAACAATGCATATCACATAGTATATACATAATAAGTATGTGTTAATCCAGAGAATAAATTAAGTGGCAGTTTTTACCTGCATAGGGATAATGTGATTCAGTTTGTCAAAGAAATAACCAGGAGCTTAACTTCTGTCTAATTACTGCTTCCTTGGTATTTAAAGGCTCACAGATCCAAACTGCTTTGACACAGGATTTTTCTGATAATTTTCATACTGTATTTCTTTTTTGGTCAAACGCACATAGGATTTTTATAACTAAGTTGGTATGGGAAATAGGGGGGTCTGAGCTAAAAATGCTCCTTGGGAATTTTAGGTTGACTTTAGCAGGTCACAAAGGCTGTGAGGTCAGAAGGAAAATCAACAAATCTAGGCTAGAAGTAGAGTCAGAATAAAAAATGTGTGAGGATGGGTGCTGACGGCAAAGCTGGGCTACCTCTTTATTGAAGCCCTAACTTATTTGAGTTCAGGATGAGAGAGTACCTCTGGCTGCTTCAGTCCTGATAGTAGGAAAGGAGAGTAGAAACTAGCCACTGAAACTGGGGAGTGGGGCATGTGAAACAATGGGATGCAGGTAAAACAATTACCTAATAGGAGCTGATGTAACATAACTCTGATTATAAGCTGAGCCTTTATTTTCTGTGGTGATTGGGGCCTAGGGAAAAAAATGGCCATGCATGAATTCCAAGTTTTATATTAGAAATAAGTTGCTTTAAAAATAATATGTTCCACTAAAGTACATAATTTTATAGAATAAAACATTAAACACACATGCACACACATGTGAAACCTATAAATTCTACAGAGTGATTGTATCTGTCGGTTTTTTTTCAGATGACACATTATAGATTTGTACTCTTGAAACCTATATAATTGTATTGACCAATGTCACCGCAATAAGTTTAATAAAAAATTTCAAACAGGCTATTTTTTTTTAAAGATAATTGTATCTTTCCTTTTTAGTTTATGGCTATTACTATAAGTGATCACTTAAACCAAAATTAACTTGAACACAGAAGTTTCCACCTGTTGAATAATCACTTTGGGGACAACTAAGAGTTCCTGATACATTATCTAAGCTGCCAGCTCAGTTACTCCCTGTATGAAATCTTTTCTCTTTTTCAAACGAGGCTATTCATCTATACTTGTTCAAATCCAAATCTCATATCCTCTTTCCAAAACTTTGCGGCAGAAAATTAAATAAAAAGGGAATAGATAAGACCTATGTAGAATCTATTGTATATACCTGTGATAATTCTACTAATTAGGAGATAACTTTCCAATTCAACACACACACACAAAGAAGCTCAAATCAAAACTTTGTTCTTCCCCCCTCCCCGTCCCCCATGATGGTCTTTTCAAATACCATCTATTTGAGATGTCTACTTATAGTTATTTTTCAGTTATCAGTTCTTAGTTTGTTCACCTTAGCAACATTTCTGCTCGATGTTAACTGGATATACATCTTTAAGTGCATGCATTACAGAGTTGAACACTGCACAAAGCAGTAAATTAAATCGGAAGTCATTTCATCAAACTTATTTTTTTAATAATCCTTGCATATAATGATAGAGACTTCCCATTACAGTTAAAAACTAATAATAATAAGCCAATAGCCATGCATTTGACTTACTGTCTTTCCTGAGCAAGAATAGCAATTCTTACATTTAAAAAAATTTTACCCTTTTTATTTTTTTATTCTCCTAAAATTTTACGTTCGAATGATACATTTTTTAAAGATTTTATAGAAATTTTTTCACCAGTCTTAACCTATAATATTTCAAAATTTTATTGAGTTAATCTGTGATCTTCACCTATGAAGGAAAATAATCAAGAAACAGTATGTGGCTATCTTAAGAGACAGAAAAATGACCGTTTCTTCATATCTTCTGAGCAATCAAAACAGTCTATAATAGTTTCAAAGCTTTCTTTTCCACACAGCAGGCTCCAAACTAATATATTTCACACACACACACACACACACACACACACACACACACACACAAGAAAGCAGAATCACTCACAAAATGATTTTTCAAAACTTTAGTCTAATCAGCCAGATGTTTTGTCTTCTCATCCATTGAAATGACAACTGCTCAGTTTCCTCAAGATCCTTCTGGCTTTTCCAAGTACATTTATTTTATTTAATGAGAGGGACATAGGAAAGAAAGCTTGGTTCGTATTATGAATGTAAAACCATACTCAGCTTTTTAAAAAATCATTTAAATATATCAATAGCCAGGAAGCAAAACATTGATTAGATTTTGCTTTGTGAACAAAAGCTCCTAAGAATGAGAATTCTTCTCAAATCTCTCCTGAAGAGACCTATAACAAGTAAGACTTCCTGGATTACCACATAAACTTTTCTGCTAAATAGTTTCAGTTTTAAAAAGAGATATCATAATGTTAAATATGAGTCTGTTATTTCATATTTCAAGAAATTATGTGAAATTATTTCTAAGGCAATTTATAGATGTAATAAGATTCAAAACACCTTCGTAGTCATAATCACTCTTCCATCTCCCATATGTACCAACTTATTTCTCTTGGTGGTCAACTCCTCTTTTTAATTTTTTCTTTCAACTCAATTTAGTCCAATTCACAATTATTTAATATGCCCTTATTATGTTTAAGACACACTGAAAGGATTTCAAATATTAATAAAGCATGGTCCCTCCACTGGAATTAGAGACCATTTAATGGGGGAATTCATTAAGATAGTGGAAATGAAAATGGAAAGGAGGCTTGCAAGAGACTTCAAGAAATTGAGAGGGTGGAATATAAATGGATGGGGCCAATACCTTCTTGTTCATGGGGCCTGGGGCAAGACTAAGAATGAAAGCCCACAAGTCATACGCTTTAATATGTAAAAGTTAACAAATGATCCTCTCAAATGGTGCTTTAAATGTTCTATCCTCTTACCTTGACAAATATATCTTTAAATGACAAAATTGAAAAATACAAAATTATGTTTTTATATGACTGAAAATCAGCAAAATAAAAATACAATTGAATTTACTTATTATTGTATATATCTAAGTATTCTCTTGGTAGATCAGTGATGTTTGGATGAATAATAAAGTAAAAATATGTGCAATTCATAAACGATTATATATTCATTCAATAAATATATTTTTCTTTCTTTTATTTCAACAAGATCTCTATGTTTGTTGCTTGATCAAGATTTTCTAACATGATTTGTGTTTAATTGACATCAGTTATCTAAAGGATTAAAAACATAAACATATACATGGTTTCCAAAATTTGAACACATTTCCATCAAAATTGCATATGAAAGCAAATATAAATAAGTGAAAGTATTTTTCATGTATAGTTTCAAAAATAATGTGTTGTCTTTCAATATTAAAATTATAAAATAATTAATTAGTACTAAAATTTTTAATTACGATTATTTTAATAAAGCTAAAGGTTTTTACTTAGTTTTGAAAACGAAATTTATTTTCATAAAATACTTTTATAAAAATAAGACTACTTTAAATTTTAGTGATCAACCTCCATCTAGTTGTTAATATAAAGAATTGGCTTCACTATGTTATAGCTAGACCTATAAGTATTCTCATTTAAAAGTAATATGAACTATTTAATATTACTAAATGTTCTTTATTCTCCATGTGCAATGTAATAATTAATGTGATAACTTAAGAGTACCTCCTGAATCATGAATTATAAATGATAAGCAAAATAATAATAATAATAATAATTGCTCTGTACTACTGGGAAGCAATAGTCAGCTATGTTAGAATTTATTGCATTCATGGTATCTGAGAGAAAGATTATAACAAGTTAAAATAAATTATATTTTTCATTATCAAGAGCGTCCACTGCTCAAATCCTACCCATGCTGCAAAGGAGTGTCCATATTCAACATAGCAGTGACACAATCCACCATTTTGAAGCAGTCACTTTTTCTTTCAAGGAAATAGGACAAGACATGAAGAAGCATTTTATTGGGCAACAAGAATATTTGTGTGGGTGCTGAGCTCCAGACCACAAATGAGAGAGATGCCTATGAGTTCTTAAATAATTTTTAATGTGGATTTATGACATGCAAGTTTCTCAAAACCTTAAAAGATCAAGGCAAAGATAACTTTAACCCAAGTCCAAGGGCATTACTATCCAACACCTGTCACACTGACTGTCTTACACCTAGCTGGGTATAATTAATGTTGTAGTTGTTACAGGAGTTGGTAACCAATTATACAAGTGTAAGGTGAGAAAAATATAAAGGAGCAAAGGACAGTGGTAATGTTTGAAGCCTGCTGATAGGATGGTTTAATAATTCTAGAAAAAATAGTATTGTGAGAAAAGAGGTTGAATTTATCTCTAAACATGGTAAGTTTGAGGTATTGGTAGAATTTCTCTGAGGATGTCTGTTGAGCAACTGAAAATCTTGGGCTTGATCAAAAGAAAATAATTTATAGGGGCTGAAATATCAAGAACTATGCCTTAATTTAAATTTTTTTTTTAATTTAAATATCCCAAAAAATAATGCAAAGGATGCCCAATTTAGTAATGGCAGAGTAAAATGGGTATTTTCTTCTTCTCTTCTTAAAAATCAGAATTAAAGATAAATATTAAAATTTAATTTTTGGTAAAAATGAGAAGATAAAATGTCAAACTACAGCACCGGTTTAGAAGCTATTTATACAATGGGAATCAAGCAAGAGCACATGCCGAGAAAAACAGGCAGAGGAAATCATGGCAGTAGGTCTCAGGATAAAAGCAAACAGTAAAGAAGTTTTTTTGTTTTGTTTTGTTTTTTTAAAACAGAAACATAACCTGAGTGGTGATTGTCAAAGCCTCTGTTTTTAACAGCAGGACAGTGGTACACACACAGGAGGAAGATGTAAATGGTGGAGGGGGGCCTAAAAAAATGATCACAGAGACCAGCCATCCTTTGAGGGAGTTGCCTCTGTACCAACAAAGCAGAAGGGAGACTTTTACATTGTGAATAGTCCCTAAGCTGGAAGAAGTAATTGCTATATGAACACCCCACAAGCCCAAGAATGGTAAGAAAATCCCAGTTAGCCTGGAATATAGTGCTAACTCCTCCGCCACATAACTTTTCTATCAATACTTCGTCCAGGAAAATTTTACTCCCTTCAAAGATGAATAGTGAACATCAAAAACCAGCACAGTAGCTATACAAGAATGCTACAGGAATACAGAAAGAAAAACATAAAACAAAAGTCAAATAAAGAAAAGCCACCAGAAAAATATACCACAGGGCAAATAAAAATGACCACAAAATTATTCATTCCATCATAAGTTAATGATGAATTAATCATCCCCATAAAAAAAGACTAAGCAGAAATATATGTGTTTAAGAATGAGACGTTGATACTAAGGGAGACAAAATGTGAATTGAAGAACTCAGAAAAAGATGAAACAAAATAAATTAAGACAAAATTAGGAGAAATACTAAAAAGAATGGATATTATTAAAAACACAATAATGGAAGTAGATAATTGACGTGAAAAAAGAAAAATAAAACATGATAGTTTAAAATTTGAGAGAAAATGACACGGAGGACAGATAAAGGGGATTCAACCTATATATAATTGCAATACCCCCCCCAAAAAAAAAAAAAAAAAAAACACAAACCTGGAAACAATTAAATGGCACAAATCTATTTAAAAAAAATTTTTTTTTCTATAATTAAAGAAGACGTGAAGTTAAATATTGATATGGCACATCATGTTCCAGGAAACATGGACCCAGGTGAGTCAACATAAGTTGTATCCCAGTTAGAGGGACTTCAAATATAAAGAAACACTTCCTTGCATAGTCAAAAAAAAGAATAGAAAATCAAATGATTATTCAACAAATGAAAAAATGTCTCCTTCTCTTACAATAAGAGAAATTCAAATTAGAATCACACTGACATATAACTTTCCACTTATAAGACTGGGAAAAAAAATGTATAATGTACCCTATTGGTGATGGGGTGGAGAAACAGGTAGATTAGTATATGCACAGCTAGCCAAAATGTAAATCAGTATGACTCTATTATGGGAAAGTTACCTATATCTATAGAAACATCAAATATGTATCACCTAGACACAGCAATTCCTCTTTCAGAAATTTATCCTATAACTATCATAAAACAAATTTGAGATAACATTCAATAGAACTTTCTGCAATGATTGAAATGTTCTATAATTCTGTACTAAACACTGTGGTAGCCACAAACCTCATGTAGCTATAGCTATTAAGCACTTCAAATACGGCTAATGTAACCAATGAACTGAATGTTTTAATTTATTTAAATTTAAATGGCTACCTGTGGCTAGTGGCTACCACATTGGACATCAGAGCTTCATACTAAAATGAAAACATGAGTTCTAAGCATCAAAATGCTGAGCTCTGAGATCAAAAGATGACATTAACATAAATAATTTACATTCACTCCATGCTAATATACCACTCTGCACAAAAGCCTAGTCTTTAGCTAGATAGCTGTTTCTGTTTCTCAAACTCCTCAAATCCATAGTTAGAGTCATAGCTGGGCCACACAATATCTGTGGAAATTAGAAAAGGGATCAAATCCACAGGCAGATTGCTTGGCCAATGGTCACTTAGTGTGAGATGGTAGGTTCCACCACTCCTCATGCCCTTGTAAGAGAGTGGTACCCCTGGGCAGTGAAACACTTGCCCAGTTGTGGCCCTGTCCATAATACTTCCTCAAAACAAATGGCTGACCAGCCAGCCACAGCAGACGTATAAGATCAGTTCCTCTATTCACCCCCTACCTGCGTCAACCTCTTTAAACTGCAACTGAAGCTGAATCCAGGACCCAAATATTCTCTTTTTATTCCCTCCATAAGTATTATTCCATTGGCTGGAACCATAGTAATGCCCGCATCAGAACATCAGTTTGAAGGTTAAACAAAGTAATTTATGCATAGCACTGAGCTTTTATCTAGCCTCCAGTGGATGCACAGTAAATCTCAGTTCTTCTTCCCACATGGATGTGGCAGCTATGTATGTTAAAAGGAAAGAGAACTTATGAATTTGTCAATTGTCACCTGGATGTTGGGTGAAGTTTATACAAATCCTTAATGAAAATACATGGGAAGTAGGGTCTGAGAATACTAGGAAGCTGTGTGTGTGTGTGTGTGTGTGTGTGTACAGGTATGTGAATTTGGCAGGATACTTTGTTAACTGGATCTAACCATGACACTCATTACAACACCACTTTCTGACTTTTTTACTTTAGTCTGTAACGCCAAAACCTTCCATCAACCCATATGGTATATTTTCTTGACCTCTGTGCCATGTTCAAAATAGTCCTATTTTAAAGATGAGGAAATTGAGGCTTAAATATTTTAACTGATTTCCCAAACTCACACAGCTTGAGAAAGAGGCCAGTTCTTGTCACTGTAAGTTGAGTTTTCTTTTGACGAAACTCCAGTTGTCAAAATATAACACGCCAGTAATAACACATTTGTCTGTCGCAATTAATAATACTGACCCAAGATAAAGTATGAATTAGGAAGAAAGTTCTTGTATGACTTGAGCAGTCACCAAAATCATCTCATTAGAATTTATTCTGGGACAAAACTTCACCCTCACAGACCTCCTGAACTCAGAGAATAAGAGGTCATGAAACCCACGCTCCTCAATTTACACATAAGTGGTAGTGATTCATCCAGAGTGAGTCATCGTTTCCCTCCCTGGACCTTCTAATGATCAATTTCATATATGAGAAATAACTTGGCAAGCTGCAGTTAGGATTTTGTCTCCACAGGAGAAATAGGAGGTAACGTAAGTTTCTCAAGGGGTGGTAGATCCTTGGATCTTCAACTCATTTGCAAGGAAGGAAAGACATATTTTTCTATATATTCCTTTAATGCTCAATGTGCCAAATAAAGCCATAAGCATAGCATACCTGCTATTTGGTAACATATACATAAATTCTTATTTTAGTTTATTTTAACACAAATGAAGGAATTAAGATAGGGATCTGATCTATTTCAGGTCTCAAATTAAATGTAACCCATTTAAAAATTAATCAACACCGTATTTATAAATAAAACAAGACTCAATTGAGCTGGTAACACTTCCTCCCTGTCTCCTACTCTCTGAAAATGTGTTGCAAGCTAACCTTTAGGTCTGAAAATAGGGCAGCCTTGCTGAGTCACTAATAAATTTCAGCCCTATACCTCACAAGAAGATATAAAATGTTCTACAACAACACTTAAAAACTTGTCTTCTTGAAATCACATTCTTGTCCTGAAACCAGACCCAAATTCCATGATGGTTCCCGAAAACTATTCCTGGAATATTAGACAATTGCCAGTGACAATTAGCAGCACCCACTCACTTTGGTAGAGAGGGGATTTTCTTCCTTACAGAAGTAGAAATGAGGCTATCTACCTTAGCTCCATCAGTCACCAGATTCCCTTTATTTGTGATTTATTTTGAGAAGAGCCTTCATTCTTATGGCTACTCAGAAATTCAGACAGACTCACTAAGTCTGTAAAGGACTCAGAGGTCACAAAAACCCAGTTCCTCATTGTATACCTGAAAACAGGAACAAACACAAGACTGTCAGGAAGAGTCTCATCTGAAACTACTAACAATTTTTTTTTGGGGGGGGCCAGAGTTCTGCTTGTCTTTACCTGTAATTTCTCAACAGCATGGGAAGATAAAATCCAGTGGGTAATATAAAATGGCTTTTTACTTATTCATTCATTCAATAAATATTCAACAACAGTTTGTGAAATCTCCTGTACTAGGTGCTGAGTATACAACAAGGAATACAACTGACATGGTTTCTGCCTTCTCAGGACTTAGTTTAGTGGGTTATAATAGAGAAGAAGAAAAGCAATTATGATAGTCTGATACTTATGTATGAGAGAAGTACAGGAGTGTTATAGGAGAATATGGGCAGAGAAATTGGCCGAGAGCACAAGATAAAAAGTTCCTAATCTGGATTTCGACAAAAAGTTCCTTTCTGGAGGATGTAACACCTAAACTATGACCTGAATTAAGAGTTAACTTGGAAATGAGAATGCGGTTAAAAAACAACAACAATAACAACAACAAAAAAAAAAAAACCACCGTGTGTCCCAACAAATCCAAAGACCCAGAAGTGCATGAAATAAAGCATGTTGGATGAACCAAAACCATTCAGCCTAGCAGGAGCCCAGAAGGGCCAGGAAAGTATGGTAAGCCCTGAGGTTGGAAAAGCAAGCAAGGGTCAAATCATAAAATGTAATTATTATAAGCTGCATTAAGGACTTTGGACTTTTGTCTAAGAGCTTTGGAACCCAATACAGAATTTTAGCATCTGAGAAAAATTACTGAGCTTATATTACGTGTGGGGAAATAGTTGGAAGAAAAACAAAAGGCAAGGATACCCGTTATGGAAGGGCTACTCAGGCATTCAGGCCAGTAATGTGGTTGTATGAACTAAAAATAGTGACTGCTTTCAGAAATATTTATGCAGTTGAATGGACAGAACTGTGATTTTATCAGGAAAAACAAGAATGTACCCAAGAGTTTGTCCCCCTCGATGTCTCCCTTGCCCCACAGTCCATAAATCAGAGATCACAGATCAAGCCAGCAATAAATCTCCCAGAGTAAACCACCCAACCTCCAATGTTGCCAGGTTGGAGTCTTCTGGATTTATAGGATGAAGGCTAACCAAAGCCTCCCTCTCTCACTGACGTTCATCCTATGGATATTTATTGAGAATCTGCTATATTTCAAACAGTAGTTCAGCTCCTGGGAATAGAAATAAAAAGGACAAAGTAGCCACACTTAAAGATTCCTGTATTACAGAAGAGACACATACCTAAACAGATAATTATAAAACAACGTCATAAGGGAAATGATAGTGGCTCTGACTGAGTATACAGAAGGACATGATACAACTAAGGAAATCATTAAAGTCTTTGTGGATGCTTCATAGAAAGCTTACAGGGCAGATTTATAAAAAGTGAGCAGGAATATGCAGAAGAAGGGAGGCGGAGGAAAGGATGGCATCAATAAAGGCATGAAAGCGAAGGGTGGCGTGGTTCCTCTGGATGAGGAATATAAGCAATACTGTGCAACTGAAGCATAAAATGAGAGACAGTGTTGTAAGATAAAACTCAAGAGGTTTGTAGAGAGGGCCTGGAAGGCCACATTAAGAAACTTGGATTCTATTCACTGGAAAATGGAGAGTCACTGAAAATAGCAAAACAAAAGAATAGAATTAGATTTATGTTTCAGGTGCTGAAATTGTGGTATATGTACAGAGAATGGGATTTGAAGGATCTGGAAGCAAGCATGCAGGTTAGGAGGCTTTTAAAACAGCCAGAAAGAGAAATGATGAAAGTCTGACCAGGGCTGGTAATAATAGGATGGAAAGCAAAATGAATGAGAGAACTTCTTAGAAGAAAGCATCAGCAGAATTTTGTAATTGATTGGATCGGAGTTAATAAGGGAGCAGGAGAAGAAGGACTTAGTTACTAACTTGGGGGAATGTGTGTCCTAGAATTAAGACAGAGTTCATTTCACATAGTCAGTTAGAAGTGTCTCGGTAACACTATATAAACAGAGATCTAACATGATGATAAATATATATGTGAATCCAGAGTATCAAGAAGATATAAAATTTGGAGTTATCAGTACATGAGTGGCAATAAAAACCTTAAGAACAAATAAAAACATCTCTTTGCTTCATGTCTAATTGATCAAATGCATATTAAATACTCTGTATGCATATAGGAACATTATATAGAACAAGAAGAACTGGAACAAAAACAGGACACTGATAGCAAAAAAGCTAACATTCAGGAGGTGAAAGAAGGCAGAAGACTCTACAAATGAAACAGAGGAGAAGCTATCAGTTTCAAGGAGAACCAAGAGTGTGGGTATTACAGATGTCAAGGGAACAGAGATCAAGATCAATAACTCCAGTAATATAAGAACTAAAAATAATCTTTGATTCGACACTAAAAGTTTTAGGTGATACCAGTGAGAGCAGTGTCACCAGAGCAGTCATTGAGCGAAATAGGCCATTTAAGTCACTATCTGTATACACCAATGGCCAACTACCTTTGAGCTTCCAGCTGGTCCCTGTTCTCCCACAACTGGGAAAGTAAATTGGGTTAAATGTAATAGTTGTAAAATGTCTTTTTCAAAAAGATATGTGTTTGAACTAGAGGATCTTTTCCTCAAAACCCAGAGACTCTTCCCAGATTAGTCTGTTGCTACACAGCAGCCTACCTGTCTGTCTCCTTGTACCTGCCCCTAAAGAAAGGAGAGTCTGTGAGACAGATCCTTTCAGGGACTTTGCTTCACCTTTGTGCTTGCACCTTATGTCTCCCTGTTTGGCACCAGAAAGATGGCTGGTTAGCCAATGACAAGTAAGATTGGGGGAGGGGGGGGGACGACAATTCAAGCCAGGCACAGCCGAGTGGGGACCAACAGGAGAATCTACAGAGTTGATAGAGGTGCGCACAGCCCCCCACCGTCCCCTGGTTAAGGAGAGCCTCTGCCTCTGTGGCTGCATTCCTTCCCACAACCTTCAGGGGAAGTGATTCAATGTTGTGCTCTCCATCTATTCATATGCGTAAAAGTTTTGTCCCTTGGAGAAATACATATATCCTGAAACTTATGGTTCTGCTGCCTGCAGGCAAGGGTGATTGGCTTGAATCAGTTTCCTATTATAATGTATGAGATTCACAGATCTTGAGATTGACAAGCTTTATCTCCTTTACTTCCCCACCCAACTAATAATAGCTATGCGTGTAGGCCCAATTTGGGGCTCAGTCCTTGAGGCTAGAGTCCCTTGGCCCCACGTGCACTCTATTCATGGCCACTGTCTTTCTTAACCCTGAGCCGCCCTCCTCGCTCCCCACAACCCTCATCGCACGGGACAAGACATTTGTCCTGTTGCAAATCGAAGTTACCCTATTATTGAATCTAGTTGATGCATGAGGAAGAATTAGAAAAGTAAGTTCAGATATTGAGTGAATCTACAGTATTTGGTTCCTGTACTTTTAATATCAAGTGGGAGGAGTATGGATAACAGACATATCTTAAAATTTTACCTGAATCTATTCAGTTCCAGTGTTTGGAGGGTGAGAGTTCAGATAATGAGCGATATTATATCTTAAATCTTGTTTTGTACAATGTAGGAGGTTAACTGAATAATTTTATTTTTCCTCTGAAGCCAGTCAAAGCAAAGGAATTCTGAGAAGTAATGTTTAAGAAATGTTGTATCTTCTATAATATGGAAAGAGTGCTGGACGAGGAGTTAAGAGAACAAGTACTCCAGCCAACACTAACCTGCTTGGTGGTCTTAGGTAGACCATTTAACCCTCTGGATCTTCAATTTCTCATCTGGACATCTGGTTGGACTAATGACCTCTCAGAGCCCTTTCAACCATCACTCTATATGATTAGAGGCATCGTAATACACTATGCCTTGGTATGACTTTTGGTATATAAATCTATTATCTCTTAGGATATCCCAAAGGCTATGGAAAGGCATGTGGTCTACCCCTATGTTGGAAAGTGCTGTATTCCTTCCAAATAGGAAAGCAAAGTGAGAGGTGAAACTTTTGTTTTCCTGCAAGATAAGAAAATACATTTATAAATCTGAGGCAACAAATGCCAGTTTCATAATAAACACCCTCCTAGGATTTGATTTCAGTCAAAAAAATTAAAAATCCTTAGAGGAACATAAGACCTTTATCAAAACTTTTTGCTCTTAAATACGTACCAAGTTGCTGTTGTATTGTTTGAAATGCTTATCTCATTAAATCACAAAACTTGTGCTGGACTGAGAGAGGTTTTCATGAGTGGAATTACAATTGTCTGACAACTCTTTGGAAGGAGACCTCAGAGAATTCGAAATAATTAAAGCATTTACATTTCAGAAGCAGCAAATATAGTGACAGACTTTCAAATAGATCTTGTTTTTGCAGGCTTATCAGAAGGTTGACATAAAGCAATGGAAGGACAAAAGACATAATTATCTAGAAACACTTGGACATGAAATTAAGAAAACCCAATGATCCAGCAGCTGTAAATTCTATTTTAAATGTTCATTTTTATTTAAAATTAACATAAGTGTATTATAGAATATTGAAAAGCAAAAAACGAAGGTATTTTTTTCTTCCCTTTCCTATTTTCAGATAAATGACATGAAGAAATAGGAGAGAAAAACAAAGATTTTTATTTACTTGAAAAACATACTGAAGATGTATATAATAGATAACATTTATGGAATACACACACATTTTGTGCCTAGGACTAGAAAAATCCAATCATAATCTTTCTGGCTACAACCTAAGATAGTCCTAAGATCAAGTCCATTTAGTCTAAAGCTACCTTGGGGCTTCAGTGACTCCCCAAAATGTACATATTTCTCAAGTGTTATAGGGAGATCTACATATCAGAAAGGAAAGAAAGGGAAGAGCAAATGTTAATATGAATTACTCAAATTATGAAAAAAATGGATGACTTTATGAAGACTGTGGAAAAGAAATACCTGTAGTACGAAAAGCTTACTTTCTTAGTCAATCTTCTCAATATGTTCACAATATGGTCTCCTTTCACACCCTCTCATCTTCTATCCCTCCACATAACCCAACCACATGATTCCCTCTTGTTTCTTGTTTTAGGTTGGGTTTCCAAAAGACTAAAAAAAGGGATTTGAGAGTAGGCAGTTTCTTTGGGAGGCTCTAAGGAAGGCTGGATAGGAATATAGTAAAGTAGAACCAGAAAGGGAAAGAAGCTAAAACAGAATGCACTGTCAAGTAGGTAAACTTAGAAGGTAACTGGTGCTCAATTCCACTGAGAATTTGGGGGGAAAAAATATAGAATACAACTGAGAGTTATTACACGTGAAAGATAGGGAGCTGGAGTATTTATTCTCCAGCCCCATCCATCATTAGCTGAGGCTACTTCCAGGGCCGTGAATTCTACTCGTTGGTTGGCCAGGTCAAGAGAGAGTCTTCAAGTGGGGGGCTCTATGTGCTTTCAGTAGGGAGGGACCTTTAGTACTGACACATTGGTATTAAGAGGATATGAGTGGGGCAAAGGCAATTCACTACATTTCTCAAATACACTTTACAATTCTCCTACCTATGTGCATACATTTTCTTCTGCCTAAAGTATTCATTTCTTCCCTCCTTAGTCTTTATTTTCCTCCTCTACCCTTAAGAGGGTAAAGGGGATCAAATATAAGGTAATGGAAGGAGAACTAACTCTGGGTGGTGAACACACAATGTGATTTCTAGAGGATGTAATACAGAATTGTATACCTGAAATTTATGTAAATTTACTAACAATTGTCACCCCAATAAACTTAATAAAAAAAAATTACTGATTTAAAAAAAAAAAAATCAGTCTAAATGCCACATTATTTTGTGAAATCAAAGTCATTTAGCAGTTTTGCTTTGGAAACACACAATAATAACCAACATTCACTGAGTGCTTAAAGTAACCTAAGCATCTTCTGAGGTATGTGTAAGGGTGGTGCAAAAGTAATTGCAGTTTTTGCGATTATTTTTAACCTTTTAAACCGCAATTACTTTTGCTCCAACTTAATACGACTAATACCTCCATTGTACTGTGGAGAAGCAAAGTAATGGTGCGTGAGATTTCAAGAGAGTAGGTGATAGAGCGAGGATTCAAGCCAAGATAGTCTGTTTCTAGAACCATACTCTAAGACACTATACCCCAAAGATACATAAGATGTAGCCAACTGCCTTCAGAGAACTTAGGATCTGGTTGGGGACACAGATTAGTCACATAAAAAGTAAGGCATATCTAGTAATTGACAAATTAATAAAATAAATACCAAGTGTTCTTTTGTACAAACCAAGAAAGAATAAATCAGAAGATACAAATTACAAAACAACAGTAAGAGATAAAGAGGCAGAAAATATAACAGAAAGATTAAGGATAAGAAAACCCAATATGCACCCATTAGGAGTAATATAAGATTGAGAACATTGGAAATTGGTACTGTTCAAGCACAAAATGGTTGTTAATTTTCTAGAACTGATTAAGAAGCACACTAAGTACAAATAAAAAGAAATAAATATAAATCCATACCTAGACACATCTATAGTTAAACTGCAGAACACCAAAGATAAAGAGAGCTTTAAAATAATCTGATATCAAAGGCAAAAAACTTTAAAGGAACAAGAATTAGACTGACAGCAGACCTCCCAAAAACAATCACAGAAGTCAAAAGGCAAGGTGATATTTCAAAGTGGTTAGAGAATATAACTGTCAACTTAGAATGATCTGCCCAACTAAACTGTCATTTAAAAGTGAGGAGGAAATCAAGATTTTGTTTTTTTTTAAATGGGAAAACATGAATCACTAAGTGACCCTCTGTGAAAGAAATATTAAAATAAGTAAAAAAGTATTTTAAAAGATTAAAAGAATAACACTTAACACAGAAAGAAGGAATGAGATACCAGTACAAAGATGAACAAGGAAATTAGTAAACACTTTGATAAATCTAAGCATGCACTGGCTGCACAAAAATCAACAGGACAACAAATTTGGGGATCACAAACTTGGCAATACTAAACTACTTGACAATGGCATAAAAGACAGAAGTGGTGATGAGAGTTAAAATATTCTAAGCTTAAAATAGTCAAGGGAGTTTTTGACTATTTCTAAAAAATCAAAGCAGAAAACTTCCAAATCATTGTTATGTGTGTCGGAAGAAGGAAAGGAATAACGATAACTCAATAAACATAGTAAAATGTTGGAAAGGGGGGAAAATCAAATCAAAAGCCAATACAATATAAAAAGCAAATAAGACAATGTAAATAATAACAAGTAACAATTGTATAAGGCTTCTATGTGCTAGGTACTTTTCTAAGTGCTTTATAAGTATCAATTCCTTTATTCCTCACAACAACCTCATCAGGTAAATCCTATGATATTATTACCCTAATTTGATGAGAAAAGTGAAGCATAGGGAGGTTAAGTAATTTGTACAACAGAGACTGAATAGAAAGATGAAAAGTATACACCCAAGTTTGTACTAGTCACTAATATATTATGTTGCTTCCAGAAATAAATCCAAATATATTAATAAGTGCAATAAATGAACTGCATTAAAATCACAAGGTGATGACAGAGTCTCAGAATACATATATTTTCAAAACAGGCCAATGAGATCAAAAGCTAGATATTTGTAATAACAGAAAAATTTCAGTCAATGCTATTCAAGAAAAAGAGAAATGGATAAAGAAAAGGTGACATATAAACAAGATAAACTTCAGACAAATCATTAGAATTTTTAAGACTGTCAGCAAGTTTGCTAAATGGATAAAAAATCAATATACAAAATCAATTGCCTCCACCCCTATAAAACCATTGCAAGTGATTTGAACTGTATTTTAAAAATATATATTATTTCTAATCACCTTCCAAACTGTAAAGTATCTAGGAATAAACATAGTAAAATATGCATTAATTTTTAAGAATAAAATATAGACTGAAATAAACTATATAATGAAAAGACATCCAGGACAACATTAATCTATGAAGAGTTTATGGATGGGAAGCCTCAATAAGGTAATGATTATAACTATGCCCAAGTTAATCAATAATTCGATTTAATTTTGATAAAAATAACAACTGAAGTATTTTGGTGAAACATTGCAAACAATCCTAAAAATAATTTGAAAGGACAAGAATATTCAAAATGATTTTAAAGAAGAAGATTCATCTGTTCAGACAGCAAAGCTCATTTACAAATAATAATAATAAAACCGTAGAACTTAGGCGCCTGGTCCAATTTAGACACTAAAGATTTATGTCTTTGGATAATTTACTTAATCATCTTGGACCTCAGTTTACCCATGTACCTCATATAAAATAGTCTGGTTGCTCATGTAGACACTATATCTTCCCTCATTATCCAATATAAAATAGCCCCTCTCCCATAGCTTATTATTTCATAGCCTTGTTTATTTGTTTTTATTGCACTTGCTATCTCTGAAATACTAGTGGTCATGGAATTATTGTTTGTTTCTCCCCCTCCTTCAACCAAAATTTATTCCTCTACCTCTGGAACTTGTCAGTCTTTTCACATCAGTGCTCTTCATATCTGGAATTATGCCCAGCACTTGGTAGATTCTCAATAAGTATTGTTAAATAAATATAAGTGCTAATATTCACCTATGTTCTATAATCCCCAATTGAGGTAATCTGGAAATTAAATTCTGAAAGCTCTGATGATTTCAAAAAAGTAAAAATCTGATGGAGGATGTCCTTGGGTTGTTTCCTCCACAGTCCAGATGAAGAGAGAGTGGGAAAATAAACAAAGGTGACATATCAACAAGACAAGCTTGACACAAACCTTTAAAACATTTGTCTAACAACCTCCAAAGGGCATATCTATGGCAAGGAGAATTTGAGTTTCACCTCCAAACAGAGTACAGAATAATGATCACTCTCCCAGGGCCTGTCAAACAACTTTCAGTTACAAAAGACCATATTCACCACATCAAGACTTTTCCACAATGGAACTGCTAAACAATTGTTAGGATGAAAATAAATTACTTATTCAATAATTTGAAAGAGAGCTGGGCTCAAATTCCAACTCCCCCCATTACCGGCTGTACAAACACTTATGTTACTCAACTTACCTGAACCTCATTTTCTCATCTATAAAATGTAGTCAATAACAACCATTTGTTATATGTAATATGATAATGAAATGAAATTACAAATTTATCATTGTGAAGACTCTAAAATAGTGCTTGGAATCTCTTGAGTGCTGCTGTTTCCCGGAAACAACAGGAAGAACCTGGAGGAACTAGAAGTAACTAATCACAAAATAGGCAATAATAATACCATGCGTTGTAGAAATACTGTGGCTGGAAAATAGGAAGAAAGATGATCCTGACTAAGAACTTGTTTTATAAATGCAAACCTTCCACTTTCCATGACCCATTGCTTGCATAAGCATTTGCATGTTTGTGGGATGGGAAATGGATGAAGGTGTGAAGCAGTTTCTCAGTGTGGATATTGTAGTACAGGATAACATCAGAAAGCCTCTAAGGATTCCCAAAGGCCTTGATTTCTAAGTATTGAATACAGTACGACAATCTGCAGAATGATAGTGGACATTATAGTTTGACACTATGCATAGTCGTTTTTTATTTTTTAATTACAGTTGACATACAATATATCAATTTCAGGTCTACAAAATAGTGATTAGACATCCATATAACTTACAAAGTGATCACCCCAGTAAGTCTAGTACCCACCTGTCACCATATTTAGTTATTATAATATTATTGACTATATTCCCTATATAACCCTTTATTTTCAAGGAGAAAAGGGAAATAGGGTTAGAAATGAGTAGAATGATTTGTTTTAGTATTTTAGACAGACTTGTTTACTCTAGGATCAGTCACAATGAAGACAAGTTAAAATGAATTCCCATGACCTATGGATGAAATAAAATAGAGTTCCCAGGCTAATGTTCTGCAACAGGAAGAGGAAGCACCATGTACCGTGTTTCCCTGAAAATAAGACCAAGTTGGACAATCAGCTCTAATGCGTCTTTTGGAGCAAAAATTAATATAAGATCTGGTCTTATTTTACTGTCATATAAGACCAGGTCTTATATAATATATATATATATATATATAGTCTTATATTAATTTTTGCTCCAAAAGAAATATTAAAGCTGATTGTCCAGCTAGGTCTTATTTTTGGTGAAACACAGTAGCTCTTGTGGGGCTTTGCAGGTTGTATTAAGGAGTTTGAGTTTTATTCTAAGAGCAAAAGAAGCCATTGAAAGTTTTAAATATAATAAGAGAATGATAAGATTCAATTTACATTCCAGAGAAAATTATTCTTGCTATTGTATGGGCAATGAATAAGAGAACAGCAAAACTAGAAGCTAAGAGATCAGTATAGAGGTTATTATAATAATTGGATGAGAGGTAACAGACAAAGTTGTCTGTGAAGATGATAAGAATTGAATGGATATGAGGGAGGCACATCTTAGAAACAAAATTGATTGGACTGTTAATGAGCTGAATATGGGATGTGAAGGAAACAGTGTAATTGACATGACTTCTAGGTTCTTGACATGAATAATTTGGTAGCTGCTGATGTCACTTACTAAAATAGTAAAGATCAAGAGAAGGACACTTGGATGAGGGTATGCTGTGGAAATTAAGAGTTCTGTTTGGGAGCATGTGAAGACTGGGATATCTATTAGAGGTCCAAGTAGAAATATGAATTAACCAGTTGGACATGTAAAACTAAAAGTTCAGTTCTAAATTTCTAACCTTAAGAACCAAAGTTTACTCGTGTAAAAAATACAATCATTGATTTCGGCTTTTGGCTACAGGTGAGTAATAGGGGCTGGAATCACACTCACGAGATAAAAACTATAAATTATGCAAAAAATATGTTTTAGACTTTGGAAATAGATAGCCCAGTACTTTGATACCTGAGAGAAGAGGGAAAAAATGAGATGAACCCTTCATCACCGGTCTGGAGACAATTTCCAGACGATAGCAAACACTAAACAGATATGGTGGTATTACGGAGTTGAGGAGATGAATACCTGAGATCAAGGCAGATGAAGTTTCTAGAATTGGCGGGAGAGAATTCCAGAGAGCAGAAGCAACACAGAGAAAGAGGCTTAAATGTCTAAACAGGAGTTCTCATGAGTCTTTGGCTGAGTATCAGTCAGCATGTTACGGGCCAGAACAATTTCTGAGAGAAAAACAAATATGACAGGAAATATAATAACACAATTGCTAGTGATCACACAGGACTGAAAGTTGTTTACTTTCAATGAAAGTAATGAAGGAGCTCTAGAATAAAGGCCACTATAGACTCGCTCGCAAACAGCTTAAAAATAAGTTCCATAAGGATCAAACTAATCTGCAACTAACCTGGCTTTCTACAAGAAAAAAGGTGTAATACTCTTTAAAGGTAAATAACAAAAACTAGCATCAGAAACATAAAATTTACAATGTTTGGCATCTAATAAAAATACTAACATAGGAAGAAGCAGGAAAATGTGGTCTGTAACCAGGAGAAAAATCAATTAAAAGGAAGAGACCCAGATATGATAGAGACGATATAAATAATAGGCAAGCACATTAAAAGAGCTATTATAAATGTTGCATATCCTAAAAGATTTCAAAGATAACAAGAACAAAATGAGGAAAAAGATGATATAAAGAGGAACAAAGTGTAATTTTTCAGATGAAAAATTACACTGAATGGTATTTAACAGTAGATTAGAACCTGTGGAAGAAAATATCAAACTTGAGGACACAACAGAAAAATCCATTTAAAATGCACACAAAGAAAAAAAATACTAAAAAATAATAATAATAATTATAATAATAATAATAATAATAAAGAGACTGCATGACCAGTATGACAACACCAAGTAGTCCAACATACATGTACCTGGGGTTCCAGAAGGAGAAAAATGGTGGTGGGGCAATGGGGTATAGACAGGGGAAGTGAGTAAAAACATTTAAAGGAATGATGGTCACGTGTTTCAAATTTGATGACAACTATAAACCCATAGATCTAAGGGGCTCAATAAAACTCAAACAGGATAAACACATGTATGTGGACATGCACATGTGTGCATGTCCACATACACACCTATGTACATCAGAGTAATATTGCTTAAAAAAATAGGAATTAAGAGAAAAATTTTAAAGTATTCAGAGAAAAAAACACACATTCAGCAGAGGAACAGAGATAAGATACATTATATATTCATCATCCCAAACTATGTCAATCAAAGACAACGGAATAGCATCTTTAAATAGCTAGAAGAAAATATCTGTCAACCTAAAATTCTATTTCTAGTGAAAATATGTTTTAAAATAAAAGCAAGGTAAAATCTTTTTCAGACAAACTAAAGATACGAAAAATTCAACAGACCTTTACTTTAAGGAATCAATCTTAAAGGAAGTTCTTCAAGCAAAAAGGAAAAAAAAAGAACAGATTGGATACATAGAAAAATAGTAAGATGGTACATATAAACCAAATCATATCAATAATTGCATTAACTCTCAAAGGCCTAATGTTCCAATTAAACAACAAAGATCATCATATTGGATAAAAAAGGAAGACCCAAAATCGATGTTGTCCACAAGACACCTGTTTTAGATACAAAGCCACAAATAGTTTAAAAGTAAAAGAATAGAAAACAAATATACCATGGAAACGTCAATATGATGAAAGCAGGAGTGACTATATTAATATCAGAAAAAGTAAGCTTCAAAATAAAGCATACTTCCAGGCATAAAGAGGAACATTTCATAATGACTGCAAAGTCAATTTCTCAGAAGACGTAATAATCCTAAATGTGTATTCACATTTACCAGAGTTTCCAAATTCATGAAACAACTACTCACTGAAGCTGAAAAGAGAAACTACCCGAAGAACTGAAAGAGAGAAACAGACAAATGCACAAATATAGCTGGAGATTTTAACACCCCTCTCTCAGTAATTAATAGAACAAGTAGACAGAAAATCAATACAGATATTGAAAATCTGAACTACACTACCAACTAATTCAATCGAATTGGTATTTACAGAGGATTCATTATAGAACAGTAGAATACACATCATTTTCTAATCTGTATGGAACATTCACTAAGATTTACCATATTCTTTGCAGTTGTGATTAAGGTAAGGATCTCAGATGAGATCATCCTGGATCAGGGTAGGCCCTAAATCCAGTGACAAGAGTCTGTATAAGAAGAGAGAAGGGAGAATGACAGGGAAAAAAAAAAAAACCCACGTGAAAATGGAGGCAGAGATTGGAGTGACACAGCCCCAAGCCAAGAAATATGTAGAACCATCAGAAGCTGAAAGAGACACGGAAGGATTTTCCCAGAGTCTTTGGAGGGAACGTTGATTTTATACTTCTGGTCTTCAGAATTTTTTTTTTCCCTGTTTTTGTTTGTTTGTTTTTATTGCTATTATTTGAGAAAACAAATTTCTGCTTTCTAAGCCACCAAGTTTGTGGTAATTTGTTATGGTAGCCTTAGGAAACCAATACAATGCATTGTCAACTGGACAATGAAAGAAATACTTTGGGGATTTGGCTATAGCTGATCCCAAACCTATCTTGGCACTGACTGCCCCAATCTGAATTCCCAGAATGCCTTGCAGCTGTACCTACCTGAGGCACCTGTTTCCTGTAGTCACTCATTTATCTCATACACCCTTTCTTTTTATGTTTCTTCTTGCCTTTTAAAGAGGCAATACAGGGTGGTGGGACAAACACCAAATCTGAAATGTAATTTTGATTCTGCCACGGGCTAGTCACTTCACTTCATTGGGCCTTATTTTTTCATGTATATTAATAAAATAAAGAAGTTGGACAGGATGACCTCAACAGTAAGTGATTATAGGTTCCTCTTGTCATGGCAGGTTTTAACATTGAAAGTCTGTCATCCCAGGAAACTCCTCAGTCCTGATCAAACTATGTAGTTGGTCACCCTTTTTAAAAGTTCCTCCCAGCTCTAACTCCATTTCCTAAAGCCTTTTACTAATATTTTACATTTATAATATTTTTCTATTCTTCTGACTCTCCTGATCCCATTCTCATAGGAGTTTCAAGCCAAAGGTCCTTTGATTCATATAAATGTTGATCTTGTTCCCAAAGAACTTCATGCTTTAGACTGGATATTAGTCTGGGTTTCCACCAGTGTTATGTTAGTGTTCCTACCACTAACATAACATTTAGAGGACCAAAAACATTTCAAGTTTTCTTTAATTCTTAAGATCCTGTATTGCATGAAAACTATTTCTATGGAACAAACTACTTTCTTAGGGTTCCTTGGGTTGTACACTAGGGTTACCTCAGATATACGGCAGCGTAGCCCAAACCAATGACTGTTGGAACCAGTACAACAGATGATTAAGTGCATCAATCAATCGTACTTTCCTTTTGTCTCCATGCCTTTTGATTCCCTTCTTTGGATTCTTTCATAATCTTTCCTTGCTATTCTAGTCAGTTAGGGGAGAAAAAATAAAATAAAATTCTCTTTGCCTTCCTTAGAGGGGATCATATAAAAAAGTAATTTTTCCAATATATTAATATAATATACATATGATTATATAATTAACTATGATTAATATAATAATCATTCCTGCTGTTCATAGCAAACATAAAAGGGAAGGGAGTGGATGCCTATTCTATTGAAAGAATTGCCAAGAAGACAAGATCTATTGTGCTTAATAACATGAAGTCAGCACGTTCGCATGAATTAAATTATATAATAAACAACTTGTTGCAGTTTTTTTTTAAGGCAATAGATTTCTCTTTCAAACATGATACTTCAAGGACATACGAGTTAAATAAATATACCTACATAACATATTATAAATCACCCAATAAAAATTACCTGTGATTTTTAAAACTAGAAGAAAAAAAGAAAAGAAATATCTTAAAGGAATATGCAGTGATGCCTCTCATTACTTATTACCTTTTTACATTAAGTGAACTTCACTCATCTCTTTTCCAAATTAAATTTCTGATGTGCTAGAGTTATCAATAAAAAACAAAAGAAAACAGCAGGCAGTATTCCAGTGTGCCTTTTAAAAGCCTCCCTCCCCACCCCATCCCCCAGTGCAGCCAAGCTTTGATGTATCTGATAATGGAGTAAGGAAAATCTTTCTGAATTTTATATTTTTCTGTGCATTGATCCGAAAGCAGTGATAATTTTTGTTCTCAAATTCTGTAAGAGAACAACTCCTCCAGGTTGTTTTCACCTTCCTCTGAACCTAGAATTCAGACATAAACCCATAGAAGCTGAGCTAATGACAATTAAGAGTGACAGCCTATATTGTATTCATTCTCACCCACTCTTTCTACCTTATTGCTAGAGAAAGCCACATGCATCAGATATCATCTTGGTCCTTAATGCAAAAACAGTCCCTATAGCTTTTCCTTCCAATCTGTCTGATATGCCCAGGCATGTTTATAACAGCTCAGAGAACACAAATTAGATTTAAAATAAGCCATTTGACAAGAGAGTAAGAGAAGGGTCTTCACCCCTTGCTTCCCAATTTCCAGCATTGGAGCCTTGTGATTCCCACTGTCAGCCTCAGGATGCCTCAGATTTTAGAACTATTCCCATTTCATAATCCGGGGAACTTGTGCAGCAGCTTCAAGAATTGCATCCCAAGTCTGGTTTGGGCCTTTGTGCCCCCAGTGTAAACAATAGGGTGCCTGCCATGCTCCTGCAGCTAAGTCCCCACATTTACTAAGATCAAGAAGCTGGACCTCCGTCCCTGCCTCAATAACATGTATGGGCATGTCCAGAGCCCCAGCAACGGAGTCTGCAAGCACCTCTACCTCCTCAGTGAACTCATCACAGAGGCCTGACCCTTCCCCAGATGGCCTTGCTCGGCACCTATAACATTGTAAGCTTTTCGTCTGACACCATTCTTCATGCAGCAGTAGGAAACCAGGTTGGATACTGTTTTGGACAGCTGGGAAATCCAGAGAGAGAAACTCAGACTTGATTCAGTGGATAATGACGAGCCAGGCTAAGTGCTTAAGCAGGAATGCAACGCGAGAGGAAGGAATAAATACAGAGCTTGGCTTCCTCTGCAGCCCAGGGAGCACAATTCACACTACCTGTGCCTTAATCGTGCATACAACCCTTTTAAACCTGAAAGTGAATAGAATTAAGGGTTCTTGGAAGCTGCTTATTTTTATTCTCACCAGGTTTCCTTTATTTTTTTCTATCAGTTTACATCTTCCAAATGAAACATGCTGCTATTGTGCCTAGAATATTAAAACTGTAATGTTAATAATGTACTTAGAAAATATCCAGAGTAAAATTGAAACCAACTTGGGCATTCTCAAATATCTTAAGTGCCTTTCCAAATGTCTGAGTTCCAAAACAATTCAAGACGCATTTAGTAGGATGTTTTCCATTTCTTACTTAAACCCAGGTGGGCTTTAAGGAAAAACAGAATTCAAGCATTTCTTATCCCTTCACACTTCAGTAAGCAAAATGTGATTTGGAAAGAGCTACTAGATATCAAAAACATCCTTTCAACTAATTTAATGAAGTTTCTTTGCTTTGTTTTCCTTAAAAGGAATAATAAGAATTCTAATGCAAACCAACGCAGAATTTTCTAACTATAACCAGAAAGCCACAAATATTCAACTCAGTATTTTTCTTCATTTCCTAGTAATATGCCCATCTTCCTTGCACATTTTAAGAGATAATTACATCCCTGGTATAATTCCCACCCTTAAATCTGGGTGTCCATTTTCATGGCTACAGCAGAGTTCAGTTAAGCCAGTGCATAATGAGCTTTCAACAGATATTGTTAGCACATTGATGAAGGTATAATTTTTCAGTCCAGGTCCAAAGCAGTGAAAGTTAACAGCTGTGGGGGTACCCAGGATGAAACAGAGAATCCTGAAACTCATTAAAGAAAGGCCAGTAAAAAAATACAAAGTATAGCAGGTAATACTGAGGGCTCCTAAGAAACCCTAGAATTATCAGACACAGAGAAATAAGTTTATGAATGGCAGTTTGGCAGCTATGCAATGTTCCTGGATACTTTTTTCTGCCTCTTCTGCACATAAGAGTCTTCAGAACACTGAGCGCAAAGAACAAGCTTGCATCGTAGGATAGGGAAAAGGCCAAGTAACTGATCACACAGTGCAGACGTTCATTTTTAAAGTCTGGTGGACATCAAAGTAAAAATAAATACACCCTTTCAGAAGCAAATAATGGAATTTGAAAACATGGGTTTAAGTACTAGCCCTATAAATTTACCAGCTAAGTAAGCAGAGAGAGTCACTGAACCACTCAAAACCTCAGTTTCCTCATGTAGTTAAAGGGATAATAGTACCTATTTCACAGAGCTGTCTAAGAGTATGTCGTTCTGGAGATTTTCATCACTCCCTTCCATACATGTGCCTCTTTTTTTCCATTTAGACATCAGAGACCAATACATAGTCTCTCCTCAGCATTTATTGGCAAGGACTGAGATAATCTAAAGCAGACTTTGAAATTGTAAAATGCAAAACAGTTTTTATAAGGAAGACATTACATTATTGAGAGAGATCTGATCCCTGAGTGGGAAAATGAAGTGAAGTCCACCAGTGATGCAGACACAAGACAGAGAATATCCAGGGGAGCCTGGTCTTCTTCATTCACCGGGTGAAAAACCAACCTGGCTCAGGGGTACGATACTATCCAGGGAAGCTGTTTTAGAATGGCCATGAACCTACAGACATCTAAACCCATGTCATCCAAAATATGCACCAAGCCTGGTTTTCTGCCTCGCTAGTTTGGTTATATAAAGGAACAGGCCTTTCAGAGGTTTCCTGGACTAAGGATTATCCAGCCAGGTTTTGGCAAATTGCAAGAGAGCTTGCCCCTGCCCAGACTCTTGTGGACCAAACTAACACCTTGAACTTCTAGAAAAATAATTTAGTCATTAAGAGTGAAGAGGTTTGCACTCCAGAAAACAGATGGCCCACTCAAAGTGGGTAGTATGAAGAGAGTTTAATAAAGAAAATATTGTAAAAGTATGGGTAAGGAAACCTAAGCAGGGCAGGGGGGTGTAGGGAGACAGATTATTGACCTTAACCCTGAGGGTTTGAAGGAGCCCTTAAGGGTCCCCAGAAGCAAAGAAATCTGTGGATAGGGTCTCCTTATAACACACAGCCAGCTGTGGTTACACGCTTCATCCTCAGGGGAAAAATATACCCCACCCCACCCCATTCTCCTCTTGCATCCTATCTCTTGCCATTGGCAAACCCAACTAGAAACCAGAGGACAAAGGGGTTCCCTGGTATGATCCATGTAGGCCTGCCTCCCGGGCTCAGGGCAACATGGAGAATGGACCCAGAAGTCAAAGAGAAAATATGCAGCACTGAGAGATTTTTCTAGTTGCATTCTGTTATGGGTTGAATTATGGTCCCACAAAAGATATGTTGAATTCTGAATCCCCCGGTATCTCAAAATGTGACTATATTTAGAAAGAAGGTCTTTATAGAATTAATCAAGTTAAAATGAGGTCATTATGATGGGCCCTAATCCAATATAACTGATGTCCTTATAAAAAAAGAGAAATTTGGACACAGAGACACTCACAGAGGAAGATGCGTGAAGGTAGACAGGGAGAAGACAGTGATACAACAGGTGTGATGCATCTACAAGCCAAGAAATGCCAGCAAACACCTGAAGGTAGATAATGCAAGGAAAAATTCTTGCCTAGAGCCATCAGAGAGAGTACGGTCCTGCTGATACCTTGATTTTTGTACTTAGACTCCATAACTATTAAAAAAATAAATTTTTGTTCTTTTAAACCACCCAGATTTTGGTATATTGTTACAGCAGCTGTAGGGAACTAATACACTTACAAAGGTGCAACTGGTCTTTGGTTGAACTGCCTAAATTCGTCAGAGTAGACATTAGCTTCAAAATGGACCTTAGAAAAGATTACGTCCAACCCTTTTATTGTATAAATAATAAAATTGAAACGTAAGGGAGATTTGCTCACAGTCATACAACTGGTCGCCAAGAAAAAAACAGCAGTCCCAGGAAAGCTATCTGCGCGACATTGACAGGAGGTCAGTGAAACCATTCTCAGCCTAGCTGAGCTAAAACATCTGCAGTGTGTCTTAGGATATCATCTAAGTTAAAGGATTGATTCTCCAGAATGAGTACTTGGCATCCTTTCCTGAACTCTCATATCTCCACAGTACTAGCAACTTTTAAAGGGGCATCAAGTTAAAGAAAACAGCTCAGGAATGAAAATGAAAAATTGCCTTTGTTCTTTTTTAGTGCTAAAGAAAAATATAGCCCTGAGAAAAATCACCATAAACCCTCTAAGACAAATTGTTTTACTTTCCTTGTAAATTAGCAATTTAAAAATGTTGCTCCAACAAAGCTTATTGTTTGAAGATTGACTGCTCCATATGTCCTAAAGAAATGATAAGAAACTACACAGTTAGCAATGTAGAAGTTGAGAGAGTTCCACCCAGAGCAAATAGATTTCCTATAGCACTGTGATGTTTCTTATCTAGAGGAAGGTTTTGTTTTCTTGTCAATCAACCCCAGCAGATCTTCTGAGGATTGGCCACACCTTGGGCTGGGGAATGCTCAGGAAGGAATGTGGGAAGGAAAAGGGGAGAGGCAATTTCCTGATGAATTAGCTGCTGGCAAGTGTCTGGACCCTGGGAAAGTCATGGTACTGGAATTTCTCCCTTTGGAGAGCAACCCAAGCAGCAGAAACAATGCTTGTGATCCCCTGGTGGTAACTCCCAGGTCACGGCTTGAGCAACACAGGCCACCAGCAGCGGGTTTTGCCGGGACAAGTCCTGGGCTCTCAGCAGTGTGTTGTTTACTCCTCTGTTTCAATCCAGCTGCCAACATATAGTAGTATTCTCAGAGCAAGTTCTGTCCAAGGGAGATAATTAGCTTCACACAAGATTAAAGCATAAGAATAACTTAAAAAGCAAACGAGCTAAGAAAAGTCCCATTAGGACTTCCAGGTTGCCGTCTTCTTGGCTCCTGGCTGAGAGTTCTACCAAAGGAAGGGTATGTTTTGACTGCCAAAGTATATGCAGTTTTTGACTCTGATCCCTTTATTTGCAGAGTTGTAGGTACTTGGCATGGAGTCCTCCCACATAAGGCATCTCAGAAATTATATAACAGCTAATTAAAGGGACACTTCCCATGCTTCACACTGCAGTGTGCCCATGCCCTTGAAGGAAGCATGCACAGGAGACACATGGAGACATTGTTCTTTGGCCAGCACACCACGTAAAGAAACACTCAGTTAATGGAGACTAACACAGCCTTATTTCTACATCACTCTCATATAGAAAAGCCTTCTCTCTGATTTCCAAAATTAAGACATTGGTTAGGAAGCGTTTAATCACTATAAGAGTTTCTTCCAGTTATATCAGCGCAGAGAAGAAAACAAGAAAAATCAATAAAAAACACTCTATTCAAAACAAAGTTTCCCATTTCTCAACAGACTAGCTGGAGAATAGACATTATGATCGTTTATTTGCCCTATTTTCTCTTTCATTCAGATATGAGCAGGACGCTGACTCTTCCTAAGCATTTTGGAAGCCTCTATGGCCTTCATATCTGGTGCATTGGTGACCTCTAGAGGAGACAATTTCATTCCAGACTCAATGTCAAGATTAAACATTACCAATTTTACAGCTGCAAAAAATAGCTATTCGCTCTTGTGACACAAGAGATTTCAAGAAATTAATCTTCCTCCAACTGAAATCTCTAAGGTGTCAAGTGATCTATTTTCCTGTAAATGAGAGAAGTTTGTTGTTGATGAAAATCAAAAAAATGATGGGTTTTTTTGCTCCCAAGGTGGAGCTCATTTTCTAACAGATTCCTGATTTGGCTGAAACATTAAATGGGGGCTTACGTGGTTATCATCAGCTAGCCTTTGCCTGTCAGTGTCCTGCCCAGTTCTCAACACAAGAATTTGAGAATGTCAGAAAAAGCATTCAAAGACATGTTCTTGAATCTCCCTAAGCTGACCGAGTTTGGCATTTCCTGGAGTTGAGTGGAGTCGCCAGCCATGCTTCACCACATTTTCCCTCACCAGCAGAACTTTTCAACCAGCTGAGCAGGGTTTGAAGAGTCTCAGGGCCGTAGAGTTTGGGTTGAGGTGTACTTGTGCAGTGGGGCTCTCGTCTACCTTAGGGTTTCCATGAGGTTCTGAGACAGAGCTGCCTTTCCACTCAAACAGAGCTAGGAATCTTGAATCACTTCCTGTCACGAGGTAGTCACACAGACTCCAATGTGATTTATCCATGGGGACAGAAACCATCCTCATACCTCCACATGCAAGGTAGGACCATTTAAGACTAGGTTATAGTATCACTGATTTTTTTTTTTTTAAACCATCCATACCCTGGGCATTTTGCCAGGTACTTATATTTGTTTACCTCTCATTTTCATAAGAGCCCTGAAAGGAAAAGTTATTCTCTTTCTTTTACTGTTAAGGAACTGAAACGGAGAGCTCAACTTGACTGAAATCACACATAACTGGAAGTTTGCTTATACATGTATGTGTGTTATTTTTGGTGTATTAATATTACAAAGCTTTTAACATCATCAAATGTTAGAGCAGAAAAAGACTGTGGCCCTCATAGTTTTATGTATTCACTTTATAAATAGAGAGAAGTGAAGTGATGTGCCTAAGGCCATACATGTTAATGGCAGAGCTGGGGCTCATAGCAGATATCTTAATTCCCAGGCCAGTGCTTGGGACACTATACAAAGTCCATAATAATTCTCTTCTTGCCTTTTCAGGCGCTCTAGTGGGTGACTATGAGATTAACATAAATACTGGAAAATAATTCTCCTTTAGCATTTCTTCTCCCATTTACCTCAGCTTTGGTTTCCACAGACAGAAGCCCTTTCTGAGGACCCCCAGGAATCCCCAGGCTCCCACCTCTAGTAGCATGGCCTTGTTCAGCATATTTTCTTCTGTGCTTGTGTCCTTATTCACATCTATATGGGAAAGAAAGCAGGACTCTCAAAACAGAAACAAAAGCCCACTGAAACAATAAAGAGAGACAGGCCTTAGAAGTTAGGAATTATGACAGGGATCCCTAGGAGAGGGATTATGACAGAAATTGGAAAACCAGATGGCATTTCTGCAATTTAAAATGTTAATCTTCTCTGAGAAAGTACTCATCATATGACTTCTGGAAAACCCCATTAATTTCTCACAAGCTCAGTTTCTGCCCCTAATAACATGTTTAAGTTCTATAAAAAGATATTCTTATCCTATTAAGGTTTACAAGTAAATGATCAAACTGTTGTATATTTTAAATGGACTGTTTTACTGATGAAAGGATAAAAGCATGAGAACACAAAACTATACGATAGATTATACAAGACTGGATACTGAACCAATATTTGCTTCTCTGTCTTCTTCCTACTACCCGATTTTTGCCCCATTACTCAAATCCACACTTCTCAGAAAGGTACCAGCTCTTTTGAAACTTATCAGTGAAATGCTGTTAGCAGTTCTAGTAAAGATTTGTTCAGTCAAGAGTTTAAGCTAGTAACAAAATGGTGGTTTGGGGATTATCCGGGAATTCCAATGATCTCTGTTAGCACAGTCCCAATATCGTGGCTGATGACTGAGTTTTCAGTGACTCACGTTCTCAGTAAAAGGAGGGGGTTTCTGGGAACCACACAGATCTCCAAGGCCAGTTGTTAAAAAGTGACAAGCCTCCATCGTTATTAGACATCAGAGGCATCTTATCTGGATCAAGAAACTCAACATATTGAATCGTGTTTGCTTGACCTTTAAGAATCACTATAGAGAAACAGAAAAATTCCCATGTTGGTTGGCCAGTGAGCTGGAGTTTTAACAATCCTTGTAAAGGTACAAGGAGACAAATAGCCGTGTACCATGAGGGGCGGCCTAGTTGTAAAACTGAATGCAGTGAAAGGAAGAGCATTTAAGAGCTCTAAGGCTTCAATGCTTTTCCCTGAGTTTTGACGTGTGATGTATCTTGTTCCAATTTCAAGGCCAACCGGCCAACTGGCACTACAACAAGCACTAATTAGAAAAGTCCTTTCAAACTTCCCCTCCATCCTTTTGCCATAATGGAGCAGTTCATAACAGAACTGCAGCAATTTCCCAGCTAATGGGAAATTGAAGGCATTCTCCTGAAGATTATATGTCATTCACTTTTTGCTAGTTCCTACCCTAGGAAGGATGGTTAGTATAGCATTCTGAGGGATTTTTCAAATATCAGCTATTATTCCTGTAGTGGCCACTTACTGATGTAGGTGTAGGGCTGAACAGACTGCTGTCCAATCTCTCAACACTACCCAGCTTCTGCAGCAAGGAAGCCTCGGCACACTGAAATCTCCCACACCATGCCATAAAGCAGGCCAGTCCTTCTCAGTAAGCAGAAGCCTAATAGCAATCAAAAGCACGGGAAAGAGAGCTCTAAACAGAGAAGTGCTCTAGGCAGTAAAATGGAGGACGAAGCACTTAAAAATTTTTGAGATAATTGTCTAGGTAAATATGAAAAGCGACATTTAATGCTTATCTAACTTTCTCTGCAGGCTAAGAAGACAAAGCAGGTCTCCCTAGGACAATATAGGAAAAGATAAAAAACAATGAAGCATATGACAAGGGTCTGGCTTACAGATGCAGTATTGCTTTTCCATGTCTAAGAATACAGAATTGGGGATTTTTCAATCAAGTTACAGATTGCTAGTGACCTAGAGAGCAAAAAAGACACAGAGAATAAGGCATCAGACAACTCAGTGCTGTCCAGGCTGATGCATGTTTTCTGTTGGGAGATGTGGTTTTATTGACTCGATTTTGTAGTGCCCTTTAAAATGTTTTTCCAGAAGCAAGAGGGGTGAATTGGCTTAGTCTACAGTGCATGAGGCAGAATACAGACTCTCAAGTAACGGTGAGCCCTATAAACAGAGACCACATCTGTTCTCCAGGCTAACTGTGATGTACTACCTCGTCAGAGAAAATATCACATAACATTTCAGGCACCTGGACAATCTTGTTAGTGGTAGCTATCGTCTTTGCAAAGCAAGGCTGATTCTGTGTACACGCTAGCAGCTGTCAGAAATTAAATAAAGGGTCACGTTGTGGTGTTCATAGTGTTTGATTTGTTTATTCATATTGTTCCTGGGCAAGTCCTCCTTGAAAACTTCAGCGTTATGTGCATGGAGTGGGGGCAGATGCTCATGGGAAACACTCTCTCCAGAGCCTTGCCAGTCCCAGGACCCACAGATGCATGAGAATTGTCCTAGACATAGCCCGTTCCTGGATTCCCCTTATTGGCGTCTCCAGAACTTTGCCATGGAGCTCACTAGGCACCAGGTATCACATGAGTACTTTATAAGTAATATCTCATTAATTCTCACAACCACCTTTGTAAGGTAGGTAATTGTTTCAATTACTATTGCATTTTGCTGATAAAGAAATGGAGGCTATATGGGGTTAAGCAAATTACACAAATTCAAGCAATAGGTAAACAGTAGAAATGTGATTCCAAACAACCATGGTTTGTGCCAAGATGTATTGCTCAAACCTATTTCAGAACTTCTCCAAGTCGGGGAGCTTGAGACAGGTTATAAACTCAAATGCCTACCAGGATGAAACAGATATTTTTGTTCAGCTTCTCAAGCTACCCTCCTCCCTTCTACCTTCCTGGTAGAATCCCAACTGTGTTCCAATATACACTTTTCTCCACGTATAATTCAGTGGTTATTAGTGTATTCACAAAGTTGAGCAACATTTACCTAATGCCAGAATATTTTCATCACCCTAAAAAATACTCCACACCCATTAGCAGTAGCCCCCTAGTCTCTTCCCAGTCTCTAGCAACAGCTAGAGACTTTCTATCTCTATAGATTTGGTATTTAATATAAATTGAATTAAAAATGTGATCTTTCATGACTGGCTTCTTTCACTTCGCATAGTGTTTTCAAGATTCATCCATGTTGTAACATGTATCAATACTGTGTCCCTTTGTATTGCCAAATAATATTCCATTGTGCAGATATACCGCATTTATTTATCCATTTATCAGTTAAAGAATATTTGGGTTGTTTCTTTTTTTTGGCTATTATGAATAATGGTGCTGCAAACATTTGTGTACAAGTTTTGTATAGACATATGTTTTTACTTTTCTTGGGTAGATACCTAGGAGAAATTTGGTTTTTACTCTGAATGATATTGAATGTTACTGGGAAGTTTAGAGCAGAGCAATGATTTACATTTTACAAAAATTTTAGGCATACCTTATTTTTTTGTGCTTCACTTTATTGTGCTTCACCGATGTGAAGTTTTTTTTAACAAATTGAAGGCAAGAGCCTTCACCAGGAAAAAGATTCCAACTTGCTTTATTGTGATACTCACTTTGTTGAGGTGGTCTGGAACTGAACCCAAGATATCTCTGAGGTATGCCTGTATCTTGAATTCTATCTTAAGAATGGATTGTAATTGCAGAAGAATGGAAGCAGGGAGATTAGTATGAGGCTATTATTTTCAGCCTGATGAGAGCCTGGTGACTTAGACCAAGAATGTAGCAGTGGTGGTGAGAGGTGATAAGAGTCTATCAACAGACTGAAAGTGGAACTAACTAGATTCCCAGATGGAATTGATATGGGGTACAAGGAGAAACCAGGAGTCAGGAAGAGTCCAAGGTTTTTGTCCTGAAGAACTAGAAAAGCAGAAGTGTCATTTACTGAAAGGGGAAATATTGGGGTAGAAGGTTGAGGGAGGAGATAAAAAGTTTGGGGGTTGTTGTTCAATAGATAACCAAGGTGAGATTTTAGGGAATATAGTTAGATCTGGAGTTTAGAGAGGAATATGAGCTGAAGATAAAAGTTTGAGAAGTCAGTGTTTAGGTGTTATTTAAAATATAATCATCTCATTCCTCCAAAAATAAATAAATAAATAAAAGTAGAACTGCCATACAACCCAGAAATTCCACTTGTGGGTATTTACCCAAAGAAATCCAAAACACTAATTTAAAAAGATACATGCATCCCTATGTTCATTGCAATATGATTTACAATAGCCAAGATATTGAAGCAACCTAAGTGTCCATCGATAAATGAGTGGAAAAAGAAGATGTGGTACATGTATATAATGAAACATTACTTGAAATAATAAATAAAATAAAATATTGCCATTTGTGATGGCTTGGATGGACCTCAGGGGCATTATGCTAAGTGAAATTAACTGGACAGAGAAACACAGATACCATATGATTTCACTTACATATAGAATCTATAAAACCACACAAGTGAACAAACAAAGCAAAACAGAAACCCTACTCTCTTCTTAGCGCTTGTGATTCTGAAGTAATCCAGAGACTTTAAATCAAATCTATTTAATTTTCTGATGAATACTAATGTGGAAAATAATTTGAAAGTATTTTACCAAGATCCTTTATAAGTATCAAAGCTAGACCATCAAAGCAGTGAGAGCCAACTAGCAAATTTCTTGACCCACCCTCACCCTCATGGAATTGTCTTCACCCATTACACTTTATTTTTATTATTTGTTTGTCTCTTTTCCTATTAGTCCATGAGCTCCATGCAAATAGTGCTCATTTGCCTCTCTAATTCATTATTGTAACCCCAGTGTTTGGCATATACAATAGGTGTTCAATCAACCATCAGTGAATGACTTTGTTCAATTCTACACAGAAAGTACATATCGAATCAGAGGCAGCTTTCTCATCATCACTTCATTCATCTTTAGACCTTGGAGACTCAGCCTTGTTTAAGGTTCTCTTGAGACATCTGCCCTTGACTCACTCTTCAGACGCTGAATTCTAGATTGTCTTGAACAGATATTTGTCAGTTAATCAGCAAACTGTTCTGTGTTCCCCACAGGGAAACAAGAACATTGTATATCACTACCCCGGTTGTGTCACTGACAAAGTCACAGAAGTGGAAATTTCCCTTCAGTGTATCTTGAGGGTTAGTCTTTACAAAAGAAACATTTTGTGGGTGGTATATGAGAACATGTTGGAAGCAAAATTTATAAATTTGGTTTATTGGATTTTTATTTAGTTGTGCAAATCTAACTCCCTTTAACTTGTGAGTAATCTTGTGCAATTATTCAACTGTGATTCATCCTGGGAATCAATTCCAAATACTTTATCCTTTCAAAGATGGACTGTTTGTCATAATGGGTGAACTGATTTTCTTGAAACCACAGAATTTCCTAGGGGTTGCTGAGAAGTCTATTTATAGAAAACATGTGTACATATTTTATCAAATCTCAACCCAGTATGGTATGAAGAGCTTTTGTTCAAGGGCATTAGAATAGACTTTTTTAATTTTAAAAGCTTACACAGGGATGCAAAGTACAGCATAGGAAATAGAGTCAATAATATGTAGTAGTAATTATGCATGGTATCAGACGGGTACTAGACTTACTGAGGTGATCAGTTTGTAAATTACATAACTGTCTAATCACTATGTTATACATATGAAATTAACATAATATTGTATGTCCACTGTTACTGAGTTTTTATTTTTATTTTTAATTAGAAGCTTAGAGCACATTAAAAGGAAAGAATATATTTCATGGTAGTGAACTCTCTTACCACTAAATTCTGCTTATCACCAACTCCAATATCAATCTGTATCAGAGTAGATGCTTAGAGTAATAGAACCCTAAGCAAAAGTGGATTTTAGTGGTGATTTTGTCCACAATCTTAAATTCATCCAGACCATACTTATGAGGGACACAATATTGTACAAACTTGAGGTTTAAGAGCATGGACTCTTGAACTAGATTTCCTGACTTTGAATCCCAGCTTAGCAGGTTATTAGTCGTGTGACCTTGGGAAAAGTTTAGTAAGCTCTCTACTTTAGTGCTCTTAACTATAAAATAGAATATGGTAATAATAGAAACTATCTCATTGAATGTTGTTAGGATTAAATAAATTAATATAGATAAAGATGAAAGTGCAGTGCCTGGCACAGGGTAAGTGTTAAATGAGAATTTACCATTATTACTGATATCTGGATCTTTTCATAATCACTTTATACCTATTCTTTCACTAGATGATCTCATCCAGCCCCATGCCTTTAAATGTCACCTAGGATACTTAATATGCAAATGCATAGCTTTATCCCTGGCTGCCCCTCTGAGTTTCAGATGCATATAATTTAAGACCTCCTTGGATGGCTTATAAGTATCTTGAACTTCACATGTCTAAAACAGAACTCTTGAGACACACACAGACACACACACACACAGACACACACACACAGACACACACACACACACACACTCAAATCTTTTCCAAGTCTTCATCAGTAAATAGCATTGCCACATACTCCACTGCCTGGGACAAAAACCTTAGCATAATCTTTGTTCCCATAATCAAATAATCCTATCAGCTTTACCAATGAAATACATCCAAAAAATACCCAGTTTTTTCTGCTTCTATGGCTTCCACCATAGTCCAAGTGACCTTGGCCTTTCACCTGGACAACCACAGCGGCAGCCTTATAATGGGTCCTCTACAACAACTGGCGCCCCTTGTAATACATTTTCCATAGTCATGGTCATCTTTTAAGAACATCAATCAACATACTCACCGATCACTCCCCTCTCAAAGCCCTCTAATGGCTTACTGTCAACCTGCAAATACAATCAGAGCCTCTCATTGCGGTCTAAAGGAGACTGAACGATTTGGCTCTTGCCTACTTTTCTAATCTCTAACCTTACAAAGTGGCCTCTATCCATGCAGAACAAGCCAAGTTCTCCACTGACTCAAGGCCTTTGTATTTGCTTTTCCTTCTATCTGGAATGCTCTTCCCTCAGATATTTATGTGGTTGGTTCTTTCTCGTCATTTATGTCTCAGCTCAAAGTTTCTTCCTCAGAGGTCTCCATTCCTTTCCCTACAGTTGTTCTCTGTTGGATTAGATTATTAGATTACCCTACTGTATTTTTACATTTATTAGTATAACATTTATTACTGGCTAAAATTATCCTGTTTATTTTTTATTTATCTATTATTGACTGGTCTATACTGGGCATATAATAGGTCCTAACACATAATAAGATCTATGACAAACAGAATAATGGCCCCCCAAAAAATGTCCAAGTCCTAATCCCCATAACTTGTGACTATCTTACCTTGCACAGTGGTAGGTGTGATTAAGTTACAGATTTTGAGATGTAGAGATTGTCCTGGGTTATCTGTGTGGTTCCAATGTAATCACAGGGGTCCCTAAGAGAGGATCGCAGTCAGAGAGATAGGAGATATGACAATGAAAGCAAAGAACGGGAAGATGCACTTAGAAGATGGAGGAAGGGGACATGTACCAATGGCAAAAGGCAGCCAGCCTCTAGAAACTGGAAAAGACAAGGAAACGGATTGTCCTTTAGAGGCTCCAGAAAGAACACAGCCCTGCTGACACTTTGATTTTAGCTTCTTAAAACCAATTTTGCATTTTTGAATTACAGAACCAGTAAGATAATAAATTTGTGTTTTTTTTAAGCCACAAAGTTTGTGATAATTTATTATAGAAGCAATAGGAAACAAATACTGGCCTTCAAATATGTTTATTAAAAGAATGAAAGGAATCTAAGTGTTTGGTATAATGCGGTGAAGGAAAAAATAGCAGACATACATTTTTGCTCTCATAGAGGCTATAATCTAGTGGAGGAAAAAGGACAAAAATAATACTAACAAAATATATTATGTGGTAAAATAGAAGGTAATAAGCACTAGGGGGAAAATGAATCAGGGAAGAGAGATAGAAAGGCAGCTGGAAGTTGTTGCACTTTTAAATAGTATTTTCAGGGAAGGTGTCAAGTGAGAAGCAGATAGCTGAAAAAACACTTGGAGGAGAGAAGGGGGCTAGCAATTGAGACTCAAGAGAAGAGGATTCTAGGCAGAAGGAACAGCTAGTAAGAAGGACTTGGAACGGTGGGGAAGTGGGGTGGTGCCTGAAATATTAAATGAACAGCAAGGAGGGCAGTGAGGCTGGAACAGAGGCGTGAAAGGAGAGTATCATAGCTGGACCTGAGGTCAGAGAGGTGATTGGGTGGGAGCCTAGCCAGAAGCCATTGAAAGGACAGGGCCCATTTCTCCAAATATGAGGATAACCTTTTAAGCAAAGTAATAATATAATTATCTGATTTACATTTTAAAAGGATCTCTCAGGCAAAGTAGGGTTGAAAATTGGTGTTGGGCAAGGGAAGAAGGAGTATCAGTTAGGAGGCTTTGCCACATTCCAGATGAGGGAGCAAGGACCCCTTAGACCACATGCTGGTCATGGAGGCATCTGTCTGGAATACATTTACCCTGCTGCTGGCCAAACTCATGTCCTTATGAAGACTTTGCTAAGAATTTCCTCCTCTTGTATTTTTCCCCAAAATGTCTACCCCTTCCTCCCCAAAATGAATAAAGATCTTTTATCTTCATCTCTGTACCCCCATAACATCCTTGACTATTTTTCTTAATTAAAAAACAAACAAAAAAAATTATTTCTGTTGAAATAAATTTAAACTCACAAGAAGTTGCAAAAATAGTACAGAGTTCCAATATACACTTCACCCAGCTTCCCCAATGGTCAATAAGATCTTACATAATAACCATGGTACATTACCAAAATGAGGAGACTGATGTTAGTAAATACTCAATCAGTTTTTACTTGCATCTTAGGTGTGTATGTGTGTATTTCTACAAAATTTGATCTCAAGTATAGATTTGTGTAACCACTACCACGATCAAGAAACAGAACTTGTCCATAACCACAATCTCCCTCTTGCTACCCCTTTGGAGTTAGGCTCTCTCCCCAGCCATAACTCCTGCCAACTATGTTCTGTTCTCCATCATTGTAAGTTTGTCATTTCAAGAACTTCATAGAAATGGAAGCATATAACATGTGACCTTTTAAGATTGCTTATTTCACGTAACATAATTCCTTTGAGACATATTCAAGTTGTGTGTATCAATAGTGTGTTCCCTTTAATTGCTGAGTGGTATTCCATTGTATGGATACACCACAGTGTGTCTATCCATTCACCCATGGAAGGACATCTAGGTTGTTTCCAGTTTGTTAATATTATAAGTAAAGCTTGTATGAACATCTGTGAATAGATTTTTGTGTGCACATAAGTTTTAATTCCTCTAGGATAAATATCCAGGAAGGTACTAGCTGGATCATATAGTAAGTACATGTATAACTTTATAAAAAACTGCCAAACTGTTTTCCAGAGTGGCTGTTCCATTTTGCATTCCCACCAGCAATATATGAGAGATCCAACTGATTTGAATCCTTGCCATAACTTGATATTGTCAGTATTTTTTTCTTATCCTTTATAATAGGTGTGTGGTAATATTTCATTATGACTTTAATTAACCAGTTCCCTAATGGCTAATTATGTTGAACATCTTTTCATGGGCTTCTTGGCCATCTGTATATCCTCTCCAGTGAAGTACCTATTCAAGATTTTTTGCCCATTTCTAGTTAGCTTGTCTTGTTATTGAGTTTAGAGAGTTCTTTGTGTATTCCGGCTATAAGTCTTTTCTCAGATAATGTGATATGGAAATATTTGTCCCCATCTGTGACTTATACTTTCATTCTCTTAACAGGATCTTTCTCGGAGTAAAAGTTTTTAATTGTTATAAAGTCTAATTTATTGATTTTTCTTTTATGGGTTGTTTTTGGTGTCAGGTCTAAAAACTAAGTCATGCTTAGCCCTAAGTCATGAATATTTTCTCCTATGCTTTCTTCTAAAAGCTTTATAGATTAACATGTTGCATTTAGACCTCTGATCAATTTTGAGTTAATTATTGTAAAAAGTGTGAGTTTTAGGTTGAGGTTCATTTTTGTATAAATGAATATCCAGTTGTTCTAATGCCATTGGTTGTAAAGACTGGCCTTTCTTTATTGAATTGCTTTTGCACCTCTTGGCCATACTTGCATAGCTCTATTTCTAGACTTTTGACTTTGCTCCATATCACGCTTTGTTTTAATTGTTGAATTCCTTGTCTCTCTCTGTCTCTCTCTCTCCCACTGGACTTGAAAGCAAGGATTGTGTTTTTCTCAACTCTGCTTCCAGGGCACTTGGCACAACGTCTGTCCCATAGTAAACATACAGTGAATAAAAGTTTATTGAACGAATGAAAGAAACTTGGCTCCTTTGCTTTTTATAAGTGATTGTCCAACTAGTCAGCTTACATTTTTGAAAGGAAGTAAAAAGCATTTTCTCTAAATTATCTGTTATCCTCTCCAGCATTTATTCATTGTCCATCTGTTCACACACTTAATAGCTTTTGATTCAATCAATCAATACATTACTATATTTTGTGTAATATGTACATTAAAGGAACTACGATATAATATCATCTTTATTCTTAAGGAACTTGCATCTCGTAATATAGCATAGTGGTAATAAGAGTGACTTCATGGCTGAGCAAAAATGAGATGAATCCTACATAGCTGTGTAACAGCTGTGTGACCTTGGGTAGGTTATTTCATTTTTGAAGCCTTAGTCAGTTAGTATGTGAAATCGTGACGATAACAGCACATACCTCAGAGAGGTGTTGCAAAGATTAAATTTGACAATGCAGTTAAAACTTTAGTACAGTGTACTCCCAGCACGTGGTAAAGATTTCATAAATGCTATTACAAATTTCCATTTATGGATATTATAAATAGAAATTTTTCTCCTGTTAATATCACTGTAACCAAAATGTTCTTTGAGGAGGACTTGACTGGGCTCCTACAAAATGAATCAAGAAAATGTCCCTGTTCCATCTTGCAACCTAAGTCAAAATTATAAGCCTATCTCAAAACCACTTCCCAGTCAGCATCCTTCTGTTCTCCAGCTAAATCACAAAATCTGATATAAATAAACATGGGACATTTTCAAATTAGCAGTAAGTGCATTTTTTCAGAATTACACCAGTGGAAGGAGAAGTATTTACCCAATAGAGAAATTTGCTAAATTTGCAGGCCACATTTTGATTACAGAGGACTGGCCATCTCCAAAAGCTAAATAAAACTTTCTTCCGCTCTTGGGAAACTAGTTATGCTTTGCAATAGAAACTGCACTTATGTGAATATGATATTCTTTGCAATTATTAATTCCATCTCTTTTAAACATCCTAATGGGCTCTAATGAATTTTCTAATTGTTCTATGTTTTCTGTGAAGATATTATTCTAAGTGCTAATTATAAACAAATACATAAACATGTGGTGTTTTAACACATTTTTCACCCTTCATAAACACTCAATATGTTGTATCATTTCTGTATGTACTTATACAGAGTTTTCTTCTGGAGATAGATAGTAGTGAATAAAATAACAGTAAAATAGAGTTCTGATGCCTCAACACTTTCATTACGATATAGTCAAGGGTCACGGCTTGGAGAGGGCAGCTCTTTGCTGGCTTCTAAGATAGTTCCTAAGCACTTGAGATGTCTATGTTCTGACCCAGGTCTCCTGGGAAGTCCACAAGTACCTTCCAACATGGAACAATTCTATTAAGAAAATTCACATCATACCCAAACAGCGTCTTGTGGGTGACATTTTAGCAAACACTATTTATAAAATCCACCAGAGGGCCAGTGTGTCAACTACAGATTCCCTGAAAATACCACCTTAGTAACCTGTGGCTAAAGCAAAAACAAGTTTATGGCTTATTGCTGTAAGAAAGACCACTCCCTGACTGAGTTGTAGGACCATGTTGCAGTGGAGAAGGAAAAGACAAGATACTTATGAAGTTTGTGGTCTGGTTTAAGGTGACTCTTTCTTTGGTGAGAAGTGGTGTGCAGGAGCTTAAGACTGGGCAACTGTCATGACAAAATTGTTAGGATAGGTGGAACAAGGTGAGATTTGGAAGAGTCTTTAGGAGTGGTAGGTATTAGGTGAACTTCACAGAGATATAGTATCTACGAAGGGATAAGGAGGCTGGCTGAGTGGTCTATTGTTCAAAAAATTGATTTTCCAGAAGTTCCTGAAATAAGTAATAAAGTTATTTTTAACTTCATCTTCCTAAGTAAGGATTACTTGGAATAGTAGTGTCCTGTTTATAAAGCGACAGTGAGCTGTGTGTTGCCGCTGGTTTGGGTTCTCATGAGAGGGATACATATGCCATCTTGTGTGTGAAAACCTCTCAGCCTTCCACTCTCACTATTGACAAGCTCTGGTTCAGAGATTTTCTCTTTATTGATTCTTCTCTTTGGGGTAAGGCATTGATGTCTCTAGGATGCCTCCATTAAACATGATTTCTCTTGAGAGTGGTAGAAAAATGCATTGTTAAGAGTATGGAAAATTAATCAGAAGTTACTGACTATTCAATAATTAAATAAATTATTTAATGATTAAATTATTAACCGGAAGAGGCATAAAAGTAAGTTGTTCGAGGAAGAAGGGATGAGGGGAGGGGGGAGCGGGCTGACTGCTGCCCTGGAGCTCAGGCCATTGCCCCAGGAGGATAAGCTGCTGCTCTGAAGGATGCTGTCGGCTAAGGAAATCATGGCGACTGGTGTGGGTTGGAATATGGATATGGGGAGATGTATGAAAAGAAAACGACCTTCTCATCTTGTGTCTCTAAGAAACACTTGGTATCTACTATTTAGATTCTCTCACGGAGGATTCTTCTCAAGAGTCACTTCCCTTCATCAAGCATCCTCTGGGGTTTTCCCGCAGCGGCTCCTGCAGGAGCATGTGTGTACTGTGGGCTCATGGATACCAACTACTTTTACTGTGATGAAATTCTGGAGTTAAACTATATAGAGGTGAAATCAATTTAATATATACATATAAGCCCATTTGTGTTAAACTCAATTAAATTTACTTTTATTCTGTTTGTTCTAGACTATCATTGTTTCTTTTCCAGTTTTATCCCTTCTAGTCTAAAGGTTTCTCTTAATTCCTTATTGTCTTTCTAGCTGTATTTGTATTTTATATCAGATCTATTTTTTCTCTTCATTTTCTTTTCTCTCCCCAGGAAAACAAATAAACACACACACACACGCAAACACACACACACACACAGAGAAAAAAATATATATATACATATACACATACATACATACTAGGGGTGCCAAAAAATGTATACAAGTGGACACATTGGCCAACATTGCTCAAGCAATAGTTTGCCGTAATCAGAAGTGTCTGGACACTGATGGTAACCACTTTGAACACCTCTTGTAACTGCAGAAGCCAACCATGACTTGTATTCATCTTTTGTTATGGGAATATATTGAGTATTACAATTTTAATTAAAAGGAATTTTCCCAGAGTCTCCTCCAGCTAGAGGTAGATGTGGAGGGACAATCATGAATCCAGTTTTAGATATACTGATTTTGACTTATCTTTGAATTATCTATCGAGTGGAGGTATCATGTGGACAACCAGATACACAAGACTGGAGCTCAGATGAGAGTGAAAAAAAGACAGGCATTTGTACATCACCTACACATAGGTATGTAGGTGTGTTTGAAGCCATGGAAATAGATGATGTTGCCTAGGGAGAGAATATACAGTGAATGAGGGAGAAATGTGGGCTTGAACTTTGGGGAATGACATAAATCAATGCCAAGGAAGAGGAAGATGAGCATAAGAAGGAAAGAGGCAGAATGGGAGCTGCCACAGAGGAAGAAAAATAACAATGGGCTGGATGGAGTTAATGAAACCAAGGAAGAGAGTATTCCAAGTTCTTTACAGACTTAAACCAACAAAAGAACAACAAAGCAAAATCTACACAGCATTTAGATGTGGGAGATTATCAGAGGCAACTTATTCATTTTAACTGAAATCTTCTAAAGGACAAATTGAAGTCTGTGTAATTTTCTTTGTTCACAGACTAAAATGGTACACATAAAATGGAATCCAATTCAATACTAGGACGCTTATTATATTAATGCGTATTGGGAGTTCACAGAATGATTGCAGAAAATTAGGTTTTTGTTTGTTTTTTCCTAAAGAGAACTAACAAATGGATGTTTCAAGTACTCCATCAGATCTCTGTACATAGTGTTCTCTGAATTTCTTTCCACAACACATTTTGAGTGTAACAATTTCAATCTTACTCTCCTGCTGAAAATTTGATTAAAAAAATAATGGAAGCAACAGTATGGCAGAGAAAATGATTATGTAAGATTCTTTCTCAAGTGTTTACAATAAAAAATAAATAAATTAGATCAAGCATGAGTTACACAAAACAAATTACAATCAGCTAAATCCAATGAATAATGAGAGAGAATAACTACTAGATATCATAAAACATGCACTCCTAGGCAACCCACACATAGGAGGACACGCTGAGAGATCCGAAAAAATCAATTAGAAGAAAAAAGCTTTCTGTATTTAGGGGGCAGGTAGAAAATACACCACAAGACCTTCAATAGCATGTTCTAATCAGTCACTGCTCGAGATCTCTTTGAGCTGTTTGGGTCTCAGTTAGGACTCTTCTAGTGGCCAAAGCCCTCATTGAATGTGTGTGTGTGTGTGTGTGTGTGTGTGTGTGTGTGTGTGTTAGAGAGAGAGAGAGAGAAATGTACTAATTAACAAGCACACCCACATACAGTTCCATCAGAGTGTTAATAATGTCAGGTTCTAGGAGATAAGTAACAAATGAATGAAGCACACCCAAGAAGGAAAAACAGAAACAAAAAATACACAAATACAGTGCAAATGACAATCATGAAGTGGCCTTCCTCATGAGAAGGCCTTTCACAATAGTCCTGTGGCTGATAGGAGTCCAGAAATAATAGAGGCCAGAATAAGGGGAAGAAGCTTAGAGCACCTTCTCACACTCTATTGTGCACAGTAAATCATCTGGGGATCTTCTTCAAAATGCAGATTCTGATTCAGTGGGTCTGGGGAGGGGCCTGAGATTTGGATGTAAAACAAGCCCAGGTATTGCTAACGTTGAGGGTCTTTGGACCATATTTTGAGTAGCAAGGTTGGAATAAAACCTAAAAATGGAAGTTTTACCCCAACATGGTAAACGTCTGGGGTAACTGTCTGAGTTGAAGTTGGGGAGAAGACTCAAGACCAACGTAGCAGGAGGAGAATAAGGAAGCTTACTGCGTGCAGGTGCCCAGAGACAGGAGGGTATGTGCAAACACAAACAGCAGGGTTCAACCCAGGGAGCATCCTCCTCTCATAGGAGAGTGGGAAGATCTTAAGCAGCAGCCTCATGCATGAGCCGACTTTCGAAGCTCAACTGTATAAACAGCAGAGGGGTAACATGGCCCTAAAAGCCCAACTGAGCAGGACAAGCAAAATACAATTAGCTTTACATGGACAACAGCTGAGACTTTAAAAAGTTTAGCTTGAGACAAATAAATTCACCTTTGGAACATTGTCTGCTTGGGACGAATGTAAATTTACAGAAGTAAATCAAGGATGCCCAGTTCATTGAAATTAGCAATGGGCAACTACTAACAGCAAAGTAAAGGAATTCCATATTGTGTCTTAATTATCTATCAGCAGAAGATTAGCAAGCCTAGGCTAGTAGCTCTTTGTAATATTGACAACCTTTCAATCCTCTTTTATCCTGCAGGCTAAGGCATACTGTCTACCAGTCATCAAAGAAGGAGAGACTGGAGTGGTTTTCCATACCACAAAATGCATTTCCAACTCTTGACATTCTAAGGAATACATTTAAATTCAGAGGGTTCAAACAAACGTTGTCGATTGAGTCTGCTGGAAAAAATGACTATTTGTTTATAACCCACATTATTTATATTTAAGTTCACATTGTAAAGATAAGTTCCCTAGATCTTACAGTTCCCCCTGCTCCCCATAAGCTCACGATCAAGGTGAGAATTCCCAAAGGTAATTTACAAGTTCCTTTCCCATTCCCACAGGGCTTCTTGTCTGTTTGCCCACATGTACAAAGAAACTGTCAACCACCTCTGCACATGTATGAGGCTTAGGGGAAGGGTAAATCAAAGGTCATTTCCCTGGTTCTGTTCCCCAGGTAAACCATCTCCCCTATACACCGAGGCCTGAGGCAGGCGTACTTTAGGAATATATCTACACATGTACCCATAAAATGTGCACGGCCTTTTTTAATGTTTTCACACTTTATATAAACGGTGCCAAATAACTTAACAACATAGTGCTGACTATAAACACTGAAAGAGTATTAAAGAGTGAAACCTATATGGTTAACATTTATGTAAACTAAAAATACATGCACGCTCTATCAAGCATTGTCCTTAATTAGGGACTCAGGCTGATGGACCATCCGCCATCTAGAACCACCATTGGGGGAAGCAGTATGAATTATGCCCTGGCTCTTAAAGGCTTCCACTCAAAAATGATACACATTAATTACAGTAACATTTCGTTGCCAAAATAAGTTACACAGCCATGCCCTATCTCAAGGGAGCCAAGAAGTGTGATCCTATCTGAAAGGGGGGAAACCAGAAAATCATTGGAGTCTAATGACAACCACACACACAAAAGTTCAATTCATATTTTACAATACAATTATAAGGATGAACATTAGAATGGTTGCCTATAGGAGTCATCGGAACAGAAGTGGAAATGAGGATAAAAGAGAATTAATAAATGAACAAACAAGGACAGGTATTATTACTCCCGTTATACAGATGGGTAAACTGATCATCAGAGTTTTAATGTGTCATTGTGATCCCAAATAGTTGTTGCCAGAGAGGAACTCAAACTCAGGGCTTCTGACTCCACATCTCAGTTCTTGTCCCTTAAGGGCCCTTGTCCCTAGGTCTCAGGGCTACATGCTTTGACAGATAAATAAAAATTAATCAATTGATAATAGATTCCTATCTACATGATGATTTGAACATGGACAAATATTTCTAAATTGGCATTTATTTATTTCATTTGATATTTTAATCAAGGGCTCCCCATATACCTAAAATAAAGCTCTCTGTATTTCCTCCTTGATAAGCAACCTTCATAGCGATTTGGCAAAAAAAGAAGTTGAGAGTAAAATGAACATAAATTAGAATTCTGGCCTTGTCATGTACCAAAACTTTATGACTTTTGACAAGTAATTTAATTCCTTTAAGTATCTTTGACCTCATTTGTTAAGCAAGGATAATAATGACTAATTTGAAGGGGCCTCGTAAAGATTAAATAAGAAAAGGGAACATCACAGAGCCTGGTACATAAAAGTGTTTTAAATACCGAACTTTAATTTTATTGCCCCAATTTTTATAAGGTAGTTTACACTGAACTAATAACCTGTGTTTTTCTGCTCCATCCTACCTGCTATTCATTTGATATTTCCTCTATTTTGCTCACACTATTACTAGTTAACTGTTACATTAACTAGTTATGTAAGGAGTTCACCATGAATATAAAGAACCAAAGTGAAAATCAGTCATTGAGGCCTTAGGTTGATGTTTTAAGCTTCATAGCTCTACAAAAAGGACTGTAGCAAGTAAGTGTACCATTCAGAAACATCCTGTGATGTTGTTTAAATTTGAGACTAAACCCAAATAATAAGTGACTAATCCCTCAAGCTTCTAAATTTTTATTTATTTTTTCCATAGGAATTCTATCCCATTTATTCATCCAGCATAACGAATAAAGATTTCTTCCTGTTTGCATGAATATTATCTAATGTAACCACCAGTTTATTCTAAGAGATCAAAACAGTTTTAAGAAAAATACAATGTTTAGAAATTATGTTTTTCATTGTAGTTTTACCATGTAGTTATGCACTTCCAAATGACATATTGTTACGTTTTATATGATTTTGGAATTTGAGATAATATAAATGGAGCTATATTGTATACATTTTTCTATGACTTGCTTTTCACTCAACAGTGTTTTTGAGAATTAGTCACTCTGATGTATGAATCAGTAGTTCACTCTTATTCACTAATGTATGATTTCCATTTATAAATCTACTACAACTTGGTTATCCATGTTTCACCTTCAGAATAGTGATTCCCTTTGATTAAGAGGCAGAAGATACTATAGGAGAGAGACCCAGAATGAGGGGGGATGGAATATGGATCATGTACTAAACATTTACCATTTCTAAATTGAGTAGAAGTTAATTTTGTTATTCTTTATACACACACACTCATACATACACATGCAGAGGGGGGGAGGGCGGGATAGAGAGAGAGAGCCAAAAAAATGTATACGCATATTCAGAAAAGAAAAAACTGTACTAAAATTGTAATAATATATACCGATAACAAAAGATGAATACAAGACATGTGTATACATTTTTGGCACCCCTGGTGTGTGTATAGATAGATAGATAGATAGATAGATAGATAGATAGATAGATAGATAGATAGATAGATGATAGATAGATAGATAATTCTTTTGTATTTATAAAATATTTTATAATTTCAAAAATTGGAGGGGTTGGGGAGAATGTTGCTCTTTGTTTTCTGACCCAAAAGGCATGGCCATTTCATCAAGGACAAAGCTTCATTTTATATTGGCATGAATGTCACTGGGTGTTGTTGTTTTTTTAATTGTTTCTTTTTTAAAGACTGACCCAAAGTATATGGAGTTAGTTTCTTTCTCCTTCTTTACCTCTGTCATGCCAACCAGATGTGACAAACACATGTGAAACTCATCTGCAGCAGGTTGGCATTTGAACACTCTTCTCTTTACCCCAATAAATTTCCAACCTGCTTACTCTACATATGGCAAAGCCAAGGCACGGAATGGTCACCAACAAACTCTTCCATCAGTAAATATCACTGATGTAAAACTAGCTAATAAATTAAGGCTACAATATAGAAGACATACAAAACATTTGTAAAGCATCAAAATGAGAGTTAGTTGACAAAACAACAGTAGGGAAATTGATAGAGGGGACAGTATTTATGCATTTAATCAATCATTAGATATTTATCAAGTATTTATTATGTGCCAAGCACTGAACAAGGGGCTGAACTCACAAAAATTTGACCCAGGCAAGTATTTCCATTACAGAACTCACTGCATCTTTTTGAATAGCCAGTTTGTCTCAGAGCAGTTGTTTCCTCGGGTAGCGCATGTATCTTACTGCCCAGTGCTTAGCACAGTGGCTGGTTCAGAAAAAGTCTCAGTAAATGTTTATTGAGCCAATCACAAATAAAAACTGCATTGCCCTAGAAATCTATAACTCATGGTTACCTTCCATTTTTTTTCTTGCAAGATGCATTATTTCTTTATTTTTAGATTTTGCCTTCAGAAGCCCCGAACTCTTCAAGCCAGAGTCCTTACCCCATCTCCCATATTCCCAGTGCTTCCACCCTGCACCCCCTCCCCACACACATACTCATGCACTCACAGACAAACTCACAGAAAAGATTTTTAAAATTCCAGTCGTGACCATTTAGAGCGATTAATGAGAAACTGGCGTTTAACAATGGAATCTCAGAAAACATTCCAGGGAATTATTTGCTTCACTGTCTCACTCTAAAGACAGCCTACTGTCCCAGCATTCTTGAACACAGAGATTTGAGAGAGTTAACAGACAGTCTGCATCTTTGCTCATTGCACGAATCCACTTGGATAGCGTAGCAGACAGACGATCTTTGTACAGTTGAAGAGGTCAAAGAAATTAGCAAGAAGGGCAGCTGCCTAGAGGAAGCAAATCAGAGGCAAGGATCTGGAGAACCAGGCTGAAAGGCAGCACCAGGACAAAAGAGAATAACAAGATTGGAAAACTGAGCATGCTTCCTTGTTAAAAAATATTGCAAAGGAGAAAGATTAACATAAAGCCTTGGATTCTAATGGTTCAGGATCTTACGGAGTGTGGGGAAGACTGATAAGGGGTGGGAAGGGGAGATGTTTGAGGGGCAGTGGAGAAGTGTCTCTGTGCTTATTACAGATTTTCTATGGACTGTGTGGAGGAAAAAGGGGCCACATACTAAACCTGACAAGCTCAGGGGAGACCAGCGTGGTGGGTCCTACAAACTTAAAGACTGAAATTAACCACATAGGATGGTCTGAACATAAAAATCCCTAACTAAAAGCGGGTCATGGTGGGTAGTCATGCCCTAGGCCTGTAGCTTCCTTGACAAGGGTCAATCTTTACCTTCTCTGAGCCTGTCTATTGTCTTTTTGAATCTAAGATAATATACGTTGGAATGTCAGAGTAATCCCTTTATCCAGATCCCTCAGGGCACAACCCGCTGCACCAGAGCAGGAGACCACAGAACCCCTCATTGTTACCTTGTTTTCCGAATACCTTCTCTATGTGCTGTAAATGTTCAATATTAACTATCCTGTACCAACTAATGTAAAAGAACTATGTGTCTCTCTGTTTTACTTTTAACTCAATCCCAGAGATTTTTTCGCTTTGCTTTTTCTGCCCCCTTAATCTATCATTAACGGTTTTCATGTAACTCTCCTTAGATCCCCTCTTTTTATTCTAATGTATAAAATTAGCTGCAAAACTGCCATTCTCTGGAGCATTTTCTCAATCCATTGAGATTTTGCTTCCCAGTGATTGTCATCATTTTGGCTCAAACAAACTCATTAAAATTCTCTACAAGTTTGGATGTTTTTTACATCGACAACTGCTTATATCCTGATTTATATATTCTCATCAGCCCTTCAAGAAATAGGGGTCCATACTAGCTGTGGGACTGGTAAAAATACTCTGGATATAAAAATCAGCCATTTACCATTACTGTTCAGAAGACTGGTCATCGGATAATTTCAAACAATGTAGCATTTTCTATAGTCTGCAAAGAACTAAGGAAAATGTCTCAATTTCTGGTTTCCAATCTCTGTTGGTCAAAACCTCAGACCTCAGTCTGGCCTTCAATGATAAATTATTTTGATATATTAAATTTTTATTTATACTAATCTACTAATCTTTTCATTTTAAGTTGATGTCAGTGAATTTGGATATAATTATTAAGGAACATAATTTACCATAAATATCCCTGAACAATCAACAAATGGTTCATTGTGTCTCTGTTTATAAGGTGTTCCCAACCCAACTGCATTATTGACTCTGGAGCCAGAAATTATTTCTTCTATATTCTTCCAACTATACACATCTTTGGATCAAGCTGAAAAAACAATGGGTACTTCTGTGTGATATTTAAAGAACAATCTTGCTGTTCTCATTAGGCCATCAGAGGATATTTTAAGACGTTTTTTACTCTAGGCACAGGAGATTCTGTAACAGAGTGAAATACTCACTCAGCCTCTCTGACACCATCTTGTTCAAGCTTGCATTGTACCCTGGCCTTCTGCCTAATAGCTCTGCTTTAGACATGTTAATCATTAGCGAAATCTATTTTCCCTTCCCTTGACATAAAAGAAGCCTGAACTCTATACTTTGGTAAGATGGACTTGGGCATCTGCTAGGGCTCCCATCTTCTCAGCACATTCTCAATCAATAAACTTTTCCTTACTCCAAACTGACATTTTGAGTTTTGACCTTTCAAGGCGTCAGGCACACGGCTTCTGGACTAGTAATAATACTTCAAAAAATCATATTTTTCCTAGTTTAATCTAAGAAAGACTCATCAAAATCTAACTAACGTGTGCAGGTTATGCATAGAAGCCTTGCCTTTAGCTGGTAGGCCATCTCCTAATGGCCTCCAAATGGCCACATCCATATTATTCCCCCAATAGATCACAGAATCAAACCCATAGGAGTTGCTACATACAATGAGCAAATGCCTGTGCAAGTAAAGACTTGGTTTTCTCTCCTTTTCTGCTCCTGAAAATGACCAAAGCACAATCCTCAAAGTCAACATGCCTCACAGGCTTCTTCTATCAGTCCAATTTCTTTGCTTTCTCCTCATTAATTAAACACATATAAATTGAAGTTCTTAGCACGCCAAGCCCTGAGCAAAGGTGTTACAGCTGTTCTCATCACGGAGTTCGAGAAGACAGAAGATGACCAGGCCATTTCAAAGAAATGAGATTAGGATTAAATTAGGAGAAAGCAGAAAGCACAGTGGGTGCTCTTAGAGGCACCAGCTCTGTGGGGAGGTAGTACACGCTGACAAGGAAAAGATGTCATTGATCACTTTGCACTGCCACTAGTTTCCCTGAAAATATTTTGATACTTCACCTGATTTTGGAAGAAAGTGCTGAAATCAGTTTGGGAAGTCATAGTTGGAAGAACCTCGCAACAGGGCTTTGGGCTGCAACGAGGCAGGAAAATCACAGCACAATGCTTCTTTTCCTTTATCAATAAGCTATATAAGTGGACAATTATAACACAATCTATAAATCAGATGTTCTAATGTCTCTATTTGATAATCTATATGAAATCCAATTCTAATTGAGGTTTATTCCTTTATTCTCTCACCCACAAACATAAATTAAAGGATTAATGACCTTAAAATTGATCTAAGTGACAGAAAAGGCCTTGAAAAACTCTTTTCTCTCCATAAATCCCCTCATTTACTATTTTAAAAGAGGCCCTTTCTTCCCCTGAATAGGTGAAGGTCCCTGCAAGGCTGTGTCCCTCTTTTGTCTAATGAATTACAGAGAGATGAGCCTTGAAATAAGGACAAGTCATAGCTCACCTGAGCTGTGGCATTAAAGAGAAAAGCTGACTTTTAAAAGGAACGTGTGGAATTTAAAAAAGAAAGAATAAAGGATTTGTGATTTTCCAGGCAGATAGTAGATATTTCTCAGGAAAATAGGCATGGAGTTAGTAAGCAAAGCTTGTGTTTTAACTTTTAACAGTCTTTGTTGACATGGTTTCTCCCATTCAATCTCAAGTAGCTCTAAATACTATAAAGTCAACTCTAATATTTGACTACATATACCTTGATTTCCAGACTTCTAGACAAGCATTTTAGTTGGAATGAAGTCAAGGAAAAAGATATTATGAGGAGAGAACACTTTAATACTGCTTTTTTAAAAACATCATCACAAGACCAATATCAACCAAGTCTAAGTTATTTTAGTATTCCCACTGCCAGGGTCAGAGTTAGTCACTCTTTGGATAATGGGAGAAAATCCCTGGTTCCAAGGGCTCAGCTGTAGAATCTGACTGAGGCTGACCTTGGAATCGTTATCTTAATACATAAACCATAAAAATTTTTAAAAATCACAAATTTCCATTGACTGGAAGATATGTAATGTTTTTCATGTCTGCAGTAAAATACAAATGAAAAATGCAAGGAGATGTCAGTTTAGATCTCTCTAGGTTGCTTCTGAGTTGGAGCACAGATTTTCCTGAAGGCATTAGTTCTCTGTCTACCTAAGTGTTACAAGCTTAAAGAGTCCTTTTAAAAATCATCTCTCACTCCCATGCTTTGTTCCAGAAGGTGCTTTTCATTCCAGTTAGGAACTGTTTTGTCCTTCAGCATGGTCATTGAACGCAGATTGCTATGGATGCTTGTAGCAGAATACAGCCTGTCATTATTTCAGAAATCATCAATAGCTTTCAATTCTGATAAGTATCTGAAGTGGCACTTTACTATCTTGCATTGGACTCAAGGCTACATCCCACTCAATCAACTCTGCTGAAATCCCAGTTTTGTTACCTAAATTTTGGCCACCAAAAACAAAGAAAACTGTTATTTCTAACCTTTTTAGCCCCCTAGAAAATATGCATACAGGGGACTTACATAACATGACTACATATGAATCATCTAAAGATTAGATTTTTTTCAACATTTTACCTGAGCATTTCTCCAATAGACTAAGAAAGCCATCACCCTAGCTATCATTTGCCTTCACTACTGATTTAGGTGAAATTGGAGACTAAAATCGAGCTCTGATTTACACTGGTGCCAACTGTAGTCTCACTGTAACGTTGACAGATGTTTTAGAAACTCATCTTTAGTTAGGAAACGCTTTTCTTCTTAGCTCTTGCTGACAGGTTACAATCAGGCTGCATTCCTTGTCTCTTTTCAATATAAGCAACAGGTATACTAACTTTCTTTGTGCCTAGCAGGAATAATTCATCTTCATTACTCCACAAAGCACTCTATACTTGAACAGTCTACAGTATGACTATATGAAGAAAACAAGCAGAAGGGCAAAGCAGATATCTTCTTAGGAAAAATTGTCTTTTCTCTCAAAAGCATGCAACAGTAGAGTGCTTATGAAATAAAAATATATAAGTGGTCTAAAAATAAGCAAACAGTATCTCTCATGCTAAGGCTTTATTTATCATACTGCTCAGAGAAGACAAAATGTAAAATTGGGGGAAACCTTAAAAAGATGCTGATGAACAAAGAAAGCCCTCTGTGTCCTTCCTTTTACCCACCTCAAGCCTCTGAAGTGTCACCTTGATAAAAGCTAAAGGGAAAAGGCAAGATACAAGAATAACTCAAAAAAGTCCCTCCTTCTACCTGAATCAGTCACTTGAGAAGAAAGGAAAGTGAGATAAAAAGCAGATTAATTAAACAGCACCAAGATAAGCTGAATCCCAGAAAAATAGGAATGTGGCAATGCAGAGGTACTCTTGATAAAAAAAGGAAAGGATTCCAAGTGAAACAAAAAGGTCATCAATTTAGAGTAGTATGTTCTATTTTATGATATGCGACCTTTAATATTGATTACAGTCAAAGCTAGATTCAGAAAAATCATTCATATGAATTTCTATTGGTGCCATGGCACCAATACTGTGATACTGTGTGGCTTCTGTAACTCATTCATTCAGTAGACTTAGATTGAGCTCTGGCTTTAAAGGAAATTAAACAGCTGTGTACCCGGCCCTGTACTAGGCCCTCGAAATATAAAGATGTGTAAGAGCAAGGCACTACCCATGAAAAGCCAGCGTCTGGGGGAGGAGGGATTTGAATGTCCAGCCAGCCTGTGTATAATGTTTCCAGAGACTCCTAAACCAGTGATACCTAAACTTTCACATGCATATGAATCACTTGAGGATCCTGTGAAAAGGCAATGTCTTACTTAGAAAATTCTGACAAGATCCCAGATGATGTTGATATTATTGTCTTGGACTACACTTTGAGCAGCAGGCCCAAAATCACAGTTGATTTCAGCCATTTCTACAACAAGAAATGTCGTGGGAACCAGAGGGAGTATTTATGTTACTGTGCTGTGTGTGCTACCTGGGCAGGAGGTCTCTATGACCTGTACATACAGAACATGGCGAATGGCTGCTGTCCATCTTCTCTGAAGTCTGAGGGAATCTACTAAATCGTCAGTAACATAAAAGCTGTTGAGTGATGAGATCAAGTTTCCCCTTGATTGGACATCTTGATATACGCTAGAGTTAGTTTTAAAGTAGATGATAGAATTTCCTTACCTGGATTCTAAGGTGAAAAAATATGTAGATTGCTTTTCTCCTGAAGACTGAAATGGTGATTTGGCATTTAATATTCAGCCTGTTCTGACAGTCTATGAAAAACAAAACATATAAAAATAAATTTCAATGTTTGTTCAATACATTCTTATTACAACCATAAAAACAATTAACCAGTGAGATTGAAGATAATTGGCATACTTAACCAAGATCCTTCCTCTCAATGTTCATACCATTAAAAGAAAATAATCTAAGATTCTAGTATCTTGACAAAAGTACCAAGATAATAACTAGATATGAGAATTAGCTTTCTTAAAAATGTGCTTATTTAAATGTTGATTTAAAGCATAAAACGAAAAAAAAAGTCAAAGGAAATCCTTGAGTTTTTACCCTTACAGCTTGCAAACTGAAGAGAATGCAAAGTTATTCACATCTGCTGTGGATTCAAACTCCTCCCGTTTGCAATAGGACCTCAGTCACTGTCCCATTATCTCCCATCATCCTTTGTATCAAACTTTCACACTCTAACACTTCTTCTCAAGTTAAAGGCAAGCTTATTGCAATTTTATCTTAACAAGTAAAAATTTCTACCCTGTATCCAGATTCCCTTGTAGTGCTGCTACATTTCTCCTCTCTTGGCCACCTTTCTTGAAAGGATCAGTTGCATAGGTAGCTCAGTTGTCTTACTTCCATTTATTCTTATTTTTTAACATCTTTTTAAAAAGTATCAGAACACTACTTTTTAAGAGAAATCTTACATAGAACCCTAAGACAAAAAATAGACAAGAGCACAACTTCACTAGTTGAAAGGGGATGGTGAGCACAAAACCCTCCTATTCAATCTTTGATTTTTGCCTGTCCAGGTAGGCACTGGGCCACTTCTAGAAGATCTGAGGCTCTTAATCATTTGATTAACTCACTAATCCCTACCTCTGCCTCTCTCTAGTCCAAGGAAATTGTTAAGAACATCTACCGTGCTTCCCTGAAAATAAGACCTAGCCAGACAATCAGCTCTAATGTGTCTTTTGTGGCAAAAATTAATACAAGATCCAGTATTATATTATATAATATATTACATTACATTATATTAAAGACCCAGTCTTATAGTAAAATAAGACCAGGTCTTATATTAATTTTTGCTCCACAATACACATTAGACCCGATTGTTCAGCTAGGTCTCATTTTCGGAGAAACATGACAGGAGCTCTTAAAATCAATAGCACTTTCCAGTTGGTGTCTTACTTGATTCTGCAAAGTATTTGATACTACAGACAAGTGTGCAACTATCTACAATTCCTACATATTTGATTCTCTCTCTTCAGTGCCTTTGCACATTCTGCTTCCTCTGTTCGAATCCTCCACTGGCTTTCCATTTCACCTAGATTAGAAGCCCAGTTGGTTTTCATTACCCATAAACCCCTCTTCAATCTGCAAGCCAGTCCCCTCTTCTCTGACCAGATCGCCTCTGCTCTTACGATGTTCTAGCGCCACCACCTGCCTTTGTGTCCCACGTTTACTACAAGTAAACACCTTACCTTGTTGCATTATTTTACTAAGAGTTTGTTTCCCTGTCACATATATAGCTATTGTTTTCTACTAAGTGCTTTTCAAAAGTTGAGGAATTGTATAATCAACCCACTGAAAGCTTGCTTTCTCAGTTCATATGCAGAATATTATTTTATTTGGAACTGTGAGACAGTGTCTGGGCTGTGTCTAGACTGGAAATGGATCCAATGTAGCAAACACTTCAAACTTAGTAATATTCTACTGTAGCATGAAAAAAGTAAAATGCAACAAGAATTTGTTGAGCACGCCTATGGGTTGGTTATATGGGAGATGTAAGGCAAGAGGAGAATACAACATACTTTCCTAACTAAAAATGATTATGGTTGAGTTAATGGTTGGCAATTCAAATTGAGGTGTATTATATCAATTACATGCTGATTAAAGAAAAAATACTGAAAGAATTGGGGTTTTTCTCCCCCTTAAATTTGAGTTTCTGTCATACTAACTTCATTTTTCAGCAAAGATATTCTTGTGCCTCAGAGAAAGAAAAATCACTCTCATTCCAATATTCACACTCTCATTCCAATATTCACAATTCTGGAATAATTTCATTTTTATTTTATTAGGTTATATATGTGTAGGTGTGTAGGGGTGTGTGTGTGTGTGTGTGTGTGTGTGTGTGTGTGTGTGTGTGTGTGTGTGTGTTAAAATTAAGTTAAAAAAATAAGTTTGCAGTATTTACATGATATTAAATTGTAAAATCCTGGCTCACCTCTACCTCCTGCTCTTTTTGTTCTTACATCGTAAGTGAAATTGTTCACCAACTGAATCCAATGGAATAATAATTGCATTTGCTTAAACAGAAGTAGGTCAAAGCCACTCTAAACAGAAAAATAAAGAGGCTGCTAACAGAGGCTGAAGCATAACATCATAGGTATACATTTCTAAACCTAGATTTTTAAGGATAAGAAATAAGTAAGCTTCTAGATACTTTCTAGGGCTGTAAATTAATGCTCAAGAGTTCTGTACACTAGGGGCGCTTGTGGTTTCTCAGATTATGTGTAGTAGTACCAGACTCACATTTTGCTGATACTCTTCCCTCTGCTAACCCAGGGGGAAATGTGCTGTCAAAAGTAAATCAATTCAGTAGCTTGTGATGTACTCAATACTTGTAATTTTGAGTATAAAATTCCTCCAGTAGTACCAAAACCTCAAAACAAATACAACATTTCATGTAATGGATCTCAGATACAGTGGACTCTTCTGGTTATTTCAGTCCCAAATAATTGTACTTTATTCTGGCTTTAAATATAATCATGAACTTACAATAGTTTCCTCGCGTGTCTTTGTCACTTTCACAACTATAGACTTTTTTTTATAGTTTCTTTTGTTTTGTTTTTTTTGTTTGATTGTTACTTTTTTCAGTCAAGTGCCAAGGGTCTTGACATTTCTCCCATGGACCACTCTGTGGTTTTCTCCAGAAATGTTACAAAGATATTTTCTATCACAGTTGAAAAATGAGCAAGCTCAACTGTCCTACTCACTTGCACTTGGCTTCACTTTTGGTTAGAGCATTGCTCCTCTTGTCCGCTCTTGCTTCCCCCGCCCCTATCACTGGCTGTTCTAATCTATAACTCAACCCCACCAACTTCCTGGGTCAATCAACATTCAAACTATAGAATGGAGTTCACCAGCAATCTTAGTCCACCAACAAATGAGTTCAAGAATTTGTCTTTCTCTGCCATGCATTTCACTCTTGAGTTGCTTAGAAGCTCTAGGTATCTGCAGACTCACACATTTGCCATTAGTCCCAACCTACTGTGGCATTAGTGCAGGCATGAGTTTCTATGCATGGCTCTCCCATATCCTCCTAGTCCTGTGGCCCTACAAAAATTTACTGGTTGCTTGACAAACTCTGACACACAGCCTAGCTCTTGCCTGTCCCTTTCTCTGGAGGGCTGGATCTTATTCACTGTACTTCTATCTACTTCACAGACCCCAGCTATAAATGGACGATTGTGTTAAAACATGCCACCATAGTCTATGTGATATAAATTCCAGTGAATAGACTGAACATCCCTATACATTAGAAATGAAAAGTTGCTGTAACCAAGCCCAGGTTAAAGACACCCCTTAAACACGCTACAATGGAGCACTGGCTACCCTCTGCAGTGATCGCCTTTACATCTGATCAAATTCTCCAATCCCCCATTCTCAAAAGTGCTAAGCATCTTCAGCAGTGTCCAGCCTGATTCTGAGAGCCTATCACACTTCACCCTCAAGTCCTTCAGAAACACAGAAATATGAGATGCTGCCTCTAACCTCAACTGGGACACAACACACGCTTGTAGAACTAACAGAAAACACATTGGGTGGCTGCCGTTCCTTCTACTTTAGGTTCTGCTGACTGAGAAGCTTTAGTACCCATGGGAAGAATACCTTCTCTAGGGAACACAAATATGATTCTATTGATTTTAGATCTTGAGAAAACCATTTGTATATTTTGGGCATTCCCTGGTATTGGGATCATTAGTAAAAATAGAAAAAGAAGGCTGCATATTTGCCTGATCCTGACTATCTAGGGGAAATAGGGTGACTGTACACCAAGGGGATATAGGAAGAATGTGGATGGAAACTAGACAGGCCTTTTCACACTTACCCATAGAGAAAATAAAAATAAAAAAAGACAACCCCAGCAATTCCAAAGAGGTGCTACAAGCAGGGGTTAGATCCTTAAGGAATCAAAATTCCTGAGTGAAATCAAATATTAAATGAATAGTAGAGGAAAATTTTTTATCTATAATCTAATGTCATAATTGTCTACTTACATTCTTTTCCTTACATCAGACTTAAACATTTATGTATTTCAACTAAGTTTCTTTTTCTCTCACCATTTTATACAGAGCGTGTTGGTAGTAACTTTTTGATTTAGTCCATAGGTTATAGAATATGGACACATGATTGTGACAAAACCAGAGGAAGACTGGGCGTTTCCCAGAGATCCTGAACTAGGAGTTTCATACATTAGTTGATAAGGCTCTGGGTTTCCTCATTTTGGGGGAGGAGGTAACTGTACCTTGACTATCAAGGTTTATCTTTGCTATGATAGGCTGGAACCAATGTTTGCTATTGAAAATATATACAAAAGATATCCAAAGTGCCAGACTGCATAAAAATCATATTTTTTGGCTACTACATAGTCTTCTGTTGTGGGATTCTCCAATATAAATCTTAGGAAGATACAGGGCCTGTCTCCCTCTACAGAAGCTCAAAGAATTCAGCCTGGCCTTTGAATTGAGAGTTAGAGACACATAGAAGACAGGACTAGAAAAATGCCAATGAGATTGGGCGCTGCCCAGTTCTGATGGCTGCTGCAGGCACACATTGTAGCATTTAGCATTTGGTGGAGCTCGTAGAAGTTTTGTCAAGTGTTTCCAGGTATGTTTTGGGCTGCCTCTGTACCCAGTTCTCCAGTCTTTTTTGTGATATGTAAAGTACTTTATTATATTTTCATAAATCTGTTTTCCACTTAAATCCAGCAAAATCAGTTTCTGTGGAGACCATAAAATCTATCTGGTCATCCTCCTGAGTGCCAGCAAGGCTCTACTTGAAATCACTGACTTGGGTCATTTGTTCCATGCCTTACTTCCTAAAGAATAAGATCTAGTTTCTGTTTCTTGTGGCTTTTAATGTCACCAATTATCTAATTGCTGTTCTCCTTCCCCATTCCTCACCCCGAATAATAATGGCTTCCCCAAATAATAATCCTATGATTATATTTCAATTTGAAAAGAATCATAGTATACAGTATCACTGAAATTATATGCCTCACTTGAGTTTTGAATTTGTTTTGCTCATGACAGATGTTGGTCATTATTTACGTAAAGAACTATGCATCTCCCAGAAACATACAGAATGTATGATATACACATCTGTTATTAAAAATCATGATATCTCTTAAAGAAATGAAACAAAATTCAATTGCAGAGTGAAGAGTGGGTCTTAGACTGGAACAATACAATATCAAATTTACTTTGTATTATATAATAAGTGGTATGTGAAGAACAATATTTATATAGACTTTTTATATGTTATGGTGAATAGTGGTATATAAAGTTAAAAGGCTACAAGTTAGCATACAACTGGGATAAATGTACAGCTTTCATTAAAAAGAAAATTTTCTGGATAACTAAAGATTACCCCTTTAACCACCAAATATTTTCTGTTTCTTGTGGCTTGAGAAGAAACAGAAAATAGTTGGTGGTTAAAGGGGTAATCTTTTAACCACCTTTAACAAACTTTTAACTCTTTTTCATGAAAAAAAAAATCTTTCAAAAATATATTATACAATTTCCCTGCCTTCCTAATTAGATTATATAACACAGAATGTAAACTGTTCTTTATGAAAAGGATCATTTTCATAAACATCACTTATTAAACCATGTTAAAGGGCTATTAAACTATATGAAGCTGTTTTCTACAAGCTGCTGAACTTCTACTTCACTTTAATGCCTTGAGTTTGACATAAAACTTGAAACTCTTACCTGCCCTGCAAGCCCCTTATGATGGAGTCCCTGCCTGCATTTGCATCCTCCTCCCAAGCCACTCTTCGTCGTGCTTATGATATGCTGGACATTTTCTCTAAGCTCTTTCACACCCAGAGACTTCCTATGCTGTTCCTTCTGCTGAAACCTCCTCCAGGTTTCACCTGGCAACTGCTGCTCATCCTACAGATCTCGTCTTAAATGTTACTTCCTCAGAAAACCTTTCCTTACCCCAGAGCCTAGCACAGTGCATATAGTAGACTTTCAGTAAGTGTCTGTGGAATTAATGAGTCACATATCAAAAAAAGTGGATTCCACAAATATTATGGAATAATAGTACCATAGGGCTTTTTGTTTGTAGCAATATTTAAAATCTAAATCTTTCTAAAAACTAAAACAAATACTTATGGAATATATTTAACAGCAAAAGTATAAAGTAAATAGAAATTATAGCTAGTGATCAATTAAACAATGAATATGCAGACATCCACATTCCTTTTTCTTTTCTTCTGTTGTTAAGATAATATATTGACTGAAACTGCTGTACAGATATCAGCCAGAGGAAGGGAAACAAATGGTCACATCTGCATCTGACTTACAGTGTTTAAATAGGGCTTAGAGATTCCCTATGGATGTCAGAGATCCATGCTATCCCCTATCTCCCATTTCTATGGAATTTCTATTCTAATTTGTATTCTTAAAAAGGAAGAGACAACATAATATTACAAAATTGTGATATCCAGGTACAATAGAGTAATAGTAAACAGATGGCAAAATTTGGGAATATTTATGATACAATATTTTAGTCAAGAAAACATAGGTGTAGCGATCACAAGACCTATGTTCTAGTCCCATTTCTTCTAACTTGCTGTGTGAATTATATGATCAGTGTTCATTTCCTCAAAAATAATTTATTAAGGTATATGGCCTAGGGCTAAGAACTGTGTATGTATTTGTGTAGAGAGTGAGGCCAGGTACTGTGGAGGAAATCATATATGTATATACCATAAATGAAACAGCCTTTTGCCTTAAGTGGTTCATAGCTACTATGAAAAACTTGAAGCAGGCACATAAACAAAAGCTAAATTGTGTGGCTCAGACTCCATGCATAGTAGGAGTTCAAAGAAGGGCGAAATGAATGTGGGCTGGGGTTGCTTAGGAAACTTGAGGGAGGGAGCTCAAGAAGATGTTAAATGCTGTTGCAAAGGACTGAAGATACTCATATAACTTGTCACTAAAAAATAAAACCCCTCTTCCCAAAAGGTTAAATTCTTTTTCCATTTGAGCAGCTCTGGAAACATACAAGAATTCCTGAAGAAGGAAGCCTCTTGTCTAGCCAGCCAATTTAGTGGAATCAAGTCTGGGAATGAATGAGTTACAGATGTCACAGCAGCTCTTTTTCATATGCATCCTTCTTGGAGAGGACGGAAAAGGAACCAGGTCTTAGAGAGACAACTGAAGTTAGCTGGGCAGCAAAGGGAGCAGAGTGAGTGTGAAGACATGGTAGCAGTTAGTGCCCTGTATGTGCAGAACAGGGAAGAGGCTGGCCAGTCTAGAATATAGACTGTTGTGTTGGGGGGTAGTGAGGAGATGATTGGAAAACCACACGAGACCACGAATTTGATCTAATTAGAATTAGAAGAAAAGCCAAAACTTCTAGGAGTATAGACTGATTCCAGGGCTGAGGCAGAGGAAGTATAAGTTGAGCCCTGAACTCCATGCTGCACTAAGAAGTGAGGAGCTGCTCAAAAAAATGACAGGAATGTGTCAAATGCATCTAGGAAAAGAGCGTGAAATAGTCTGAAACAACCTGAGCATCAGAAAATAATACTGTCGGTAACAGATTATAGCTACCTGAATGAAAAAAACTTCTGAGTCTATACTGATGTAAATAAACAAATGAATAAACAGGTAGTATATGGAGGGAAGGGAAAATTCTTCCTTGAAGTATAATACCAACTAATAAATACAGAGAATACGATGAAGCTGAAAAATCATTAATAAGTAGTAGATGAAGGCTTGATAAGAGGGGGTGTTTATATACTCTCAAAATATTTCCACAAATTACTTATTAATTGCAAAGCAAAAAATAGTAACTTGACAAAGGAAACATCCGGAAAACATTTCACCTCAATCAAGGAATCAAAGTCAACATCACCAATATTAGGACACACAGACATTATGTGACTCTTGAAATGATATACTGAAAAGGAAAAAACCTTTTACTGATATCCCTGTCAAAATGCATTGCCTAAATCTATTGTGAGTAAACAGTTGCCCAAGGTCAACTGTTTCAAGTAAAAGGAGACTAAAGAGACATGAGAACTAGATGCAATACATGATGCTGGACAGGATCCTGAACCAGGAAAAAAAAAAAAAAAAGCTATAAAGAATATTAGTGGGCCAATTGATAACTCTTGAATATGAAGTGTAGATAATAGTATTACATCCACGTTAAATTTCCTGATATCAATAACTCTATTGTGGTTATCTAAGAGAATGTTCTTGTTCTCGGGAATTACACATTTAAGCATTTAAGAGTAAAAGGGAATGATGCCTTCCACTTATTCTCGGAAAAAAAAGTGTATACGAGGTCTGACACTTAAGTTCGTGAAATAATCCTAGAAAAAGTGCTACAAACCTCATTGTTGAATATCATTGAGGTCACCTTCGACGTACTCCATTGGGGAGCTATGCACCGACTCCAGTGCCTAGAACACCCTTCAAAGCAATTTTGGAACTCTTTTTCCGGAATGGCCAACAGAGCTGTTGTCGTATTACCCTGGATGTCCTGAATGTCATCAAAATGTCTTCCTTTCATTATTTCCTCTATCTTTGGGTAAAGAAAGAAGTCATTGGGGGCCAGATCAGGTGAGTAGGGAGGGTGTTCCAATACAGTTATTTGTTTACTGGCCACAAACTCCCTCACAGACAGTGCCGTGTAAGCTGGTGCATTGTCATGATGCAAGGACCATGAATTGTTGGAGAAAAATTCAGATTGTCTAACTTTTTCATGCAGCCTTTTCAGCACTTCCAAATTGTAAACTTTGTTAACTGTTTGTCCAGTTGGTACAAATTCATAATGAATAATCCCTCTGATACCAAAAAGGTTAGTAACATCATTGCAACAAGTTCGCAAACTTAATTGTCAGACCTTGTATGTGTGTGTATAGGAGAGATGGATCCAAATGTAAATTATATCAAAGTAAAAAGTCACACAAAAAGAGAAAAAATAACATCCAAAGCAATATTTAATTATATGTATTTGGATGTGATAGGTCATTTGTATGCCTATAAGAACAAAAACCAATATCTAAACTCTAAACTTCCTCTTTATATAATAGAAAACTTTGTTACTTCCTAGATTCTACTGAAGAAAATGGCAAAATGCAAGAAAAAGGAGTTCAAATTTAAAACAGTACAGTTTTGTCAAAAGTACTTCCTCTGGAAAACCTGATGGTTGGGACATAAGGAAGGCACCCTTCCTGCTTAACCAGAGCAGAGGAAGCAGACTTAGCCCAGATGAACAGACTCAGTATTCTCCCCATGCCAAATCCTCATCCTGTTGCATGCTCCATCTGAGGTTACTTTATGAAGCTTCTGCCTAAGGGTAAAATAAGTGAAATTTTTCTATCACAGAGAGTTTGGGCCTGTAACACCTACAATCTTTATATTGAGCCCTACCACGAAGCCCACAAGAACAACATCTGGCAATTCTGAGCATTTTATGGGGTTTAGAATTATTTTTCTGCCCAAGGTCAAGTTTCCATATATCCTGAGTGAGCCTCCTCAGCTAACCACATGCCCTCTCATTTGTGGCTTCCTCCTTGATTCTTCATCATAACTTCTTAAGCTAAGCCTTCAAGCTGAGTTTCTGCCCTATTTCCTTACTGCTCTCTAATTTCATTAGGGACAAGAATCCATCCTTTCTGTCTAGGACCATGACAATCTATTAGGTCTGCTAACTCCCTTCTTCTGACTCAAATAACCAGATTCTCTTCCTTTACTTCCTTTCATTGACTAGGAAAATTCTTCAACCAAGAAAGTCTTCCCAGGAATTATGATTCCATGACCCCTGACTCTTAGGAGCTTTAGGTCTATAGGTATTTGTGAGCTCAGGTTGTGGCATGCTACCTCTCTCTGAGACAAGAATAAACCTTCCAGAATAACCTGAAAATTTTTTGAAACCTTCAGAAAGGGGGGTGGGGGGTGGGAGATGAAGGTAAGGGGGATCAAATATATGGTGATGGAAGGAGAACTGACTCTGGGTGGTGAACACACAGTGGGATTTATAGATGATGTAATACAGAATTGTACACCTGAAATCTATGTAATTTTACTAACAATTGTCACCCCAATAAATTAAAAAAAATATTTTTTTCTAAATATTCTCTGGTAGTTTTCCAGGGACATGATTACATCACCTTTAAATAGAGAATGTTTTACTTATTTTCTAATTCTATGCCTCTCATTGACTTCTCCTGTCTAATTCATTGGTTAATTCCTCCAGTTCAATGCTACTTAATAGTGGAGATACTAAACAATTTAGAGAAAATATTTGCAAATTAAATTACAAATAAAGTGCCATTATACCCAATATACAAACAAAACAAAACAAAAACCTTAAAATTAGTACAAATAAAACAAAACATAAAAAGAGAAAAATGGGCAAAGATATGAACAAATGGTGGGAAAGAGAGACAGATATAAAAATAGATATAAATGTGTGAAAGGATTTAGAAGTGATTATGCTCCAGTTGAAATGATCACATCTCTTTAAATAAATGGCCAATTCCAGGGTTGAGGCAGGGATATTAGAAAATGAACTTGAAACATCTTGTTGTACCAGAAAATAAAGAACTACTAACAGAAACATGAGGACATACTGAAAAGATACAGGAACAAGTCTGAAAGATTTCCACTCACCAAAGCTAATTTGGACGTCAAAATAAATAATAGTAAAGTATTAAAATCTATTGAATGAAGCAATAATCCACTGAGTCCATCTGTCGTAAACAAACTAATGGGAACAAATAAATCTCTTCTTAAGAGTAGAAAGGCAGCTAATAAATATGGAAGAAATTTTAAGATTAGAAAATTGCCATTTAGCAATCACAAAAATCGATTCAGGCAAGAATCTCCAATGGGTACTAACACTCATAGTGAAATTTTGAGGAGTATTAGGATATTTACATAGTTTCAACTATATCCCCATAGATATATATCAATCACAAAAGGGGAAATAGTAATTTTGCAGTGGAGAAATCGGACAGATAGCATTTTAAGTAATCAATCTTAATAATGGCAGGAATGGGACAAAACACCCTTTTGATAGGGTGCATTGAGAAAAACCATTACTTCTGGACTGTGCCTGCCCACAGCACTTCCAATCACAGGGAAACACCAACAAATCCAAATAAAGGGACAGTCTACAAAATACTTGGACTATGCTTTTTTGAAAACTAAAAAAGGTTCAGATTAATAGGAACTAAGAGATGTGACAACTGAATGCAACATGTGATCTTGGATTTTCTTTTGCTAGAATGAACATTACTGTGACAATTAGCAAAATCAAAATAAGGACTGCAGATCATATAATAATGTATTAATATTTAATGTTCTGATTTTGATAAAGGTGTTGTGGTTATTTATTTTTTAAAAAATAAAATGCAGGTTAAACTAGTTAGGGATAAAAAAAAGCATCTTATCTGTAGTTTACTGGAAAACAGTTCAGGAAAAGAGCATATATAGATGACTGATGATGAAGAAGAGATAGAGAGATACATAGATGCATGTATTAAAAAGTTAAATATTGACATATGGAGAATCTAGGTACATAATTCTTTATGCTACTCTCACAACCTTTTGTAAATCTGAAAATATGTCAAAGTATTTTTCCTAACTCAGCTTGGCTAGACAAGAACATATATGCAGAATGTTACCTCTGTCACCTCTGTGACTTAGAGAAGCATTTCCCACAGCCCAGCTGTGCTCACTCCTATTCTGGCACATGAGTAGAGTAGACATAGAACCGGAAGCCAGGAAATTTAATATGGACTTGGCTTCTAACTCTGTTTCTTGGGCAAGCCATTTGTCATCTCTGAACTTCAGAGTTCTGACATGAAAGAAGGGTCAAACAAGATGATCTCCCAAATATCAAATACATTTTGGAAATGTACTGTTAGAACTGCATGTTGAACAAAATACCTTCTCTCCTGGAAATAGTTTAATGCAGAAAACAGACCAAAAAACATAAATTATTTAGGTATATAAAATTGTGAAAGTAAATACATAAAACAGAAGTCTGGGAACATAAATCAAAGAGATCTGAGTCTTGGGAGAGCAGGCAATGATTTCCTAAATAAAATCACAATTAAGCTGAGACCTGAATGCAGGATCGTGGCTAGCTGGTGGAAAGAGTGATGGGGTGAAGAGTATTCCAGGAAAAGGAACTGTATGTGCAAGATCAGAGGGAGAAGATTGTTTGGCATCTCCAAGGAACTGAAGGAAATCCAGATGTCTAAGGAATAGAGAGAGAGATGTCTCAGGCCAGTGGTGGAATATTGGATGGAGATGGGGGCAGGGGGTGGGGAGGGCCCAGGTGGTGAATGCTATCACAGGAATATTAAAATGTCTTTTTAACCTGTGATTCTATTTAAGAGATATTTATATACAGATGTTTGACATTAAAAAGGAATCCAAATTCCATAAGTCCATTGTAATATGACTCAGTACTTGAGTGTCTGGCTCATAATAGTTACTCAGAAATACTTATTGAATGTCAAGTATATTCATTATTCTATAGCTCATCAGCTTAACAACTGCATCTGACAAAAGCTTGCTATGCCAAAGAAGGCCTGGAAGTAGTCATAACATTACCATCCTTTCCATTAGGGGCTGGTACAAGCAAGTCTTGACACTGATAGAGAAGTTCATCAACAGTGACAGGAACGGAAACATCCTCAGAATCGAATGCTTGGTGACTGCAAAATCATTGAAAGCCATAGCCAGCTAAGCTCTGAAATAAATACTGAATAATTGTCTCTTAGCTGGGCGACTGACCATACTATCTAATATCCCCTGTCTATAAATTAGAAATGTAGATGAGCCCATGGAAAGTTATATTATGATTTCTAAAACTTCTCTAGAACAAATCTCACTCCCTTTGGGGCATGATTATAAGAGAGAGCATGTGTCCACCGTGAAGGATCAACAAGAAACTCATGCTCTTATAAAATGGGGACCAAAAGGGGCAATCACCCTATATCAGCCTATGCTAAAATGATTGGGTTTTATGGCCTTTTAGTAAGAGGCTGTGTGTAGATTTTGATCCTCTCCAAAGGCCAATAAGGCCTAATACACTGTTGTGTTCCATCAAAGCAAATTAACAGCACAAAGCCCACGCACCGTATCTACTCTCACCAAAAAGCAGTGACTGTGTGCGTGGCTGTGGAGGAGGGTTTCATGTGGAAAACAGCAGGGGCCTGACACGTCTACAAACCAGGCTTACTGGATGTGCTTTGTACAACTAACATGGTTGAGTGTCTGGAGGACCTAATAAAAATGCTGTACAATAGTCCTCCAGCCCAGGGATCATAGCAAAGCGGAAATGCATCCTAGGATAGTGAAAGAAATGTATCTGCTCCAGGAACAGCTCCCCAGAGCTAGCGGTGAAGTAAGAGCAGAATCGCCATGGATCAGACTTGTGTCAGGACACCCCTGCATGCCCGGAGACAGGTTGCTTCAAGTAGCAATTCAGTTCATGGGGACGGGAGGTGGGGGGGGTGGGGGGCAGTGTGTCCGAATCTAGCTCTTGATGCCAATTTTACCATATACTCTCTCTGAATCAAAGTTCAGGTTATTAGTTCAGTGTGTAAAACACTCCATAATCTGGTTTGAGCTTCCCTTTTCAGTGCTTAGCCCTTACAATTCTTCAGCCAAACTAACCACACTTTCTCAGTCCTGTTCCTCCGCACCCAAGTGCCTTAGGCATAGAATGACCTCCTCCCATGTTGATGTGACCCAACTGCTTTCCGACATCAGAAGAAAAGCAGCTGTCCCACAGAGCCTCTCTCATGTCCACACTTCTGCCTCCTCAGCTTCTACAATCCCTTAGCTCCCTTCATTCTACTCCAAATTTGTATTCTTTTATGTCAGGTACCGAGCTAGCATTGCTTCATTTAACAACCACAAAATGATCTCTGCTTTGTGAGAGAGAAAAATGAAGCAAAAAGCAGTTAAAAGTTTTTCCCAAGCTAAGTTGCTCACTGTAGCGCAGGACATAGCAAATAACTACAGTTTGGCAAATGTATGATTTTTAAATGCAATATTTGCTGTAAATGAAAAATTGATAACACAATCCAGCTAAGACTTTTTGTGAATTTTTAACCCACACCAGAAGTTAGCAGCACGATAAATATACTTCAGTGGAGTATATAACTCGCACATCCATTGATTTCCGAAGTACAACCTCATTTGTACATTTATAGGATTTCTTTTTTAATAAGCAAAGCAAGAAGCTTTGTAAAAGAGAAATGAAGGGGATGCTTAAGTGGTTTTCTTATTTAGAAAAACAAGTACTGCTGCCATAATAAATCTGATATCTATGAAACCAAGGTCAAAGTTTCTCTACATTTTTTTTCCTCCTCGTCTTTGAAGTAGTAGAAGGCAGTCTTTCCAGAACATGGACAAAGGCCATGTCTGTGATATCAACATCTCCAAACCATTTTCTACAAACAAATAATTACTGAGCTGAAGAAAAATCATTTGGAGAAAACTGGCAACCGTGATGATACACGACGGAAGGAACTGCAAAGTCAGCTCCACAGACTCTGCTGATAGAGAGAACTCAACACTAATTAGCACAAGAAAGAGTAAAGACTGATATGTTGCAGCCACACTTTGCCCTAGAAAACCAGGGAATTTCCAAAAATATATCCCAAAATGCACTATGAAATCCTCATCTCCTATGGTCACTCCCAAACGAGCCTGGGGTCCCCCTTCCAGAGCCTACCTGGCACCTGAGGTTGGGTTTCCCTGAAAGCAGAGGAACCATGACTGGAAGTCAGAAAATCCCACCCCTAGAGTGGGCCAAGAGAGCAGTTACTTAGAACAATGGGGGTAAATGATGAAAACAATGGAAAGGGAAAGACAAAAATCCTAATTTTGAATTGCCAAGTGTGCAGGATTCCTCCATCACGTAGAGGCAATTTGTGGTTTCATGACAATCCAACTGTGTCATATGTGGGGTGCATGCTGGCTCTCTTCTCAAACCACTCCAGTAATAAATGGCATAGGTAAATCTTTCTGTCTCATCCGAGTTAAGTCACACAAATATGGTGACAGCCAGATGGGGAAGGGAAATCTTCCTTTGAGGTGAGGATGTTAGCACACTGGGAATTCTGATACATCTTGGAGACCAGAAATTGTTTTCTGTCATAAAAAGAAATTACACATGAGAGAGTTTGGTGAGCTGTTTCCTTCATGTTGGCACCCTGGATGGGGTACTGCCTGAGGGAAGGTAGCACTGCTAACATTTGGTGTCCAGCCCTGCCATGCTGTAAAGATTTTGTAACTCCTCACCTCAGGATTCATAGATCTACCTTCCTTAGAAAAGTCCACAAATTAAGTTGTGGAGAAAAATAAGTGGTATCAGCATTCTTCATGAAGTTGTAGCTGTCTTCTGATGCTTATTATTTCATGTGACACCAGTCTACCCGGGACCCTGTGGGTTTCTCTTAGAATCAGTACCCTTTCTTCATTCTAAAAGGACCAAGAACCATTCTATCCTTTCTAATTTTTATGAAATTTCCACAGCCCACTCAGAAACAGCTCTCCTTGCTAAAAATGATCTAACTGATCCCATCCAGCATTTCTGAATAATCTTCCATGAGCCTCTAAATATACCACAAAATTAGGAGTGCAGACTGGCAATTATGACTAACCTTCCCACAGCTAATGGCTTTTATGTATATAGCTGATTGTCTGGGTGAAGAATGTTCCTTCAAACTAGAACCTTCAGGAATTATTAACAAAGGCCATTAAGTCCATCCATATACTGCAAAATAAAGCCTCTGGAGAATAAAGCATAAAATTAGAACATGTTGCACTCCCCTGCAACACCGTCTTCTGTTGAGCTTCCGTGCATATAAAAAATGGCCTACATGATTTACTATTCATCTTGGAGACTTAGAAAGCAAAGTGGGGTATACTTAACTGTGAACTCTTTCAGATCAGATGCCTTTTGTTAGATCTCCAGTGTCAAGTACAAGGCCTGACACAAACAAGACAAGAAGTAAATGTTAGAGTGAGTCTGTTCACAAGAAAGATAAAGGAGAAAGTGTGAAATAATATGTTTTAGAAATGCTGTCAGTTAAAAATTGAATTAGTTTTAGAATCAAGGGTTATTTTCAATGTTATTATATAGAAGAGCAGTTTTAAAAAGAGCTGAAACAGGCCTGGATAATGAGGGAGATTGGATTATTAACCCAGTGTATCCAATCAGAAGGGCTTAATTACAGAGGAGACTAGGAATTACAATGAGTGGCTTACTGAGTTTTTAAGCAGTAATCATGAAAATTAAAGGACTCATGAAGTCGGTACATGAACAACAAACTTACACTTGTGAGTAGAACAACCAAGATATCAATCATACTCTATACAATGCCCAAGATCTAATGAAAACTCTAAGATATCTAGACATTTGAAGACTGCAATAAGGGACCCCTAGAAAGAACATTTTTAAAGAAATAGCACATCATGTTGAGTTGAAGTCCAAGCAGTCTCATAATTAACTACATTAGTATAAGAAGGATTAATGTGGCAAATGTTAGTATAAATGCAATTATATTTATTTATTTTTTAAAAATCACTGAACTGAACCTGTTGCCTATTTGTCCTAAGCCTTCTCATGGATTCAGCATTACCAAAGTAAGTTCTTGTTTTTTCCCTTGGATTTGATTTGACTTTGACAAAGTTTTTAAATATGGCAATTAATATATTACAGATAGCTATTTAAATCCTAGGAGACATAATTTATATTTAGAGATATTTCCCTATCCTAGTAAGTATAATCTAAAAATTTTCCAACTAGACATTAGGGAAAATAGTTTCTAAATCATTTAATTAAGGAAAGCAAAAGACCACACATTGAGAAATAATTCTCAATGGTTTTTTTTCTTTTACTGAAGTATGTTCAAAGCTCATTTCAAAACTGCCAAAAAAACTAGGCTAGTCCATAAAACTCTATACAAATACAAGCCACATCATAAATAACAGGGTCCCATCAGATAACTTAAGTGTACCATAATGCTAAATGACAAGACCCACTGATAAAAAGACACAAATTTGCTCTTATCTCTGTTCCCAAGAAATCTTTTGACAGCATGCATTGAAAGTTTTTATTTCTGACCCCAGAAAGAATAAGAACCACAAGAATTTATGTCAGGAATACAGCACAAGCTTCTCTGAAAGCTCATAAGTAATCTATATGTTTATTCTGTTCCTCATTTCAAAGAGAACTACTTCTCATTTTACAGGGCTCCTAGAAATATTTATAGGAAACATTAAAAAAAAAAAAAAAGTAACCATGAGAACAAATATGGCTACCTAGCTTACTGCAATTCTATGCAAATGATATTTGATACACACTCTCAAAGCCACTGCAGATATTTATCAGCAAAAATATATCATTTCAACCAAATTCCCCTTATCTTCTAAATCTCCTTGGAGTTCTATAGAAACAATTATCAGTAACAAAATTTGACAGGGGAAGGGAAGTTCCATGTGGCAAATGAGTTAAAGTGATATCTCAAAGTTACTAAGGAAATCTCTAGGAAATATATCTAGGATGCTAGACTCTTGATTCTTAAATCTAACTCTTTGACCATCAGAATTTGAATTAACAGACCCCAAAATGAACTCAAATCCTAATAATTGAAAAGTTGAAAGCCAGGTAGAGAAAGGAAAATGATTTCCAAACAATAACCACATAAGTTTTGGTGATTCTCAAACTATAATTTGTTTAAAACTGAGTATAAACACATCATTAATTTAAAAACAAGGTATTTTTAAAAGGGCACTATCCTCCCACTCCCTGCAGTAGAAATCCGCACAGCAAAGAGGTGTGCTTTTAGCTGTGTATTAGGATATTATTATATTTTTAACGCTCAATAATGGGTCATGTAGTTTGAAAAACTAAGAATAAAAGAGATTTCAATAAACATTCTGTTTTTCTTCCAATATCTGTCACCATGTCTTCCCCAAACATTAATAGAAATGATGGGTAAATTCACATTTAAACTCTTCTGACAGTCCTTGAAGTTGGGGATAAATTTCAAAATCTGTCAGTTACTGAAAGGAAAACATACACTGCCAATATTGATTGGGCTCTGCTGGCCAGGCACTTAAACATTGGCGCAGGGTGCCCTTCCTTTTCTTAGACAACAACCCCAGTGTCCGTTTGTAATCATAAAAACAAATGATTCATTTTTGTTCCATTAACATAAAGTCTCATTCAAGCCATGAACATAAATACTATTAAATAGGAACTTCATGAGGAAGTTGGATAGATAAATATAGAACAAGATTGAAAGGACATGATCTGGTAAAACGTATCCTTGAAACCATATCCATTGGAAATACAAATAAGAATTTGTGAATAGAACATATACTCAGTCTTTGTGTAGTTCCCCTAGAGCCAGACTGGAATCTATGAACGAGTTTCCCTGAAGATCACGTAGTCGTGGGTGTGACTTAGACGAGTTCATTGGCAAGTATGCTAAGTTGGAAGCAGATGTCCAACAAAACAATGAGAGTAAACAAAACACATAAATGAATAACCATATTTGACAGAACTCTTCCAGGTATTTATAAGTCAACCAAAGTCACTCTTTGTTGCAGCCCAAATCTCCTATCCTTACCATTTCTTATCCTTCTACCATGTTTGTTTGTTTGTTTTTTAACTTTTTCCTGAGCTACTGCAAACTCCTTGTGTCTCCCTTTCATTCTACAATCCTGTACATTACCTGTGGCAAGATCATTCTTCCTACAACCTGCTTCACTCATGTCCTTCCCCTGCTCAGAATGGACACTGTGTCTCTATTCTCCTCAGCAACTTTATCCATCAATAATTCTATGTGAAGAAAGCAAAGCTAAAGAAAATTGATGATCACCATCATCATCAGAGCTGCAAGTTTGTGTTCTTCTCGGTCTACATCTCCTAGATGCTTTCCTGAACCTTGAGAGGTAAACCCTATTCACCACTGAGCTTAACTCAACAGTCTTTTTGCCACGCCCCACTCAACGCTTTATTAATCCACACCCTACCTTTTCTCTTTACTCAATCTTCAAAAATAGAAATCTCCCCAAAGGGGAGACAAATCCTTGTCAAAGGGGAGAAATTTTCTACCTTCCACCTTCTCCAAGCACCATGTAGTTTTCTCTTTCCTACTTATCCCTTTCATTGCCACAGGTGGTCTAAAATCTTCCATCCCATGCCTCCCTCTTTAATTTTCTCATTAACTCATCAGATTCTGACTTTCATCATCAAACATCTACTGTCCCTGCTCTTCCTTTTGAAATTGTCTCGTCCTTTAAGAAGGAATCCGCAAAGTAAAGTGTAAGCGTTGTTTCTCAGGAGGTGAGCAACAATAAGCCGACGTATGGGAAAAATATTAGAATTTCTATTTAAACCAAAATTTAAAAACTATGAATAATATCATTCATAATCGAACTTTTCAGCAGAAGAGAAAGTATATAATCAAAGATATAAATAATAATCCTTTACTCCTTTATTTGAATTGGAAATAACAGCAAATATTCACAATTGACTTTTTTCTTTCATGCACACGTCTCTCCCTCCCGTCCCCCGCCTCTCTTTGCCTCTCATCACTCATTCTCTTAACTTTCTCATCTCTTCGCAGCTTACTCCCAATCACTGTGCCCGTCCTGTTCTCTATATCCTGGAATCCAAATTCTAACCCAGTAACTTCAATAGTACAGCCCTCCAAAGTGGGCCTCTTAATACTTCAAACCCCATATATGTGAGAACGTGTCCTGACACAAAGAATCAAAGCCTTGGAGTTAACTTTCCCCGGCCTGTTTCTTCATCCTCCCAATCAAATCCTATGGATTTTTCCATATAAAATATCTTTATGTATTTCTCCTTTTTCCTTTTTATTCTTACTGCCACAACCTAAATCCAGGTTTTGTCACCTCACATAACATTACTGAAAATAGCCTCCTAACTTCTGACACAACTCTCTCTGCTTTCCACTCCATCTGCATTGCATAGTAATACTGATGTTTGTGAAGCATCCCTTTTATCAGATCACATCCCTCGCTAAAACTTTCAAGGGTCCCTATTCCCTGCCACATCACATCTTAAATCTTTTGCCTGGTTTTCAAATCCCTCTGTTAAATAGCAACACCTTTTTGCCAGCCAAAATATGACCCCACCCTTCTACCCAGGGCTTTTTACTTTGGACTTATTCCCATCTTTGTGATTTAGTCCTCTTATTTTCTTTACCTGCAATACTCTTCCCTTTCCTCACTATTTATCCTTCAACTTCTGTGTATTATTATAGGTCCAAGTTTAATTCCTGCATGAAGCTTTTCCTGAATTATATTTGTTCCCAGTTATCTATCATCTCTCTAAAATCCTAAAACATTTATTCTTTGTGCAACCAATTTCAGGTTTTATTATAGATAAAACTATAATTTGTGTAATTCTTTAATTTTGTCATCTCTTCTATTGTCAGTCACAACCTGAAATACCACATGGGGACCCAGGTTGGGAATGAAATGAGAGCTATCAAAAAGAAAAGTTTTGGAAGGGGAAGAGCATTAGGGGCTGAGTTTTCTTAAGCTTTTTAATAAGGATCTTTTTAATTGCAAACAAAAGAAATCTAACTCAAAATGGTTTTGGGGAAAAATGAAAATATATTAATTTATGTCACTAGGAATATATTAATTTATGTCACTGGGAAATCCAAGGGCTACATCTTCCTAGATGCAGGGGTTCTAACAATGCTATCAAGATTTTCTATAAATCTTATGGTTCCATTTATCCCTGGGTCTTGGTTTCATTTTCAGACAGATTTCCCCTATATACTAGGAAAGAGAACCACTGCCAGCACAAGTCTATCTTCGGGCTTATGATCCAAATGGAAGAAAGATCTCCTCTGGTGCCCACACATCAGGAAGTCTTACTGGTTGTGCTTGGTCACAAGCCTGCTTCTGGACAAGTCCCTGGGCTGGTGTGCTGAGTTCCGTGATTGTCCATCATGGAGCATGTGCCCACAGAGAATAGATTTAGAGAGCAGCGTTATTGAGTGAGGAGGAAGCTTTCCTTGTCTTAAATCATATAGGTACCATCAACTGCATCTGTTCATAGAGCGTGTCAATTCCAAATTTGTAAAATAACAGCACTTACAATTTATGAAACTACTTCTGTGTAGAAAGGCACTGTGGTCTCTGCTCTATCTATGCATCAATTTTCACATAACATAGAAACGAAATGAGACGAGACTAGGATCCAGTCCTGCCACATCAGCCAGCTGGCTTTTATCACTGGATTACTGTGATTCTGAGGGTGAATGGGACCTACAGCTGAGGGCTTTATCCTGTCATTATGTGAGTAGCCTCTTCACCTGGGGTACTTGCATTCCGTAGTGAGGTGTCATTACTCACAGAAATGTAAAGAGTGTCACCTACCTTTCCATGCATGTGCCCTATGTGCCCATTTACTTTGGCTCCATGAAAAGTCAGGCCTGATAGTTTTCCTTAGTTTTAAATCCCCCTTTAGCTCACTCAGTACCTTTTACTTAGGAAGCTGAGAAAGAAACACACTAAGAAACTATTAAATACGAATATTCAGGTACTGCAATATAAACAGAAAGTTAAGACACTTACTTGAACTTACAGGAATTATGCATTTCAAAATTATAACTTCAGCTTATTTTTCTGTTATATGGGATAGGCCTTAATGTTAGCCTATCCCATGTTTTAATTAAATATTTTAATTAAAAACAATAACAATGAATACATGCAATTTCTAATGTAACACATACTAGAAATACTTGAACATAATTAGAGTCTGGAACAAATTTCATGATGTTTTATATAATTTTTTAAAACTTAATAGAAAAATTGGGGTTTAGTTCTTATGTTTTTCTTAATTTAGAATACAAGTGAAGGCTGCCTCAGCTTTGAGCCTTTGATCATGGCTGATAGGTAGAATAAATAAAAATACTTTTCCCAAAAGGTACATTTGTGAAATTCCAGAGAAACATTCCCTAATAAAAAACCATGAAAAATAAAAATCATCCTGCCACAAGTTAAAATCGCAGTTTCTAGAGCCGAGTTCACATTTCTTCACAAAGATCAGGATTTCTCTTTCACAAGATGATGCATTTACTATCTATAGTTTGATCTTTAAAAACATCTCCCTATTAATATGTTAGGATCTAACTGGACTTCCTGTTAAAAATATAAGCATTATTCATAGCTCTCCTTCCCCTGTTCTTATCACACCTCTAAAATGCAGTGAGACTCACATTTTGTTCCCCTAAAAACTTAGCTTTCCATCTATTGGAGTAAGGAGTTCTGTAGGCCATGGGGGTCTCTGAGTTTTACTACAGTCAAAGAACTTGTACCCATAGACATGGCCCAATGCAATGCAAGAAGCTAAGGCATAGTGCAGGATATGGACCTTTTAGTTTGCAGATTTCAGAGACCAAAATTGCTTTCCCATGACCTTGTGAGTTTAGAGAATGAAGCCTTATTTGCCACATGGAGAGGATGTCTGGCCTTATTGTACTCAATTTCCTTTCTGTGTTTAGATTAAGTTATAAACTCAAATCTCAATCAAGATTTGAGCTTGGGAAGCAGGTGGTGAGTATATATGGAAGGAAGACACAAAGTTTCACTCTTCTAGTTAAAACGATAGTAGGGACTCTCTCACCAATAAAAGTGAATGAATTACTTATGAAAATAGTAGAGTGAGAAATGGATACCTTACTCTACAGAGTTCAGCATTGTGTTATATTAATAAACAGCACCCAAAAAATGAATACAGTTTTACCTTCAAGATTTTAAAGGATTCAGGGGGGAAAAAGTAACATTCACATAAAGATCCCTGCTCCTCTACTCTAACTAGTAATCTATTTAAAAAAAAAAAATTCACTCTGTCCTCTGTATTCAATCCAAACACACTTTATCTATCTTATGGCTGGCAAATGACTAGACTCCATCCTCCCTCCAAAAAACGAACTCCGGTAAAAGTTAACTGGATAGGAAGTTTTTAAGACATAAATTTCTAGGGCTGACAAATGAATAGCCCTGGACAATAGAAAACCGTTACTTAGATTTAGCCATCTGGCACGTAAGCATTTAAAATTTATTTTCTGTCTTTTTTCATGGCATGTCTCGCCAGCCATCAGACTGAACAGTTGTAAGGATGTTATCTTGCCTCCCCAGCATCATGACTCCTTGTATAACTCCTGCTTCTCTGCACACCAATGTGGTGAGGCTTTGTCATCGCACTCGTTCTCCTCCAAACAAAACCAAACCACACTCTGAACACATAATAAGATGTTATGCACTGTGCACAGATGTATGAAGCTAAAAAAACTGCGTTATCATAACATCTTCCAGTTCAGCTATTTTAAGGCTGCGCTCCCATATCACAAAGCCTTGCTTGTTTATACAACCCTGCACATGGAAGACCTCCCTCCTATGAGAAGACTGCAGCCCAGTGTGTGTAGAAGAAACAACTGCAGGCCCCACACTTTCATAATATATTCACCCTGGCTTGCTTATCTTCCCTGAATGCAAGTCAAATTTATTAATAGTTTTTTTTTCAATCAGCAAGAAAATGAAACCATTTTAATTTGACAAGAGGATATAAAGAAACAACATGAACAAGAAAAGCAGACAATCTCAATGCAGAAGGCACCGGGGAACCTCCTGGGCCAAAGCAGCTGGGAAACAGTGGAGGTCTGAGTGTGCTAAGCCCGGCTGTGCCACCACTAACACGTATGAATGATTCCTTAGCTGTGCATCACTATTCACTAATGCACCACAGAGCACAATGAAAGGTGTATCTTGCCTGGAAGCTGGAGAAAATCAGCCTCTAAAATTAACTTATACTGTCCTGAGGGAAAATGATGATGAGAATGGAATTACTTCACTGCCTGAAGTGTATGAAGAATTTCTTTTCCAAGTGAATTTGGCATATCGCTCTTCAAAGCTGCTGCACTTTCAGTAGCCCAACAGTGTCAGAAGTGTCAATACTCTCCAGAAAGTATCAGACAGAGGGGTCGTGAGTAGTCTCTCAATTCACAAAGGCAGAGAGTAAATGATCTGCAGAGTCAAGTCCCTGGTCTAGATGTGTTTGGCCACTGGGCTCCAAAGAGAATGGCTATTCTTTAGTACATGCCATTGACTGATGTACCATGGATGTAGGAGTTGGGACAGCTGTCTGGCGAGGAGTCCAGACCCCAGCTATCAGATGCATGGCCGCTCTTCCCAATATGGGTCCCAGGAGGACAGGGAAGGGAAAGGTAGCACAATGATGGCTCATAAGGTTTCCCTTTGCCTTGTCCCCAAGGACTTCTCACAATCTTTGGGGGCCTGAAGCTTCATAATAGTAAATAAATCAGAGTCAGGCCACTCTGTCCTGTGGGAAATTTACTCTACTCTTCATGATGCAGCTACAAAAGATTCTAGTTCTAGGTTTGACATAGGACCTATTCCCTGTTCTCCAGGCCACATGGATTCAATGGCAAAAGCAAAGGTAAAAATCTCTACCACCTGTCACTTAAACAGGATGGCATTTATTATTTTTGGCTGAAAGGGCACTCGTTACACAGGACTAGATGTCAGTCTTGAAAGGCCCAGCATGTGCAGCCTCCTTTCCTCTGCCTTCCCCTCACCGTGAGCACATAGTACCCACCACTCACTCCCCACGCATCACCCCTGGGTGTGCACCTGCTCAGAGTTGGTGTTCTGATGGTGAGGAGACAGACAGATCTATAGTTCGCAACCTAGGACCTCCAGTAGTTCTTTGTTTGAGGTGCTTTCACGGCTTATGAAACCCTGCAAGGCTGCCACTCAAGAGGTCATCAGACCACTATTTCACTGCTCAGTCAAACTGTGTGCTAGATTCAAATTAGCTGGACTTGAGGAAGTAGGGAAGTTGGGGTGGGCCTGCATTTGTGACATTGTTCCATATCAGAAGCTGACATGTTACTGTAACTTTTTTTTCTTCCTTTAGCTGAGACATTTTCTCTTTTTGGACAAGGAACAAATACCATTTCTCTGGTTACAGAGACTGACTTATTAGACTCAAGGGCAAGATGGACAAGTCATTATAGATTATCAGAATGACAGAATGTGGCATGCACGCGTGGTGTGTGTCTGGTGTGTGTGTGTGTTTATGTGAGAGAGAGAGTTTTCCTTCCCACTTGGTTCCATGCTATTTTTCAGGGTAAATATGTAGAGTAAACACACATTATCCTCAATGACATATCATTTGTCATTTAAAGCAAAAATGTGGGCAGAGAATGGGTACCATTGTGCTTCCGTAAAGACTAAAGCAAGGCTAAAGAGAAAACATTCACATTTATTCATTGCCATTTTCGATGGAATTACTCATGTTTGCCTGCTCTCTGGTGAGTCACCAGCTGAAATCCAGGCACAATGCAGCCTCCATGCTTCCAGGGGGCTCTACTGTGGGTCATGCAGAGGTCACACAGAGGATGGTAAAGGTAGTCTCCTCCCAGGAATGAGAGCAGACTATTGTTTGCGACCAAGAGTAACGTTTACCCAGTAGAAGATAGACAATAAAAGGACTAAGACTCTTGTCATGAGGTGGGGCTGCCGTGGCTGGCATTCTCCTACAGTTTTCTGCCTTTCTCCCCAATAGGGGCCATATTAATGATTGAGCATTGCCAGCACATGATATCCACCTTGCATGCATGACTGGCTGCATCTCTGCCTGAGAGTTTCTGCTGTGGGGCTGTGGATGGAAAAGAGGCCACATACTAAACCTGACAAGCTCAGTGGAGGTCTGCGTGGTGGGTCTACAAACCCAGAGACCGAAAGTAACCACATAGGATGGTCTGAACATAAAAGTTCCTAACTACATCAGATCATGACCAGTTGTCACATCCTAAGCCTGTAGCTTCCTTGACAAAGGTCAATCTTTACCTTAAGTGAGTCTGTCTATTGTCTTTTTACATCTAAGATAACATACCTTGGAAGGTAAGATCCCACTTTTCTGGGCCCCTCCAGGGGGTTTACCAGAACACAAGACCACAGAACCCCTCATTGTTATCTTGTTCTCCTAATACCATCAGTATGTCAAAAGGCACACTGTCCTTCCCAGACTGTCTCTTAAAAATACCTTGGGAATGTCTGTCAAGAAGGAGTAGGGTCATTCTGACACCTTATAAACGAACGGTTTATAACAGATATAGATGAGGAGTATGGATACCGAACTCAAATGATTATCAGATTTCTAAAATAGGAAGCCTAGTATGATACCTTCCGCCACAAGGAAGGCAGAAATTCATTTCCACATTAACCTCTCAGTGTAGGTAAGCCACAGGGTCTTTAATCAGCTCAGTTTTTCTACTGAAGGCACAGGAATGATGATACTCTATCCTTCTAATAACAAAATCATCCTGTTATAGTTCTGGAGACCTGTGAGGTCACTGAGCTCAGACCCCATCGAGGGTCAGCACAGTGCTGCAATTATGCCATGGAGGACAAACAGACATCTGTCTGTTTTCTAAGGTATCCAGGGAAAGAGTTTGCAAACACTCTTAGCAACGTATAACAGATCTCAGAATTTTGCCTCTGCAGGCTAGAGAGTTGCCTCATGCAATCGAACCTCGTTCTCATATTCCCAGGAGATCATGGAAAACAGCTGGTCATTACATAGGACGAAAGTAATTTCTAAATTGGTGTGCCCACCAGTTCAAGTATGAAAAAAATTAATCAACTGATTGTTTTATCAAACCAACAATCGTCCATAATTGTTGCACAAAATTTCTTTTCCTGATTTATTTTCTTACTTAAGACTGTGTTTACACTGTACTCAACATTGAGTCAGTCCAGACAATAAGTCAAAACATAAATTTTGCTTAGTTTTATGTAAGCAAACATGTAGAATTTATCATGTTATTAGTGTTATTGTATACACCAAATATTTGAATCATGATGACTATGTCTGAGACACACCTGTTCCTAATTCCAATTCATTTAACTTTTCTAATAGTCATCATAATGACATTTTTTGAAGTTTTTAAATTAAATCTTTGATAGAAATAATAATGATGGGATAATGTGTAGCTACCTAGTCTTGCAGCATTTCTTCTTCACCCTTTCCCCAAAATCTCTCACCTGAGCTTTCCCTCACTCAAGGGTTACAGTCTTCTGAGTTAAATCTTAAGAAGAAGAAGTGCTTTATAATTGAATAATATCTCCTACCGAAGTGTGGGAAAAATATTAAAATAGAACTAAAACATTAGAAGAGATATCATCAGTTGTTTATCCAACTTATTGCCCAATGAAAGATTCCCTTCAAATATCCCTGTGAAGGCCACTCCACAGTTTTCCCATGAGGCTGAAAGTTCACAGTCTTAGATGCAATTTCTCTCAGTATAAAATTTGAATTTATTCAAAGCACATAAATTGTCCTCTTATCTGACTACATTAGACTTTACTTCATAAGGTAAACCCATTTTCACTCCCCTTCCTAGGTTAATTATTTTGCTTGTTAAAAAGCAAAAGAAATAAGACTTATGTAATTCACCTGTTTTCTCTTTCTTCTGTCACTATACCATCTGTCCTAAGCCATGGATTCTTGTCAATCTTTCATATTATTCTTTGTTAGGTACTTTTCTTTCTGCTATTGGATCATATTTATTTGAGTTTATCAGGGGCCCCTTATAAAAAGGCATGGATTTCATTCATATATAGAGGGTGACCAAAAAATGAATACAGATTTTAAGAAAGGAAAAAACTTTTTAACATTGTAACATTCAATATATACCAATGACAAAAGATGAATACAAGTCACATGTGTACATTTTATGGCACCCCCAATATTCTTTTAATATTTATTGAGTGCCTATTATGGGCTAGATATTGTATTAATTTGTTTGGATAAATTCTTGCTATCTTTTCCATCAGAATGGTTTATAATTATATTACCAGAATTTTGTTTTCAATACCCTGACAATTCCCCTAAGAATTATTCTACTTTTGGGCCCATGACTATAGAACAATGTCACCTTTAAAAATTATTTCCAGAAATCTAGCATTTCACTTTCACCTAATTTTGGTGAAAACTTCAGCATTGGTATATTGGTATAAACATTATAAGCTATGAGATGGCTAAGACATTTGCTCTAGATTTCTGTTTCTTCTATTTTATTAATTAGTTATTCCTTGATGTGGTTAATCTAGTCCATATTAATGAAGAATAAACAATTCCATCCCATTGCATCTGCAAATTTTCCTGGAAATTAAATTGTAGGTAGAACAAATTAAGATTTTATCAGATACTCTGATTTGAAAACAATGAGTATATCTGTCAGTATCTGGGCAGGAAACAAATAGCGCATTCAACATGGGTGATTAAAGAGGGTTTAGTGAAAAGACACGTACTAAAGGTGTAGGTAGTGTCTTGGGGGAAGTGGGAGTCGGAGATGAAGATTTTCTTATAGGCAGTTTATCGGAGAGTGCCCTCGGGATCAATGCCTGTGAAGGTAAGAAAGCAAGATTGGGCCGAAGTAGGAGCTGAACCCTGATGCAATCACAACTCCCTGTCCACCCCACAGGGAGCTCTGGAACTGCTGTGGCCCTTCAAAATTGCGCCTTTTAAGGCAAGAGGGCCAGTTCTTTATACACACACACACACACACACACACACACACACACACATAGGCCAATCATTGGATAGTGACAGCCCCCTGGGGAACTTGGCTGAGATGATTCTCTGTGACAGAAGGCAATTTCTCAGCTGCTGGTAGAGTGAGTGCCCCAGTACTGATGTGGTTTGTGAATAGCACATCACAGCATTCTTCCAGACAAGATGGGACAGCAACTCACAGTTAGCCACAGTGATGAACCATTGGTCCTAACAAGGCAAGGGGTAGAGGAGTTACTGGCACCTGATAAGATCTGTAACTGTAGGAGAGGGTCACTCTACAGGAGCTGTGATATGCAATGGAGGAGCACGGCCACCACCAGCCAGGGGTCTGGCAGAGAGTGAGCTAAGGCAACAACCACAACTCTTCCCTCCTCTTACCCTCTAATTTTCTGCTGGTTTCTCCCATTGGCTAATACCAAAAGAAAGTCAGAAGGCAAGAAGGACTGTCCTTAGATCCCAGCTTCCCTCGGCACAGAGCAAGGTAGAAAAGGGTAGAAAGTAGATCGGGAGAGGCACTGCACAGAAATATAATTGTCACCAGTAGGTATGTTTTGAATGATAAAATTAATAGCTCCATAAAAATTAAAATAAAATAAAATAATACATAAATGAATAGCCTCAACCGAGTCTTGGAAAATCCAAGAAAACTTTCCTGGAAGAAAAGATAGACAAGTGGAGTCCTACAGGAAAAGAAAAATTTAGCTTTAGGAGTTATTAAACCTGGACATACATTAGTGAACCTGAAAAGATTTCAATACATTTTGAGCCCACGACATTAGATTGAATTGGTGGGGTGAAGCCCAGGCACCAGTTGTTTGTTGTATCAGTTGCTGTTTTTAAAGCCCCCTGTGTGGTAAATACAGGACTGAGAGCCACTGAGTTAGCTAGAGACAGGGTGAGGGGAGAATTAGGAGAATTTGGGAATGGGCTTTGCCAAGGCCTGGAGACAAAAGAGCACATGATATGTTTACAAAACGGCAAAATATTCCTCATTTTAAGGCTGAATCATAAAGAGGAAATGTTGAGAAATGAAACCAAAGACCTAAACAAAGACGGGCTTGAAAGGGTGTAGTTACCAGTATTTCTACTAAAGTTGGACAATATCCTTAGGGAGGAAGATGATCAGACTTGCATTCCTCTGTTTTAAGACTAAAAGTGAATTACGGTAAAGGGGTGGAGGGGTGTGCAGGACAAGGGAATTGGGGCCCAGAAATAGGAGCTAGGAAGCTGGTGTTATAATCTATTCAACAGTACACCTACAGCCCAGAATATCTTTTTTTACTTTCTTTCTTTCTTTTTTTTTCTTTTACAGCAAGATTATTCTGGGATCATCTTTAAAGATATCTAATACGTTTTTGGTTTGGTGTGGTGTTTCCTATAAATTAATATTAGAATATTATATCCTTTAAAGAGATTCCTTATATATTTCTTAAATCTATTGTTACAGAATAAAAAGAACAAAGAGAATACATTTGCAGTTCACTTGGTGATCTCTGTATATTTTATAATTACAGTGGCGTTCATAATTTTAGAGGGCTTTCTGGAATTCAAATGTATCATATAATCTAGTTTTAGTCGTTGAAATTAAAGAAGATCTTGTACTCATAACTGATATGAGGAGCCCTTTTAAATGAATCCACTTGAACAGAGACCCTCCCCCTGGAAAATAATCACAAAATTATATCTTGAATACTTTAGTTTTTGTTCCATTAGAAAAATGTGTGGCAATATGATCTTCCCAGAAAATGGATGTTTTGTCATCATTAAGAGCCACAAAAGTCAGAAGCACAGGACAGGAAAGGAAAATTAAAGACATCAAAACAAAAAAAGTAGATTTTTGAGGGGAAACCTTGTAAGGAAGACCTTTCTATTTTATGATATATCTTTAAATGACATTTGTCTTGCACTTTCACCTTTCCTTTCAATAGAATAAAAATAAGAAATGAATTAAACTTAACAGAAAATACACAGAATGACATTTTTTATTTTAACATGGAGTTTGGTTAGTTAGCTATTGTCAATGACTTGGATAATGTTTATGTTATGTAAAACATTTCCACTAAAATGATGACATTTTATTCAAGGTCTCATAAAATGACTCATTTGGGGATGGAGGAGCAACAGTCTGCTCTTTCACATGTCAAACTACTTTATAAACAAACATTAATTAAGTCCCCAAAGTGCACCGAACACTAGGCAATGCGAAGAGAAAAAGTGTGACTCAGTCCTTGTTCTTCAGGGGTCTTAAATCCTGTGGTAAGAGACAGCATCTCTTTGCCAAAGGGCAAATAAAAATGAAGGGATCTTGAGCTGAGTGTGAGAGAAACAAGAGAAGGCATAAGAACAAGACATGAGTTGAAGCAGAAGCGAGGAAGAATTGCTGGAAAACTGGTGGACTAGGGTGGGGCAGAAATGAATATGGTGCTTACTTAGGTCAAACTATGATGAAAGGGTGTTTTTCAAGGACAGTAAAAAGAAAGATGTGATACAGAAGCTGAGGAGAGCTTCAATTACAGAAGGCCTTGTATACCAAGCTGGGAAATTTTGGACTTGTCCTGTCGGCTAGATTGGAGCTGTATGGTGTGAACTAGGGTCTGATGTGGGAATCAGTGGTTTTCAAGAGATCTATGTAAAACAGCTAAAGAATAAAACGTACTTTATAGCCAAAGTCTGGATTGCACGATGCAAAATAATTATTATAGTAATTCAGATTCAAGAGCCTTTCATCATGGACTGGCTTTGGCCACAGAGGCTTTATGTTTGTAGGATTTGTATATTGATTTTAGAAATGGTGTCAATAACAGCATTTTCTCTCATTTTCTGTGAGTAATGAAGTTGTTTCAGGGAGCTGGCCATATGAATAATGCAGCCAATGGGTATTCTAAACCAGTGTTTTTCAAATGTTAATGTGTACATGAATTACCTGGGGTTCTTGTTTAAATGTAAGCTCTGATTTGCTGGTCTAGAGGGCCATAAGATTCTGCTTTCTTATAAACATCCGGGTGATTCAAGTGAGGTGATTGGCTCTAAAAGTATTTAAAGCTACTGACCCATGGACTATACTTAGAGAAGAAAGGTTCTAGCCTACACCTCCATACCTGACATTTATATCAATCCACACACTCACTGGTATTTCGGTTACCAGTCAACCAGAGGAAACAACCAGCATCAATCATTAAAGATAGCTCAAATGAATTGATTGACCACCCTTTAAGCATCTTGCTCCAAGAGATATAATTATTAAGTAAAAGGAAGAATTTCCAGGATAGTTTTATAAAAACCACACATGCTAGTACATAAAATCCATGTTCTATTAAACAGAGGCTTAGGATGAATGAAGGGCAGTTCAACAAATGAATATTTGAATTGTGTGTTTTTTAATTGCCTATGTATATTATCCATTTGTAAAACATTCATAAAGCATTAGATTTCTAGCATTTACATCTATCAGTCTCTCACCTTTTGTGAAGGTTAATTTTATATGTCAACTTGGCTGGGCCATGGTGCCCAGATATTTGGTCAAGCATTATTCTGAATGTTTCTGTGAGGGTATTTTTGAATGAGATTAACATTTAAATGGGTGGGTATTAAGTAAAGCAGATTGCTCTCTATAATGTGGGTGGCCCCATCCTGATCAGTTGAAGGCCTGAATAGAACAAAAGACTGACCTCCCCCGAGCAAGAAAGAATTCTGCCAGCAGATGGAGTTGAATTGCAACACTGGCTCTTCCCTGGATCTCCAGCCTGCTGGCCCATCCTGAAAATTTTGGACTTGCCAGCCACCCATGGGCCAATGGCTTTAAAAAAAAAAAAAAAAAAAAAAAATATATATATATATATATATATATATATATATATATACACACATCCTATTTGTTGTCTCTCTGGAGAATCATAATACACCTATCTATGAAAAATTGTGCTTTGCTATGTCTTCTACACTTCTAAATTTGCAGCCACTGGGATTGTTAATTCTTCTCTCATGTTTAGCCTTTAAACATACTCCAGAGATAGCTCTCAATGCAGAGTCACTAAATAAGCTTTAAATCAGAGGCTCACTGGATCACCACATCACCAGCTTGACTGGATCTTGAATGCCTGGTACCTAGATTCTTGGATTTTTCCCAGTTGATCAAGTCCCTGCCAAGTAGCCCTACCCTCTTCAAGGCAGCTGACAGCTTCCATGACAGTTGCTTGAGCCTCTGTGGTTTACCCTGATCTTGAACTCATTTTTGAACTTTAGAGGTACTTGCATCCTGCCTGTCCTTTGTCCTCCTAGACTGATCTCCCAGATGTGGAGCCATCTGAGATCAGTTACCAAATCCGGGCCTAATCATATTTTTCAGCAGCTGAGTTTTGTCAAACTCTGCAGGCCTCTCTTTATCTATGTTCCAGCCAACCCACAAGTAAAGAAATCCTACTCTGACTGAGACAAACACACCAAATATCCCATCCAGCCCCTGCCTTATTATCCAGCTTCCTCTACCACCAATTCTCTCATCTGCACGCCAAACCTATGCCATCCCACAAACACCCCGCACTCTAGCCCCCCCAACCCCCCCACCCCGTGATTCTAACTCTTCCTTGCCCATCCTGGGTCCTTTCGCCATCCCATGCCTCTAAACATACTCTTCCCTCTCTGGAATAAACTATTTTCATTACTGGCAATACCCCACTGAGCCTTTAAGAACCTGCTCAAACGTTGACAGCCTCAGGTCACCAGTGACTATCCTAGTTGTCAGTTATTTTTTTTCCTCCAGCACTTTTTTTATGTCTCTTCCTAGTGCTCACTTTGTTGTAACAGTAGTATCCATTTACACGTTGCTTTCTCCAGTAAATGGTGACTCCTTCAAGGGCGGGAACTAATTCCTTCTTATTTCTATGACTTGAGGAACTAATGCAGTACTCATCACTGGAGGAACTTAATTCTCCATTGGCTCGTTTATTGATTAACAATCCTGGGCACTTTCAACCTTTCTCCCCTTTTGGGCAGAGAAAGTCTTGTGTTCTATCAACAACCATCAATGTGGATGTCATTGTGACTTTAAGTTACATTACTTCCAGGTATCAATTTTTAAGTATAAAGTGGCTATACACCAAAACTCAACTGGATTATTGATGATGATATAGAAGACAAATGCTCTACCCTAAAGTAATCCCAAATGCCAGAAACAACTACTGAAAAGCAAATATCCAACAAGCTTTTCTCCAATCTAAAAAACCTAAAGTTCAATAGTTCAAAGATGGAGAATGATTAGAAAGCCCCAAAACTGACAAAAGCTGTACTGCATTATGGAGCAATTTCTTATGTTGTTTATTCCTCCCCAGATGCAATGTCTTTCTTTATTACCTAAATTTTAGGCCAAATCTTACTTCTAACATGCAAAGTTTACTTCTAAGTATTGGCCTGTTTCTCAAGGGCAGAGAGCATGGTAGCTTAAAGTCCTTTCTCCTTCCAAAGCACCTCACAGAGGGGCAATTTACCACACTTTTAGGCACTCCCTAATATTTGATGGCTGACAAACTGACAAATCTGTATTTAGCTATATAACCATGAGAACTCATGATTTTCTCACTACATCTTTATTTGAAGTAACAAAATAAACAAGGGTGGATTTTTTTGTTGCTGAAAAAGCTACCCAGGAAAGTATGGATGAAATTTTCCAATTCAGAACAAACTGTCTGTTTTCCCAGAAAGTAGAGGCTCAACCAGGTACAGTAAAGTATGTGACCTTGACAGATGAGGGCTGGCTGCTTTGTACTAAATGACCTTCACAATCAGCGTACTGACAATAAGATTTGGGGATTTTATAATCTCAACTCTTCTTTAATTCCATACAAAATACTACAGATGCTTCCTCCCAGTGAACCGCATCTCTTATATTCATGCTTTGGTGTCGTCCCCTCTTTGGGAATCTGAGCTGGCCCAATGACAAGCTTAATAGAACGTGGAGGAAATCATGCTACATGACTTCTGAGGTTTGGACAAAGGAAACTTGGCAGCTTTTGCCTGGAATACTGAGCGGCCATGTAAGAGGTCTGAGTACTCTGAGACCACCATGCTGGGGACAGCACATGTAGGCACTCAGGTCGAGAGTTCCAGCTGAACCCATCCATCCAGTCAATCCCAGCCCAAACACCAGACATGGGAGTGGAGAAATCAGCTGGGTGTCCAGCCCAGTCAAGGCTTCAGTGGCTTCAGTCTTAGCTGACAACTGAATGTGACCAGATGAGAGCCTTCCAAGCAAAAAACAGTTAACTTAGAACCATAAACAATAATACCAAATTATTGTGCCAAGACACTGGGTTTCGAGGGGGTTTGTTTTGTGGCAATCGGTAACTGGAACACAGTAACAAAGGGAAGTAGATGCAGAGTCTAGAAACAAGGCTTGGTGTAAGAATTCCAAATCACTACATACCTGGACACATAGCAAACTGAAAACAGCTGTCTCCACTATGACCTGGGTCTTTGGCCTCTCAAAAGAGAAATCTTAGTTGATGATGCCTTTCCTTTTGACATACTTTATCAGTTTAAGTTTAGCTCATTTCACTGCTACTTGTCACTGGGTAGTAAAGAATTCTACCTATTTAATGACCTGGAGCAGTAAAACAGAACACCACTGTCCCCCGAGACTGCAGGGAGTCTCCGTTCCCTTCCAGGCTGTGTGTCAGAGCAAGGGGAATTGTCACCCCAGGTCTGATGGTGGCTGAGCCAGCAGGTGGATTTCTCCCCTGCATTTTTCCTTCGATAAACTAGCACAAGAAAATGACACAGCTGGTAGGTAGTGTGACAGTGCCCCTGAGAGGTGTAGACACCACATAAGGATGAGTCTGCAGAGTGCAGCTTTGTCTCTGCTCTACAAAGCTCATGACCACAATTAGCCAGCAGTGATTTAGCAAGTCTGCCTCCCAGGAAGTTGCTCATGAGGTTAACTCACTGCAGCAAGTACAGTTGCAACTACAATTAAAACTGAATTATGCTAGTAATCCTAATGGCCACTAAATGGGTACAAATAGGACCTCCCATGATTGAGGAGAAAATTCCATGTGTACATGTATATATGGTTACGCTAAAGAGCTCATGAAGTGAGTTAAAGACAGAGTCCTGGGCTTTCCAGGTGACTGCTGCATTTATTTCTTGTCACTCCAGAGTGCTATCCCTGAATGCCAGCACCATGTCAGACTAGAGATTGTATGGCTCCTTTGCCATGGAATTACCACAGTCAGAATGCTAAACCAGTTATCGTATGGGAACCTGATGCAATCATGTTTTCTTGTTTCTCTCTCCTTCTCTTACATGTGACCTCCTTGTTCTTACTTCTGAATCCCCACTTCTAAGTGAAGGCCTGGTACACATCGGTATTTAATAAATGTTTGTTAGGAATGAAGATGCTGGAAGCAATATGCAATGAGCTAGATTAGATGAGCAGGTCAGGGAACTTATATCTATATTTATTATGTATAATACTTACTATATATCTCTGCACAGTGTGCTCCTTCTCTGTGGATTACATAGGTGATCCTTAAAGCGAAACAAGACCTCAGTCAGTCCTTGACTGCCCCAATCTTGCCCAGAGAATATTATCCTTCAGAATCAGTCCAGGCTAGATTCTTAGCCAATGAGGCCTGGTCACCAACTTAGGAGCCGTTGGCACTCTTCTTTTGGCTCAAAAATTAATCTTGCTACCCTGTGTTTGATAAGCACCCATATTTTCCTAAAGATACATAGATTTTCCATAAACTGGGGGTTTTATAACAGTTTTAGCAATCAAGAGCTTTTTCCTAATTTATTTTATGTGGAACCCCAAATATAAACACCTAGATGTGGGCTGTTCTGATTACAGCAGAGATGAAGAGCCAAGGCAACATCTACTCAGCCTCTCTCTGACCCACCTGAGATAATTCTGAACCACAAATAAATAACTACCTTGAAACTACCAGCCTCGTCTGTTAAGCCAAGAACTCCAGTTCAGTTCTTAGCTGAGATTTACACTCAAGCTGTGACTCCAGGCCATTTGGTTGGGGCCAGAAGCCTGTGATCAGATCTTCTCAGAGTTCTGGTTCAACCCTAGACTCACAGCACAAGAAGCCATCTCATGGTTAATGTCACCATTTGCACCACATCCTGCTGCTATGTCTAGCCCCCCAGATCCAACTCCTTGAATATTGACACCAGGATGTGTTGACCTTGATTTCGCCACATATCTTAGAACAGCATTTATCAACCCTCTGTATTAGTTTTCTATTTTTAGAGAACAGACCACTATAAACTTAGTGGCTTAAAACCACACATATTTATCATCTCACCATTGCTTTGTGGTCAGGAGCCTGACACCTTTTAGCTGACTCCTCTACTGAGAATCTCATAATGCTGACATCAAGATGTCAGTTGGCTGCATCTTCATTTGGAGCAGGGGTGTCCAAACTGTAGCCCGCGGGCCAACTGCGGCCCGCAATCCATTTTTAATTGGCCCACAGCAAATTCCAAAAATATATTTAGTTTACTTAAATAAACCAGGTGAGGCAATACGTACTTCACCTCAAGTGAATGGTCCGGCTGTTTGTGTATTTTACCGCATATTGTCCTTGGTGAAAAATGTTAAAAAAAGTTTGGACACCCCTGATTTGGAGGCTCAACTAGGAAAAGATATGCTTCCAAATTCCCTCAGATTGTTGGCAATCAGTTTCCTTGTGGCTCTAGAACTGAGGTTCCATTATCTTGCCAGCTGTTGTACAGGGACCATTCTCATCTCCTATAGGCCACTCTCATGTCCTTGCCATATGACCCCTTCCATTTCAACATCAAATCTCCTTCACTCCTCTTCTGCTACTAGCTATAAAAAATATCTCTGCTTTTAAAGAATTCTTGTGATGAGGTTAGGCTCACCCACATATCCACTGGTTGATAGATAACCTTAGTTACCTTGGAAAATCCTTTTTGCCATGGAACACAGCATAATCACGGGAGTAACACCAGGAAGCAGAGGTCATGGGTGCCATCTTGGAATCCTGTCTCCCACACCCTGCTATAAGCCTACTGCACATATTCCTGAACTATTCCCCTGTATTGGTTGGGACAGATTTATTACTGTAAAAAATAAACATCAAAGTCTTTGTGGCTTAACATAATGCAGGTTTACTTCTTTCTCACATCAGAATCCCTCTAGGTCAGCAGGGGCTCTGCTCTACATTGTGATGTGGAAACTCAGGTCCCTTCAGTCTAGTGGCTCTGCTCTTTCTTAGGGCCCAGCATCTTCCACTGGATCTTTTATACTCAGCTGGCAGATAAGGGAAGAGAGGACATGTGGAAGACTTTGAAGAACATAAGGGCCAGGCCTGGAGATGGCCTACATAACTTCCACCCACATTCCATTGGCCAGAACTAGTCACAGGATTATGACTAATTGCAAGAGAGTCTGGGAAATGTAGTCTGTGTGCCAAGAAAAGGGAAAAGGTGAAAAACTAGTCCCCTCTCTGCTGACTCCCTCTTTTCCATTAAGTTTCTGCTACAGCCTACGGTGCTTCCTGGACTTGACAGGGGGAAAATATTTACCTTTCTTTGCTACAAATTCCATTTTCCCCCACCCCCACCCCAAGCCTACCCCCCCGCAGAAACCCAGGTTAGTTTCTGAATTGTTTTGTTCCAAATACAGAACTTAAGATAATGAGTGCCAAAATATCGGTCTGCTGACTCTGATGTTATTATATCAATAATTTTAGGTTCTGGATAAACCTCTAGCAAGCATTTATTGTATCAAAAACTTCATTCTCATCACAACCTGAAGTTTTACAATTAACATGTAATGAATCTAATTGAAGTGTTGAGAATTGGGAAAAAAAAGTATGGTTTAGACAGTAATATGAGAAGAGAGGGACACACACACACACATTTGATTTAGGTAGTGAAGCCAGATCTGTTTCTTTTCCCATCATCAAGGAAGTTTATGTTCACTTTTTTAAAATGCCTCCTGAAGTCATTTTCTTCAGAGATTTTCTGGTGTGACTGAGTTGTGTTCTTAGAGCTGCAAGAAAGCTTGTTATTTTTGGAGAGTTACAGTCCTTATGCTGGGTCAAGGAGAATACACATTCCAATTCTGAGCAAGATCTAAGGGTAGTTTTAAATCTCACCTTGAGAAAGAAAATTATTCTGTTCTTTCCTGCTTTAAAAGACGCTGGAGGAAAAAAATTAAACGAAGGGGCCTTGAAATGCCTGGAACTTGAGATACCCAAGGTTTTAGACATCTTGAAGTCTTTGTAGTCATATTTCAAAGGATTAATTAGGCTGCTATTTATGTAAACATCACTTTTCATATCAGTCTTTGTTCATTTACTAACTGCTCACTTGTCCTATTTAATTTTATTGTTCAATGACTTGTTACAGAGGTTTTTATATGCATGTTTAACCAGTTCCCAAAGCCTTGCGTGTTTTTTCAGATCACACCTCATTGGCATAATGATGTGTCTTTGAGGGTGGAAGAGCAAGGAGGCTAAGAACCACCTTCCATGTCTTTTCGGTGGGATGAAAACATGAGGTCAGAAATGTTAAGAGAAACAAGCAGAATTCCTCCACCTCCATGGAATCAGACAGAGATCTAGGAAGGGTGTTTTTGTGTTATCTAAAGTCTTCAGAAACATATGTAACTTTACTAACTATTGTCATCCCAATTAACTTTAATTTTTTAAAAAAAGTCTTCATCTTGTGCTTCTTTTGTAAGGCAAAAACGCATGAGAGACTGATTCAGCCTGTGCAAAAATAAAGCATCATTTCCTACTTCATGCTAGATATATTTTCTTTGAGGCAAAGTAATTTTTAAACAACATAAAATCTAGGCTCTATGATTCTTGAGATCAAATTTAGAGTAAAAATGGTAAAAGGCAGAACAGACTATGAGAAAAAAAATACTTAAAAGCAAACACTTTGCCAATGCTTGGTTTAAACTTGGGTTCCAGCCACTCCCCACAATCTCTTCTGCACCTCTGATCTCCCAATACAGAAATTTGGGATACTGTTTAGAAATAAAACTCTCAAGGACACATTTTCTGTCAGTTATTCTTACCATCATTTTCTATAAGTTGATTGTAAAATGCTGTTCAGCCTTTATATGCAATCCACCCTGCCTCTTAAGTATAGGAGAATTGAAGAAATTAAAGCTTGAAAGAATATGTGCACTTAACAGACTCACAATGGACAGAGTTTAGCCTCTTAAATGCTGAATTTTAAGGAAGGCAAACGATAATATCCCACTCAGGAAGCCTCACACTAAACATTTTTTGGATATGCCCTGTTTATAATCTGTGCTATTTCATTAACCCTAGTCTTGTTTAGAGGTGGATATCTTCTGGTTGTCACAGCCTACAGGTCTATCTCTGTTAAATATGAAACATTCTCTGTGCTAAGAAGCCAACAAATTGTTCAGCTCTCCTCTTGCCATTTCTTGTCTGAATACAGATAACTCTACTAAAGACCCTCAGTAAAATACTAAGAGGTTAATAACCAGTCAAGCTCCTGTTATCATAGCTTAAGATGAAGAATATACTCATTTAGACATCAGGATGCTGCACCTAGATGCATTAATGTATTTTTATAGGGTCATCCACCAAAACAATAAAAGGAAGAGACTTTGCCAGGCAGCTTAATACCCTATTTCCCCGAAAATAAGACCTAGCTGGACAATCAGCTCTAATGCATCTTTGGAGCAAAATTTAATTATGTAAGACTGGGTCTTATTACATTATATTATATTATATTATGTTATGTTACATTACGTTACGTTACATTACGTTACGTTACGTTACGTTACGTTACGTTACGTTACGTTACGTTACATTACATTACATTACATTATATTATATTATATTATATTATATTATATTATATTAACAGGGTCTTATAGTAAAATTAGACCAGGTCTTATATTAATTTTTAATCCAAAAGATGCATTAGAGCTGATTGTCCAGCTACGTTTTATTTTCGGGGAAACATGGTAACACTGGCTATTTGTGTGTGATGAGAAAGTTGTTTTTTGTTTGTTTGTTTTGTTTTTTTAATTAAAAAAAAGAAAGAAAAAGTTGTTATTCTCTAGCTGTGTCATTTTTATTTACAGAAAGAGCAAGCAGAGGGCAAGGTCTACCAAAATTCAAGGACTTCAAAACAAGCTGATTTTCTAGGTTGCAAATTGCCTATTGACCTCGCATTACTAAATGGCGTTTCAGTGAGGATCAGCTCTCTGAATCCCAGAATGGTACCATGCAAATTAAGAGTTCTAGGCTGCCCTCAATTCTTGGGTGCTGAGGAAGAAGTTCACTACTACAGACATTAGGAGCCAAAAGAAAACTAAGCATTGACCATTCTTGTGTCCATGTCCCTTTCCACAGCAGGGAAACAGTTTGATGCCAGTTTTCTTTCTTTGGAACCTAATCCTGCCACCTGCAATCCATCCTTTCCTCCCTCTCCTCTATTTATTTTGCTTCATTTGCCCATTTGGCAAATATGATGTGATGGGTTTGGAGTGCCTTGAGCCAGTCAATTGATACAGCAGGAGATGACAGTTAGTACATAATACTCTACTCTTCAACAGAGGACAAAAAAATGAGTAAAAATGATTGCAAAGCACTGTGAAAATTTCGCATGCTCCAGAATGTTGAGTCCACTCAAAATGATGATATAATCATAAACAAAGCAAAAGCAGCTTTTTCATTACAGGGACAAGGATCCAGGGAAGGCACTCTAATGCTTTAAAATTGTCAATAAGCTTCCATATTGTTCTATCATACTTGCCACTTTGCTAACCATAAGGTGGAAAGCCAAAATTACATGTTTATATAAATTGTGTTTAGCACTTAAACTTCAAAAACCAATGCAAAAGTAGAAGTAGGGCAAGGGTGTGCTTTCCTAAGCTACCAAATATCCACTTGGGGTTCTCTCTAATCTGAGAGTCTCCGGAACACAAAATATCCAAGGCTCCCAATTCCAAAGAAAAGATCTATGGAACCAGGGTTAGAAAGGGAGAATCAGGGTTGGGGAAAAAGTGGTTCCCCACACCAGGTTCTGAAATAGCTAGCACTCTGTGGGGATTCTGATGTATCTCCCATGAACCCAGCTTAAAAGAATAAGAAATATTCAATGGTAAACCACAAGCCAGATATTTCGCTGTGACTAACACCTAAACCACCAGTCCCCTTCTCAAGCCCATAGCATAGTAGATACCCTGTTTCCCTGAAAATAAGACCTAGCCAGACCATCAGCTCTAATGCGTCTCTTGGAGCAAAAATTAATATAAGACCCAGTCTTATTTTACTAAAAGACCAGGTCTTATCTAACATAATATAAGACAGGTCTTATATTAATTTTTACTCCAAAAGACGCATTAGAGCTGATGGTCTGGCTGGGTCTTATTTTGGGGGAAACACGGTATATTTTCCCTCCAATTAAACCACTTGATTCATTGACCTACTTAAGCCAGCCCTTTATCATGTGGAAATCCCAAAGCCTTAAGAAACAGAAACTTTATGGTTTGAATCTTCGACTTTTCTACCATTTGAGCCAGTGCCAAGTAGACATAACTCAGTCCAGTGTACTTTAGTACAGGGTGGCTAAAAGTGTGGACCCTGAACTGGTGCCAGACTAAAAGCTCGTCCACCAAGTGATAAGTACAGACAGTACGTGTTCAGAAACTGTTACTGCAATTTGACAGAGTAATTTTATAGCAGTTTATTCTAATAATAAGAAATTGGGGCTTCTACTTTATTGAGGGCTTCTACTTTTTATTTTTTTTAATAATTTATTTTTCTTATATTTTATAAAAGTATCAGTCCACAGTTGATTATAAAGCTAAAAAGAAATGTCCTTAACTATTGTTAATTTGAGAAGTACCACTGTAGAAGATCCAGTTTTTCTCTTAGTCCTGAGGAATAGCTTTTTTTTTAATTAATTTTTATTAAACTTATTGAGGTGACATGAGGAATAGTTTTTGATATGGGACAACTCACAAAGTATTACAGTTCCCCAGATTATTTCATGGAGGTTGGGGGCGGGGCTGGGAGAGGGAGGGAGGGGTCTTAGACTCCTCTGCATTTCTAAGAAAGTTCAGCAAGGCTAGTGTGGAGTCTTCTTGAGCCAAAATTTCCTGTCAGAGAAGTTCTCAAAATGGGCCTCCCTTAATATTCAGCACTGGCTAGGAACAGCCTTTGGAAAGTGAGACCTAGGCAAAAAAATAAGGATGGATTTCAAAGCAGAGTCGATAGGGCAGTTGTTCAACCACAACTCTTGCAGTACAGGATCTAAGGGTCACATTTTCAGGGGCAACATACTCCTCCTGATTCCACTGATTTCCTGAAATGGAAAGTCACTTCCTTTCACCCATGGGTGAGAAGCAATGAATTTGGATTAATGCTTTTGATCCCCCTATCACCTGCTCACTCACTCCTCTGAACCTGTCTAACTAGTGAGATCAAGGAAAGGCTGACATTTGCTAGGCTGTGTTAACCTATGGGCAAGACCACAGCATTGTAAAAGGAAAGGTGGGTTGTCTCTGGGTCTGTAAGCAATTATATTTTTGTGGAACAAGCCACAGTTGTCCTTTCAGCTAGCTAGATAACTGCTGGATATGAAAATTCAACTCTCCCTTAGATTAAGAACAAAAAATAACTTAATTCTACAATTCACATTATCAGGAAACTTCTCACTGTGAGGATTTAGGGGAAGTTGCCTAAACTATAAGCATGTCTGAGTCTATGTTTTTAATGTTTAATTATATTCTTGTTCCTATTTGTCATTAAGGGAGCCCAGAAGGGAGATTGGGAAATAATTAGCATCACCTAATTTCCAATGTATACAGACAACTGTGAGCTTATTTATCTAAAATATCCATATTATCCTGAATATAGCAGATGAATCTTATCATGTACATTTGTGCTACTAAATAAATATCTGTTGATAATTAGCCCTTGTCCTTGAAATAAAAAAACACTACACAGAGCACCAGGCTTGCAGGTGAAGACAGACATCTATAATCAAATACTTCAGAACCTTTAAAAAACAATAGAAATATATCTGGCTTCTTAAGAAAGCAAGGTGACTGCTTTGGTAAAATGCTCTTAAGGGAAATTCTATACATGCAGGCCTCCAAAAGGCCACTCAACCTGGAAACAAGGAGAAAGTTTCATTGGTAAGAATAGTCATTTCATTGTGAGACACCGGGAATAATTCCATTAAGAATTTATGAAGACAGCTGAATCTACAGAGAGCTCAAGTACCCCTCTCATAATGAGGCCCTCCAGAGTGATAATGGTTTCCACCACTGGTAAATTGGAAAGCTTTCCCTTCATCATTTTGTAGTCTAGAGAAGACGGTAGGCAGAAAAACAAATGTGAGTTCAGTCATTGACTTCCTGTGGAAAATCTCAAATTAATCTGTTGTTATTGTTCTGTCTCTACATTAATAGTCTTCTTCTGACAGTCATTAAATAGCAAAGAAAATCTTTTTGTGGTATTAAAAATTTAATAAACATGTTGAATCTCAAGAACAAGTCTGTAACACAATTTTTTTTTTTTTTTTTTTTGGAAGAGACATTGTGAATAGTGTATAAAAGTGTCAGGCATAGTCCAAACAGCATTTACACCAACAGTAAAGAGAATTTCCAGGAAGCACCTTGAAAAGAACTTTCAAAGTCATCAAAATCAGTCTTCTTTGAAGAAAATTATCCTGGAAAATGGAATGCAACCAAAACTATTTTTTTCCTGTTCTGCTTAGGGATGATGCAGTGTTTTTTAGGGGACAAACAGAATATTACTCAAATCAATGAAATATATATCACTGAAAAGTCTACATCTTTGTGTGGTTGCAGGTCCAGCTGCATAAAAAGCAAAAATACAGTTTCCTTTTTTATCAGATCTCATAAAGACAAAATGTTCCCATGAATTCTAAATCAGTAAGAGAATTCTTTTAATGACCAGCAATTCACCCAAAAACCTATATTTTCTTGGACTAATTAGGATAATTGCCTAGTAAATCATCCAGCTCCCAAAGAGATATTTTGTTTGCATAAGTGAATTCCTATTCATATAGAGAGGCTCATTAAATTCTGTGACCTAGAATTATAAGCAACTAAGGCAAAGCCAGCAAGATAAACTGGAGATTATAAAACGTAGCCTTTTTTTCTGGGCCTTGACGCCACTGCAAAGATTCCATCGATGATCTACTCATGTGAGGGGGGTCAGAACAAGGGTCTCCTATAGAACTTTCCTCCCAAGATTCACTGAAGAAATAATAAATCTGGTTACTCTTCCGTGATGTCCCAATCAGACCATGTGTTTACATGGGTTTATTTGGTTGAAGAAAAGAATGTGGTATATATCCTTACTGCAATGGCTATGGAAAGTTCCATCTGTTACATAATAAAGGAAATGATTAAAGAAGCTTCACACTTGATACCTGAGAATGGTGCTTTGCATGAAATGAAGTGCTCATCATAAATGAATTTATATGCAAGTACGCATTATGGGCTACCATGCGCAGGCATGCCATGGTCTCACATGCAACATTCAAGTTTCATCTTTAAATTATGTCAATAATTACATAGGAAAAGTTGTAGGTGGGATGTTTCTATAAGTACCCAACTATATCAGTTAATCTTCACAATTACATAAATTTTCGTGTGTGTGCTCTGAAGAAACAGGTAAGGTCACTTTCTTGTGTGATTTTCCAGCTAAAGTGGTTGTGGTTACAGACAGATAACTAGTCTAACACAAAGTTACATGTAGGACAATTCCCCCTTCAGGCATTTGCAAAACTTTAAGCTACACAGGAAAAGAGGTTAAGAAGCTAAACAAAAGTCACTTAAAAGCCGAGCAGAAATCCCCAATACAATTTTAGCAAATAGAAACCAACAATGTATAATAATAATAGTACACCACAATAAGAGGGATTTATTCTAGGTATGGAAGGGAAGTTTGATGTTCAAAAATCAATCATTGTCATCCACCACATTAACAGGACAAAGAAGAAAAGTCATATAATTATACTATTTGACTCAGAAAAAGAATATGACAAAGTTCAACACCCATCCATTACACAAACTCTCAGTACTTTAGGAATAGAGGGGACTTCCTTAATCTCTTAAAAACACCTACAAACCTATAGCTAATGTTATACATAATGGTGAAAGGCTGAAATATATTCCCTCTAAGATCAGAAGCAAGTCAAAAATATGTACTTTCAACATGGGTATTCAACATATTACTGGAAGTTCTAGTCACTGCAATAAGGTAAGAAAAACAAATAAAAAGCATACAGAATGGAAAAGGAGAAAGAAAATTGTCACACAAACACATAAAGAATTTTAATGTTACCGTTTCCCCGAAAATAAGACCTGCCGGACAATCAACTCTAATGTGTCTTTTGGAGCAAAAATTAATATATAAGACCGGGTATTATATTATATAAGACCCAGTATTACATTATATTTATTATATTATATTACATTACATTACATCATATTATATTATATTAAAGACCCGGTCTTATAGTAAAATAAGACCAGGTCTTATATTAATTTTTGCTCCAAAATATGCATCAGAGCTGATTGTCCAGCTAGGTCTTATTTTCGGGGAAACATGGTAGTTTTATAGGTTTATTCCTTTTTGTTATAGCCAAGAGAAAGTGTCTCATAGGTACTGACTGAGGATCACAAGTCCTTGTGCCCTAAGGAGACTAGATCTTTCTCTAATTATGTTGGTAACTAAATATCTAGAATCTTTAACTTCAAAGCTACCTTAGCCTGGAAATGAGTGCCAAAAAGCTCATTAAAATATAGCAGAATGGATCACTGAGAATAATGATTCATGGATTTTACTGTTTTGAATATATAAATATGTACATATAAATCAAAGGATATCTTAGATGTTATTGAATCTAGTAGTCCCCATACATTTGGTCATCAAGGAACCCTGTGTTTTGTTTTGTTTTTCCAACAATGCATTCTGTGTCAAAGCTTTGTTTACTGGTACTAACAATTATAACTAATTATTGAGGGCTTACTGTGTCTGGTATTATTATAAGCATTTTACATACTGTATCTCATTCAATACTAAAAAATAATTATGACAGTTACTGTCAATCACTATTTCATATATGAGGAAACTGAAGCCAACTGAGGTTGAGCAACCTAAGACCACACAGCAGTGGATTTGGGATTTGAACTCAGGTCTGTCTGCTTTCAAAGTCAAATTTGTTAACCTCTATGATCTATTACCTCTTCATGTGAAAACATATTTACATGTATTAGATTAAACCATATGAAAGGTTTTTGTCTGTCTTTTTAGGTCAAAAACTGTCAAATATCTTCAATGTTATACTATTCAATCTAATGACTAATTGTTTCCCTTATTCTGTGTGGTATGAGAAAACTACAGTTACCATAGTTAATTGATAGTATCCTAGTCAAAAGCAAAGGAATTTTCTATTTTATTTAGTCTTTGTTATTTAGTTTTTGTTTGTTTTTGTTTTTTGGTGTTTTTTTATATATATAAACTTCTATTTCAGTTAGTCTTTTCTAAAATATGGCAATAGCTTGAAGATTCCAATTCTAACTCAGGTTGTACAACACTGATCTATCTAATTGTTCAAGTTCTTACTTTCATAGGTAGGGAACTACTATAAAAATAGAGGGCCAGGATGACGGAGATAGTAAGTGACAACACAAGATAAGAGACACTCCTCTGATTCTGTTTCATCTAGGGAAACATTTCTCTGTGATATAATAGCATCTAAGTTCTGCTCATTTACATAGATATAGTTTACCAACCAAAAAACCCTGGGCCAATTGTTTCCTTAAATACCTACATATACAAAGGATATATACAGTCTTTTGAACTCTGAGTTTTCTTAGTACCCTTCCAACTTTGTTAAGGGAATAGGACATAGAATGGAATGCTTGGCTATTTCCATGTAGATTAAGAAAGAACAATATTTCACAGGGCATTTTTTTTCATAATTCTAGATCATTTACTTATTCACTGAATACAAAATCTTCAAGAAGCCAGCAAAATGGAGAAATAAGAAAGATACTAAATTTAAAGAAGACTATTAATAGAACATCTCATATCATTGTGGGATAGGAGTGAAGATGCATTCCAGGGATTTGATTGCAGTAGAGCAGTTTTCTTGCTGTTTGAGTGTTGTATAGTATACAAAAGGCTCCCCTGCCTTCTGTAAATTTTTTTCAGGAGTCATACTCGTATGTTTGGTGTAAAGTCTACTGTGAAATGTCATTCAGGAGCAAGAAGATACCCGTTATACATTACCTGGAATACTGAGTTAACCTCAAGAGAACTTTGGAAGGTGTTGTCAGTAAATAGGACATTTAGCAGTGATCAATGAAAAGAAATGGTAGCATCAAATGTTGAGACATAAAACTCTTCAATTTATTAATGACAGCATTTCTAAAAGTTATAATAAATATTTTACTTAGGTGTTATTAGGTAAAATATATGGCTTTCTTCAGGAACTAGTCACCCATTTACAAAAACTCATAATTTTTTCGCTACTATTGACCTACCAATCACAGAGCACGTTGATGATAAATCTGACAGCTGAGTAAGCCAAGTCTCTGCTCCTTGACCTCTAGGATTAGTGTGCTCTGAGAATTATACTATAATATCTTATGTCTTGACAGCACCTTTTTCCAGGGAATTGCAAAGGCCTTACAGACTTTTACTCTAACCTTCACAAATAGTTCTATGACATACAGTAAGGGACAGAAGTTGTTCTCCTATTTTTCCTGAGAAAACAAGGCTTCTGAGGAAAAGTTTAGCCATCTGTATCTGACTAAATATTTCCCAGTGAGGAGAACAGCTGGTCTAATGGCAACAACCAGTGGTCCCGTCCTGTCTCTGGTCCCATGCCTCTCTGTAACTAGAGAGTTGTCTCCTAATTATCTCCATTTCTTCAGCTGTAAGTAAGGGTTAGAGCTAGCTATCAAGTAGCACAGACCCCTAACATTTATAGGGTCTAGAGCACAAGTACAAATGGGTACCCCCAGATGCTCTGCTCTTCCCATTCCCCACAGTTCTACATATGAAGGGCCTCATGTTGAAGCTGTGGACAGCCTACCATTACACCTACCATCACAAATGCTTGTTCTTTGGCCACCTCTATGATCTAGGGTTGAAGGGGCTTTCTGGATCCTTAGTAACCAAGTGCAGTCAGGAGGGATGCAGGCTCCAGCCCCTAAGACTCTTGCCCCTTGAGGAGGGGCAAGGCTGGAGAAAAGAGAAAGGTCAGAGTGGTGCCCTCCATAATGCAGGACCCTAAGCAAGGATCCAGTTGTCCAAGTCTAAGATGTCACAGAGACTGTGGTGTACTTTCCAGAATCCCCTGTACTACACTCATTCATCTGGCTGCTGGGAGTACTGCAGCTCACAGCACTCAACCTCAACTATCAGCTATCAGCTAGATCATTCATTCTCTCTCTCTCTCTCTCTCTCTCTCTCTCTCTCTCTCTCTCTCTCTCTCCCCTCCCCCCTCCCAACCCCTAAAAATTGCCCTAGGCCAAAAAGAGTTGATTCAAATAAGTCACATCCCATCCTGAGGGCAACCTGCATCCAATGGATGATTGAAATAAGTGTACAAAGTCCCCTCATTGAAACTACAGAAAACTCTGAAGAGTCATCCCCTCCTCAGAGCTCTCCCATAGGTTTACCTGAGGACTTATTGAGACTTCATCACAGCCCCTTCTCTTTTATCAAATCCTGCGTCCGTCCCTTCCCCCACACATCTCCTGCACACTATCTCCTTCTCAGACTCTACTTCATGGGAACCTGATCTTCAACAAAGAGTGATACTAGTAACACCCCCAAAAAAGATCTGAAAAAAAATGAAAATATTAAAAAGTGATTAAAAACAGTAAACTAAGTAATGCTTATTTATCTTACAAAGAATGGCCTTTGCTTCAAACAAAGTTAAAATGGAATTTACTTCAGAGTGAATTTACTTAAACTCTTCTTGCATATGTGTTTGTTTAGTCATCGTTATTTTTCCCTTGAGGAATTGAGGGAGGGGAGAAGTGATTTGGGGCAGGGGGAATAAAAAACAAAAGTTCCCCATCCACAGTCAAAGATCAAACAGAAAGGTAAAATATTTGTGTTGTTATCATGTGAAGCAAAGGGAAATAATGCTTTGTCTCTACCTTCACAGAGCTTCTAACAGAGACCTTTAGAGGATTCATACTTGGAATTTTGCAAGGATTCCTAGTCATATAGAAAAGCCAATGCATTTATTTTCAAGATGCATGGTAATTTTCTGAGATTTATTGAATGGATAGAGGAGCAAAACCTATTCTTCCTAGAAGAGGGAAAATGCACAGTGTCCAAATGTATTCTCGCCAGCCACTTACTAGCCATGAGATAACATGAACTGAGAAGAATTTGAGGTCTAATCCTAAGAAGAGCATGCATTTGGCTCTCCTGCTCATTTAGCATCTTAATCTCTTCCTTTCTTGAAAATGGAAGAGCTATTCAATATGAAAATAAGATGATGGCTCATGTTGCTCGAGCTGAGAGACAAAAGGCTGATTCAGCAAGAAAAGGTAACAAAGCAATGGCTATCAGTCAAAAAAAGAATTGGCAAAGAGGAAACAGAACCCCCAATTGTCTTTGGAGTAGAAGGAAAAAAAACATTCCTGGGAATAAGAAATATGTGGTCAGGAAATTCACTTCCTAATTCCAATATGTACAGTATCCATAATTTCACATGCCCAAATGTGGACATGTTGCTATATATGATCTAACAGATGGTTTTATAATAGGCAAAACAATTGAATTCATTAGTGTCCCAGAAAATGCTGAATGATTAATAGTGTTAAAATCCCATAGCTTCTCTTCCTAACAAGATAGTTTATGAGTCCTCTTTTGATGTTAATCAGGAATTATTCTCCCCCCAAGAAAAGTAGAACAGGGACAGAGTAAAACTTCATCGGATATATTCAATGTATAATCATGCCCCAATAGACAAAGTTACTAAATTCTTGAACTTCCAACTAGGGGAATAGTAAATTAGGTGATAGTAGGGAAGAAAGGAAAAAGAAAAAATTACCTCAAAGACTTTCTTCACTGAGCCAACCAACTAGCAGGAAGAAAATCCACCTAGATACCCATGGAGTTGGAGAGATTTGTACTCTTCCAAAATGTCTACATAAACTGGAAGAGAGTGAGTATAGACGGGCTATCTGCTCCTTGGGAAACCCTAAAGTGATAGACCATAAAACTATGGACAATTAATTCAAAGAGAATAATAGTTAATATTTACTAAGTACTTTCTATTTAAGAAGCTATGTGCCAAATATTGTATATTTTCAACATCTCTGGGAGGAAAGTAATATTGTCCCCATATAATAGATGAGGAAAATGAGAGTCAGTGAATTAGGTGACCTGCCCAAGATGACAGAGCATGTCAGCTGGAGTCAAGATTCAATCTCAGGTCTGATTCTCCAAAGCCCTTTGTTTTCCAGTCTGGCTAAGTCTCTTTAATTCTGAAATAAATGGTCAAAGTTTTAGGTGCTACTTTGAGCTGACGAATTTCTGGGATCACTAAGTCATTTTCTGTGCATTTGCTCCACTTTTTCTCTCTGTGACAGCTTACTCTGTAGAATGAGTAGATGTGATTATGAGATCACCTACAAATGTAACCTGTCAACCTTAGTGAGACCAAAGGATACCAGACGTGCTAATGGGATCCAGAACAATTTGGATATACCTGTGCTTGGCTCAGTATCTGCGGTGCTATGGATTGTTAGCAGTTCTGATGTCACTTACCTGCCATGGGTAGTATAGTGTACTATCTGCAAAGATGGCCACCAATAAATATCCCCATATTTATAGGCACAGCCCATCAAGACTTCAAGAGTACATCTGTGCTGGCTGTGTGGTTTGCTTTGACCAATAGAATGTGATAGAAGTGATTCACACTGTTTGAGTTCTGGACCCAGGTCTCAAGAGACCAGGCAGTTTCTCTTTTCACTCTTGTTTGGAACCCTAAGACATAGGTTAAATTACATAAGTAAATGTTCAGTTACTCTAATGGACAAACCACATGTAAAGAGAAATCCAACAAACAGCCAGTACCAACCACAAAATATGTGAGTAAATCACCTTTTGTCATCAATACCCAAGAAAAAGGCAGTCATTTAAGTGAGCCCAGCTGACACCATGTAGACAGAAAAATGTGTCAGCTGAAACCAGCCAACCAATAGAATTGTAATAATTGTAATAATAGTTATTGTTTGAAGCCACTAAGTTACAGGGTAGTTTGTTATTTAGTAATAGGTAAATGAGATAAGTAGGCCCACCATGGCTATTGTTCCGGGACAAACAAAAGGGCAAAATTGTATCTGTCTTCCAGTGGTCAGCTTATAGAGTTCACATTCTAGGCACTGCAAGCAACAAGAGCTGCCAATTGAGGGTGGGCGGTAAAAGGGAAACCATCCCAACACCAGTTCGCTCCATATTCTTAGTGAGCATTGAATTGAGGCTAAAACATCTACTTTGTTCAGCAGAGGTGCTACAGGCCTTCTGGATCAATTAATCATCTAGCTCTCTTCTGTAAACCAACATTTTCCTTAATCCTTAGAATCAAAGAACAAAAATATCAATTCACAGTTATGGATCCCAAATCTTTGCTAAAATAGGCTTGAAATCTGGCTTCATGGAGCCTAACTCCTGAGCTACCCTTCCTTGAAAGCCTTAAGGTTCCCTTCAGACTGTCCCCAGATAGCCACTCTACATCTCAGAACTGATGCACCAGGAGTGATACAATCCTCCACCAGGTGCTGAGGGCGATATTTGCCCTCAGACCTAATTGGCACTGGTTGTGTATAAAAGTTTCCTGGTTTCTCGGTGCCACGCCATCTGAGACCCTTTTAATCTTTATTTCCCCCTTGTATGGATTTAAGAAAGCTTCATCTGACCTTCTTTAGATGGTATATGATGTTAACACAAGTGAAAACTTTGTTCTAATTCTGGTTTTATAAATTCACAAACTCTTAAAAATCTTCATTGCATAGGAAAACAATCCATTAAAAAAAGGGATGAGACATACAGAAAACAATGAAACAAATTCTCTAGAAAATGAATTAATCAATTTAATTTAGAAAGAGGCAGGAGAAGGGAAGATTATATTATCGGGAAATTAGATTTGAGGTTTAGTAATCACAAGAAGAAAGAGCATCTTCCTCTGTCTTCATAATGGCAGATTTCCTTGGATGTCATACTAAAAAAAGGAGGGGAATTGACATAACCCCTTGATGTTGGCTCTTGTCAGATTCAGCCAGTGGGAAGCAGTGTCAGGAGATAGGAAGCAGGAAGACAGTCAGGGTGGGTGCTTATTCCCCAGGGTGTCCCAGTGCTGTGCCTCGGGTTGGCTGCACTCCTCCACTGAATGCCACAGTGCCTCTCAGGCAGCCCTCTCCAGACAGCCCTCTCTCTCTCTCTCTCTCTCTCTCTCTCTCTCTCTCTCTCTCTCTCTCTCTCTCTCTCTCGGATTCCCTTATCTCTCCTTTCACTTACTCCTGAAGGCCTGGCAGTATTAACAGGAACCCGTATTGGCATAGGGGTACACACCATCCCTGTTGCTTTTTCTGAGCCATGTCCACACCCTTGTAAATAGACTTTTCATCAAACTCCTCTCAAATTACCCAATCTTAATGTTCCATCTGTTTCCTGTCAAAATCTTGACTGATACAATATTGAAAATGCTGGCAAGAACTTACAAGCCTCATCAAAACATTACCACTCTGTAAAATCCTTACTTAGAATGCAATCTCAAAAATTAGGAGAATCTCAAGATATCATGCTAAGCAAACTAAGTCAGACAGAAAAAGTCGAGAACCATATGATTTCACTCATATGTGGAATATAAAACTGAAATCATCAAAGGAACAATACAAACAAAGAAAGAAACAAAAACTCATAGACACAGACAACAATTTAGTAGTTACAAGAGGGTAAGGGGGGAGGAGGGATGGTAGATAAAGGTAAAGGGGGTCAAATATATGATGATGAAAGAACTGACTCTGGGTGGTGAACACACAATGTGATATATAGATGACGCACTACACAATTGTACACTTGAAACCTATATAATTTTACTAATCAATGTCACTCCAATAAATTTAATAAAAATTATATATGTAGAAAAAATATATGAGTGAGCCTTTTTCTAAACACCAGGCTTTCATTTATTGGGGTTTAATTACTCATTAACTCTGAATCAGATGAACAAGGTCTATTTCTTCCTGCATAAATGAAAATATTGTAAATATAATACAGCAGAAAAAAAGACAATATATTTATTTTTATAATTACCAGGGTTAAGGTGACCTGACCTGCAATTTTGTTTGGGAATCCAAAATGTCTGATAGTACCACAGATCCTCGTTTTCCCTTATCCTCTGGACAGCCTGACTCAGAGTAACATTGAGATCCATCTGCCTCCAGAAATCTGGAATCCAGTCTTTGTTCTGACACTTAATAATTGATCTTGGCTGTATTATGTATTTCCCTAAGCCTCTGCTCCTGTTATGGACTGAATACTTGTGGTCCCCCAAAATGTTTATGTTGAAGCCCTAATCCCCCAATGTGATGGCATTTGGAGATTGGGGTCTTTGGGAGGTAATTATGTTAAATGAGGTCATGAGAGTAGGACCTTCATGATGGAGTTAGAGCCCTTACAGAAGAGACATCAGAGACCTTGCTCCTTCTCCTCCATGTGAGGACACAGTGAGAAGGTAGCCATCTGCAAAACAGGAACCCTGCCAGACCTTGATCTTGGACTTGCCAGTCTCCAGAACTGTGAGAAAATACATGTCTATTGGTTTAAGCCATGCAGTCTATGATATTTTGTTATGGTCGCCCGGGCCGATTGATATAGTGCCCTTACCTTTAAACTGGTTGTGATTATACTAGACTACCCACACAGGAATATCTCTCTCCCATTTATTAGTTGTACAGCTTTGTTCAGGTTGGTTAGCTGTACCTGTTTCCTCATCTGTAAAATTAGAATAATATTTCATACTTCTTTGGTTTGTCAGGAAGATTAAATGAGATACTCCAAGTAAAGTAATTAGCTCAGTGTCTGGCACTTACTAAATATAAATTAACATTAATCATCATTAACATTGCTATGGAAACACAAAATGAATAACTCTGCCAGAGACAGGACACAGTCATCAAAGTCTTCTTAGAAGATGTGATGAAGAAAGGAAGCAAGACCACATCATATAGTCAGCCCTTTTTGCTCTCCCTAAATATCTAATTCAATACTAGCCACATAAGTGCTTATCACCTGCTCTTTGATTGATGTAGAAATTTTTGAAACAATAATTCAATTACAAATTAATGAATATAATAATGTAGAACTTATAGTATGAGCCAATGAAGAGTAAGTATAGAAACCGAGCTGATCAGGAAGGAGGGAATTCAGTAGTCACTTCATGAGTTCACTGCTTGTCCCCAGAGAAAGAATGCACTTAATCTTAAACCTCTTTATGACAAAATGTACAGCCTTACTGAATTCTATGGATGTGAATTCCCTAACCAGGTCAAAAATCACACTTCATCCCCACTACCCAGGAGCATTTCAGAATATTGAGCACATAGTGGACTTCAACACATCTTTCCTGAATGAACAAATACAAAGTAGACTGCCCCTCACACTGTCAGTCCATTGAAGGAGACTTCCCAAAACAGAAAACACAAAAAGGGGAGCCATTTGAGTGCAAGTACCAGATGATGAGTTCACACCAGAGGGAGTTGTTTCCATGCAGAGAAATGGCTTGGAAAATATCAGATTTATAACTAATTTCTCATAACATTTTGGAACACTTGTTTTCTATTTTTGTTTTAAAAAGAACTTCATAAAGTTAGGAAAAAGATGGTGGAGAATGGGGGAGGGAGAAGAGGAAGAGGGAGAAGAAGAAGGAAAGTGACCCAAAAGCCCTGGAGGAAGCCCAGGGAGAGACTGGGTTGGGTACTCCAGAAAGAGCAGGAGTCCTCACTTTTCCTTCTGTGGAAAATGGGAAATGTTGAAGCCAATTGTACTAGGTTGAGGCAGCAGGCCCATCACCTACTCTACAACCCAAGCCTGATTCATGTGAACAAGATCAAGAATTGCTCAGTTGTCAACCCCCACCTGAAGTTTCTCTAGATTTGACAAAATGCATTCAATCAGTATTCACAGGGTTTTTTGGGCACTCATCACTTGTTAGGCCCAATTGCTGGAAGAGTAATGGGAGATATTAAGGTGAATTAGACTAGATATCTGTTCCTAATGATTTTCCATCTTAAGGGATATAAAACACACAAAAGCAAAAAAGAATATTATATGTAGGAAAGATGGAATCAAACACCAAAAAAGTTTTAAATCACTGGTAATTATAAGGCTGATCAGAGAAGAAGGAGAGTAAAATGTTTCTCACAGGTTGTCAGTCTGAGATATGTCCTGAAGGAGCATATCTGGCTTGACTGGGATGAGATCATCCCAAATTAGGGTTGGGGGAATGATCTGAGGAAAAATTGAACAAAAATAAGCAAGATGTATTTATTTCTTAGAAATCGTGATCAAACCCCCAAAATAGTATTATTGAGCATATTCAAGATGCATTGTTCTTTCATAGAAAAGAAATCCAAAGGGGGCTGATCGGGTCTGGTATGGTGCTCCGTGATGTCATCAGAGACCCAGGCTTTTTCTAGTTTTCCATTCACTATCCTTCAGATGCGGCCCTCATATTATTATGTTCTCAAGGTGGCTGCTGCAGCTCTAGCCATCATGTCCATGTGTCAGACAAAATGAAAGAGTAAAGTTTTTTAAAAAAAGCTAGAGTACTAACCATTGTCACCCCAATAAACATTAATTAAAATAAATTAATTAAAATAAAATAAAAAGCTAGAGTAAATAGGTAGGCAGATGCTTCTCTTTTGAGAAGCTTCTTCAACAAGTTCCATTTACATCTCATTGGCTAGAATACTGTTACATTTCTACCCCCTACCTTCAAGAGAGGCTCTGGTATGTGCTATTTTGCTGGACACTTCACCACTCCCAATGGTATCAAATATTTGTAAGTAAGGAATAATTCTAGAGTTCAGCAACAAGTAATAGCAAAAAATTTCTCCACAAAAGATGAAGAGTGCGTGTCAGAAACTAACACTGTAATTTGTGGCCTGTGTCAGATTTTGAAGAGGGGATTGAAGCCAAAGTGAAAATTGTTGCTCTTGTGAACTAGGCTGGGTTTGAAGAGAAAGATTAAAAGGTTGTAAAAAGCTCTTGAAAATCCTCATGCACAGGAATTAAGTGCAGAACTAGTTCCACTGGATACGCATTGTCAGTCACCATGGAAACGTGCTCGGGACCAGCTGAGCACACAATAGCCCCTGGAAGTCAGTGGCTCACGTGAAGCATGGCCCTGTGATGCCTCTTTTAGGGCCATCAGCATCCAAATGTCTCTCTTAGGACCATCAAGTTCCCTCATGTTGACCTTTGGTTCATTTTCAAACTGTCTTCATGTGATTTTTTCATTTCCCATCAGTTGAGTTTAAAATATAGAGAAATTTCCACATAACATTTTGTAAAAAAAAAAAAAAAAAAATTTTGTATCTTAGAAATACAAATGTAATTTTTATAAATATGGATAAAAAATATTGATTTAAGACATAAGTATGTTCTCTGAAGTTTTAAAAACCAAGAGGCATTCTACTGAGACAGTGCTCACCAGAAAGACACTCTGCAGAATATGCCTATGACTATATACTATGCACACCGGGAGTCCAACCAGAGAGGCACATGAAGTTAATGGGGTCCCAGCATAACTCAAAGCCACTGAAGACACCAAGCCTACTGTGGTCTATGCTAATTGCACCGTCGGGGCACATAGACCAGCCTGTGAATGCTGCCCCTGCAGTGGTTTTGCTAACAAGTGTCTCTGGATGAGGTGGCCCCTCTAGAATTACCACATAGCAAAGACTGAAAACTATTGTAATATTTTATTCTCATAAATGTCACAGGAGACAGTTTCAGGAATGTATAGTGACTTGTACAGATTTACACACCTTCTGAGTAGCAGAATCCATGCCCACCTGATATACCGACGGAAATTTGAGCTGTCCGTGATGGTCAGGATTGGTCTCTCTTGAAGTTACTCAGATCATGCTATATTAAGTTTATTTTTACTACTATGAGTGATGAGTGCTGAGAGAATATATTTTTCTTCCTCCAGTTTATATAAAAAATATAGAAGCCTTAGACATTACAAAACTATTAGTTTGTTTAATTGTATGGTTATAAAAAACTACTTTCAGCCCCTCTTATATCAAAAACTCACCTCAAACAAAAGAAAACAAAATCCTTAGTTTAAAAGTATGTTAAAGGCACCAGACTTGGAATCAAGAAGGCTGGGTGTGTTCCTAACTCTATAACTAACGAATGTTTTAACCTCAAGGGACCTCAGTTTCTTCCTCTATAAAATGAGGGGCTTAGTGCCTCAAGACCCCTTTAAGCTTTACATTCCAGGATTCAATGCTGGCCTGGTTAAAAACGCATTCAAGCCTACTGAAAGTAGTAGACATTCCAAAAGTAAAGCTCCATGACACCATAAGGAATAATGCCAGAAAAACAGCTTACCCACATGACAAGATGGCCTCTAGAAATAGAAACCCCAGAATATCTGTTCATAAGACTAGTGGCTGGTAGCTCTCAGCTGCCTGGAGCTGCTATGGATTTAGAAGGAACTTCTTTGTTTGGCTCTCATCCCCTAGCTCTAAAAATCCAGTTGCTAATTTAAGATTCAGTGCTAATGGATCACTTAGTACACTGACAAGCTTGTGGAACAAGGTTTATTGCCTGTGCATGCCCGGTTCACGACTTCCAGAAGAAAATGTGGAAGATAGTCCTGCTCGTCCTGCTCTGTCTCCTACTTAGTCTTCCACATAATAACATGGAATTATGCTTTAAAATAGGGCAACAAACTGTACTCCCCTAGGTTCAGCCTACCTGGATCTGGAAACCTGCTGGGAGAAAAGAAGGAGAAAAAACTGTTTTTCTGTCAGCATCTCCCCACCTTAAATGCAAACCCCAGGACTGTAAGGGGAGAGGGAGGAAAGATGAGAAGCCGGGAAAAGACCTGCTGATTTGTTCCGGGTTCATGCTCTTGGTTGTTTGATGGATGACCAAAGCTAATTCTTTTTCTTGGGAGCATATTTGTGGATTCCTCAGAGGTCCTTGATGCATGTCCGTTAGCTGACCTGTTGCTAACTCCTTCACATCACTTCCTGCCTTAGCAATAAACCTCACAGCCTCATACTCCCAGTGCCTTTGCAGAGCTCATTCCAGATGGCTCCTTCCAGGCTCCCTTTCATGGCACCCATTTGGTCCATGGGAAAGTCAGGCAATGCCAAACTGGGAAACATGCAGCCTTTCCTCTTGCCCTAACTTTATGTGTGACTTCAGCCAGTCTTTCATGTTGAGACTATCTTCCACAGTACCCCAGACAGCAGTCCAACATGTCCCCCCAAGACCAGGGACACACATTAAGCTTTCTGATTGGTCTCTTTACAGCCCCTTTCACTAGGCTGAAGTGAAAGGAAAACACCCAATATTCTCCTGCTACTGGCAGTAGGGGTGCTCCCAGCACACAGTCAATGTGCAAAAGATGTTCCCTCTCTTGGCTTCTTAAACATCAATCCTTCTTACCTTCAAAGTGCATATTGGGCCAGACGTCAACAATCTCATTCTTGACCATCTCCTTTGAATACCCCACATAGGTGATCTAACTTCAATACTGCCTGTGTAAGTAAGTACTTGCCCACTGTTTCTTTCTTCTCAGACAACTAATCTTGTAGGGCCTGTTACAAAGAAAGAACTTCTTTTTATTAGGTTGGTGCAAAGGTAATTGTGGTTTTTGCAATTATTTTTAACCTTTTAAACAGCAATTACTTTTGCACCAACCTGATAGTATCCTTTTATTTTCATTTACAAATATTCTTCTACTCCTCAAAATATTTTTATGGACATCTAGTCAATCATATATTGCTTTCTTATTTATATAGAAAACTAAAATATTTCATCTTCTCCCTCTTATGGGCCTTTTCTCTTTTGTGAATTGTTCTTCACTCTCTAAATCACTTACTTCCTTACTTTTCCATTCTTAATTGTTTCAGTATTTCTGTTGTCCCAGAATCCTTATCCAAAGATGTACAGAAGAAAAAGTGAGGAGGAACTTCAGGGTTCATCAAATCCAACTGGTTAGATTAAAAACAATAAAACCAAATCCAAAAAAGGACTTGCCCAAAGTGTCAAAACTAGTTAGTACCAAAGTCAGGATGAACATACAAGTCTCCTGACTTCCAATATATTCCATTCCAAATAAATTATTCTCTCTCTCTTTAAATCCTCATGTTCCCTTCATCCCACTCTCTCTGATCTCATTGCTAAGTAGCCACCAAACTGTTTTTGTGTTTCCTGCATCCCGTATTTCATAAGGTAGATAAGTTCACATGCCATATACCAATCCAAGAAAAGATTTGACCTTGATCTTCTCTAAGCCTCTCCAAAAAGATCCAAAAGAGCTAGAATGGTGACCAGAGCCTATGTTAAAGGGCTAACCTTTTGCAGCATACTGAAGGGAGAGAAATTTACCTTTAAAATCCTTTTGGAACATTTCTCTTTACAGCTAATACCATCAGTCACAAAAAGTTTCCAGTACCATCTTGTTACTCTCTTATCAATCAAAGCTCCCCTCTTACCTGCCACCAAAATGATCTGTCCAAACTCCAACCCCTCATGCACTACTTTCTTCTATTAGCCTGTAGAAAATAATGACTAATCATATTGTTTGAACATATAGCCCACCCAAAACCCACAAGGAAGGTTTCTGTTCACCACTTTCTTTCAGGACCACCCCCGCAGTGGGTTGAGGTGCAGCAACATTCAATTTTCACTTGCACCTATGTGCCCAGCCTACTCAAGCTTGGACCATGCTTGGCCATTTTTTATTCCGCAACAGCTGGTCAGAAGGAACTACCCCATCATTGGTCGATGCAAACCGCGAGAAAGGCAGTGGTAAAACCACAGTCAGCGATAGAAGGGTCTGGACCACATGCTAATGCTCATGTCTGCCCTCTGTCCCTGCTCATGCCCATCTTGGCTGTACCAGTTGTATCTAACAGGGGGTTGCTGCTGGGATGCCTGAATTTATTCTTTGGAGAGTAGTTATCACTTATTACTTACCTGGTAAGCAATTGTTATCTTACTACTGTCAGAACCTCACTCATGATGGGCAGTTTGAGCCACTTAGTCCCTGGATGTTCCAGGCTCAGTCGTTCCTTTTCTATAGCGGCCCATGGCGTGCCAAAACTCTGTTTTGAATAGTTAATACTCTGCTGCAGACGGCACAGTCCTGTTCTGGAACCCTGGGTCTTTACTGTATTTCTTCTTTTGGAGTTTGCCATCAACCCCACACATCTTGCTCACCACACACATCTCTAACACCAGGGGTCTGCAGTGCATAAGGTCAAAGGGGCAGGTCTACTGCTCCACACACTGGACCTGCTGCAGAGCCCTACCCTTCTCAGGGCCCAATCCTATCTGGAAGCCTCTGTACCAATCACAGGTCACTGCTGTGCCCCAAAGCTTGGTAAATGATGTCTCCAGAACCCAAAGAGGCCTACCAGATGGTACACTTCCTTCTTGTGGTAGGAAGCATGAAATGTGATAGTGTATCTTTTATTCTGAAGGGAGGTCTCATCAGAAGACACCCATGACCTCTTGAAAACCAGAGCACTGCAAAAGAGGGAAAGTACATGGAGGAAAGTTGAAGCCCCGCCTCCTCGCCTGAAAGAATCCAGGCACCCATACTTGCCATCGAATCATTCAAGCACAGAGAAACTCCATCATAGAAGTAGGATTCTAATTCTGATCCCTATCACACAGTATCCACATATACCTCACAACCTCCCCCAGTCCATTAAAGGAAGCGGGCACACGCACACCCCCTCTGCCTCCATTATGGCTGTGGAATTGCTCTGGACTGTCATCAAGATGAGCAGGAGCCAGAAAAGAGCAAATGTCTCACCACCCTGAAACCAGACACCAAATCCTAGACCACCTATGCCTCCCGCCTAAATACAACTCACCCCACACCACCCACACCATACAACCAGAGTTGGGAGCCAAAGGCCAGGGAAGGAAATAAGAAATACTTTGTGAATTAAAAATTTGTTTGAGATTTTAGTGGTTCATGATGGCATATGGCTGAAGAAAAAAAAAATTCTAATACTTAAGCTATAGGTATTTGAGACCTGCCTGAGAATTTGTTACTTGCTTTGTATACTGTGTCTCTGTGGTTACTTTAAAGAGAGAAATATCTTAATCTGGGATGGAATTTTATATGATACTATATGTGAAGAAACCTAGAAAGTGCCCATATCATCAGGTTAAAGAAGGAGAATAATGGAGAACAATCCCAAATGCCTATACCTTCTTTATGTACCTTGCTTACATAAGAATGCTTGTCCCAGTCTAGCCGTTGAAACCAGAAATAACCTTTCCTTCACCACCTCTCCATGGTTGCCAGGCTGCTGAGGACTCTTTCCCTTGTGCGTCTCACACAGTCTGCTGGCCCTCAGCACTTCTAGCCAACTCAGTGTCAGCCCTTTCTCCCCTATGTCCAGCACTCACTGATGCAAAGGCCTGTCATACTGAAGTGGTGGAAGCATGACACCCCTCCATATAAGGCTGCTCCCCCTATTTCTTCTCCAGTCCTCAAGGCTCAACTCTTACTTTCACTTACTGCTTCCTCCATTGTTGCCAAGTGAGATGAGTGAAAGGGGAAGAGGGCACACAACCCCTCTCTCATACCACATAGGGAGGGCTCCTGACTCTACTCCCAAATCAGCACAGAGAGGAAAGTGAAGAGAGAAGGAGGAGGGTCATGGAAGCTGGAAGCAGAGGAAAGAAAAGAAGGAATAATTTCATGCATCTCTTCATCCTCAAACTGGCTCCTCACCCCGTCAGTTTCCTTCACGGCCAGTCTCATCCTTTTCTCACCACAGAGCTGTTGTTCCTCCAGCATTCTCCAACTAAGCTCGGAAGCTGTGTACCACCCCTTGCCTCCAACAGCCCGACCCTTCCTGAAGTGTCTGTCTTTAAAAACCTGCAACTCTCCCAACAGTGGATTCAAGTTGAGGAAACCCACATTTTTCAACCCTAATAACGATTAGGAAGAGGAACTCCAATTTCAAAAGCTGTTCTATGTGATGAAAGGATACGATGGAGATGGGAGAAATAATTTCCAGGTGTGTCACAGCCAAAATCATTTGTGAGTACATGGTAGTGACGGACTGCGATCCATGCAATGACTATAACCACCATGTTTATGTGCTGCTATGACAAAATGTGCTCTAAGATCCAAACTAATAAAATGCCAAATAATGTAGTACCACAAAGCTTCTAACAAAAACAGGGGTCTCCTGCCCTATCCCTCCCTACCTTGGATCACAACCTCAAGACACAATCATGTTCTGCTCTTTTAGCTTCTATTTTTAATAATTACCTCCATATTATTAATCACTAGGTTCATACTGCTATTGCTTCATTTATCAATTCACTTCTCACTTTAAAGGGTAAGAATTTGGTAGTTTTAGCTCTCCCCATCCTATCACAACATCAGATATATACATTCTCTCTATATCATCTCAATATAATTAAATGATAGATTTTTTTGTTGAATCAATCTTCAATTTATACATTATAAAAATACACATATTTTTATGTAATAATGTCTAAATATTATTAATATCTGAGCCTGGTAGTGTAGAATAACTACATTTTCTTTCTTGTACAATTGCCTTGTTTTATCCAAAGTTAGTTGCCTCATACTTTTGTTGTTGTTGACTTGCTTTTCTATGCACCTATCACTACATTATCCCCAAATTCACTACCAGACATATGGCTCCTTTCAATTTATTCAAGCACATCAGACAACCTATCGGTTTTACTATTTACTTGGAGAGACATTCTTCCTGGAACCTTCTATATTGCTTCTCAATCTGGAACTTTTGCTTTCTAGTTTTGCTGCCCAGCTGCCATTCATCAACATCCTAGGGATTTCCTTACCTTCTTTCTTGTATTAAATACTCTTTTCTTGGATAACTTATCTTCTCTCTCTCTGTTTATTCCATTGTTTTGGAGGAGCACATGCTCGAGTAGCTTTCTGAGAAAAAGGACACTGGAGAAAATTTCTTGAGACTTTGCATCTTTAAAAATAAATTTATTTTACTCTTATACTAGATTAATAGATTGGACAGATATATTATTTCTATCTGGAATAAGCCTGGAAAACAATTTTTTTTCTCTAAATTTTAAAAGCATTGTTATGTTGACATTTTGCTTCCAGTACTGCTGTTGAGAAGTCAATGCCATTTTTATTTATTAACCTTTGTATATAATATGTTTCCCCTCTTTAATTCATCAAAAATATTCTACTTCCACTTATTTCTAATTTTCTGAAATTGTACAGTGGTATGCTTTTTTATAAATCATTTCATTCATTGGGCTGAACACTCCATAAGATCTTGACAATCTGAAGGCTTGTGTTTATGTCCGTTTCTAAGTTATTTCTTTGAAAAATTTCCTTCCCCCCTTCCTTCTCTTTTGTTGGAATTCTAATTCATCAGATGACAGACAATCAGGATTGATCTCCTAATTTGCTTACTATTTCTTTATTTTTTTGTTCTACTTTTTGGGAAATAGCCTCAACTTTATCTTCCAACCCTTCTACTGAATTGTTTAAGCCATGATATTTTTAATTGAAAAATGTTCTTTCATTCTTGAATATTCCTTTTTATAAACCTACTGTTCATAGATGTAATATCTTCTCTAATTTCATGGAGGATATTAACTAAAAGATTACATTTTACACAACCATTACATACATTTCCACTGTATCTATTCCTAATGCTGTACTCCACTTCTTGTAACTATACACACACATATATATATATATAAAATTGTAGTTGACATTATTGTTCAGCTTCGTGTGCGACATCAGAGGGATAGTGGATGGGGGGAGGGGGGTTGTCACTTTGTGAGGGATATAAATGATAAATGTCTATTACATTGTTTTGTGCACCTGAAACTAATAATAAAAAAAGATGAAAAATATATATATATTAAAAGAAGAATTTCCGAAATTAAAAAAAAAAATTACATTTTATGTTTTCTTTTTTGTTTTTTGTTTGTTTGTTTGTTTGCTTTGTACCTTGGCATTTATGCTAGAGACTTTCCTTTACTACGTGTTGATTAATTTTTGGCTGTCCATTCATAGGTAAGCCCATCTGACTCTTTAATGAACAATACTGATGCTTTGTCCAGCTCTCTTGAAATGCCTTTTTACTGATTGCTGTGGGAAAGAGAGGTTTCATGGCAAAGCCATCCTGTGTGAGAATTCCTGAGGTCACACTTTTGCTTTACTGCCTCCTCTTCCTGGCCTGCTACCCCAACTCCTGGCCTGCTACCCCACAGCAGTATTTCCTTCATGAACCACTTGTGTAAAAGCATTTCTCCCAGGATCTGCTTCTGGGGGAACCCAGACTCTAAAGCCCTTCCTCTTAATTATAATATTATACTTCCAGAAATGTCTAGAACTGTCCATATGCATAATGCCAATATAGTAGGTACCTAATACATGCTTGTTAAATAAATATTTTTTTTGCAATAAATTCTAAGAAATGACAGGCCATCTGAAAAGTAGATGAGAATTCATTTTCTTTTTTATATAAATATTTGCATATTGATACATAAAGCACATGACAATTATTTGTCAGAGAATTTCAAAAACTATATGTTTTCAAAGAAAAGATACAATCTAAAATTTTTTCGTGAAAACTCATTTGTTATTATATGAAAATAAGAGCAATAAATAGTAAATCAAAAGTTGTCAGGTAGAGATAAAACTCCTAACATTGAGCTTTCCCACTGTTTAATTTCATAAATTTGAAATTTCTGAGAAATTTTATAAACACACCTTCTTGAGTTCTCTGATTTTTTTTTTTTTTTTACCAACACACACATACACACATGTACATAGCACCCACACATTCACATTCTCTTCACAGTGGAATCACACATAGTAAAAAAAAAAAAAAAAAAAGATAGAATGAAAGAAAATACGAAAATACTTGAGAGTTTACAGAGGCTATTTAGAGTTTATTTAAATGGATTCTCAATAATTATCCAGAACTTGCATGGGATAATCCTCGGCATTAATAAAAAACAAAAACAAAAACAACTGCTACTCAGCTTTAGCCCTGACTTGAGAGATACCAATTTGACCAAATGATCAAATGGGTGGGAATAAGCCACAAGTAATTTTAGGTTTACCTTGGAAAAGATACAGAAATAATATGCTGCTTTTCTTCCTAAGAAAAGAGAGTCAGATTTATAGAATAAATCTTAACCACCTAATAAATAACTTCTAGAGGGGTAACTGGAAAGAAAATGTCTGCACTCCAAGAAAATGACTAAAGTGAAGCCAGGAGAAGTGGAAGTTATGATCTGATGATTCCGGTGGGCTTAGGAGGCCCAGGCCTTTGCTGGGATCTCCAGGGCCTAGCGCACCACTATTCCCACTTAAAATAAAATAGTTGCTATGGTGTGATCAGGGCAGAACTGTGTCCCTTTTGTTGATGAGAGCTAAACCATCCTGCAACTGTGCCCTGCCCTAAGGTGCTGTTTCCAAACCTACCCCAGCAATGCTGGTTCCATATCTACCTCAGCCTACCCCCTATGCCCAGCTTGAACCCTGAGGCCGGTCACATGCCTAAGAATTCCTACCCATCACGGACCTTCAGTCACTGTCCTCTGCCTGGGACTCCAGCCTGGTATCCATGGCCTGTTCTCTGGTCACCAAAATGCCTCATTCCTTCTGCAGCTACTCTGGCCCAAATGACAACAATGAGGTGCTCCCCAATATTCTGTCCCTTATACCCTATTTTGTTCCATAGTCGCCACAACCTGTTGCTGGTAAAATGTTAGGGATCACCATGGATTTTAGTAGAGAAAACCCTCTTAGTAGCTCAACTTAGCTTAACCGAAAATAGCAGAATTTTCTGGAAGGACACAGAGCAGGTAATATAATAGAACATCAAGAAGGATTCAAACAAGTGAGATCAACTGAGAGAACTTTTGCTGTCCAGATCTGTGAGCCTGGGTGTCTGTCACCTCATGTTCTCTCTGCAGTCAACTTCCCAAGCTTTGGCAAACCTTAATGGACACGGACTCGTCTTTATATAGCTTCTCAACTCATGATGACCAGCTAAAGGCTATGTGCCCCAGTATCAGGCTCTTGAGAGAATGAATTTAAAGGGTTCAGATGGGAAAAATAAACCATGGTGATGATTAAAGGACTGAATAGCACAGGTGGCTGCTTCTTCTGGTGCCGTGGGAGACACGCTCCCTGAGGGTGGGAAGGAAGAATGAGCATCTCAATACACCTTGTACTCTAGAGGCCTGGAGAATGAGTCATTCTGGAAATCTGTTTTTCAGAGCTGAGATTTTATATAAGCCCCAAATTATGTATTGTTGTCATCATATTTATTGAAAATCTTTTAAACATCTATTTTAAACTTTCCTGCCGGCCTAATCAGTATGCTGTAGGCAGCTAAACCTTTCTCTTATGACTCAGCCATCCTTATCACCATCATGTATTGTACATTCTGCAAAACAGAAAGAGCCAGAGAGCCCTTTGCAGGAGGCCTACAGGGCTATTTTCACCCACAGAAAATGGCACAGGTCATTATATTTGGGGGTTGTCTTTCGCCAACAGCTTCCTGTTCCTCTCAGCATGCCTATTTCTAAAAGTCCTTCTTTCCGTGTTTAATTTACTATAATTATTACCCTTATGGATTTGAAAATTAAATCACCCATGCTATTTGTCACAATCCATTAGGTTGCAAGGAACAGTCATGTACTCAGGTCTCTCAGTTAATGAAGGATGATACAAAAATACACAAAATATTTAAGAAGGCTCACCCTTCACAAAGCCAGTTCTCATGGAGAACTAGAATATTGTCCATGGTGCACAGCTCAGCTCTTCTGACCCACTTATGTTCCCTGTGGGAGTAGCAGAGTGGGGGTCATAGAGTGGGTGTACAAGCATCACCAGGTAAAAGAATTTGGCAGGTGTTAAGATGCAGCCGACCTTGAATGAGTATTGTATTCTGTTGAATTTTAATGTGCACACAATTTAGTTAAGCCCCTTTTTAAATTACAGATTTGGATTCAGTAGGCATGGGTGGGGCCTTAGTGTCTTCATCTCCAACAAGCTCCCAGGTGAGGGCTATCATGGACGACTCTGAGGCTCAAGGCTGTTGGGTATATTCAGTTGTGGCCTGTTCATGATAAAAGCCAGCTGTGCTCCTCATTCCTTGTGAGGACTTAAGGGGAGCTTCAGACTATCGGAGGCTTCCCTGGCCCACATGGATGCTGAATAGATCTACCAGACTGTCAAGATGACATGGGGTAGCTTTTCTGACTGTTGAATATCCCGTTAGGCCCTCTCCCTAAAACTCTGATCCCATGTTCTTAAAGTGAAGTAAGTCATATGTTTGCCATCCCCATACTAAGTGATCTAGGGAAAGTACATGAATGCATCTTCCAAGAATGGAGCTAGAGCTCCTCCATTCCATCCCCTCAGGATTTCGCCTTTCCCATCTTAACTTGAGATCTTCCCCCAATTACATTGGCCTAGTTACTTTTTTTTTTTAATCTCTTGCTACTACCAACCTATCCCCTCTTTCCTCTTTCTCTGCTTCTTCTTGTTCATGGTTTCTACTGGCCCACATTTCTCTCACACTTCTCTTTATGTGCATCTGGGCTTCCACAGCCCTGTATGTCTCTGCCCCTTTCTGTCTCACTTCTGAATTCCCCAATACTGAGAATCTGACTGTGTCTGTTAACCACTACCCAGTTTGGACCATTTCACCGGAACAGAGATATCACACCACACCATTTCATAAGTCAATTGGTCCTCTATGGACAGCTGCCTTTGTCTCTAGTTCTGTTCCCTAGATAAGGTCCAAAGAGATGTGGCCAGCACCAAAGAGCATTGTAGAAAGAGCTCAGATTCAGAGAAAACAGAAAGCCTGGTTTGGTAACTGGTTACACCACTTACTATGAGCCCTTGAGCAAATTACAGAACATTTCTGGGTTTCTATTTATTCATTTACAAAATGGAGATAACAATGGTTAGTGTTATTGCAAAGACTAAAATAACACTCATATAAAGCTCCTTGATGATTTTCTGATGTATCAACTTGGTCAGGCTGAACTACAGTCTCTAGTTATTCAATCAAACACCAATCTAGGTGCTGCTGTGAAGGGATTCTGCAGATATAATGAAGTCCCTAATCAATTACCTTTCAGTTAGGGAGATTATCTTGTGTGGGCTTCAGTTGATCAGTTTGGAAGGGAAATTATTCTGGGTGGATAAACTTAGTCAGCTGAGAGGCCTTAAAAGAGAACTTCGCCTTTTCCTGGTGTGGGGAAGAGGAATAGAAAAGGAGAAGAATGCTCCTGCTGGTGGACATTTCCGGCCCATGCCTGTGGGTTCCAGCTTGCTCGTGAACTCCCTTCCAGACTGCCTGCCCTGTGGACTATGGACTTCCTAGCCCACCCCCACAATCATATATGCTAATTCCTTGAAATAATCCTTGCCATATATATGACATTGATAGACTCTCCTACTGGTTCTGCCTGTCTGGTTGAACCCTGACTGATATAACCACTTGGAACAAGATCTGAAGCATATAGCACAGTGTTCAACAGATTTTACCCATTCTTATTATTATTACCTATGCATAAAGAGAGTGTCAGCTGCTTCTCTGAAGAGTGGGCTGTGGCTATGATGAGCTCCCAGGATGTCCTATCTACTTATTGGTTTTGTGCCTATCTACTTATTGGTTTTTGAACATGTCTGGAATAGGTAAGGTTGCCAGACAATAACACTGGTGTTACTGTATTTTAAAAGTTGCTATTGACCATTTTTTAACATATGTGTCATTTAACATTATCAATATTTCTCTGAATGCATTATATAAATGAAAAAAGTCAGAATCTTTGTAGATCCTACCTGACTCCACTGTGCCAGACAGACATCTCTTGTTTTCTCCTCACCAGCTCTCCTAACTCCTTTCTTCTGGCCATGAAACCTTGCTATCAGGGAATTACCTCTCCCACATCCCATATGATTTGGAGAAGGATGTTAACAATGAGACTCCATGTTTGGCCACAAGTGTTGGCACAAGAGCTGACTCAAGCAACAATTCTATTACCATGTTTCCCCGAAAATAAGACCTAGCTGGACCATCAACTCTAATGCGTCTTTTGGAGCAAAAATTTATGTAAATCCCAGTCTTATTTTAATATTTAAACTAGGTATAATATATAATAATATAATATAACATAATATAATATAAAAGGACCGAGTCTTATATTAATTTTTGCTCCAAAAGACGCACTAGAGCTGATGGTCTGGCTACGTCTTATTTTCAGGGAAACACAGTACTATCTCCCTAGATAGAGGTAACTTATGGTGGACACATGATTCTATAGTCAGGTAAGAACTTTCTCTTATCATTCATGGACCCTAGGAAAAACAGAATCTCTCTCCTAAATAATGAGCCCAGGATGTGAACTGTTGATTACCTGAAGCCATTTCCCTATGCCACATATAGATAGCTGGTTTGAGGATAAAGAAACAAATTTAGAAAGCCAAGCTTCAGAAAGTAACATGCTCCATTGACTATAACATTTGAATCCCAGGATCTAGTTGTCCCTGAAACTGTAGCCTCTTTTATTCATTATCTATTGCTGCATAATAAATTACCCCAAAACTTAACTATTTAAAACACTGAAGTGTTATTTCCCACAGTTTCTGAGTCAGGAATCTGGGGGTGTCTTAGCTGGATGGTTCTACCATGTTTCCCCGAAAATAAGACCTCGCCGGACCATCAGCTGTAATGCATCTTTTGGAGCAAAAATTAATATAAGACCCAGTCTTACATTGTATTATATTATATAAGACCCAGTCTTATATTGTATTATATTATATAAGACCCAGTCTTTTGTTATATTAAAATAAGACCAGGTCTTATATTAATTTTTGTTCCAAAAGACGCATTAGAGCTGATGTCTGGCTAGGTCTTATTTTGGGGGAAACACGGTAGCTCAGGCTCTCTCATGTGGCAATAGTGCACTTAAGGATCAGGCTGTAGTCATCTGAAGGTTCGTCTGAGGCTAGAGGATTCACTTCAAAGATGAAGGTTGGCAAAAGGCCTCAGTTCATTGCCAAGCGGGTCCTTCCACAGGGCTATCTGAGAGTCCTCACGACATGACTCCCCAGAGTAAGTTACATGACAGTGAGGGCAAGAAAGAAAGCACAGTCCGAAGTCACACACTGTACTGTCACTCTATTCTACTCATAACAGTGAGCAACTAAATAAGTCCAGCCCACAGTCAAGGAGAGAAGAATTAGGCTCAAGGTCCACAAAGCATGGACATTTAAAACCACCAACCTCCCCTCAACTTCCAAACGATATGACCCTACAATTTCCATTTTCTCTTCAACTAAATTGGACTGGATTTCTGCCGCTAGCTGTTCACAACTGGAGATTTGGCCTCATCACGCTCATTCCTTCTTTAGTTTTGACCTTAATTTCACATCCTAAAGTGTGGAGCTTTATCCAGAGGCTGAGCCATGATGCTCCTTACCTTGTTTTTATGTGCCTACACCCCACTGCTGATAAATGCTCCAGAACTGGGCCACACTAACTATACCCCAGAGACCCTGAAAGACTACTACCCACCTGAAATTTCAAAGGCCTGCTTGTTCAGAGCTGCTGATACTTTGCTTTGGAATGTCTTTGTGTTTGTGCTGCATGCTTGCCTATTATCAGTTTCCACATTCTCATGATGTGTCTTTTATTTCTGTCAACCTGTATTTCTTGTCCTCACCAACAATAAATGATTTCCCACCACCTTACCAGTATCTGCCTCTTCCTCAAACATGATTATTTTCAGATTGTCGTCCTAAAAACTTGGCCCATCTCTCTGCAGTTAACTCTTTCAAATCTGTTTGATTTATAAGATACAATATCCTACAATTCTTTTCATAAGAAATTGATGTAACTTTACATAATAAAACTTTGACTTAAGAATAAAGTGACAAACTACCTTGAAATCATTGATAAAGCACCACTGCTAAAGAGTTGCCATGCTAAAAGTTGATATCGGGTAGTAAAGCAAACATATGGCTACATGACTTTTAAATTTAAAAGTATCATGACTAGGAACCAGTGACAGGAATTAAAGGATACCAAGCTAGAAGCACTGGACATTATCAGGTCCATTGTTTTCCCATCTGGGGTCAATGAATATAGATAGCAATAGCAATCATGAGATATTTTTTAAATTTTTTAAATGAAAATATTTGCTCACAATGAGGATATCTGACTAAAATGTCAAGAGTCTTTGCTTTTGCATTGAATTTTATCAGATCTGTAGAGTACTATGTAGAACAGTAATAGAGTACTGGTTCTCTATCAGTGTCAGACCTTTGAGTGATGTGTGATAGCTGGTTCACACTTGCTAACATAGTCATATGTAAGGAGATCTCAGGACCCAAACTGAACACATCTGGTATATATTAATCCTGGATTGAAAAAGAGAGAGAAGGCAAATGTAATGACCAAGAGCAGTTAACGGTACTAAGGTATGTCTTTATTTAAACTTCATTTCTGAGCTTTCATACCATCATAGCCCACAAGCCATAATTATCAAGGCTTTAAAATCTGGACCAATATTAAAGTGGAAAAACATTGATTACAAAGATAAACGTGTATAATTTCTTAATGAATGCAATTTTAGGATGATCAAAAATTTTTCAAAACATGGGGTTAATGAGAGAAAATTAATAGAAAACATTGTTGGCAGTAAATTGGTTGAAAAATACTAATTGAGTTTACTGTGTTTCCCCAAAAATAACACCTAGCTGGGCCATCATCTCTAATGTGCCTTTTGGAGCAAAAATTAACATAAGACCCGGTCTTATTTTACTATAAGACCAGTATAATGTAATGTAATGTAATGTAATATAATATAATATAATATAATATAATATAATATAATATAATATAATACAATATTGTATCTTATATTAATTTTTGCTCCGAAAGACGCCTTAGAGCTGATTGTCTAGCTAGGTCTTATTTTCGGGGAAACAGGTAATAGCTTTCTTTTACACATAGAGGAACAGGTATTTTCAGAGAAGGAAAACAAAGTTCCCAGATTTACACAAGTAAGTGGCAGAGCTAAAAACTGCCTCTCAGTCAAGGTGTTTGCCTCTTGTTATATCTTCTTTTGGGACATAGAAATATGATTTCTGCAGCCATGTTCTAAGTATACTAACTTTCCAACTCATATATATGCAACTGCCTACTTTATTTAAAATTCATACAAGCATCTCAAACTTAATAGAGTTAAAAATTAACTCTTAACAAGACCTCCCAACTCACTTCTTGCCCATTTTCCTTACCTCATTCAATACATATTCCTCTATACTCTCAAGACAGAAATTTGAGAGTCCAGCATGATTCATTCCTCTCCCTCAATGTTCATATTCAGTAACTGGCAACTCTGACATGTCTACGCCCAAAACGTATTTTGATTCCATCTGCCTCTCTCCATCTTCACTTCTGCCACAATAACTGAAGAAGCCAACATCACTTGCCTAGGACGTTATCATAGCATCATACCAAATCTGTTTCCATTCTTTTTTCCACCCCTGCCACCACTCTACTTTTCTTACAACAGAGTAATTTTTAAATATAAATATAAATCCTTTCCATTTTTCTTAAACATCAGAGTGTATCTGTGACCTGCCTCCATGAGGTCATGGGCTCTCACTGTGGGTGGGCAGTTGGCCTGATAATAAAGACCAGATATGCAATGGGCAGGATCATGCTTAGAAAGGCTCAAGTTAGCCCTAGGTGAAAAGATTTCCATTTCATTTCTTTAAAGAAAAAGAAAAAAAAATCAGGAAAAAGACCTAGAAAAAAATCGTACATAAAAACATTTTGACATATTTGGTATCAAAACATAATATCCTATTCCCAAGTAATGGCTCCAGGAAGTTTATAACTTTGCAGACTATAATGCCAAGTCCCATTCAAGTCAGACCACCCATTCTGACCTACAGACAGTGTAGCCATAGGCCCCCCACTTGGATAACATGAATTTCTTGCCAAGTGGGCCTTGTGTTCACATTCTAGTATATCTTGGCCTTGACACCTGGGTACCTGGAAGCTGTGATGAGGAGCAGGGCGTCCTGACATTAATACAGCCTAAAGCAGGCTCTTCTGGATGAAGCGGCTCAGCAAGGCACAGTGACCATCACAGAAAGTGTTGACAAAGACTTTTCTTCAAAACTGGCCCAAGTGGTAACATAAGTCATTCCCAGGAAAGTTCCCTGTATTGTTTGCATTGGCTTTCATAGCACTCCCATGATACCAAGGCTCTATTTCATTACCAATGGAGCTGAGATGGCAAAACTCAAACAGATTTCCTTCTACACAAAGCCTCCATTTTATTGCTTAAGAGAACTGCCTAAGAGAATTACAATACATTTTTCATCAATCTCCTTTAAGTTTTACATTTTCGCAACCTAATATAAGTGATGCATAACCAATGTTAAATACTTATGATGCCTTTTGGTGTATTTCAGAATTCTATAGAGCTGCACTGTGCATAATTTGGAAAACATTATTGCAGCTACCATCTCATCTTATGTTGAGGAAACTGGCTCCGGGAGAAGTAAAATGACGTGACAGTCATACCGCCAGTTAGTGGAAGACGTAGAATTAAGAATCAGTCTCTTACCTCCCGGCCCACCTCATTTTCTAGGATGTGTTTTATGTGGAGTGCCAGTAGAACATCCAGGTAAAGATATCTAGAAGTGGAATTTGGAAGGGAGGTAGGATTTACAGTCACCCACTTAGCAGCTATGCCCCTTGAAACAATAGTAGGATCCATGTTGGTAGAATATATAATAAAAGACAAAGAAAAAAGTTATGAGGAATAGGAATCAGATTATAATTTCAAATAAACATCTCACAAGAAATTATAATGAAGTCATTGAAAAATTATTTCAGAAAACAGGTTGAAGTAGTAAAGAATTTTAGGGCAAAAAAATATGTTTCTATCAGTTTCATATTTATTCAGTCCATTCAGTCACCATTTATCTACTGCCTACCACACAATGTTAAGTGTTAGGGGACATGGAGATGAATAAAAACTTTTTACATCAAGATAATCACCACCTACTGGGAAAACAAATGAATAGTAAATTATATGGCCACAAGAAAACTAGATTTAAAGTGCTATAGAAGCACAGAAGATAATATTGAACCCTGCCTAACGTTTTTATCAACACAGATTTTGAAAATAGAACTAAGTAGCCACAATTTTTTAGTGCAGCATGTAGCAGTAATTTAGTGAGATCCTAGTCAAATGTTTTTACAGCAGGATTCTAGGTAGACTGGAATCATTCTCTAAAGGTGGCATAATACTATCATTAGCCTCCGTCTTTTCTGTTCTTCACATTTCTTCATTCTGCCCCTGTACAGAAATGAATTCTTAGGGCTATCAAGCTTTGAAATACAGGCTCTGCTCTTACTACCCCTCGAACTGTCAAAATGGAAAATAGGATTGATCACTTCCTTGTATGATTCCTAAAGAATAATATTGTATTCCAAGACAGGAAAAAAACAGTTACATTCATTCCTAATCTACATAATAAAATACTATTTAGCACACACACATACATACATACACACACACGCGCGCGCGCACACACACACACACACACACACACATATATCAAAGAAATAAAAAGATTATCTGTTTGAAATTGCATTTAGTATCTGTTTAGCCAGCTGGGTTTCTTGAATAGTATCTGGATATCTCCCTTCCTTCTAGTTAACACCAAACTTTGTGCTATTGTGTCCTCTTGGTTTTGCACCCAGGAAAAAATACAGAGTCTGGAAACAGGGTTCAGTAGAACAGGAATGTAAACTAAGGATTGATCTATAAGTGAGTGTAATGTTTGAAAATATACCTTTGGTTCCTTCCAGTGTAAACCCTATCTCCATTAATCTGTGCAGCCCTCTATGTGTTTCCCTCCCTTAATACATCAGCTTTCCCCAAACAACCCTGGGAGGCAGGTGAGTAGGTATCAGTAGAATAATTTGTAATTATTAAACCTAAGATCTAACTCAGGGCTAGACACAGATTAGTAACAAAATCAGATCTAAAACCTAGATCTGTTTTTTTCTTAGTTAAGAAGTTGTTCGTCCACATCAGCAGTTGGCAAACTTTTGCTGTAAGAAGCCAGGTGGTAAATATTTTAGGTTTTGTGGGCCATACAGTCTCTGTGTAAGATTGCCAGCCAGAGGATGCAAATAAAAATACAGAACACTCAGTTAAATTTGAACTTCACATAAGCAACGAATAATTTTTAGTATAAGTATGTCCTATACAATATTGGTTGTTTATCTGAAATTCAAATGTAACTGGGCTTCCTATATTTGGCAATCCTATCCCTTTCACAACAATGCAACTCTGCCATTGTAATGCAAAAGCAGCCACAGACAACACACAAAGACACAAGTGTGGCTGTGTTCCAATTTACACTGTATTTACATCAAAGCACAGCCAGGCTGAGTTGGTTGGTGTTGGGGTCATAGTTTGCCAACATGGACCCCACACCACTGACTTTCTTAAAAGCTGGCCCAGGGAAGGGAAAAACCAGGCTGGTATTATTGTTGAGTTTGATTCATGTCATTTAACAAAATAAACTTCAAATGTCATATCGTTCACAGAGGGTATAACTGGCTCAATTTAGGGAAAATAAGGAAAATGCTCTGAGTGTTCTACGAGACTTTTGGATTCAGAGACTCACAGTATTTTATAACAGGAAGTCACTTCAGAGTTCCTTTAGTCTCTTCATTTCGCACATTCTAGAACTGACATTCAGGGCATGGGTGACTTACCCAAGGCCACACACTGACTGTGGCAAAATCTGGTCTACTGTTTGGAGATAGCCAGTCATATGAATGTTACATCCCTATGGCTATACATGTTGCCTAGGCTTTACAGAACAAGTGTTCCCTACCCCAGCAAATCTGGAACTTAAAAATGCTTGTAGGAAAAATTAGAAAGTGGGTTGTTCCATTTCTTGTTTTCTGAAGTCTCTTTCAGGTCTACTCCCCATTCTGTTCAGTGTGTGGTGCCTCTAACCTTGCTGCGTAATTATCCCTGTGGATCCTTGCTCCCAGAGACAATGCTGAACCATAGGACATGGGAGGTGTTAACAATGGATCAATTTTTGCACCACCACAAAAATAATTTCCCAGCTAAGGTTGCAGTGGAGGAGTCATTCTTTCTAACAAATAAATCATAATTTAACCTCCTCCCTCACTGCAGAGCACACCATACAGAAAGAGCTGATGAAAGAGAAAAGATCAGAGCATAGGGAGATGCGGCTAGACAAGGGAACCGCACCAGACGGATAAAAGTCATGGGTGTAATAAACTGCCACTAGTTGCTGAACAAAAATAAAGACCGTTTGTGAAGAGACATTTTGAGAAAGCACATGAGAATGGGCTCAGAGATTTCTGGAAATAGTAAGAGTGCCCTGAAAGAACAAAGTAAATTCCCATCACAAATGAGTGTCCAAAACAGTGCAGGATTCACAAAACAGGGCTCGCAGTCTTTCTGGAAAATGAGAAATAAGAACCAGAAGAAATGCACATCTCTCAGCTAAGAGCAATTAGTAAATTTGTTAACAAGGAGGAATAAGATTTATACAGAGACGCTATTATAAATCACTCATACTTTGAGATATATATATATATATATATATATATATATATAATCTGTCTCTCTAGAGTAATACGCGTGTGTATTTATATTCTGATGTTAAACATAAGTTAACTTACTCTTAACTCTTTTGAAGCCTTTGTAATGTCCCGAGTTAAAGGACCTCATCCAAGTACTGCTTTATAAAAAGGTAGATTGTATGGGCCCTGCATGACTATTATAGTCAAATTGCTGCTGCCCTGGGGGCCACAAAACAAAATCAGCAGCACCTTTACAAGATGACAAACCTGATTTCTGATTGGATAAACACATGGGAGTATGTCTTTTCTTCAGTGTATTTGATATTGTAAATAACAGGGCACTGTAAGCATGCCCAATAGTATGCGTGGGTTGAAAGTGTCATTTTGCATTTGATTTCATCTTTCATTCGCCCTGTTTTTCTTTTCTGTGCAGTAGATTCTTGTCATTTTTATCTATCCAGAATCTAAGTACTTCATATTTGGGGAGAATTCCAAGGTAAACAGGAGGCACCTCCCACTGCAGAAGCAAAGGGGGAAATATATTATCTGTCTCACTCTCTGAAAAGGTGATTTCAGCCCACCCAATCAGATATTCCCAGGATTTTTAATGTTAAGAATGAGAGGCAAATATGCAGCAGGTCAATGACATAGGCCTTCCAATGGCTTCCACAGAAGTGACAGTCCAGTGGTATTGTGGTGAGAGCCCAGGAACAGTGATGTCGCAGCAGCACAGAGAATCCTAACATCCTGGGGCCTATCACAAGTTCCTGACTTGGTTTTGTCTTCTGAGGTTCAGGCCCAACTTGGATTCTCCAACATCCTTGTCAATTATTTGAGCTTCCCTAAATCCTTGCAGTAAAATTCGATTCTGCTTAATCAGAGTGGGTACTTATTTTTGTAATCCAAAACTTAAACGGATACAGCCAGAGATCAAATAATAGTGATTCATTCTATAGCTTCAAGAAATTAATGTACATATGGACACATTTATGACAGATGGCTATTATTTCGCCATTTAAAAAAATTGAGGTTAAAAGAAGGGGTTAATACCTGATTAAAGGATAGAATTTACAGCATAAATTGTACCTTCTATAGGTAAACCCTCCCTCCCATGGTATTTGCCATTTGTTATTAAAACTATAATCCATCTAGCAATTAATAAGAATTTGTTATTATTTAACACTATACGAGGTATCCTATAAGTTACAAGTATATGCCCTCAAAACAACTTGTAATCTAAACGGGGGGTGGGGGGGGGAGGGAACCCAACTGAGTACTGATAAATAAAAACCTAAAATGCCCTACCATTAAGTTCTAAAGGGTGTGATACAGAATTTAAAAAAAAGTCACTTGAGAAGTCTTCATGGAGAAACTGAGTCTAAGCTAGACTATAATACGTGTAGGCTTTAGGAGGGTGAAGGAAAAACAAAAATCAAAAAAACAAAGATCAAGTCAGTAACCTGTGGTGAGATTAGAGGAAAAGGCATCATTAACAAAGACACTATTTCTATTCCATTTAGGTAGGATAGCACTTTCACCTCTCGCCTGGACCACTACGAGTAAGAGGTAGCCATATGAAACATGAGAAAGTAGGAGGCATGCTTTTCCTATTCTCTCATTTTTCCTTTCAATTTCATGCCCTGCCCTATTTACGTATCTTCGCGCTATCCTCTACCCACGTCTCTAGGGAAGTACCATCCATACATCTGTTTTTCTTTTTCCCTTTGCCTATTGTCCACACAATCTGTACAAATACGTTTATTCTTAGTCAGCAGACACATTGGACTTCAAAGATCTGGTTCCTGCGTTTCTCTGCAAACTTGAGTGAGGTTTGTGAGAGCCATGAATGCTCACTAATTCCAGGTGTACAGCAAGTTTATACCTAGTCCATCCATCTATCGTGATACCTTCTAGAATGCCCTATCTTTATGTAAGGGTTTCTTTTATAACTTTCCACTGTATATGGATCTGGGCTTTGCTTTCTATGTTCCATGTAGTCTATCAGAACCCCAACTCTAGGCTGCAAAAGCCTGGCTAATGCCCCAGGCTAATGCCAGTTTTAGGACTTGTCACCTATCTCTGTTCAAGCTCATTCATTTTTCATAGTCACAGAAGATTGCATCTACATCCCATATAGCTCAGCTATATAATTTGAACTACCAATTTCTTTAACTTACAGTTTCAAATGCTATATGCTGGAAAACTTTCTCTATACATCTACTAGTTATCAGGGCAGGAAGAAGAGCATACATAACTATGTCCTTTCTTTTTAATAAGATTTTGCTTTAAAATAAAATATTTCAAACATAGAGAAACATATGAGATCAGACAATAAAATTCACAAACTTGTTGCAACGATGCTGCTAAATCTTTTTGATATCAGAGGGATTATTCATTATGAATTTGTACCGACTGGACAAACAGTTAACCAAGTTTGCTATTTGGAAGTGCTGAAAAGGCTGCATGAAAGTTAGACGACCTGAACTTTTCACCAACAATTTATGACTCTTACATCATGACAATGCACCAGCTAACAGTGCACCGTCTGTGAGGGAGTTTTTAGCCAATAAACAAATAACTGTATTGGAACACCCTCCTACTCACCTGATATGGCCCCCAGTAACTTCTTTCTTTACACAAAGCTAAAGGAAATATTGAAAGGAAGACATTTTGATGACATTCAGGACATCAAGAGTAATACAACAGCTCTGATGGCCATTCCAGAAAAAGAGTTCCAAAATTGCTTTAAAGGGTGGACTAGGCTATGGCATTGGTGCATACCTTCCCAAGCGGAATACTTCAAAGGTAATCATAGTGATATTCAGCAATGAGGTAGGTTTTTCCTAGGATGAGTTCACAAACTTAATTGTCAGGCCATGTATCCAGAAACTATAACAGAGATCTGGGTACTTAGGTCTTAAAACCACCTGGAATTAGTTTTTGTGTATGGTATAACATAAGGACCTAATTGTGTCTTTCTCCATTTCTTTGGATAATTGTCCCAGGACCATTGACTGACTAGTCTCTCTTTTCCTTTCTGAAATGTTAATGCCTTCTATTACATATCAAGTTCTCATATACATGTGGGGATACTTCCATGCACTCTGTTCTGTTTTTGGAATTGTTAGCGTGTTTGTTTATTTTGTTCATTTGTTCTTTTTGTCTCTTTTTGTGCCAATTCCATACAAGTTTCTCTAGTATTAAAGCTCTATAAGAAGTCTACTTATAAGATCCCACTTACTATCTAATTTGTCTCTGCTTTTCTCAGACTTTGTGCGTATATTTCCTATCTCTAGGCCTTCTGCTAAAATCCCTTTCCTATTGTTCTCCACAGATACAAGTCTGACTCATTCTCTCAGGTCAAACTCCAGCTTTTCCAAAAAGCCTTCCCTGATTGTCCTAACTTGAAGTGTTCTCTCTCCCCTTTGAACTCCCAAGTCACCTACTCTGTATTTTGCTTTCACCTTTCACCAAACAACTATAGCACAAGTTCTCTGAGGGCAAGACCCATGTCTGACTAATCGCTGACTCCTCAGAATTCCTAGTACAGTGACTTTTATACAGAAGTTATTCTATTAATACTGATTCATGCTCAAATATGAAGGTCTCTTTGTCATTCACTTTTTCTTATATATTAATGCAGTGATTTCATCAGGGTTACCTTAATATCTGTGAATCATTTTTTATCTGCATATAGGGGACACTCTTCCTCTAACTCACCTTTCATTTCCTCTTTCTCCTTTTTAACTGTATTTGGCTCAGGTATGTAACTAGCCCCTAGTCAGCTCATGTGATGCCACGGAACCTGGCTCTGTTCTCAGCTTCAGAGGGGAGTTCCCAAATATTCCACGCCAACCAATGCATGACTTTCTCTGATAACTGCTAATGTTCTACGAGTGGGTATAAGACCTAAGTTGGCTCAATCAGACCAAAGGGAAAGACTGTAATTCCGTAGTGAAGGATAGTCTCTCCCCTCTCTATCTTCCCGTACCTATTGCACATGAACAATGAAACATCTAACTATAGTTACCTATTGTTACATAACAAATTAGCCCAAAATTCAGTGGTAAAACAACAATGATCTTTTATCATCTCTCAGGATTTCCTGTGGGTCAGGAATTCAGCAGAGCACAGGAGGGATGACGTGTCTCTTCTCTACAATATATGAGGCTTCATTGGAAGACTTCAGGGCTGGGCATTGGGCTCAACTGAATGCTTTTATCCTGGTGGTTGATGCTGGCTGTCAGCTAGAACTTAACAGGGGCTGTTGGTTGGAATACATACATGTGGCCTCTCCATGCCACCTAGATTTCCTCACACATAGTGATTGAATTCCAAAGGTAAGTATTTCAAAATATAGTCATCTTATCTCAATAATAGGAGACTGGCTAAAAACCAAGTGGACTTGAGAAAAGCGTAACAGAATGATGGTGATAATTTGGCCTTGATCACCCAAGTAATCTGCAAATCAACCAACCCTAAAGCCTGGCCTTCTTTTAGACTTTCTATGTGGGGTAATATATCTAAACAAATATGAGTTTGGCTTTCTGTTATATGCATTCAAAACTACTTTAATTAATATATTGCATTTCAACTATCAATAAAAGGTGAGTAGGAAAAATAGGAATGATGGGCCATAATCATACCACACATAATACTGTAAGGAAGCCAGACTGTACATTGCGTTCAGTTGTCTGAGGGCTCCCAATTCTATATACATCCACATATTTCTTACTATCTTATTTTTAGTGCTATTCACCTATATGGTATGCTTCAATTTTCATTGCAATAAGAAAAGCACTGGCTAGAAGTTTTTATGGCGCTATCATTGAGTTTCACATCCTGAAATTTAGTCTTATTGTGCCCTGAAACCTGGTTATTTTACTGTTTTGTTGGTGATATCCCATATAGATACTGAACCTGTTTATTATTCAGTGATTGGCAAGAAAACACTACATCACTTCTATTTTTATGATCTATGCTGCTATTTGAATTTTCAGTCCAGGTCATTACTAAGTAGTTACAGATTATAATGCTGAGGAATTGCATTATTTGTAGTGTCTACATATTTTCAAGGAGGCAGAATTTGTCCAAACCATCTAGTTGCATCCTAAAATTTTATATGCCTAGCTTTAGAACCAAGTAATAATTTTTGGAAAATGGGGTGTTGTCTATAAGTTGAACTGAGCACAGAGCTAAAATATTAACATTTTTATGTTACTCAATGCTCCTATAAATTTGGATGCTCTTGTATTTAAAAGTCAATTTGTAGATGATTGGCATATTACATTCACAACTGATGTCTCAATACTTTTTTTTTTTTTTCAGTTTTCTTGGGGGATTTTTTGTTTATTTTACTGCATGTCTATGAATCAGAATACACTGAATGGCAGACAATTCAAATTCTAAGACCAAATCTTCAGGGTTTAAAGAAACAAATGACTTAAAGCAAGTTGAAAATTATTTAAATGATTCAGAGAGTGTCAGAATGAAAATCTTTGCCTTCTCTCCACTATTTTATTATATCATAATTATTCATAATAGCATGTTGACTCTTTGCCTTTTTAAAACGGAGAAGATATACAATGTCCACTAGATAATCAGCTTGATTGCCAATACATAAGCAACTAAGCATGAACAAAATAGGCTAGATCAGCCATTTTGGAGGAAGACAGGAGGTAAACTATCAAGAAATACCTTCAATTTCTTAGAAAAAAGCAAGCGTGAGATGAAGATTAAATTTCACTGGAGTGCTCTAAATAAACCTGCAAAATGGGCTATAAAACTAATCGTATCTGGGAAATATGAAACCTAATGATCCAAGTCACGTAGACGTTGGAGTTCATAATTCAAATAATAAATAAGATAATAAACTTCCTTGAAATAAAAAGTGAATGGAGCTTCAAAAGAAGTAGTTAAAGAAATAAATGGTTTGGGGCAACATAGTGTTCACAAAACAAGCTGGAAAGAACAAAAGTTCCAATATGTATTAAGGTTTTTTTCTTCTCTGAAGTCACCATCTTTCTCTCTCTGAGGCAGGTCCTCTACCCAATACTAAGGCAACTGTTGCTATAGAAGACGTTTCTATTTCATAGCACAATGAGCAATTATATAAGACAATATTTTTCCGTCTCAGCAAGCTCTCTCCCTCTTTCTTCATGGAGATGTCTTTAAGTCATTCCCCCTTCTTCTTTTTTCTCCGGAAAAGAGAAATATAACCAGAAAAATAGCATAAACGTTCTAAGTAAAGTGTTTAATGCCTGGTAGGAATAAGAGAGAACAAAACAAAATATGTGACTGAAAAGTTTGACAACCTGACGAGAAAATGTTAGAGTCCTAAGCAATATTATGAAAGAAACTAAGAAAACAGCTGTCTGTTGATCATTAGAGTAAGAACGCTCAGAATTAAAACTGTATTTCTGAGTAGAGTTTTTGATTGACATATGCACAAGCAAAACTGTTGTTTTGTTATTCTATGTTCTCTCTTGTACATTTTTCATGACAAATAGTTAAGTAGCAAAAGAAAGGAAGAAACAGAGAGTTCTGTTATTAATAAGATAGTACTTCTTACCGTAAAATTATTCCAAATTAGATATAACTGGTGATCCTTAGCGTGACAAATGGTGCCCACCTTAATTACCCCCCTCGCCACTCCTCCCTCCAGCCTGTCCCAGCCAGAGGTGTTTCTTTCTCACATACACTTGTATACTTGACATCCTTTTCATTCTTGCCTGCTGGTCTTGGCTTATTCAATAGCCTGATTGAGAATGTTACTCCACAAATCCCTATTGAGCCCTACCCTACGGTTCCTTCAAGACTTGAAGTAAAACTTTCTGTCTTAAGCAGCCTTTTCCTACCAACCCCACCTCACAATGTAGATTTTCCTTCCTTTAAATGATATGTTTATAGCATACTTGGCACAGTGTCTGGTCTCAAGATGTAGTTTTTTATTATTATAACTTTGAATTCCCTGATGTTACAATGACAACTTTACTATCCAACCTGGAATATCATGAAGGTCACCTCCAAATTAAATATTTTCAGTACCTGATTTTCTCCTTATGTTTACCATTCGTTTCTCCCTTCTAAGTTAATGTAGAATATTCAAGTGATGCTTGAGTTTTCGGGTGCTACTTTTATTTTTAAGATTAAAACTTTAAGCCTTATTTTTCATTTTTAACAAATTTATGTCTTCATATAAACTTGTTTAATCAGTTCTATCTAATGGTTGATGTATGTTTCAGATCTATGATATAGGATATATAAAATTACAAAAATGTGTCCAGTTGTGCTTATTGCTAAAGACTATAGGGAAAATAAGGGAGAACTAAAGACAAATTCTCTGAAGATTTCTACCAGCTGTACATCTCTGCAGTTGGATCAATTAAGTGTTTAATGAAACTGTCTTCCCATAATGAATGACCTTCATCATTTGACTTTCCATTTAAATGAAAGAGCATCACTCCTTCCTGGTGAGTACAATTGTTTGCCTAAAGACGTAGTGATTTCTGACGTATGTATTTAACTTTCATTTCTTGTCTTCTCTTTGAATTTCGAAAACTTAATTAAGATTCCTTAACTTGATTCGTAGTAGATAAGGATATTTGGGGACAAACAGAAACACTTTCAGAGACCCTTGTCTTCTGTAAAATGGTTTAAAATTTTTTCTCTCTCTTTCGTACTCTATTTTCCTCAACAAAAGTGAACAACCTTTCTGCTGGCACTCTGTTACCTTGATGTTGATAAAGAAACCATCTCTTCCCAGGCATAACAAAAGAGGTCGGAGAAGTTTCTGGACTCATCAGCAGATGACAGGGATGATAAATGAGATTGGAGTGGTCTCTGAAGGTGTTGTAGTCTGGGTGTCTTGTTCTAAATTTGGGTATGATATGGTTCATTTATTAATAAAGTAATTACTACAAGCCTGAAATATCAATCTCACCTGTTAGACCTTCACCTATGATGAGAATTATACCTTCCTAAACATTCATTTCCATCCATCTTCTCTATTCTCTGTGCCCCAATCTTGACAGATGGCTGTAACTCAAGGTACAGATAACTTTTCTGCAGATACCATCTAAGCTCCCATCTTTTGCTTAACAATTTTTTTCAGTTAATGACCTTCTCTTAAATAATCTACATAGATAAATGAGTGCTCCCTTTTCTCTTTCTCCCCACCACACACCTTTTCCTCCACACATACATTCTGACTTATACAAATAACTCCCTACTTATCTATAATTTCTGTATCATATAGCCTTACTCATAACATTTTTTTCAAGAACTCTGAACTCAAATTATCACAAACAGCCTTGGATAGTCTGGAACATGATCCAATGAAGTAAGGCTTATCGTAAAGTTTCTCTCTATCATATTCCTGAAAAACTGACATCCCTAAAATAGAGTATAAATACAATCTTACAAAAATAATCTTGTAGCAGATTTTGACCTTCTCCTTACCATCTATAGCGCATGCAGGAGGACACCGGTATTCTCTTCTGGTGGTCTAATTTCATAGAATCACAGAATCTTAGCAATTGGGAGAGATCTTCAGTGAGGTGTCTATTCCACCTTTCTCATCTCAGAAAGACTAAATCACTTTTCAGTACTTCCTTCTAACTGTAGAACAAAGGTAGACCTGGAAGTATTAAAATTGTTTCTGCCCTTAAAAAACTCACACCCCGGGGCCAGCCCGGTGGCTCAGGCGGTTAGAACTCCATGCTCCTAACTCCAAAGGCTGCTGGTTCGATTCCCACATGGGCCAGTGTGCTCTCAACCACAAGGTTGCCAGTTCAATTCCTCCAGTCCCGCAAGGGATGGTGGGCAGCATCCCCTGCGACTAAGATTGAACACGGTACCTTGAGCTGAGCTTCCGCTGAGCTCCCAGATGGCTCAGTTGATTGGAGCACATCCTCTCAACCACAAGGTTGCCGGTTTGACTCCCGCAAGGGATGGTGGACTGCGCCCCCTGCAACTAGCAACAGCAACTGGACCTGGAGCTGAGCTGTGCCCTCCACCACTAAGACTGAAAGGACAACTTGAAGCTGAATGGCACCCTCCACAGCTAGGATTGAAAGGATAACCACTTGACTTGGAAAAAAAAAAAAAGTCCTGGAAGTACACACTGTTCCCCAATAAAGTCCTGTTCCCCTTCCCCAATAAAATCTTAAAAAAAAAACAAAAACAAAAAAACTCACATGCCAACAAAGGAGAAAAGATAAGTGAATATACTAATCTTACTGGTTGTGAGATAACAACTGTAAGAGAAAGCTATGCAAAAGGTTATGGAAGCACAGAGGAAGGAGAGAGGCTTTTTTGTAAAAGATTTTGTAAGACATTGTAGAATACAAAGGAGGATTTCTAAATCCAGTGGACTAAAGTCTCTAATGATGACCTTTATTTACTATTGCAGATGAAATGGAAATAGTTTTCAATGCATGTGTGTTGAAGAGAAAAATTCTTTCCAAAAACTTTCAAAGTCCTCTGTGTTAATGTTTAACCATCTTGTAAACCCAGAAGACCAGTCCTGAATTTCACACCCAGGTACGGAATACAAGTAGGATGCATGGCATGGCTCAGAGACAAATTGTAGCTTCAGACAGACAGGTTTGAGCGCCAACTTCTCCCTTCATTTGCATCAGGAATGTGGACAGTTGTTTAACATTTTGATCCTCAGTTTCCCAATTTGTAAACTGGGAAAATATCAATAATCTGGAACATGGTATACATTTAATGATTTAGAGTAGCATTTAATAAATCACAATTATTATTATTATGATGTGCCCTAAGGATATTTGTTTTACATAAAACCAACGCATAGCTGAAGTATGAAATTTTTTCACATGTGGCTAGTGGAAATGTGTCAGATATTCTGTGTCAGAATTCTGATAGTCAGAATGTCTGTAAAATATCCAAGCCTCCAACACACACACACACACACACACACACACACACACACACACACCTTTAACATTAAGCCAGGTTCCCAATTCTCCATCAAGAGAATGGCAGCCAGCAGCATTATCAAATTGCAAGAAAAGTGTGTCTGAGAAAAATGGCAGCTACCTTTCTCTACCTTCTATGCCATTCTTAGAACATGATGTGCCTCAGACTGATTTACAAGGTAACCAACCTTCTCCCAGTAACCCTTAGAGAGATCAAGAATGCCAAAGACCCATCTGTCACCTGCATCTTCTCCTGCCTTACTTAGAAGTCTCTCTCTCTGTGAATCCTGACCCCATCACGTTGCAGTATGAGAGGGGGAAAAGCGAGTTTCATAAGAGACCCAAATCAGCAGTTAAGCTTTCCTCCAGCACATCTGTCATGCTATACAATATATATGTTTTGTTTGTTGGTGTTGTTGTTGTTGTTGTTTGCCCTGACATTTCATTTTGTGGAGTAAGCAACATCTGAAAAATCTCTACATATGGGAAAGGTTCTTTTTCATCCCCTGGAAAACTAAGTGAGAAATTTTAACCTATCCAACTTTATTTCAGCAGGAGCACTGAGGTAGACAAGAAAAGCATGGGGGTAGAAACAAGAGCCCTTCCCCCAATTCCTAACTATGTGGTTTTGACTTATGAGGCCTACTACCCACAACTCTTCCTGAAGAAAAATGCCCACTCACAGCCCCTGTGACATAAACGACCACATTTGTACCATGTGACTCACAGCCAATTGGATCAGAAGTATGTGCTTTTACAAATATAGTAATCCATTCACAGTTTGGACTTGGCTCTTTGATTTGGTGGGAATAGATGACTTGAACATAGCAAATTCCATTCCTCAGAACTCAGCACTAGGAAGCCCAGAGTCGAGGAAGCTGATAATAGGGGCAGGAGCTAAAAGGGGCATCAAGACATGTCATGTGGCAGAGAGGAGCCAGAGAGAACACAATAAGATGATGCGATATTAACTTGATGTTTTCAGCGAGCAGAAACTACAAGGTAACAGTGAAAGCAAAAGTCACATGAATGATGGAAGAGAAGAGAGAAAAGATACAGAGAGAGGGGATGAGATTTATTCCTTCTTTAACTTCTTCCTTCCTCTGCCCTTCCAGTTGAGCTTCCCAGTTCATGCCTCAGCTCATCCCCTCCTACTTTGCTTCCCGTGGTCTGTTTACTTTCCCTGACATAGCCCATTTTGGCATGGCTTTGGATCCCCCACAATCGTGAATGTCCTGGTGCTGTCTCTTGGGCCCTGTGGGTCATTTGCCTTGCCAACTAAATGTCAGAGGGCTAGACTAAAATGTGAGGTTTGATCTGGAGTGATGCAAAGCATGGAAAGTGAGAGAGACAAATACCTAAATATAGAGGCAATGCAAACATTATAGGCTAAATACAATGTTGGCATTGCCATGATTTGTAAAAACCATTTGCAGAGCTGAAATTGTTCTCATGTACATAGCTCTATTATAAGTGTCCTTACTAGCCCTTTCCAGGCTGAATCTTTCCCTCTTAAATCTTAAATCCAGTCTTAACTTCCCCTCTTAAATCTGTTTCCAATTCTAATTATGGTCATTCTCCAAGTTTGATCCTAGACCTTGGAATTTGGTAGAAGTCAGCCTACTCTTATGCTTCATGCTATGCTCTTCAATGATAAGTTGAGAGAATAGATAGAGGAATTTCAAGTCTGTTATAGCTCTAATATCCCATGACACTATAAGCTAAGATATACTCATCATTAGGTTAATAACTAGAGACAAAGAAACAGAAAAAAAAGACATTTTGTTTTAGAATCTGTTTCCTAAAGGAGGGTTCTGAAAGAAGCTTCTTATTGGAAAAGGAGCTTAGGGAGAAACTTGAGCATTTTTAATTATCTTTCCAGAATATGTCATATATGAATAAAATAAATTATATTCATCCAGAAAAATATATGTGAAAAGGAAACCCTGACAACGGGATTCTAAGGGCCTAAGATATACATGGCTTATTAATCCTAACATCTTATAAATATGATCTCCAAAATCTGCCAGGGGAATATTCAACAATTCTAGACTGTCTCAAAGATGAAGAAAAAATGTCAACACTTACTGTTTTGGATTTTAGATCAGGAAACCCAATGTTCGTGGGTAGTTAAAGGGATTAATGAGTTGTCTAAAGATGCTAATTAATCAGGTCAGTCCATCAAACTGACCAAACCCAGTGAACATGTAGCCGTGTTGAAATAGTCCCTGTCACAGTATAGGTCAAATACAAGAGAAGGGGGAAAAGCCACATATATTTGTGAAGTCTGTTTGAAGGGCTTTTTTAAATTGGTGCATATCTCTATGTTTACTATCCACTCAAACTGTTGAGGAGCCTGGAGTAAGAATGTGCCTTTACATGAGAGACAGATGTTTGCTCACTCCAGCCAGCTGATATGTATAGACAGCTGCAAAATCAGGCCTGAGCACCCTAATGAAACAGGACAGAATTCCTTGGTGTGGATGGATACACAAAAAGACGAAAGTCAGATATTTTTCAATGACAGCCATGTAACTTCTAAAAGTAGTAATTAGTTCTCACAACCCAAAACAGAGAGTATGCAGAATAGCTAAAATTTACACCTATGTTCAAGCCTATGAAAAAGAAACTGTCTCCTCTTTTTTTTCATCTTAAGGAAAAGTATATCTCAACTTTACCACTATAATCCAGAACAGGTCAGATTGCCTGTGTGTGAAAATAGGAATTGGCAACACAGAGAAGACATATTTCAGAAACTTTCAGCATAGAAATGTCAAATCAAATTAGGCTCATACTTTCCTCTTTATTGAACCATAATTCAATGAGAGTTTTATTATGTAAATTCACTGGAAAGCAAAGGTCTCTACCTCTCTGCCAAACACGGAGTGCAATAATGGCAGTCACGTTGTATTAGTAAGGAAACACTATATCTTGAGCACAGGAACTGGAGGTGATTTAAATTTTTAATATGTTCATCTTACTTAATACAGTGATATTTTGAGAGATCACACAATAAATAACACTTGGAAGTGGCAATTTCTGTGCCAAGTTAACCAGAAGGAAAATGTTTTCTGAGCTTAGCTATAAAATGTGAGTCTTCCAAATAAGTCTCTAGCTCTATAGTTTTCAATACACTTTGCTTATGCTTGTTTTTGTCACCTTGTGTTGTATATTTCATGTTTGCTTCTTTTTTTGTATTACCATAGCTATAATCCTTCAAGATTAACCACCAGTCTCATTGCAAATAGTTCAATGCATTCTTCACATTTGTCACAATATATTAATTAATGGGATCAGGTGAGTCACTAAAGATTTTCTTGTTCACACACACACACACAATCACACACACATACACACACACAAATGGCTTAAGGGATTAAGGCTTAAGCACACTTATACAACCAAGAAGTTAGATGAACAATTTTCCAGAAGCTTAGAGACACTGAGACACTTTGAAAAACTTAAATCATCTAACTCCCTACAAAATGAACTCATTAACTTTATGAAATTACAATAAAGCCCACTAACGTTCCTTAAGCATAGCATTTACTCCAATCCATACTTCAGGTAAGTGCAGTTCAAGTATTGCCTCCATGGAAAAGGGACTGAAAATCTTTATTTCTAACAAACATTACAAGAGCCCCTTTGGAATACATAATTTCAAACTCAAAACATTTTATTTCCCTGTTAAAGTAATATCTATTTAAAAGAACTTAATGCTGCCTTACTGAGCTCCACGAATCAAGTCTCAACTTAATCCCAACTGAAATTAAGCACCCTCATTATAGTTCAGAATCAATCCATGAGGACAAGAAAGGGGCTGGGAGTTCCCCCTTTGAGCCAGTCTGAAGCTCACCTTCACCTGTCTGAGACAACGTCACCTGCAACCCACTGCAACTCCACCTATTAGCCCCCAGTGCCAATGATATCAAAATTCCTCTGCATAACATCACTTCATTTCTCACAGTCTGGGTTATTCAGTCTTGCAGTCATTCATTTAAGACTGTAGCCGCTGTCTTCAGGATGGCCGTCATTGATGCCTTTCCTTCCTGAACATACATGCTACTCCTACGTTGAAAGCTGGAGAATACTCCCCCACCCCTTCCATCTGATCTGGTCTTTAATGCTCTGACCAAGAGGAGACTGAAGAAGTGATATTGTGCCAGCTCTAGGCCTAACTGTTCAGAAGACTGGCAGCTTTCAACTTACTAACTTCCACCTAAGCCCCTGAGCTACTACCTGAACACTCAGATAAGAAGTCCAGCTATACGGAAGTACAGGTTAAGCTTGGCCTAGTCAAGTTCCATTTCTTTGTATGATAGTCCCTACAGTGTGTGGTGAAGAAGAGGTTTCCTATTTCTCCTGCTGTCTATTTTATCTCAGCTTTGGGGCTCTTGTCAGCATTCAAACTACACATACACACACACACACACACACACACACACACACACACACGCACGCACACATACACACGTATATAAGTGTACATTAAAACAAGCCATAAGTTACCCACATAGCAATACCTAAAATCATACTTAGAAAATAAGAATTTCTTTTTAGACACAAAACCTATGAAATACACCCCTGACTCAACTACACAAAATAATTTCTATCATTAAACCATCTAAAACACTTGCAATCAGATATGAGAGTTTCTTCTCACTTTTCCCCAAGTGGACAATTGCTTTTGAATTTGTATTTCATTAAAGAGTCTCTTTAGTTAGTTTTCTCTGAACAAATACAGAAATCTGCCCCCAAAGAGTAGTCACATTTTTATCTATTTGAAGATTAACATTTTGTGAAGCTTTGAAATGACGATCATTTCCTTTTTTTATCACTTCTATCAAGGTTTTAAAAGCTTTGGGAATTACAGCTGAGGAACCATGTTATACTCACATGTCTGTAAGATGAAGTTTTATTCTGAGAAACATTCAAAAATATATAAGTTGACATTACGTTGCTCTCAGTGCCTGACTATCTCTAGAAAATGTTACAGCAAAGACAAAAGAGAAAGCAGAGACATGGAGCCCATATGAAAAGGGCTATCTCAGAGGGGTTTAAACCATTTCAGAACTATGAAAACTGAAATGAAGATATGGAATTCCATTTCTAGTCTATTTCTTTCTCCTTATATCCTCCTGGTGGCTACACATACTCATGCTTCACAAACAGTATCAGGACCAGAATACAGCTCAGGAGCAATCTTAGACTTAAGTGCTCCAAATGAGTTCCAAAATTTCCAAATATTTGGAATATTCAAAAGAAAATTATCCATTCCTTGAGAACTAATCCAAAACTGTTTCCTTAGGTATCCACCAAGGAATGGTACTCTCATTGTCAACTCTTTGTCACAACGATTATTGTCACATCCTAAGTTTTTTGAGGATGAGCTGAGTTCACTGCTTAGGTGGCATAAATTAATGCTCAGTTTATCCAAATTACATTTACATAATGAAGGCAATAACCATTGTTTATCAGTTAGCATAGACAAAAATAGTTTATCCTGAATGTTTTGTTTTCAAATCATTTTTAAGGGTAAATGCCTTCAAAATCCCAAGTATGTTCTAAACTAAGCAATAACAAACAAAAAATTTTTAACAGTAGTGCCTGTGTTTCTATCTGTGGGTTTTGAAGGCTTTGATAACTCTTCCTTCTTGTAGACACATTGATGTTTTTGTTTGTTATTGCTTAGTTTAGAACATACTTGGGATTTTGAAGGCTCATAGTCAAATTGCATTATCGATTTCTGACTTTAAAATTACTTTGACTTATTTCTCCCTAAAAGGGAAAAAATATTAGGTATTTGGGCGAGTCAAGATGGTAGAAATGGCAAACACTGTGCCTGCTGCCTCCCATGACCACATTAAAATCACAACTAAGTTACAGAACAATCAACCTCGAGAATCATCTGAAGACTAACTGAACAGAACCCCTATAACTAAGCATATAAAGAAGAGGCCATGTTGAGACTAGTAGGAGGGGTGGAGATGCAAAATGGCTGACCCCAAAACCACAGGTAGTGGTTGAGCCCTGGGAGGGACATCTCAGCAGTGGAGGCCTTGAAGAGTGAAGGGTCCCAGAGCCACACACAAGGCTCCCCAGCCCAGGGGTCCTGTGCCAGGAAGAGGAATCTCCACAACATCTAGCTGTAAAAGTCAGCAAGTATTCCACTCATCCCAGTGAAACGGAAGGTGACTGAAAATTTAACCATCATCTTAAAGGGCCCGCACACAGACTCATTCACTTGCGAGCACTCACCGTGGGCGCCAATGGAGGGGAGGTAACTTGAGAGGTGCCAGAGACACACAGGGAAAGACTGAGTTGTGTGGCTTCAGGGTGAGGAATAGAGTGATAGCCGCCATCATCCCTATGTGGAGCCTGCTTCACACATAGCCTACAGACGGGCACCATCTTTCCTGTGTGGAGCCCTCCCCTACAGGGCTAAATCTGAGACCGCATTGACCTGGTGAACTCTGTGCATGCCTTACTCTGGTGACTCCCAGGGACTCCACCCTCCCCAGCTAGTTCTTCATTGCCAGGGGCACTCCCAGCTCCTGGGCAGCTAGCCCAGCTCCACAAGTTGCAGGACACTTTACAGCATCAGACAGCACATGGTGACCTGGGAAATTTTGGTGGCAGGTGGTCAGCTATAACTTGCCCTGCAACCTTTCTTTGATGGTTCTTGGGGATCTGCAGGCCCGAGGTGAGCAGCGGCTGGCCGTGGTGTTCTCTGTATGTTTTGTGGAATAGCTATAGGCTCAGCACTGGCACTGAACTGAGTCTGCATTACCTTTGTGAAAGTTAATGCCCCAGCCCAGTGACTCCCTGGGACCCTAGTGCACCTAAATCAGGCAGCATCAGAGGGGGAACTGTCAAAACCAGCTCAACCACATGGGCCCATGCACCTAAAGAGGCGCTTTCAGTGGCTGAGCCTTATGGGCAGCCAGTAGGTGGCAAGAGGCCTGGGGGACTCTGGGCCTTTTGCTAAGCTGCCCCAGGCCAGATGCTTGTGGCAGTTTAGCAAAAGGCGAGATACTCAGTTCATAGCAAGACCACCACACACACCTCCAGGTCCAGTACAGGTAATATCCAACCACTTACAGCTTTGTAGCTCCTACCAGGTAGCTCTGGGCCAATCACAGGCAAGAACTGAAATTTGCCTGCCCAGGAGCCCCTCCCAATAGATACCAGAAACAAAATACCCAGAGGCTTGCTACAGACCTTACCAGAGCACTACCGGTTAGCCCCACAAGCGACAAACTCAAAGAGTAGTCTCAACAGGCACAAAAACCCACTGGGGTGAATGCCACTCTGAGGGGTCAGCCCCCACACAGCAACTCATATACTGTGGGTGTAGCCAATCCACAAAGCCAGTTAGCCTGGGAATCAATTGCACCCACTGAGATGCCAAAAGCAATCAAGGCTCAACTACAACAGGAGAATAAAAACAACACACACAAGGGGCACTCCTGGAACACACACATGAAGGGATGAAGGGAAAAGAGGAGGTGGTACATATATATAAGGGAATATTGCTCAGCCATGGAAGGGAATGGATTCTTGGCATCTGCGGAGGCATGGATGCATCTGGAGGGTATTGTGCTAAGAGGAGTATGTCAGACAGAGAAAGACAGATGCAATGAGAGTTCACTTATATGTGGAATCTAAAGAACAAACAAAACAGAAACATACTCATAGATACAGAGAACCTTTTGATGGTTGCCAAATGAAAGGGGGTTTGGGGGACAGGGTGAAAAGGTGAAAAGATTAAGAAGTACAAATTGGTAGTTACAAAATAGTCATGGGAGTGTAAAGTAAAACATAGGGAATATAGTCAATAATATGGCAGTAACTATGTATAGGAAGTGCCAGGTGTGTACTAGACTAGTCAGGGGGATATCTGCTTAAATTATACAAATTTCTAACCACTATGCTGTACACCTGAAATTAAGTTAAAATGATACTGAATGTCAGCTGTAACTGAAAAATTAGAAAGGAGGGGGAAATGTGAAGAGGAATAAGAAGTTCAAATTTCTAGGTAGTAAATAAGTCCTGGGTATGCGATGTACAGAATAGTCAATAATATTGTGATAGCGTGGCACAGTGTCTGATGGTTGCTGGACTTCTCATGGTGATCACTTCCTTAGGTATATAAATGTTACCCCTGGGGTGTGGTGTATCCCTGAACCTGATATAATGCTGTATTGTATGTTAGCTACATTTTCTTTAAAAAAAATCTTTTTTAAAAAAGAAAATATAGTCAATAATGTTGCAACAACTATGTATAGTGCCTGGTGGGTACTTGACTAATTGGGGTGAATCACTGCATAAATTATATAAATGTCTAACCACTATGCTGTAAAGCTGAAACTAATATAAAATAATATTGAATGTCAACTGTAACTGAAAAATAAATAATTTAAAAGAAAAAAGAAAATAATGAGCAAACACTTTTAGAGCTCTTACTAAGTACCTGGCATTGTTCTAAGTGCTTTACATTGATGTCTTTCTCTCAACAGCACTGGGAGGCAAATGCTGTTATATTCCTTTTATAGTTGAGGAAACAAACACAGAATAGTTAATTGCTGAAGGTGACACAGCTAGTAAGTGGTAGAGGCAAGATTGAAACCTAGGAAATTTGGAATGAAAGTCTGTGCTGTGCTGCCTCTCCTGGGGCTTCAGATCAGCAGCAGTACTAATGCTGAGGGAAATGACTACTTCAACACTCCATCCTGAGGCCCCCAAACTAATCAACCTATTTATTCATGTACTTTCAAATGAGACTATCTGGATAAGGCTGATTGCATTGAAAACTTCAATTGCTTTCCACCAGAAGCTCATCTTTCATGAAAAATATTTTCCTCATTTCCCTTCAGCATAGGCCCCAAACCACTTACATGTGTGGTCAATGATAGTTGAACAATGATTATAATCTCAACAGAAGCTTACAATTTCTGTTGTGTGCTTCTTTTATCTGAGAACCAAAGGCATGATCTTTGGCTGTGTGAAGCCTTACATGTGAGCGCCACAGTTCCCCCGGGAGAATGGGCCTCAAGAAAACAAAAATAAAAGGTACTTTGGGATGTCCAGGGAAGTATCAGGGTACTGAGGATAGAGAGGAATCCAGATAACTGGGCTTAAGACAACTTCAATACCGCATATTAATCTGGGTCCTAAAATGCCTGTTAAGGTAGAAGGTTAAAAAGAGATGCTAATCAAAATAATTCTTCAGTGTCTGGCACTAAGAATACTGCAATCAGTAAAGGAGGTATCAGGCAAGGGGAGAAAGGAGGAGACAGTCACCAGTAACCACTACTTAGAAGAATGCACCTGTTGACTAATAAAAGCAGTGTTTTAAGAAATGAATGCAAAAAAAAAAGATTAGTAAGAAAGGGGTCTGCCAACTACAGCTTCATACTCCTTTGCCTACTAGCTTCTGGTCAGTGTGGCCAAGAAATAGGAAGTCTGGTGGGAGATAGGCAGTTGGGAAGTAAGAAAAAAAAAAGATTAGTAATGGGAGAGGGAGGAAGAAGGATGAGACAGAAAATAAAGAGGCAAAGGAGGAACGGGGGAGTGAGAAATGGGAGGGAAAGGAAAGAAAAAGAGGAAGGGAGGGGAAAACGGAGAGGGAAAGGGAAGTGAGAATAAGGGGGAAAGGGAGAAAAGGGAGGGAATTTTAAGCTGCAAAACCAGAGGTAACAAATTATCCATTCAGTTTCACAAAAGTACGTTTGCCCCTTACAAAGTGGCTGAGAATCTTTTCAGGTCTACTACTTGGGGAAATCCTACCAAAGTGAAAATCATTTGCTTCTACTCTCCCTATCACCCACACACACACGCACACAAACACCTTTTTTTTCACTGTACTGACAGCCAGAGTTGACGTGCAGATTTAAAGGAAAAGGGTACCAGATGTCTTTCCCCATGCTATTCGATGCACATTGTCTCACCACATGTGATGTGTTGGCTTTGCATGTTTACTCTCAGATCCAGTGTTTGTCTAGCTCCTCTTTAGGCTTTATATCACAGGGGTCTGCCAACTACAGCGTCATACTCCTTTGCCTGCTAGCTTCTGGTCAGTGTGGCCAAGAAATAGGAAGTCTGGTGGGAGATAGGCAGTTGGGAAGAAAGAAAAGCCAGGGTTTCTACCCACTTTCCTCACTGGAGGCACTGTCTCCTGTGGTGCCTATGCCTCCTCCATGACCGCGGCACCTGCCAGACACATTGTCTCTGAGTTTTCAGCTCCAGCCTGGTGGCCCTGGCTCCTTCTCTGGTAGCACTGTCTCTTCCTGTTGTCACTCTCCTAGAGATGCTAGTAGCTCCTTTAATAGTTCATCTCTGAGTTGAACTACCTTCCCAGCAGCATCTCTATAACTAGGTCCCTCTACCGAACTATCTGGCACAGTCACTTTTCTGCCTGGACCCTGTCTGAAACACTTGCCAAGCAAGCATATAGTATAGCATGGCACACAACCCACCCTTTGCTTTCTCAATTTTCTTGTTTGGTAAGAAATAATACCCACCTAGAATAATACCCACACCCACCCCAAGATATCCACATCATAATCCCAGAAAACGGAATTTGTTCTTTTAAATGGTAAGAGGAACTTTGTAGATATGATTAAGTTAAAGGTCTTGAGAGGGAGAGGTTATCCTGGATTATCCAGGTGGACCCAAGTAATCGCAAGGCTCTTACAAGCAAAGGAGTCGGGCAGGAGGGTCAGAGATGGGATGTGCTGACGGAAGCAGAGGTCCGAGTGATGTGAACACTGGAGAAGGACGGAAGGCAGGAATGCTGGCAGCTTCCGGATGCTAGGAAAAGCCTAGAGCATTGAGGTCACTCCTGGTAACTTAACTTTAGCCCATGATACCCATTTTGGACTCCTGACCTTCAGAATTGTAAGATAATAAATCTGCATAGTTTAAAGCCACGAAAGTTCCTTCTAATTGGTTACAGCAATGATAGGAAGCTAACACATCCTGCAAGAGTCACCCACCCTAAGTACCAGGGAACACTGTAAGAAACTGCGGTCACTCCTGGGAGAATCATGGGCATCTTGGGCTCACAAGAGAACAAAAGGAATGAAAAAAAGTGATTACTCGTTTGCCAAGGGCCCACGAGTCTCAACACCGGGACTCAATGTGCACAAATGTGGGGATCCTAATAGAAACTAGAGAATAATGAGAATTCAATTCATAGCCTATATGGCAAGCACCTCGTTTTTCAATAAGGGAATGCAAAAATATTATCAAAGCTGCCTTTTATCACATTTCACAGTGTCTTCTCTATAAGGACACAAGGGAAATTGTCTGAGCTCAGCATCAGAAAAAATTGTGGTTCACATGCTTGACTGGTTTGATCTTACTTACTTAACGGATTCTGTGAAACTTGTTCAGGTCATGCTTCCCCTTCTCAGTTGGCCTTTAGAAGATTTAAACCCCCAATTGTGGCCCACCTGTGACTTTATGATAGGCCTTTTGTGACTAACCTCACTTCTGACTCCATTGTACTTTCCTACCTTATTTTCCCTTTACTAGCATCTCTTATTTTAAATGTATTTGTTCTTTATTTTATATATATATATATATATATATATATATATATATATACAAAATTGAAACCCTTTTGAAACAAGATGGGGTACAAGTAAGTGAGTAAACAAATCAATGGTCAATAATGCATGCTATTGGCTAGAGTAAATGGAAGAGAAAGGCATGAATGTAGGTCTCATACAATCAGAAGAGAACTTGCAAATACATGGATAAACATATTTTCAGTCAAGTCAGGATATATTTTAAAGTATACCAGTCAGGTAAAGGAGGAAAAAGTTCTCTATCAGACAGATAGTGAAGAGAAGCTGCTGGTGAGTATGGCTAAGCATTGCAGACACTAAAAAAAATCCCCAGTTGGAGGTGGGACACTCATAGCAAATGAACAAATGTATTCAGATACGGTTCTTGGCATTGGCCATATTAGCCTACTTTTTTTTTTTTCATTCTTTTCCAGAAGAAAGAAAAGCACACACACAAACTTAAGGTCATATCAAGACTGCACATAAAACAGACCCAGGAATGTTCCTTTGGATTCCTTCATATTGCATCCCATCTTAAATGAGACTTTGCAGGCAGGCATTTATATCTGGGTGAAAATAGCCAAGACCCAGTCAGTTGCTATTCACAATGATTATTTGAAGATTTACAATATGCAGAATATAATCACCATCCAAATTAATACTATAGACAAAAGGCGTCAGGTAGCTAATCTTCAGACCAAAAAATATCCCAACAGCAGGGGACATAATTGCTTATTATTCAAATGGTCTGTGCACTCAGGCATTCTGCATAAATAGATCATTATAGCCATTTCCGAGACATTACAATTCATTAGGTAAATTAGACACGCTTTACAAGTCCTAATGATACAGTTCCATGACCAAATGCCTCCAGAAACATTTATCCAATTCATAACTCAAGCCTGCTCGTCTTTAAGAGATGGCATTTGACTGAGAAAGCTACCAAGTGGTTCTATTTTGAGAAAAGACAAGACAAGAATCACAAAACTCAGGGAGTTGATGCCTTCTTCATGCTGCCAAGCAATAAATGATTATTTAGAACCAACCCCAACATTTCAAGGCACTAAATTGTGACATGTTTAATAACCACCAAATCAAACTATTCTTTATTAGTCACACGTAGCTAATGATTTTCTTCAGAATGGCTTGAGTAGGTTTCATCTTTTTTGCTACTATGACTTCTGACTGCCTAAGAATAATTCCCAGGCCTTTTCCCAGAATTGTTCGCCCTCATTATCTCTTGCCTGGATTATTCTAATCTCTTATTGCCTCTGGTATCTCTTCCTCCACTCATTTAATACTTAGCAGCAGATGAATTTTCCTTAAGCAAAGTATACTTTGCTTTGCCACATATGCTAATGCAAATTTTCTTATTTAATTATTAGATTCATATGAGAAAAATTAGATCATTTTCCTAATCAAAACTCTTCCATGATTCCTCATTGCCTGCAACCAAGGTGGCCTTGAGTTTCAGTTTGCCTAGGAGAGTCCCAACTTACATCCACTGTTCTGACACAATTGTTAAGAGCACTGCCTTTCACTCCCAAAATATTTGAACAATATTATCGTTCAAATATAAGGTAAAGCTGAGACTCTTTGGCTTAAGGTTGATACCAATCCTGAATAGGAGTTGCTCCAGATGTAACCGTGTTAAACACAAGCCTGGGACCCCAGTAACCTGAAGGGCCCACTAGCGATCCTGCCACCCTTTACCCTAAGCACTTCGGGACAGGGAACTCTGCCCTTTAGAATCATGGCGGCTACAGGATAGGACACCTTCCAATTCAAGCAACTCCATTTTGCTGATAACCGAACAAAAGCACAGCTAGCTGATGATGGAGCCAGACACAGGCATCTATCCCTCTTAACTCTTGGCCCAGGAGTTTTTCATTCTGTGAAGACTGTACATAATCAGGAAGCTGTGAATCTGGAAAAGAATTTTTCCCCAGTACTAGGAATAAATGCTGTAAAGCTATTTCTATTCCTCCACGCACAGCAGCCATGGCAGCATGTAAGAGGATGCTACTGGGTGTGGGGTGCAGTCTGTCCTTGTGAAGCAATAGAGCTAAATGTCTCAGAGAGAAAGCACACTCACAGCCTCAATTTCATTAACACCACCTGTGCCTACAGGCAGGAAACCATAAGTGCATTTTCAATTAAAAGAAATTGGGGCCTCACATCCAAAGGCCCAAATAAAATTGTAAATGGGTCTCCAGCCTCTTTCCTGTACTTGTTTGTTTTCTAGCCCACAGGCTCTGAGTAGAAAGAAGTCTGGCTTCTGGCCTCGAATCTTTTTTCTGTCCCTCTTCCTCCCCTTGCGTCTCTCCACAACAAATAAGAGAGACAGGTGCCAATCCGGGGTCTCCCCGTCATTCCTGTGCTGGTTCCAGGGTCACAAGGGCTGGAAGAATGGTAACAAACAGTGGGTCACCTTCGCCACATTACCTCACAGCTTATTTCCCCTTTCTGCTTTGAATTGTTGCAGTCTACCAGCTCCAAGGGAGTTTTAGAAAAGGATGAAAAGAATGAGGTAGGCAGGGAGAGTGGAGAAAGGGGAGTTGTTGTTCAATAGGTATAGCATTTCAGTTTTCCAAAGTGAAACATTTCTAGAGATCTACTGCATAACAACGTACATAGAGTTAACACAAATGTGTTAATTTAGAAATGGTTTAGATGATACATTTTAAATGTTTTCACACACACAAAAAAAAATTATGAGGTAGGTGTGATGGTTAGTTTTATGTGTCAACTTGGCTAGGCATAGTCTCCAGTATTCAGTCAAGCAATAATTCAGGTGTTGTGATGAAAGTATTTTGTAGATGTGATTAAAGTCCATAATCAGTTGGAAGGAGATTATCCTAGATGGTCTGGGGCCTGATTCAATCAGTTGAGAGACCTTAAAAGCAGAGCTGAGGCTTCCCTGAGGAAGGAGAAAGTCTGCCTGTGGATAGCAGTTTCACCTCATGTCCAAGAATTCCAGCCTGCCCTTTCTCATGGCCAGCCGTGTGGATTTCCGACAACCAGTCCTTAACATATAACTCCCACTGGTCTGTTTCTTTGGTAAAACCCTGACCAAAGTGGGGACACACCCTATCCCCACAGTCGGGACAAGAGACTCTTGGCTTTTCTTTCCATTTGTCGTAGAATTATATAGTAGGAAATAATGACACAGGTTTCCAATTGACATATATTTCAGGCCTAGCTAGGTCCAGGCCTTCAAGCAAGTACTGAGACTCCAGTGGAAATAGTCCCCTCAGTGGCCTTCAAGTCCCCTCCCTCTTTTCTACCCCAACTCCCAATCTTTAACATATGTCCATCACAGCTGTGTACATATAAGACTTCACAAAGGATGCGCTCTCTCCAGACCAGTAATTCTCAATCCTGGCTTCAGTTTAGAATCCCCTGGTAAGCGGTAACAATATTGAGACGTGGACCCTCACCAGACCATATGGACCTGAATCCTAGGGATGAGACCTGGACTTTTCTTAGAAGCTCACAGGTGACTCTATTGTGGGCCAAGATTGACAGGCACTACATTTGACTGGCCAGTTGTAATTGTAACTTGTGTGTTAGATGAAGTCACTCTGCCCTAGATAATCTAGATAAGATTGTCTGAAACCCCATTTACCACTTGTGGAACGTCCAATGCCCTTGTCAAGGTTTCTGCACATTTACCATGGTGCTATGGTCCTATGGTAGAGTTGCCAGATTTAGTGAATAAAAACACAGAATACCTAGTTCAACAGTGGAATGTTGTAATTTATTAGAAAAGACTGAATATGGTGCATTTAGGTCACCTCAAAAAGTCAACACAAGCTTGAGGACAAAATCATGAACTACAGGGCATGTTCTATATACACAGGATGCCTGGCAACCCTAAGACCCAAGGACACCCCTCAGTCCAAACTCCTCTCGCTGAATCAGTTTGATTAATTAAATCTACTTGCAATCCTGTATATTCTGTCAGGGTTCCACATATTAGAATTCAGATATACATCTCACCTCCTATCCTTATGTTCACCCTGGTAGATGAAGTAACTTTGTTGGAAGTCCAAGGAGAAAGGGGGTATTATTGCAACAATTCAAACAACTGAAGAGTAAGAGGTACCTTGTTCTATACGGCTATTGTCACTTCACTATATTGTTTAGTCTCGTCTTCTTCTATCCTCTCCTCTCTGCTCTTCCCTAAATCCAAATTTCCGTTCTTTTCTAATGAAGAGTGGCTTAGCAATCTCTGTAGTTTCCATCTCATCTACCTGAAATACCTTACCAAGATACAGCCCTCAACAAAGACAGGCCCTTCTTTATGAGGGATTCTTGTGCCACTTAGAAACACACTTATTTTTCACCCAGTTCCATGATTATGCTAATATTTTCTGTATCAACAAATACGAACCTGGGGTCCTAGCATCTTTGGGGAACTTTTTCTTCACCTCTGGTTTTCAATGAGAGCCCTTCTGTTTTCCAATCCACATTGGCCTTGAGTAGACTGATGTAAGCCAGAAAAGCTGGGTTGCCTAAAACTGTGCAGTCTATTACCCTGACTGCTTAGTTGGAACGTATGGTGTTGCTGAGTCAGCCTTTTTGTCTAATGCGTTTTTCCAGCATATGCAAATCATCACCATTACCTGGGCCTGTTAAGAGTACAGTTTCTGACTCCCAGCCCAGACTCAGAGGATCAGAACTATGATGGGATGACTTAAATGTTGCCAAGTTTAGGAAACACTGGTCTAAGCCCTGAAAAGCCCTGTTAAAATGCAAATAAAGGCACTTCCAATATGGAAGGATTAACATAAACAGGCTCCACTGAGGAGTGCTGGAGTGAAGAACCATGTGGCAATTCTTAAATCTCTGGGTCTCCTTCTCATCTGTTCAGTGGCTGGGCTAGAATGATCTGTACACGTTCTCTCGACTCAGCAATCTGTACCACTAGATCCTATAATGAGGCTTCCAGACCACAATCCAGAGGACTGACACATGGGAGGGAATAAAGCCAGGAAGAGATCAATTTTAAGAGGCCACAGAGCAAAGCCTTGTTGGAAAGGATACTTAAACTGTAGGATCCTGAGTCCCAGGGAAACACAACCCGCACTTGGCAGAGGGAAGGAGCAGTGACCAACAGCACAGATGGGGATCTCCGTGACATTAGCTCACTGTGCCTCAGGACAATCTTGCCCAGAACCACCCATTTAGCTTTTCATCTAAAAATTAATGGTCAGATGTTCCCAATATTCCTGAGCGAAATGCCAGCCTACTTCCACTTCTGCTAAGAATTGTACCATGGGTGTTAAAAAGAAGGGATGTGATATCACCAACATACAAATGGAGCAAGCTGTTTCATTACCCCAGACACCCCAACTTTCTGCTTAGCACACATTTAACACATAAAAACAGTTGACTCAACTCAGAGGTGAAACATTTAGAAAATGATCTGTAGGCATTATTTTAGATGTGTTAGGGAAAGCACATCAGATTCAGGGGTAGACATCCATAAAGTGTACAGAGAGGGAAATGACTGTATAGATGACACTATTTATCCTTTTAAAAATGGTTGCTTACCACCCCAGTGCAGATTTCCCCCTAGTTACTCCATTACTTAGAAATGATTTGACATCTGAACAAATTTTGAATTCAGATATGAAAGCTTCCTATCACTCATGCAAAATGAAAAGCTAAGTGGCAAAATGCCATTCATACCCACTGTTCAAATAAAACTAAGATTTTTCAAGAAGGAAATCTAAAATACTAATAGAAGTTCCAAAGCAATATTGGTTACTGTTCCAAAGAAATACAGCAAAAGGATTAAAACACTGGTAAGTAAGGCAACATTTCTGGAACATTAATTCCAAATAAAATTTTAAAAATAAATAAATAAGAGGATGTGAATACAGTGTGTTAGGAAGAATGGTGTACAGGGAACTTTTTCCATAAAGAGTTCCCTACAAGAAAAGGAATGAAAAAATGGGAATGGAGGAAAAGAGGCAAGCTGTGCTCTTCTGTGGGGTTACTGGCCACTTCAGATGGAGCCCCAGACCTGTAACATTCAGCTGTCTCAGCAGCCCAGTGGAAGCACCCAGAAGACAGTCAGAGTGAAATAGGAAAAGAGCCAAGAGTCGAAAAGCCTGAGCCACACCTTTGTGACCATGGGCAAGGAACTTGTTTGCTGGCCTCTTTCCTTATTTACAGATTGAATGTATAACACCAAGCTCGTAGTGTGGTTAAAGGATTAAAACTCCTGCAGAAGTCCATGACATCTAGTAAGTGCCTTAATAGATAGTAGCTACTAAGATGACCTGAAATCCTCATCGTGTGTTATTATTCCTATTTACTAGAGGCCTTTTGGATGCATGCACATTATGACTTGCCAGATGTTCCCTATCTAGGAACAATTATGCATCTCTAGTAATATGTTATTTTTAGGCCTGATTTTGCTCATCAAAACCAACATGCAAATGTCAGAATTCTGAAGACTGAGAAACAAGTATGACACATTTTGATGATAGGAAGTGAGAAGGAAAAATAGAGATATACAAGATAGGCCTGGTAGGGTTGCCCAGACAATATGAAGTCAGAATGAGGGGCCTGTATATTCTGCTGGAAGAACCCTCAAAAATGAGATAAGAGGCATTGAGTATAAAATTTGACTCTCTCACAAGTGTGCCTTTGGAGAATACTTGGTAATTCGCTTTTCTAAGGGTACCAAACGAAACTTGGCCCTACCACTTCCTACTCATGTAAACTTGAGCAAGCCATGTCATTGCCCTGTGCTTTGCCTCCTCAGATGCACAATGGAGAGAATGCTAGAATGTGTCTATGGGATGGTTGTGAGGGTTCCAGGCGCCTAGGATGATGGGAATACTGTATAAAGGGCCAGTCTCATTGTCTACTCAGTAAGATCTCACAGAAGTTCTGAGTAAACCCTTCAACTATTTATTTGCATTTGTTATTATTATTGTTATCTTTAATTAATTTAACATTCTCACTAATTAAATCTCACAAAATCATAATACGCCTCAACATTTATTTAGTTTAGAGGGCTCCTTTTTTCCCAACAAGTTGAAGGGTTCAAACATAATAGATTAACTTGTAGCAACTTTTGATTAAAAATACATTAATGTAATACATTTTCTTAAAGTAGAACTATTATTATTTTTGTAATAACAATACTCGCCAATTTTTTTTTTAATACAACCAATAAAAAAGACTAGGGAAAAAAAATGTCAAGTCATTCCAAATCCAAGTACCTAAATAACAATCACCAACATCACAGTCGCATAAATCCAGGCATTCCCCCAGTAGGCAGAGCGACAAAAAGATGAATAATTTTAGAAAAATTATTTACAATTGGGAGAGTACTGCAGAGAACTGAGTTGGAGAAAGAGAAAAGAGAAGGGGATAAGCAGAGACTCAGGCTACAGGAATTTGATGAAATCTCTTCCAGAACTTTCCCTCATCTTCTTTGCAGGTTGCGGCAGCAAAGAAGGAATCCTTTGGACAAAATGGAGACCTTCACCACATGCCTCTCCTGAAAGTTAGAATTGATTTAATGCAGAACTCTCTGCCTTCCACATCAGCCACAAAAAATGATTTTGACCCTGTCTTCAAAAGCAAAAGGACTGACTACAGCAGCAAAAAGAGCTGTAACCTCAGCAGTGACCATCTTGCCAAATACAGCCAATAAAGTTTAAATCACTTGAAGTTTAGTTCAAAATAAATATGTTTCCAATCAAAGTTTGTTTCCATAGATCTTCACTGATGCTGACATTCTTGGCTTGGAAAGTGCTTGGAGTTTTATCTTTAAAGAAGGCAGGCCCAATGAACAGAGTTGAAGACGAGGGTAGCCATAGAATTGTATGTGTCAAGCTGCCATAGATATTTAACTGCTTTTGACATTCGCATATAAAAGAGAAGGGAGAGAATGGGAGTAAGATGTTTAGAATTATCTGTGTACAGACAGAATCTCTTCCACCATTTTTGGTCTAGAACAAACAAATTGTGTGTTTTTTTTCCTATTACGCTGTTGTATACTGTTTATTAAATAACAGTTAAAACGCATATAAATAATCCCACTTTTAACAACGTGATATCCCAAGCATTTTGTAGAAAATTCAAGTCCCTTTAGAGCTATAGTTTCATGCATTTCTCTAAGTAATTTATATTTTAGGAACATCTAATAAAGCTATAAAAACTTCTTTTTTATAAACATTGGCAAATATAGCTGCCACAGGATTGTTTTAAGTATTTAAATGACCATATTAATAATTTACTCTTTTTAATTATCCTATACTATCACTGACCTAAAGGATGTGACAGAAAGTTTCACTACCAAGAGGATTATTTTAAATGCCATATTTCCCCAAAAATAAGACCTAGCCAGACAATCAGCTCTAATGCGTCTTTTGGAACAAAAATTAATATAAGAACCGGTCTTATATTATATAAAACCTGGTTATATTATATTATATTATATTATATTATATTATATTATATTATACCCAGTCTTATATTATATAAGACCTAGTCTTATATTATAGTAAAATAAGACTGAGTCTCATATTAATTTTTGTTCCAAAAGACACATTAGAGCTGATGGTCCAGCTAGGTCTTATTTTCGGGGAAACACAGTAATTCTCTCAAAGACAGTTTAGGGAGTTTCTAATAAGAGATTTAAACATACAAAGGGTAAATTAAATTACATCTTGCCATATTTTCAAAAAAAATTTAAAAATAGTGATCCCTGACCACTGGTCAATTGATCAATTTTTATGATCAGGTTCAACAAAAGTAACTGACCCTTTGTTATGGACAGAATTGTGTCCCCTCCCAAATTCATATGTCCAAGCCCTAACCCCCAATGTTACTGTGTTTGGAGAAAAATACTTTAGAGAGATAATTAGGTTAAATGAGGTCATAAGGGTAGGCCTTAACCCGGTAGAACTGCTGTCCTTATAAAAAGAGGAAGACACAAGAGACACATGTCCTCCCACCCCTCCTTCCCCCTGTCTCTTTCCTCACCCATGCACAGAGGAAAGGTCTTGTGAGGACACAGCAAGAAGACATCTATCTCCTAGCCAGGAAGAGAGACCTCACCAGAAACCAACCAGGACAGCACCTTGATCTTCGATATCTAGCCTCTGAAACTTTGAGAAAGTAAATTTCTATTGTTTAAACCACTCAGTCTGTGATTTTTTATTATGGCAGCCCAACCTAACTAATACACCCCTTAACAAGGAACTCCAAAAAGGTACGATAAATGCTATGAAAAGGGGAGGACGCCCAGGATGCTGCAGAGCACACAGGAGAAGCACTTAACATGGGCTTGGGTCAAGAACAGATTTGCAGAATAGCAACTTTTAAGCTGAGACTTAAAGAATGGATTCAAACAGTATTCCTCCAAGTATAGCCTGAAGGCATTTGGGAGACTCTGAGACCCTCTTAAAGGGCTCCTGTGAAGTCCTGCCTTTTCCAATTGTTATGGGTTGAGTTGTTAGAACTCTAATCCTCAGTATGTGACTTTATTTGAAGGTAGGGTATTTACAGAGATAAATATGTTAAAATGAGGTCATTAGAGTGGGCCCTAATCCAATCTGATGGGTATACTTATAAAAAGGGGAAAATTTTAACACACACACACACACAGAATGCCATGTAAAATTTGAAGTCATGCTACCACAAGCCACGGAACTACCAGCAGCTAAGGAAGACCTGATCCTTCCCCAGCACCTGGAGAGGGAGTATGGCCCTGCTGACATCCTAATCTCAGATTTCCAGCTTCCAGAACTGGGAGGCAATAAATGTCTATTGTTTAAGCCACTCAGATTGTTGTACTGTGTTATGGCAGCCAGTACACTGCAAACCAGTACACAACTACATATTTTTTTGAGACCAGATTTTTCTCATACGCTTCAACCAAAACAACATATTGCAGAGGTTGAATTCAAAAGCAGATATGAGAGTCCAGTGTCTTCCATTGAGCAAACAGTAGATATTTATAAAAATGTTTAAAAAATGCCACTCTTCTCACTGAACGTTTTTTGTCTCGTCAAATACACTGTTTTATAAAATATGTTATTTATGTTATTACCATTGTTCTTTATCATTCTTTTAAAATCAATAAATATATAGTCTTTTTAAATTTGTTAGTTTTAATTGTTGAAACACTAAATATTGATAGCTATAACCCCCATAAACAAGAATTCATTGGGGTCCTCAATAATTCTTAACACTTTAAAAGAGTTCTGAGATTTAAAAAAAAAAAAAAAGAAAGTTTGAGAACTTCTGTGATCAAGTTAGCCAGAGAAAGAAAGTGGGGGCAAGACTGCCCAAGTCAGAAGAACAGTATATGCAAAGACAACAAGGAGTTGCAAATTCAACATAAATGGAATATAGAATACAGGGGGCAGAAAAATGGGAAGTGGAAGCCAGATCAGCCTTAGACAAAGGCCTTGTATAACTTGATAAGGAGTTTAGTTTTAAGCAAAAAAGCAAAGGATTAGCTAGCAATTTTTGTTTGAGAAAAGCTCTTCTTAATGTAATAAAGAGGGTGGATGGAGGGGGCAAAACTGAAGACAATGAACTGGTCAGAGGGTTAAGTAATTGAGAAAAAACAAAGTAGTGGCAATGGGAAGGTGGAAATATGTGAATAAACAAAGAGATATGAATTAAGTTAAATCAAAAGGGCTTGAGGATTGTTCAATGTGGGTGAGAGGCATTTAATTTAGAGCAGCACCCAGTTTCAGACTCGAGCAACTGAATGGTTAGTGGTACAACTTAGTGACACAGGAGGGTCAAGTACAGAGGAGGAAAAGTAATGAGGTTTATAGATGGTGACTCTGAGATGCCTGAAGGACAGCAACAGGAATTGATTAAGTAAGCAATTTATTATATGTACCTAGAGTTCGGAAGGTAGGTATGGATTGGACTGATGTGTCTGGGAAATATTTGTATATAAATTAAGATTAAGCCATGGATGGAAGAAAGTATTGAAGGTGAACATATGGAATACAAAGACAGGAGGGTCAAAGGTGGAACCACTGGAACATCACCATTGAGGAAACGGCCGAAAAAGGGGAGCTGCAAGGAAGGAGTGTCAGAGATGCAGGAGAGGAGCTGGGAAAGTGAGTATTATAGAAGCCAAGAAAAGTAAGAATTCCAGGAAGAAAATGGTGTTCAACAAGGTCAATGGAAAAGTCAGATGAAAAAGAATTGGAAAGTTTTACTGGGTTTCCTGTGAAAGAAGTAATCATTACCTTAGTGGGAGACATTTCAGTTGGATAACACCTTTCCCTCAAGCAAATATATGTTTGCATTCATAAATAGCTCTTAGCCACCCACTTACCTCTATTTATAACAATTAAATTTATTGATTTAAATGTAATCTAAGGAGCTTCCTAGATGGAAAAATTAACTCCAGCCTTGTTCATAAGAGCTCAAACGTACAGACACATGTCTGAAAAAATAAGAAAAGAAGTACCGTGTTTCCCAAAAATAAGGCCTAGCTGGGCAATCAGCTCTAATGCATCTTTGGAACAAAAATTAATATAAGACCCGGTCTTATTTTACTATAATATAAGACCGGGTCTTATATAATATAATGCCAGGTATAATACAATACTGGATATGATATAATATAATATAATATAATATAATATAATATAATATAATATAATATAATATAATATAATATAATATAATCGGATCTCATATTAATTTTTGCTCCAAAAGATGCATTAGAGCTGATTGTCCAGCTAGGTCTTATTTTTGGGGAAACAAGGTAAGTGTGAGATGATAACGTAAATAAAAGAAATCAGCGTTCAAGAAAGCATGAAACTGTACACCTGAAACCTATGTAACTTTACTAATAATTGTCACCCCAATAAACTTTAATTTAAAAAAAAAAAAAAAAAGGAAGAAAAAGAAAGAAAGTATGAAGTGTTCCCTTGAAATCAATTCCCAGTATGGGAAGAACTGTGGCCGATTCTAGCCCAGTCCAGCCAGTATCGTCGTCACCACACACATGTGGCCATGGAGCACTTGAAATGTGACCAGTCCAAATGGAGATGGTGAGAGAAAAAATACATGCTGGCGGGGTTGGCCTGGTGGCTCAGGCGGTTAGAGCTCCATGCTCCTAACTCCAAAGGCTCTCAGTTCGATTCCCACATGGGCCAGTGGGCTCTCAACCACAAGGTTGCCAGTTCGATTTCTCGACTCCCGCAAGGGATGGTGGGCAGCGCCCCCTGCAACTAAGATTGAACATGGCACCTTGAGCTGAGCTGCCGCTGAGCTCCCAGATGGTTAAGTTGGTTGGAGTGCATCCTCTCAACCACAAGGTTGCTGGTTCGACTCCCACAAGGGATGGTGGGCTCCCTGCAACTAGCAACGGCAACTGGACCTGGAGCTGAGCTGCGCCCTCCACAACTAATACTGAAAGGACAACTTGAAGCTGAACAGCACCCTCCACAGGTAAGATTGAAAGGACAACAACTTGAGTTGGAAAAAAGTCCTGGAAGTACACACTGTTCCCCAATAAAGTCCTGTTCCCCTTCCCCAGTAAAATCTTTAAAAATATACATATATATACATGGTGGTTTTTGAAGATTTGGTCTAAAAAAAAATGATGTAAAATGTCTCACAAATAGCTTTTTATATTGATTACATATTGAAATAAAAAAATGGATATGTTGGGCTAAATAACAAATATTATTGAAATTAATTTTATCTTATTCCTTTTACCTTAAGATGGCTACTAGAAAACCTAAAGTTACATATGTAGCTTGTATTACATTTCTATTGGACAGCACTAGTCTAGCCAAACTTAGATACAGAGGCTGAAGGTCAACTGAAAATTGTATATCTGAATTTTTTTTTAAAATAAAAGCTGGCTTATTAATCTCCTTCATACTTTGAAGCTCAAGTAACTGTTTTGGAACCACTCCTGCCACCAACTGAGCATATAACACAAAGAGAGAGCATTCTCCTTCTAATTTTAAAAAAAGGGAGCTAAGCAACTGAGGCCCTATCGGAATAGTACAGTTTAGAAATCCAGAGAACAGTATTGAGGAGCTGCCCAAATTGATTCTAGAACCTCTAGAACTCCAAAATACTAGCTGGAGATTGCGAAAGGAGGTGGGGTTGTTGCATTAGGAGGCAGAGGCTAGGAGTTAGTGTTGGCTTGTTCATAGCCTCAGGATGCTGAAGTCAGAGGACACTTAAGTTGTAGCGACAGCTTGAGGAGTACACCTATTAGGAAGCTTTTAGCTGCAAGTAAGAAAACTTAACTCTGAAGAGCATACACAACAAGGGAACGTCTCACACAACAGAAACTCAGAGATAAGACCTAACCAGAGTTTGTTGATCAACACAGTTCAGGGCTATAAGAAAGCATTTAGTTTCTTTTTGTCTCTTTTTTCCATGCCTACTATCAGAGTTCTTGTAATTCTGCTTCAGTTTTTTCCTCATGGTTGTATAATTGTCACCAGTGGTATATGGAGCACCATGCTTCTTGATTCCCACCCACAGAGAAAAGTGACTTTCCATGTCTCTTTCTTAAGAGCAAATGAAGTTCCCCACAGCTACCAGAAAACTCTCTTTGTGTTCGTTGGCCAGACTCAAGCCACATGCCCATTTTTGAACCAATTACTGGCTGGGTGATGGGATCACACTTACACCAATCTGTTCCCTTTTCCATAGAGGAGAGGAGAGGCAGGATCTCCCCGAGTAACTTGTTCTGCAAGAAGGTGACGTGGATACCTGAACAAAATTTGGTCTCTTAGAAAGGAAGAGGACGGGGATTCTGCAGTATAGGCAACCCACAGTATCCACAGCAACTCTGTTTAAATACAAATAAGAAGGGGTCATCTGATAAGGAGATAACATCCAATACATATAAAGAATTCATGTAACTCAACAGAAAAAAAATAATCTCATTAAAATGGAAGAGGAATTGAATAGACATTTTCCCAAAGACAAATGGGCAACAGGTACATGAAAAGGAGCTCAACATCACTAATCATCAGGGAAATGCTAATAAAAAGCATGAGATATCACCTAACACATGTTAGAATAGCTATTAACAAAAACACAAGAAATAGCAAGTGTTGGCAAGAATGTGGAGAAAAAGGAGCCCTTGTGCACTATTATTGGGAATGTAAATTGCTGCATTCCATAAATTCTATACTATGGAAAACAGTATGGAGACTCCTCAAAAATTAAAAATAGAACTATCATATGATCCAGCAATTCCACTTCTGGGTATTTATACAAAAGAAACAATTATTATGTCAAAAAGATACCTGCACCCGCATGTGTATTGCAGCATTATTCACAACAGCCAAGACATGTAAACAACCTAAGCATCCATCGACAGATGAATGAATAAAGAAAATGCAGTGCATATGTACAATGGCACATTATTCAGGCATAAAAAATAAGGAAATCTTGATGTTTCTGACAATGGATGAATCCTGAGGGCATTATGATGAGTAAAATAAGTCAGAGAAAAAAAAATACCATATGATCTCACTGAGATGTAGATTCTAAAAAATAAAAATAAAAACTCAGCTCATAGATACAGAGAACAGATTGGTGGTTGCCAGATGCAGAGGATAAAGGGGTGGGCAAAATGGGTGATGAAGGTCAAAAGGTTCAAACTCTCAACTATAAGATAAATAAGTTCTGAGGAGGTAATGTACAGTATGGTGACTACAGTAAACAATACTATTGTATATTTGAAGGTTGCTAAGAGAGTAGATCTTAAAAATTCTCATCATTAGGAAAAACTGTAACTGTGTGTAAATAAGTTAACTAAACTTATTGCAGTCATCCATATATACATATCTCAAATCATTATGTTGTACACCTAAAACTAATACAATGTTAAATGTCAATTATTATCTCATAAAGAAGAAGTAGGAAGAGGAGGAGGGGGAGCCAGTAGGGGAAAGCTTAAAAACACAAAAGGGGGAATAATACTTCCAACCAATTATTTAATCCTGAGCCAACTTCCCTCAGCCTCACATCAGCCCCACAACTGGTTTGGCTCAGGGAAAACCATGTAATTTTAAGTGGCCAAAGCAAGAGGTCATTGTGAAAGTAAACGCATTATAAAAACAAAGATTCTATTTCAAAGCTGAATGTCAATGATTTTCAAAATATCTGTTGTTTGGTATTATTTGGACCTCTGCTGCCTCTGCTTATTTGCGTGAACGGTGAAGAATCAAATAATCCTTACTCAGCTTCTTGTTCTATTTCCAGCAGATATATTAGCCCATTTTTATGCTCCATCTCTTTGCCTTCCCATTCCCCATACTTTTCAAGCCACAGTTATGAGAGCATGTTTTCTTGTGTCTGTTTTTCAAGCCTCGTTTGATGCAGATAGGCCATGATCTAAAAAGAAAGAGTAATAAGCTTTTAGGATCAGGGTTTGCTTTGTAACTGAGCAGGGGACAAAAGATGTCCTTTAGTTACTGTTGTGTGTATCACAAAAACAGCTTAGGTTTTAAAACCCTCAGCATTAAATATTCTAATTCCCCCACATGACTCCTTCTGTAGCAGCCCCAAAGGTCAAGATATACAGAAGAAATTGGAACTCCACAAAGTTGTCTCTTCATTGAGTACAATGAAACACAGTGAGAGTACAGAGTCAGGGCTAGTAATTAAATGAAACAAATCATGCTGACATGGCTCCAATCGACCCATGGAATTTTGGATTTAGAAGGGACCTTCGAGACAATCTAGCCCTCTGTGGTAGGCAAAATAATGCCCCCACCCAGGATGTCTGTGTCTTAATCCTCAGAACCTGTGAATATGTTACCTTACACGACAAAGGGAATGTACAGATGGAATGTATATTAAGGAATTTGAGATGAAGATTATCCTAGATTATCTGGGTGGGCCCAATGTAATCACAAGGGTCTTTGTTAGTGAAAACAGGAGGCAGGAGAGTTAGAAGTGGGATGTGCTGATGGAAGCAGAAGTCAAAGGGGTGCATTTGCTGCCTCAAGCCAAAGAATGAAGGCAGCCTTTAGAAGCTGGAAGAGAGAAAGAAACTGGTTCTCCCCTCGAGCTACCAGAAGATGTGTAGCTCTACCAACTCTTGGGTTTTAGACTTTTGAACTCCAGAACTGTAAGAGAATAAACTTGTGTTGTTTTAAGCCACTAAGTTTGTGGCAATTTGTTACAGCAGCCATGGACAGTAATATACCCTATTACCTCATGTGCTAAATTACTCCTCCGCCCCAATACGTGCCACACACTGAGATGCTTGCACTTCCTTCTTGCATTTCCTTTTAGTACCACACTTACAGTAACAATATTCTTGTTTGCTATCTCTCTAACTAGACTCTGATCATCTCCAGGACACAGACTATCTTTTCCTTTCTTCATCTTCAATAATACCGAACACAGACTTCTGACCTACAGAAACCATTTAATAAATAGGTTAGCTGGAATCAATTAGGAAATAAAAAAGATATAAAATTGGGGCCCCATCTAAAAATCCCCTAGATACATCCTAAATTACAAAAACCTAATGACAGCACCCTCCAAATTCATGGTCATGTGTACCCTCATGCCAGAACACTTTTTATTTTTTTATTTTTATTTTTTTTTAATTTATTGGGGTGACAATTGTTAGTAAAATTACATAGATTTCAGGTGTACAATTCTGTATTACATCATCTATAAATCCCATTGTGTGTTCACCACCCAGAGTCAGTTCTCCTTCCGTCACCATATATTTGATACCCCTTACCCTCATCTCCCACCCCCCACACCCCTTACCCTCTGGTAACCACTAAACTATTGGCCAGAACACTTTTTAAAAAATCAACAGCAAGATCTCCTTCTAGTAAAGGTATGGGATGTGAACGCAGAGATACAGCTTTGGTCTTTGAACTTCAGGATGGTGTGTGTATGTAGCCCTGAGCAGGGATTATAGGTAACACCCTGTATGGTCTTCACAGAGAGTGTCCTGGGAGAACAGTAGGAATCTCCCAGCCCTCACCCTCAAGGCACTACAGTGTCAGTATGGTGTCCACTGGGCCAGGGCTGAGCCAGGAGGCTGCAGACCAATAGCACCGGCAGGGCTCCCAAATCAGGCCCTAAAGATGCCGAGGACCACAGCCTCAGAACAAGCCCCGTTTTGTTGCTGCGTCCCAAAGTCCAGTTCAGGCTGAGAATTTTGAGGAAAAGTCAAATGGGTCAGAATGCAGGTGTTAAAGTAAGATCAGAAAGGAGTAAGGAGGCCAAAGACATTTCCCGTGAGGGGACTGCAGAGGCCACAGCTTGTCTAGATTGGGCCTTTTCTGGGGGAATGGTGGTGGCTGGTTTTAAATCTGGGACACTGCTCTGAGAAGAAAGGGGTGAGGGTCGAGGAGAAGGCCTCTAAGTTTGCATCTTAAACTATGGGGTCAAAATGCTGCAGGAGTAGAAGTGACATCAGAGAGGCAATAGTGCGCCACAGTTATCTCTCCAGAAATAATGTTCTCCAGACTGGGATGCCTTCCTGGCTCCTCACCTTCATCTGGGAATAGACCCGTCCCCTCTAACACAGAATGGGCTCAGCGAATCACAGCGTCTCCCAGGCTGTCCACAGGACTTGGCACCAGGGGTGGGTGTGCCACCCAGGTCAGTGTCCTTCCCCAAGGAGTTTTCAAATGGTTGTTGGGAGAGAACAATTTTCTCTCTTTCTTCGTACTGGCTGTAAAGATATGACGCAGGTTGCCTACAGCCATAGTCTCCCGCCTGCCCAGGTAAGTAGCTGGGAGAATGGAGTCAAGCCTCAGCGAGAACCCTCCAAGATCCCGGAGTCACCTTCATTTGTGTAACTCTTCCTTCAATTCCACCGACTGCACCAGTGACTCTCCCTGTGGCTCCATCTGCTTGAAATCAGCTGCCTGTTACTATTAAAAAATCGGCAAAGCACTGGGTATTTGTACAGCGATCAACAAAAAGCAACGCAAGTTTATCTGGGCTCCTGCTTCACCTCATATAGCATATTCTCTGAACAGGAGTCCTCCCCTCCTGCATGCAGCACTTCACTTCTGCTGGCATCTGTCCTCACCTTCCTGTGCAGCTGCTGCAAAACCACATTTTTGGTGTTCCCAAAGCCACTGAATGTGGAGGAGAGCAGCCTGTTGCAGGAGACAGGCAGAGGGGGTGAGCATTTCTTTTGATATAAATACTCCCTTTAAGGAATGCTAAGGACTGAGCATGACAAAAGTTTCTTCTCTTCTCAGTTTCACCAACTTTTTTGTTGTCATTGTTCCAGAATATTGCATGGCAAATATAAACAGGACAAATATTTATGAAAAAGTCCCAAGAAAGAGGGAGAGAAGGGAATTTCTTGAATAATACCCTTTTATTTGATCAGCCAGTGACTCACCTATTTTGGCTGGAGTGGAGGCATTAGCACCGGTTCCAGCTTCTGAGCCCTGTTTTCATTCTTTCCAGCCTCTGCCACTGTAGTCCGAGGGATGTTTCCAGCCCCTGGAATGAGCCCCCATCCACCACTCCCATGTGCCTGAACCTTAAAATGTGCTGACCAAAGAAGCAAATTACTCCAAATACATTTCCTGAAGACCCATCATCAAAAGGGGCTGCACTAAACTCTAAGTGTTCACACAGATGCATTAGCCGTAGTCTCTGACATCAAGGAGCCAATAATCACAATGACAATGACCAGAGAATCTAGCATTTACCTACCACATGCTGAGTCTATATGGAAGATCGAATCTAAACACCAAAAGAAACCAAAAGAACCCAGGAATTACCATTATCCGATTTTCTAACTGAAGAAATTGAGACTCTAAGAAAAACTGTCTTGCCCAAGGTCACATACAATATTAAGTGACTGGGACAAACTCAGGTGTGTATTCCAAGAACCTTTTTGGCTTAAGAGATGAAAACTTTGTTTACAAGGAGCAACTGATGAGAGAGAGAGAGAGAGAGAGAGAGAGAGAGAGAGCACAAATGTGGCAAAATAGTAACACTTGGAGAATTTGGGTAAAGGGACATAAGTTCTTTGTACTGCACTTGCAATTTTTTATGAGTCTGAATTATTTCAAAATAAATTATTTAATAAAAAAGTATGCCTACCTTGGGGTATTCTCACTACTGTTGAATATTAGCTGTGTTTTTGTTTTGTTTTGTTTTTCGTTTTTTTTACCTATGCCACTATGATAGGAGAAAATGGTGGTCCTAATGTGCATTTCTTTGTTAATAAGCATGAAGTTTTTCATGTTTTTCTTTGCCATTTGTATTTTTACTTTTAGTTAATTATTTTTTGTGACTTTTCCCACTTTTTCCAAGGGGTGTGGTGGCCCACGCAGGTCCCATCTTCAAGGCTGCAGCACTTATCTTCCAGCTGCTGGGAATATTAGCTGCTGATGGCTCACAGTTACATCCTTCACTGGGAATTCCTTTCAATCACAGAGAACTGTCTCACCCAGTTACTCCCCTTTCCAGGGGGCAGCCCATGACCAGTGATGTTCCCCTATACATGAAATCCATGGGGAGCAAAAAAGTAAATGCCAATCTATCAATCTCTCTAAATGTCAGCATTACACATTTTCTATTTGAGGGTTTGGAAAAAAATGGTATTCCCCACACTTATTTACTGGGAAATATCTATGATTTGGAATGTTTCACAACCTGAGAAATGTTCACCCACAGAATCATGTGTATGTCTGAGCTAGATTTGGTCTTCAAAACGCCTATTTATTTCATTTTACCAACAGTCAAAGTAAGGCATTGATAATGCTCTTTAAAGTACCAATTCATTAAAAGTAAGGAAACTAAACACCGCCCCTCCCTGTGCAAATCACTTAACCTCTCAGGTAAGTTACTTAACCTCTCCGTGCATCATTTTTCTATCTGTGGCTAATAATGGTACCAGCTTCAGGGGCTTGTGAGGACCAAATGGCATAATCAATGTAAAGATCTCAGCACAGTGCCTGGAACATAATAAAATCTACAGAAGTGTTAGCCATTGTAATTATCATCATCATTGTCATCGTCGCTATTTCTAAATATAAGCTTTATTCCCTGTACCTTATATATTCAAAGTGAAATCATTTTATTTATTGATTTATCACTTTATTTATTGATGACACTATGCTACGATTCAGTCTTTTCTTCTAATTCGCACTGATTTTTCTTTCCAACTTTATACACGTTAGTGAGGTCTGACTATTACGCTTACTTTATGCCCTATTCATAATGTGACTGGCACTTACTATGAGACTTCCAAAAGACAATCAAGTCTCATCATCCTTTCTGCAAAAGAGCAAACAAAATATCGAATTCTACTTTATTCTTACTTGGATACATTTGTTCTATTCCTAATAAAAGAACTGTAAGACCCCAAAGCTGAAGAGATTTAAAAATAGAGATCATTTTACATCTTTCCAAATTCCTATCAGGCAAGCTCATGGCAAAATGCTGGGGCTAATGAAACCAAACTTCACGATAATTATTATGGCTACTCATAGGTTATTCCATTTGAAAAGCACTTGTTTTCTAAATTCAAAATGCATAGTTTTTAAGTCTTTTAATGTATTTCATGTAAAGGAAACAAATAAATGAACATAAATGATACAAAAGTCAATACACCTTAAAAGTTAATATTCTTCCTTTCAGTGGAAAAGAGTGATTGAAACTTAACAATACTGAAGGACAAAGGCCAGCACGTCTAGCAGGTAACATTGTAGAAAAGGTTGGAGCGGAAGAAGAGGTGGCACCATGACAATTAGAAGCCATTTGTAACTGAGCTTTTGACAGGTATAAGTTCACACAGCCTTTGAAGTGGTGGTTTGCTCTATGAAGGTTGAGAGAGAGAGAAAAAGCAGGGTCCCCGAGATTGTGACATAAAAGTCTCTAGCCCTTCTTTCTGCTCCAACATGGAGTTAAATTTAAACTCCATGGGCCACTATAAGACAAAATGCTTAAGCCCACCAAAGATGTCTTCAGCCTTCCCTTTTCATACTCTTTGCAACCTCAGTGACTTACTTACAACTTTCCCCATCAGTGGCCCAGGACACTTCTGCTTTTAAAACTTCTCTTTCCTAGCAAAATGAAGCAGAGTTATCATGTCATCATGATACCTTCTATCACCCTCTCATCTGAATTTCCATCTTCAAGCCTTTTATCTCTATTTATAGAAAAAGAATATTTGGCCTCTGCAAAAGGAGTTTAAGAAGCTGTATTGGTTTCCTATTATTGCTGTATCAGATTACCATAAACTTTGTGGCTTAAAACAACATAAATTTATTTTCTAGTTCTAGAGATTAGTTCAAAATGGGTCATCAAAAGAACCAGATTCCTTCTGGAGGCTCCAAGGCAGAATCCATTTCCTGCCTTTCCAGCTTCTAGAGGCTGCCCACATTTCTTGACTCACAGTCACATTAACCTGACCTCTGCTTCCATTGTCATATCTGCTTCTCCGACTCTGGCCCTCATGCCTCCCTTTTATAAGGACCCCTGTGACTTCATTGGGCCACCCAGGATAATCCAAGGTAACCGCTCATCTCAAAATCCTTAATTTAATCACATCTGCAAATGTGTGGTCGTGGACAGTAACATAGTCACAGGTGTCAGGGATTAAGATGTGTGGACATCGCTGGGGCAGAGGGAGAAATGGGGGGTCAGGGTGGTACATTATTCCACTTACCACAGAAGCTGGTCCCTGCTCAATAGACTATGCTTCAGCATTTCTATCTTCCTATAACCTGAGACCTGGAGTTCTCCCTGCCTGGGCTCCAACCTGTCAGTTCCCATATTCTGTTTTTCCCAGTTCTTTCTAATTCCTTTGTCCCTAGATCACTAGATACTTGTTATACAAAACTCTTCAATCTCATCACCACACCTCCTTTTCTCTATGGCTTTATCTGTGACCGACTTCTACTCTCTCTGTCCCTGGCCCATCCCACCCAGCTCATTCATTGACAAGTTTGATCCTGAGAATACAGTACTTAGTATATTCCTATGATTCTGTTGTCCTTACCTTGACCCAAGAACTGACCCTACCCAGGGCTAGGACATACTGTTTAAGAAACTTTTGCTTGGAGGGGAGAAAGGAAAAAATGTTCATGAAAGAGAATTACAGATCGAATGGTACTAAGTGGGGAGAGCATAGGGAAACCAATCCTGAGAACTTTACCTTTGACTTCTGTGCCTTAATGAAAGATAAAGGTCATTATCAGCCCCTATTTAGAAAACAAACAACATTAAAAGAAAAGAAAATTTAAAACGAAAATTTATTCTAACTATGGAAACATAGTTTAAAATATTATGTTTTCAAAAGAAGAGCTGGTCTTCCATGAATGTGTCGGATCAACTTGGTTGTGAGTTTTATTGGGTTGCAACACTAATGACAGTATGACTACAGAGTAATGAGAATGTTTTCACAGTCCACAAAAAGATAGGATTTCATGCCTTACTCCACTGCCCCCACTTTCTCTGCCCAGGGTCCAGTTAGAACCATAGAGTCATATCTATGAAATGACAAATAAAATGGCCAAATAGCATCACAGAGTGCACAGAGAGTGCCAAGGTCCCACGAGAGCATCCTACGCTAGGCTGTTGTGTCTTCCTTTGGATGTTCCTAATCTCCATCTCACACATGTCGTGGAGGGTAATCAGTGTAGACACCCATCCATCTTCTGTTCTTCGTGCTATGGTACTGACTTATTTTTCCTTCTTCCACTTCAGGGAGTTACAAAACCTCTGAGTGCAATGTAGCATTTCTTTCACTTAGGTGTAAATTTGTGTTTTTCACTGAAATACATATAGGAAACTAATGTTTAAATTTAACATGTGCCACATACATACATACATACATACATACATACATACATACATGCATTATCATTTTTGAGCTTGTTTCTTTTGGGGGAAAGAATTTAAAAATAAAAAAAGCTCCCTGTGTAAAAATGTGAAATTGAATTTGTATTTGCATGAGAGGGGAAAATAAAAACCCTACATATATTAAAGGATAAAAAAGACAGATACCTCATTAGGAAAAGAGTCCATCTTTGAAATCAAGTTTACTAGAAGATTGTTTTTCAATTAGCTCAAAGTTCACAGCTCACCAAATTATATATATTGAAAAATCAGCCCACAAAGAACTCCAAACAAAATTTACACAATACATCGAACAGGATGTTTGATTGATTCATTCTGTTCTTTCTAGTTTTCAGATTTCATAAATCTTTTTGCCAAATAGTTAAATACCTTTAAAGTCCTTTCCAGTGATTTATCTTTATTTTTCATAGATGACAGCTCCCCTCTGTTTTCATATTTTTAAAAGAAGAAATTCAAGACATCTCAGATGTTTCTCTTTAATGTAAAAAGAATTTCTGGGTTTTGTACCACCCCCAATTTTATTCTGTTTTAAAAATTTTGTCTTTAAAACATTAACAAATAGTGCGCAGTTACTCAGAATAACATACCATAATATGCTTTGAACTTGAATTCATCCCAGGTTTATCAAGATTGAATAATTAGATCACTGATTAGAGGAGTCTTATAATAAATAGTCTTATAATAAATAAAAAGTATGGTGCTTTTTTAAAAAGTGGAATATTCCCAGAAAATGCAGAGGACTGTTTAAATTAAATGTCTCCCCAACTTGAAACATGAGGCATTTTCCCAAACCTTGGCAAGCCAGCTACTTACACCATTATCTACAGAGAGAGCTGTGGCCCCAGATGGGAGGTGGGGGGGTATACAGGGGAAGCAAGAAGAGGTATATAAATGCAGCACAGTGCTATATGCCAGTATCTTATTATAAGAAGACTTCATGTAAAAATAAACTAGGTTTTAAAAATTTCTAATAAGGCACTAAGTTCCCTTACAAAATGATTCTTTCCCATAGCATTTATTTAAGGAGCAAGATACTCTGTGCCACATCTAATTAGAGAAAAGCACGGAGCCAAAGATTACAAAAATTAATACATCATAGTCTTGTCTCCTAAATGGCCTGGTATATCTATGGGAAAAATGTTCACATATCTTTTCAGGAATATCTCTACTGTACAAAGTGTGTCAATCCTGTATTACAAACAAACCACAAAATTTATATATCATCTATATAAAAATAACTGACATCGGTAAAAATGTATTTCTATTTACAGACTTTTACACTCACTTTTTTTATCCTTACAGCAAACCCAGGAAAATAGAAATGATTATCAAAATCCCCATTTTATAGGTGAAGAAATGGAAGGTCAGAGAATCAAGAGCAGAGAGCCTATGTATGTTCTTTCCGCCTTCAAAATCAGTGCTGCTCACAGTGTGACCACTGATGAGAGACTGGCTCATCGGAAACATCCTCTAGTCCCAAGCAGAACGTGGCAGCATCTGTCCACTGCCTGTCAACACCGCTGTGTGCTGCCTGCTGCACTGGCTCGGCACCCAGGGTTGTTTATGGCACTCCTCAGCAAGCCCTCGTCTTCTGAAGCTGTCTCTCACTGTGTCTTTAACACTTTTGCTTTGACTACCCTGACTCAAAAACGTGTGACCTACGTCTGCCCACATCAATTCACTGTGTAACAGCTCACTGCACACCTCACCTCCTCTCTTCTCTGTGTCTCCTGATCAAACATGTGACACTGAAATCCAGGGGACCTTCGGGGAGGCCCTCACTGCTGGCAACGACATGATAAAAATACTGGTAAGAGTACATAAACCAAGGGTTCTCAGGCATTTCTCAGCCCTCAAGGTTCCTAATTCCACTCAATCCCCACTACCCACCACAGTCTCTCTCTCTCTCTCTCTCTCTCTCTCTCTCTCTCTCTCTCTCTCATGCACGCATGCACGCACGCACACACACACACTCATTTTGTCTCAATTGGAGAGATGGTAATGTGGCATTCATTTATCCATTCTGAGTAGGCAGTTTATAATCCTGAAATTCACAAGAATTGTTTTTTTTAACATTTAACAGACACTTATATGGTACCTACTACATACCAGACACCATTCTAAGCACTTTACAAATAATAGCTCATTTAATCCTCGTAACAATCCATGTCTCCATGTCACAGCTAGGAAAGCTGATACAGGGAGGTACCCTGCCTACGTCACTCACTAGGAAGTGGGGGACCGAGTTTCTCGCTCGGGGAGTATAGCACCTGCATCCATTTCTCAATCGCTACACTATACAACCTTCTAGTTGGGGCACAGAAGAGGTGATTTCAAGATAGGATAGATGAAAAATGAACGCTGCTATAGAATGAACTGACCAACATGTGCCATCAGGTTGAGGAGATAAAAGAGGGACCTCAAAAGCTTGATAAGGTAGCAGCACAGATTCTCTGCTCCCGGATCAAATGTCACTTGGGAACTTTAGGTTTCCAAATTTTCTCAACACTCTCTCTTCTCTCCCCAACCCCCCACATGCCAAAACAACCAATTTGGAAACATTTCACCAGTCATTCTCCTTCCAGTTCATGACAAGGGAGGACTTACTTACAATATTTTCTGTCTCCTAAATGTCAAGATGCAGAGATTATATGGATCCATAAACAAAGGCAATGCTTTTATAATTTATAAATCATTGTTTTACAGGTGACAGCACAGACACTTCCCTTGAGCTGGCAAAAAGGGGGGAAAAAGCTCAGTATTTTTACATCTCAAATATCTAAGACACTATTGTTTAGGTGGGAGGTTTAGGGTTTTTTTGCTTTGTTTTGGTGGTTGGTTTGTTTCTTTTTTTTTCTTTTGCTTAATTTGGTATTCAAATCACATGGTTGTGCACTGAAAATTATTTTGATCCACACTTGTCTGTAGGTCTTTTGTTTGCCAGCATTATGCACATCTCACTATTTTCCTTAAGTTCTGATTTATGATGACTTAGAGAAAATGGTAATGTTATATAACCGAGGAATTTGTGTTACAGTATTGGTCCTTCTCTGGTTTGAAAAGGATTAATTGTTCCCCATTCTGCACACACCCCCTTCACTGAGTTATTATTGACCTGTATTTAACTATCTGGGTGGGCTTCTGGTAATAATTAAGCTGCCATGTCCACTAACTCCCAGGGAGAGCAAACTGAGGGCAGCAGCAGCAGTGTGTGTAGTGACAACTCACCATCGTAAAGAGGATGGCTTGAAGGGCACTTGTGTGTTCTTTCTCTATTCTTTGGGCCACAAAACTGTAAACATCTGATGAAAAAGCATCCTTAAGAACTCTGAATAATTTATTGAACTCTTACTTACAGAAGGATTCTATTGTTTCCTGAAACTTCATTTCTACAATTAGACAGTGGCTTTGAAAACACATTAGAGAATCTTTCAAATAACACTTTAATCCAAATCCCAATAAGGACCAGATTTTGAATACTTAACCCTGAACCTCGTCATTTAGAAAAAAAAAAAAAAAAGACAGAGAGAGAGAGAGAGAGAGAGAGAGAGAGAGAGAAGGAGAGAGAGAAAAAGAAAGAATATTATGGAGGTAGCACGCCACTGGCAAAAAGAAAAAAAAATCTAGAATCCAGAAATGAATATTAATTCCACCTCTCCAAGGGCTTTACTGGGATTCAAGAAAAATGAACACATCCTTAGGCTCTTGTCTCCAATATGCAAAATACAGAGATTAGGTAGATTAGTTAAAACTAGGCTGGGCTGCATTATAAAAACAGATAGTAATAATATGGGGTATAAACACACAATAGAAGCCGAAGGCAGGCCGTTGAGAGCTAATCTGGTAAATCCATAGGTAGGGGCCTGAGCTTCTACTCTGTGGCCCTTCTCCAGTCTTAGCTTGCCAACTCATGGTTTAAGATGATTCCTTGAGCTCCAGCCACTGTGTCCACATTCCAAACAGGGAAAAGGAAGGAATAAAGAAGAAATATGCTCCCTCTCTTAAAGAACACTTAGGAAGTCACCACACACATCTATATCACATTGCATTGTACAAACTTCATCACATGGCCACAGCTGAGTCGCAAGAAAGCAAGAGAGGACACACTTTTACCAAGTAACAAAGTGCCTAGTGTTAAAACAATGGGCCCAAAATGGAGTCACTTACAAGCTCCATGTCACCAAACCAAGACTTAACTACAGTTTTGACCCTTCCAAAAGTGGAATCTTAAACCAATCAGCAATCTTCTCTAATCAGCATAGAATCTCCCCTAATCTGCCTATAGACTCTTGCCATATGCTAAAGAAAAGTAACCTTGCAATAACCAACCTGCTTGTTTGCCTAGTATAACTTCCTTTTCCCTTCTGCCTAAAAGTCTTTCACTTTGTACAGCTCCCCGGAACTCCTTTCTAGCTGCTAGAATGGATGATGCCCAATTCAAATTGATTTTTGCTCAAAAAAACTCTTAAATTTTTTAATTCATCTCAGTTTATCTTTTAAGAGTAGCTTAGCAGGAAGCAGAGAATGGATTTGGGGAAACAACTGGCAGTCTCTGACCCACAGAAATGCAAGCTTCCCTTCTAGGATATTAAAATGCATAAATGAAACACTAATATTTTTTTCTCAAAAGGTGGCATTTAAACAACAGTTCACAGTGATAAACTGTTTCCTCTACTCAGCCTTGCCCTCCCTGACCTGTACCACATTGCCCACCGGCACCATCCCCAAATCTGACAAGTCTCTCAGGTTTTCAGCTAGGATATCTACGTTGCCTACAATGTTTCGAGTTGTGAAATTACAAGACGCTTTCTGAGGAAAAACCTACCAAAACATAAAAAAGTAACAAGAAATATTACAAGCAACTGTTGCCTCAAACTAATGAGAGACACAATTCACTTCTGAAACTGAGGGAGGGAATGAGAGTTGTAATCCTGCTAAGGAGAGAGAGACATGAGGACAAAACAAGCTGAAGCATACAGGTCACATGATACACAAGACATGCACCAGCAGCACCGGTACCATGCTAACCCGTGCAAGACTGTTTCATTTAGTTATCACAAGAACTCTATGAGACAGGTAAACTTTTATTTATTTTTTCTATTTCACTAATAAGGAAATTGAGGTTCAGAAAGGTTTAGAGACTTGTTTGAGATCACATATACAGTAAACGGCAGAAATCAAATGAAAAGAGATTTAGGATTATAAAAATTACCAGTAAATTGACCCAGAGGAGACAGCTCTTGCACAGAGACAGGTTACCCTGTGAGAAGCAGGGACGTTTGCTGGAGGGACACAGCCAGCCTGAGGCAGCCTAGCAGGAGAGCAAGGAATCACACCTTGATCTCCCCTCAGCCCTTCTGCCCATCTTCTGCAGGTGCCCTATTGGCTGACCCAATCAGAAGTCCAAGGGCAAGGAAGTTCTTGATATAGTCCACACAGGTCAGTCTCCCGGAACAGAAAGCAGGGTTCAAAGGGGAGGACTGAATCTGGAGTGGCAAATAAGATCCCAGCACAGAAGGTGGGCCATCACTGTCCTCTCCTCATTGCATTCAAGGACTGTAATGGACGAGTGATATAACTTTCCCCATTTTAACATCAAAACTTCCCTTCCCATCCCACCACCCATAAGGGAGCCATGATTCAAGCCGTCTTACTGCCAGCAGGTAAGAAGTTAGTATTTTGGCCCACTGTATTTAAAGGTTTCCAAAACCAAATCTAAACTATGTGAAAGAGAGGCATTTGACTATCCCATTTTTAAATTATGTTGAGCAGGGGGCACAAATTAGAGAACTCCTGCAATAATTTCTTCCATGGTTCAACGACACAGTCAAGAACTCCTTCTATGTGAATAATCTAGTCACCTAAGTGTTTTCTAGTTAGATCTCTTGATTCTCTTAAGAGAAAAATAGTAGCAAGGCAGCAACATTCTTCAAGTGGCTGTTTCCTGTCTTGTAGACGTGTCTCTACCAAGATCTTTCATCTTAGATGAATAGGTCTCTATTCCATCCTCTGTAAGTACAATCTGTTTTCCTTTTTTCTGCTCTTTTGCACACTATTCTTATCCTTGTTTTGCCCTCCTGGTAAGCCTGCTTTTCCAGCTCAACACTTACTTCCCACCTATTCACTTCAAGAAAGCCTGTTTAGACTAACACATTCCCCAAAAGGGTTGGGTTCACTTTAACTTTCCATAGCAACTATGCTCATTAGCAAAATACCATGTCCTTGGTGTCTATTAGTACTGCCTGAATTTTCCTTGAATTGTTCCAGTAAAGAGATTTGGTGTATAGAGATTAGCCTCATTCTTTTTCATAAGAACATACTCTACTCTTTCTTACGTGAACTTAAACAATTGTTTTTAACCAATCCCCTATTGGTGGACACTTAGATAATTCCTTCATTGTTATACCATTATGAACAATGCTATATTGATCATATAAACATATCTGTGTGGCCGTCTGGGAGTATTCTGTAGGACAGATGCTGATGGGTAGATTTGATTTGTCAGGGGATTTACATTTTTATTAATTTAATAGATACTACCAAATTTATTTTTTTTAAGTGGTAGCCATTTGCAGTCCTATCCAGCAGGCAAGTGTTTTCATATCCATCCCCACCCACCTTGCAACAAAAGATGCTACCCATCATTAAAATGTTTTACCAATCTCGTAGGCAAAAATGTTGTCAGAATATACCAATTTGGATTTCTATGATTACCAGCAAGATTATATTTTCAAATGTTTCTCGAGCATTTGTATTTCTTTTCCAACTTGCCACTCTTAGCATTTTCCCATTTTCATACTGGAATGTCTTTTTCTTATTGACTTGTAGGTAATCTTTGTATAATATAGATTAAGCCTTCATTTTTATCATACATTACAAATATTTTCTTCTAGTCTCATACTTGCTTCTCATTAATTGGTTTCTTTGTGGATATACATCTTTAAGCCTTATGTGGCAAAAAAAATGTGAACTTTTCAAATTTTTATAACTATGAAAATGTACAAAAGCATAAATCTCTCTCTCTCTCTCAACTTCTATTTGTCCACATAGCTCTTAAATTTCTCATCTGTTGTGTTGAACATTTGATGTACTCTTTCAATCTTCAAACAATCCTTAAGCTTTAGAAAGTTTCTTGAATTATTTTTAAAATGTCCTCCCCTCTACTTTTCCATTCTCATTTTCTGAAACAGCTAGAACTCTTGAAAAGGTCCATTAAATTTTTTTTGGCCTCTAATCTATCTTTTGGTTTTTTTGTCATAAAGCTTCTGGGAGATCTTCTCAATTTTACCTTTCAAATGTTCTCCTGAGTTTTAAATTTGTTTTCATATTATTAATTTCCAAATCTTATTTTTGTCCTTTAAATGCTTTATTTTTATAGCTTCCTGCTTTTTATAAGTGGAATACCTTATCTCTCCAAGGACCTTAATGAGATTTTTTTTTAAATTTCCATCTTCCTGCGTAGTTTTCTCTAAATTGCTTTCTCCAAATTGCTTTTTTCTATTTTCTTTATCCTGGTTCTCTGGCCTTCATGTCAGAGGCTTTCCTTAAATGTGCAGTGATTCCTACCATCACTCACATTTAAGAATGAGGTGCTACAGAGCTGAATATATACTCTGTACCTGGGGCTTCATGAAAGGGAGGTCTGCCTATGGCACGATATTGAGGAAACTCCAATGTCAGTCTTTTAAGGTCTTTTCTTGGACTGGTTATGTGCCATGCTAAAAGAGCATAATTGTGGGCAAATATTCAAATGTGGGGGAAGAAGTTTGGTGGACTTAACAGCCAAGAAGTAAATTTTCACTTAACCACTTATTTTCAATGTGGCACCCCATCCTCAACTGTGCCTAGTACCCCCCAGGCCAGACCTTCTATTGATACACTACAAACATTAAGCCTTCAGCCACTGCCAGAAGCTGGTGGGGACAGACTACAACTGTATGGATGGGGTTAGGATCCGGGAGGGAGCCTACTATCAATAAACAAGATATAAACCCACCGTATTAGAGAAGCCCTGCCTTCACCTCCCCTTTTCAGGGGCACCTGGCACTGCCGATTCCTGAGACTGGAGAGTCCATGCTGTGTATCAGATTTCTTCTTCACTTTTCCCACTGCCAATTGAAAATTCAGCTCTCTCTGTTGTGCTGGGTCAGCAACCCCTCATCCTTCTGCTTTCCAGCTCCCAAAATGTTGTTGCTGTTGTCTTCTCTCCAGGTCTATTTTTCCTTGTGGGATTATAGCTTTAAAAAATATTTTTCCTGTAATTATAATGGGTTTTCAAAAGGAAAAGAGGCTACTGAATATGTTTGATTCACCAACTTTAACTAGAAGCTTCTTAGTATTAAATTTTAACATACATACTTAAACATGTGTCCCTATCAGTCTCCAGGGTTAATGAATATTTATATTCCATCTTCACACACATGCACACATATACATACAAAGAAGACAATAAAGAAAAAGACAAGAATGTTAGCACAATTTTAAGTTTTTTCTGCACTTCACTTTGTCTCCTGACTTACAATCATCAAATCAAATTCTAGGTTTGTGATAATATATTAATTTTGCTTAACTAGCAGTATTAATGATTCCTTTGCTCATATTGCCTCTTCCATTCACTCAACAAATATCTGAGTATTTCCTATATTTCCAGAATTGTTTTAGGACGACATATTCTTATCCCAAGTAGCTTACATAACAGTGGGAGAAATGGGCAATAAACAAGTAAGCATGTAACTAAACATCGTCATTTAAGATAGTTACAACTGCTCTATAAGACAAAGCAAAATAAGGAAATAGAAAATAAGAGTGGTAATATTTTTGATAATGTGGCCAGGCAAGGTCTTTCTGTGCAGAGACTTACATCATATAACAGAGCAACCTGTGCCTAGTAGCGTTGCCTAGTGGTAATCAGCAATATTTCCCACTCTCTTCTATGCTATATTACAGAGGCTGGAAACTACATTTCTCATACTTCCTTGTCAGCAAGTTCTGGATACAGTTAGGATCAGCCAACGTGCTGAATTCATGTGAGAGCTGGAATGTACAAGAGAGAAAGCAGGCTCAGGCCAGCAGGCTCCACGGGTCTTATTATGTACCACGTTACCCAGAAAAAGCTGGTGTTTTAGAATGATGGAACCGCCTATTGAAAACTCAGTTACAGAACTGCCTTAAAAACTGCACATTCAAGGCTCAGTGCTGTCCTACAAGCTGTACTATATGGTCCCAAAGAATATCCAATGCAATCTTGTTTCTACTCTAGTCACAATAAGTCCAGGAGCCAAGGATATAAGTAAGAATGGCATCTCTCATTAATACGACTTATGAACCACAAATGAGAGGTCCATTCCTTCCTTATGCCTGTGGAGTCTACGAGAGAGAGAGAGAGAGAGAGAGAGAGAGAGAGAGAGAGAGAGAGAGAGATGTTAGTTCCCAAGGGAAAAGCAGTCCCACCAGGAGACATGACAGTGTTCCACTGAATGGGAAGTCGCAACTGGCCTTCTGGTCATTTAAGGCTTCTCATGCCACTGAACCAACCATCCAGGAAGGGAATTACTCTCCCACTTGGAATTACTGTTCCTAATTATCAAAAGATATTAGAATTGTTACTGAAAAAAAGGGGGCAGAAAGATAACGTATGAAACCTAGGGAATTCTCTGGAGTACCTTTTACTATATCTACGCCTGGTGATAAAAGGTTTTAAATAACCCAGTATAGATAGGACCACTATTGATTCAGACTCTATAGAAACCCAATGTAATTAACACCACTGAGAGCTCAGAACTCTCAGGAGATAGTCTAGTTACCTCATCAGGTAAAGCATGTTCTTGACTGACTGAGCTTCTGGATGAGTGCAAAGATAATATGAATGAAGACAGTTATAAATTCCAACTGTAGCCTCATGGCCAGCTGGAGAAACAAGGGCTGCAGTAACTATGCCTGTATTTTTTCTTGTTTTGAAGTTTACATATTTGTGTATCTTGGTCAGTTTTTCCCTCTTCCTTTCCTTGATAATTTATATAATTTATTTTTATATTATATTTGCCATCTTCAACTATAAAATGAGCTCCTTTTTTACAAAAGTAACATTAGGTGGAATGTAATGAATGTGGGGAAGGTCATTCTGAAATATAGAGATAATAAAGAGAAAAAAGAATTAGAAAAGAAGACAGTGAAGACCACTTAGTGAAGTAGGAGAAAATTAGGAGTATAGTGCTCTGGGAACCAAGAAAAGAAGAGATATAATAAGAAAGGAGGGGTTTCCTCTATACCATGCTGCTGAAGAATCCATGCGAGATCAAAGAACTTACATTGGACTTGACAGTTTGTTGATTATTATTAAGCAAGTAAGAGTGTATTTTGTGAAAGATGTGGTTTGAAAATCTGACTAAAGTGTGTTATAGGTAGAATAACAGGTAAGGAGATAGAAACTGAGTATAGATACCTGTTCCAAGTATATCTGTTGTAAAGGGAAGGAGAGTTTGGGGCTGGTACAGAGGGTAAATGAAGGGGACTATAGTGTCAAGGGACTTTTTTTCAAGACCAACAATATTACATTTTAGTAGACTTTGGGGAATGATCTGGCAGAGAAGAAATGTAATGATACAGAGTGAATGGGGAAAACCCGAAGGGGAAATCCTGGAATGGTTGCACAGAGAGGTGAGGTGATACGTGAAGTTGGGTGGAGTACATAGGTAGACTGCTTTAAGTATGGAAATTCCTCAATCTTCTTGAAGGTGGTCTGTAGCATATGGTGTATCCCTGTCTCTCAAGCCCCACCACCCAATCAGTGATTATCCTGGAATTCCCACTTCAAAGAGTTATAGTCAGAATTTATTCTAGAAGACAACACTGAAGTCATCTACTCCATGCCTTCCTCCTCCCCCTTTCCAGTTTCCTTGTACAGATCTTATATTGCTTCCGTCTGCTTTTCTTCTCTATCTAAATCCAACACTCATGTTGGGAGTGCTCCTCAATTAGATAGTTTATTTTGTTTTGAGGACAATTCTTTGAGTTGTATCCTAGGAGAAAATTCTGCCTACTGTTCAGTTTAAACTGAAGGAGGAGGAAGGACAAAGGATGTCCATATGCAGTTTTTTAATTAATTCCCCTGTGATTATCCCAGTTCCCCTCTGAGCTTCATGTTTTGGACTCTGAGCTTGAGGAAGCTCCGGAAATGCTCTTTTATCTGCAGTGCTTTTTTTTTCCCAAAACACATTTTTGTGTTTTGTTTTCACTGCTCTTTCATTACGTTAATCCTGGTCTAAATGTTAAATTTATGGTTCACTATTATCACCTCTTGTGTTTTCTAGCACAGTCGTGATTTCATTAGATTTTTAAAAACAGTGTCTTTCATTTCAGAACTTTGGGGGGGAAGAGAGGTTGATATGTGTTTTCAATCTACCATCTTCTCTAGCTTACTGATGAGATGGGATGAATAGGATCTCAAAGATGGATACTTAAGACATCAAAAGGTTAAGAGATGTATCTATCTACAATTAACCCATAAGTATTAGAATCATATCTAAAATGCCAATTTCCTCCTCTTTGCTAATACCTCATTTAAATTCCCTTCTTTGTTAAGAAATTGTTATTTATCTAATATTTTCCATAAGTATTCAAAACTATGTTTTATCATTAACTCTTCCTTATCCTCAGTTTAAGAGTCTTCACCAGAAACACACTTTGTTAGTAATGAATTCTTTTGCTGGTAAATTTCCATTTAAAAAATATTGTAAATTTAACCACAGAGGTGAAAGGCTTATACACTGAAAACTACAAAACATTGCTAAAAGAAACTAAAGAAAACCTAAATAATTGAAAATCAGCCCTTGTCAATATTTGAAAGACAATATTTACATTGTTAAAATGGCAATACTACCCAAAGTGATCTACAGATTCAAATCAATCTCTATCAAAATTCCAACAGCTTTTCTTGCAGAAATGGAAAAGCCAATCATCAAATTCGTATGGAATTGCAAATGGCTTAGAATAGAGAAAACAATATTGAAAAAGAAGGCCAAAGTTGTGAGACTCACATTTCCAAGTTTCAAAACTTACTGCAAAATGTATCAAACCAGTGTGATATTGGCATAAGGATATATAGACCAAAAAAATATGTTTTAGAGTCCAGAAAGAAACCCATACATTTATGGCCAATTGATTTTTGACAAGAGCACCAAGACCATTCAGTGAGAAGGAATAGTCTTTTCAACAAATACTGCTAGGAAAACTGAGGAGCCATATGCAAAAGAATAAAGTTACCTCCCTACCTTACATCACACAAATATTAACTCAAAATGAGTCAATATAGCCTATATATAAGAGATAAAACCATAAAACTCTTAGTAAAAAAACATAGGAGCAAATCTTTACGACCTTGGATTTAATAATGGATTTTTAGATATGGCACCAGCAACCAAAGAAAAAAAAGAAACAGATTAGACTTCATCAAAATTCTTTGTGCGTCAAAGAATACTATCAGGAAAGTGAAAATAGAGCCTACAGAATGGAAGAAAACATTTGCAAATCACAGCCAGAATATATAAAGAACTTTTATAACTCAACAAGCAGAAGACAACCTGAATTTTAAAGAAAAGAACTTGAATAAACATTTGCCCAAATGGACAACAACCACATGAAAAGATGTTCAACATCATTGGTCACTAGAAAAATGAAAATAAAAACCACAAGACAGTTTTACACCCACCAGGATGGCTATAATTTTCAAAACATGACAAATAACCAATGTTGGAGAAACTAGAACCCTCATACAATGTTGATAGGATTATAAAATGATTCAACCTTTGTGGAAAGCAGTTTGGTCCTTCCCCAAAAAGTTAAGCATAAAGTTACCCTGTGACCCAGAAATTCCACTCCTAGATATATACCCAAAAGAATTGAAAGCAGGTTGTCAAACACATACTTGGAGATAAATGTTCCTAGCACCACTATTCACAATAACTGTGTATTGGATAGAGTTTTAGTTTTGCAAGATGAATAAGTTCTGGAGATTGGTTTCACAATAATGTGAATACACTACTGAACAGTACAGTTAAAAATGGTTAAGATGATAAATATTATGTTATGTGTATTTTACCACAATTAATTTTTTAGGTCAATACATCATTTTCAATCGCTCAATTTTAAATCATATCCTCATTTCAAGAAGCATTCCTGAAACATATCAATATTAGAATTTTAGCTAAATATAAGGATTGATTTCAATGTACTAAGCCTTTTTACATACACTCTTTATTTGAACTAACCAAGAAATTGTATTAATTGATTATCATTATCTTATCATTAGCCGTTCTGAGTTCCCATTCAGTATTGAGAATACTATATATAGCACATTCTGCATCTCAGAGACAAATAAGCAAGGATGGGGAAATGCAGAACTTATTCTCAGTGTATAGAACTACAAGAGCTAAAAGTTTCAGAAAATTTATTTTTGGAGACAATAAGATTCTTGCTCAAATCTTTTTTTATTTTAATAACCTGAACAGAAGACCAAGGGATATACAGACCATAATTTATCTCCATCATTCCCTTAAAACCTTTTTCTACACACACACCCTACCACCAGTACATATCAAACACAGGGGTATTCATAGGAAACCAGATGCTAGACCTACAATCTAGTTGTCATGGCAACACAGTTGATTGCAAGCATCTAAAACCAACATATCTGCAGGCTGCTCAAAAACTGAAAGCACTGCTTTTTAGACACAGACTTGAATTAAGCTTTCATTTAGGATTAGAGTCCACCGGTATAAAAAGCACAATAACCCTCTACAGATCAAAAATTTAGAAGCAGTTCCAAAGTCCATTTTATCCATAAACATATCTCTATTGTCAAATGGTACCAACTTAGTCCCATATCACTTGAGAACATTAAACCAGACCCATATGAATAGCTCCTTGGTCGCTTACCTATGTCACTTGACAGCCAAGAAGGAGGACGTTACAGGGGCATTTGACCCTTGAAAGGTTCAATTAAAAAGTGGGGTTTTTTTCTATATTCTACTTGATAGACACTTTTTTTTGTCCTACTGCCTCTGCCCCCAGCCAGCCAAACACACAGACTTCTGGTCTCTCTCTCTCTCTCTCTCTCTCTCTCTCTCTCTCTCACACACACACACACACACACACACACACACACACCTCTAGAAACAAATGTCCCTTATTCTCTCCAAGGTTCTGGTGACCTCCTAGGACATGGGGGTGCCAAACCATGACTTTTTAAAAGTCTCATTTCCTACCATAATGCTTGTGTACTTTGAAAGGGATTCCTTCCTCAGTTATCAAACTGTTCTGCCAGCTCTTTGTGGATCCTCACAATTCTAAATTAGCTGAAGAGGAGGCTGCCCTAGACAAATGGCCACAGCCGGTAGGCTGTGGGTTAATATGAGTACCATTCAGAGCAAGTTCTCACGTGAGGACCAAGCCCCTTCCTGATCTCAGCCCTCTCTCCTTCTTAAGCTCCCATTTCCAAAGACCAAAATAGATGGTAAATGCCTCTGTGACCTGCATGTTTCCCTCTTCCAGGCCTCACAGAGAGTAACCACAAGGACTTCTCTCAGAGAGCTGGCTGGGTGAATGCTTATCATCTTCCTGAAATACAGGGACCTACCCTCTTCAGAGAATTTGGATCTCTGCTTATAGATCATAGACTAAAAATAATACACTTTTGCATAATTTAGATCCCACAACTACAGAGATGAAGATTGGAGAGACTATCCTCAATGAGTAAAACTCCCTAAAGTAGGGCCTAGTTATCTATGCTTGTCTCACAGTTATCATTCTTCTTTATTTCTAGAAAGAATCAATAGGACTAAGATTGCTTTGGAAAATACACTCTATTCTGCCAAACTTATCCCATGGGCATTTCCTTGGGAAACCTCAAATGGAAAGAATTGCCACCCACAAACCAGAGTCTTCTATTGGACTTCATCAGTGGAGAAGAAGAGACAGTGCTCAGGAAACTCTCAGAGAATGGAAGAGTAAAGAAGGAGAAAAGCAATTATAAACTTTATGTTACTAAAGCTTTGGGTTTTTTTCCTCTGAAAAATATTTCCACATTTCCCAATCACCTAGAGCAGATCCATTGTCTCACTGGGTCTTTCACTTTGCCAGAAACAGCTCATATCTGTGTGTGGCCTACTTGGGATGGGTGGGAGCAGCTGGGCGGGGCACGCTCGCTCTAGTCGTCCCATGGGTAGGGTTTAAAAACCAAAGACCAGAAGGCTCCTGATAGTTTGCTTCCCACAGAAAACACAAAATTTTTTAAAAAATAATAAATTAACTAAAATAAAAAATAAGAGGCACACTAAGACACCAGGACCTTTCTCTTGACAACTACTCAACTTACATACAAGGTTCTTCACATTTAGAGTTCTGACTAGTCAATGTCCTGAGGCCCCTGGACTGAAGCCTACCCTATTTCTTCTCCTTTCTCTGCTTCTCTCTTAGCACTGACCTCGTTCAGAAATAATCCTGTTATGATTACCCAGTCAAAATGGAAAAGTAGGGAAATGCTATGCTCACCTCCTCTTAGGACCACATCAATTACAACTAAACTACAAAACAATCACCACTGAGAATCGCCTGAAATCTAGCTAAACTGAAGCCTTACAACTATGGATACACAGAAAAAGCCACCTCAAGACTTGTAGGGGAGCAGAGACAAGGAATGGGCTGGTCCCACACCCGTGTGTGACCACTGAAAATCAGGAGGGACAGCTCAGCTGTGGAGTTACCCCTCTGAGGAGGGAACGGTCTCTGTCACTCCCCACCCCAGTGTTTCTGTGCTAGGGAGAGAAGTCCCCAGAACTTCTGGCTGTGAAAACCAGCAGAGATTGTGGCTGAGTGAGACAGAAAGTGGATGCACTCCCAGATGCTCCTCTTAAAGGGAGTGCACACAAACTTACTCACTGACAGATTCACTCACTCTGAGCTCCAACACTGGGGTAGCAGCTCCAAAGGTGCTAGGGACATGCAAGAAGGAACTGAATTGTTTACCTTCAGGGTAAGGGCTGGAGGGACAGCTTTCTCCCAGAGGGAGGAGCTGGCGGAAGCCATTGTTTCTTTGTTGAGCCCTCCCCCTTCCCTTCATGCAGATGCGAGCAGACACCATATCTGAATCTCCATCCAACTGTCTATCACTTTTTGTCTGCTCTGCCCTAGAAATTGCCTGAGACCATGTCCCACCCAACTTTTGAGCACACCCAAGCTATTTCCAGTGGCTTTTCCATATAAACAACCTGCCTTGGCTCATGCTATGAAGTTTCCTAAAATCTCTCAAAGGTTCACAAAACCCATACAAGGAGGATCTAGCTTTGGCATGTCATGAACATTTTCCTCAGCGGCTCTAAGCCAGCACGAGTGACAGCTGGCCTTGGTTCCTATCTTGGCCTCTCAAGGCACCTCTAAGCACAACGCAGACAGTGGCCATCTCTGGATTGCTCTGTGGCTCATGCCAGGTAGCCCCAGGCAGGGCAGACTGTGGCTGAACTTGGCCTGAATTGGATTTCTTCCCAGGAGGACCCAGGGCTAGCATGCCCAGTGGACAGCTTCGGACTGGGCTGAAGCATCTCCACCATCTCCAAAACTGACACACCCAAAGGGCAGAATGGACAGGAACCAGAGCCCTGCTTGAGCAAATTCTGCTCTGTAGTGTCAGCCCCTGCACAACAGCTCCTCCACGATAGTCACAGCCAGTCCTCCTAACCAATCAGCCTGAGGGTCACCTCTCCCGTTGATGTGCAAATGGCAATCAAGACTCAACTACAACAGGAGGACAAACACAACCCACACAAAAGAGCACCTGGCTCTGGTGACCAAAGAGCCTACACCACTGGGTGCCACCTACTACATAAAGCCATTCTACTAAGACCAGGAGGCATAGCAGCCCTACATAGAAACAAACACAGGGAAGCAGCCAAAATGAGGAGACAAAGAAACATTTCCCAAATAAAAGAACAGAACAAAGTTCCAGAAAAATAACTAAACAAAAAAAAAAGACAAGCAATCTGCCCGATACAGAGTTCTATGCATTGGTTATAAGGATGTTCAATGATCTCAGGGAAAACTTCAACAAAGAGATAGGAAACATAAAAATGGAGACAGAAAACATTAAAAAGAACCAGTCAGAAATAAAGACTATAATAACTGAAATGAAGAACACATTAGAGGGAATCAACAAATTAAACGAAGCAGAGAATCGAAACAGCAATTTAGAAGACAAGGTAGCAGAAAACACCCAATCAGAACAGCTAAAAGAAAAAAGAATCCAAAAAACCTTTTCTATCCTGGTGAAAGAAATAGACATACAAGCTCAGGAAGCACAGAGTCCCAAACAAGGTGAACCCAAACAGGCCCACACCAAGGCACATCATAATTAAAATGCCAAAGGTTAAAGACAAAGAAAAAATCTTAAGAGCAGCGAGAAAAACAATTAGTTACTTACAAGGGAGCTCCCATAAGATTGTTGGCTAATTTCTCAACAGAAACTTTGCAGGCCAGAAGGGATTGGCAGGAAATATTCACAGTGATGAAAAGCAAGGACCTAGTACCTAGATTACTCTACCCAGCAAAGCTATTATTTAGAATCAAAGGACAGATAAAAATCTTCCCAGACAAGAAAAAGCTAAAGCAATTCCTCACCACCAAACCAGCAACACAAGGAATATTAGAGGCACTTCTTGAACGCCAAAAAAAGAAAAAGGAAAAGAATAAAATGGCAATAACCACATATCTATCAACAATTACTTTTAATGTAAATGGATTAAATACTCCAGTCAAAAGACAGGGTGGCTGAATGGATAAGAAAACAAGACCCTTACATATGCCTGGCTACAAGAGACTCACTTCAGATCAAGACACACACAGACTGAAAGCAAAGGGATGGGGAAAAGATATTTCATGAAAATGGAAAGAACAACAAAAATCTGTGGTATCAATACTTATACCAAACATAATAGACTTTAAAACAAAGGCTGTAACAAGAGACAAAGAAGGACCCAGTTAATTCCACTTCTGCATAATTATCCAAAGAAACCCAAAACACTACTTTGAGGGGATATATGCATCTATATGTTCATTAGAGCATTGTTTACAATGGCCAAAATGTGGAGGCAGCTTGGGTGTCTGTTGACGGATGAATGAATAGAGTATGTGGTACTTATATACAATGCAATATTGCTCGGCCATGGAAGGGAATAGGTTTTTGCCGTCTATGGCAGCATGGATGGACCTGAAGGGTATTGTGCTGAGTGAAGTATGTCAGACAATAAAAGACAAATGAAATGTGATTTGGCTTATAGGTGGAATCTAAAGAACAAAATAAACAAACAAAACAGAAACAACTTCATAAATACGGAGAACATTTTGATGGTTGCCAGATGGGAAAGGGGTTGGCAATGGGTGGAAAAGGGATTAAGAAGTACAAATTGGTTGTTACAAAGTGGTCATGGGGATGTAGAGTACAGCATAAGAAATATAGTCAATAATATTGTAATAACTATGTGTGTTGTCAGATGGGTACTAGATTTATTGGGGTGATATATGGGAAGGAGTGTAGGGAGGCAGGGTGAAAAAGGTGAAGGCATTCAGAAGTACAAATTGGTAGTTACAAAATAATCACAGGGAATATAGTCAATAATACGGTAATAGCTATGTATAGGGCCAGATGGGTACTAGACTAGTCAGGGGGATCACTTCTTATATTATTTAAATGTCTAACCACTATGCTCCACACCTGAAGTTAGCATAAAAAAATATTGAATGTCAACTGTTATTGAAAAATTAAAAAGGGGATAAAAAATGAAGAGGAATAAAAGGTTTAAATTTCAAGGTATAAAACAAATAAGTCATGGGAATGCAATGTACATCATAGGGAATATAATCAATAAAATTGTGATGGTGTGTTATGGTGTCAAATGGTTGCTGGACTTGTGATCATTTCCTTAGGTGCATTAATGTTGAATAACTATTTTGTACACCTGAAACTAATGTAATATTGTATGTTAGCTATATTTTAATAAAAGTCTTAAAAAATAACAATAACCCTGTTATATACAAGTTTCCAATAAAGTCTGCTAGGATAGCATTCCATTAAGCCTTCAGTGCAGTGTCTTGTAAATGAACATACTTGCTTTGCCCCCAAAAACCAGTCCAAAGATTATTGTATAAAAATTGGGCTAGCTGAAATACTGTGGTACTATGTGCAAAAAAATCATCTGGAGATGATAGAAAAAGCGTGGTAAGAGCTGTCAAGAAGACTTTTGTGCCAGTCACTTGCTCATTTACCCCCATGTTTCTCTCCTGTGATGGGCAGAATAATGGTCCCTAAAGATGTCTATGTCCTAATCCCCAGCACTTATGAATATATTACCTTACTTGGCAAAAGGGACTTTGAAGATGTGGCTAGAATCTGGAGATGGGAGGATCTCCTGGATTATCTGAATGGGCCCAATGTAATCACAAGAGGGAGGCAAGGGGGTCAAAGACATAAAAGGAAGAAGTGTGACAATGAAACCGAGGTTAAAGTGATGCACTTAGAAGATGGAAAAAGGGGGCAGGAGCCAAGAAATGCAGGTAGCTTCTAGAAGGTGGAAGAGGAAAGAAAACATTTCCCCCCAGAAGGCTCCAGAAGAAACATAGCTCTACCTGACACCTTGATTTTAGATTTCTGACCTCAAAAACTATAAAGAAATGAATTTGTATTGTTTTAAAACACTAAGATTGAGGGAACTGGCTCCAGCTGCAAAAGGAAACTGATACTGTTCCCCTCAACCATCATTTAAGGAGCTAACACCAGCCAACTACATTTCCCAGGCCTCCTTGCTGCTTCCTTCTCTGTTCAGCAATGGGAGGCGCTGGAATGACTCTAGAGATTGTGAGAAAGAGAAAAACCATGGTACTAGTTTCCCCTTTCCCTATTCAGACAATATCTTCAGCAGTTCCTGCTTCCCTTCCATCGACTCAGTTCCTGTCACATCACCCAGGCTCAGAGGCTCTAGAAACACTATGACCTCACTTTGTCCCTCCTGCCCTATCCCTGGGTTGCTTCACCTTCCTTTGTTTGATTGTGCAGCTCTTCTAACACCTTTATCGCAAATTTAGCATATTAAATTCCCTATATTAAAGTATGTGACATAGGTTATGGTTTATTGGCTGGATTCTTTCAAGAACCAACGATATGCCTAATGTCTGCTTACATTTATTCCCTGTACCAGGGTTTCTTGTTCACCAGTGGTTGAGATGACTCATACATTCAAACTCCTCCCCCATTTCTTTAAATTGATGGCCTCCCAGGTGACTGACAGTCTTTCCGCTTCCCTCATACCTTGCTCCTGTCAGCATAATGAATTGGGAAATCTCCTCACAACAGTGGTTGAGTTGCAATTTCATTAGTTTATGCAAATTGGTATAATTGAGGTGTGAATCAATCAGCCTCTTTCTATGATCTAGTGACCTAGAAAAATGAGAGTAACTATGTTCAGTGAGGAATTCTTTGTTCTTTCAGCCTAAATTTCATTAGCAAATCAGAACACAGTTTTGTGTGTGTGAACTGAAAGATCATTCTCGCCAATTTTACTTAGCTTTATTGCTGTAGCTGAGGTAATTAGTCAAGATTTTATTAGAGACATTGTTAAATGAGGCCATCATTTGGAACAATTTAATACACTATTAGTTCTTGAGCTTTATTTACCAAGCTCTGGGGTATGTATGGTGGTCTTTGGAGTCACAGCACTGGCCCCTGTAAATAAAATCTCAAGGTCTAATTTCTACCCTGTTGTATTAATTTACTAGAGCTACCATACTAAAATACTGCAAACTGGGTTGCTTAAATAACAGAAATGTATTGTCTCACAATTCTAGAGACTAGAAGTTCAAAATCAAGGTGTCTCCAGGGTGGGTTCCTTCTGTGGGCTGTGAGGGAGAATCTGGCAATCTTCAGTGTTTCTTGGCTTTTGAAGCATCGCCCCAATCTCTGTTTGCTTTGATCTACACATGACATTCTCCATGCATGCATGTTTGTGCCCAATTTTCCCTTTTTATATGGAGATTACACATATTGGATTATGGACCACCTTTGCATTAACTTGCTCTCCTCTGTAAAGACCCTATCTCCAAATAAGGTCGCATTCTGAAAAAACAGGGATTAGGACTTCAACATATAATTTTGGGAGTGAGGGACATGATTCATCCCAACCCATAATTCCTGTTCTCTAAGGAGAGCCTTTTGGCATCCATGGTTTTAATTCTGGTAAACTGGGTGTACAGTCTCCGTGCCTTGACCTTTCACTTTTACTGTATTCTCAGGTTTCTCTTGTGCCAATGCCAAAAACAAAACTCTTTTAACCCAAAGGACAGTTTTCTCTACTTTTAATATTCTTTTCAATGGGAATAGCAAGAGTGACTTTGAGAAATCTTGCTCATGAATCCTGAGGATACTAAACAGATTGGGGATTCTCCTCTCCGTTCCTTTGATTATTATTTGTCAATTAAGAGTCATGGAGAATTAGTGATATCAAGCTGTGTATTCCTACTAATCAGGTCCTGTGAAGTCAAAACAAAAGTTAAGATATGTTCAAGATTGCATGCCGGGAGTAAGATGTGATAACACACTGTAGACAAAGGAAAATACCCAGGATCATGTTATTAATGCAGAACTGGAACTACTCTGCCATAGGTTTTTCTTATTTCCCTCTGGGTTTGGATAAGAAATTAATTTAAGTTCTTAAAATAATGTACTTTCCTACTTCATATTCATTTTTTAGTTTTATGTATTCCTTCTAAACTTTCTGAGGGAGGGTTTATTTCAGAATTTTTTTTTTTTTTAAAGAAAGGTAAAGTGTTCAAGAACACCATAGCACTTTAATTCATATGGTAAACCAATGCTAAGCAGGGGACCAGACATTCAGTTTTAGGCCCAGAGAAATGTCTGTGTTTATAATGCTTACATGTGATAGATATTGATCTACAAAGGCCTACTTATCAAACATATGGAATATATTCCTTTTCTCAGTTATATAAAAATAAAACAAAAATACAACAGACTTTAACCAGATCAAAGAAACTGCTTAGATCACAGCTCCTAAGCAACCCTTTCTAAGAGCAATCTGAACTAACTCAAGGCCACTGTTCTCATGTTTAGAAGCAGAGATCGACCATATAAAAAGAAAAAGCCACCAACAACTATAAACTTTATTCATTAAAAAAATTATTTGTCATTTTTTTAACTTTTATGATTCATGTTCTTCTGGAAAATGCATGAGAAGTATATATAAGGAAAATATAGAGAGAGTAATTTGTGATACTGGAATAAATGAGTTGTGATTAAACTAGTTCACGCCAATTTTCTGGAACTGGAAGATATTTTATGAGAAGCTTTACTGAGCAGGAACATTATAGAAAAATAAACAGAGGCTCAGACTATTTCTCCACAGGTACATTTTCAGCTAACCACTCAATACCGAGTGACGAGCTGTGTGGCTCAGGCACACGCACCTCACAACCTGGCTGTATTAATCACAACAACCTGATACACTCCCTCCTTGGGATTCTCACAGACTCCTTTCCAGCTACAAGTCATGAAGTTGCTGTCTCCAGTCACTCCTGCCAGGTCCCAGTCCAGTAATCCTAAGCATCTTTAAAGCATAACTTGTTTTTTCTCTTATGCCTAAGTCATCACCACTGTGACTCATATATCACGTTAAAATATAGCAAGAATGTCCCATATAAAGCCTTTCTGTTAAGACTTAGAACTGTAGCATGATAAGGGTTGTCAGCAAAAATTACAGAGAAACAAATACTCCTTGTAAGAAGCTTCAATCTTCTGTCAACCACACACACTAAAAATTAGTTGATTATAACCCTCAAATAGGAAACATTTTTATACCCTGTTTCAGGGGCAGGGAAGCAACTACATGTGGCCTCTTGATGGAAGTCTATTCTTTGTTGTGTCTTCATTGCATATTTAGTCACTCTAAAGGATCAAACATAGCAAAGAATTTGGCAAGAAATCTTTCCTTCCTTTTCCAATTTCCCCCAGATTTTACAGACTTTGGCCCTTGAACACACAAAACCATACAAGCCTATTACTGTAAACTTACTCTGCCTGAAAATTAATAGACAGAGCAACTTTATATTCTAGTCATAGTCTGAAATTGCAGTTCTTGATATTTGGAACCAAGCTGAAAATTATAAGTCAGAACAAAGGCTATTTCAGTCCCGTATGTCTGGAAGAAAATTAGTATTAATACCTCTAGTCTCCAACTCCATATAGACTAAGCAGAGGTAAAAGCATGTAATTTCAGTTGGGTCCTTTACACTCTCATTCCCCTGCCCTTCAGATCCATCTCCTATTCTTACTGTTTTTATGAGCACATTTCCATTTTCAGAACCCTATCACGTACTAACCTTGGAACTCAATGACATATTTTAATCTGAGGGTTTTTCTTTTTGAAAACCAATTGTTATTGGCATACAGGATAGTCATAATAATAGTATAAAGCTTAAGACAGGGCTCTGGAGTCAAACTACCCAAGTTCTAATCCCAGTGCTACCACTACTTACTATTAAGTTGAAACATATGAAATTGCCTTTTTTGTAGGTAAGGCAGAAAACGATCTAATACTTACAATTCCACAAAGTTCAACTTAATTGATGTCTCACCTATCTAGAAAAAAAAAGGAATAATAATAGTTGCTTTGAGTAATTCAGGAGATAATAAAAGGGTTTTGGTTGCATAATTGACTATAACCAAAGCAGAAGTAATAAATATGGTAAGACAGTGCTTCTCAACTTTAATATGCTTAAGAATCACTTGGAGATCTCATTAAAATGCAGATCCTGATTCAGTGGTTCTGGGATGGGGCCCAAGAGTCTTCATTTCTAACAAGTGCCCAGATGATGCTGAGGCTGCTAGCTCGAGGACCACGGTTTGAGTAGCGAGTGTTATAAGAAGTTTCCCCTCTCTAATGATAGGAATACTTCTTCCCAGGCCTCTCCCTTAGAGACATTCATTCAGTATGTCTGGAATGAGGCCTGGGTTTTTCGTTTCGCTTTGTTTTAACAAGTACCTGAAGGTGAGTCTCATTATTTTAAAAAGTATGGAAGGCACTATTGTAAATAAGAGAGGTAGAATCCAAATTCTATATTTGTTAAGAGGAAAAAGAGATCATTCCTAGCAGAGAGGTCAAAAAAAACTTCCCAAAGGAGACAAGCTGTGAAGCAGGTTTTGCAAAATGGATAGGATTTGACTCTAGAGATGTGTGGAGGAGAGTATTCCAGAGCAAAACTAGAAAGAGTGAAAACAGAAACAGGATATTGGGGCACAGAGTGGGGCTCATGCAAGCAGTTCCATCTATCTGGAGTACAGACATACCTTGTTTGATTGAGCTTTGCAGATGTTGCCTTTTTACAAATTGAAGGCAAGACTCTCCACTAGGAAAAATAAAATAAAATATTACAGTCCTAGTTTTATTGCAGTGATCTAGAAATGAATCTGCAATATCTCCGAGGTATGCCTGTATAGCGTTCAGGAAGGGGAAGATCTCAAATATCAAATAAAGATATTAGGACTTTATTTTGAAAAAATTGGAAATATATTGACCATTCCTAAGCAGAGAAGTGACATGATCAGAACTGGGCTTTTAGGACCATAGCGCTTCATTATTGAAGCTGGGCCAATAACGGTATCGAAGAATCATTGTAGAGCCTGAAGCAGAGCCTGTGACTGGGAACCCAGGGTTTAATGTGATGGGCTTGCAGGTGAGCTTGCTTGGTCTCAGCTTCATCAAGGGCAACATGTCCATTTAAACATCCAGGTAATCATGGGACATGTGATTTTCCAAGGTTATTTTGTTTCTCCGTAATTTCAGAGACAATTGTTTGTGAATGGCCGTGCATAGCCCCACAAGAATGGAATGATGGGAGCCTCCTCTCCAAATCACAAGATTAGTTCTCATTATGCACACAGACTTCAAGAAACCTAAATGGTGTCCTGAGGATTCCTTGTAGCTCATCCCAAAATCTAACTTCTCTAAGAAGTTCCATCTCTTCCTAAAAAGTTCAACCCCTAAGCTCCAGAGTGACAAAACAAGTCTGTCTTAGAAGAGTCCCAGTCTTTCAACTCAAGCACACCCATAAAATACTCTCCCTTTTATTTAGGACAATGTATTATTAATGCAACAAAGTGTTTTGCCTTTCTCCAAAATGAGGAATCAGATGGATGGATGGATGGATGGATGGATGGATGGATGGATGGATGGATGGATATAGTTCTCCATCACCCCAAGCTTATTAGAGTCCTAAATTCTACTTTCAAACTTCTTCAAACTCTAACCTTTTCAAACTTCTTCATACTAGATGCCCTCCCAGCACTCTTGCTGCACCAGCTCCCTTTCTCTAGAATTATTCCCACTTGAGGGCCACTAGAGCTTCCCAAGGCCCCTGTTAACAAACTGCCTCCCCGCACACTGGAGTCTGCCACTCTGTGACGCATTTGCTGTTTAAGTGGTCATGTTTTGTCCAGCACATCTCAGAGCCAGTGTTGTTCTGGTCACAATGAGTTTTTTATTTCCCTTAGTTCGTGGCATTAGATATTCAGCCAAGGCAGACTTCTCTAACACTGAAGTCATTCCATCTCACACAGCTTTAAACCTGTTCTTTTTCCATGGCAAGAGGGATTCAAGAGCTTTCTGAGAGGAGCTGGACCAGCCTGGACGAGGTAACTTGATTAAGATTTGCATGTGCCCTGCAAGTATGCTCAAGGTAATAACAAAGGAAACCCCCTGTTTAGCATGCCAGGAACCATGGAGAATTATAAAGTGAGTGGGAAAAGGAAAGGGGAAAAAAACCCAACAAGACTTGAGTTAAGGCACTTGGGGGACAAATAAAGGAATAATAACTTCTCTCTTAAATTCTAAATCAGCAGTATTAAAAATTCCCTCCACAAGACCCAAATATTACAATTTACGTGCACTTAGACATTTTTGCCTCTGAAATAGCCAGCAAAGCCGCCTCTCTGATCCCACACACTTCACTGTGTACAGTACTTCTGTCACAGCTGAAAGGCTTAAACAGTCCTGAAATAGTACTGTGCATTAAAGCTTGTATTCTCTTTAATACAATACCGTCTCTTTTATTCTCTTTAACACAGCCCACTGCTACCCAGCATGTGTAAGGCCTTCTCAGCACTCCTGCTGACTTAGTGCCGGCCATCATAATGTCTGGAAAAGGGAGACAGTACCAACTGGCCCGTTACATAGCAACAGCTGCCATTTTTGTAAGTACCTACTGTGCACCCAGCCCCTTTTATAGAATACTGGTAATCCTTACATCAACCTGCCAGCATAGTTTTAGCATTCCACTCATTTGACAGATGAAGCAACTAAAAGAGGCTGTCACTTGCCCAAAACCACACGGTAAGTGGCACAACCAAGAAATGAACCCATGTTGATCTAGTCCCAAGGCTTGCATCACCATGTTTCCCCAAATAACTTAGTGATTAACCTATTTCTGGGCAGTTAATTGTGTTTCCAGGTAAAACTTTTTAATGAATGAAAAACAAGAGGGGACAGAGCCCACCATACATACTTACAAGCTTGGTCCTCATCAGTTATCTCCAACACTTATCCTGCTATATTGCTCTTCTGAACACCACTTTAGTAAATCACATACCTTTCAGCTCTCTTGACTTGTGTATATGTAATTGTCCTTCTGTGGCCACCGTACATATTCTGAACAGCTAAGTGGGGTTTGGGTAGATAGAGAGTGAAGATTGACCACTTCCTGGCATCACAGCTGAATATAAAGAGGAAGAGCACTCACCAGAAGACAATAATGTTGAATTTGAGAAGGGTATTAACATCCCAAAAAGGACAAATTTGCCCCTGTAAGCACAACTATCACAAAACTAGTTCAATGATTTTCCAGGCACTTCAGTTTACTCCATCAGAAAAACCAAATAGATAGCATTTTTTTCTTAACAGCTTTTAGACATGTTTTATCCCATCAACTGAGTAAAATCACATGGTTTTGTTACATGCACAAATTGCAGAAAATATTAATATGTTTAATTCCCAGTCAATATGTTGATTCTCCTTTAGCTACCATGTTACTGAAAGGCTCACCTGCAGTAACCCACCTTTAAATAAATTCACTCCACATTATAAAAGCCCTCCGAGTGTGGAAATACTCATATATATTGCTAACACTAGAGTTTGGGGATGCTGGCCTCAGGGCTGGCGGGTAAGCTGGATCACATTTGCTTAACTGTATGTTTGGGTTAACCAAAGCCAGCTAATCAGAACCACACGGTATTTAAGTGAACTCCTTTGCGTCTATAAAATAGATTCCTGAAGACCAAATAAAACTTGCTTAACCAAGTGTGCTGCTCTCATTAACTCATTACCCTTGATGTTTGCTCATAAAGGCTGATTTTGGTCAGGCTGGTGGTCATTTAGGGGAAGGTCCATACCCTAACAAACCTCATAATGACCAAACAGCATACACATGAAAGAGGCAGTTCTGCGTCAAGATTGGGGTCAAAAGTGGAACACTGGAGTCTCACTGTTTTCCGTGCCATTTTTACCTAACCTCGGGAGCTGCACCAACTGACATTGCAATCTTTGCCAGGTTAGGAATTGAGAAAGGGAAAAGACAGAGCCCAGTTGCCTGTTTTTTACATAGGGTTAGCATAATCTTAGGGTCAAGGAAAGGAAATACAAGTGGAACAGAATGTGAGTGTAACTTTATTCTTCTTGTCTTCTGTTTTTGCCCACAGTATATCTCTTTTGCAGCTTCCTTGATGATAGAATATCCTTCCCTCTTTTCTTCCCTTTCTTCCTTCTTCCCTTCCTTTCTTCCCTCCATATCCACGATGTGCCCAAGCAATTTTCTAACTGTTAATATGGTAGGGAGAGGAGGAAAGGAAGGTGGGGGAGAAAATGCAGCCTTGGAATTAAGCTCTGGGAAACAAAACAAGCAGCCCACAGATGACTCATGTAGGGAGTTTTGACTTCAGAATACAGGTCTAGAGAGAGATGTGGATTTGAATCCCACCCAAAAACCATAGATCAAGAGGAGGCCATCTCTTTCTTCCATTCCTCCTACCTCATTCCTAACCTGATTGAGACCATGCCTGCCCTCAGAGACACTAAAGAATTAAACATGAACTCAAATAGTTGTGGCTCATCTATGATGTAGTCATTAGCTGCCTCATGTTTCCCTTATTTTTCACAGCAACCCTAATGTAGAATCATAGCACAAAACTGGAGTTATTTGGCCACCAAATGGAAAGACTCAGTCAGGGAAGCCTGCAGAGCAGCAGCAGTTTGGAGCTGGCCACATACGGAAGGGAATAGGACACTGCTTGGGAATCTGTGTCCCCAGGAAGCAGATGCTGATTACTACTTAAAGGGGATGGGGAGGCGAGGGACAGGGGGCAGACAACTTGGCTTTTGTTCCTGTTGGTTTGTTCATTGTTCTGATGTGACTTACAGTGTTTTCATGAGCAAAAAAAGCCTTATGGTTGGTGATGAACTGGACTTTGAGTCACAAAACCTTGCTGATATGTTTGTCCAACTGTGATTCTAAAAGAGCTCTGTGTCCCCTGAGAAGAAGGCTCAGTACTTTCATATACTGCAGTTGGAAGACCAACTGAGATACTGAGACCTTCAAGTACCCACCACGATGTGGTCTCTTAGAGCTCACTAATCTGTGTGACTTGCCCCAGTAGCCACAGTGGGATTGGTAATTGATGCACATATCAATATATCCAGCAATATTATTTTTTTCTCTGAAGCCTTATCATCTCACGCCTGGAATACTATACCAGCTGGTCTCTTCCCTATATGCAGGTGCCAAGGAATTGGCCTAAGCACCCCTTCCATCAGATGAGCTCCCTGCTCAAATACCTAAATTCCTGATTGCTGAAACAAATCTAAGCTCCATTATCTGGCTGTGTAAGGCCCTCCCTAAGCTGACCCTCCAGTGCCTTTCAACCTATTTCCCAGTAATGTTCAATATTAATTCACTGTTAAGCCCCATTAACCTCTCCCCTACTATATACTACATACATTACGCTCATGTCTACCACTGTCACTCGCCTTCTACTACTTTCATTAAACCCCTGTCTGTGTTAACCCTATTCAGCACTAAAGTCTCACCACCCAACAACTTCCTCTCACGTTGAAGACTCCTTCCTTTCAACGCCTATAGAATTTATGGTCTGTCCCAGGTCAGTTACTATTTATTGTGGAAGATATGGTACATTTTCCCCCAGTTTCTAGTATTCTCATCTTCTATTACTTTTAAGTAACAGAATCTACTTTTGTAGCTAAGCACATGACTTTCACCTAGGACTGCACTTCCTAACTTCTGTGTGAGCATGTAACTTAAATTCTGCCCAAAAAGATATGAGCTAAAATCAATTATACAACTTTTTCATATCCTATAAAATAAAAAAAAGACTCTAAATTTTTTTGGCTTTCATTTTTTAAAAATAAAAACTGTTTCTTTGACTTTTACTTCTTTCTATAAGCTTCCATGGATATAAAAATATTAATATATTTGTATTTCTTTTTTCCTGATAATTTGTCCTTTGTCCATTTAACTTACAGGCCCAGTCACAAATCTAAGAAAGGAAATTTTTTCCTTCCCTACACTATACATGGGAAAAATATATAACAATACATTTAAATTAACAGCAAAAACATGAACTACATAAATATAAATTTAACAAAGATGTATATACTGAAAACTATAAACACTGTTGAAGGAAATTAAAGATCTTAAGATGTCAGTTCTCCCTCACACACATAGTTGATCTATATATTTAAATCAAAATAAAAACCCTAACAGCATTTTTTGTGAAAATTGACAACCAATCCTAAAACTCTTGTAAAAATACAAAGGACCTAGAATAGTCAAAACAATTTTGAAAAAGAACAAAGTTGGAGGACTACACTCTTTAATTTCAAAAATTATGATAAATCTACATAGTGTGCTATTCAAGACAGTGTGGTATTGTTATAAGATTAAGCATGTCAATCATGGGAAAAGACATAGACCTATACAAATATGATCAATGTATTTTTTACAAAGGTGCCACGGTAATTTAATGAGGAACAAATAGTCTTTTCAACAAATGGTGCTAAAACAACTGTATGGGGAAAAATTATCATTCACTGTTACTTCTCAGCATACATAAAAATTAATCAAAATGAATCATAGACCTAAATGTAACAGCTAAAATTATAATATTTAGAAGAAAACAGGAGAATATCTTTTGACATCTTTGAGTTATGCAAAGATTGCTCAGGTCACATAAAGTATGAACCATGAAAAAAAATAATTAATTGAAATTCTTCAACATTAAAAACTTCAGTTCTTTGAAAGATCCCATTAAGAAAATGAAAAGACAAGCTACGTCTGAGAAGACATTTGCAATAGATCTTATATCAGAATATAAAAAGAACTCCTCTTATTATTAATAAGACAACCCAACTTTTTAATGGGCAAAAGATTTTAACAGACATTTCAGACAAAAAAATACAAATAGGCAATAATCACATAAAATGATATTCAATATTTGTAATCACTTGAGGATGCAAAAATTGTGGATATCACTACACAACTACTAGAATAGCTAATTAAAATAAAGTTGATAGTAAGTGTTGGTAAGGCTGGGGAGCAACTGGAATTCTCATACATTACTGGTGAGAGTATAAAGTATTACAACCACTTTTGAAAATACTTCAGCAATCTCATGAGGTCCAATACATATTTTACACATAATCTATCAATTCCACTCTTAAGTATTGTCCCAAGAGAAATGAAAACACACATCCACAAAATACTGTACACAACTGTTCATAGCATCTATAGTCATAAAAGTCCAAAACTAGAAACAACCCAAAAGACCAATAACAAAAGAATGGATAAATAAATTATAGTATATTTATAACATGGAATACTACAAAGCAATAGAGAGGAATGAACTACTTTGAAACACACAACAAAATAAACGAGTCTCAAAAACAGTAGACAGAGTGAAAAAAAATACAAAAGAGTGTGATACAGAGTATATTGTAGGGTCTATCTACACTAGCATGAAACTGAGAATGAGTGTCTGCTTAAATTTGCATCTTGGCACCTCACTTGTATCACCCTAGTCCCAGCCTGAAATTGCATGTATGTGAAACTCTAGACCAGACAAAACTAATCTATAATGACAGAAAGCAGATTAGTGGCTGCCTTAGGCCCAGAGTTAGGCCCAGCTAAAATTATAATATTTAGAAGGACTTGAGGGAACTTTTTGGGGTGATGGAAATGTTCAGTATTTGGATTGGGGTAATGGTTAAATGGGTGTACACATTTGCCAAAATCCATTGAACTGTACACTTAAAACAGGTGCATTTTGCTTTCTGTAAATTATACTTCAATAACACTGATTTTATTTTTTTTAGGGGATTGCTCATTCTCTACTTTCTCTCTTCTGCCTTGTTGTGAACTGAAGTATGGAAGAGGTAGGGACAAGCCAGCTTTACCCATGGCAGAACAACAAGGAAAAGAGACCTGGACGCTAGAAGCCCAGCTCCCCTTGAGGGATGAAAAATTGATAGCTGGTGGGAAGGAAGCTCCTATCTTGTTTGAGTCACTGGACTTTTGAAACACTAGATAAAACAGCTTAGCCTGAGCCCCAACTACCACAATTACATATAATTGAGCATTTTTACCAATTACTTTCAAGTGCTTTAGGTTTACACATTTCAAAGAGACTATAAATTCTTCATAAGGCAGGCCTAGAGAAAAATGGGTAATTTCCCAAACCAGTTAGGACACACAGGCTCATCGGTTATGGCCGTACCCCGTGCTTTGTTCAATCACCCACAAAAGCTTACCTAACTAAAGTCTGTGAAGGTTGCCAATACATTTTGGCTGGCTGGTTAGCACCTTCTCTGTCCCAGGAGTATTCAACAATTAAGCAAACATATTGGAGTCATTTCACGGTCACCTGCAAAAAAGAAAAAGAAGAAAATTTTAAAAGAACCAATAGTACATAGAGTTAAAAAATACAATAAATAAATGGTAAATTCTTTAAAATGGTTATGAATAGTATTGAAAAGTTCACAGAACCCATATGACATCAAAATAATCAGTTCAAGAGAAAAATGTAATTATTTGGATTATCAAAATACTACAGAGAGAGAGAGATTAAAGCTTTCAAATTTTAATTCATTTCACTGATACTGAATAAAAAAATACATCCCTGTACCATTCTTCGACTAACCACTAGAATCTAAATTCACTTATACTTGGGGAGGTTAAAAAAATAAAAATAATAGAGGTTTTTCTAAGTGGCTAGGTGGTAGCAGTAGTTTTAGTGTAATTTAATCCTCTAAAAAAGTACAGTGAAATGAAAGAGGGTGAGAACAAATTGTCATAAATTGATGGCTGGCTCTTTTTTTTTTCCATTTCACCTACTGTATGCAGGAGTTGATCCAAAATTCTAAACAAAGATGGGCCGAAGCAACTCTTTATAAATAATAGTCTTGTTAGTTCTACATTCAATTTTTATTTTTTTTAAAAAAGGAGCTGTTTGTTAATTTTGTTACTTTATGAATTGAAATTTCATGACTCAAAGACTCATTTTTCTCAGATGGTCCTGATTTAAATCCTTTTGTGTCACCCATCGTTTTCAGGGTTTGAGGTTCCTACCAGTATGTATAACCTACTAAATGAATAAAAGAACAGAATTAGTTGAAAAGTCATGAAACCCCACAGGACATTTGGAATCAATAAATGTAAATCAGTAAAATCATTCCATCTTTGATCAGGTATCTTTCCACTGGCTTGTTCCCTTAACAGAATTCACTATAGAAAGTAGAGCATCTTTCTATTTTAGTCCCATCAAATTTTGTTTTAAAAAATCAACTTCTAACCAGGAGATATTTAAAATGTTTAACTTTTACTTCACCAAAAATTGTTAGAATAAACAAATTCAGTAAGGTTTCAGGATACAAAATCAACAACAAAATCTATTACATATAAGAATGAGCTATCAAAAAGAAAAATTAAGAAAACAATCCCATTTACAATTGCATCATAAACAATTAAATACCTAGGAATAAATTTAACAAAGGAGGTAAAAGACCTATACCCTGAAAACTACAAGACACTGATGAAAGAAATTGAAGAAGATACAAATAAATGGAAAGATATTTCACATTCATGAATTGTAAGTACTAATATTGTGAAAATGTCCATACTACCCAAAGCAATCTATGTATTCAATGCAATTCCTGTCAAATTTCCAAAGGCATTTTTCACAAAATTAGAACAGACAATCCTAGATTTTGTATGGAAACACAAAAGACCCCAAATAGCCAAAGCAATCTTGAAAAAGAAGAACAAAGCTGGAAACATCACTCCCTTGTTTGAAATTATATTATGAAGCTATATAGTAATCAAACAGTATGGTAGTGGTATAAACACAGATGTGTGTGTGTGTACTGAAACATTATTCAGCCATGTAAAAAGGGAAATCCTGCCATTTACAACAACATGGATAAAATTTGAGGGTATTATGCTAAGTGAAATAAGTCAAATAGAGAAAGACAAATACCATATGATCTGAAAAACAAACAAACAAACAAGCAAAACCCCAAGCTCATAGACACAGTGAACAGATTCGTGGTTGCCAGGCAGGGATGGGAGTAGGCAAACTGGATGAAGCAGATGAAAAGGTACAAACTTCCTGTTATAAAATAAGTCATGGAGATGTAATGTACAGCATGGTGACTATAGTTAATAATACAGTATGACACGTTTGAAAGTTGCTAAGAGAAAAAAATCTTAAAAGTTCTCATCACAAGAAAAAATTTTGTAACTGTATAATGACAGATGTTAACTAAATTTATTGTAGTGATAATTTCACAATATATGCAAATATTGAATCATTATGTTGCACACCTAAAACTAATATGTTATATGTCAATTATACTTCAATAAAAAAGAAACTTAAATTTTAAAAAAGTAATAAAATGTTTAACTTTTGAAACATCAAAAATAAGCAAAAGTTAATTCACTGATAGGATACAGTCATTTCTATTCTTCTCTTCTATATGAATGAAATGTCTTCAATGCGCATTATTAGCCAACTTTGAATGAAGGAACCAAAACTGAACATGTAACCTTTCAGTTCTTAAAATGCCCTGTTGTCTTTAGTCTCATTTCTTCATTTTATCTCTGAGAACTTAACAAAAAAAATCCACATTATATTAAGTCATACCATAGGTATTGAGAAAGAACTTTACTGTCTTAGAGGCATAATAATTTTGGTCACAGGAGTAATTTTCTGCAAAGCAGTCCATCTATTTATAAAATGAAACCCAAAACAGTGAATGTAATTCCTAAGTAACCACAAACTAGGTTTCACTCATGTGTCTCTTTAGAAAAATGCATACACACATAAACACTCACACATCTTCACCTTCTTCCTAGATCTTCTTCTCAGATTGGCTAGTTATGGCACTGACAAAGTACCAAACTCTTTGCAAAGAGATTTCTTTAGAGTCATAAATTGATAACTCATCTAGAGTCCTATAAAGAAAGAAAGTGCCTCTTATCATCGGCATGGCTCTTATCCTTTCATACCTGTGCCCCTTTGGGGTCTTCTTCTCTGAGCAGACACAGCTAAAGCGGGGCCTTCTAAATCTTTGTCATACACTTTCACCCCCTCTGCCTACCCCTTCGTATGCTACTCCTCACCTCCAACTCCAAGGGAGGAGAAATTGTTTGTCTAATCCATCTGAGTCCAGGACTTAGACTGGACCAAGGCACAGGGAGCGGTTGTGCTTTGAAAGCAGGAACCCTTGAATGTCCTTCCCGCCTCCATGTGGAATGCTGACTGAGGCTGGGATCCAGGGTTCATCTCCTTCTTCCACACTTAAAACAGGTCACCTTCTCTCTCTTGCTCTCTCTTTCCATCTATCACTCCATTCCTCTATTTTCTCTGCTCCTGTTTATGGAGTTTTCAGATTCAACAGCAATCAAGTTGGGAGTCTCACTTAGCCCTAGACCCTAATCCATTTACCAATACAACTTGTATAAAATGAGATTATTGGATGCTTATCAAATATTGATAAAGTGATATATTAACCAGGGTTCTCCAGATAAACAGACTCAAAAGGATACATACAGATTTATTAGAGGCACTGACTCACACAGTTATGGAGGCCTAGAAGTCCCACAATCTGCTGTTTGCAACCTGGAGAACCAGAAAAGCAAGTGGGGTAATTCAGTCCAAGTCTGAAGACCTGAGAATGGGGAGGGCCAATTAGTTTAAGTTCCTATCTGAGTCTGAAGGTGCAAGAATGGAGCACTGATGTCCAAGGGCAGAAGATAAATGTCTCAACTCAAGCAGAAAACAAATTTTCCCTTCTTCCATCTTTTTGTTCTATTGAGGCCCTCAAAGGATTGGATGATGCCCACCCACATTGGAGAAGATGATCTTACTTAGTGTACCAATTCAAATACTAGATGCCCAGTGAAGTTAACACGTAAAATTGACCATCTCACATGGCATTTAGTTTCCGACTTAGCTATTATTTCCTACTACACCTTCCCACAGTAGGAATGTCCCAAGGAAGGAAGGGTGATTGTTAGGATTCCCAAATGCTGCCCTGATCTCCTCAGAGGTAGCATGAACTTCCCTTCCGTCATGTTGCATTGACTAGACTGCAATGCAGTACTCAAAACAACCATGAAGTCATGTGCACAATACTCTGTAATTCTCCATTTTCACATAAACTATCTCATCTGAATCTCATACAACCCTGTGAGGTCAGTACAACAGAGATTTTCAACTCTGTTTATAATAGCAATACTAAGGCTAAGAATTAATTGGCTTATACAGTGAGTTTATAGGACCAAACGCTGAGATCTCTAACTTATATCAGGACACTACCACAGTCTCTCAGTCTTCACTCCATTCTAAAAGGGAGGAACTGAACTAGCAAAAAGGAGGATTTTGTGAATATATAGATAATATTTGGAATAAGAGGAGTGTGCAAGTGTGTCATGTGTATGGCCTACGTTGGCACAGAACCAGAACATAAAAGGGATATACATCATTAGTTGACCTAGTATAATTTTAGTGTGACTTAGTAATTTTGCAAATTACTCTAAGACTAATCTTGCCCATTATTCCCCTGCCTCTTGGAAATTTGCACAATGGGGCGAGTCCTCCTAAACCTCTTTCTGTTGACTGCTCTCAGTTTAACACAGGGAATCCTACCAGATTTCCCCACCAACAGGAAGCAATCATGAATACTACTATGTACAGCCATTGATTTTACATCCTTCTTTTCTTCTGTAGAATAGGCAACATACTTCTAAAGCAAAAAAATTTTGTTCCGAGTCATATGAAAATTCACTTATTGATTTTTTTTCTCTTCCTTAGTACTTTTTATCTACTGAGTATTACTTTTAAACTAGAAGTGTACAATTAAACTAGGGCATGTCCAGAAATTAAAAAGTGAGATGAGACAGAAATCATCTTTATCAGGATAGACAAGTCAGTCTTGGGATTGCTGGAGTGGATAGCTACCTTATCTACCTGTAACTTCAAGACAAAAGCAACTTCCTATGGTAATGAAATCAAAATGATTTTGGCTGAAAATAATAAACCCACTATGGTTATTATTAATGGTAACAATCTGCACCCAAAGTACAGCTAGACTGTAGATATAGAGCAAAGGGACAATAACAACCACATTAAACAGACTTAGCAGGCAATGGAGCTTCAACCAGCTGGAGCAAAATCAAATCAAGCTCCCAGTTTACTCCCATAGAGAGACTTTGTTTGCCAGGTTCCCGGCATGACAAATGCTGCCAGTGATCTCTAAAATGAGCACATCAGTGTAAGTATTGACAGATTCGTTAGGTCTGGGGCAGCCATCAGACACTACTGGTCTAATGCACAGGGCATGTGTTCCTTTTGCTCATGCTTGTCATTTGTCTAAAGGATCTAACCAAATTTGCATATACTGGAGGCTTAAGTAGTGTTCTTCTCAAACATCTGGGCCAGTTAGAGTTGTAAAATGAATTTCACAACATTTCTGTGAATTAAGCATATCACTGCATCTTTTCATCAGTTGCAAAGCTTAGTTGCTTACAGAATCCAAAGGGGACTCTGAGTCCTGAGACCTTTGCCAAACAGCAAAACCTTGAGGTAAATTGATTTCTCCACCTGTTAAGTGGTAATAACAATATTTCTTTACCCTCCTTGGTTTTGTTCTGAGGCTTAACCAATTCGTTTGTTAATTGTTTTTCTCCAATCGAATCCTTATTGAATACACACTATATGCTGGCCACTGTTTGAGGAAATGGGGAGGGGGAGAGAATGAGATGCAGCAGTGAACAAATACTCCTGTCCTATGGAGCTTACATTCAGGAATGGGGAAAGTGATGGGGGAGAGAGAAGATCAGACAATAAATAAACACGTCAAAATGTGAAAAATACTGTGGAAAAACTAATGTCTGGAAGGGAAATATGGAGTGCCAGAGTGATGGTGGCTTTCTGTTTTGAATGGAGGAATCAGGGTAGTTCTCTCTACCAAGATGCTGAAAGTTGAAACTATTCCATCGTTTATATCTTCCTAAAGTATGGAAAATACTCAGATAAGTGAAGAGAGTACATTTCAGAAGGAACAAAACAGTCTACTCTTTATTCTGACCACCTATTCTAATCCTCTTCTGAAAATAAAGTCATAATAAATTATCTGAAAGCCTATGAGTCATACTTTGTATTATTCAGTATTAATCAAAATGTCATCCTCAGATCTAGTTCGTTTTCTATCAGGAAAGTAATGAGAGGCACCATCATTTGAAGAGAGATCACAGAATTAAATTTGGGGCCATGAGGGTCTACTCTCCACTCTGCTCATAAACCTTTTTGTAACTTTATGCAAATCATTTTGTTTGTTCACCTTAGAACATTTAAGAAGTGAGGTATATGGAATGAAAATCATAAATTAGAAAGGGAGAAAAACTTTTCAGTACTACTTCTGATTTAAAAACTCTATAAAGAGAATTAGAGAATAAGAGTGAACTAATTTGTCAAGTGAGGATGACAGGTAAATCAAAACATTCAGGAGAAAGTGCACATTGGACGAGGTTATGAGGAATGGGTAAAGATTAAAAACAAAAGTAATTTCCTTGACTGGAGCCAAAATACTGAAGAGGTTAATTGTAGATGATGAAAGAAAAAATGTAAACCAGTACTAAAAGATCAACTTGAGGATGGGAGAACTTCATGTTTGATTTGAAACTTCAAGGAAAAAGGAGGCTCCATTACTCTAATTATATAGAAAAAAATATGTGGTTAAAACAAGAGTCAAGAAAGAAAATTTGAGTAGCAAATTCAGGCAGTGAAGAGCAAAGTTCCTCAGAGTCAAAGATAACCAATAGGACTGAAGAGAGAACATCAAATAAATTCTAAGGCTAGCATACTATGCTTTCCTCTATTTTCAAACTTTTCCAGAACTGTATTTAATATTTTTATAATCTGTGCTCGCTTCAGCAGCACATATACTAATATTTTTATAATCAGAAAAAATATATAAGTAAATATAAATATAGTCTGAACAAAAGATTCTGATGCAAGAAGCAAAGAGAAAGCTAGAACTAAGAATCCAAATTAAGCCACTGCCCCAAGTTTGGTGGTCTGATGACCATCTATTTCTATTAGAAACATTTTGCATAAAGGAGGATTGTGACTTTACAAAACAATCAGAGAGAGTCCCCTCAGAGGGTTGCTTCAGTTGTCATAGAAGTTTCTGTAGTGTAGAGGACTTGTGCAATCGCAACTGGCAGATGGCAATCGAGAGGGTCACACAAGAATCCAAACCATTCACAGGACTAGGGCCAAAAAAGGGTCATTACTCTAACCATTCCAGCAGGAAAGCTTTCATCAATATCCTAGGAGCAAAGATTGGTGGCTCACCCTGGAACCTGTAGTTTTTAAAATTTGAGCTAGAGAACTCTTCCAACCAAACCTCATCACAGCCCCAGTATAAACAGATAAAAAAGGGTCTAGATCAACTGTGGTAGAAGAAACGAGAAGTTCACCTGTTCAGGTTCTCCCCCAGCCCATGAAGTGGCTCAGCTGGGGCATCTCTGTGGAGACCCTAGGCTCAGTGAAGTATGTCTTGAAAAACCATTGGATATAAATTATGCCAACATATTAGTAGTTTAATTTGCTGTGTAAATACATGTTATGTATTTACATAAATGTATAAATATATTTACATATTGAATGTATAAACATGAATTTACATTAACTTTTCATTAAAGCTGGTATCTCTCTGATGTCTAGAACTTATTGAAGACTATCTGACCCTCGCTGAAAGCACCCGACTTTAAGGTCACTGTCCCAATGCAAGCACCAGGCTACGAAGTCATACTGAACTGCCTAACAACGCAGCTCCACGAAAGCCAACTAAATGACACCCATTCTCTATGTAAGGGCATTCCTGGGGGACCATATTCAAGGATGGTCTGTGAAATCCAATAACCAGGTTATCTGAAAGTCTGAGAATAGCTTTTGTAACGTGAAAGAAACAGAGGTAGGACCAAAAAAAAAGGCCAAAGTAAATCTAAATCTAGAAATCTTTTACCTAAGTACACTGTACATTTATCATTGATTGCACTCTGGGTTATTGGGTTTTATGTTTTGTTTTGTTTTAATCTGTTTTTCTCTTGGTTGGTTGTTTTTTGTTGTGTTGTTTTGTGTGTTTTTTTTGCCAGGATACGTGCTATTTAGATATCTTTATCAAACAATCCACAATGACATCTACACATGTGATTTTCTCTGAGTTGCTGGAGTACACAGTCCACTTATGTGTAACAGACAGAGGACTATTGAGATTACTATGAGAAAGGGTAGTAGAGGGTGATAAATGATCTACTTCAAACTCTAAAATAAATAAGCCCCAAAGTCTCAACTGTAACTTAATAGGAATACATAATGGAAATAAAATCATAGCTATTTATCTATTTTATTTGACATTTTTAATGGGTTAAGGAAAATAAGCATAGGCTTAAATCAGTACTTTTCATGCAGACAAGTTCAACGGGAAAAATGAGCTGGTTAGTGGTACTTTATGTATCAATGCTTAGAACAAATGGAAAACGGCGCTCCATGCATTCACCCATGTAGACTTATAAATGAGAACTAGGTATGAAGCCAGACAACACTTCAGGAGATTCTGGTGGAGGACCTAGGGGAAGTGCCTCTCAAGCCGTCTGACCTCACTTCCTCCTCCACAGCAAACCGGCTGTCTTCTTTTACCACCAAGTTTCTGAGGCCCAGAAACAAAGACCCAAGAGCCACAGTTCTCCGAATTTTTAAGGAACTAGAAACTGAGCAGGATAAAGTTTGGGAGAAGGAACTGCTCTTTTTCTTTCTAATAAAAGTCCCTTAGAGGGAAAGTCCCTTTCCATTCAAATTAAAACCAGAAATGGCAGAGATTGCATTTTTTTCATTGTCTTTAGGTACTATGAAATAGAAGATCATTTTCAAATTGTCTAGGAATAAGCTTCACCAGCTGCTTAAGCACTTTTCAGTTCAGGTTTTTCAGGCAATAGCTGGCTTCCATCCAAGCACAGAAATGACAAAAACCCATTTTTCATAAAGGTCATCATGATGATATCCTCAGGAGAACTAAAAGAAGAGAGTAAAAAGGTGTCTGTGGGATTCCATCACGCAGAAGTGGGTTTGGCTGGAATGATACATTTCAAAGAGTTTTAGAACTCCAGTAACAAAAAGCAGCATTGGGAGGAGTTGCAGTCTTGCTTCTGAATGAGCATTAATAATATGCCTCGCCGGGGGATGGGGCGCAGGGGTCTGACTGACCACAGTGGAATGCGGAGATAAAAAATTAAACTGCGCATTTAGCTAAACAAAGTTTTACCATGCATGTTACATTCCACTTCTCCTGAGGCCCTTCAATAAGTCTCAGGAAGTAACAAAAGGGAAAATACCATGTCTTTATTTCTCCAGAATAAAGAAGTATCTGGTTTCTTCTTTTAAATAAAGTGTCCAAGTGAAAGTAGGAAAAATGAAATTTTAAGTCTCAGTAACTTTTAGTTTAATGTTTCTTGTGTTGCCTTGAAACTTTGTAGTTCCGTTTAAACTTAATAGTCTAATTTTCCAAAGATTTCTCCTGAGCTTTTATTTAAAGCAGCAGCACAGGGTCAACCAGGAAGAAGGAGAGACGAGGGAAAGATTAAAAATAAAAATAAAAAGCTGCATCAATTAAAGAATCTCCCCAGCCAACTTACCTCCATGGTAGTCATAGTCTACAAGTCCTATTTTGAATACAATTAAAGGGAATGGGAAAAGGAAAATTCATCAAACTATTTTGAGACAAAGGAGTATTGTGAGGACAGAGCCCCAAAAAGTAGTTTACAGGCTCTCGGCCTCACGTGGAGGAGTGCTGGCTCGGGTAGTAGATGGCCGTCAGCTGTAGCCAGTTAGCTAATTAGCTGCTAATATAACTGCTGCGGCTACGGAGGAGGAGAGTGGAGGAGAGTGGAGGAGAGTGGAGGAGAGTGGAGGAGAGTGGAGGAGAGTGGAGGAGAGTGGAGGAGAGTGGAGGAGAGTGGAGGAGAGTGGAGGAGAGTGGAGGAGAGTGGAGGAGAGTGGAGGAGAGTGGAGGAGAGTGAAAGAGAGTCGTCGGTGGGTTGCAGACAAAAGGGACAGCAGGTCGCACGTCCAGTGAACCCAGCCTCCAGTGAGACCGTAGTGGTATGACTCCCCTGCCTATGGCTCCGTGGGTGTTCCTTTTTGGCCTCACCATATCCTGCGTTCTTGTGTGGGGAGCGGGAGCAGAGACCCCGCAGGCCTCCCTGCCTGACAAATGGCGCAGCGAGCAGGGTCTCCTGCACGACAAGTATTCTTCTAGAGCTTCACAAGACATCCCCTTTGACCAAATTTTAGTCATACTCCTCAGAGCTGCCTTTCTCAACTAGGCCTTCTCATCCTTGGACATGTTTTTGAGAGCCCAGTGAATCCTGTGAAGTCAATTTAGAGAAAATCTCTACCCTTAATATCTGACCAAATGTCTCATCATCCACCCTTGGTATATAATTACCCTGGTTTACCTTCAGCAAGAATCTGGTTAAGTCAATTTAGTCAGAGCCCACCTTACACCTGGTGGTTCCTCTTGGGAATTTTCTGTCCAGTAACCCCCACCCTACTCCTTGGCTATAAATTCCTACTTACCCATGCTGTATTCAGAATTGAGCCCAAGGGAGAGACCTATACTGAGGTCTCTTTTCACCTACTGCAACAATCTGAATAAAACCTGTTTATTACCACTTTACCTACTGTCCAGCTCTGGTTTTTCTTTGGCAAGCTTATCCCTTCTATAAGGCTTTTGCATAGGAAGCTTGACTGTCTTATTCACAGACAATACCATTTGTTTATTCACAGAATAGAAAGAATTTTGCTTCAAATACATGATTTTACAGAGATCTGACACAGAATGATTTCATATATTGAGAAGCCATAGAATCTGATTCTGAGTTTCCCAGAATCAGTTAATTGTTTCAGCTCAGTTTTAAGATGCACCCACAGGACCCTCAGCGCAATACATGATAGGTGCTATGCGCTGAGAGCAAACTGCTAACTCCTAATGCCAGGAATCACCCAGGATCTGTGAAGGACCTTCCTGCTCCTCAAGCCCTGATGTTTTTCTCCTTAAGGAATCTAGGATTAGAACCCTTGTGGTAAAATCTTTCCTTATATCTAGACCTTATAGTAGAATGCCAACCAATCTATAGAATCAGTATATACTAAAATCTTCTAGGGTCCTCATTTTACAGATGTGGGAAGTGACACCCCCAAATATTTATACACTGCTCCCCAACACTCAGTAATGTCTCTTAGAGGAGTGATACACTACTCATGCAAACAAGCGAAGTTCCGAACAGAAAGAAACAAAAGGAAAGAGCTTCATTACAAAATACATGCAAGTAATAAGCCATTCTATTGAAAGAAATAAGTCAATAAATTATTCTGCACCATAGAAGCCAAAAGAAAACAAAGTCATTTGGTTAAAATCTACTTTCAATTGTTTTAATTTCACAGTTAAAACTTCATCTTCTTTATCAAAAAGAACAGTCTTCAAACTCTTTTAAAAAAGAGAGGGTGGGTGAGAGTATAATCATGATCAATAGGAGATAGGAGAGAAAACAGGTCTAAGAAATAGTTGTGTCAGAAAGCAGCGTCAGATGCAGTCAAATGTCATCCTAGCATAACAACAGAGCTAAATTAACTGAGTGTCCACTACAAGGCAGGCACTGTTCTAGGTCCTTTACATGGGCTAGCTTATTTAATCTTCACAACAACTTATTTGATAGGTACTATTATTAACCATATTTCACAGATAAAGAATCAGAGTTCAGAAAGGTAAATCAGTGGCTGGAAGTTTCATCGCTAGGATTCCTGCCCAGGCAAGTTAACTGCACTCTCCACCACTACATTATACTGAATTCCAAAGGAATCTGCAGGTATGACAATTAAGACACTGTTCTCAAGGATGCGATGGGAAGGTAAGGGGTAGAGTGCATGAGACCAAGATAAGGGTCAAAAGACTTGAAAAGGTCAAACATTCTTATTTTCAAAAACAGACAAAAGATTCTGCAAATGACATCCCTACGAGTCTGACATCAAACCCCAGGGAGTACATGCCTAAACAGAGAGTTCATGAACTTAGCAAAGAAAGCAGAGAGTACTGAGTACCAGTCCAATCTCATTGAGGACAAGTGACCCTTCTGATGGGGTCACTATAACAGCAGGCCAGGGGAATTCTAGAAACAATGGCCATCTGAGTTCAATAACACATTGGCAACGTCTGTTCGATATTCTTAAAATCATAACGAATACATGTGGTTAGTTGAAAAAATGTTCCCAAAGAGAACTAACTAATAAGTAGAGTTCTCTTAAATAAGAAGGAAGTCTTGAGTGACACAAAGCTCTCAATTAGACCTGTTCTGTTTCTATCGATGGTTAGGGTGAAATATACTTTTAAACATAAAGATATTGCAAATTTTGAAGGTATCTCAACTATAAAGACTAAGAGAATCAACATTTGAAAGTAATTTTTGATAAGCTGGAACAATGTTTCTAGGCTCACAAGATAAAATTAAAAATATCCATAATTTAATGGAAGAAATGAAAAATATTGCACTACGTTAAAAACAAAAAATCAATCCCAGACTAAAGAATTGCTTTGAACACTTCATGCGAAAAAGACTTCAGGGCTTGAGTGGATGACAAGCTCAAAAGAAGTCCACAGCACGAGCCTGCTGCCAAAAGAGCTAATGCAGTCTTAGACTGCATTAAAAAAAAAAAAAAAAAAAAAATGTATCCATAATTCTCCTGAGCTCTGATCACATCCAAGACTAGATTTCTTGTGACCCACAACACATTTGAAATGTGCGTTAGAGTGTATCCAAGAGGAAAACAACGAGTATCATGAAAGGTCTAAAAACCACATCAGGAGGCATAGTTGATAGGACCTATGATTCCACATGTCCAAAATTTCACTTATGCCATCTGTTTCTCTTCCAGTACCATTTTAATTAATGACATGATCTACCCATCCTTTCTTCCAACCTAGAAACCTAGTATCACCACCTAACCATCCATCCCACTACTGACAATTCATCCCTGAATCCTGCCAATTTCTGTAATAAATCCACTCTTTTTCTCTTCATCCACCCTGATTTATTTGGCTTACAACATCCATTGTTTGGACTATTGTAGAAGCCTCCCTCCTGGTCTCCTTGTTTTATTCTTGTGTCACTTCAATCCATCTTCATCACTATAAGCAAAATAACTTTGTAAGTCAAATATAAATTTTCTCCTCTGCTTTAAACCCCATTGTCTATAAGTTACAGTCCACACTCCTTATCATGATCTCCAAATTTCTCCACTATCCGAAACTTCTTCCATGGCCAACCCCAGTTCTTCTCACTCCTTTCTGTCTACTTTATACACCAAACATACCAAACTCTTTGCACTTCCCATGGATGTGATCAGAACTGTAAATCAATTTGGCCCTACACTCCAGACTCAATCTATCAGAAGAGTGAGTCTGGAGTGTAGGGCCAAATGGGTAAGGCCTGAACCATGGCTCACAGGAATACCCTTCGTGATGGCTGTGATAATGCGCCACTCAGATCTCTTGCTGCAGGGAGCATAATTGACTGAGTGTCCTGCTGCCGCTCCTCCAAATTCACTGTTTCATTTTTGAAGAGGTCACAGTCCCTGAGAGCTACTCCCAGTCTGAGCAGAACAAGACCACCAAGGTAGACCCATCCCAAAGTGTCCTCTAACAGGCAACTTTGGCTTGAGGTCTCCCCATCAGCCTGGCCCAAACTTTCTTAGAATTATGCTGTAGTAAGAAACCCTTCCCACCTAATTGTCCTACCTTCCACCTCCCCTTCCCAGGTGGAAGAGCTGCGTCCTGGTCTGAATGCTTCCCCTGCTTCCTTCTGCCTCTTCTCCCAAGAAATTTCTTGTATATCTAATCACATGTTGACATCTGCTTCTTTGACAGAAAAAACAAACACTCCTTCTATACATGTTTCATAATTTTACTTCATCTTTGTGGTCTCTAATGTCATTTCATCAAAGTCTTATTAATACATTACTATCATGTCAACATATTACCTTAAAAATTATTTAAAAGGTACCTCTTTTTAGACAATGTACTCAGTAGGAAAAAATGTTCTCTTCCCTATGTATGGGTTTCAAGAGCATGCTGGGTTACATCTCCATGTACTTCTTTCTACCTAAAATGCCCTTACTGTATGTGTCCTCCTCTAGACTCCTGCTTATCCTTCAACACCCAGCACCAGCGTCATCTCCTCTGTGAAGGTTTCCTTGATCCACCTACAAATAGGTCGTCAGTCCCTTTATTGGAACAGTTCCTATGATATCCTCTATTATTACATTGTCTTTCTTAATCAACATTAAGCCTGAACCTATTGCTTGGTACACAGTAAAACTGTTAGTGGAGGGCAGCCAATTGGCTCAGTGGTTAGAGCACAGTGCTCATAACACCAAGGTCACCGGTTTGATTCCCACATGGGCCAGTGAGCTGCGCCCTCCACAACTAGACTGAAAACGACTTGACTTGGAACTGAGCTGCGCCCTTCACAACTAGATTGAAAAATAACGACTTGACATGGAGCTCGTGGGTCATGGAAAAATACACTGTTCCCCAATATTCCCTAATTAAAAAAGAAAAAAAAAACTGTTAGTTGAAATAAACAATAGTTACTTAATCTGCAAAAGGTAAGACTCAATGAGGGCATAACTATCTTCAAATATTTGAAGCACTGTCACCAATCACACCAGGTATTATCTAAGATACTCTCAATGAGAGAAAAGAACTTTCACAAAAACACACAAAAAAATCAAATATAACTTATTACTCTCCTCCTCCAAGATGAAATTACTGCAGTCTGAAAGTGTTTTTCCATAGGCTTAGAGCAACAGTATAGACCTGCTCTGATCTAGCAATCAGGTTTTCTAAAATAGATAAATAATAAGGCCCCTTTTCACTCAACACCTGTAGCAATGGTGCATGAAGGTAGCAATTTCCTTTCTTGAGGCAATCTTAGAAACATGGTTTAAAAGTATTTCTTTCCTGATAGAATTAATCTTAAAGCACAAATTTCAATTTCAGCACTCTTTTCTCAAATGAACGCCAATCCTAGGCCCAGCTTGGATCATTCCTTCAACTTAAACATATAAACTTCATAAAATATACAGAAACCAGTCTTAATTCTCTGCTCAAAGTTCCTAAGAAAATGGAATAACTTGATTCATCAAAATACTTTCTCAGGTGAAATATTTTCTTGTTTTGGGGAATGGTGTTCACCTCTTCTTTATTCCTGTTTAGATAGAGCTCTTACCAGAATTTTTTTACTCTCGCTAGTAACAGCCCTTTTCCTACATATCTACATGAGTTTCCTACTCCTAGGCAAATTTAAGCTCAAATATGAACAATTTCTGCAGCATCTACATCATAATGTCTCCCCAATATTATAATATTCCCATTACATGCAAAACATCATGTTGAAACTTAAATATAAAGTGCCTGCTCTATGCTCCATGGTCACCTACAGTTCTCCTCATAACTGTGTTTGTATGGTGGTTTTATTTATGATTTCTCCCACGTGGCTCATAAGGTTAGGTGGGCTTTCTGTCTGTTTTGCACAATTCCTAACACCATAATGGGCTCTCAATAAATATTTATACAGTGAATGACAGTCCTTGAGAAGAAAAATATTATAACTCTCCAAACTGAGATAGGAAATGAAACATGAGAGTCTATAAAATCAGATGTGAACCATGTCCCATTCTATTTCTTCTATAGCGACATCCACATCATCATTTGGAGCAGATGAGGAAGTAGAGCAAGGATAAAACTCACACAAAGTCAGACTATGTTGTAGGCTGTATAATGCGCCCCCAAAATACCCAGGTCCTAATCCATGGAACCTATAACTGTTACTTCATATGGCAAAATGGACTTCACATATATGATTAAGCTAAGGGTCTTGAGATGGAGAACATTTTCCTGGATTACCTAGGTGGGCGCCAAGTGTAATCACTTGAGCCCTCATGCAGGGGAGGCAGAGAGAGATTTGACATGGAGACAGAAGACAGAAGGTGATGTGATGGCAAAGCAGAAAGAGACTTGAAGAAGCTACATGGGTGGTTTTGAAAATGGAAAAGAGGACCATTACATTAGCCAAATAATTTGAGGAATGGATCTCTAGAAGCTGGAAAAAGCAAGGAAACAGATTCTCCCCTAGAGTCTCTCAAGGGAAAGTGGCCCAACCAATCCTTGGTTTTAGTCCAGTGAAACTGACTTTGGACTTCTGATCTCTGTAACTGTACGAGAATAAATGTGTATTGTTTTAAGCCACCAAGTTTATAGTAAATTGTTATAGCAACCGTAATACAGACTATAAGTACCATCTCTTGACAGTGTCTACCGCATTGATAATAGTGAATGCTTCTCAAGGCTTACTATGTACCAGATTCTGTGATAAGTCCCTTATGTGTAACAGCTCTTTTGACCCTCATATAGTATCTACAAGGGAAATATTATTAAGATCCTCAGTTTATAGGATATGAAAACTATATCACACAATTAGCAGATTACAAAGCTAAAATTTAAAGCAAAGCGGCCCATAATCCAGAGTCTGTTCAACTGACTTTAACCTTTAATGTCTACAATTCACATGTCTCTTTTGTATTTGGAGATGAGGAGCTGTGATGGGCCACCCAGAAACTACACCGTTACAATTCATTTTGTCTATTACCATTATATCATTCACTTCAAAGGATTGTTTCAAATATTTCCTGCTTAACCATTGGAAAAACTGAGTCATAAAGGATTAAGAGTGTTCAACAAGCCTGTAACAGAACTGGGAACAGAGCCACTGCTAAATGTCTGGCTCTGTTTAAGCAATTACATCACATTTAACGTGCTTTCATCTCTTCAAAGTACCTTCATACCTTTTATCTCTTCTGAGCTTCACAACTCTTCAGGGTGAGTAAAACAAGTATTATGACTTTCATTTTAAAGGTAAAGAAACTGAAATACAGAGGTAGAGCAAAGTGCATACATTCACTCTTCCAGTTTGTATGGTTTCAAGAATAGGGCTCAGATCTCCTGTCTTCAGCCCTGAGTTCTGCCCATTCATCCACATCTGGCCATCTCATAAATGGACCAGCACCATTTACTGGGCTATTCTACGAATGACTTCAGAAATAAGACTCACCACTGATATGGGACTTATCTAGACCTGTGATAACCAGTAGCCACTAGCTACCTGTGATTATTGAACATTTGAAAAGTGGCTAGTCCAAATTGAGATGTGTTGTAAGTGTCAAATGCACACTAGATTTTGAAGACTTAGTATACAAAAAAGAATATAAAATACCAATAGTGTTTATTTTGATTATGTGTTGAAATAGTGTTTGGATATATTGGGTTAAATAGAATATATATTTTAAATTAGTTTCATCCATTTCTTTTAACTTCCCTAAATATGGTTGGATTACACCCATTGGATGAAGGTGTAAAATTAAATATATATATATGGCCCCATATTTCACTGTTCTAGATTTTGTCCCAACCAGTGCAGTAAAGAGTCCCTTTCCAGAACCCATGAGACAATCTCAGTTTGAACATTCTCAGGGACAGAAAGGTTTTCAAGATGCAGCCAATTCCATTTTTGAATGGCTCTAACAAAGTTATTTTCCATTACATTACAAAGTATATATTCTCAAGAGAAGGACTTGAGCGTGATGAAATCTAGCCTTGGTCAAACGTTATTTTGGGTGTATCTGTGATGTTTTTGGATGAGATTAACATTTGAATTGGTAGACTGAGTAAAGCAGATTGCTCTCCCTAATCTGGGTGGGCCTTATCCAATCAGTTGAAGGTCTGAATAGAACAATGAGGCTAATCCTCCTGCAAATAAGGGAAACTCCTATCTGATTGCTTGCGATGGGACATTGGTCTCTTCCAGTCTTTAGAATCAGACTGAAACATCAGCTTTATTGGGTCTTGCTGACTACAGATTTTGGGATTTGTGAGCCCTGTAACCATGTGAGACAATTCCTTATACTAAATCACTATAATTACTTATTATATAGTGTATTATTCTGTTTCTCTGGAGAACCTGACTAATACATAGGTCTATAAGAATTACCAAACAAGATGCTTTCTTAAATTAAAAACAATTTAAAGTAAAGAAGACTTTTCTGTGCTTAAAAAACATAAAGAAAAAAGAAAATGAAAAGAAAACAACAAGAATAAAAACAAGATCTTTATCCATATAGTACTGTTTATATGCAGAATACCTCTAGAAAATAAAACAAAAAATAGATAACAGTGATGACCTCAGGAGTGGGAAATTTGGGGTCTGAGTAATGGGTGGATGGAAGACATGGTTTTCACATTATGCCTTTTGTTAGCCTTTAGTTATTTTTCTTTGAATATATGTTTTCCATTCAAATAAATATATTTGGAATAAAAATGACAATGCGTTGTCTAAAAATCCCCATCAAACCTTAAGCAGACATTTTAAGGAAGACTCTTCAGCTTGTGAGCTGGGACAGGGAGTAGCTGGCCAGAGTTTTACAACATGAAGTGATATTTTGGTGCCTTATACAATGGGCTTAAGATTCACTCCATGTGCCGTATGACCCAGCAATCCCTCTCCTGGGTATCTACCCAAAAAATCTGAAAACATTTAGAGATAAAGACACGTGTGCTCCAATGTTCATTGCAGCTTTGTTTACGGTGGCCAAGACATGGAAACAACCAAAATGTCCTTCGATAGATGAATGGATAAAGAAGTTGTGGTACATATACACAATGGAATACTATTCGGCAGTGAGAAAAGATGATATAGGAACATTTGTGACAACATGGATGGATCTTGAGAGAGTAATGCTGAGCGAAACAAGTCAGACAGAAAAGGCAGAGAACCATGTGATTTCACTGATATGTGGTATATAAACCAAAAACAACAAAAGAACAAGACAAACAAATGAGAAACAGAAACTCATAGACACAGACAATAGTTTAGTGGTTGCCAGAGGGTAAGGGGGGGGGGTGAGGGTAAGGGGGATCGAATATATGGTGATGGAAGAACTGACTCTGGGTGATGAACATACAATGGGATTTATAGATGATGTAATACAGAATTGTACACCTGAAATCTATGTAATTTTACTAACAATTGTCACCCCAATAAATTTAATTTAAAAAAAAAAAAAAAAAGATTCACTCCATGTGTGAAAGGCCGTCAACAAGAACTGACCCTGAGGACTGAAGGAAGAACATCACCCCCACACCTCCTTCCCAGAATCACACTCTAACCGGGTTCAACCCTGCCCTTCTCTATAAGAAGGTGGAGGGGGGGAAAAGGCGCAAACCCCAGAGCTAAGCTGCATATTGTCCAGGAGCCCTGGCACCCTCCCCTCGGGCAAATGTGACATGAGTTCCCAGACCCTCTCTTTCCCCACACATACACCAGTGACAGGTAGAGAAGTACTTTCCTGACAGCTGACACAGGATTCACTCAAGAATCCTCTAAGGCTAGTGCCCACTTGGGAGCCTAAACTACTGAAGGGAGAGGGTCCAAGCAGGGCAGCCTGTTTTCACCATCTGAATTGGGCACTAACTACTGTACCAAAAACCTTTCGTGTTTATACAAAGTTCTCCAAATGAATTGGTCCTTGGAAGAATCTAGCTCAGGGACAGTTTTACAAACTGTACCCTTACACACAAGTTCACCTCCTGATTAAATCTCTTTTCTCTATTCCATAGACAGGGAAAGATGGTGTTGACATCTGTGCCCTTAATTGATGAACATACATTCTAAGTTGTTTGGAGTGATTCACCTTCTACCCTGTGGATATTTCTTATCTGCCATGTACTGTGATCAGTAGAGATTCAGGAACTTTAATCACAGGGGTGGAAGTTTGGGATATATGCCAAGCAATCATCCAGGCCTTCTACTATTTCAAAAGAAAAATCCCTGTTTTTCTTAAGGGAGTGTGTGAAGCACTGTTTTCAATGTTTTCATCACAGGGGCCATAGTTTTGGAGTCGCTTAGGAGATATTTGCCTGCTGACATGTAACCTAACAGCTCTCAATTTGTTTCTTTGTCTGCAAAGTGAGAATAATTATTCCTTTTTCATGGGACAGTGAAAAGGACTAAATGAATTAATATATGGGAAAGCACCTAGCACTCACCCAGTCACTGAATTTAATTTCCTCTCCCCTTCAGAGAAGTGCAGCTACTCAGTACAGCATTCTACATACAGAAAATAGGTGATACCTTCACAATTCACTAGTAGCCTTCCAAGTTTTTCATGTTATCTCTATATTTCAGCTAAACTCTAACTCACACACTTTCTTTTACTGTTATCTGGAAACTAACCGAACAGAGGAAAGCTATGTACGGTGCATGCCAAATCTCCAATCTTGTTTCCAGGAAACGCTGCAGCAAAGAAGAGCCTCAGTAATAAGAGCCGATGCCCAAGTCATGGGTGAGCACCTCCTATGCTTTGACTCTTAATTCTCTCAACAACCACGACATAGGTACTATTATTTTCTACCATTTTGCCGATGGGGAAGATGAAGCACAGAGGTTAATTTGATGGACCCAGGATTTACAAAATCCACGTGCTTAATTATTAAACTGTCCTCAGAAGACTGAAGCACTGCCATGCTGAAGGTAGAAAGAGGGGGACGCCAGTGTTTGAGGTCAGGAAGGAACACAACATCTCTTTATCCCTTTCTCAATGCTGCCTTTAAAGTAAGGCTCTCCTTTAATTCCTCCTCTGCCCAATTCTCTAATCAGTTCGCTCTGTTCTCCCTAAATCCTTGATTCCTTAATTTAAATTCAGGTTTTGCTTTAGATGTTTGACCTGGGTCTCTTTTTCCCAGAGTTCCTCTCCGCGTCTGCCTTTCCCAACTCACTGTTCTCCACTCATCTTCCAAGCTCCTAACTCCTAATCCTGCTCTAGCTTAATGGGTCTATTCACTCTCTTCCAGTTCACCTCTGGATTCTTGACCCTCATAACTTTCTCTCTGTAGTCCGTCTGCCTGGAATAGCCTTCCTTCTCTTCTCTACCTCTCAAAGCCTATGTGCCTTCAAGATATAGGTGAGTCCCACTCCTGCAGGAGACCCTCCTCTCCAGATCACTCAAGTGAGAATGTTGGATTTCTGTGACCTGCATTGCTTGTGACACACCTTCTGCAAGTAATCACTGAGTGTCTTCTGTATTTTGAGATACCCCCTCTCACATACCACAATGTGTTGTATACAATAGAAGCCTGAGGTGCTATGGCTAATATGGATGTGCTAATCAAGCATGCCAGCTACATCGGCCATATCCACTCTGTCCCCCTTGGGTCAACTAAGGGCGCACTATAAAATATATATTCATTAAACCCATATCTACGCATGATGATTCTTATTGCCAGCACAGAGTTGTCAAGCGATACAACTCCATTGCGCATGCAATTGGGAAAGAGAGCTATTCCTTATGCACAGACAGAAGAGAAGGAAACATCCAATATTACAAGGAGGAAAGAGAATAGCGATGCTGCAACAGTAAAGGTAAAAGCTGGAGAGCTGAATTTGTTCAGTCTGAAAACAAACAATCCCTACCCCAACACTTATGCAAAAAGAGAAGAGAGGTTAAAAACAAACTCTGAGGATACACAGAAAAAGCATGTCAATAAATTCAACATTATTAAAATTCCTGCTGTATGTTATAAAAGAGTTATACAATCACACTTATTTTTCATTTGCTTTTATTTACTTTCTGATTCACAAATATATATTTGTATAGCTCTGTGGGGGGTAAAAAAGCTAGGGTTTTGTTTGTCTATATTATTTTGGTTTTGCTAATCATATTTAACTAAAAAAAGTTTTCATTTTTGATTAAAAATAAGTCAAAACAATTGAATGTGATGCCAACTGATGCTTTCCAAATTCACCAGACCATTGCTAACTCACCAAAGTCAGGAAGCAATGATAATTCCTTCTCTTTATAGAATGAACGCCTTTTCTCCCCAGGAAACTTCAAAGCTCTCTGCTGAGGCTGGGCTCTGCAGCTGCCAGGAAAGAAATGTGGCTCCACTTACCTCAAAGGGAATGTCAGAAGCACATGCGGGACAGGCTGACCCACAGCAGGCGTGCCCAACCCACACCGGCCACTGCCTCCACTTTATCAGAGACCACACCCAAAGCTCTGGTTTGGAGTCAAGAAAATAGAAAAGACAGCAGTGGTACAGAGCTACTCATATCCCTCATCTACCCAGATAAGCGTCCTAAGGACAGGAGTAACCAGATGCAATATTGTGACTCAGTAAATCATGTCAGTTGTCAGAATAAATAGTAGTAAAAAGAGACAAAGTCATGCAGCTCTTCCCTGATGGAAAAATCGTCTTGGGCTACTCCTATCAATATTCCTGCAGGAACTCACTTCTTACATAAATAGGGAAGAAAAAAAAAAGACTGGGAACTCTGGTATCTCCTGCAAGTCATACCTTCTCATACTTAGTCCTGTTCCTTAGATAAAACAGAGTAACTATTATTGACTTAACACCTACTACGTGTGAGTCATCTCAGTTTTATTTTTGTGAATCCTTACAGCCGTCCTCAGAGGGATGTATCCGTAGTTTATAAGTGACGACATTAGGGTTCGGAAAGATTTAGTTTTTTAAAACTCAATGTAAGATACCTAAGGAAGAAATGTTTCTAATTTGCCCTGGGAGAAATAACTTCACAGCTGCTCAACATGGTGAAGCCACAGGGGCCATCTTCACCTTGAAGACCCAGGTCAGCTTAATTTCAACTCAATTATCAGCAACATGCCTTCCTCCAAGTTCATGGGTCCTGTGAGTGTCCAGTTCTTCGGGTGCAAATGAGTGGATACAGGCAGAAGATGGTCCAGATTCCATTTCTGGTTTTAGTTCCTCCATTTCTGGTTTTGCTCTCAGCTAAAAGTTGAAGAGAATGAGGCAAATTCCAAAATATAAACCAACCTTCAGCTGATGAGCCAGCTGAATATAGTGTCATGAGTGCACCCAATTAAAACCAAACAGAGGCTAGAATCCCAACAATTTAACAGATGAAGAGACTGGGATTCACAGAGATGGGCTCTCTTGCCCAAGAACACATAATTAGTTGCTGAATCAAGAGTCAGGATTTGAACTTGAATCTATCTGTTCCTATTGCACATGCTCTTTGCACAATAACCCACTGAACTATGGCTCTTCTAGGCTTAGTCAAACCGTGGGCACGGGCACTGAGCAAGACTCCACACTCTCCAATGTTGTCTCCTAAGTAAGCTTTAATTTAGCGCCTGGGTTTACTGAATACCTGATTTATTGATTTACATGGGATCAGGAGTTTTGTCTGGAGTGACATGGTCTTTCCAGTGGGGAAAGGATAAAACTTTTTATCTGGGGCAACCCATAAATTGAACAGTTATGGACAACAGAACTGTTCTGAAAAGGGAAAGCTCTACATCATGCTGAGATTTCCAGAAAGAAATATTGGAACACGGCTAGCTTCTGAGGATGGGTGTATTACACAGTGCCAAAAAGAATACAAGATGATTTCCAGTGAATGGGGGGAGGGGGGTAGAGGAGATACACAGACGAAAATGTAGAGCTGGGAATGCACAAAAGTGCATGAGTGAAAATTATGCACAAGCAGTCCGCCCAGCTGGAAGACAAGGTCATGATGACAGACAACATGAACTCGATCAGTTCTTGTCTCTCATGAGAAAACATCCTTTTCCCTTTAGGATTAAATGTCAAAAAGCTAGGCCAGGCCCCTCAGTGCTTTGAAAGACCAGTAATTTTGAAGCAAAGTGAATGCTAGACACTGATTCTCACTTCAATTCCCCTTCACTAGTGAGCTGATGCCCGTATTTTATGAGAACTTCTTGAAGGACAGGGCAGCTTCTTCCTGATTGTTTTTAGGTTGTTCCCATGTTACAAACAATTCCCGTGTGGGGGTCCCTGTGACTATGACTGTGACTGCAGATCCAAGATGAAGGCAGCTGGATGCCTCTTTTCCTTCACCCCCACACAAGGCCAATGATGGCTCACTGGAGAAATTCAGTTTTCAAGATATAAGCAAAGTCAATAACTATTGGGAAAGGAACAGTTTTGGAAATTAAGTCAGGACATCAGGACTCTGGTCTTGGCCCTGATGCTTCAGGTAAAGGAGGACAACCAACCTGGTGTGAATTCCTAACCGGTATCAGGCATGACTATATACTTTATACACGTTATCTTATCTAATCCTCTCCACAATCATGTAAGTAAGGTGAGTGCTATTTATCCACACTTTATAGATTAGAAAATCTAGACTATACAAACACACAGAAGATCAAACAGAAAATCGTGGAGCTTGGATTCACATCCAAGTTTTTCTATTATAACTTCAGAACCAATGCTCTTCTTATAACCCAAATTGCTTTTTTGCTTCAAATATTAAGACCCCTCTATGTCTTCAACCCTATTAGCTCTAAAATTCTAATATTCTAATTCTAGATAGAATTATGATAGTTCTTTCCTTAAGTGATTTATTATTTTATTTTTATTGAGAGAGAGATAACTGACATACAACATTATATTCGTTTCAGGTGTACAATGTAATAATTTTATATATGTACACACTGTGAAAATAGCTGAGCTAATATGAAGAAAGAATTGTATCCACATGCCCTATGAACTGTTATCAAAGGAGATCAAAATAAATGAAAGCACCTTCAAGTCATCAGCTATTGCAATAAAATTCTAATAAAAATGTGTACTTCCCCCTAATGCCTCTGATGTTTCAAGAAATATGAGGTACAAGTTACCCCATGAATATGTGAATTTCTGAATTATTCTGAAACAAGTAATACATTGTCAATCCACAATTTAATAATGTTTTTAAAAAGTCTGCAAAAAGTATGTTTAAATGGGATACTCAATTTATTACTCAATTTCACACATGCACACACGTACACACACACACACACACACACACACACACACACACAGAGACCTCCATCCATCCGGTCAATTCAGGGATGCATCTCTACCACCATCTTGCTTTTCCTCTCCACAGCATTTGACAGAGTTAATACCTCCCTCATTCTTGAAACATTGTCTCCACCCATTTGCTGGAGCTCTGCACTTGAATACTCCCAACTTCTTCTCAGTCTCCTTTGCTACCTGTTCCTTCCGATTTCTAAACGTTGGAGTGTTCCAGGATCCGGTTCTCTTTCTACATTATCCCCAAATGACATCTGTACACTATGGCCCCAAAATATGCACCTCCAGTTCAACTTCTCCTCTAAGCTCCTGGTTTATGTATCTAGTTGCCTTGTTGACATCGCCTGTTGGCATCTAGCAGACATTTCAAACTTAACATATCTAAAACATCATTCTTAATAAATCTAACCCCATTTCACATAATGGTTAAGTCCAAAAACCCAAGAGTCATCCTGAGACTTCTTTTTCCTCTAACCTCTTATCCTCAACAAATCCTGTTGACTCTATCTTCAAAAGATGCTTTAAGTCCAGACCTGCTTACCACCTCCATCAATGGCACTGTGGTCCAAGCCCCCATCATCTCCCATTTACACAGCTGCTAAAGCTTACCAAATCTCTCGACTTTGGTCCGTTTCCCTCTTCAGTCTAGTCTGGGTGTAGTAGCCAGTCAGAACTTTTTTAAATGAATCAAATTATGCCATCCACCCATGCTCAAATTTTTCATTGGATTTTTATTGCACGCATAATAAAATGCAATAGCCTACAATGCCTTATATTAGCTAGACCTGGTTTGGGCTGACTCCCCGTCTCTTCCTGCTTACTCTAATCCATCCACCCAGGCCTTCTTGCTACTTTCAGGTATGCTTCAAACTCGGTCCTGCCTCAGGTCTTTACTCTAGCTCTTTCTCCTCCTGGGACATTATTCCCCCAGATGCTCATATAGCCCACTCGTTCACATAAGTCTGGTCTCTTCTCAAGTGTAACCTCCTCAGAGAGGACTTCCCTGAATAATCTAGCTAAATGTATACTGTTAACCATAACCACCTGGCTCTATTCCCTTATCTTGCTTTAACTTCTTCAGAGTCCTTTTCATTGTCTGGAATTATGTTATTTTAATTAATATTGTAATAATTATATTATTTGTCCATATACACTTAACCATAAGTGGATTTTTTTTCTACCCATTCATTTATTCTCTGCCTCCTCTTTAGGATGTTATCTACAAGGGACCTTGTCTGTCTTGTTCACCACTGTATTCCAGTGCTTACAATAGTACTAGAAACACAGCAAGCACTCAATAGATATGTGTTAATTGAATAACTGAATCTTTTGGATGTCCTGTGCCATCTTGTGATGCTCTGTTATTCTTTTGAATATAGCCTTTATCTTGGGTATCTGCCTATAAACTTTCCTTAAGTTCATTTTATTTATAGTTCTGATCTTCTGAATTTTTATCCCTTCAATACCAGCTATCCATTTCATTAATTATGTCTAGAATCAATTTTCTACTTCGTTAAATGCTGTATCCCTGCTATTTTTACCTAAATATTCTCTGAGCAGTCCAAATACAGCATATGTACTCACAATGGTAAGAGTGATTTTATTACGTTCCTCTAAAGACGAGTATAATCTTCTGATTAGGCTCTAAAAAACAAATATTTTCTCTTCTTCTGTCTGCCCCTAGACCCCACCTCAGCACAGGATACACACAAATACTAGACAACAGTACTGGTATGATGTCACTTCCTGTGTTGTGCTGTGGATCAGCCCATGTCCACTGCTGTGGAAGCTGCAAAATCACAGAAGAAAGAAGATGAGAAAACTCCACATGATTCCTCCCTTTAACTGGAGCTGAGGCAGAAGGTTATGACAACATGAATAAGAGTGTGTGTCTATGTTTTACTGGGGCTACTCTACAGAAAAAGAACTATAGTCAGATTGGCCCCAGTCTGGAAATAACCAATTAGCAATACTCACAAACTGAAAAAATAAAATAAAATAAAGATCATCTTAAAAATAAACAAATCTTTGAAAGAGGTATATTAGAAGCCATTTCTGAAAGATAGTTATAAACTTTTACTTGTACAATACATTAAACAATTGAAAGAACAATACAGTTTAACTAGTCTAGAGTGAGACTGTCACTGGAAGGCTTTCAAAAATGATTGACAGTAACATTACTTTCTTGTACTTTACAGGAATCACATTTGCATAATTGCATAAAGCAATTCAGAATTGACCTCATGCATGAAAACAGGCAACAGATGGCATTAAAATGTGATGGGGAAGGAAAACGCATTATGGAAATCACTTGCAAAAGCTAAGAGATCATCCTATTTTTCAGAGTCCATGGAATTTATAATCATTTGTTGGCTGCTACATTCATTGTTTTTGAGGGATGTGACCCAGACTGTTGTGAAGGCATATATATATATATATATATATATATATATATATATATATATATACTCTGATTTTTTTTCTTATCATTGGCAAAGGAGAATAAAAAGGAGCTTGCAAAAACTTTGCAGTCCACACAATCAAATATTTTTCATTTTCTGTATTCCACTTCCATTCTCATCTGTTCTGAATGTAAATCCTCAGTTGTCCTCAGACAACCAATTCCAGTAGGGCTCAGAGATCTCCCCCTGTTGATCTGGAATTAATTTGGAGCATCACAAATCTTAAGCCACTTCATTGAGTGAATGTTGGATACAAATAGTGTTTTGACTTCTGTAGGGTCAAGATAGGAGAATTATTGGAGAAAGGATCAATGAAAATGGTGTTTTCCTTTGTAAGACAGACAAAGTTAAAATGAAAAACACAGCTGTGTTCTAAACGAACACAGCCTTCTCCTAAAGCAGTCAGTTTCCTAGGTAATACAATGTATGAAAATTGTTCTGAAAACTTCTACATTTCCCTTTAGAGGAATCACATTTGTGATCTTTCAGCTTCTCATAGAAAACACAGAGAAAAAAATTATCAGTACTGCTTGGTTCCCAGGCAACCCTTACCACATACCTACTATGTGTCAGGCATGTATCCTGAGCTCTGAAAACAGAATGGCCTTTCCTGCATTAGTAAGGAGAGGATACACTGCAACTTCATGACTCATCAAGCAACCTATCATCTAAAATGCACAGCTTCTATTGTAAGACAATACACACAAAGGAAGATTCCTGTGGTTTGACTCCTCCATGGGACATCCATCACTCATAAGGCAGATAACTTCCACTGACCTTACCTACATACTCTCAGTTGGCATGTGGCCCATGTGTGTGGAATGGGTGCTACTCTTTGGCCCATGCCTGTAGTCTGCCCTGCTCCTGACAAAATCCCAGCTACTGCTGCCCCCCACTCCCAGAGAACAGCTCTAAGAAAAGCTGGGTTTTCCATGCAGTACCTTAATGGCTTCTATGGGAATGTCTGCTCTCCCAGTGGTTGCTGACATCAAAGCTCCTCCTTCCTCTTCCCACTTAGACTCTCCACCCTGCCCATCTATCATCACGATCAATAGACCTTCACACCGGGCAAAGCCCTCCTCATTTGTATACCTGGCTCCCTTGGAAGGCTTATGCTCTTTGCCTGTATTCCACCTGGCTAGAAGGGGAGAGACTGACGCGGGTGGGAGGCAGAGATAAAGGAGGTAATGATCCTCTTGGAATCCTGACAAGGGTGAATGTGATCTGAACATTCCAATCCAGTGCTTAAAACGATTTTCCCCTACCTAAAGTAAACTATAGTAAAGATCGAGCCCATATAAAATTGCCAATATTCAACCATCTTTGACATACAAAAATGTCAATTTAATATGGTTCAACCTAACAGTAAAGGGTGACTTGATTCTTTCGTTCTGTTAGTGCTAAAATTCAGCCTTTTAAAGATTTGGGAGCCTACTGTGACCTGCCACTTTCCTTTGTAACTTTGTTACTATGGGAATTGGATTCTACATTCCTAACAGCTGACCACAAGCAAATTTTGGAACACAACCCATTCATAAGCTGAGGACTGCCTACAAAGGATGTTCTTTCCTATGCAAGACAAAACTGATGGAGTGCATTTATTAGAATTATAGGCTAACGAAACCACAAAAGGCTTACTTCAGGTCTCCAGATATCCCTCTCAGCCTTCTGACTCCAAAATATAATCATCATCTAAGGTTGTCTGGTGGTGAACCAGGCCATTCCAGGGAAAGCAGGAACCAGGGATGCAATCCGACTCATGAGGCTGGGCAAACACCCCAGGCCTGAAGATGGAGGCATGGCAAAGACTGATTAATCTAAGGAGGGACAGATATGAAGATGTGAATGTAAAACAGTGGTGCTAGCCCATGTCTGCCTGTTGGAATAATCTGTGGAGGTTTAAAACTCTTGGTGCCTGTACATCCCCAGAAATTCTCATTTCATTGACTCAGAGCACATCCTGGGCATCCTAATTTTACAAAGTTCCCTAGGCAATTCTAATGAGCCATCTCTTTTGAGAACCATTGTTCTAAATATTAGTTTGAAACCAGGAGATAGATTCAAGCATAAATAGTATTTGTAGGTCCCAAGTGAGCCCTTGATCTAGGATATCACCCAAACAGAGGATGCCAGTGGTCAGAAGTCCATGGAATGTGTGCCTGGAGGTTCACAGGCTGCCAGAAGGTCAGGAAAGCCTGTGGCAACAGAGAAATGTAGCATAGAGTCACAGGTCCCCAGTCATGGGTTCAGGTAAAACTCCATGAGGAGGAAGGAGTGGCAGTGAGGGGTAAGGGGGAGAAGGCTGGAAACCAGGCACAAAATTCCCTCCCAAGAAAACTCTGAAGATACGGCAGGAATCAAAAAAAAAACAAGGAGCTGTGCTTGGTAGACATGCGATAGCGCCCTGAAGCTGAAAGGTGAGGAGGAAATGTGTTCAGGGCTAAGTCTCAGCTCCTTCTTTTCCTTCTACAGTCGCAAGGAGGTTGTATTAACCCAGCTACAGGGGTAAAGTTTTCAGAGGCAAGAAACCAACAAGTCTCTATAGCTTTTCCCTCAGAATAAACAACCTACCTCCTCCTGTCCGCCAGGACCTAAAGAGAGGACTGTCTCCTTTAAACTCTGCTCAAGGCCTAATTCTTGAGGAAATTTTCCAATCTAATGGCATGATTGATGACTTATACTGTCACTTCACTGTACAGGCACGTACAGTTGTACAGTTTGTACACTGCACAAAGGCAACCAACAGAGAGGGCATGGAGACTAAAGTCATTGGACCTGATGATGCAGGGCTCTTTCTGCCCAGAGGACCTCCCTTTCTCTAATTTGCACAATTCAGTGTAGGTTAGTTAGCTCAGTGTCAGCACTTCTGACAATGACGACTGATTTTTAATCTATTTAAATAATTGTTGACTGAGTGATTAATCTACTGACTCTAATCCATCTTCCTGCCAAAATAGATGAATATGTGCTATATTTTAGAGACCACAAAGCATTCTGCACTTACTTTGCACACGTACATTTTCTTCCTAAAAGTGCTCATGCTACTAAAAAACAATCTTATCAAATATAGCAAGAGAAAGCTTGTACTCTGCCCAGCCAATTTCATCCGCTGACGACAGCAAAGAAAAGCATAAGGGGCCCTTGTTTTGCTGTCTTTGTTTCTCATATTCTGAGCAAAATTGCACAGGAATTAGAAACAGTTAGCAAATGGTGTTTAAGCGACCAAAAATCAAATGACAGCTCTATGAACAGAACCAGGCTGGCCCCAGCAAGGCCAGGCTGCTGGAGTTCTGGAACAAGAATTAGGGAATCAAGTTTTATCCCTGGCCCTGTCCCCAGTTCACTGTTGACCTTAGTTTGCTCTCAGCCTCCCAGAGCACCCACAGTGCTTTGTGACCTGCAGCGCAGTGCAAAGATCATTGAGACATTACTTGAAAGAATCTGAACATCTTTGACGGAGGCCACAGTCAAGCCACTGCTGCGAGTCCTCCTCAGTGAAATTCATGGCAGGAGAAATGGGTTGTAGAAAATGTCTCATTTCCCAAGAGGCCAGAGGTTTTAGACACAATTTAACCCAATAGTGTTGAAAACTTCAATAAAAATGTGACTGCATCTTCAAAGAACAGACACAGCCTATACATTTAAAATGGCCTTTCTCTCTGTCCTCCCATTCTATCCCTCCTCCAGGTCTCACACAATATTAAATCCTTTGATACCATGTGGGGGAAGGGCTAACTTTGTTTTGTGTGTTTTGCTTTGCTTTGTTTTGCAAATAATCAAATCAATATCTCTCCTCCCCTCACCCCCTTTCTAAATTGGCTTTTCATTTGCTCACCTGCAAGAGGCCATAGGCCTGAGAAACTGATGATACTGCCCTTCCTTCCACTCAGTTCACATTGCAATTCCTGTACCCCAGTTTTAAAAGATTCAGAAGTTAGACCAAATGACCCATAAAGTCCTTTCCAACTTGAAACTTTTTTTCAACGCTTTGAAACTTTTTCATATGCTGAAAAAAGTTCTGCGAGTATAGCCTCTTATGATTTCTCTCCTTTTCATCATGCACATTTAACTAGGTTGATTAAAATCAAAAGAAATAAAAAGTAACAGAATCACATTATCTGTGGTAATTATTAATAGGCAACTATAATTTGAAAACCTAAATCTTCTTTGGGGGTGAGATGTATAACATCTAGACTTGTACCTTTAATTGTCTTTTCTATTTCATTTTTCCTTCTCCAGAAAATGTATTCTCCAAGTGAACAAAGAAGTAGTACATACTTAAGTTATAAGTAAATATGATTTAATTTATCCACCGCAACCTACAAAATTAAATGGGTAGAAATGCAGGGTCCAATCTTTGGAGAAACTTAAAACCAAGTAGTTCAGTGGTCCTCAATCAGGAACAATTTTGCCCCTCAAGGGACATTTGGCAACGTCTGGGGACATCTTTTGTTGTCACAAATGGGGAGGGCAGCTATTGGCATCTAGTGGGTAAAGCACAGAGATGCTGCTAAATATCCTATAATGCACAGAACAACACCCCCCCCCCACAACAAGGAATGATCCAGCACAAAATGTCAATGCCAATGATGAGAAACCCCCGTTTACACTTATGCATTGTCCTAGAAAAACGAAACCATCATTTTTCCATGCAACAAGGAAAACCATGTATTCTCATTAATAAATAGTGGCTTCACTAAGTCAGGCAGCCACAGAAAGAGCAGTAAATTTAAAGGTACTACATAAATTTGAGTGTAAAGATTAAAGAGATGGGATTTACCTCTTCTCCCTTTAATAGAGGATCGCTGTGCTGCAAAGCAAATTACTAGTTAGCCACTAAAGTATGTTGCTGCCATCTAGGGTATGAAAAGAGGATCCTCAAAAGCATCCATCCCTAACTCCAAGGACACGAGCTACAAGATCTGCAGGCATACAATGCACTCATTTCCCAAATTCATAACACTGAAAAGAAAAATAATATATTGGTTTTATGGTGAGCAATTGTTTACAACATTTTTAAAATATGTGTATGGCTCAGAATCTACAGCGCCATCAGTTTATTTGTTTTTCCATTTCACGCGTGGTATGAAATGGAAAGTCTGGGTTTGTGATAAGGGGTAAGGTGTCTGGTGGCTGTTTTATTCTCATTGTTAATTGGTGAAAAGGGAAGATCAATCAATGACCCCGGAACTCTCTGGTAAGACCTAGCTTCCTGCTCAACCTTTTCTTTGGACCATAACAAGACAATAGTAAGTTCTAGGTAAATTACAAATCAAGGGAATTCCTTTGCTTTTAAAAAAAATATGAATTTTTTTAAATTAAAGCTAATTAAATGAAAACTAAGAAGAACCAGAGTATAGACAGAAGTCTTTCTTCAGCCAAACACATTATTACTCCTACAGAGAGAAAGAGAGAGTTCATAAAGGTTACAATGCTCAAAGGACTTCTCTAAGAGCTTTGAGAAGAGTGGAAAGAGGCCATTTGCACCACCTTCCCTGCAGTTTCCAGGAAAGTGGGACCTCAGGCTGGTGGAGTGTAGTGTAGAGTTATAAGCTCCCTTTCCATTCTTTCTGGTGGTCTTCCTCAAGCTTTATCATGACCGGATGGGTTATATCTAGACTTTTTTTCGTGTGCCAGAAGTAGAAAGTTTCTAATTTCTTCACCATAAGAATTCCTAAACATCTTAAAACAATGAGAAAACATGTTGTGATCTTCACAACATGCCTTTTGAATAGGTTCCGAACTCTGTTTCTATGTTTTACACAAAGATATTGTTTGTTTTTTAAGATTACATTTTGTCCTGACCCACCAAGGCCTCTAGATCCCAAACCAGCTCATAATTCAAGATAGTTGCATAAAATGAAATGGCTCTTCTACCTCACTGTTTTAATGGAGCAGCCCTACTTCCCTCCTTTAACTTTGCTGGGGGCCTGAAAATACCACAATCCAGAGCTTATTCTATTCAAGGGGAAAAGCCTTGAGGGAAACTATCATTGGAGCAAGAGAAGAGAAACTCATGTTATAATTAAGACACGATTCCATAATTGGCCAAAAGGAAGAATTATCTAATGACCTCTTTTACAGACCACTGACCACACGTGGATGGACAGATCGATAAACAGAGATAGGCAAGGCACAAAATTTCCATTAGAGTTCCAGCGTTTCCGTGAATTTTTTACAGCCTAATTCTCCTAAGAATCTCATGCAATACATGAGAAAGTCCTTTCTTAGATGAATGAAAAGTATTATTTAGGATAGATATTGTTACTAACATTTTCATTGTATTATATTTTAATGTGTTTGGGTTGCACCAAAAAAATCATCTATTTACCTAGCACAGAGAGTTATTGTGAAAATCAAGTGAGATAAGGCAAAGAAAGCTCTTTAAAGTTCTTATAAGGATACTATGCATATATAAGATTTCATTGTTATTGTCAAATAGAGTAGAACTGAATTGAAGCAACTCATATGTCACAAAGTCAATTTTCCTGATGGCATGTCTCCATGGACACAGATGCTTATTTCTTCAAAGATCACATATTCTGAACTACTCCCCTCCCCCCACCAAAAAAAAAGGAAACATGATTTGACAAGTGGACCGCATAATTTAAAACTGGGACTGTCTCCCACCCAATTTCAGGAAATATAGTTCTGGTATCTAATCCAACTCAATTATTTTAAAGAATAGCTACTAGAATCTTTATCAGTTTACTTATTGTTTGTGTTTTATATGATATAGGGGAAATGTTTATGATATACTGATATCTAAGGAAAGCAAGATACAAAATTGTAGATATGCACGGTCTTAACTATGTAGGAAAAGAATATGTGAAAATAATAGTAATTATCTCTGGATGGCGAGATTAGATTTTTTCCTACTTTAATGAGGATACAATACTTTTTAATCTTTTGATTTTATCAAAGTTTTATGTGCATCATTTTAAAGTTATTTAGTTATAAAAGGCTTATAAAACAAAAAAAGATTTACATGCCCCACCGCTTTCTATCACCAATTTCTCTCCTCAGAGGCAACTAATACCAATTCTTTCAGAGGTTTGGTTTGGTTTCTGTCTCCTTATTTTTCAATAACCTATTTATACAGCCATTCCTTGATGTTCCATATTGAGATTTATCTGTGTTCCTACTATGGAAGAGGAAAATGTAGCACTCTTGATGCCTCTGCACACTCATGAATTTCCTGTTCCCCATCCTCCAGTATAATTACATCATTAATTATTATTGAATCATTACTCTGTATTTACAATACTATGACCATCTCTATATCATTCACATTTCCACTTATATACAATTTTTGAGTTAACAAATCTCCCTTTTTTCCATTAATATTCTATGTATCCATCCTAAAAATTTCTACCAAAGGAATAAATATTTTGTCCATGCATTCAATCACATTAGAAATTCTATGAGTTTCATCCTTCCCTTTATAACATCTTTCTGGAGCCTTCTGTGCCCCAGTTCTCTCTGGATTTTTTGTTTTCTAAGCCTGTTTCACAGTTATTGTATCTGAATCTCCCTTCATCATCATATTTCTTTGGCTTATCTTGTGAGTTGAGTTTCTTATTTCCTGGATCCCACATTTTCCTTTTCCTTATAACAGCCTCTGGTTTTCCTTAAGCACACATGCTCGTATTAACTAAAAAGAGATAAGTGGGAAATAAAATTTTGAGACCTTACATGTCTGAAAAGGCTTTTATTGGTCTCTCATATTAATTGTGAGACTGGCTGGGTATAAAATTCTAGCTTGCATATCATTTTCCCTCAGAACTCCCAATTTTTCTATTGAGAAGACACTCTGATTCTCACTTCATTGATTGTGACCTGCTGTGGTCCTTTTTTTTCTACATAAAGTTTTTAGGACTTTTCCTCTACGCCAGTATTCTAAAATCTTACAGACACAAGTAGGTATCTAGTTTCCACTAATATTCATCACTAATTATGCAGAAGGTCTTGGTTCAAAAGTTGGAGTTGCTTACGTGAAGCCTTCATGGGCTGCCATAATCCATACTGCCCTCTTCCAGGGATGATGCTCAGCTCTACCACACAGCTCCAGGGGGGATCAAGCCCAAGTGTGGTCAAAGGCACAAAGAGAAACTCCCCCCGCCTCCAACCCCAAGTGTAAGAAAGCACTGCATCAAGATCAATGAGTATCACCCATTGTCTTGTTTTTTCTATGCTTATACACTGTCTAAATCACTGAATCCTGCAAAACAATTTAGCTTCCATCTCTACTCAGAGGGTAGCCACCCCTGACACAATAGGATGACCAACCCCTGCCTGGTTTATCAAATTCAAACCACTCAGCACTGGCTTCAGGGTCTTTCACCAATTCTCCACCTCCCTTTAGCCATCCCTAGCTTTCCTTTTCTTAATGCTAAACATAGATATCTGCCCCATTCATAAGATTTTCCCAGTCTCCATTAGGACCCTTCCCAGGGATGTTCTGCTCATGGCTCTTCACTCTGCTACAGAGTAAAAAAGGCGCGATAGATGAGAGCTGAGCAGGCATCCTGGGGAGTGATGGGAAATGCAAAGTTTCTTGCTAAAATTTAATGAACTCCTGTTCTTACCACATGCTCTGCTAAGTACTTTATAGGCATCACCTCATACCAACCCCAAGACAACTTTATGAGGTAAATACAATTATCTTCAGCTTAGAGAGATGGAAACTGAGACTTTGGGAAGCTCTGAAATGCTTCCATATACAGATCTAGCAAGTGTGGGGACAGAGTTAGCTCTACCAGTTCCAGACCTGTGTTTTTAACCACTATGTTCTGATAGTTATTGTAGGATCAGAGCAAAGCAGAGAAGCTTAGATTTCACGTGGGAGTGAATTTGAAGTCTGGGAGATTTTAGTATACTTGATTTAAGAGTTTGCTGGCAGTGCCTTCAGAAGGGTTTGTGGTTGGAATAGTCATAAAGTGCTCTGCAACTTAGCTACATGTGAAGTGATCAAGGCTTAAACTAAAAGCAAATAGGGACACAAATGAAAAAATGAAAATTATCTCACACAATATCCAATAATATTTCATGTCAATGTCACATTGTTTAAAAAAAAAATTGATTGAGTTAAAAATGACCCCAAAATTAGAAAATTGAATAATTTTGAAAATGTTGAGACCACTGATATAAACAGAGCACTTAGGAGAAGCTGATGAATTTTGTATTGGGTATGTTAGGTTAGAACTTACACACATAACACGTTGGAGTGTTAACATACACTGATCAATCAAGCATTTGTTTAAAAATAAACATTGGAAGTGAAGTTCAACAGTCAATGATTAGACAACTATAGTTGCAAGACCCCATTATAGGCATTTGTGGAACTAAAATGTGAACGTGATCTAGACAATAGAGCGAGAGAGACAACCATGTACATAAACAATACAAAACAGGAAGGGATAAGAACTACAACAGAGATGTGAGCTAAGGGCTATGAGACTTGAGAGATGCAAGAGATTAATTCCTCCTGGGGAAATGAGAAGATTTTATGGGGAAACTGGTGAGCATCTGAGATGGATGAACTGTGAAACGACAGAGGTGAGGAGGACATTCCCAGTAGAGTAAGCAATGTCAGCAGGTCCAAGGAATAAGAAGAGCAATTAGTGCAGGAGACCTGAGCGTAAAATTCCTGAATGGAGGAGGAGAGGATGGGGAAGTAGGTTGGAGCCAAATAATAAAAGGCCTTCAGGTCTATACTAAGCAGCTTGAACTTTGTTCTACAGTGAATGGAAGTCATCAAAAGGTTTAGAGCAAGGAGTGACAAGTTCATATGTGACTCATATGTTAATCTTTTATTTCCATAAATGAATGTTTGATCTGTATAAAAGGAATGAAATTCTGCTTTATATCTCTTCTCAGTCATTCTACAGTTGACCCTTGAACATGAATTTGAACTGCACAGATCTACTTACACACACATTTTTTTCAATAACTACTATAAATGCATTTTCTCTTCCTTATGATTTTCTTAATATTTTTTCTCTAGCTTACTTTATTGTAAGAATACAGTATTTAACATATTAAATATATAAAATATGTGTTAATCAACTGTTTATGTTATCAGTAAAGGTTCTAGTCAACAGTAGGCTATTAGCTAAGTTTTGGGGAAGTCAAAAATTATACACAGATTTTTGAAAGCATGGGGGTCAGTGCCCCTAACCCTCGTATTGTTCAAGTGTCAACTGTACCTTCCTTGCCAAATCGTGGCCTGGCATTAATATTCTTGAATTCTTTTGCATTTTTTTATGTTCTATATAATGTTTCTAATTAACCTATTATATAACCAGAAGCCCCTCTTTCTTCTTTCCTTTTTGGTTCGAACTAAAACTATTATTGATGTTAACCAGAGATATCAACAAAATAATTCTTTCTTTTTTATTTTAATCCCAAAGTCTATTTCTGATACTTCACTAGTTTGACCCAGATTCCATTTGTTGCTGGATGGAACTAAAGGAGGACTTGCTCTGAATACTTCTACCAATGCTTTCCTTGGGCAAATTCTTATAGCATCTTTAGATGTCCTTTTTCAAAGAACCAATTTCAGAAGGAAGGGTTCTGAATAAGTCAAAATGCATCCATTTCCTCATAAGGGTAGGCTTGCTGCTTTAAGGAGAGGGTGGGAAATGCCCTAGACTATGTTAAGTCATTTAAAAACCCAGTCCAGTCTCTTTCGACCTGTCCATCCAAAACAGGAGAAAATTCCAAGAGCCAGACCTCTGAATTTTCCCTTCAAAGCAGCAACAGACAGTGCACCAGAAAACAGAATTACAATTTAGCATATTCTCTGCAATTTTCTCCTGTTGAGCTAAAATCTTTCCTTCTGTAACATAAACCCATTCCACCATATCCCATCCTCAATAAAACAATGAAGAATAGAACCTCCCTCCCAGCCTTACCATCTTTTGAATTGTATTCCTTTTTAAATTCCTAAAGACTTGTTACATTTGGACATTTGTCATGTAATGAAAGAAACTCAGCCACACAGTATTTTTCCTCTGTTGTAGATACCACACCATCCCCAATACAAGAAAGGGCCCCACAGAACACAGGCTTCCAATTACCCTTTTTTCCATCCCACCCCTCCAAATGCATGCTCCTCCTTAGTTTCTCAGATCACATTAAACTCACTTGCCTGCAAGGAGCATGGACAGAGCAGAGTGGGAACAATGCTATTGGGATGTGAATGAGGATGATAATCCCAGGTACCTTGAAAGGATTGTCATGAGGATTAAAGAAATGGTATGTGTAAAACATTTAGCAAAGGAACTGGCACACACTAAGTGATCAATGATCACAAATTTTATTGTTCTTTTCTCCACCTTTCAGGACCAGAAAAAAACTTGGAATGTGTCTCAGTCTTGGATGATATGTGCTTCGCCTCAGCAGTAGCTGACCTGCTGTGAATATTGATGCTTCCATTTGCATAACATTCCCTTTTTTTCTCCTCTTAGAGTCAAGACATTTTCAAGGGTTGATCTACTGCACACAGGAATCCATTCTGCCTCTTAACAACTTTGCTTACAAGTCAGTCAAACTAGCCAAAAGCCGATCCATCACATATTTTAAGAGTTAGGAAGAACGGGTATGAAATTGAAATCCATAAAACCTTTGTCCTTTTAAACATTAGGGGAGCCTTGTCACCCTGTGGAGGGAAAGTTGGTCTTGCTCACAGGAATAGGCTAGCACAGGTTGGGGCCTGGGAGCTCGTCAGCTGCCCCACTGAAACAATTCGTTCTCCCAGATTATCCTTCCAAGTGCATCCTGCTCTAGCCAAGATGAACATCACCAAAGCCGTTTCTTTCTCCCTCTTGTGTCCACCTGCCTGAAGAAACCTTAAGGTGAGTCAGGTTTTATTTGCAGGAAAAATAGCTGCACTTTAAAATTGTAACATTATTTTACAAAGTTCTATGTATTAAACAGAAAATCACTATAAACTATTATCAGTAATTCCCATTGGTGGGTTTATCATAAGAAATTATGAAGGCCACATGTTAGAGGCTTCTTCTGAACGAACAATTACAGTTCTTAATATATGAGTAAGCCGGTTTCTCAATATGAAATATAAACATTAGATAGTATTTAACCCAAAAATAAATGGTCAGCTCTACCTATCTATCAATGAATAGATCAGAGTGTGGAATGAAAAATCTCGCTATGTACCCATTCGTGTATTCGTTTACTCAACATGTATCAAATGTCCAGTAAGAGCTATTCTCAGAGCAATCCACGCAGTGGAAGAGATTGAGATTCCCAGAAGCAATAAAATATTGTTTTAATCAAAAGCTTGGTAGAGCGACATGAAAAGGAAGATCACAAAACTTTCAGTGTGAAGGTTTGAAGGTGAGTTGTTTAATTCTGGTGAAGGAGGAATTGATTTTGCAGTTAGAGGAAAAAATTAAGGGAAAGGACAGTCCTGGTGGGGAAAGAAGCAAAACTATGGATTTTGTAGTGAAACACACATTCGACCATGACTGATGATGAGCAGGAAAGTTTTGAAGGCAGATTAGAGGGGAAAGCACTGGATAAATCCAGAAGAAAATAACTTGATATCAAGCTATGGACAAAGAGGAGGTCTAGACACTCACAGCTTGGTGATGCTATGATTGTCCAAGAGGTTTGTGGACAGAGACACTGGCTAGTCCTCCTGGCCTTGAACTGGAGGGTGCGGTTCTGTCCTGTACAGGGCTACTGCTACCTCTTACAGAGTGACCATTATTAAAGGAAGGAAGGAAAGAAGGAGGGAGGGAGGGAGGGAGGGAGGAAGGAAGGAAGGAAGGAAGGAAGGAAGGAAGGAAGGAAGGAAGGAAGGAAGGAAGGAAAATAAAGGTGATTTTGGAGAACTCAGATTGGGTCATAAAAAACTGCTTTATTTTAGAAGAGCTGAAGGGGGATTATATCTTATTCATCTAACACATATGGAAGCAAAGTAATGAACTTTCTTAATTGTTGTTCCTCTGTAGCATATCACTAATATCCTTCGTTGTTGTATAACTCAAGAGTTATTGCAAATAAAACTTTTATAATCTGCATTTTAATTAATAAAGCATGCAAGATAGTTGGACATTCAGCCTCTATGTAGTCTCAACATGGACCAAGAAAACCTAGCTCTGTAAACTATCTAGGTATAGTAGTGCTAAGGGAAATTTGGTTATTAGAAATTTGTATCAAGAAAAAAATCTGTAGTAGTTTACTTTATTGACCACTTAATTGATCACTTCTAATCCATCTCTGATGGATTAGAAGTTTATTAAATATCCTTAATTTCTGCACACAAACACATTATAACTACAATTGTCATGCCACCCTTGGTAATTCATTATTTTCATTCATTAAAACAGTTTTTCTATCATGATGACATCCTGTGGGATTAGAAATGTAATGGGGGAAAAAAATCTTGAAAATGTGAAGTTTGCAGAGTGAGACTGCTCATAAGAATAACATCTTGAGAATGAAAAGTTAAAACTAGGATGTAGGAAAGGAAGCCAGAGGGTAAACAGAGGAGGAAGTGGCTTTCTGGCAGTGCTGCTCACCCCTAGCACTAGCTATCTTTCATCTTGCTTTATATCCCCCATCGCGTCATCCTAGTTATCTAGAGACCTCACCAAAACAGCCCGACAGCCATGTGTGGGTTGCCTAATTACAGTAACCTGAGATACAGCCAGTTGGTAGTCAATTTTCTCTTTATGAAGGAAGGTCTACTAATGATTTATATAATCATCATCATCATTATTACCTCAAAGGCAACGCCACCCAGAAATGCTGAGAAGTGGTGGGATAGGAATGGGTGGGGCCAGTCCGTACCTTTAAATACCTGTCATCACAGCACAGTCTCCCCTATCTGGAGGCAGTTCTGGAGTGTTTTCAGCCTGTTCATTCTCTCTCTTGCACCCCATAGTCAGGTATTTACTCTCCGTTTAACTTCTGTCCAGCCGTCTGGAAGGTTCCAGCCAGCATCATGACTGATGATGACCTGTCTGCCTTGGTGGTGGATAATGGGTCAGGGATGTGCAAGGCAGGCTTCGGCGGTGACGATGCCCCCCGGGCTGTGTTCCCCTCCATGGTAGGGCGTCCCCGGCACCAGGGAGTCATGGTTGGCATGGGCCAGAAGGACTGCTATGTGGGGGATGAAGCCCAGAGCAAGAGAGGTATTTTGACCCTGAAGTACCCCATTGAGCACGGAGTGGTCACAAACTGGGATGACATGGAGAAGATCTGGCACCACACTTTCTACAACGAGCTCCGTGTGGCACCGGATGAGCATCCCATCCTCCTCACCGAGGCACCTCTCAACCCGAAGCTCAACAGGGAAAAGATGACTCAGATCATGTTTGAGGCCTTCAACACACCTGCCATGTATGTGGCTATCCAGGCCGTGCTGTCCCTCTATGCCTCTGGACGGACCACAGGCATCGTGATGGATTCTGGGGATGGCGTTACTCACACTGTGCCCATCTATGAAGGGTATGCCCTGCCCCATGCCATTTTACGTCTGGATCTGGCTGGCAGAGACTTGACTGATTACCTCATGAAGATCCTGACAGAACGAGGCTACAACTTCACCACCACAGCTGAGCGGGAGATTGTTCGTGATGTCAAAGAGAAGCTGTGCTATGTGGCCCTGGACTTTGAGCAAGAGATGGTCAGTGCTGCTGCATCCTCCTCCCTCGAAAGAAGCTATGAGCTTCCTGATGGGCAGGTGATCACTATTGGGAATGAGCGCTTTCGATGCCCTGAAGCCATTTTTCAGCCTTCCTTTCTGGGCATTGAGTCCAGTGGGATCCACGAGACAGCTTTCAATTCTATCATGAAGTGTGATGTGGATATTCGCAAGGATCTATATGCCAACACTGTGTTGTCTGGCGGTAGCACTATGTACCCTGGCATTGCCGACCGGATGCAAAAGGAAATCGCAACCCTGGCCCCCGGTACCATGAAAATCAAAATCATAGCTCCACCAGAGCGGAAGTATTCCGTTTGGATCGGGGGCTCCATTCTGGCCAGCCTGTCCACATTCCAGCAGATGTGGATCAGTAAACAGGAATATGATGAGGCTGGCCCTCCCATTGTTCATAGAAAATGTTTCTGAATGGGCTTCCACACCATTGAGTTTAAATTTTCCCCTTTTCTAGGTACTGCCTTTATCCACCTTCAACTGAGTCAAGGTAATAGTTCACTCTTGCTAGTATCTAAACCAGCAAACTCACCTCCATACTGTGAGTACTGTGGGCTCCTGCCCAGCTAACCACATCTTGAACTCTATCAACTTAAGGAAAATTTTGATACCATATTCTATTTTCCTCACCTATAGGGTTCAAAGAAATGTAGACCTGCTTAAGTGAAAATAAGTAACAAGGAGTAAAATCATGAGAAATGTCCTTTCAGAATGAATAACTAGAATTTCCAACCTTTAAAAACTAGTTCTTACTTAATATATTTAACAAGAGCTGGCTCTACAACCCTGTAAAAAATGTCTGTATTTAGCAAATACATTTTAAAAAATTAACGCGTCTTATTAATTAGTATTTTTTGTTCTTTTCCTTCTTTGTATAGAGATAATGAATTATAAGGGTCAATAATATTTCTACATACATAAGCACCAGGAAAATAAAATATTGTCTTAAAATATACTGATAAATCTGGCTATCTGACTGGCTAATGTGAATTTCTTAACTCTCCAGTAGTCACTGTTTTTGTGGCTCCATATTTTAATTGTTTCCCTTATTAAATAAGCATAATGAGACAGTCAACATTCCATTAATGTTGTTTAAAAATCAATTAAATTTTCAGATCGGAGTGGAGTTCTGCTGGTGAAACACGTATTTTAATGTCTTACTTATTGAACTTCATTCTATTTGTAAAAAAGCAAAACTACAGATAATGCCTAACTTTTAAAATAAAGAGATATTATAATATCAAATTAATATCATTATACTATAGTTTGACAAGAATAATTTTATTTCAACTTCTTAGCATAAGAGCATGTCTTGACTGATTTCTGTAGCCATGATTTTGGGTATTTCTCTTATCAAGAATTTCACTGTGGGAAAACATAGCTATAGCATCTTTGTAAATTATAAATTCTAATTCCAGTATGGTAATTTCAATTTTATTCTTGGAAATATTTTAGAATGTCCAGTAGCTAGCAAAACTTCTTTATGCAAAGTCTCTCTAAAATACTAACAACGTAGAAAATATCAGTGTATCTTCCCTTAATGTCTAAAATTTTTAATGAATCCAATGATAATTTTCAACCAATTCTAAGTACTAGTGCATTTGTTTCAATATATGCTGCGATTTCTGATTATCTGGATACCAGGGTTATGTGTATTTTTCATGGGTTTTTTTCTGAAAATTTAAATATTTTGGGAGGTTGCTTATTAAGGCATTATCAGATTCTTAAGAAGGAAGAATTTCTTCTTCATTCCTTTTAGTTGAGAAACTTATACTTGTCTTTTAAAGGTCTAAATTTGAGTTTGTAAGCATTTTTTGCTTAAGGTTAAACTTTTAAAAACATTTAATTATTCCTTATTTCCTTTACTTGACAATACAATTTTTAAAAATGCATTAAATCAAAACTAATCTCCAAGGCACTTTAGTTTATAAGACTTTATAAAGCTCATAAACTTTATAAGAGTTTCCTTTATTCTTTAATTTTTAGTAAATTAAAATTGCTTCTCTCTTGCATTTGTTATTATTTGTCCTCATCCTTCCCAAAGAATGTAGAATGGTCCAAAGAGGATCACTTTTTATATGTGTTTCCTATTCAGCCGTATGGTATAATTCTGCACTGGTTACATTTGACCGTGTAAACATTAAAAGAAAAGTTGTTCTAATGATGGCTAGTCAGATAAGGTTATAAATTCCTTGCAATCTCAATTTAAGAATTGGGTTTTAGTGGATGAACTGGTCTTCAGATAATTAGTAGGCAGAGATAATAGCAATAGTAATCATATCCTGAGTTTATATGCTACAACATTTTCCATTTGCAGAGTTGTTTTCACAAACACTCTGACCTACATTCTCAATTACCAGAAAAAACACATCTCCCCACCCACAGGAAATTTATGAGACAGGTAAGGTGAATTTCCCAGAGAGAAAATTATTGAGCCCTGCATCATTAGGTGGAAATATGAATCCCATAGTGCAAACAGAAATTTAAACCTAGGGTCTTTGGATATTCTCCTGTTCATCAACATTAACCAATGAATTAATTTAATGAGGAAACAGTCCATCTCACATTATTATATTTTAGAATCAATGCCATCAATTTAGGTAATACAAATGGCTTGTTATTCACCAGGGCTTACCAACCTGGCTCATCAATCAAATTACTTGGAGAACTTTAATATAAATACAGATTCCCTGGCCCTGTGCTCAGAAATTCGGGTTCAGGAGGGCTAGGATCTAAGAATCCAAATGTGCAGCCAACTCAAGGAATCAAAGCTGTAAACAACCAGAACCTAAAACACATCACAGACTCCAAAGGCAGAACAGGACTGTGGACATTTGCCTTATCCATCTTTCTCATAAGATGGGACAGCGACGAAGTGGCATTCAGATAAATTGTATACCACTGTAAATGATTTCCATTCTCCTTCAGTGATCCACTCTGAACAGAAATCTAGGGCTAGGGCTGAACCACAATTTCCCCTAAGTGTATTTTCTAACCATAGGTAATATTTTTCTGAAAGCTTACATGGTCCAAAACTAATACCTACAATCTTTTTCACTAACATCCAGATGTGCTTATTTTTCATTAATGAGTTAAAGAAGTGCTAGGATACAGGTTGAACCTGACATTCACAATTCTGTAATAGAGAAGGACTTAGAAATGAGTATCACATTCTACAGAAAAATCAAAGAATCATCCTTTGAGGTGACAAGAGTCTTACCACATTTGTTCACTATCTTGCAACTGTAAACTCAATTCCTTATGCCAGAATTTACTAGAGAAATGTTTCGAGGTCTTTGGGGAATTTATAATCCAGTAGTGGGGGAAATTATATGCAGTGGAAAGCAGTATGATCTAAGGGTGGTTCATAAACTAAAAATGGTCCAAGGTACTGTCATAATTCAAATTAGGACAGTTCAAATCGGGTGATCGAAGAAGGTTGACAAAGCAGACAGAGTCACTAAATTAAGTCTTAAAGCACACACAAGTTGTAATGAACATAAAACCTTTTCTTAGATGGCTCAGGCACCATTATGCTCACTACTTTTGGAGTTGGTAAGATTTTTTTTTTCACATTTCCACTGTACTATGCCAGAAACTATAAAGAAGTACATAATCTATAGGGCTCAATTCATGTCACCTCTTCCATGGATCTTTTTCTAGCCTTCTCTCCTTACTTCTCAAAGAAAAGTGATAAGCTCCTCCTTTGTGCATCCACTGTAACACTTACGTGGATATATTTGGTTAGTGCAAAAGTAATTGTGGTTCAAAAGGTTAAAAATAATTGCAAAAATCGCGATTATTTTTGCACCAACCTAATAGCATCTCACCTATAATGTATCCACACTCTCCTATCCTCACCCATCAATGAGCACCTAGAGGACAGAGACAAGGACAGTATTTATCCACCTCTGACTCTTCCGAGATTCTCCTAGCAGCAGACACATACTATTAACTCATTAAACATGGTTTGAATGAATCATGTTTAATGAACTAGCAAATTCATGAATTCTGATGTATGTCATATGTCACAGTTCTGCATTATTTATTTCTTACCATTGTATTCTCAACTCCCTGTCTACCAGTGTGCCACTTTTGTTGGTATTGTTTTTCCTCTGAAGCACATGTTCTCTTTTCCCTTTCTTCTCTTTTCTTTCCTTTTCCATCCACTTCTCCCATGCTTCTCAACATGCAGATCTAGATTTTCAAAGTTTTCACTTGTCAATAAAAGTTTCCCATTTTTCTGATTGGTCAAAGATTAAGGATCAATTAACCTCATCTTTGGAGTGTGTGCTAGTTGTGTGGCCACTAAAACATGAGAGAGAGAGAGAGAGAGAGAGAGAGAGAGAGAGAGAGAGAGAGAGACAGACAGAGAGACAGAGAGACAGAGAGACAGAGAGACAGAGACAGAAAGACAGAAAGATACAGAGATAGAGACAGAGCCTTTCAGTGAGCACAATAGTATATTCAGCTCTTCTAATCTATTTCCATTCTCACTGATATTTTTTTCTAAGCTCCAAATCACTCCAGAGTTGCATTTCATGCATGTGACTCCCTAATAACATTATAATATATTGAAAAGTATGTTTTTCTGGTAACTATTCATAGCCTCTTTCCATAATTTACAAAAGGTTCCTTTCAAAAAATGTTTGAAGTTAGGAACTAAGCATGTGGTTTTCCTGATACTGCTTCCAGATGTTGATAAATACAGTTGGAATGTCATTAGGGATATATATGTATATATCAGTAGAGAGACTGCTCATTAAAATTAATTGATACTTTAAGACTTCCTTTTTAAATATGAAAGGACCCGTCTGAACTATAAATGTCATTTTTTAAGCTAACACCACAAGTAATAGAGACTCCTTGAGCTGCCTGCCTTGTTTTTCATCCCATTCCAAATCTGCTGTCCTAACCACCTTATAATTTTAGGTTCAGTTAAATCTAGTCAACAGATGTACTAGTGTGATATGATGACAGATATTTTATCTAGACAACACCCTAATACCTCTTAAAAAATGGAAAATCTTATTTAATCGGCTAGTTGACAACATATAAGTCAAAAGCCAAATTGTTCTCTCTGGAATTGGAAATAAGGTATTTGTAACCATACATATACCATATGATATGGTATGTGGTAAAGAAGCGAGAGGATACACAAACACAGCAAGAAGGATTTAAGTTCTCACTCATGCCCCCTTCATGGCTGTATTGCAATAAGAGAAGTGTTTCCTAGCTATTTTATAGGTTGGTGGTGAAAAAAGAAAGCCCGATATCAACATGTGTTTTAACTTCATGGTTCCTGCATATTCTTGGTGACTCACTTAAAACATCCCCAAAGATCATCCCTCTCCTTTTAATTGAGAAACTTGTTTATTGTTTCCATACGTGGATAATAAGGGAGCAGCTGGACTCACCAGTGAAGACAAATTCATGTTCACCAGGGGGATGCTGGGATATTCTAGGACAATCCACAATGTTTAATGGTTCATAAATGGAAGGTTTTCGCAGAAATATAAGCTTTTTTGAATGATATGGCGATCTAGACTCATGTTTGTTGCCAGAACTGTGCACCAACCACAAGAAACAACATTTCACAGACAAGCTAAACCGGCATTCAAGAGCAAGTCTCCTGACTTCAGGACCAAGGTGGCAGGGTAGGAAGATGCTGAGCTCACTGCCTCTCAGTGACAACAAAACCACAACTACGTGTAGAACAGCGAGCTCTGAGAACGACCTGAAGGCTAGCAGAACAGATTTTCTACAGCTACGGATATAAAGAAAACCACATTGAGATGGGTAGGAGGGGCAGAGACTCAATTTAGTCAGGATCCACACTGTCCCCCACTCCCTGTGTAATATCCCAAACGGGAGACATATTACAACCTCAGAGATTCCACCCCCGCCCCAAGAGCGACGGATCCGAGCCCCAGCTTAGGGGACCTGCGCTGGGAGGAGGAACCCCATAACATCCAACTTTGAAATCCAGCAGGGCTTACATCTGGAAGAGCCAAAGCGCTGTAGGAAACCAAGGTCATGCTCTTTCCAAGTCCCAGTGTAGACGCAACGGTTTGAAAAGCACCTGGGTTATACATGAGGTGATTGATACATTGACTAATCTTAGAGTGTGTGCTGGAGGGGCAGGGATCTGTTCAAACTTCCTCCAGGGACAGAAGTATTGTTGGGTGCCATATTTCTTTCCTTTCTTTACTCTCCTTCTACTTATCTCCTCTGACACTCGCAGCCACCATTTCTGAAACTCTTCATTAACCTGCTAACACTGTTCACCCCATAGTGGCATTTCCCTTAGGACCCACTGCAGCTTGCACCCTCCAAAGTGGCTCCTGCCCTGTCACTTCCAGTGGAGAGCCTCAGCCATCACTGATATCCTCTCAAAGCAGCCCCTGCTTCACCACACCTGGTGGGCAGCCTCAGTTAGCACCGGTGCACAGCAGTGTATCTGCAACAGTTGAAGTTGGGCCTTGCAGCCACACCAGAGGCCCATCCACACACCAGCACACCAGCAGCAGCTGCAGTCAAACCACCAGCCACCTGCACTGGGGTGAGGCTGCTCTGCACACCAGTGTACCCACAACAGTTATGGCCAGGCCTCACAGCCAGGGACAAGCTTCAACTGTCAGTGTGTCCATAGCAGCTGCGGCCCAGCTACAACAGGAGGCCACAGTAGTCCACACAGAGAACACCTCTGGAGCACCTGGTTTTGGTGACGGGGGGGATTGCACCACTGGGCCTCACAAGACACCTTCTACAGTAGGCCACTTTTTAAAAACCAGGAGATGTAGCTGATCTACCTAATGCATAGAAACAAACAGGCAAAATGAGGTGACAAAAGAATATGTTCCAACCAAAAAAAAAAAAGAATAAGACAAAACCCCAGAAAAAAAACTAAACGAAATGAAGGTAAGCTGCCTACTAGATAGAGTTCAAAATAACAGTCATTAAAGATGCTCATTAAACTGTGGAACAGTGGTTCAATGCAATGAGAACTTCAATGAAGAGATAAATAATGCAAAACATGGGCCAGCCTGGTGGCTCAGGTGGTTGGAGTGCCCTGTTCCTAACGCCGAAGTCCCCAGTTCAATTCCTACATGGGCCAGTGAGCTGTGCCCTTTACAGCTGAGATTGTGCACAACAGCTCTCCCTGGAGGCTGGGCTGCGGTCAGCAGCCGGAGGGTGATGTGAGCTGCTGCAGGCTGCTGAGCGCTGCCATGAGCGGCCGGTGGCCAGCATGAGTGGCCAGCAGCCAGCGTGTGTGGCCAGCAGCCAGCGTGTGTGGCCGGCAGCCAGCGTGTGTGGCCGGCAACCATCATGAGTGGGCTACTGTGTGCTGCCATGAGTGGCTGGTGGCCAGCGTAAGTGGCCGGCAGCCAGTGAGAGCTGCCCTGAGCTACTGTGAGCGGCCAACCAATGACTAGTGACCGACTGCCTCAGCTGCGGGGAGTGCAAGGCTCATAATACTAGCATGGGCCAGGGAGCTGTGTCCTACACAATTAGACTGAGAAACAACGGCTTGAACCAGAGTGGGGGAGGAGGCAGAAGAAAGGGGAAAAAAATAAAGTAAAAAATAATGAATCAGAACTGAAGACTATAACTCAAGTGAAAAATGCACTAGAAGGAATCAACAGCAGATCAGATGACACCGAAGACTATATCAGCTATCAGGAAGACAGGATAGTAGACGTCACCCAACTGAAAGAGCAAAATGAAAAAAGAATTTTAAAGAATGACAATAGCACAAAGGAACTCTGAGGCTTATACATCAAGTGTATTAACATTCACATCATAGGGATCCCAGAAGGAGAAGAGAGAGAGAGAAAGGGATAGGAAACCTATCTGAAGGAATAATGACTGAAAAGTTCCCTAACCTGGCAAAGGAGAGACATCCAAGTCCAGGAAGCAAGGAGAGTCCCAAACAAGATGAGCCCAAAGAGACCCACACCAAGGTACATAATAATTAAAATGTCAAAACTTAAAGAGAGAATGTTAAAAGCAGTAAGAAAAAAGAAAAACTAATTATGTATAAGAGAACCCCCATACGACTATCAGCTGATTTTTCAGCAGAAACTTTGCAGGCCAGAAAGGAGTGACATAATATGTTCAATGTGATCAAAGGAAAAACCTACAAGTAAGAATAGTCTACCTGGGAAGGTTATCATTCAGAATTAAAGGAGAGATAAAGGGTTTCCCAGACAAGCAAAAGCTAAATAAGCCTATCACCACTAAACCAGTATTATAAGAAATAGTAAAGGGAATTCTTTAAGTGAAAAAGAAAAGGCCATAACTAGAAATAATAAAGTATATGAAGCAAAAAAAAAAAAAATCTCACTAGTAAAGGCAAACATGCATAGCAAATGTAGTAAACTAACCATTTGTAAAGCCAGTATGAAAAGAAAATGGCAATAAGTACATATGTATCAACAATTACTTTAAATATAAATGGACTGAGTGCTCCATTCAAAAGACATAGGGTAGCTGAATGGACTGGAAAAAAAAAAAAAGACAAGACCCACACATATGCAGCCTACAAGAGACTCATTTCAGATCTAAAAACCGAAAGTGAAGAGATGGAAAAAGATAGTCTACGCAAACAGAAATAAAAAGAAAGTTGGGGTAGCAATACTTAGACAAAATAGACTTTAAAACAAAGATTATAACAAGAGACAAGGTTAAGATAAAATGATAAAGGGATCAATACAAAAAGAGGAGATAACACTTGTAAACATCTATGCACCCAACATAACAGCACCTAAATACATACAGCAAATATTAATTCACATAAATGGAGACATTGACAGTAATGCAATAATAATAGGGGACTTAAATACCCCACTTACATCAATAGATAGATTATCCGGACAAAATTAACAAGGAAACATTGGCCATAAGGACAGATTAGACTAAATGGACTTACTAGATATGTACAGAACATTCCATGCAAAAAACAGTAAAATACACATTCTTTTCAAGTGCACATGAACATTCTCCAGAAGCATCACATGTTAGGCCACAAAACAAACCTCAATAGATTTAAGAAGATTGAAATCCTATCAAGCATCATTTCTGAACACAATAGTATCAAACTAGAAATCAATTATAAGAGGAACACTGGAAAAAACACATGGAAGGTTAAGCAACATGTGTTGGTTAGTGGATCAGTGAAGAAATCAAAGGAAATAAGAAAAATGCCTTCAGACAAATGAAAATGGAAACGTTACAAAATCTATGGGACACAGCAAAAGCTTTTCTAAGGGTGAAGTTTGTAGCAATAGAGGCTTACCTCAAGAAACAAGAAAAATCTCAAGTAATCTAACCTTACACCTAAAGGAACTAGAAAAAGAAGAAACAAAACCCAAAGTTAGTAGAAAGAAGGAAATAATAAAGACCAGAGCAAAAGTAAATGAAATTGAAGTTGGAGACTCCACTCTGCCTGACTTCAAATTATACTACAAAGCTATAGTAATCAAAACAATATGGTACTGGTGCAAAAACACATAGATCAATGAAACAGAATAGAGTGCTCAGAAATAATCAATTAAATTAACAACAAAAGAGGCAAGAATATACAATGGAGGAAAGTCTTCAATAAATGGTGTTGGAAAAACTGGATCACTTTCTTATACCATATATAAAAATAAACTCAAAAAATAATAATAAAACAAAATAAAAAATAAACTCAAAATGGATTAAAGGCTTAAATGTAAGATCTGAAACCATAAAACTAAAAGAAAACATAGGCAATAAACTTTTTGACATCAGTGTTAGAAATACAGTTTTTGATGTGTCTCCTTGGGCAAGGGCAACAAAATAAAAAACAAATGGGACTACATTAGACCAAAAAGTTTTTGCACATCAAAGGAAACCATCAACAAAACACAAAGGCCACTGAATGGGGGAGATATTTGCAAATGATATATCTGATAAGGGATTACTATCCAAAATATATGAAGAACTTATACAACTCAACATCAAAAAAACAAATAATCTAATTCAAAAATGGGCAAAAGACCTCAACAGACATTTCTCCAAAGAAGATATGCAGATGGTGAACAGACACATGAAAAGGTGCTCAACTTCACTAATCATCAGGGAAATTCAGGTAAAAACACAAGGATATCACCTCACACCTGTCAGAACGGCTGTCATCAAAAAGATAAGAAACAACTGTTGGCGAGGAGGTGGAAAAGAGGTAATCCTTGTGCACTGTTGGTGGGGTTGTAAATTGGTGCAGCCACTATGAAAACAGTATGGAAGTTCCTCAAAAAATTAAAAATAGAACTACCAGATAATTCAGTAATTTCAGTTCTTGGCATTTATCCTAAGAAAATGAAAAACCTAATTCAAAAAGATATATGCACCCTTATGTTTACTGTAGTATTATTTACAATAGCCATGATATGGAAGTAATCTCAGTGTCCATCGACAGATGAATGGATAAAGCATATATATATATATATTTCTCATTATTAAAAAAGAATGAAATCTTGCTATTTGAGACAACATGGATGGACCAAGAGAGTATTACGCTATGTGAAATAAGTCAGAGAAAGACAAATATTGTATCATTTCACTTTTATGTGAAATCTAAACTAAACAAATGAACGAAGAAAATAAAATAAACAGACTCACAGAGAACAAACTGATAGCTGCCAGAGGGCTGGGCAGTGGGTGGAATGGACAAAAAAGGTGAAGGGGATTAAGAGGTGCAAACTTATAATATAAATAAGTCATGAGGGTATAATGTACACCATAGGGAATACAGTCAATATTGCAATAACTTTGAACAGTGACAGATGATTACTAGACTTCTCGTGGTGATCACTTCATAAGGTATATAAATGTCAAATCAACCAGAGGGTAAGGGGGGTGGGGGGTGGGAGATGAGGGTAAGGGGGATCAAATATATGTGATGGAAGGAGAACTGACTCTGGGTGGTGAACACACAATGGGATTTATAGATGATGTAATACAGAATTGTACTCCTGAAATCTATGTAATTTTACTAACAATTGTCACCCCAATAAATTAAAAAAAAAGGCAAATCACTATTGTACACTTGAAACTAATGTAATATTGTATGTCAATTATACTTTAATTAAAAAGAGCTTCATATTCCAGAATAGAAAAATATATATATATATAAGCTTTTTATAAATCTTCAACTACCAGAATAATTGAAGAGCTTATTGTATGTGAAATCTATAATTATTAGATCAGTTGGTAAAATTCCAGAAGAAATGCAGAACATGCCCCTAGTTAATACAAAAATGGCATTAATTCAATAATGAGAATCAAAACATGACATCCTTGACTAAGTAATCAATTTTATGAAAATGGAAGAAATTATTTGTGACAAAATGTATAATTTTTAAAATTGGGCAATTCAGGGAAATAAAAGTTGAAGCAGAGAAAAGAAAAATACTATCAATGAAAAAGAAAGAGACGATAAAATAACAATTAAAAAGAACATCCTTTCCTTTTACCTGGTCTCAGTATTACGTTATTACTGTTTGACACTAAGAAGGCCACTTAGTGATTTAACTAATCAGCCAAAATTAAAAATAAAAAACGAAATTATCAAACCTCTGTGGTAGTGGGAAATATGAATCAACAAAGCTCTGTGACCAATTGCGGTGTAAGGGAAAAGGAGAAAAGGGAGAGAGGAGTTGAGACTCTAAATGACGCCCATCACCATGTCCAAACCATCACTGGTGTAAACAGTCATTACTTCCATATTTGAATCACTTTGGCCAAGAACTGCAGCCAGTCGGCTTCACTGTTCTTCAAGCATTGGCCCCACAAAGGGGCTGTTACCATTCACAGAATCAGGTAGGCAGGATGAGTATAGTAGACACTGATTTCTTCATTTGCTTTTTGTCTTAATTTTTAGCTAATGAGAAACTGAATGCTCCTTTACTTTAGCAAGAATTTCCTCTTGTGTGAACATTGGTGGGAGGCAAGACAGGCTCATGTGCATTCACTAGCAGCTCAGCCGAGGCTCAGTCTATCAGAGGCTCCATTCTCGGATTTTGACACTTGGATCCAGAGAAAGTGACCAATATGCAAAAACTGTTGAGAAATTATTCACAGGCTCAGTGACACAGGAAAGCCATCAATATCTGTGGCATTATCCAATAGTAGAATCCTAACCCAACTATTGATTTGGCATGACTTTAGCTTTTCTTTTTAGACATTTTCCATTTTTGTCCACTTTCCAAGAATGGAATCTGTGAGCTACTTATCATGCTTCCAAAAATTTCCTTTCTGGCTTAAGCTACCTAAAGGCAATTTCTGTTGCCTGAAATCAAGTATGCTGATTGAAACATATTTTGATATCAGGGAATGGAATTGCAAATAGTAAATAGACCCTTAAAGAAATGGACAAACCTAGAATTGGCCATCTGGCTCAATTTAGGCTGAAGGCAGTAAAATTCCACTAGTATTCAGTAAAGGAAATCTTGCAGCTAACAGCAAACAATGGAGAAAGAGTTCATTAAAATATCTTCTGGGATCATTTAAAATGAAGTGCTTTTTGAGGGCAAGGCTGTGGGGAACCGAGCTCTCACTGTCATGAGTACAAAGGATATGAGCAATTTGGGGGGGAAGACTAGATGGCTTTTTCTATTGGCTCTGGCCAGTTTAAAAGAGAGAATAACAAATTCAAATTGCTAGACATATCTCACAGCACAAACTGAGCTAAAAGAATCTTTTATCTCTTAGAGACATAAGGCCGAAGTACCTGAAAAACAAACTCCACTGACTGAATTCACCAATTCAGCAGGACTTTCATGTTCAATTTAGCACAATGCTGGGAAAGAATGGAACCCCAAGAATTGGAGTGGAGTTACTGAGAGGGATTTGAGAACTGGGAGACTCCAAGCACCCAGCCCCACTTCCTTGTGGCCAAAGCGAACTCTTCTTCATCTAATGAGGCCTTTATCATTTGTTTGCACAAATATGAATGAAACAGCCTTACCTGATTGAGGTACCTGAAAGTAAAAGCTAATTTTATCAGTTAGGGTTCTTGTAGGTAGCACGTAGAAGACCCAAAGGGTTTTCCCGGAAGAGAATTTAATTTAAAACTATTTACAGAGTTCTAGCAGAATCAAGGAATCAATAAGGGATTATGAGGCACCCACTGCTAACAACAGCAGAAAGCCATTATCATCCCTGAAGTCCAAAAAAGCAAGAAAAGGTAGCAGTGTGACCAGAACCCAGTGACCGTTTTCAGGGAAGAGGGCTCTCCAGTAGGAGTTGTGGTTACAGAAGAAAACAGTCCCAGCCAGGACGCTGGCAAACAAAGGAAGAAGAAGGGAAAATAAAAACTCTGAACTCTCCTCCCCTTCACCTGCCAAGATCCTTTGTCTCCCATTGATCTAAACCAGCAAGAAGCCAGAGGTCAAGGGAGGCAGGGTAATGCAGTCCTTAGAGGGCCGCTTGCGAAAGCACAGAGCAAGACAGAGGAGATATAAAATGGAAGGGAAGGAGTCAACACATGATAACCAGCACACCAATTCTTCTCATGCCCCACACCAGAGTCACCTCTGTTATTTCTAACCTAGAGTCAGGTCCCGATATGATTGAGGGTGCTCACTTCTGAAGTCTAAATCTGGAGGGAAAGGCTGACATGCAAGAAAGGAATTGTAGGACTTGGCAAAGCTCGTAAGACAAAAAACATCTTGGAAATTTGTGTACAAAGAGTGTTCTGCCTCTTTATAAAGAAAAGAATGTGACAAAAACTGTCTACTAAAGAGGGGAAAAGCATCATTTTACATCAGGCTGGGGTTGTACTTACGAATTTCATTTGTGAGGGTACTGGACTGAAAGTGATAGCTTTAAGAGTTGACAGTAGTTCTACTTGTGTGCTGCAATAGTTGATGAAAATCTGACTAAGAGGTGGGCCCTAATAGATGAAGCTGAGACACTAGAAATTCCATACCATTACCCAGAGGAAGGAATTAAAAGATTTTGCAAGATAGGAATAACAGATTGGATTGATCAGAGGCTCCCTTTCCTGCACCCCTAAATTATGTTCCTCTAGGAAACCTAGAGCATACAGCCTTCACCAAGGTCTTGAGAAATACATTGGAATGGAGCCTACAGCATCATTGAGTGATTCCTATTTGGTGTGTTACCTGTGGGACACTTTCCCCAGGTTTTTGGATGAGGACATGTACCAGGGGAAGGATAACTATGGCAGGTGGGTGATGTGCTGTACACGGACCCACTAGGCAGATGGAATAGAATTTCAGTTGAAAGTAAACGTTTACTTGGAACTTGTGAAGCATCAACCATTCATATCAGTGAAGTCTGTTCTCTGAAAATACAGTGTGAGAAATTTTTGACATTTCAAGTTTTTATTTCCAGCCCCAGCAATATTAAGGCTTACAGCTTTAGAAAAGAAACACATGCTTTAAAATGTGATGAAATATCAGGCCATTCCAGGGAATATGCTTAAGTAACTTAATATGATTCTAACAAGACTTAAGGGTATAGATAAGCCAATGATTCATCTTCCAAAGGAAAATCTGCTGCATTTCTAATAATTCCTTGTATAAGTATTTTAATATTGACCCATTATACACTGCCAAAACTAATATAAGGTATAACATATTTAGCTATCTTTGATTTATTTCAGAAAATAAAGAAAAATGGTATAAAGAAGCAGTCATATATAGAATGTTTCTAAAAAGTCTAATCAAACTACCCATTTTTAAAAATCTAAAACTAAGAAATAATTCAACTCTTCATCACAAGGCTTGAATCTAAATGACAAAATAGATTGAACACTTCAAATTGAAAAGGAAAATGAATTCCAAGGAAATTATATAAAATAGGTTGACATTATATAAAATTCTCGACTTTTCAATAAAAGTGCTCAAACCAGATAAACATTATCATTTCAATTCGTTAAGTGCAGACAATTCCAAAAACAATTTAGTCTTTGCTCCAGGATTTATGATGGCACTTCCCACTTCTTACATTTGCTAAGTGACTTGAGTAATCTCGTCACAATACTTTCTTAGAAATCTCAGACAGGAACACATTGTGTCTCTCAGTTCTGCCTCAATATATGCATCTGTTCAATCTACCAAGATATTCCATGTCCTTGGCTGGAATAATAAAATGAGAAAGAGAAAAGAGAATAATGAAATTGACTTCTGGTGGCTTCTCTACTCCCCCGTACAGGGTGCATGCAAATGTGTTCTGACTCCATCTGACTAGCATGAAACTCTTAAGAGTGTCTTATAATTTCAGTAAATCCACAATAATATAAAACACACACTTTAGAGAAGTAAAGAGACCTGTTTCTGAAGCTTCTGAGTTTGTTCCAAATCACAATGCAAGTTGTAAACAACTGGGCAGCTCTCTTTAATTCTGTGTGCCATGTGTGTTTCTAGCATTTAATGACTTCTTCACAAGTGCTCCTACCCCTTTTAGAATGACTGCACATTATATTAAAACATAAAAGTTCAGCTCTTAGTTTTTTGGTTTCAAAACCAGAATGTACTAGGAGAGACAAGGTGAACTCAAGAGTTGCCTGCAAACAGGTGTAAATCCAAAATCATACTGGGTTATTCACAAAAAACAAATACTTTCAAACGTGTATTACTCAGTAACTAGCTTACAGATTTACTTGTGGTTACTTGGCCTGCCGGTGGGAACATAAATTGGTAGAGCCACTATAGAAAATAGTATGGAGATTCCTCAAAAAATTAAAAATAGAATTACCATATGAACTAGCAATCCTTCTTCTGGGTATCTACCAAAAAAATCTGAAAACATTTATCTGTAAAGATATATGTACCCTTAAGTTCACTGTAGCATTATTCACAGTGCCCAAGACATGGAAACAACCGACGTGTCCTTTGATAGATGATTGGATAAAGAAGATGTGGTACATATACACAATGGAATATTACTTGGCCATAAAAAAGATGAAATACTGCCATTTAGAGCAACAAGGATGGATCTTGAGATTATCATGCTAAGCAAAATAAGCCAGACAGAAAATGTCGTGAACAATATGACTCAACTCATATTTGCGATATAAAATGAAAATCAACAAACAAATGAAGAAATAAAAACTCATAGACACAGACAACAGTTTTGTGATTACCAGAGAGTTGGGCGTGGGGTGTGGGGGTGGAGGAGGTGGTAGAAGACGAGGGTCAAACATGATGATGGAAGGAGAACTGACTCTGGATGGTGAATATATAATACAATATATAGATGATGTATTATAGAAATGTACACTTGAAACCTATATAATTTTACTAACCAATGTCACCCTAATAAATTTAATAATTTTTTTTAAAGTCACATTACAATCAACTCTTCCTCATGCCTTGAGGAAATAAAGAAATGCACTTTGGCTGCCTGTCTAGCCATCAATAGTTACTGCCTCAAAGGATCTGGGGTAAATCAAACAACAGGACGGATATGCGCTATGACATGAGGAACACACATTGAGCATCTGTGAGGTTATAGACATAACACTGATAGTTCCTTCACACATTTGATTTGACTACTTGTTTACATAAAACCTACTTCCTGAGTAAAAATATTTTCTTTAATTTCTCAATTCTGTTTGAATCGCTTTGTATTTTCTAACCAGCTAATGTCGTAAGGGGTTATGAAGGCAGGAAAAGGGGAAGGCAAATGGAAGAAAGTCAGCGTAGCAGTTGCCTCTTTCTTCTAGCTATGCTATTCCCAGGATATTAGCACTGCCGAATCACGGGTCTGATGGACGGCTAGGTGGACTGTCCATTTCCTACTTTCCTTTCCCATTTCTGTTCTCTCATCAGACATCCTTCCCACTTGAAATGTCACCATCAGTCTGTCATCACATTTTCACAACCGTCACCAACTTCAAAGCAACCCTTCCTTCTAAAGTTGAAGCACTACTTGGTAGGTAGTTGATAAAGCACAAAGCCCTACCTACCTGACTACCCACACAAACCTATTTGGTTGTAGCATAAATGCTTGAATTCCAAAATATTACTTAAATAACTAAACAATTTCTTAGGCTTAAGCGAATGTAATTATGTTGAAAAACTCATTCGTCTTTGTGCTTATAGATACAGCTGCCGAGGTCTGGGTGTGCAGCATACAGTCTCCAGATCTAGGCCACTCTCACCACTCATTATCAGTTGTTTTTACCTTAAAAGAGGGCAACTGTCACATTCTGAAGGGGGTATTTCAAAAGGACTTTAAGTTCATTAAAAGAAATGCAATTTGTAAAACTGCTTCTGTTTTATAGCTGATCAAAAGGGCTATGCATATTCTTCCACATACAGAAATTGAGCAGTTATTGAACACCTAATGATTACAATGGAACATAGCAAAAGACACATGTGCTATATAACTGTTACAGTACCTTGTGCTAAATGTAACTGAGCCCCTGGCTATGTATAATGAGAGCAATGAGCCTCCTGTTAGGACATTAACTTCGTATGGGCTGCTCCTGATTATTCCTGGGGTTGACTGTCCTCAGTTTCACCAAGCTCCTAAGTTCCCACTTCTTTTATTGCATGTTCCAGACCGACGGTTGAAAAGAAGTGATTGGTTCAGTGAGGTGAATTCACATCATAAAGGAATTTCAGTTTGAAACCCTATGGCCAAGACATGCTCCTCTCAGAAAATGTGTCATGGATTTTTCCCTGCAGGTGAGCATTCCCTGGGAAAGTTAATAATCACTATTGCCTCCCCAACTCTGGCTTCAAAGGGGCCACTTCCCTTTTTCTACCCTGGCCCAAACATATTCATTTAACCCCCCTTGAAAGCCTATAGCACAGCTGCAGCACACATGAAATGCTTTATAGAGACTACTCAAGGCTTAGAAGTGGCAAGAAGTGATTGAACACAGAGAGCTGCATGCAGTTAACTCATCAGATTTCCCAGTTCAGGCAACTTCCTCAGAAGCCAACAGCCTGGCCTGTCACTTTGGGTCCCTACATAATTTAATTGCTTGGCTATCTGGCTCACTGACACATCCATAGGACAGAGGCTTCTTCTCCTAAAACACTGGAGAGCATATAGGGATTTCTCAAAGTCCTAGTCCAAAAAAAAAAAAAAAAAATGAGACCATATGTGTGTTACTGGAGAAATGATTTGAGTTAATCAGGAAATATAAAAACGTATCCCAAAGACAATGGGATTGAGGCTATAATTTGAAGGAGGCAAGAAGTGATTATGATGGATTGAAGGAGGCAGTACATTAGCTTCCTATTGCTGTCATAACAAATTACAATTCAGTGACTTAAACCAACACAAATTTCTTATCTTACAGTTCTGGACGTCAGGAATCTAAAATCATTGACAAGGCTAGGTTCCTTCTAGAGGGTTTAGGGGAGAATCCATTCCCTTGCCTCTTCCAGCTTCTAAAGGCTGCCCACATTCCTTGGCTTAAGGCCTTCTTCTACCATCTAAGCCAGCAATTACATCACTCCAACCTATGCTTCTGTCCTCACATCTCCTCCTCTGACTCACCTGCTTCCCTCTTCCATTTGTAAAAACCTTAAGATGACATTAGGCCCACATGAATAATCCCAGATAATGCCCATCTAAACATCCTTAACATAATTACATCTGAAAAATCCCTTTGCCACGTAAGGTAATATATTCACATCTTTTGGGGATGAGGACGTGGATATCTTGAGGGAGGAGGCATTATTCTGCCTACCACAGGGTGTTGATTCCTCATTTGGAATCTCATGGATAAGCCCTACACATGGTGAGAACCACGTACAAACAGAAACACATGCCTGAAGGGCAGGACACATCAGTGGTCCTACCTTCCATCCCTACCTGAATGAGGACAGGTAGCAAATGGACTCCTGGGCCAGATTGCCTACTCACTGTGTGAATTTAGACAGGTAAATGAACCTCCCCCAAACTCGGGGTATTTTATCTGTAAACTACATCTAATAATAGAACCTATCTCAGGATTACTGGGCTGATTCAATGAAATCATGTGTCTACAGGTGTGTGGAACTCCACCAGACTCATTAGTAAGCATGACATAATATTATGTATTAATAATGATGGTCATAAATTGCCATAAACAGAAACAAGAGGGAAAAAAATAAAGTATCAGCAGTATTTTTCTGCACACACTACAGGTACTTTCTGTATATTTGGGGCACATTCATCACCCTTGAAGTGATTGGAAGGAGGTGGAGAAAGAGAAGAAGGGAACTGGACTGCGGCCCTCACACTGGCTCAGGGCTGCAACTACAGTGAAGGGACAAAACCAAAACATCCAACACCTCTCTTAGAACCAGGCAAAGGGACCACTGGTCAGGGCCTTGAGCTTTAAAAGACCCCACCCCCAACCCACGGGAAAAAAAAAAACAGATTTTTTTTTTTCTTGTTAGTCTGATAAGAAAGTTCTTTGAAAGTTTGTAATTTATTGAGTAAAGGAATATTAAAGGAGAAGTAGTAGTGGGCTGAGTGAGTGTCTCAGGCCAGGTGGCATTGGGAACTGAGAGCCCCACTGTATGGTTGTGTTAGGTGGTGGGAGAGGAGGAAAGAGGGTCACAGCCTCTTCCTTTGCTTTGTTTAAACCTGAAACAACAAGCTATCTGTTAGGTGTGTCTGCACAGACTAATTTCTCCAAAATAACCGCACACCCTTCCTCTCTTCCACTCCAGTGGTATCATTTTGGAGGTGCTTAGAACAACTTGAAACCTCCCCACCCCCAAATGAGGAAGCATGCCTCCCAGCTCTCTAGGAGCTTGACTTGGTCTGTAGTTCCCATCCTAAGTCTGGAGAGTTCCAGTGACCAGCCAGGAGTCTTGGGCATGGACCCGGCTTCCACCAGCCCCAGCAGAACCGTAGCACTGCTCAGGTTCACGGAAGCAGGGCTGGTCCCCAGTGGAGACTCCTTCTTTAGCTTCCGGAGCACCAGCTTCCAGTCCTGCAGGGCTCCTAAGTGGGAAGCTGGCCAGGCTTTGGGCATAATTTGGATGATAGTTTTTAAATATTTAGACATAAGGTATGTGCACCACTGGTTGTACTCTTGCCCTGGGTGTCATAAATGTTAGGGGCAGACAGAAGGCAGTATTTCCTCCTGTCATCACTAAATCCATCACTAAAGGGATGTTAATGAACCACACAGGTGGCATGTAGCCATCTCCTCCAAGATCACAGACATAGAGCTAGCCAGAGAGGTATAGAGAGCAGGAGAATTGAGCAGAGAGGAGTCAGCTGGAGAAGAGACAACTTCCAAATAAATTAAGGTGCCTTCCATCCTAGAAATGTAAGATACAGTTTCTCTGCACATCAATTTAATGCATTCTATCTGAAGGCAAGAGAAAACAGATTCAGAGTTCCAACCACATCCTCTAGGGTAAAGGAAATTGGATTTACATTAACAGCATGCCCACAAAACCCTTCAAATACAATCTTCTTTCATGTCACATGGTCTTTATCTCAAAAAGGATGTGGTGGTCTGGGTCGTTTTAGAAGTGATTTCAGGAGAAACACGTCTGATAAAGCTCTGGGAGGCCAGCAGCTGGCTTCCTTGGGAACTCATTTCTGCTGCTATTTCAAATCCCTGCCAATTTCTGGGCCTTGAGACCCAACCTTCAACAGGGAGGCTGACCACCCACGATCCATTGTGCCAAGCCATCCTCTGTGGTATTTTCACTGTAGAGTGTCATTTAAGAAAAACTGCTGCACAGATATAATAAAATGTCTTTTAAGAAAATATCCCGGGCCAGCCCAATGGCTCAGGTGGTTGGAGCACCACGCTCCTAACGCCAAGGTCGCTGGTTTGATTCCCACATGGGCCAGAGAGCTGAACCCTCTACAGCTAAGATTGTGAACAACAGCTCTCCCTGGAGCTGGGCGGCCGTGAGCAGCTGGAGGTGGGCATGGGCCACTGTGTGCTGCTGTGTGCTGCCATGGGCTGCTGTGAGCTGCCGTGGGCTACTGTGTGGGGCCAGGAGCAGCTGGCGGCCTGCGTGAGTAACCAGCAGCCAGTGAGAGCCGCTGTGAGCGGCCAACTGACGACGGCGGTGACCAACTGCCTCAGCCGTGCGGAGCGCAAGGCTCATAATACCAGCATGGGCCAGGGAGCTGTGTCCTACACAACTAGACTGAAAAAACAACAGCTTGAACCGGAGTTGGGGAAGGGGGTGTAGGCGGAAGAAAGGGGGGAAAAATAAAAAAGAAAATATCCCAAGAAGGGAAAATAAAGTTCAGAAAGAACCATGGTGGCAGGAAAACCCCATCCCTTCAGCCAAGAAAATAAATGAATGTGTGTGGTGGAGAGGAGTGGGGAGGGGAGCAAACAGGACAATCACCCCAAAGAGACCTGGGTGCAGATTCAGACAGCAGCCGCAAGCTAGGGACAGTAGGATCTGAATTCGCTTTGTCAACCATGCTGGGAGCCCGGGGAGGCACCTCTCTCTCCTTCCCTTCCTTATCTCCTTTGTCCCTAATGCCCAACTCTCCCTCCTCTTGTTTCTCCATCCCCAGCTTCATACCCAAACGTACCATGCAAACACTCTGACATCTCTGCTATTGCCAACTTTCTAAATGATGCACATGACATATCACAGAAACAAAGACATAAAGAGAAAGCTCAAGTCCAGATCTAAAAAAAGAAAATCAATCTCTGCATACAAGAACTGGTTTTAGAACAGTCACTGCACAGCATTCCACACTTCCCCCTCAAAGCCCCAAGGCTCTTCTGAAAGGTCAGGAGAACACAGACAAGGTAGTATAAAGCCTTTCCCTTTTCCTAAACAATGTAATCTTTGTAAACTTAACAGTAGGTTTTCTAAAGTGCTCTCTGTAAAATCCTGTGTCTCCCAACTCTCAACTTGGAGAGTGCAATAAAGCTCCTGGGTGCAGGCTCCTTTATTTATTCAAGGGCACATTTTTAGAATTAAAAGGGGGGGGTCATCTCTTCCTTCACTCAGGCTCTTCTTTAGCAGCACAGGGACTGGAGGAAGGCAGGGGCCGTTAGATCGACCACTTCACTTTAGTAGTGCAGGGACCTTCCCCTCTGTGAGGTCTCTCTGAGGCTGCCAAGGCTTCTCCTGCCTCCCAACTCCTACTTCTACTGCCTTGGATTGTAAGTGCAAAGTTTCATTGTTTTCTCAGAACAATTTCCATTTCCCTGACTAGATTGAAAGCTTGTAAAGAGTAAAAATCATTCATTTCTACCCCACCCCACCCCTACCCCCAAACATCCCCTAGTCCAGAGACTTTTCTGGGTCCAGTAGACTGAGTGTGGTACCTGATAGAATGGCTAAGAGCTTGCTTTCTCCTGGGAAAGGGGGTGAGGGGTGGTTTACATGTACAGAGACTGAGCAGAGATGAATGCTACAAGGCAATTCCACGTACTCAAAAAGCACAGGCTTCAGAGTCAGACCAACCTGAATTTGTATCCTGACCCTGCCATCCTTGTAAGTTAGGAAATTGCTTAACCTTTCTACACATTTCTGTCTGTAAAATGGGAATAATAATACCTACTTCATAGCAGAGATATTCATACATAAGGAGGACATTAGATGATATATTTAGCTGGATGACCAAAAAAAAAAAAAAAACTAATTCAATAGGTGTCCTGGAGAGAGTTCAGTATTTTTTAAGAAATAATAGCTTAAGAGAATCAGGGATTGGAGTGAGATCCCAAAGAGCATGTCCAAGCCATAAAGAGTATCTGCAAAACTGGCTTCAAAAGAGGGTAAATGGCAATAAATAGAGAGAGATCTTTGGAGGAGACAGGACAGAGTTGAACTGCATAAAAAAAGGAATGAGGAGTTTATATTGGGGGCTAGACAGGGCATTTGGGAGGGAGAAGTACATATGGGCGGATGCAACAGGGGTAAAGAAAAACCAATGACCCCCTAATGGTGCCTATAAAGGGATTTGAGGAAGAATAAACATGCCCAATGAGCATTCTTAAGCTGTTTGTTGTAGGTGTGTGATAGAAGTCCTCTTAATATTCTCTCCTGTGACCTGGGGGGATTTGAAGAGTTTGGCTTTACTTCTGTTTGGACTTGGACATACAGCCAGAGGATGGGACACCTAAGTTTCATAGTACATCCTAGAATTTTTTTTTTTACCAAGTCAAAATGGATCTTACAGTTGATACAGTTATTTGTGTAACATACAGTAGTTTTTTTATTTTTCCCCAAAAAATTGTTCCAAAATCAATACCATCTCATAATCAAGAGAAGTCCAATAATTAGAAGTTTTTGGCTCATAATAGGTTTCTTTTTCTTTTTTTTTTTTTTTTTTTTTTTTTTTTTTTGGAGAGAGAGAGAGAGAAAGAGAGCAGTAGGTTCTTAATAAAAGTGATATTTTGTTTTCCTTCTCCCCCATTTTCCCTGTATATACAGGAAGAGAATGAGCAATATTATCCCCTTAGACTTAGAAGGGCTACAAGACAGATGGAAAGAGAGATTTGAGGCCAAAAATAGCCTCAGATTTTTGAAGTAATAGCTAGAGCCAATATATGCTCCTTCTCGGGCAAAAACTATTGGCTCAGTCCCCTCTTTTCACGTGGCCTCCTTACCCCAATTACTCAACCCACTGTTTCTTCTATTCAGTTCTTCAAACACTGTTTCCATGGGAACCCCCAAAATGAATAAAGTACTCCTTTGGCCTGAAGGAGATTACTAGCTGAAGGTACATGGCACATAAAAAAATTAACAGGGAAATCAGGCTGAATGTGCTAAGTCCCTGAAGAAAGGGTGAAAGGGGAAATGGGTGTCCAGAGAAATGAGATAAGACACAAGTTTGGTGGAATCAAGGCTCTGTGGAGGAGATAATATTCAAGACAGATGCTGAGGTTAGATACAGTTCTGATAAGGAGATTTGGGAGTAGAGAGGACACTCTAACACATCGTGATATGATATTACCACCCGCCCTCACATCCACCAGCACCCCTTCTGCCAGCTGGGGCCAGGCAGGCCTCTCGTGTTTTATTGGATTGTAATGCACCTCCCAACCCACAGCCTTCAGCTCTGGTTCTCTTTTCTTATCACCTACAGATCAGAAGCTAGACTATACACGACACATCTCAAAATACCCAAGACATCCCCCAACTATAGCACGTCATTGGGACCACTCAGCTCTCCTGGTTGTATCTTTTCCTTCATTCCTTCCGACATGTCCCATTCTTGTCTCTAAACTTGACCTCTCAAAGTAGGATGGTACATAGCACAGTAAAAACATGAACTTTGGAGTCAGACACTCCCAAGTTAGAACCAACATCTGCTATTTACCAGCTATGTAATACTTAAAACAATATGCAACCTCCCTGAGCTTCCAGTTCCTCATTCATAAAATGGGTTTAATAGTACTACTTTATAGGGCTGGTACCCTATAGGATTAGGATTAAATAAAATCGCACAGGTGAGTGCCAAGAATGTGCCTATTTCATTGAAGATAGCATGTTACCAGATCTTTCCTTCTTCACATCTAGGATGCTTGTCCATCTGTTCCTCACCCACCAACAACCTTTATTCAAATGCCCATGACCTCCAAGAAATTTTACCACCTACCAGAAGAGAATGGGTGCCTTTCCCCATTGGGACACACTCCAAATAAAGCATCCTCTTTCCCTTTCAAGATTTTGCAGGACGATTTTACTCCTCTCACTGTGAGAACATTTTGTTTCTGACCAGTTTGTTTATGCTCTGTATCTGTTTGTATTTGTGTAATCACTGATGTGTTTCTTTTTCCTATTTATTTAGCTGATAAAATGAATCTAGCTTAAGTGGCCATCACATGTGCCTAGAAGGCTGAGATCAGACCTGTTTCACTTGCTTTGCACAGCACCTGAGATGGGGAAATGAAAACAAAAAGCACTCAATCAATACTGTCTAATGTTGGTGGACTTAAACAATAATTTAATATTTTCTAAAGCTTTCATTCTTCACAAAAAACTCTTACCCTGGAAATTCTTCATGATGTGGATCAGAATTATCACCCCCATATTTTAACCCAGAAATCAAGCACAAAGAAGTAGGCAGACTCATCCAGAGCAGAACAGACTAGTGGTAAGAGCCACTGGTAGCTGGGGTGGCCCAGAGAGCAAAGTGACAGGGGCAGCACAGTTGCACAGACAGACGCCAAACCTGGATTCTAATCTGAGCTCTTAAAGCTTCTTAAAACTTTTATGAATATGAACAAATGGGTCCCCCTCTCCAAGCCTTAGTTTTATCATCTTTAATATTATATAATGGTAACTACACTTGGTAGGGACACGCCTAGGATTAAAGGAGATAATGAAAGCATCTAGAAGAATTCTTGCTAAAGAGCATGTTCTCAGCAAATACTTGTTCTGTTTCTTCTTTCCTCTTTGACCTTGTGAGAAATTGTAGAGACCAAAAGACATGCCGTTTAGGAGAAAAGAGATCAAAATTGGAAGATGGTCCCATGTGGGAGCCGCTGGGAGCCCAGGAGCAGAACAGAAGCTGTGGCGTGATCACATACAGGAAAACTGGAGCTGTGAGCTAGAACCAGAATAGTTGTCCTTTGTCTTGGGCTTTGACCACTGCTCATAATTTACCCCTAGAAGCCCTTTCTTTTCTCTCTTCTGGACCCTTGATCAATGATAGATCTGAGAGACAATGGACATCAGCAGTAAACTAGAAGAACAATGCCTTCTAAATAGAAAAAGTCTCCTAAAGATTGGTCCTCACTCTGTGCATCCCATCCTCACCAGCTACTCCCATGATCTACACGCTATGACATTTGTGAGCTTCAGACCAGCATTGGCCAGCCTGGGCAGAGCTTTCTCAAATCAGCTCTTGTCATTCAGCCTGACAATCGATGGTTCCATCTCTGCAATAAAGGACAAAGATAGTGAATGAAGATAGCAATGTTCTAAAGCACAGCACACCAATTAGTATGGTTGGCAAGTCTTCAGGCTCTGCAATTTAATTTGACAGGAAACTTCCAAATGCAAAGTTATCATGGCTGACCCGTGCCTGAGAACAGAAGCCAGCAACACACCACACCCTGGCTTCTTCAATGGAAGTATATCATTTCCTGTCTTTCTCCACCAGTGACTTAATAACAAAAGACAAGGAGGCTTCAGCAGTAACACATTACATGAAAAGCATCAAAGCCCAAACTAGATGCTTCCAAGGCCTGTGTTCTCAGCGTATGCCCTGACGCAGTTTTCCCTGGTAAAGCTAGTGAAATAAACAAATGTAGAGGGATTTCCCAGGCTCTAAACATGGATATTAGAAACATATATGTTGCCTTTTGGACTGTGTTAAAGTCCTCATGAATCAGGCTCAGCTTCTCTGAAAACACAGCAAAAGGAGTGTTCAGCTAGTCACAAGAAAAACAGTGGAATTCAGATCACAGAATGAGAAGTCCTTTGCTAATGTATTTTGGAGAACTCCCAACACTAATTCAAAGTTTTGCTTATTTTGACCAGAGTTGAGGGTTAGCAATTGTCACTTTATCCATTGTAACCTGCACGGATTCCAACTAAAATAAAGCAAAAATTCAGTACAATACAATTTTTTTTTCATGCGGTCTTCCGCGAAAAATAAATAACATGGTATCACAATAGGAATGAGTGTTTCTAGAGATTTTGATTATTTTGGATCCATAATCTGAAGTCTTTACATTCCACAGGAAGATTCTCTTAGACCATGAAATCTTCTAATTCAGTGTGACAGAACCATATACAGGGAAACCTATCAAAGAACATTATCTGGCTTCTTGGCTTACTTCAGACATGTAGATCATTCATTCCTTTCCCCAGTTCTCCTTCCTTGAGTTGATCTCTCTTGGCTGCCTCAAACTCCATCCAGCAATTTACCCGAATCTCTCCCAATGACGTGTTCAGGAAAGATTTGTCTTAGCTGGAATGCCTCAGATATCTAATGGTGCTGGGTATTCTAACCATCCCCTCTGGTGATATTCACTGAATAAAACTCAGATCCCTTCCCCTTAGCGGCAAACCCTGCCCTAGGAAAAAACGATGCCCTCTAACAGTCCCTCTCCTAAGCCAGCCTACTGCCATTACCGAAGTTCAAGGCCTATTTATCTCTCAACTAGTCTCTTAACGAGCCTCCTATTTGGAAGCCCTAGATTTCAATTTCTCCCTATTCTAGTCTAACCTCCCTCACTTTTTGATTAAACTTTTAAAACTCAGCTCTGATTGTATCATTGAACTGCATAGAACCCTTCCTGGACCCACTCCCTACTGCACTGAAGTATGGATTCCTTAACAGCCATCAGGGCCCCACATGATCTGACCCCAATGCACCTTTATGTCCCTGTTTCCCTCTGCCTCCTAAGTGCTACCTCCAGCCAACATGGACTGCCCACAGTTTTCTTGACACACACAGTAAGTTCTTTTTCCATGTTTTTGTGACTACTTATTTGTTGAGAGTCCGATCTCAAATCCTGTCAATCAATAAAACCTAGGTAGGACCCTCAGAAATACTATATTCCTTTGGTTCTTCACTCTGGCCCTTCATTGGTTCTTCATTCTTTCCTTTAAAATTGTCCTGACAATCCATTCTTCCCATATGGTTGTTGTTTGTCCATTTGTCTTTGACAATTATGCTTCTCAATCTAATCTTTGAGCTGCCATTTTGGATCTAATAGGTTGTTATACATTGAATTATGTCTCCCCTAAAAAGATATATTGAAATCCAGTACCTCAGAATGCAATCTTATTTGGAAATAGGGACTTTACAGAGGTAATCACGTTAAAATGAGATCATCATGTTAAAATGGGTCCTAATCCAATATGATTCATAACCTTATAAAGGGTGAAATTCAGACAAGAGACAGAAAGAGGGAAGACCGTGTGAAGAAACACAGGGAAAAGACGGCCATGTGATTGAGTGGATCCATCTTCAAGCCAAAGAACACCAAGTCTCACCAGAAAACACCAGAAGCTAAAAGAAGCTAGTAAGGATTCTGCCCTAGAGTCATAAAAAGATCATAGCCCTGCCAGCACCTTGATTTCAGACTTCTAGCCTCCAAAATGTAAGAGAATTTCATTGTTGTAAGCCACCCAATTTTTCTGTATTTTTTTACAGCAGCTGTAGCAGACTGACACACAGGTTGCCTCTATTCTTAGGCCTCTGACTACACACTTCCTCTTGTCCTCTATTCTCTCACAGTTTTCCTTTCCTTTATTTCTCTTATAGTTACTCTTTTCATACCAGAGACTAGCTCCCTCCAGACTTCATATTCCACACATTAGTTTTACAAAATATATTTATATTTTAAAAGCAACTCCAATAGATTTCCCCGATGTTTTAAAAAGAAACATGTAAGTTACCACCTTTACATCCTAACGCAGACAACTCTGACCTTCCCTAGCAGGTATGTCACCTCTACATCCTAAGTCAACTTTTGAGAGAGAGAGGACAGCCCATCATACTCCATCACCTGCACCAGCATCTTTAATGGGACTAATCAGAAGGATTTTCTGGAAGATCAGTAATTCCGAGACCCCTCTGGAGAACCAGCTCAGTGAGTCCTGGTTTTGTCTAAGCCATCACACTTAGGATCCTCTGCCTTTTTCAGGGTTCCCTCCTCCCCAAACTAGTAGTGACCCAGGATTACTCAAATATAAACCAAGTGATTTCTTTATCTGTTTGACAAACATATGCACTGAGTGCCCACTATGGACAAAACACAGTGCTAGGCACTAAGAGGAAAAGGATAAGTTGATTAACAAGATATAATCACTACACATAAAGTTGCTTACAATGAGTGGGAGAGACAATGAGTGGGAGAGACCAGGAGGGTAGTGGAGGAAGTGCTAGGGCAGAAGCAGTGGTTCCCCAGGTCCAAAACTGGACCCCAGAGTAGAGAGTTGCTTTCAAGTCTCACCCTAGAGGGATGTGTAGTAGAGAGAATAATGCCCCCCCAAAGATGTCTACACCCTAATCTCCAAACCCGTGAATGTATTACATTCCGAGGTAAAAGGGACTTTGAAGGTGTGATTAAGTTAAGGGTCTTTAGCTGGAAAGATTATCCTGGATTATGTGGGTGGGTCCAGAGGAATCACAAGGGACCTTGAAAGGCAAAGAAGGAGGCAGAAGAGCCAGAATCAGTTGTGATGACAGAAACAGAGTCACAGAGAAAGAGTTTAGAAGATGCTATGCTGCTGGCTTTGAAAATGAAGGAAGAGGCCACAAGCCACGGGATGCAGATGGCCTCTAGAAGTTGAAAAAGGCAACGAAACAAATTCTTCCTTAGAGCCTCCAAAGAAACACAGGTCTTCCAACCCATTTTCAACTTCTGACCTCCAAAACTGTAAAAGATAAATTTGTGTTGCTTTAAGCCACTAAGTTTATGGTAGTTTGTGACACCAGCAATAGGAATCTGATAAAAATGGTTTTCCTGGGGACAAAAGGGTGGGATGAATAACAGATATACTCTTTCGCCCTGACAAACTGCAGACCTGCTGTGGTACCATTGGGCCTAAATATCAGGGAATGTCTAAAAACTCTCCAACTGAGGAGTGGGGCAGGGTCCCCCTACACCCAGCTCAGCCAGTCAGCATTTGTTCTATTCCCTGCAGTACCACCATTGGAATACATGGCCTGGTTTGCAGGAAGTTACTAATAAAGAGAGCTATAATTTATTGACTGTCACATGGTAGGCATTCTGCTATGCCCACCATCCATACTATCTCTAATTTTCCCAGTTACTCTACAGGGTGAGTGGTAATATTCCCATTTTAAAGATTTAAAAAATGGGCATTAAAGACACAATTTGAGTTGCCCAAAGTTGCACAGATTTGAGCCCTAGCTTATCTAACTCTAAAATCTGTTCTTTTCTGCCTCTACCCTAATATCTTGGAGGTGCCTAAAATGATGATCCCCTATGTTTGCATCGCCCCAGTTCCTTAGGTTTCACTCTCCTGTGTAACAGATGAGTATGACTCAATTTCACTAACTTCTACTCCCATTTAAAGGGCACAAGCCCCCGCTCCAACCTCCTGTCAGTCTCTCTAGTTATTTCTGATGAAAAACCCAGAGGGTGTTTCCTGAAAGCTTACAAATACAGTAGTACCTTGGTTTTTTAACGTCTCCGTTGACAAACATTTCGGTTTAGGAACGTGGTAAACCCAGAAGTAAATGCTTCAGTTTTCGAACATGCCTCAGAAGTCGAACATGTCACATGGCTTCCGCTGAGTGCAAGATCCTAAGGCCTAGCTGTCGGTTGTTTTCGAATGTTTCAGAACTCAAACGGTCTTCCAGAACGAATTACGTTCAAAAACCTAGGTACCACTGTAGCCCTCATCCTCTTCCTCTTAAAGCCCCATCATATCCATTCCTGGAAAGCCTCGGGAAGACAGCAACTGGAAGCTGATGCATCGGCTAGGTAGTGCCTACACCCTCTGACAACATGAGGCCTGAGGGAGGGCTACCTGCAGACCCTCCAGAAGAGCACAGCTTTCCCAGCAGCCCTCACCAAGCTGAAGCCATGCTGAGTTCTGTGCAGAGGCGTAAAGAGCGTTCTCCCTGCTCCGTGTGTTGAGCCCCAAAGCAACACCACTTGAAACTCTGTGTCTCACAAAGCCCCTCCCCAAAACAAGCACCATCATCTGCCTGCAGCCCTCTATAAAATTTCTTTTCATTTGCTTATCATACTCCTCACCACTCTCCCTCCGCTCTCCTCTTCACAGACCCCTACCCTCCAGTATCCATCAGCTGACCCAATCACTGCCAATGGGTTGCCAAAGCCATTAGTCATAAGAGACACTGAGACATGTGGATTATCTGAGTCCTGGATCAGAGCAAACTGCAATGAGCCCCAACATTTACACAGTGTGGGCAATTTACATGCCTTTCACATCCATAGTCACAATTGGTCTTCACAGAAATTATCTGAGGACATCATTTCTTTGTTACAGAAGAAAAATGTGAGACTTGAAAAGTTAAGCACCTTATTCAATGATGCTAATAAATGGAGGAGCCAGGACTGAATCCAGGGCTTTTATTTTAGTCAGTGCTAGCTCTACCCAAACATCCACAGAGAGGGTAAGGGCCTAGGGAGGAAAGTGTTGGGGAAAGCCTGGACAACTGAAACTGCCCTTGGGCTTGAGCAGTCACTGTAGGCTTCAGAAATAGCATGGCTTTTCTGAGAGAAAAGATGTAACTCAAGCCTTTCCTCTTCCGAGAACAATAAGTGTGCCTGTCTCTCCAGGACAAGCAGTCATTCAAGGAGAGAGATAGGAGAAGTTTGGCCAAGGAAAACCTGCCATGCATGAGGAAGAAATATGAGAAGATTTTCCCCTCTTTATAGGAGATCTGCCTCAGGGGTCATCTATCTCTTCCAAAGTATAAACTAGACAAGTCAGAGGGCCTGAACCCCAACCGAGGAAAGAAACTTGAAAGAGGGAAAGAGAGAAGGTGAGAGAGAGGGAGGGAAGGAGGGGGGAAGAAAGAGAAAGACTGAGGACTGGGGCTTTTGTATGTAAAAAAAAGAAAAGAAATTGGCTCTCCTTTCCGGCTAAAGGCTTGTTTTCCATGTTCACTAAAATAGAACATGGCAAAGATAATAAATGTATAAAGAATAAGATGCTTTATCTGGAATCTGCAAGCTTCCTCCAATATAAACTCAGTGTGCTGAGGTATAAAGAGCCCTTTATATAAACTCTTGTGGTTTAAGTTTCTCTAAGAAAATCATTTCCCAAGTCTGATTAATACTCTGCTCTTGCAGTCACAGAGACAAGACTTGGGTCCCAGAAGTGTCAGATGGCAGAGGGAAAGGAAAAGGGCCTCTCAGGCCTGGGTGGAAGCAGGAGTCCAGGATCAACTCAGTCTCTGGTATCACAACTCCCCTCTGGAAAGGCCAAGTGTCGCATGAACACCCATTCTGAAACAGAAGCTATGTGGCTACATTTGACTTTCAGGCCAAAATGAGCAGTTCAAGAGAAAAGCAGGCATTTTCTTCAGCATGGCCTCTACCACGTCTGTGGAATTATCTTTGGATGTACGAGGTCGGACAATTAAGCTTGCGAACTTGTTGCAACGATGTTAACTTTGTTTGATATCAGAGGGATTATTCATTATGAATTTGTACCAACTGGACAAAGAGTTAACCAAGTTTGCTGTTTGGAAGTGCTGAAAAGGCTGCATGAAAAAGTTAGACGACCTGAACTTTTCGCCAACAATTCATGGCTCTTGCATCATGACAATGCACCGGCTCACACGGCACTGTCTGTCAGGGAGTTTTTAGACAGCAAACAAATCACAGTATTGGAACTCCCTCTCTACTCACCTTACCTGGCTCCCAATGACTTCCTTCTCTACCAAAGATAGAGGAAATATTGAAAGAAAGACATTTTGATGACATTCAGGACATCAAAGTTAATACGACAACAGCTCTGATGGCCATTCCAGAAAGAGTTCCAAAATTGCTTTGAAGGGTGGACTAGGCACTGGCGTCAGTGCATAGCTTCCCAAGGGAAGTACCTCGAAGGTGACCACAGTGATATTCAGCAATGAGGTTTGTAGCACATTTCTAGGATGAGTTCGCGAACTTAATTGTCTGACCACGTATGCTCACACCTAGAATACCCCACACTGTAATCTTCTTCTTGGCCTAGTCAGCTGAGGGAGTGGGTTCTAGATTGGATGTTCCATGAGCGTTTTGTTCACTGCTGTGTACCCAGGACTCAGAAGAGCACATGGCAGACTCCAGGTGCTCAATAAATAAATATTGAATAAATGGGTGAATAAGGATATCAGTAAAATCACCACATGCCTTCATGCCCCCTTCTCCCCATTTCCCAATAATCCAAGTACTAGAGTTAAAGCCATTTAGGATCTGGTATAGATAATGGTTGAGAGGAACTTCAGAATGATTTGATTGATAAAACACATCTCCCTGATATGCTTTGTGACTACCAACTCACCCTGGAAAAACCAAATGCTCAACCACTACAGAAACAAATTTCGTGGCCAATAAGTGCTTCCATGTTTCTAAGGGTATTATTTGATTTTTGATATAGCAAAGCTGACAGAATCTGCTACCATCAAAGTATTCCAAGTAGTGTTGATTGTTGATACTCCTAGAGCAGCCCAGCAATTAAATTGAGGTTCTAAAATAAAAACAATACCCTCTTTGAATTTACCTGTTTCTATCCTTCATCATTTTCCCTAGTCACTGGTGCTTAAAATCTTGATGGCTACATTAATGCCCACCCTTTATTTTTTAGCTAAATGCAGTCAACCCAGACCAGCTGTTCTTCCTGTTGTATCGCCTCTCATTCGTGCCTCAACATTTGTGTTACTTGCCAACCTGATCTGGCTGCTTTCCAGACTCACCCCTTCCACCCATCCAATGCATCCCTGCTAGATTTATGTTCAAAAAAAGAAAATCTGAGCTCTACCACCTCTCAACCTTATCTCTTTACTATTCTTGCACAGAAAGCCTGTTGTGGTCATCACAGACTTTGGATTGTTCCCTAAACATACCAGGGACATTCTGCCCATATCAGGTACATTTCAGCTTATGCTACTCTCCCTACCATGACTGTCTCCTCACTTCCTCTTTACTTGTTGATGTCACATTTATGTGGTGAGAATGGAAAAATGTTAGAACTTGAAATCATAGATTAGCTGCATGGTACTGGGAAGGTTATTCAGCTGTGCTAAGCATCCGTTCCCTTGGTTATAAAATTAGAATAGTAAAAATCATGATGATAATAATAATGTAGTCATAGGATTATTGCAAGAATTAAACAAAACTTTGTTGTAAATTCTGATTACAGTGCCTGGCACTTAGTAAGATACACAAGTTGTTCATCTCATTCTCTTTGAGCCTCTGCTTCTTTATCCATATAATGAGGATACCAATTACATCCTCCTTAAAAGATTTCACAGTGATCAGAGGAGATATTGTTACCATCTTTCTTCCCAGCCTAACTCACAGGAGCGCCTTCATCCCAGACAACTTCGCTAAGCACTTACTGCCTCGGCCACACCCCAGGAATTTAGCATAGACTGTCTTGAGATTTTTGGTTGTTGTTTTACTGAGTTTTGTGTTGGCTTTCTCAACTATTCTTGCTTTTCTTACCTGACTGAAAGCCCCTGAGGGCAGGAATTACATCTCTCAGCAGCTTCCTTTTCCATGGAGCTGTGCCCACAGTAGGAAGACAATCATCTTTGTCTACAACTGGGAAAGGGAATGGGTGCCAGCTCTAGCTAAGGATCCTTCTATCTCAGAGGTTCAACAACCCCGTTTTAGGCTGCTTCTTCTCCTCACCCCTCAAGTGGGAACCATTTTGCCAGATTCTGCTGAAAAAGATCAGCAGAAATAAGGGAAGAATCCATTCATTGCTCTGTTCCTCCTTCAGTATATTCCAAATGTGTGTGTAAGGTAGCTGCTTCCCTGGAGAAGGAAGGTTCAGGAGGAGATGCAGCCACAGAGAGGCTTCTTGTTCCTGGGGAGTGTATCTCCCTGAGGGCTGCTCCTGGCCCCAAAGCTAAATGAGCTCTTTAATGATGCCCTTAGGACTCAAAGACTCAGGGGATAACTATGCAGTTCCCAAGGATCTATCATTTCCGCGGTCACACAGAGTGGAGCTATCTCCCTTGCACTATTTTTACGTCTACCCCATACAATTTTTTGCTCAACAGGCTGGCCAGGATTTTCTTGTCTGGGAGCTGTGGCTTCTCTCTCAAACACTCTGCATTTAAATTAAGCAGCACTCCCCCTACCTCCTGTTTCTTCAAAACCAGCTCTTCCCTGACATTGATGAGAGCCAATTGAGAGTCAGCAAAGTAATGTCCATGTCCATCTCTCCCCATCACTCATCTTCACTCCCTCCCACAGAGCAGAATGAACAAGAAACTGATAGCTTTCAGATGACATAAGCTCCAACGGCAAAACCACCCACGTGTATACATTATAAGTCAATTAAGTCCTTCTCAGCATTTTCTCCTTTCTCAAATAAAGATTAGAGAAGTTCTGCCAACTAAGGTTCCTGTGTGAACAGATTGTATCTACTAATGAGCTGAGACTAAGAAGCATATAGGGAAAGCTCCAGAAGACAAGAAACCCAGTCTTCCTCTCATAAATGAATGTGGACAGACAACGTTGGGCAAGTCTCAATTGCTTCTTCCTCATGTTCATCATCTTACATTATTTACTGAATGCAAAGACCAATGTCTTCTTTGCCTGAGAGAACGGGCTGAATAAAGTGATCTCTTAAGCTGCCTTTCAGCTCTGGAGTCCATACTATGGCTTGAGAATAGCAGAAATAAGGCCTATTCCAGAAGCTCTACAGTGATGGTTCCCAGCTAGGGAGGAGGAGTAGGTGGTAATTTTTGGTTGCCATGACAGGGGTGGTTTGGGCAAGGTGCTACTGATATCTGGTAGGTAGAGGATGCTGCTAAACAGCTGATAATGCACAGAACATCCCCCTCAACAAAGAATTATCTGGCCCAAAATGCCAATAGTGCTGAGGTTGAGAAGCCTGAATTAATCAAAGTAGGATTTTGGGGAAAGATGGTAAAGTGAGTGCAGCAGTCCCAACATCCATTGACCTTAAAATGAGCTGAACTTATTATAAAAGAATATAAACCTGGAGGTGGAGGGAAGGAAAAGAGTCTTGTCCTTAAAATGAAGAGAAGCGCATCATTTATATACATAAAAGTCAAGGGGTTTCTGCTGAAAGGCAGGTGGATCCAGACTGAAGGAAATCACTGACTGCTAAAATCCCAACTTTCCTTCCCTAGAAAGTGATGCCATTCACCTCATCTAAGCAAAGGAAAACCTGTCAGAATGCTCTAAAGTCCTTTGTGTGGAGGGCTGAGAGCTTGAGGCAGGACAGGCTGAGGGGCAACTGGGAAGGTCTACCTCCACTCAGTGTCCATTTGCCCCAGCTGATAAGCAGCATTCCAATTAGCTAAGCCACGTGGCCCAAGAGCAAACAGACACACCAAACCAAGAGGCTGCAAGTGAGAACAGGAGGGAGTTCTCTGCATGAGGACCCTCCTTGATCCAGTGGGACTGACTCAGTCTCTCCCTTCTTCCTTCATCGGGACCTCCTCTGCCACACTGGCCAGTTGACCTAGTACGGAGGTGACACCCATGGATGCCTAAAGTTGTCAATAGGTGTAGCAACTTCCACAGCACAGAGAATAAACTTCAAAGAGATGAAATTTCTTCACTGTGATTCTTCAGGATGCCAGGTCCTTCTCAGTATCTCCCCAGCCTACAAGATCTCTACAAGCATCACGGAAAAGCACCAGCCTCCGAGCTTACCATATGGGAGATGAGTCTTATTGCACCCAGATGGACATGAGAGGACCCAAACAAATATAACCATACTTTTTAGAATCATTACCACGCTGGAATAGTTGTCTTCTCATTCAAGGATGAGTAAACAGAAAACAAAGCAAGAACACTTAAGGACTATGAAAGTATTCTGCAGCATTAAAAAAAAAAAAAGATAGACACAGCACAAAGAATTAGAAGAAAACAATTTGGGAGAATGCTTTACTATTTAAAAGAAAAAGAAAGGAAAAAGAGAAGAAAAACTTAGGCAGCAACTGATTTTTTTCTTAACAAAATTAATAAAAAATCTTACTTTTTAAGAAATAAAAGATGACAGGATTAAACAAAAGAATAATAAAAGAAGCCTGCAGAGTTAAATAAATGGTAGAATAAAAATACCATAATGGAATTTAAATCAACATTTGAAAGAGCAGAATTGAAAACGCAGAAAATCAAATCATACGTAGAAGATAAACACACAAGAATTTTATCCAGAAGCAGAGGAAAATGACAAAGAGAGGAAAAATATGGAAAGAAGGAATTATCAGTATGGATGACAAAAGCAACCTATTCGTGAATGATAAGTGTTCTTTCAGAAGAGACCAAAACAAGTGAATTAGAAGTATTATAAAAAGAGAATGTGAAAGAAGAAATTTTCTAGGAATTGACTTAGGATTACTTTGACCAAAAGAGTATAGTGGTAAGTGACATCCAAGGCCAGGTCATAAAAACACCATGTGTTTTCTGCCTTGTTCTGTTGAGATGTTCTTTCTTGGAACCTATCCACCATGCTATGAGAAGGGCAAGCAGACACATGAAGAGGCCACGTGTAAGTGTTCTGCCTGATTGCTCCAACTAATGTCCCAGCCACAGGCAGCATCAAATGCCAGACACGTAAGCCTTCAGATAACTCTAGCCTCCAGCCAGCGAGTCACCTCCAGCTTTCAAATGCCCCCAAGTGACTGTGGAGCAAGAGGAGCTGTCTTTGCAAGCCCTGGCCAAATGCAAGTTCATGAGCAAACTAAATGATGGATGTTGTTGTAAGCTGCTCTGTTTGGGGACTTTACTATGCAACAATAGATAACCTAAACCAACCAGAAGTGTCCCAACTGAAAGGAGATAACATAGATTATTAAGCAGTGGCTCCTGCATGGTGACTTGGTGTGGCTGCCTCAGAAGTAAGATGAACAACGTGAGGGGAGAAGAGGATTCTATCTTCATATTCATATTCATGTCTTTTCCCCCACTGTATCATGGAGGAGGTTGCCACTGTGCTTGCTCTGGGCCCTAAGAACATAAAACCTCCAGAGCATCTTTCCAAAATGCCTGTTGTGGTTATCTAAGAGACCCCCTGGCAATAGCCTAGGGGTTGAAATGTTTTTTGGACAAGCTTTCTACACACATACGCACACAACACTGCAAAGTTATTTATGTGACTGACAAAGACATATTTCACTGTTTACAGCTCAACTTGATGAGTTCTTTTCAACAGATCCAGGAGCCACTTAAATGGGATAAACAGGAGGGTTGTCCTACAGTATTTTTAAACCAGCCTTGAACTGTGGCAAACTACAACAACCCAAGCTGTTGGGGGAGCACACATGCAATGCCTACCACCTGGGGATCTGAATTCTCTTAGCAACTAATGCCCTAGTCCTTGTGATTCCCAAAATCCCCTTTTACTCTTTCCTGTGGACATATAATTCCCCACCTGCCTTGGGCCATCTCCACCAGTGGGACCTGGGACAGCCTCTCAGGAGCTGGTAAGAAACAGTTCTGAGCAGCAACATCCCGTCTCATAGGGGCTGATTCATCCCTAATGTACTTCCACTGGGAGAGCCAGAACAGCTGTTTAAGACACATAATACAGCCCTGTGACTGGATGGAGCAGGTGGGGGTGGGGGAAAACATTGAACTTTTTAAAAACAAAAACAAAGGGCTTAATATGCAGTAGTCAAGTGTACTAAATTTATTCCTGCCCAGGATAGAGATCCAAAATGGCAGAGTAAACACTGCCTGCATCCTTCCATGAACACATTAAATTACAACTAATGTATGTAACAATCGACCTACAGAACCATCTGAAGTCTAGCTAAACAGAAGTCCTAAACTAAAAATATAAAGTAGAAGCCACCTTGAGACTGGTAAGAGGGACGGAGACATGGAACGGGCCACAGACTTCCCTGTGCCAGTTGAGAATCAGGAGGGATATCTCAGCCACGGAGGTTCCCGCTTAGGAGTGAGGAACCCCAGCCCCCCAGACAGAGCTCCCCAGCCCAGAGCACTGGTGCCGGGAAGAGGAGTCCCCACAATACCTGGCTGTGAAAAACAGTGGGAATTCCAACCCTTTGGGTGGGACAGGAGGCTGCAGGAAACCCAGACATCCTCTTAAAGTGCCCGCACACACTCACAGGCACTCACCTTGGGCTCCAGAGAAGGGACAGTGACTCGGGGGGGCCTCAGAGACATGTGGAGGGCAAACAGAGGTGTGCGGCTTTGGGGAAAGTACTGGAGGGCAAGTGGAATTTTCCCGGTGGGGGAGTCATCCTCCTGTGCAGCCGGAAAGTGGAGGCCATCTTTAATGTGTTGCACCTGTCTCCACAGACCAAATCTGAATCTTATTGGCCTGGTGAGCTCTGCTGCTCGGCCCTGCTGACTCAGCTGGGATGCCCCTCCCACCCAACTCACACACAGCTGGAGGCAATTTCCCAGCCTCACCTGCATTACACTCTTTCTTGGAAAACTATCAGTCCACAGGTCCCAGGTGGGCAGCAACTGTCCTCAGGTGTGCTCTGAGATTTTTGCTAAGATGCTCCAGGCTCAGCACTGCCACCAAACCAGAGTATACATTAACCTGGTGACCACAACTCTTCCCACTCTAGTGACTCCCTGAACTTGTGCACCAAATGTGGCTTTATCAGTGGCTGAACCTTCAGGAAGCTAGCAGGTGGCATCAGGCCTCTGGGTGTCCTGGCTTTCTGAGGAGTTACCCCAGGCCTGGTACTGGTGACAGCCAACCTTGGTGCACAGTGTTGCCTCTCCCACATGCCTCCAGGGTTAGTACAGGCAGTGAACAACTGTGGATCACTTTGTAGCCTACCAGGTAGCCCCCAGCCAGTCACAGGCAGTGGCTGACCAGGGCCTGCACTGGAGCCCCTCCCAAGATGCCCCAGAAACAACATACTTCCAACCATAGCAGAGCACTGCCTAATTAGCCCCACAGTCAGCACACCCAAAGGATAGTCTCAACAGGCACCAGTGCCCACTGGGGAAAATCTCACTCAGTGAGGTAAGCCTTCCACACTGCAGCCCATAAGCTGTAGAAGTGGCAAACCTCACTGCCAATCAGCCTGAGGGTCAGCCCCACCCACTAGTGAGCCAATAGCAATCAAAGCTCAACTATAACAGGTGAGCACACACAATACACACAAGGGACACTTCTGGAACACCCGGATCAGGTGACCAGGGAGACTGTGCCACACAAGGCACCTACTACATAAGGTCACCCGGCCAAGACTGAGAGACATAGTAGATCTACCAAATATATAGAAACAAACACAGAGAGGCAGCCAAAATGAGGAAACAAAGAAATGCATCCCAAATGAAAGAACAGGAGAAATACAGAAAAATAACTGAAAATGAAGGTAAGAAACCTACAAGAGACAGTTCAAAACAATGGTTATAAGGATGCTCAAGGAACTTAGTGAGAACTTCAACAAAGTGATAGCAAATATTAAAAAGGACATAAAAAAGAACCAGTCAGAAGCGAAGAATACAATAAATGAAATGCAGAATGCACTAGAAGGATTCACCAGCAGACTAGATGAAGCAGAGGATTGAATCAGCAATTTGGAAAATAAGGAAGCAGAAAACACCCAATCAGGACAGCAGGAGAAAAAAGAATCCAAAAAAAAAATGAGAACAGTTTAAGAGACCTCTGGGACAACATCAAGTGTAACAACATTCACATCATAAGGGGTACCAGAAGGAGAAGAGAGACAGCAAGGGATTGAGAATTTATGTGAAGAAATAAGGACTGAAAACTTCTCTAACCTCGTGAAGGAAATAGACATACAAATCCAGGAAGTGCAGAGAGTCCCAAACAAGATGAACCAAAACAGGCCCACACCAAGACACATTATATTTAGAACAGCAAAGGTTAAAGACAAAGAAATACTTCTAAATTCAGTGAGAGAAAGGCAACTGGTAACTTCTAAGGGAGCTCCCATAAGATTATCGCCTGATTTCTCAACAGAAACTTTGCAAGCCAGAAGGAAGCGACAGGAAATATTCAAAGTGATGAAAATCAAGGATCTACAATGAAGACTACTCTACCCCGCAAGGCTATCATTTAAAATAGAAGGACAAATAAAGAGCTTCCCAGACAAGAAAAAGCTAAAAGAGTTCATTACCACCAAACCAGTATTACAAGGAATGTTAGAGGGACTTTTTTAAGATGGGGAGGGGGGATGAAAATTACGAATAAAAAATGGTAATAGCTACATCTCTATCAACAATTACTTTCAATGTAAATGAATTAAATGCTCTAATCAAAAAACATAGGAGGGCTGAGTGGATAAGAAAACCAAACCCTTACAAATGCTGCCTACAAGAGACTCACTTCAGATTGAAAGACACACATAGACGGAAAGTAAAGGGTTGGATAAAGATAATTTATGAAAATGAAGAAACTGAAAAAACCTGGGTTAGGTAGCAATACTTATACCAGACAAAACAGACTTTAAAACAAAGGCCATAACAAGAGATAATGAAGGACCCAGTAATCGCACATCAGGGTATTTATCCAAAGAAACCCAAAACACTACTTTGAGGGGACGTGTGCATCCATATGTCCACTGCAGCATTGTTTACAATGGCCAAGATGTGGAGGCAGTGTGGGTTTCCATCAATGGAAGAACAGATTAAAAAAAGGTGATATATATATACATATATATGTGTGTGTGTGTGTGTGTGTGTGTGTGTGTGTGTGTATCCTTCATCGTGGTCTTCATTGTCAGATTACTTTTGCAAAAGAAAAGATATCAAATGTTATGTTTTTAGAGAATGTTCCCATAGGAAACTATTGTTCCTCTAATCCTTCTTTTTTACTTGCAAGGTTGGCATAAGTACTTGTCTGAGCAATCCATAATTTACCAGATTGGAGGATTTCGCTGCCCTTTCTTCACTTTATTTCTTTCTCTTCTATTCCTATAGCCTTCTTTTCCCTCTCTGCTGCCTCTAGTCTAGAATAGTATCGTTTTCTTCCCAAAGATATCAAAATAGTTTTTTTGAGTCTCTATACTTCACTTTTAGTTTCCATACCCCGGTGTTCTCCACCCAGCTTCCTATCAGCCCCTCTTCCCATGTCCTGAATAACAGACTTCACTTCCCACCGCTAGGGATTCCTGAGCCCCCCAACCCTTCAGTGGTGCAATTACACGGAGCCTCCACTCCTACCCATGTGCTCTACGAAGGTCTCTGGATTAGCAAAGAACACTCACAGCCTGTAACACTGATTGAACTATGGTGAACTATTGAACTATTCAAAGATCAGCTGTGGTCCTAACAGAGGCTTTGTGTCCAGTGAGTGAATATGTCACCTGCTGTAGAAAAAAAGAATGATAATAGCTAACACTTAATAGCGCTCACTCTATGCCAGGAGTTATTCTAAGCATTTTATATACTTTAATTCATTTAATCCTGATACCTACTCTATGAGATCGGTGTTATCCTCATTTTGCAGAGAAGAAAATTGGGGCCCAGAGAGGTCAAGCAACTTGCACATGAGTTTTCCAACAGTAAATGGCAGAATCAGGATTCAAATTTAAACAGTCTGGCTCCTGAGTTTGGACTCTTAGCCATTGTTTCATACTTCTTATAAGACATAGGGAGAAGGGTCGAGGGAAACCCCAAAGTTCTTCACAGCAGAAAGCACTAAACAGAGTCAGAAATTAGCAATGGTACAGAATAACAGTGAGATGTGGTGCAAAATACTTCAATCTCTCCACTTCAGTTTCTTTATCAATAAAATGTATCTGACTCATAGGATAAATGTGAGGATTAAATAAGAGCATAAAGGTATAAGGGAAATGTGCTTTAGGAATTGCACTTCATTGCTTAATAAGAGAGAGAAGCAATAACAGATGCTTCAACAAGATAGAAATGTACACAGCTCACACATTAAAAAAAAAAAAAAAAAAAGAAGGAGAAAGAAAAGCAAGGAGTAGGCAGTCCCAAGCTGGTTCTACAGCTCCAAGACATCATTAGGGATCCAGAAATTTTTCTCTATAATCCTTAGCATCACCTTCAAGGTTGCCTTATGATCCAAGCTGGCTGCTGCAACTCCAGCCTTCAGGTCTACTTTCCGGGGGAAGTAGGGAGTTAAAGACTTAAAAAGCCTACATTTGTTGACTGTCTCCCTTTTACGGCACTTTCACATAATTCCCACCCAACAACTTCTTACATTTCATTGGTTAGAACTTAGTCACTTGACCATATCTAGCAGCAAAGGATGCTGGAAAATATGGCCTCATTACTGAGCACATGGCCATCTGAATGAAATCAGTGTTCTGGTACTAATTAGGAAGGGAATATGGACATTGGTTAGGCAACCAGCAGTCTCTGGTCATAAAAGTGCACTAAATTTTACTGAGCATCAACTCCCTGCCAGACACTTCACATAAATTTTCTCATTTGATCCTCATAATAACCCGGAAAGATTTGAAATACCATTACATTTATAGATAAGGAAATGAGATCAGAGAAAATAAGCAACACAGCTCCTCACATGGAGAAACAGATTTAAACCATATCTTACTTCAAAACTTGAACTCTATCCACACCATTCAGCCTCCAAAGTTTCCTCCAAGGAAAAAATATTGTATGAAAGCAAGCACCATATGCATCTTCAAGAATTCTGCTGCATTAATACTTTAAATTATTTCTTAGTTTCTTCCCTGGAGAAAGTGAGGGAGTAACTTCATTTATCTCATAAGAACCGCAGAAGTTGCATGCCATTTCAGTTGGTGGGGAAGAAACATTCATTGAACACACACACATATGTGTCCCCAGTTACTGATGTGTCCATACTTTGAAAGCATTTCCTGGCCTCTCCCTCCACAGTGAGAATAAAGGCAGAAAAGGTCATTTCTGCCAAAAGGAGACTATCAACGTGATTAATCTCTAGGCCTCAAGCTCCAGCCCTCTTTCTGGCAGCCACAGATTATTTATATTAAAAAGATGATCTTTATATTTTCTCTCCTCTTGATCAGTTCTGAAAGGAGGCATGGCAGAGAACAGAGAAGCACCACATCAATTCCCCTGCTACATTTGCATCCTGGGTCCACTCCAGAAGTTGGAGTGTTGGGAGAGTGAAGAGGTGCAAAGCTAAGAGGGAAGCAGCAATGTTTGACCAGTTAGAAACAGGCTGCTCAACATTTTGTGCTCAGACTCAATAGAAGCTTCCATGCAATTTGCTTCCCTGCCTAAGTAGAAGACAATCCTGATTTGCACAAATTGTTCCTGTTACACTTTCTTTCTCCAAAGGGACCCTCAGGATGTGTAAGGTGTCACACGTGAAGGTGAGACAGTGCTTTGCAGGCATCCAGTGCCTCATGACTTCTACAGGCTTTTCAAGCACCCCAGAACACCAGCCCCCACCTCCACAGCTGCATTACCTTCAAAAGAAATCAGGCCTTCCCTTCCACTCCAGAGATAACGTGTATGACCTATTTGTGCTCTTTCCGGAGAGCTGATTTTGAGAAGAAAGAATCAGGACAACACAAAGGTGGAAAAAGACAGCTTGGTGGGGCTTGAAGATGAACCTCTTCACCTTCGAAGTTTCCCTCTTGGATTAAACTAGCTGAAAATTTTTCATAAACTTAACACAGCTCCTCTAAAGCAAAGTTTTGATGGCTTAAGTAAAAGGAAAATAAAAAGGATGGTGGTGGGGGAGGTATTTTCAAAGTACAGAAAGCATGAGAAGGGGGAGTGAAGGAGGCAAGAGACATGAGAGAAGGAACATCTGACAGTTGGCGGAAAAGAACTTCTGGGAGGCAAGAAAAAAATTGAAAGGAAACCTGTGGACGCTCCAACTTTCTACTGCACAGCGTCTCCTAGAACCAGCAACAGAGAGAAATTTTCAAAGGTTGAATTTGTACCATGGTTTACATGGACTCTTAGCAAAGAGACTGGGGGCAAAACTTAATAGAAGGAAATACAGTAGGACCGATTTCAGGCCAGTAATATAGGGGAAAGATTGGCTACAATTTTCCTAACTGCAGTTGGAAGCTTGTCAGTGGGGTCTGTGTGTTCGCTACACCAGGTGAGTGCTAGCCCTAAGAGACAATGTGTTGTCAGAGTAGAAAGAGCCTTTAAACTATATTTCCAATATCTTTTATTCATTTGAGTGCTGTTCTTACACCCAAGTGAGATGGGGTCCTGCTTTGAACACTCAACTGTAATTATGACCAGCTTCTATGAAGAAAGGAATCTACATGGCCAAAGGGGATCTCACATTCTCCTTCTAGCCCACTCTCTGAGGGCTGAGAATTCTGAAATTTCTTGTGCAAGCATCCACAAGACCTGGTTGCAGAGCCTGTGTGGAACTCCTCCCAGGTTGTCTACTGAGGAGGGACTGCACAGCTGGTGTGTGCCACCTAAGCCCAGGGGCAGCTAACTAAAGTGGGGAGTGGACAGAACTTGGATGTGGCCCGACCAGGCCTTCTAGTATGGCTGGGGTTGGTGCTGGAGAGGGAATGGGATGCGTGATGTCTAGAAACCAGTTCTCCCACACTACCCCATTGCAATAGGAACTCTGAAGATGATGAAAAGTTAAAATTGAAACCCGGCCTTCCAGTTCATTATCAAGATATGTTTGTCAGGATAGAGAGATAGAACATATTTTATTTAACATCCTGCAGCTTAACTTATAAATCTCTCTATTTAGATACAGGATATACAGGCTTCCATTTATATTCTTGTCCTGGGCCCCACAAGTTTGAGGGTGAGCCCACTGGGTTTCACTAAAATCTCTTCATGCAAGTAGGAAGAATGCACTAGACCCAAGGGCATGAGGGGGGGGGGGGGGGGGAAGGAGAGTCTGTCTAGGTTCTGTCACCAATAATCTGTGTGCCCTGGGACCAGAAATATCCACTCTCTGGGACTCAGAGTCTTCTTAAGACTATTGAGCAAGAAGTTCCATGAAGTTTCAACACTCCTTTTTCTTCCTTCAAGTACAGCATCAAAAGTCTTCTTTCCTAGCAAGGAAACTGAGGGCTTGATTCACCAACAGGGAGATGGGGCAGACAAGGGTTTTTCTAATATTAAGCTACCACCAGACTTAATCCTGAAAGCGTTCCAATATCCTGCTCCTGCATTGTTGATTTTCCATTGAGAGAACTATTTTTAACAGACCCCTGAATAATAAGAAGAAAACTCTCCACAGACCTATAGCTGTGGAAATTCTTGCACTGCAAGACCCACAGGATCGCATTTTTCTGTGATTAGTACAAGGTTTTTTTAGATAGGTGTTTGTTTGCATTGTAGAAACAGTTCCAAAATCAATAAAAAATGTTATACCTTATCACTCTCCAGAAGGGAAAAACAATAAAGAATTCTGTAAAGCGTGTCTGGGACGCTGAGAAGTGCATAAATTCATGTCAAATACAGAACAATCACAGCCCTGGTGATAGCATTTATCAAACCTCACGTTAGGAGCCATTTCTTCCAACCAGAGCAACCAGCCCACAATACAGGAAGATAAGACTAACAGAAGATTTTGTTTTCCTTGTCACCTGCTTTCAACTCCAGTAGGAGAGAGTATCAGGAAGCTAAGAACCCATTGAAATTTATAGGAGTTCATGGCGCCTGTGAAGGAACAACTGGTTTCTGTTTGAGTTATATTATACCTCTCTCATTCTTTAAATTGGATGAAGTGCATAGAGCAATATGTGGCAGGAAAGTGGCAGTTCAAAGCACAGAGATAAATTATATCAAATGAAAATAAAAGAGCCAACAGTATGTAGGATAATACAGTAGTTATAGAAACCAAAGAAAGACAGATTCTCGTTGTAATAAGGGCAGTCTGAACCATGCCAATTGGGAACAGAAGAGTGGGATGTGGGCGTGAGGAATGCTAGGAAAGACGAGTTTTGATGCTGTACTTGAAGGAAGAAAAAAGAGGAGCCCAAAATAATGTAAAACACTGACCTTAGGTGAAAGGAGGAATGATGCCACCAACAGAAATAAAGATGGCTCTGGAGGGGAACAGGGAGAGTCTAAGTTTAGACCTAAGTTTAAATTAGTGTCAGACATCTAGGTAGAGCTGTGCCGTAAGTGTCTTGAGATTCAAGGGGGAAGCCAAGGAAAGAACACATAGTTTGAGCTATGGATTTGCAGTCATTCAAATCTGGGATCAGAGAGGCAACCTCAAAAACAACTGAATGCTATGAGAAAAAGTGAATAGAGTTTAGAGGACCATGGGTTAAATCCACTGCTAAGTCAGAGGAGGAGGGAGAGAGAGAGGGAGAGAGAAAGGGAATGCTGTATAGAGATCTAGAAAGAGAACCAGAGCAAGAGAGTTAAGGAAGAGATTTTCAAAAAGAAGAGTGTAGCCAAGTTTAAGTTAAGAAAACTGAAACCTGAGAAAACGTATGAGCATCTTCATAGTGAAGGTCACCTTTGGAGACACAATTTAGAGAGAAGATAGAGCTAATGCCAGGGTGACAGGCTGAGGATAAGAACCAAGGAATTAGAAATTGTGCTACTCTTTGGAGAAGTTTGCAACAAAAGGGATGAAGCCAAGAGGTCAGCAGCAGGGAAACAGTGAGTATTATTTTAAGAAGGGAAAACCTCTCACGTACCCAGCATGCCAGTGGCACAGCTTATTGAGACCCATTCTTATTCCAGGAATGCCAGAAATGAGCAGGTTACCCGACAGCCTCTGGGCAAGTGCCAAGTAACCCCCATGTTGCTCCAATCTTGCTTCCCTGCTCTCAGAGCTGATTAGACTTGAGCGTCTGGAATGTGCCTGGATTTTCTCAGAGAAACGAGCAATAGAAACACAAGACATTGTGATAAGCAACACATGCATATGAAACAAAAGTTGGCCAGAGCGACTCTGAAGGTAAAGGTTGATCTTTATGGGAAATGACTCAAAAGTCCTGGTGGATCTATTGAAATAGGACTTTCACAGGCTTGAGTACAATAGACTATCAACATGAATTTAAGACACAGGAAACCTAATTATGGCCACAGAGCTGCCATCCCCTTTGGGTGACCCAGGACAATCTCCTCAATCTCTGAGTTTTCATTTATTTATCTGAAAAGAACAATGATATCTCCCTGACCTATTATACAGGGTGTTGGGAGATGAAGATACTCTATAAACTACAGAGGTCTCTAGAAATGTATATTTTATAATTCTTTTGGTGTACCATTAAGATATATAGGTAAAGTTGTATTCTTAATGGTTTCTGAAACTTGAAACATAAGTTTTCAGCCTTATTTATCATGATAAAGTTGCACCACAGTTACATTGAAGTCTACAGTTTGAAATAGTCAAGGGGAATAAATCATTTACATAGAAGGAAGTTGGTGATCTACTTTTCTCTTCACTCTTAAGACTGATGATGCAAACAATTTGAGATAAAACATTTAAGTACTACTCTCAAAGTCTTACTTTCAGTGATATCAGTAGTGGAGAAAATGAAGTAAAACAAATCAGATATGACATCCATTTGTGATTAAAAGACTCAGTAAAATGGGTGTAAAAGGAAAGTACTTCAATATAATAAAAGCTATATATGACAAACCCTCAGCTAGTATCATATTCAGTGGTGAAAAACAGAAAGCTTTTCCTCTAAGATCAGGAACAAGACAATAGGATTTTTCATTTCATATTTTATGTGGGTAGAGAATTGATTAGCAAGGGACTAATTCAATCAAGCTGTTGTATTTTATGAGTTCATTTGAATTTTCTGACTGAATTATAGCTTCTTAATTCAGTTTTTCCCATTTGAATTTTGGTGTTATAAAATACATTTCCATAGGGAAATATCTGGTCTCTTAATGGGAGCATTTGGTAGCCAAAAATTGATTTATTTTTTTTTAAGTTCAACAAATCAGCAATTTTTGTTCAGTGAGAAAGAGAGAGAGAGAGAGAGAGAGAGAGAGAGAGAGAGAAATTAGACAGGGTTTAGGTATGATTAAATACCAAGATGTGAAGACTGAAATAATTGATTCAAAAAATTTAAATTGGAAAATAATTAAGATTGAAAAGAAATCATTTTCTTCAAATATAAGAAGAGCTGTATCTAAAATGGAATATCAGTGATAGTTTGGTTCCATTAAGGACCAAATATGTATCCCAGTGCTTTGTCAGTGTCAAGAACACAGTAGGTTTATAATGAATACATGTCAAATAAGAACATTTTTAAAATGGATCTAAATGACACCATAAGGGGCTGAAATTATATATGAAGAATAATTCCAAGTGGAATGACATAGCTACCACACAATGGAATTACCCAGACATATTATGGTCCCCAAGCACTTAGCTGGGAAGTTAAGTGTAAGGCTGGATTCTTAACTCTTTCACATGGTTTGCTTGAAGTTCTGCCTAAATACAAAACATTTCTAGACAACTTACCAAGTCCATTCCTTGCTGGGTTTTCATAAAATATACAAAACTGAATGTTAAGTAGATTAGGGAAAGTGAAGAAATTAGGCCAGAATGATATTTTTCTTACATAAATAATGCTTTGATTTACAAATCTACCTCTTTCGCTGAGTTGGAATGCTCTGGACAAATAGTAACTTCCCAGCCAGGTGCCTTCAAAATTCAAAATTTAAGAATATTACCCTGCTTAGAAGAAGGCACCATTTGCTTCACTGGACAGAGAAAGGACAATACATCACCTGTATTTGACCTTCTTCTGATATCCCTCAGCAAGCTCTCAGATGCATTTGTTGAGTGTCTACTATGTGTTAATTGTTTTTATATTATCCTCAAAATAACCCTGTAGAATTCAGAAACATAGGTAATTTACCCAGAATATCTAGGTATGAATTGGCAGAATATGGGTTTATATCCAAATACACCCAATTCGAGGTTTAGTTTAAGCACCTCTTTGTTAGTGAGGTTAATTTCTATATGACAAGAAAATCAGAGGCTAGTTTACTCTCTCCACCTCCTGCTCTTTCCCTGTGAAAGGAGGAAACTATTCCCCAGTGATTCCCTGTGTCTGTGGGCCATGGGGTCAGCCCCTCTGTGAGCTGGACTGTGAGCTCAATGACAAATATAGCAAAGGCCCGTACACAAAATTACAGAGGCATCCTCCCTCCAGCAAACTGTGGTTCCTGACGATCTAGGCCGAAAAAGCGGCCATTGCCTCCTAACCTGGTCATTTTTCTCCCCAGAGAGTTTGCCTCCTTTGGGGCCCCATGGAGTCCCAACGTTTCCATTGAGTCCACGATAGAATGACCTTCAACTGTGTTTGCTGAGTCTGCTTGTATTTATTACCTAATATTCCAACTGTGTCCATATGCCCAGGGGCCTTGGCAATAGGGCGGTTTTACAAGTCTAATAAATAATTATATGCAATATTTACTGCAGTCCATTCCTATTACATAAGGTCCCATTAAAATCAAGAGAAAAAAAATGCTGATCCTTTTCCCAGAGCACTGCATCATATGCTATAAAGTGTGTCCTTATTAGGCAAAATAGGCAAACAGACTTGGGCTTTTTATAAGACCCTCTCCCTCAACTCAAATAAAGCCTTTGTGATGTAAAAACGCTTTGAAGATTTTGTTACTACTTGTTAGTTATGAGTGCTTCTCCTGTTATATACAGATTTGAGCCAAGACTAATGATGCTGAAAAAACAAAGGAAAATCCTTTTTAGTGGAGTACATCATCTTTCCAACTGCAATTGGAAAACTCACATTTGCCTTTGAGATTTCTCTGCCTAATTTCACAAAGTGAAACTCCACATTTGCCCCTAGATCAGCTCTGTCTCCAAAGTAATTTCTCAAGTCAAAATGTACTTGCCATGCTTCCTCCTTTTGTCCATTTTCATAAGAGAAATTGATTAAGAAAATATGAAAAACAAATTATTGTCTAATAACATCTTATATGGTGTTTTCAGGTATACAGAGAATTTTCACAAAAAGGACTTTACTTAATTTTTTATTATCCTTGCAAAAATGCTGTGGGTTTTTATAGTGATTTTCCAGATAAAGAAACTGAGGCTCAACGAATTCTAGTTCTGTGCCCACAACCACACACCACTGTAAAGAGTCCAATCTAGTTATTGATAGAAACTTCCAATTGTTCCCTAATATATTCTCTCCATTTCTTCATTTAGTAATGAAACTCTTGACTTTTGGCTGGGCACATAGCCAATCAGGGAAAAAAAGACTACACTTCCCAGACTGACGCGTAGCTAGATGGGACCATGCTATTGAGTTTTGTCCGATGATATTTAGGGGGCAAACGCATAGGCAGCTTCCAGGAAGGGCCTGTGATAGGTACTATGCAGTCTTTCACACATTTCTTCTTCCTACTAGATAGAATGTGGATATGATGGCAGGAACAGGAGTAGCCATATTGGACCATGAGGTAACATTGACCATGGAGGTCTTGCATAGCAGAGATACAAGATATAAGGAGCCTGGGTACCTGCAGACTTTGTGGCACAAAGCAGCCATACCACTCTGGACAGCACACATCCTGACATTAAAATGAGAAAGAAATACCACAACATGAAAGAACAAATTCCTGACCTGTTTGCTGTTACTTTGACTTACTACTCATAATTAAACCTAACTTTAACCAAGAACTAAATATTAACTGATAAGCAGTTTGATTCCTTCTCTACAATATGGAGATAAATGACTGGAGTGAGAAATGATCTGATGAAACAGATGGCTTCTTTGCAAAGGGCCGATTGAGACGGAAAAACCAGGTGATTTTTGTGGGACTTAACACAGCCATTTGACTAATCAATTTACATTGAAACTCATTTTGCTATCTTTGTCTTCTTGGATGGAGAAGCAACTACATTAACATTCTCCCTCCAAGCTAAGCTATCGGACCTCTTAAATGTTAACCTTTACTAACAATCCAATGGAAAGGGAAATTATGGCGGTGTAAGTTACAGATATGTCTCATTTTATTGCATTTCACTTTTTTTTGCAGATATTGCAGTTGTTGTTTTTTTTAGAAATTGAAGGGTTGTGACAAACTGGTATCAAGCAATTCTATTGACACCATTTTTCCAACAGGCTCAAATGGCAACATTTCTTAGCAATAAATTATTTTTAATTAAGATATGTATATTTTTATACATCATGTTATTATCACTTAATAGACTACAGTATAATATAAACGTAACTTTTACATATACTGGGAAACCAAAATAATTGTGTGACTCTCTTTATTGTAATATTCACTTTATTGTAGTGGTCTGGAACCGACCTCACAGTATCTCCGAGGTATGCCTGTACATTCCACTGATACGATGTTTTGGAGGTGATACTGCCTCTTAAATACCACAAGCCTACTTCTGATATCAAATCATGCATTAAAGACCACATCTAAGACCCAAGACCCTGACAGTGTGGTCCTTTCACACACAGGTACAGCCCTATAAGGGGCTCCCATTTTTTTCTATCCTGATTCTGGGCTGCAGGCCTGCTGGCCAAATCCCAGGAGGCTCCACAAAAAAAAAAAAACCAGGTGAGCAAGATGACATCACAGGCCCAAGCTGGAGAATACACCCGCAAAAGCCAAACTCTAAGGCACAGCATATCTAGGACCAGGCCACAGCAGCCTCTGCACCAAAGAGCTGGGAAAAACCTGGCAAAGAACTGAGAACTCCAGATGGGAGGCATGTGAGGGAACAGGCACACCCCGCACTTGGCAAACCCTCTAAATCATGGGGTGTAGCAGTCATACAACCAGCCACAGGCACAGCCCACAAAACCAAAGCTTCTGAAGGTGTGTGCTTGGCCAGACCTCATGGGGAGTTTGAGGATGGTCTGACCATCTGAACTGCCAATTGCAGCCCTTTGATTTCAGAGAACTCAGTGTTCCCTTCTTGCGTCATACCACCTATATAAGTTCAGTAGATACCGATTGACCAAGATGTGTGGGCGAGGGCAGCAGGATGATGAGGCCTGCTAAGCAGACTTACAGCTCCACATGAACATGGGCCTTTCTTGACTACAGACCATGGGCTATTCCACGGTTCCCAGCTACCTGGCTTAAACTAGTAAAGGAGACACAAGTGCTGCAAGGGAACATGCCGTTTTCTTTATACTAGTTTGGCTCGAGTAACCTATGCAACATTTACGTGTATTTACTTTCCATGTATTTTCAGGTTAGATATGCTTGGGCACCTTTTATCCGTAGATGTTGAACTTGAAATTTCATCCATTTATATAAAGCAAATAGAAATTAGGATATCCTTTCTGTAAATTACGAAACCCTAAGGTCCTATAGCCTTCAATCTCATCATAGACTTGCATTCGTATAAAACCAATCCCATCATCATTCACTCATTCAACATTTATTTGTTGGGTGCCTTCTACATGCTAAGTCTTATTTTAGATGACAGAGGTACAGCAGGGAATAAATGAAATTCCTTTCCCTTATAAAGTTTTCATTCTAGTGGGAGCAGACTAGATAAATAAATATTGTGCATTGGATGTCAGAGGGCAGTCAGTGCTACGATAAAGCTGGAAAAGGAATAGGAAGTACTGGGTTGCAGATGAGGTTACAATGTAAATTCATCAGCAAAAGTCCTCACTGATAACATGACGATAAAAAAAATAATTGAAAATGTAATTTATACCTAAGCCTCCAAAAAAATATCAAAGAGGGATCTAAATAAAAAGGCACAACTGATTTCTCTCTCTCTCTCCCTCCCTTACACACACACACACACACACATTAGCATCTTTTAAGAGTCCTTCTCAACTTGCATAATCTTTCTTTAACAACCCAGCCCAAGAGTGAGTTCTGGCCTGCCTCCCTCTTCTCCTTATCCAGCTCAGTGGACAGTTCCAAACATCTTTTTAAAAACTATCAATTCAACTTGATTAAATTCAACAATTATTTATTTATCATCTACCATGTACCAGGAATTATTTTAGGTTCTGGGACTACAGGAATGAACAATTGCTCTCAAGTGCAGAGGAGACAGACAAAAAAATGCAGAATTACAAGGGTGGTATTGGAGTATTTACCACCCTTTATTTATAATAAATAAATTGGGTATTTATTATATAGGGGGTTCGTAGCCCAGACTTGGGTGTCAGGTAAGGCTTCCTGGAAGAAGTTATATCCAAGCTTATAGCCAAGTTACATCCAACACATGCTATATGTGTTAACTACGTCAACCCAGGGACAAGGAGGGGGAGATAAAAGTTCTGGAAGAAAGGCTAAGGCATAGAGGGGCAACCTCTCCTCCAGTGAGAAAGCCCCACATCCACATTCATTTATCACATCTGCACTGGGCCAGTAAGCTCCAAAACCTCCCCACATGACTCACTTCAACACAAGTCCAATAATCACTATTTTCCTTTGGAGCTTTATTTAGTACCTGTGGGTAAAGGGTTAACAAAATGAGTTTTCTTTCTACATGAGAGTTTGACCTTCAGTTAATGTTCTCCCTCTGTTCCCTTGGTAACCTGATAAAAATGGTGTCAACTCTGTTGCCAGAACACATTGCTGCTGATGAAAATGCCTCCTGATTGGTAAATTGCATCTGGACTGGGTGGAACTATAAATGAGCCATAAATATGGGATGGGAGTTATTATAAGAGGTATTGGCTCTTGTGGAACATGAGGCTTCTAAGCCAGGGCTATTTCTATACTCACTGGATGGGAGCTTAATTTCTTCCACGTAGGGGGCCAAAGAGAGTCACAGCTGACAGCTATGTGGACAGTGGCAAAAGACCGCTGCAAGAACTCTCACGGCAGAGAGGTGCCTGACGCCCCCGTGCCAGCAACTTGGTGGTTCCCATCTTACAGCATCCTGCAGAGACTGGGGCCAAGGGCAGCCTGTGGTTATCGCATGAGTCCAAATATCTAATTAGTCTATGAAGAAGGTGCTCTGGTAGGTGCTGCTGTATCCATGCACAAACTTTCTCTCTCAACAGTGCTATTTCTTATAAAGGCCAGTGTTTAGGAAAGATGATGAAATAACCATATAATTGTTCCTGTATTTGCCCCTTCATCACAGCCCCCATTCTAAAAATCCCACTGGTCATTATTCATTATCACTCATGTGTTACCTTGCACTAAGGCCCTTTCTCTCTCTGAAATCTACCCACCGCACACCAGCTAGAATCCCATCACGCTACTTTTCACACCACTTTTCCCTTCGGTCTATTTTAAATTAAACCAAAGTTGGCTTTCTTTCTAGCCAGTTTTCCTATGGTGATTTTCTCACACCTTATTTCAAATTCTCCCTCTGCTCTCTCATCAAAACTAGGCTTTTTGCCTTGTTCCTATCTATTTGTATTTCTTCTCACTCATTTTCTTTCTGATTTATCTCCACACTCCCCTCTGTCCCAGCAGAATGCTTTTCTGGACTGCCAGGAATGCTGTGCTTTGGGAATCTTTCCTTAAGCGTAATTTATTTCTTTACTGAAGGCATTCCATCACTGCACAAATCTTTCTGGTCATGTCTACCTGACTTCCCACAAAAGTGCAAATATTAGGAAAGTACACCTATAAATAAACAAGTTACAAAGTTGTCAAAAGTCCAGTTTTGTCACAGGTTGGTTTTTAACATTAAAAATCCTTCTACCAGTATCTCTTATTATGTGCCGTTATCTTAAAACAGTTTTTTACAAGCACCCACCAACCTACAGAAAAAGAAAAACCAGATCCAAAGGGCTCTCAATAGTAAACCAACAGTGGTGTTGACACACAATTTAGTCCTTTCCACTGTGGTTGGGAGAGCTCATGTCGGCTTTACAGCTTTCCTAAAGACTTAAGACTATGATTTCCAAGATCTCAAAATATCTAGAGAAAGAGCTGTACACATCCTGGAGAATGCAATGAGAAATCTGGGCTAGAAAGGAAATTTTGATTCCTCAAAAAGAATGGGACAGGGCAGCTGGGAACCAGTAGTTTTTGTTCTAAGAAAAAAAATGTTCTGCTTTTTGAGTAAGATATATATGTGTGTGTGTGTGTGTGTGTGTGTGTGTGTGTGTGTGTGTGTGTGTAAGTGAAACTCTTTGGGTACAACTAAGAATCAATTCAAATTGAAAATGTACATCAGATATTCTATATAGTGTTACATTTTTATAAATATATTTGTATTTATTGCTTTGCCCAAATCATATTCTAAAAGTTCAGGGGTTTTAGCTAATGAAGATAGGTTTTTAAATTCTACATAAAATAAAAGACTAGATTTCTCTTTTTTGTAGTGTACCATTCCCTTATGCCTTGAAAGTTGGATCTTGGAAAACATGACTCTCAACTACAGCTTGACGGTGCTATAGATAATTGCAAGTGCAGCTACTGAAAGGAAAAGTCTAACCACCAAAGCACTGAGTCTCATAGCTTTGGAGCAGTAGCCATTACTGTTTTGTTTTGTCTGCTCTATTTGACAACATTTAGACAAAGTTGAAAAAGTCAAAACATAAGAGAAGAAGACTGACAAAGGCGAGTAGAGAAAGACTATTCAAACAAAGGAAAGATTCTCTAGTTCCAAGTTCTTTCTATCTGTATATAAGCTTGAGGTATTCACTAGTATTTGTGCTTTTGTCTTCTTGACATGAATTAAAATATATCATGCTAAGAATCTGTCTACTTGGCCAGAGACACAATTTCATTAATCACCAAAGAGCAATAAAACATTGCTGGGTTCAATGAGGTCCAAACATATTGTCATCATCGCTGAACCTAGCAACAGTCTAGACTGTGTAACCACTTATCATCAGACACCAATTGAAAAAACTCCTGGAAAGAATGACTCCTTCTTATGGCTTCAGTCCCACCTCAGCTCTCAACACCCTCACTCTCTCCTCTCCAATCATTAGTTTTATTTCAGTTTCTCACATGGTCTAAGATTTCTCCCAAATCCAGGTCTTTGAAAATGCTGCTGTTTCCACCTGCAATCGTCTCGTACTCCTCACTTGACTCACCCCTTTATCATATCTCACATCAGTATCACTTTCTTCAGGGAGGCCCTGCCAGGCCTCTCTCACAAACTAGTTTAGGAGCCCCCATAGCCCTGTGCAGCCCCCAAAAGAGCACTACTACATTGGTAATTCATCATTTAATGTGTGTCGTGCCTACTAGACCTTATGCTTCATGGAAGGAGAGGCGATCTCCATTGTATCCGCCACCACAACCCTGGAACATAGTACAATTCCTGGCACACTCAACAGGAGTTTATTGAATAAATAGCTAAGTTGATGAAATAGACATACAACTATGGCATAATGTGATTTAATACCAAATTAATATACGTCAATTCTCCATGGGCTGATAGAGTCAAGAGTCAATGACAACAAGCACAAAAGCAGCCAACTCTTCACAGGTCCAAACACAAGGAAACTCTTAAGTCCTACTATCAAAAAACAAATGTCAATTTGGAAAGTTACGCCATTAAAACAACCAAGAGATACAGGTTAAAAAAGAAAAAAAGACAAGAAATGACCATCCATAATTCAATTTAAGGAAAGCCCAAGAAGCTGCATGTAAAGTGTTTTTGTTTGTTCTTGGTTCATTTCCAAAGCACCGTGTAGGAGGCTTGGCCTGTTGAAATGAAGATGATAGATTGAACACAGAAAATGTGCGTAAGTCCTGAATCAAAAATAGAAGCAAGGAAGTCAAGACCTCTGGAAAAGCAGTTTCCAGATGGATGAGAAAAAGACTATAGGTGTTCAAAAGTGCCCCTGAAACAAGGAAACAATAAAGTCTGAAATAATTGTCGCAGCTGACTTTATTGAGTTGTCACCACATGCCTTGCAACACAAGAAGCATTTTGCAAGCATTACTCCATTTAGTCCTCAGAATCGTCTCATAAAGCAGGTACTAAATATTCTAATTTTATATATGAGGTAACCAAGGTTTTAAATGGTTAAGTAATTGTCCCTAGGTCGCATAGTTAATTAGTGTGAACCCTGTATTCAAACTCAAATTTTTGGAACCCAAATTCTTAAACTCACTAGACCATAAATTACCCAAATCAAAACCCCTGCAGTCCTTTTCAGCTAAACCCACAACAACATCTGTCCCTTCAGTGACATTTCTGACCCCCCTAAACCACTCTCCAAAGTGTTTCAGTGAAAATAACAGGAGACTCATGTTTAAGGCCTTCTCTCCAGAGCAGCCACAGAAGGTCCCGTAAGAAACACAGGGAAGTGTTCCGCTAAACAGGGGAGCCAGACGAGGCATGTTGCAGCTTCCCATCAAAACTCAGAATGATGACACACTAGTGAAATTCACATATATGTTTTAATTGTGCATGTGTATCAGATGCATGTGTGTGCTTCTGTGTGGGTATGTGTCCATATGTCTGAGCCTGAATGCTCACCACCTAGATGCACTTACACCAAACTGTAACAGAGATGACTGATGGGAAGGGGAGTGAATTAGAAGCCGGAATAAAGGGGAAGGATTCCTTTTTAGGCTGTGTCCTTATGTGATGCTTATAGCATTTTGCAACAAGCCAGTCAGGTCATCGAGCCCAATTTCTGCTTGAAAAGAGAAATGTCTTATTGCAGCTATGACAGGAAGAGTTCTTCTCCCCCATGTCAGAGACTGGCACTGCCTCCTGACATTTTCGCCGTGGATACTGCCTTGCTTATTTCTGCTGGAGCTTACTGCGTGTCAACTTATTCCCTTCCCCCCCACACCTTTGTTCAATATGTTAACTAATACTTCTTTGGTAACAGCCGTGGAGACCATACTTAATTTGACTGGAATAAAAAAACACAGTATTTCTGAACAGCTCCCAGAACACTTTAGAGCTCTACAGTCCTCTTGAACGTAAGGACTTAACGTGCACTAGGCCCAGGGACGCTCTACCTTCAGATGAGCCTGCACCAGCGATAGCAATGGGTTTTATCTAGTCCATGAAGTTTCATGTCAATTGCCCTGAATGTGAAAACTTGATATAATCTTGAACTCATCTGTCCCCCTTAGTCCCCAAATCACCAGGTTGTTTTTCCATGCTCTTGTTGTTGCTGTTTTAAATACACAACTAACCATATGAATATGCTCATTGTAAAAGAGCAAAACCACACAGAAGTGTATCAAGTAAAACGTAAAAGACTCATCCTTGACTTTTCCTATAATTGCAGTTAATTACTGAAAACCACTTATGAGTGTCCTTCTAAGTATTTCCAGTGTGTTTATAACTTAAACACAATCTTGTTCTGTGACTTGCTTTTTTACATTCCTTCATTCACAATATATTTCGGATATTTTCATGTCAGCATATTTGGATCTGCCTAGTTCCTCTTAATGGCTATGTGGTATTACATAGTTCGACTATATCCAAATTAATTTAACTACTACTGTATTGATAGACAATTAGAGCATTTCCACTTTTAAACTATTATGAACAGTGCTACAGTGAACATCCTAGCACTTGTATCTTTATGCACACTTTTAAGCATTTCTATAGAAGTATTAGAAATGAAATTCTTGCTTATTGTCAATTTTGATAAATATCACCAAATTGTCCCCCCAAAATGTACAATTATTATTTAATTTTCCAGCTTTGTGGTATTTGTTTTATATCCAGGAGGTCAAAATAGTCCCCATATGCTGTATGGATTATTTTTGTTTTTCAAAATTACTTTAGTGCAGTTCTCATTCAGACCAACTTTACAATAGGGTTTTTAAGTTCCATTAATTTTTTGTGAGACAAGAAAAGCATAAAGAAATGAAGAATTTGGTGTCTCAGATTTTTGCCAATTCTGTGTCCCACCCGTAGGAGAAGCAGCCAGGGCCTTAGAAAAGCAGGTCTCTGAGGCCCACAAAGCCAAGGTCTGGAAGGCAAACTTCATCCTCCCTGACCACTTAGGGGAGCCTGGCAGATGCCTCTGTGGATCCCACCTGGCCTTCCAGCTTACTACTTCAGGGAGCAGAGGCTTCAGGGGTCTCAGGGAGCAGCACAGTCACCAGGATGGCTCCTCTCGGAGACAGGGCGTTCACAAGAGGGCAACACCAAGCAGCCATGCTGCACAAGAAGAGGAAGAGTTTGGGAGGCCAGACAGACCAGACTGGGCTGTGATCTGGCCTGCCCTAAGTGTCTGTATGAGCCCAGGTAAGTCACGTGAGCACCCTGAGCTGAAAGCTCTTTGGTAGGTAACATGGAGATAACCACGTCTTGCTATAAGGACACTAAGATAAAGACCGTAGATCCTGTCTCTGAAGTATTTAGCACAGTGCCTAAAGCAGGTAAGTATACAGTGGGTTAAAAAAAAAAAAAAAAAAAAGACAGGAGAGAGTTGTTTTCACTCATTTCCTATCAACCCTCTTGTGATTTCTCCTCTCACTCTGCTCCTCACCCCTATTCCACCTTGAGAGCAGAGTTTGGCCTGCTATCAGTCACCACTTGGGGTGAATGTGTTGGAGGCAAGGGGCCAACAGCTTTGTCCCAGGAGTTATTGGGGGTCAAGGAACCTGAGTTCTCATCTACTTCACCCAGCCACAGCCTCAGGGCCTAACCCACTCAGTCTCTGAAGTTGTTCTCCTATGAGACTGTTGTCTTCATCTTCCCCCACCAGTGATTCATTCAGCAAATATTTAGAGAGCTCTGTGCCATGCACCTTGCTAAGATTGGGGGACACAGTGGAGACTCAACAGTCCCTGCGCTCAGGCAGCACATGTGTTCTCCCCTCTCTTATTTTACACCAGCCCTTTTATGCGGCCATGGTCCAGGATCTATTTTCAACGTTTCCCTCTGCTCTCTACCACCACCCACAGCCGGCTCCCTCCATCTCCCCTGCACACCCACCCCACCTTAAAGTAAAACCATAAAAGGGGCTCAGCTAGGAAGCATCAGGGACATAACATCAAGAATCTTGTTCTTTAAATCATGTCAACATTAAGGATGCTGTTTGAAATCACATCAGGAACTGTGAGGCCAAAATAAACAAGCTTGAATCTAAAAGACCAAATGTTGAGTGTGTTAAAGCAACCTTGCTTTGGTCTAGGCATTGGTCAGTACCCTTGTAACCACTTCTGTTAGTGTTAATCAGAATCAACTATGATTTCCTGGTAACATACACATACGTAGGTCCTTCTCAAGCACCACTTAGAGAGACTGCCCCTAAATGCAGGGCTCCCTTACCCAGCAAGCTTAACAAATTAAAGTTTGTTTTTCAGACTTGGGGTCTGTTATCTGATCAACAGTGCTTTATCCCAGCATTTCCATGGTCTGGAGTTCCTCTAGCACTGGGGCTAGTCCTTGACGGTTAGTTGGCCAAGAACAGATAATAACTAGGTGTGCCACTAAGAGATTTTTCAGCCGAGGTGGGGTGGACCCTTAAAAAGGAACATGAAGAGGTTAGGGAAGAGTCTTGACTCTCTAGATTTAAACATGGTATAATTCTGTTTCCAGTAAATGCTACCAACAACATTCTGCCAAGCCCTCATCGCCGACTGGATAGTGGGCTCTTGAAACAATACCCCAGACTGATTCTTAATTTTTAGTCACATACAGTCATGAAAATAGACTTATTTCAGTTCTTTAAGACATGATCCAGTTTATTTTAAAGTTTCAGTCTTGACAAACTAAGAGAATTTAGAATGGATAGGAGGGGAGATATGATATATTCCCATCCCTCAACTGGATTCAAAATCATGGCTTCATGTTCTGTCCTACCTCTACGGTCAAGAAAAAACTGACATCGAAAAAGTAGAATTTAATAATTTTTAACTAACCTCAGTCTACTGATCCTGCCATTGTTTAGATTTTTTATACTTTGCACATCATGGTGTTTTTTTCATTAATTTTGAATTTAAAAGAAAACAATATGTTAAAGCATTATTTATCTCATTTCCTGAGATTTTTGGCACCCTCTTTGGCCACCCGCTTCTGAGGTGAATGCCTCACTCACTTAACCCTAATCCCAGTCTTTCTGGAGAGGTAGTCACTTGAGAGGTCATAATATGCAGAACAGCAGGCTGAGAAGTTTGGGCTTTATTCTCTAGGTCAGGGGTGGACAAACTGTAGCTTGTGAGTCAAATCGGCTCACTGCCTGTTTTTGTAAATAAAGTTTTATTGGAACACAAATAAATAAATAAATAAATAAATAAATAAATAAAAAGTAGAATTCAAGATCTTTGTTCTTTACTAGGCATAAATGCTTCTGGAACATGAGTGTATTGTTGAGGGCGGGGAAGAAAAGAGAGAGAGAAAGATTTCACGTGCATTTCATTTTTTATATAGCAACTTTAATGTATACGTGGTATCAGGAAAAACTCATGATGAACTGTTTTTAGATTCTGGAGAACTAACATTTCAGGATAAAAGTAATGCCGCTAACAACCATTTATGATGGCCCTGTGCCATTTGTAGGTATTTCCCAAGTCACTAGTAGGCATACCCCGGACACATCGGATCGACCCTGGTATAAAGTCTATTTGATTCAACTGTGTCCATGTATGCTGACTATTCAATTACTCATACTGTTGTCAGCTTATGACATTAAAAATATAAAGCAAACAATGAGTCCAACCCCACATATAAATTAAGTAAGATTGAATTTATTTAGTAGGACTGAGGGTACGAAAAATAGTATGGCATTTGTAACTGGGGAATCTGAAAACAGGTGGCTCAGATTGCTCACTTAGAAGTAAAGAAACAATAATAAGAAGCACTATTAATACCAACCAAACTGAAACTAACAGATTCAGAAAAGTTCACCCATAAGAAATATTTTTAAAAGAAAACCAAGAACCGCTAAGAAAATGTAACCTGTTCTTAACATACAATCCAAAACACCCTGCTCAAGAGACATTTAATAATAGAATATTTTTATTCCTATGGCATTATTCAATTCTGAGCTAAAAGTACACCTTGAATAATTCATTGATAACCATGAAGAGCATGAATCTGCCTTTACACAGAGATGAGTAAGATAGATGGAATGTGAATAGATATAGAAACACATACGCACGTACCAAGATATTGAGAAAGGGAACAGGGGAGGCTGGAAGAGGGACAACACAGCCAGCCCCAGACTGATTTCTTTTGAAGAACAATGGAGAAGGGGGAACTGTGAAGTAACAGCCCCCTGCCAAGGAGGCTACATTTAGCCCTGCGTCTTGGTCTTTCCACAAGGAAGTTGAATCAGTGTAGCACTGGCTAAAAATGTCAGGCCGCTGAATGCTTTCTTCCTTTAAATCTTCTGTCGCCATAGCAACAGTCACCCTCTATTTTCTGAAAAGTGGTTAATAATGAGATTTGGAAGAAAGAAAATTCTATTTCAAACTTGAATTCAGTTCACTCCTGTCTCTGATACCACCATCCTAGGTGTTATTACTGAAAATTCAGAATATCTTGGGAACTAAAATCCAGACCCCTTTGTATGGGGCTATGAGGTAAGATTACAAATTCATCATGCATGTATGACTGTGGGTGTACGTTTCAGCAAATAAACCAGAACTTGCATAAAGAAATTCTAGAACTCCTTTTTCAATACTACCTTCAGAGCCAGTTTAAAAGCCCCACTGGGAAATCCATTTCATAACTTTACAGACATATATTGTGCAGTAAATACATAATGTGACAACAATGCCAAAGGCCACTGTGATTGTAGAGCAAGAAAGAATGACCTATTCTTGTTCAAACTAAAAGAAGAAGCAATACCAATACTTAAAAATTTTATCTACACACACCCATTAGGATGACAATTATCAAGAAACAGAAGATAGTAAATGTTGCCAGGATGTGGAAAAATTGGAACCCTCATGTGTTGCTGGTGGAAATGTAAGATGGCAACCACTGTGGAAGACAATATGGTGGTTTCTTAAAAAATTAAACAGAATTACCATATGATTCAGCAATCCTACTTCTAGGTATATACTCAAAAATAATGGAAAGCCGGGGCTTAAACAGATATCTGTACACCAAAGTTCATAGCAGCATCATTCATAATAGCTAAAACATGGAAACAACCCAAATGTCCACTGACAGATGAATGGATAAACAAGATGTGGTATATACAATGGAATATTACCCTTAAAAATGAATAAAATTTTGATGCATGCTACAACACAGATGAACCTTGAAGACTTCATGCTAAGTGAAATAAGCCAGACATAAAGTGAAAAATGTATGGCTTCACTTATATGAGGCACCTGGAATACAGAAAAGATGATAGAGACAGAAAGTAAAATTGTGGTTGCCAATACTGGGGGAGGGGAGAGTTATTATTTAACGAGTATAGAGCTTCATATTGAGAAGTTGAAAAAATTCTGGAGATGGACAATGGTGATGGCTGCATAATAATATGAATGTACTTAATAATGTTGAATTGTACATGTAAAAATGTGTAAAATAGTAAATTTTCTGCTATGTACATTTTACATCAATAAAACAAATTACTTCTATAAAAGCAAGCCAAAGGAACCGGAAGTGTCTTCAAACCTGCCAATCGTTAGTTGATTTCGTACCCACACACGTTGCTACAGATAGAAGTTCTCCAGGACCAACCCAAACATTTGATGTTAAGTTAGTTGTCCTGTCACTTGACCAGATGCTGGTTTGAATTCAGACAAGACAAAAGCAACTTCTCAGTGATGAGACTCACTCCTAAGCAGTGTTGTCAGACTTGGCAAATAAAAACACAGGATATCTAGTTAAATTTAAATTTCAGATAAACATCAAAAAATGTTTACTATAAGTATATCCTAAATGTTGCATGGGACATACTTATACCAAAAACTTTTTGTTGTCCAGCTGAAGTTCAAATTGAACTGGGCATCTTGTATTTTATCTGGTAACCCAAGTCCTAAATGAAATTTCTTTTAGTCAACATCGTCTCTTACCTTTAAATGCTGTCTCAATGGAAAGGTTGGAACTGCCTGAGTCTACTGCACTCAAGCATGAACTAAGCTGTTATCAATCCTTCTAGCAGAAACCAGAAAAATGAAGCACAGAGCTGGTCGTAGTCATTTCCCCCCATTATGCAATAGTCAATATATCTCCAAAATCTAACACTTCAGCCCTTGTCCTCAGCCTGGAGGTGAAGTACTCTTCCTTTCTACCTATTAGCTTAGCTCTCGACAGGATCCTGAGCTTAGAGGATCCTGGTGGATTGTATCCGTTCTCCCTAACTGGTCATTAGATTTACAAATATCATATTGAAAAACTGCTTACTGCGTCATTTCTAGTTCTCCTTATCTAAATATGTCTATGATGATTTCCAGCGATGGAAAGGCTATTTTAAAACTATCCCTGCCAAGTTTTGCTGTAAATATATTTCCTGGTTTACTAAACATGTACAATTCTCAAGGAAACTTCATGCAAAGGACAATATATTCTCCATTTTATACCTAAAGAAACAGAATGGGCACTAACTTTCTCAGTCAATTGTCCACTCTCCAGTCATCACTTTCATCTCTCCACCTGCTTTCCATCTCCCAGATATCCTTCTTTTCTCACAATCTGGTGCTACGACCAGGTATGTATGTGTTTTCCATCTTGACCCCACTAGCTTGTTCCCTTTGACAGGATCAATTCTTATTGTTTGCAGCCACCAGAAGGAAATATTCAGAAGCATAAGAATAAAAATAACATGGAATTGGTCAGAAGGGCTGTTTGCCTTTTGCTGTGTCACTCCTGGGTCTGCCACTAAAAGACATCAAGGCTAAAGAAATTTATACAACTCTTGCCACCAAGCCTACACTGTTCTCAGTTTCCCAGAACAGAAACATGCAACTCAGTTCAACAATACCTATTGGGTTCCCATTATGCATAAGGTTCAACTAACTGATGCCCAGGAACCAAATTATTAAGTCATTGTCACTGCCCACAGGGCACTTAAAAGCTCATAGAACCTGAAAGTGAACAAATTACTTTATAATTGGCTCCTTCACACAGCTTCATTCAGCAAGGTATTAACATAAATGGTTTTATTTTTCTCCAATTCCGGCATTTAACCACACTTTCCACTTTCCCTTCCCTTAATAACATTTTGTACACATTTCATAATTTTTGGTCACTTGAAACTATTAAAAATACAATTCTGTTTAAAACTCCAATCCCACATCTGACTGAAAACCTTCCCCTCTATGTTGTGGCTCAGTGGACTTGGTGAGGAAGATGGTGGGATTGTTCCTTTGTTCCCCTGTCACCTGATTCCCTAGAAGGGGAGATGGGAAAGTTGTCTTATTCTGGGCCATATCCTTTTCCCAGCCCTACCTTTTCCTTCCAGAGTTAGTCTCTTCAGAGTTGGGGCCTGGGAGATAAAGGGAGGAAAGATTGTCTTACCTGGTGGCCCAGGTGGAGACAAGTGACCAATTTTGCTCTGGTTTAGTGTGGTGCCATCTACTGATATGGTGGCTTTCACAAAAATACACATGCAATGTTTCTCTTAGGCATTCATTGTTCAGCTTCAACCCAGCCCTTCCTCAGCTCAGCACCGAGGAGCACTGCCTCACCTGGTTCCATGGATATCAGGGCAATCCTACATACTGGTGCTCCTTCATGCGGAGTTAGAGGGATCAGTCCCACCCGCTTTGGGACCGTCTGAAGGAATCTGAGCAGTGAGGAGTATTCCTCACCTTTTCAAAGAAACTATGCCCCAGTTCCTTCTCACCCCAGCTATACAGTCTCCTTCCACAGGATTGTCAGATTTAGAAATCTCCAGATGAGAAGCAGTATCAGTCTCATATTCAAGAACACCCCCTTCCCTGTCTTTGGCGATGTATGTTACGCTCTACCCACAACCCCCTCAGCACACTCCTCTGTGCCAATGGCAGCTGCAAGTTGTTCCTTAACAAGCATCCATCTGGGAGGAGGATGTCACACTCCCTTTATGATGGATATGCTCATTCTGAGTGATTCCTATGGATCTATGAGGGTCTTTGGAGCTGTCCCAGCTCATCCACCATCGCAGGGACAGGAGAGAAAGGCTCCTCACCGTAATGACTCTGCATGCCCCCAACTCTGACAATGACTGCCTTTCCCTCCCAGGTGTTCTCCTTATGTAGAGCTGGGAGTGGAGTTAAGGGCATGGCAATAGAACTGTCTTCAGCTAGGGGTTCTTGTTGTCAGTTCCAGATAATGAGAAAAATTTCACTAAACAGCCCCACTGCTACTCCTAATCTCCTCAGTGACACTCACCAACTGCACAGCTCACAGTGGCCCATGCAGTGATCAAACCAGCAACCTTGGTGTTATCAGCACCATGCTCTAACCAACTGAGCTAACCGGCCACCCCCAACTGCTATATTTAAATCTCCCTTGATTATACTTGCCTTCTTCCATTGACTTCATTCTCTCAACAATTTTATATTGAGCACTGGGTGTGAACTAATGTGAGATAGTGATGGACAAAGCAGATATAACATGTAGTCCATGTAGTCCCTTCCCTTGTGGAAGTTACAGTCCAAGAGAACCATGGGACAAAAAACAAACAAACAAAAAATGAGTAAATGAAAAAATTACAAATGTGTGAAATGCGGTAAGAGCAACAAATTACTACCTGAAATATAACTATTAGGTTGGAGGTGGGAAAGGTAAAGGAGACAAGACAGTGGGGTGACTTTTTACTCTTATTCTCTGTTGGGGACACAGTTGCACTTTCCAGGGGTTTCAGGATGAGTTATATGGCAACAGATTTATTGCAGACTCTGTCTTTTATAAAGCCAGACATAAAAGAGATTGGCAAACTATATAAAAGAATACCATTTTTCTCACTCATTTTGTTTTCTAAAATAGTTATTTTCATAAAATTTATTCTATGTTAACATGTAATGAGTTTTTATTGTTTTTAAGTAATTATTTTTAAATTTCTCACAATTTTAATTTCTAATACAGTAAACATCAGTAGATAAAACCCATATAAACAAGACTCTTTGGGTCTGTTATGGACTGAATGCTTGTGTTCCCTCAAAATATACATGTTGAAGCCCTAACCCCCAATGTGATGGTATTTGGAGGTAGAGTCTTTAAGAGGTAATTAGGTTTAAATGAGGTTGTGAGGGTGGGGTGCCTATGACAGGATTGCTGTCCTTATAAGAAAAGGAAGAGAGACCAGAGCTTTCTCCCTCTCTCTCTTTCTCTCTGCTATGTGAGGATACAGAGAAAAACTGGTTTTCTGCAAGCCCGGAGTGGGCTCTTACCAAGAACCAAATGTGCCTGCACCTTAACCTTGGAAACCCCGGCCTCCAGAACTGTGAGAAATAAATGTCTGTAGTATAAGCCACCCAGTCTGTGGTATTTTGTTAGAGCCGCCTGCGCTGACTAAGACAAGGTCCTCAATAATTTTTAAGAGGCAAAGGGTTCTGGCACCAAAAAATTTGAGAAATACTTGTCTGATCTAGTGACCTTTCTTCAGAATTTATGCTAAACCTGGCTTGCGCTCTTGATAATGTGTTCCTTCTGAAACGCTCCCTTTTAGAAGGCAGGATAGTCTGGAGAGGGCCTCTCCTGACCATGTTTTTTAAGTCTTCCCCCACTGATGTCTATTCATCCACCTACTCCTGTAAAGTCAGGTCTGTTTTAGAGAGAGCCTTGGTCTTCCTTGCTTTTGTCCTAGTTTCTGTTCCGTGGCATCACTCTTACCTCTCTGTTGTGTCTGCCAAATTCTCTTACCCTGCCCTAGACCCAGATTTTCCAAATTTCCACTGGACATCTCTATCTGGAGGTAACATGATCTCCCAAGCTTGATGCCCTTCAAACCTAACACAGTCTTCCTCCCGGTCCTTGCCCCGGTACTGCTAAGATCAAGGGCATCCCTGTATTCCAGACAGTAGAAACTGAAACTCTCCTCAGTCCTATATACAAGCAGTGACAATATCCAGCCAGTTCCACTTCCCACAAGGTCTCCCATATCTGCCTTTGCCCATTCCCACTAACCTCAGCTTGGTTCTTTACCTGGCATCACACTTGTGTGTCACAGTAGCTTTGCAACTCTTCTCCTGACCTCCAATCTCTCCTTTCTCAAACCCACGCTCAGGCCACCACCAGACTTATCCTACAATCGCTAGTCAAATCACATTACCCCTATACAAACAAAAATCCATAATGTCTCTCCACTGTCTGGAAGAAAAACAATTCTTTGAAATGCTATTCAAGGCTCTACCACCTAACCCTACCTCAGATCTAGTTCTTTCTCCCACTTCATTGTCCCAAACATTCTTCACTTAGACTACACAAAACCTTGCAATGTCTCCAAAACTGCTCATGCAGCTTTTTGCTCCAGATGTCTCCTCCTTTTAGACTGTGCTCCTCTCTTTTAAAGAGCACAGTTACTTAAAGCAGTGCATCTGAATTCAAGTGCACTTGTGTGATATTGATCAAATTATGTTTCCCTCAGTTTCCCCACATTTAAAATAGGGACAATAATTATGTGTACCTCTTAGAGCTTTTGTGCTGTTTGAGAGCTGATACATTTAAAAGAACTAGGTACAATGCCTAACGAGTTCAAATTTTAGTTTCTGTCATGGCTATTGTTAATTTACCCATATTTGTCAACTACTACTCATTCTTCAAGACTCCAATAAAATGGCACTTCCCCGTGGAAATTTCCTCAATTGCCTTAGCCAAAACCATCATTAACTCCTTTCCCCACCTCTCACCAATAAGTTTGTCACTCAAGGTAGCCCATTTTCACTCTGCTTTGCATTCTAATAAGTTCCCTATAGGGGTTGGTACATCCTCCCAACCCCTACAAACCCCTACACACACACACACACACACACACACACACACACACACACACACACAGTGGCATCCTCTTCTTAATTTAGGTCCATTTGGGCTCCAGCTAAAAGTTTCAATTTAGTACCTTTTCTCAAGTTAAACTCCTCTTTTCTCAGATGTAAGCCCCCACTGATAACATTGTTCTTAATGGTATCTGAGGCCACAGAAAGCCTTTCATTTTCTATTTTGACTTTTATTGCCATAGTAAATGGCCAGTTCTCCTTAACTTCCCTACTGTTTAAATTTGCCCCTAATTACACTAAAATCTTACTTAAAAATTTGGTTTTTTTATGTTTACATTCTAATTTCCTATAAATCACAGCTTTCTCTTAAACTTTTCCTTAAAACTGTGACACATTTAATGGTGACAAAATAATAAAGGATTTGACAAAAGCTGGAATAATATCGATAAATATAAGATGAACAGCGACAAATTATACATTTGCATCTGTAAAAGCCCACAAATTTATAAGGTATATCTTATCCAAGAAATATAAATTTTCCAAAGAAGTTCATAGTCTAGAGGTGAAATATTTAGGATGTCAAAAATTGCACATTTGGATCATTTTTCATTAGGGTAAAATGAACTGTCAAACTAATAAAATTGGGCTGGACTTTGCTCAAAAGATATTTTCACATTCCAATTGGAGAGCAGAGTGAAGCTAATGAATATTTTGCCCAAGCAAGGACTCTCTGATTTCATATTCAGACCCTACACTTTATGTTCTCATCTTTACTAGAGAAAATCCTAATGATGGTGAGTACAAACTGAATCTTATGATTTTACCTACTTGATTTGTTTCCTTTCCAGTATTTTCGAATTCAAAATAAGCTTAATTTACAGGAAGTTGAAAATCAGTCTGTTTATTCCACACATTTGAGAGATCTGCATACAAATATTTACTAGACCTGAAAATTCAATGCCCTAACACAAGCCATCTGACTTTAGGAAATTTAATACACGCAGCAATAATTAGCAACAGATGGAAAATTTTACATTCTTAGAGTTCCACGTTTTGAACTGGGGCATACCCTTCAGGGTAGGTGCTCATTTGGACAATGTGGGGCTTTGAGAAGCATGTTTTCATTGCTAAATTCTGTTTCTATAGCTCCACTCAAACACAGAGGAAAACATTATTCTCTGAAATGAAGTGCGGTTAAAAATAGAAAGCAAATTAGTCGCCAATCTTTGGGATTTCCTGAGTCGAACTTTGATCCTGTCCAAAAAGAGGTTATTGTGAAATCTTTCTTTTTAGCTGAAACAAATGAATAGCTAAACGAAAAACAGTCATAGAAGTGTCACAGCAATGGAAGTTATGAAGTTCTCCGCACTTCCCAGGAAGAGAAGCTAGAGTTTGAACTTCAGCTTTATATGCTGGTGTTTCTCAGATTCCGTATTTTAAATCATCTAGTTCATCCATGTCCATTAATGATTCACAGAAGTATAGGATTATGGAATCTAACCATTTCATTTTACAGGGGAAGAAAATAGCAACTTGTCCAAGGTAAAATTTCTAATTATTTGTAACACTGGGACAAGATCATCTGAACTTCCACTTGAGTGTTTTTTTAATTCCAAAACCAGGTGTGCCACAGCTCTCCTGCCAGAATCACAACACTGCAGGTTACAGGACCTTGAAGGAGGAGAGAAGAAGGAAGCCCGAGAATACAGAGAAAGGAAGCCCATGCAGGCAGGCCCTGAAATCCGCAGGAAAGAGCTCACATCCCTCCCACCCCTACCCTAAAAATATGCCTTCCCCCCAAACGCTCACGAAGGATGTCTGAGGCAGGAATGGCCAGAGCCCAACATTAGGACACCAGAGTGGATATGAACAGGCACTAGGAGTTCTCCCAGGGCCGCGCTAGCCAAGAAGCCTCAGCTGCCATCAAAGAAAAGAAGGACGTTTGCTGCAGGCTGGAGCTACCAGCTTTTCTCTTCCAGAGACTTTCAGACTCCCTTATAGGAACCAGTCTGCTCGGCTGCCATAACAAAGTACCACAGACTCTGGCTAAACAGCAGAAATTTATTTTCTCACACTTCTGGAAACTAGAAGTTCAGTATCAAAGGCTCTTTGGTTGTTTTCTCCTGTGGGCCCTCTCCTCGACTTGTAGATGGCCATCTTCTCCCTGTGCCTTCACATGGTCTCTCTGTATGTCTTTGTGTCCTAATCTTCTTCTAAGGACACCAGCTATACTGGATTAGGGCCCACCCTATGAACCTCATTTTACTTAATTTGTCCCTAAAGACCCTATCTCCAAATATAGCCACATTCTGAAGTACCAGGGATAGGAATGCAACTTGAATTTGGTGGGACACAGGTCAGCCCATAAGACCTCTTGAACATATCCAGTAACCAACCCAAAAATCCAATGGCTTATCTTTTTTGCAGCATCACTTGCCTCTACTAACCACACCAGCTGCAGATTCATGCTGGTGCTGCCCCTGCCTGCCCTTGCCAGCCTGCTTCTAAATCCAAGAAATCACCCCATCAGCCAAGCTGCTCCTCCTGCCCGGCTCCAGGAAAACATGGTCATTGCTTCTCTCTCTCTCTCTCTCTCTCTCTCTCTCTCTCTCTCTCTCTCTCTCACACACACACACACATACATTTTCCCAACTGTCTTGCAGATATACTATACATCAGAGTCTCCAATTGTATAAACATAAGAGAATTTCCAAAGCTCTGAAAGAACTGTGAGAACTTCTAAAAAAGCCCTATAGAAATCCACTGGGAAGAAGTTCCCATTTAACCCATGTGGTAAGTAGAGTTCTAAAAATGACCTCCTCCCAAGATTTCCATCCCGTGGTTATTCAACCAAACACTAATCTGGATACCATTATGACAGGGCTTTGCAGATAGAATTAAGGCTACCAGTGAGCTGACTTTAAAATAGGGAAATTATCCTGGATTATCCAGGTCAGCTCCATATAATCATATAAGTCCCTCAAAGCAGAAGAGGAAAGCAGAGGAGTCTCTCAGAGAGATGCTATAGGAGAGATGAGGCAGAAGAGGAGGTAGTGTGAGGACTCCTTCCACCATTGCTGGCTTTAAAGATGCAGAAAGGCCATGAGCCAAAGAATACAGGTGGCCTCTAGAAGCTGAGAACCTCTGGCAAAGATCCAGCAAGAAAGTGGGGATGTCAATCCTACAAATGCAGGAAACTGAATTCTGATGAACAGAACTATGAGATAATAAATTTGTATTGTTTTAAACCACTAAGTTTGCAGTAATTATTACAGTGGCAATAAAAATGAATATACCCATCCTGTTATTAAATGTAATTTCCCCACATCAGTCCCTTTTAGGAATGAATTTTTTTTCTCATGTCACCTAAACTCATATCATTCTGAGTGGTAGGTATTACTATTTACCACTAATTGCGCTAAAATTCATGCAGATTCTACAGCTAACTGCTGGAATGAGGAGCTTACAACCTAAACATGACACCACATTCATACTCATACATCCATGGTTGTATTCTCTGCCCTGGATTCTCCCCATGACTGTTATGAGGTGACTTGTTCTCTGGAGATCATACATGCCTTCAGGAATCTGTGCCCTACAGACATACTCCAAATCTGATCCCAGAAGGAACTGCCCTGACCTGCCACATTGCTTTTTGTTATGCTCACTCTTGTGACCTCACATAGTACTTGGAAGTAAAACTGACACAGATATTTTTAAGCACCACTTTGAAAGAAATGAAGTGATAGTTTAGAAAAGCCCACAATATCCAGTGAATAAAAATAGCAATAGGAAAAAGGAACAATCCACCTATAACAAAGAATCTCCTGAAAAAACACTGTTTGGGTGCAAGAGTCCCAGGAGAGAAATTGTTCCAACCAACCTCCAGGGCACCACCACCGCAGTGAGCTCTTCCCGGCAAAGAATCTATGTCTGTAACTATGATGAGCTGGGATTTATTTGGCTAGAATAAAGAGGCCTTAAAATCTGTAACAAACGCCTATGATTCTAACCACCACTTCTCCCAAATGTTATCTCCAAGTTCCAGCTCCTTGTCACTGGTTGCCTGCCAGACAATTCTTTCTACATCTCTTGTGGGCACCTCAGACATCACCAAAACACAACTGAATCCATCATTTCTCTCCCCAAAGTGCACGACCTCTCAACATTATACTTTGCTTTGAACTGCCATTTATTGGATACCTGCCTTATGTTGGTGCACTGTCCTCCACATTTTACGTACAACCTTCATTGAAACTCACAAATCTTATAACACAAAAAAAGAAAATTACAGACCAATATCTCTGATGAACACAGATGCAAAAATCCTAAACAAAATTCTAGCAAATAGAATGCAACAATGAATTTAAAAAATTATACATCACGACCAAGTAGGGTTCATCCCAGGGCACAAAGATGGTTCAATACATGCAAATCGATCAATGTGGTATACCACATAAACAAAAAGGACAAAAATCATATGATTATATCAATTGATGCAGAAAAAGTTTATGAAAAAATGTTCATTCCGTTAGAAATATACCTCCCAAATAAAAATCTGTGTAGACTTTTTCAAGGTCACTTTAGCAGTATCTACAAAAAAGTAACATGCACACATGCTCAAGGAATCTGTTCTTCAGACATGAGAACATTCACTGCATTACTGCATAGAAAAGGAAAACTGGCCACACCTAAATGCCCCTCAGTAAGATTAAAGATGGCATTTACATGTGTAACAAAATGTTATGCAGCTTTTAAAAGGAAGCTATGAATCTGGAAAGATATTTACTATATATTAATTTAATAAGAGTGATTCATCTACTCATTTAAGAGGGTGGTTTTTGACAATATTCACTTTGGCTTAGACTTTGGAAAAAACTACCGATCAAATACATACTAAGAATAGTGACTGAACTAACTGGGGGGAAAAATACACTATTCTTAGAGATACATTTATTCTCCTTTATGATGTGAATTCTTTTATCTTTTGTAAACTCACATAGATTTCATTAAGTTGAAAAGTTTATATAATCCCTTCTTATGCAGTTTCACAATGACTTTCCCCAAAATTGGTATCCCTCAATTGTTTTAAATATCATTTTGTTAAAAATTTCTTGTCTTTGGTTTGATCCCCGCGTGGGCCACTGTGAGCTGCGACCTCCTTAAAAAAAAAAAATTGGATTTAATAGTAACAAGTGTTGAAGAGGCTGTGGAAGAAAAGGAACCCTCATACACTGTTGGTGGGAATGCAAACTGGTGCAGCCGTTAGGAAGGCAGTGTGGAGGTTCCTAAAAAAATTACGAATAGAATTGCCATATGACCCAGCAATCCGTCTCCTGGGTATCTACCCAAAAAAATCTGAAAACATTTATACATAAAGACATGTGTGCTCCAATGTTCATTGCAGCTTTGTTTACAGTGGCCAAGACGTGGAAACAAGCAAAATGTCCTTCGATAGATGAATGGATAAAGAAGTTGTGGTATATATACACAATGGAATACTATTCGGCAGTAAGAAAAGATGATATAGGAACATTTGTGACAACATGGATAGATCTTGAGAGTATAATGCTAAGTGAAATAAATCAGACAGAAAAAGCAGAAAACCATATGATTTCACTGATATGTGGTATATAAACCAAAAACAACAAAAGAACAAGACAAACAAATGAGAAACAAAAAGTCATAGACACAGACAATAGTTTAGTGGTTACCAGAGCGTAAGGGGGGTGGGGGTACGGGGGTGGGAGATGAGGTTAAGGGGGATCAAATATATGGTGATGGAAGGAGAACTGACTCTGGGTGGTGAACACACAATGGGATTTATAGATGATGTAATACAGAATTGTACACCTGAAAACTATGTAATTTTACTAATAATTGTCACCCCAATAAATTTTTTTTAAAAATTTCTTGTCTTAAAATGAGTAAAGAAAATGGAAGTGATATAACATGGGTATATAATTATACCCTGAAAGAAATTATAGCAACTGATGTGGAGTGATGAAAATACCAAAGGCGGGGCTTGCAATGAATGACAGGTGAAATTTCTCAAAGCCTTATGAGCTTTTTTACTGCTCTGCTCACTTAGTATATGCCTTAAAAGAGTATAGCAAAGTAGATCATTATAAAGAGGATCGGTATGAGGTGGGTCATTTCAAAGAACATTTTTGTAAAGCAGCTTTTGTGTTCCCTCTAGTTTAAGTTCCTGTCCCCCATTATAAGACTTGGCACATACATGATCTAAATAACAGTATAAGTCATCCCAAAGTACTAATAGGTACACAGATTATAGAAAAATTTGACTCAAACTAATCATTTATCTGAGAAGTTATAAACAGTAATGAAACATTTATTGACAATCATTTTTCTTAACTTTTTCTTTAGAATTTAAAAGAACTCATTATACACGATTTATTTAGTCCATGTATCTTAAAAAAAAAAAAAAAAACTTTCCAGAGATGTTTACGCAAATGCTAATTTCTTATTTGTTTATGTGTTTGCAGGCAGAAAGATTAAAAATGTATCCATTGACATTATAACTGTATTAAAAGTGGGGATTGTTCTTTTCAAAATAACCACTGCAAAATCTAAATATTTGTATTCACGTTAAGAACTTTAGTTGCAAGTGGAGACTCATGAAAAAGGTATTCATCTTCATTATTTCTTTTTTCTTCCATCATGTGGTGGAATCTCAGGAGTGAAAGGCAAAAGACAGATATACAGCAAGTGGGTTAAGTGCCCAAAGGAATAGAAGTGGAACTAAGAAAAAAGATTTGGGGGCCAATTCCAAGGCAAAATGACGCAATCAAGTTTCTTCTGCTTCATCTGATTTGGCTCATAGATCTAACAAAGGGCAGAGCTGAGGTGGGGACACTGGGGCAGCTCATGCCTGGTCCCAGCCCTCCACATTCCTAGTAAGAGGTTTTATCACCATCCTTAAATGTTGAGTAGCTTCTCCCCAAATCCCCCCAAAAATTAAGTAAGAGACAATGAAGAATATGAATGTGTGTGTATTTTAAAAGAAAATGTCACCATAATGGAGGTCGTTTCCTAGATTTTCTACTGCTAAAAGTTCTCAGAAAAGCTGACATGTCTGGAAATTAACACCTAAGAATCATGTCCTCTTCTATTATCAATTTCCAAGAAAAATGCCCCTAATTAGGGCCCAGAGATGGGACTTCAGAAATAGAGTTGGAAAATCATGTCCTCAAATATGCTTGCTAATTGACGTCTCCCCCACCCCCCAAAAGACAACTAAGATGATGAGAGCCACCCCATGTAGCAGTCACCATAACCTTCACTGTGAGACCTCGTGTCTCTCTTCCCCATCTCCGAATTACTGGACTAAATGCCAGGTCATAACAATAACTTTCCAAAAGGGAAAATGGAGACTTCACCACTAGAAAAGATGAAAGACATGAGCTGTCTTTAAAAAGAACAAATTGACTAATAATGGCTTAATAAATAGGCTTCACCTACTGAATGAGGCAAAAATGAGTTGAATGGCAATCCCATGTTAAAAAGAGGTTGTGGGCGGCTGGATGGCTCAGTTGGTTAGAGCGCGAGCTCTGAACAATAGGGTTGCCAATTCGATTCCCACATGGGCCAGTGAGCTGCGCCCTCCGCAACTAGATTGAAGACAACGAGCTGCCTCTGAGCTTCTGGAGGGGCAGCCAAAAGGCTCAGTTGGTTACAGGGCGAGCTCTCAACAACAAGGTTGCCAGTTCAATTCCTGCATGGGATGGTGGGCTGCGCCCCCTGCAACTAAAGATTGAAAATGGTACTGGACTTGGAGCTGAGCTGCGCCCTCCACAACTAGATTGAAGGACAACGATTTAAAGCTGATGGGCCCTGGAGAAACACACTGTTCCCCCAATAAAATTTATTTAAAAAGAAAAAAATAGGTTCTCAACTCATATTTGTGGAATAAATTATTATTTTTTAAAAAAGAGGTTATAATGGAACTATCTCCTGACCCGTAATTACAGCAGGTTAGATCAGGAGCCATCTCTAATGTGCGGTAGGAATTAATGACTCCCTCAAATGGCTTCTGCTTTAACCTCTGCACAGTGTGCTCAAAATGATCTACATTAAAAACCAGGGGCTTGTTCTTCGGCAAGACATATTATCTCTCTGAGCCTCCATTCCTCATCTACAAAATGAAATGAATTTCAACTTCAGGAGTTTGTTAAAAATGTAAGTTACCATGTCTCATTCCAAGAGATTTTGATTCAGAAATCTTGGTCAGGAATCTTATTTTCTAGACAGATAGTTCCCAAGTTTCATATTATGCACAACATAAAAGATGCATGTGGTTTTGTTTTTAACCTTAAAAATTCTACTTATCTAATTCTTCTTTAATTTTTATATATTGTAGAACATGGAATGTATATTTTCTGTTGATAAAGTATAAAATAGATGCAGATTTGGGAAATGACAAAAAATATATCAATATTCTTTAACTCAATTTTAATTCAAAGAATCTGTACTAAAAAAAAAAAACAATCTCAAAGGCAGATGTACTTTCACACAAAGATGTTCATGAATGCATTATCTTAGGAAGGGAAAGAAATTTCAAAATGACAAAAACAGAACAATAGTTGAGTAAATGATGGTACATCCATAAAATAAAATATCATAAAGTAGTTAAAATCATTAGTATGGATAAATTGCACTGATGGATTTTTATGATATATTTAAGTTCTGTTATATGAGACAATAGTATAGATATAGATATAACATGCAATAAATCTTATCTATGTAAAGAAAAATGCATAGAAAAAGACAGGAAGAAGTAAATTAAAATAATAGCATGGTTGGTACTGGTTCTTGTACTGATGTATCTTTAACGAAGCGCACTGAGGGGAGAACAAGCACACTTTTTTTAAAAAATCTTGAAACCAACTATTTTATCTCCCGCATAAGAACCTATTAAATGACAATGCTCTCCCACTCCAATCCAGTCCATATGTCTTCCCTGGGACCCTATGATCCAGTTAGAATGGCACTGGAGAGCAAAGCCATATGATACCCACAGCCAAGTTGATCTTTTCCATTTATTTCTTTTTTCTTTTTCTTTTTTCCACTTCCCTTTGGCCTGAGCTAATAAAGTCATGATCCCAGAGGCATGACGTAATCAGAGGGTCCACACACCTGTTTTAATAGGTTTTAGTATGATTTAGGTACGGTAAGGCCAGCAGATCAGATGACTGCCGTTGGAAAGATAGCTTATTATACTCACAGATCCCAAAAGAGGGAATACACATCATGCCACAGAGGCCACACAGGAAAGCACCAGTGTTGGTCAGGAGGCAGAAGAAAAGGGGTAGTGTGGGCAAGCACCTTTATTATAGTTTCTGCAAGAAAGAACAGAACAGGCAGGGTAGACAAGCTTAGGATTGACTGGTTTGAATCATTTCAGCAGGTGCTGTGGCAGAGGGGCCTGGTACCTAGCCCTGGGGTGATTAGGGCAGGTGCAGTCTGGCCCAGAGTTTGAGGACCCAGTAAGGGAGGTGGTTGAAGTGTGGACTTAATCACCTGTATAAGAAGGGGAACTGACTGGACTCTAGCCAGTGCCTCAAAACTAGGTTAAGACAACACTTAAAAGATTATATTACAACAACTGAAAAAGGTTGCAAAACATAGACCACTACTTGAAATTCTTTAACTCCATGGTGGGGAGTGGTACATCGAGAGACTACAGCAATTAAAAAAAAATAAAAATACCTTTTATTTTGTTACCCATTTCTCTCACACAACAGATCTACTCTCCTCAAAGTACTCTGAAGAATTTCTCCAAACCTTAGTTATTTCCTTCTCTCTCACTTGTCCCCAAGAAAAGCCTCAGAACAGGTCTGGGAAAGTAAACCCTCCTAAGAGGGCAGATGAGGGCAGGGCCTGACTCCTGCCTGGCTAGGGTGTGAGGAAAGTCTGGGAGCACCGTGGAAATCTGAACTCTGTACCAATGTGAATGCCAGGCTTTGATAATATTTTAGTTTGCCAGGTGTCACCTTTGGGGAAACTTGGGTTCAGGGTACACAGGACATCTTTAACATTCTTTTGCAGCTTCCTGTGAATATATAATTATTTCAAAATAAAAATGTAAAACCAAAGCACAATTATCATAATTTAAAAATGTTTAAGAGAAAATACTTTCTCTTTTAAAATTTTAACCTATTGCACACCATTTTTATTTCATCAACTAAGCAATTTAAAGAAGAGAATTCCCTGACAAAAAGTACATTAGAAACACTCAACAGGTCTTTCAGACACTGTTGAAGTCACTTTCCTGGAAGTTATGAAATGTGGATGAACTCTCTGTATACGAGGGGTGCTCGAGGAATTGTGATCCTGTCTGGGGCAGAGAAAAGGACTCATTCTTCTCTAGGGCTGTGCTTTCTGCATACAATGTTCCTGCCCATGGAAACTGAACACACGTTTACTGAGAGCCGAAAGAACTTAGTGTTTGAAGGGGCTCTCCTTTCCACACCCCTACCCTACACAGCTGAGTACTGAACAAATTGAAAAATAAGAAGAATATTTTGTGGGAGGAATTAAAATATCACCTTTATTATTGGTAAGACTGATACTGGAAGATGTGGTTTATACTGCTAATAAGTGGGCTTCCCAATGCTGACCTACTGTGGGCCACACAGAATGCACACTCTCTGCAGACAGCTTGATCCCTAGAGACAAAAAGAAGAGAACGGAATGAAATACTCACACTCAGTTTATCCTTCCAAAGTCAACAATCAGATTAAGTGACTCTTCCATGAATGAGTGAGTGAGTGAGTAGCCAGGTGCATTACTAGTGGAATTCAAATCACATGACAGAAAACATGAGTGAAGAAAACTTCCCGAGCACCACTGTATTAGTATCCTCAGGCTGCCATAACAAATTACCACAAACTGGGTAGCCTAAAACAGCATAAAATTATTCAGCAGCGCCATGTTCCCACTGAAGATGCTAGGGAAGAGTTTTTCCCTGTCTCTTCCTAGTTTCTGGTGGCTGCCAGCAGTCCTTGGTGTTCTTTGGCTTGTAGTTGTATCACTCCAATCTCTGCCCCCATCATCACAGGACATCTTCCCTCTATGTGTGTCTGTAAACTCACATGGCCTTCTTATAAGGACACCAGTCATTGGATTTAGGGCCTACCCTAATCCAGTATGACCTCAGCTTTACTATTACATCTGCAAGACCCTATTTCCAAATAAAGTCACATTCTGTGGTTCTGGCCGGGCATGAATTTTAGAGGACACTCTTCACCCCAGTATAAACACCACCACCAAGAACAAGTGGGCGTATGGTCTTTTAGAAACATGGTCATTCCTAAAGGTACAGCACACCGAAGCCCATCATCATGATTATTTTCTCCCTTGAAGCACTTCTAGAGAGGAAACCTGGTTAAAAAGAGGTTATAAACATTAGAAAAGTAGTCACGTAACTGTTGCAAATGGAAGAACACTGTTGCCAAGAGCCAGGCCTAGACCCATTTATGCTGCCTTGGTTATGGTAGAAGCACTGCATGGATTTTGGTGTGATAAAGGAAGAAGAAGATACAGAAGTGTGATGCAGTATTACATATTGTTGGTTCTGACTATTGCTACCAAGAAAGAGCCCAAATAAGAATTTATCAGTACTCCACTTTGCTTGGTATGTTATAGGTAGGACTATTACACAGAACCAGTTCTTTCCCCATGTGTCATATCTTACTAGTAGAGTATACACATCCAAAGAGAAGGCAGAAATCCATGAGAGGTGCAGCTCACTTGGTTTTGCTCAGCACAGTCACCAGAATCTCAATTCTGATTGGTTTATGTAAGTTCCGTCCAATCCCATACCTACCTGTGCATCCACTTATGCACTCATCTATCCACCCCACGCCTCTAACATTAAAACCAAAATATGGACAAATTTAACTTTAACTCGGGCCTTTACATAGATACCTAAAGAAATTCTGATACCAACTTTTAATTCCTCCTCCTAAAGAATTGGTGATAACTCTTAAACATTGTGGCTAACAGACCATTCCCATCCTGTCTAGACCTCCTCCAACTGTTTTATGCTTCCCTTATTCCACATCATCTACACTGAGATGTCCACTTTTTATATCAGATCTTTTGTTATCAAGTAGTCACAGATATTAATATTTTATAAGTTTTTTATGTACTTACCCAAGAATGGTCTTTCAGTACAAAACCCTCCATCAATAGATATTTAAAGAAGGCCTTGTTTGTTCTCAATGTGTACATTTCTGGATTCTGGTTTTTATTTCTTAATGAAAACAACTTTGTTATGCAGACGTTCCCCACCTCTCTCTCTCACCTGTCCTCTCTGGTCTGTATCTGGACTCCTTCCCGTACCTGTGGGACCCATCAATAGTGTCTTGGAGAGTTACTGTATAGCACCAAGGCTGTAATCTGGAGACCCACCAGCTGTGGATGCCACCAGCTATGCTTTATTTAGCCACACAGCATTTTAAAAAGTTGAACTTCATTACCAACTTTTTAAATGAGCAGAATTTACATCAAAACCAATTATTTTCTTCAGGTCCTCTTCAAAACTTAAAAGCTCAGGCAACACTGGGCCAGAGGTTAGTAACAACTTCTCCCCTTAACTAAGGCATGTGTTTCTATTATTTACATAAACCACCTGGCCACTCAAAGCATCTGGGTCCAATCTCTGGCTTAGCACATCATTCCTAATATTATGTAGGTTCACACATAGATAAAATAATATGCTTACCGCAGGTTTTGCACACAGGATCCCTGGAGAGCGACGGATCACCCTTCTCCCACTGACCTCTGAGTTCAGGGGATGACCATATGCTTCTTAGACCCTTCTCCACCATCCATGAATGTGTGTGTGTGTATGTGTATACCAGGGGGTGGGCAGGAGGCTGTAACAGCAAGACAAAGGGTAAGATGTCAGTGGTTATCCACTCTCCCTTGTGCTCTGCCACTGCCAGCAGCACCACCTTTGGCTTCTCTGCCCACATATAGCCCCATAGGCTCCTCACAGTCCATGGGCTTCACTACAGTATAGGGCAGACACTGTCTATTGCCTAAGTAACAGCTATATCCTTTTTCAACCCCTTTCTTTCCTGCTAACAGAACTCTGATCTATTCAGGGAGCAGGTGGAATGTAGCAGTTTGATCTTGGGGAGCATAGCCCCTTTATCAGACAACAGGAAAAAGCACTGAAATCAGTTAAGAGAATTTCATACCTTTTGGCCAGTGATGGATCTAAGTATTTCCATATAATCCACTTTTGATGAACAAGATGCAAGGTAAAATCAGTAGGGGATGGACCTCCATGGTGGGATGGAGGTTGAGGGAAGAAAAAACTTCATGAGATGGGAGCCTTTCAATCTTTCCTTTTCTTCCTACCTGGAACACGAATAGCCTTTTTGCAACCATGAAGTTGCCAAAGAAAGCACAGTAAAGAAGCTAAGAGTAGAACAAGAAAAGGAACCCCCTGACAGTTCAGCCCTCTGCATGGTTGGGCCACTTCTCACTCCACAATCCAGAAACCCACTCTCCATCTCCAGCCAAGGCCTTCATGTTTGCTGACCCATACTCACTTCTCTTAGGTAGAAGAGTTTGTTGTTTGCACAGCAATGTGTTGAACAAAGTGAAGCCTGCTCCAGGCTTTGCAGGGGAACCCATTTTACTAATCACACCTCTTTTAACACAAAAGTTTATATTTAAACCATCAGAAATTTGTAACCATGCAGCTAGTGGAAACTATTGTTCTCCTCCCTAAAGTTTTCAGGATTACAAAGACCATCCCCAGCCAATAGACACAGAGAGTGCATGAGCCCATTTGCAGCGTTTGGGATCCCTGTGCGCCCCAACCGGTACTATCATGCAGTCCCTTCAGAGGGGGCAGAGCACAAGGGAGAGTGGATAGCTGTGGATCACCCCCTTTCCCATCGGGCTCTGCAGAGGGTGCAGCTCTGCAATACTGCATTCACAGAAATCTTAAGAAATCCTGAGGCTTTAGCAAAAGCTGCACACTAGCGCTTTAAAATGAAAACAATAAGCATAAACATCCTTGCACATTAGCTGCGTCTGTGCATGCCACGCAGGTTAGAAGTGAATCATCACTCAGAAATTATTTTGGTACAAAAGTTAAACATAAAGCCTCCACCAAATAAACAGTTTTTATAAAAAGGTTTCATGCGACAACGGCCCCTGCTCTGGCATCAACTCCCGGAAATGATGAAATATGACTCATTAGCATAGAGCAATTCATATTCCAAGCAGAGTGCAATTGCTCCCAGGGAACCCGTTCTCATCTCTCTGCCAAGAGGCCACCCTGGGGGATGACGCAGCATCCTTGGCCGTGTTTTCTTCATCTTGTCAGCTTTTGCTTCAAAACTGAGCTGGATCATTTCCGCTCAACAAGGGTAATGGTCCAGCTCGGTCCCCACTGTTTTCATGAAAGAGTCACCAAATATTTCCACCCACAGCAATTTCCCTTACTGGAGGTCCAAACACTTGTCAAGCTGGTTCATTGCCCACTGTTATGCACTGTCTTAAGACTTAATGTCATACATAGTTCTCTCCCTATAATTGAGATTCCTTTATTCCAAATTCCTATATAGCACAATTTATCACCAGGACAATCTCTTTTCTGGTTTATGTGAATTATGAATTATGCAAAATCAAAATTACTTGTGTTGATGAAAATTAGCAAAAGAGTGGGGAATAACATAAGGAATATTAAAATAAGTGAAGTATATGGGAGAGAAAGAATGGGTGTTCTCTAAGGACAATAATTAACATTAATTTAGTGCTAATTATTTGCCATATACTTTGGGAAGCAGCTCACATGTATTATTTAACCATCACAATCCCCATAAGGCATGTACTTCTCAGTAATCCCATTTACACAGATGAGGATGATATGGAGGACTAGGAAGTATTACAGAATCAACAACTAATCTCTTCTGGGCTTATAACAATGCTTTTATAGTGGATTGAATTATTGGCCCATTTCTTTATCTTCCCTATGTCCTCACCCTTTGCTAAGTGACTATGAAATTCCTCCCACTAGAGATGGGGTCTACTTTCCAGCCCCCTTGACTTCGGGCTTAACCATGTGACTTGCTTTTGCTATCATGAGCAGATATGATATATTTGCCTGGTTTGTCTTCTCCTGTAGTAGATGAATGGTGTCCCCCCTAAAATTCATGTCTACCTGGTACCTTAGTATGTGGCTTTATTTGGAAATAGGGTCTTTGCAGATGTAATTAAAGACTGAGATGAGATCATACTGAAGTAAGCTGGACCCTAAATCCAATGAAAGTACCTTCGTAAGAGACAGAAAAGGGCATACAGATACAGAAAAGTAGGCCATAGAAGATGGAGGCCAGATTGGAGTTGTGTTGCCACAAACCCAGGAACACTTGGAACTACTAAAAGCCGGAAAAAGGTGAGGAAGGATTTTTCCCTAGAGTTATCAAAGGGAACATGGCCCTGTTGACAATTTTGACACTTGACTTTGGACTTCTAGATTCCAGAAATATGAGTAAATAAATTTCTGTTTTTTTAAGCCACCCAGTTTGTGTTACTTTGCTATGGCAGCCCTAGGAAATGAATACACCTCTTAATGCTCTTGCCATTACCTAGAGAAGAGCTTCCTCCAGGTAGCTGCTGCCCTTTGACCCAAGATCCCAACATGGACACTTGGGGAGTGGACCTGAGCCCTACCCACTCATCCAAGCCCAGCCTAGATCAGCCATGCTGCAATCAACCTGCAAACCCATGAGTGTAACAAAAAATGCCTACTATGTTACAAGCCACTGAGTTTGGGGTGGTTTTTGAAGTAGGATTTTTATTCTAATAGCTAATAGATATGATTTCCAAACTTTCCACTCTCCCACTACTGCCCTCTACATATTACCTTATACTTCACTGAAACTGGACATCTCACTCTTTCTTAAACATACCTCATTATTTCCTACTTCTATGTCTTTGTTCCCCCATTATCTCCATCGTTTCTAATCTAATTCATCTTCCATGCCCCAGCTCAAATACACTTTCTTCATGAGTTCTGTTTTCCCCTTCCCCACAGCCCCACTCAACTAAATGTACAACCTTCCCTCTTTTATTCCCTTTCATGTCATGTGTCATAATGTGCCTTTTATCGTAATTATTTGCACATAAGATGGAAGGGGAGAATTTACACATTTCTCCAAAGTTATTTGGCTATTAGTTTTTCTAGTCATTGGCCCAGTTGCCAACTCTCCTTTTTTTTATTATTGAAAGTTTATTGGGATGACAATTGTTAGCAAAGTTACATAGATTTCAGATGTACAATTCTGTAATACATCATCTATATATCACATTGTGTGTTTACCACCCATAGTCAGTTCTCTTTCTGTCACCATATATTGGCTCCCCTTTACCCTCATTTATAACACCCTTCCCCCTTACCCTCTGGTAACCACTAAACTAGTGTCTGGGTCTATGAGTTTTTGTTTCTTCATTTGTTTGTCTTGCTCTTTTGTTGTTTTCAGTTTTATTTACCACATATCAGTTAACTCATATGGTTCTCGACTTTTTCTGGCTGACTTATTTCGCTTAGCATTATAAACTCAAGATCCATCCATGTTGTTGCAAATGGTACTATTTCATCTTTTCTTATGGCCGAATAGTATTCCATTGTGTATATATACCACAATTTCTTTATCCATTCATCTATAGAAGGACATTTTGGTTGTTTCCATGTCTTGGCCACTGTAAATAAAGCTGCAATGAACACTGGGGAACATATGTCTTTGTGGATAAATGTTTTCAGATTTTTTGGATAGATACCCAAGAGAGGGATTGCTGGGTCATATGGTAATTCTATTCTTAATTTTTTGAGAAACCTCCACACTGCCTTCCATAATGGCTGCACCAGTCTGCATTCCCACCAACAGTGTATGAGGGTTCCTTTTTCTCCACAGCCTCTCCAACACTTGTTCCTATTTGTCTTGTTTATGATAGCCATTCTGACTGGGGTGAGGTGATATCTCATTGTGGTTTTTATTTGCATTTCTCTGATGATCAGTGATGTTGAGCATTTTTTCATATGTCTTTTGGCCATTTGTATGTCTTCTTTGGCGAAATGTCTTTTTAGGTCCTCTGCCCATTTTTCAATTGGATTGTTTGGTTTTTTTGTTGTTGAATTGTATGAGTTCCTTATATATTTTAGATGTTAGCCCCTTATTGGAGGTGTTGTTTGCAAAAATCTTCTCCCAGTGGTTGCCTCTTTATTTTGTTGATGGTTTCTTTTCCTGTGCAGAAGCTTTTCAGTTTGATATAGTCCCACTCATTTATTTTAGCTTTTACTTGCCTTGCCTTTGGGGTTAAATTCATAAAATGCTCTTTGAACCAAGGTCCATCAGTTTAGTACCTATGTTTTCCTTTATGTATTTTATTGTTTCAGGTCTTATGTTTAGGTTTTTGATCCATTTAGAGTTAATTTTGGTACACGGTGGCAGATAGCAGTCTAGTTTCATTCTTTTGCACGTGGCTTTCCAATTCTCCCAGCACAGTTTGTTGAAGAGCCTGTTTTTTCTCCATTGTATGTTTGTGACTTCTTTGTTGAAAATTATCTGTCCATATTTATGCCCTTTCTGCCCAGTCTCCCCACCTTTCTAAACCTCATTTCATCCCACAGACATGCAGGGTATTTATGCTGCCTTGTTCTCATTATGAAAGAAATCTAATAAAGCAGATAAAAACTAATTCACAGTGCTATGCTGGTGGCCTCTCAAGGGGAATTATATTTTAAAACAGACTCACTGAGAAAGGACAATGTAAATCCAAAGGACTGACTCCCTAATTCTGGAATGTTTAGTACTATTTCTTTCTATCTGTCTCACCTAGACAACAGAATTTAAAGCAGACCATGAACCCAGACATATGTTTGAGATATGGTAAGTCCACATAGGCAGCCATTCAAAGAACTGTTGCTACAAGAATGAGGTAGGCCATGACTTGACATAGAGTATATTGTCACAGTGATGACCCAACAAGATTTTCAAGGCCCAGAATCTGTACCTCAGAGAATCTGCTTGCCGAGAGTGCAAATTTTTGCATTATATGCCCAAATAAGGTAGTTCTGGACATTTGGGTATGAAAGGCAATTGACTCTGTGTTCTTCCAAACTGACAGACTTTCTACTTATCTAGGTTAGCCAAAGCCAACAAACTGTGGGGCACCTCTATGAATACAAGAGAAGCAATGGGAATCCATATCCACTCATGTTCTGTATTATGTGCATTCTTTATACTGTTGATAAGCCACCAGAAGAGAAAATCAAGTTAAAGCAACCATGAACCAAATCCCAGGTATAACTCTCACCAGTTCTGGAACACAGACCAGTCTCTATGATCTGGTCTAGCACAGCAGTTACTGCTAAGCAAGTTGTAATGTGTGTTAGGTTTTAGTTATAGATTATTATTATAGCATCTGTGGAAGGACATAGGAAGGACAAAGCCCATTTTTAAACACTGCATATAAAAGTCTTTTTTGGGCCATCCCGGTGGCTCAAGCGGTTGGAGCTCCGTGCTCCTAATTCCGAAGGCTGCCGGTTCAATTCCCACATTGGCCAGTGGGCTCCGAACCACAAGGTTGCTGGTTCAACTCCTCGAGTCCCGCAAGGGATGGTGGGCTCCGCCCCTGCAACCAATATTGAACACTACACCTTGAACTGAGCTGCCTCCCGGATGGCTCAGTTGGTTGGAGCGCTGGCTCTCAACCACAAGGTTGCCAGTTCTAGTCCTCGAGTCCTGCAAGGGATGGTGGGCAGCGCCCCCTGCAACTAAGATTAAACACAGCACCTTGAGCTGAGCTGCCACTGAGCTCCCTGATGGCTCAGTTGGTTGCCTCTCAACCACAAGGTTGCCAGTTCAAGTCCTCGAGTCCTGCAAGGGATGGTGGGCTGTGCCCCCTGCAACTAGCAATGGCAACTGGACCTGGAGTTGAGCTGCGCCCTCCACAACTAAGATTGGAAGGACAACAATTTGACTTGGAAAAACATCCTAGAAGTACACATTGTTTCCCAATAAAGTCCTGTTCCCCTTCCCCAATAAAATCTTTTAAAATAAATAAATAAATAAATAAATAAATAAATAAATAAATAAATAAATAAAAGTCTTTTTTTTTGTTTGTCCCAAGGTTAACTGATTATCCTACTGTCCCATATCTTCTTAGGTCATAGGTGTGGCAATTTAGAATTATAAAGTATGTCAAAACCCTAACATACATTTGGAATAATCCAAAAATATTAAATGTTCAGTAGAATTTTACTAGTAATGTATTTTATTATTTTCAATTTTTGGAAAATTGCCACCCTATATGTATATATTGTGTTATAACTAACAATTCCCTATAGCCAATGTATTTATTAACCAGGAATGTCATCTCAACTCCTCAAAATAACCCTGAAAGTTGGGGGTTATTATTTTCATTATTATTAACATCATTATTATTTTATAAGTTTGGAAACTATGCTAATCAACTTCCTGGGAGTCATAGCAGCTAGTAAATGATGGTTTCTGTGACTCAAATCCAGGTCTTATAGCTCAATAGTCCATGTTCTCACTGCACTAATGATTCTTCAGCAAAATCTTCCAGCTTTGTCCCATTTTCTGCTAGGTTGGTGGTCCTATGGAGTCTTGCAGCAAGTTCTCTGTAATGACTAGTACCCTTAGCAGCCCCCAAACAGCCAAGAATATGCTCATCAATGTACTCTGCCTAACTCTGAAGCCCTAACAAAGGCTTAGAGCCCCAATAAATATTCTCTGAACAAGTGAATTTATCAGAACCTAGAGCATACATGCTCATTTATGGAGCCTCGGTCACGTTCTAGGAATGAGGAAAATTTTAGGGCATATACGCACACATACACACCCATTATGCATCTGTGCATGTGTGTGTATGCATGCATGCCCTCGCCAGATCACCTCTCTCAATCAATTACCAACAAACCTCTCCAGGGGCTAATCAGGACCTAATTTGTGTGAGGGGTCAAACTATAATTTAAGGATCTCTGATGTTCATGAACCCCACAATTACTTTCAATGACTAAACTGGAGGTGTTGACAGCCACATAAAATCTCTTGTTCCATCAACATCTCTCTAAAATATGGTGGAAACTGCACCTGCAACTTGAATTCATTAATCTGTGTCACTGCCTTTTTGAAAAGCACTAATAAATGTCAGGGGTTGAAGGGCCAAGATTATAGGCTTCTTTCTTCTCATAGAAAAACACCACTATCTGCTGGCTGAAAACCAGCAGCGTGTCATTAGCTGGGATTCTTCAGCCACAGCACTGCTGATCTCTGTAAACAGAGGTGCCGGTGAGGGGCTAGAAGATGAGCCTTTGCATGTTCTCTGAAATCCATCCAGTCTCACGACCAAAGTTTATGCACAAACAGCAGATCATAAATTGGAATCTGCATATAGGAGCGCTTCTTCATAGAGGTCTACAAAATTAACCTGTTAACTCACTTACTAGGAACGTTGATGAGGGATGGTAAGGATTGGGGATAGACATTCTAGAACACAGCTACCCAAAAGAACTATAGTGCAAGCCACAGATGCGAACCACATATGCCATTTTAAATTTTCTTCTAGCCTCATTTAAAAGGGCAAAATTAACAAGTGAAATTAACTTTAACAATACATTTTATTTAATCCAACAGATCCAAAAGGGTGTCATTATGTAACATATAATCAATATAAAAAATATTGAGATGCTTTATATTCTTTTTTTTTTTACTACTAAGTCTTTGAAATCCAGTGTGTATTTTATTATACTTTCATTTCCATTTGGCCTAATCACATGTCAAGTGCTCAAAAGTTACATGTGCATGGAGACAGTAAAAATATCAGTGGTTGCCAGGGGTTGGGGGGAGAGAGAGATGAATAGGTGGAACGCACAGGATTTTTAGGGCAGTAAAAATACTTCGTATGATGCTGTAATGGTGGATACCTGTCATTATAAATTTGTCCAAACCCATAAAGGTACAACCCCAAGAGTAAACTCTAATGTAAACTACAGACTCTGGGTGATAATGACATCTCAATGTGGGTTCATCAACTGTACCAAACGTACCACGCTGGTGAGGAATGTTGATAATGGGTGGGCTATGCATGTGGGGGGGGGCGGGATATATGAAAAAGCTCTGTGCTTTCTGCCCAATTTTGCTGTGAACCTAAAATTGCTCTAAAAAATAAAGTGCATTTTTTTTTAGGTTACATATTACTAGTGGCTGTCACATGGGACAGTGAAGTTCCAAAAGAACTACATTATAATATAGTCCTGGATAAGGTTAGGATGGCATGGAAATGGAGTTGTGTTAGCCAGGACTCTTGGGTTGCCCCTCTCAGAAGTGCAATTCAAACTAACGTAGGCAAGGAGGGCATAGGGCAGGGAGACTGCTCAGCCTCAAAGATCACTACCAAATAGCAATAGCTCTTATTTCTTCTTCCACATGCCAGGTTTCTCCAAAAGCTAGAAGTACAACTTCTAGAAGCTTCTGGATTCATATCATTCAACATCATTCCCAGAGCAGAGAGAGTACTTCTGCATCAATTTCAATGTGAAAAATCCCAGAGAAACACTCTAATTGGCGCCATCTGAGTGCCATGTCCACCCACATGGCTCAGAGGGCAGGGTACTGTGTTTGGAATCTCATATTGTCCCATGCATTACGACTACGTACCTGAGAGCTGTAGTGCAGACTCTAGAACTTCATGGCTGAAGGGGAGAGGAGGCTCGCTTCCTAAAAGAAGGGACAATACATACATACCACACCAAGCACACGGTGACACTCTTTCATAGAAATCAGGGAAGAGGATTGCCCTACAGGATTGGCTCCCACTTGAGCAGCCCTTCCCAGACACCAACCAGGAAGTGCCAGCAGCCGTGAAAAACCCTCACCAGCCCTGTTCACCCAGAGAGAGCTAGAGAAACTTGGGACTTGGGATCCAGGTTCCTAAGCTCAGAACTCAGCTTTCCTTGCACCACCAGCGTGATTTTCCATGGAAGTGATACCACACTTTAAAGAGGGCTTTCAACTTTATTGGGACAGTTTAAATTGTCCCAATGACCAGTGGATGCAGTTGGCATTTTATGGGCAGGAACCAAAGATACCTTCATTTGAAGATGCGTTTCTCTAGCTCTTACATTTTTATAATACATAAATTGTGTTATTTTATATATTTTAATGCCCTGTCAAATATTTTTAGTGCCAATAATATCCAGCTGAATGCTGTCTGTTTCTTTTAAAACCAAACTTATTCATTATCAGTAGGTGTGAGGCTCTGTCTCCTTCAATAAGACTCTAGTACAGCCGTACCTGAGCATTTGCGTGTGTGTATCATTTTACTTAACTGATTTCCTTTTATTTTTTCTTTATATTACAGCTAGACCATTATACTGATTTTTTTAATTATGTGTTTTGAGTTTCTAAGACCTATAAAGTTTATTTTAAGATCATAAAAAGGATGTTACAAAATATTGGCAAGTATTGCAAAGGCAGGCATTGATTGGGTTGAGAATCTCTAAACTACACCAAACTTGCAGGGAAGAGCCCAGGAGAAAGAGGTGAAGAAGTCATCAGAACATAAGAGAGAATAAGCAATGATGGTGGAGAGATAGCTTGAATGTGGGCAGAAAGAGAAAGTCAAAGAAGAAAGAGAGGCAGGCCGAGGATCAGAAGGGAAGTCATCGTCCCTGGCCTTGACAGCTCTCCCACTTCCTGTGAGTTCCCCTCTCTTTCTGTCTCTACAGTCCTGTTTCTCTTCCTTTATGGTCTTCCCCAACCTGAGGGAGGCATGAGATTTCCAATGACAGCATATGCCTGGCAAGGTCAACTACAGCCAATTATTTTCATAATCCTTAACACAAAGCTCCCACGGGCTTCTTCCCTGGGCTGTGAGATGATGGGAAGAAATGGAAGTCTCTGGCGAGATGCAGGACCTGAGAGGAAACCCCCACCAGAATATTACGGAGCAATTTTAACAGCTAATTATAGAGACTAAAGAAATACTGACATATGTCAAGTGCATCTTAAATTAAAGGCAGAATACCTCATTTTAAGTACCCTATGTTACAACGATGTTTTTAAAATACTGTATATGATTATCAACAAAACTTGACAAAGCAGGATATTTCCAAAAAGTAAAAATAATTGCTGTAATAGTATAGTAGGATTTACTTATCAATTTTTTTCTGTCCTAGTTTTCTATTATGATTAAATATTCCCTCCCAAAAAAATCTGTTCATTGTGCTCTTCTATTTCCTTAATCAAAGCATCCCTCCTCCCCACTGATTTATTCCTGGACTTCCCTAAACTTCCAAAGCAAATGGGCCTGTCCTCCATAGTTAGTCCTCCAACTTTCCTACCAAAACAAAAATGTATGAGCTTTACTGGGAGATCAGCAATTAGCACCAGTTCCATCAGTGTTTCACCTTAAAAATTTTTCCCATAAATTTCTCTCAGAATGTTATCATCAGTTATACCTACCACTTTGCCTAATGTTAAAATAAACTGCTTTAATTTTAAAAACAGGCTACAGTAACTCTTTAACATAATAAGAGCCTACAGAACACATGTACCAGATAGATGCATCTTGAGGGAGGGTAAATTAAAGCAGAGTTTAATTTTTAAGATGTGGATAATGGTGGAATTTGTTGTTACTAACATATATAGGAATCATTGGAAATTTTATTCAATCTTGTGCGGGAGAGCTAGCAATGGCTGAATCATATTATCTGCATCCCCTTAATCCACAAAGAAACTAATACATAGTTCTATTTTATTAACTATTAAAAATCAGGCTCATTGAACCTCATTTTCCTTGACTACTCACATCAGTCAAAACTGCTGACCATTCTCTCCTTAAAATCCTTTTGGTTTTCACAAAACTATATTGTCCCGATTTTCTTCAAGCCACTTCTTATAGACCTGGACAATTTTACCACTCAGAAGGAGGAAGAAGTGAGGGGACTACTTCTCTAATATGAATTCTGCCCAGTAAGAAATTCAGTGAGTGAAGGAAAATCTTGGGCTGGTGGTCATAACCATCAAGGAAGGAATTGTCCAGCCAGCTAAAACATTTACCACTGACCAAAAAAAATTACACTTCAAGGAATTCAGAGAGAAGAGCTTGTTCCCTGATCAGAGATTCTAAGGGGTTTTTTAAACTCACTAAGGTGGCACCTCCCTCTCTATTGCTATGTCCCTCTGGGGCATCCCCCAATCATTCCATGTACTCCCCCAACTCCACTCACATCTTGCAGCCTGAAAATCATCTGCCCACACCTTTCCCCAGGCCAAATCCTATCTTTCATCAAAGCCCAACTCGAGGTGCTACTCCATAAAGTTTTCCCTGATTGCCTCAGGCTGGGTGACAGCTCCCTCCTCTGAACTGTATGTCTGTATTCTTTATTTGGCACATAGCATATTTTAGTTTCATCTACTTCTTGTTTTTGCACATGAGGCAAAGCTCCCGAGCTGAATTAGAAGCTGCTTTAGGGCAGAAACTACCACCTAACTCTCCCTGATCCTCATAGTTCAAAATAATGGGCAAAGTCATAAGGATAATAGTGGTGCTTATTGCCACTTCTTGACACCCATTCTACACCATGACTATTCTGAGTGAGAAGTCTTGGAACCTAGGATCTATTTTTATCCATTCCCTTCTTCGCTTTGAGTCACAGGGTCAAACCTGCTAAAATGTGATTTCTTAATCTTTAAATGAGACATAGATACAACACAGGTGTGGCTCACAGCTCAGTGAGTAAGTTTTCATGAATGCTTTGACCTTCTTGAATGACAGATGCCACTTATTAATGTTATTCTTTGGCGGATGTTGTCTCGCTCCTGGCATGTTTTCTGGGAAAATAAACAGACAGCTTTATTTCTCCATATAACTCACTAACCCTTCTGGAGTTCATGTTGGACTCCATGCCCTCAACCAGCTATGCAAACAGGACCTAAGCTCATTCCTGGATGTGACTGGTTCACCCCCCTCCTTTTCCTGCTGGACATAGTTCTTAGGAAGGAGCAAAGAGAAATACAAAAGGGAGGGTGGGCCTATGTGGAAAGGCTATTAAGTTGCATCCTTTAAAAAATCCATACACAGGTTCTGTTGCTAATTGTAAAGAACATTTTAACATCAATTCACAGACTACAGCATCTAATCCACTGAAGGCACCAGATGTGTACCCTACAAGACACCCTACATGTAGCAGTGTCTGAGGGACTGTGCACACTAGAACAGACTGGAACTTTTTACCAAATGAAGAAAGGTAATATAAAACTTGAAACTATGATTTGCTCATCCTGAAAATTTTCTTGGATAAATTTGTTAACCACCTGAGCTGCACTTCTTTGTTCTTTAAAAAAATGAATCCAATCTCTCAAGAAAATGATGGCCGAAAATGGCTTTTAAAATTACTTCTTTTGTTAAGAACTTTGCAAATTTTTTTTCCATTTACAGCTCTAGCTTTTGGCTTGGCAATAATGAAAGCAGTTCATCAGAGATGAGAATGGTTTTCCCCAGATTTAATTAATGGGTTTTCAATTAAACTAATATAAAATTTAAGACTTTGAGACTTTTAAAAAATCCAGACAGATGTTTTCACTTGAGGAGTGGATTTTGAGCTGTAATTTGGTGTTTTCACTGTTCTGTTTTCGTCATTCCTTGAGGGCAATATATGTTTTCCAAGTGCTGTGTCCTATGTCTTATTTTGGCTCTCCATCCACAGTGATGAAAGGCCACTATTTCTCATGATGCTCTCTGATTCGAGTGTTTAGGAGACTTAACAGCACATAGACACTAAGTTAATGGTGATAAATTTGGCTAATAAATCATTTGAAAATAAGTCATTTAGTGGAATTCATTTTTAGTAAATATAATATTCATATATTTAAGACACAAATATCCATTCATATCTTAAATATATGAATATTATCCATACAGCAAAATTTATTGAACAGCTCTACATCCTGGGCCTGCAGTTGGATATAGGAACTCACAGGCTTGTGAAAAAGACAGATAGGCAGTCAAGCTTTGTACTTTAATTATAAAAGCTATAATTGATATAAGCAGTAAATGCTAAAAACATTAAGTGCTCAAAAAAAAGAAAACCCCACGTAGATTCAAGAAGAGAAATGGGAAACAGAGAAAGGTCAGGGAAGACTTCCATAGTTTGTAACTCCTGAGTTGAGCTTTTAAAACAAGTAATCTCAATAACAACAATAACAATAGCACAATTGGGATTAAGGCATTGCACCTAGCATTTTTATAGGCATCATGTCATTTGTCATTATCACAACCCAGATAGGATCTTTATGTTACAGATGAGGAAACTAAGTCTTAAAAGGGCAAGATCACACAGCAAAGATGTGGTTGTTCCAAACAATTTCAATGAACTAGGCAGAGAAACAAGAGTTAATGCGCATTCAAATTTTCCCTCATTCATCCACAAAAACCAATTGAATCGAGCCCTTATTACTACAGACTTTTTAAAAGGTCAAGTAGAAAGGAAAAGAAATGCATTAAATGCCTCATCACCACCATCTCTTTCTATATCATCTCACCCACCATACCCCATCAGGACCCCAGGACAGAGTACTTTCAATCTGAACAACTTTTCCAGGACAGATGTCAGGCATGTTCTATTTACTCAAAACAAAACACTTAAATCCAACACATATTCACTATCTTAACCTAAACTTTTTCAGGATAACTCTCACCCTACTTTTTCCAAAGGTAAAATAGTAATAATATTCTTTAGGAATCCTCCTTCTGTGGTGAAAGAAGGATTTGAATCGAGGTCTGCTTGAATCCAGTCTTTCATGAAAGTCCATAATAAAAGCATTGGCTTTATAACATCCCAGCCACCTTTTAGTTTGCATATAAACTAACCCAATACCTTAATTCTTTTCTCACAAGTCCTATTTCTGAAGACTTTAATCAGTGTGTCTGCTTCTACCCCTCCACTGGATTCATAGTCTTCGATGTGCATACACATCCCAGGATTATTAACAAACAAATGCCAACTGCCAAACCCTATACTGAAGAGTGGGAAAGCAAATTATAAAAAATAGACATTGTTATGTAAGACTTTTTAAATGCAAAACTAAGTAATACATTGTTTACAAATAACACATATGTAGAAAAATATTTTTTAAAAATCAATGGAATGTATCTACCAAAAAAATCTGAACACATTTATCCATAAGGATATATGTGCTCTGATGTTCATTATGGCTTTATTTATGGTGGCCAAGACATGGAAACAATCAAAGTGTCCTTCGATAGATGAATGGATAAAGAAGTTGTGGTACATATACACAATGGAATACTACTCTGCCATAAGAAAAGATGAAATTGTACCATTTGTGACAACATGGATGGATCTTGAGATCATTATGCTAAGCAAAATAAGTCAGACAGAAAAAGTCAAGACCAATATGATTTCACTGATATGTGGTATATAAAACTGAAAACAACAAAAGAACAAGACAAACAAATGAAGAAACAAAAACTCATAGACACAGACAGTAGTTTAGTGGTTACCAGAGGGTAAAGGGGGAGGGAGGTGGTAGATGAGGATAAAGGGGGTCAAATATATGGTGATGGGAGGAGAACTGACTCTGGGTGGTGAACACACAATGTGATAGATGATGTATTACGGAACTGTATAACTGAAATCTATGTAACTTTGTTAACAATTGTCACCCCAATAAACTTTAATTTTTAAAAAAATCAATGGAATGATAAACACAATTTGAGATAGTGGTTTCATAGGGAAGGGAGGGTGAGTAGAGTAGAAAGGAAACGAATTGGGAAGATTCATGTGGGTTAATTCACATAGGAGGGGTTAATACTAACTGGTAATGTTCTAGTTTTGAAGCTGAATAGTGAGTACCTATGACTTATTTTGCTACTCTTTATATTTTTAATATTAGCTTATAAATGAAAAAATGGCATAATTTTAAAGTAAGCCAATAAATTGCTGACTTCAAGAAAAATATCAATATTTACCCTTTACATCAAAAGATGTTTATACATTAAGGCTTACATGTCATCATTTTAAAGTGTCTTCTATCCATGTGGACACCAGGTGAAATCTCCCAGAAGAAACCACTGTGGCTTCGAGCAGACAGGATCCAGGGAAGGCTCCTGGGTCTAAACGTGGGTATCCATTTTCACAAATAGCTGCTTTGACAACTGCTGAAACCAATAGTGATTCCTGTAGGAAGGTTGGCTGGTTAGTCATCCCATTTCCAAGGCATTTCCAAGGGAATATGACATTTTACAGGCTACCATCAGCAGACAGGCCAAATGATACCCTTGATTTTTGTTTTGTTTTATTTTGCTTACTAGACTCATCCAGCCATGTGTGGAAAATTGTTCCAGAAACACAGCCATTATTTTATTCATTTTTTTGTCCTTGGCTTTAATAAATTAATGAGGTGTTAACCAAATTCACACATGATAGACTACAACAAAGTCACAAGGTCTGAGGATCTGGACCAGCCCTACCAATTACTATAATCCCCCAGATGCATCTTTCCTCCCTCTCCTAGAATGTATTGATGTGTCAAACTACATTCAATCTATCATACCTACAAATGCTTTAAAAAAAAATCCTCTGTATCTTGTACACTAAGGGTGTTTCCTTAGGGCTATCAATAACGTTATCACCTGCACATAATAAAAACGTTAGCTTTACCACAAACTTCTAAAGGACAATGATTAAAAGGGAAGAAGGATAAGAGAAAATTGAGAGTTCTGAATACGGATCTTACATAAGAGGAACGATGGGTTTATTTTAATTAGCCCATCCAAATCCCGAAAGCAGTGATCTTTCCTAATCATGCATGGAGAAAAAATAAGTAAATAAAAAACCCAGTTTCTTTCTTGCCTAAAGCAATGCAATCTGGTCCATGTGGAGAGAGGAGCCCTAAAATCAGGCCAGTCAATTTCTAATTGGTTCTAACAAACTCTTCTACCCTCTCCCTACCCCAAAGCCCTCCCACGGGACAGACTTTCTTCTTCACATTTGGAAATAACTTTCCCACCACATGCTCCTTCAGTAATACACTGATAACTTTTTTTTGTATTGTTCGTTCATTATTTTAACACAGACCTACTAACATCAAGACATGATGTCTTTTGGACCATAAGATTTAGCTTTATAGATCAATTTTCATGCAAGAAGCATTCATCATAATCATTAAGAACAATAACTCAATTTTGACCACGGTATGAGTTTCAAAATGATATGATGGGAATGAGAAAAAACTCTGTCAAGGATTCAAAATTAAATTTTCATCCACATCACAGCTACTCTTAATAAAGAAATGATCACAAAACAGACATCCACCCAATGAATCAGCCACAGGTTTTGTGTTAACACATGTGCATAGAAATCCTGTAAATATGATGCAGGAAATCTGTAGGTGCCTTTCTGAGTGGTGGTACCTCAAAGGAGGAAAAGCTATTCTTGGTCTAGCCAAAGTAGCATAAACTGAGAGCAGAAACACTGGACCTCAAAACAGAGGACTCAAGTTTGAATCCTTGGTCCTGCTACTGTGAGGCAACTTACTTGCATGAGCCTATTTCCCCATCTGAAAAATGGAGAATATAACCCTTCATCATAGGGTTGCTGGAGACTAATGAGATGATGTGTGTAGGGTCCTGGTAGAAAATAGATGTTTAAAAATGGTGATTATCATCTCTGGGCTTTGTTTTGCTTGCCCACCCTCCACCCAGCCCTCCAACCTCCAAGCTAATTTTCAAATTTCCCCCAAACTCTTTCTCTGTAGTAGTCAGGACTCTTTCAATCGCAAACAGATACCCAATGTAAACTAGTTAAAGCGAAAAGAGAATATACAGCCTTTGAGAAACTGAATATATAAACAGACAAGGGCCAAACTATATGTAAAAAGAGAACTCTGATCTAGCAACGATTCCAGGAAGTCAAACCACAACCTCTGCAGCAATGAGCCCAAAACATTCAAGACTTGGTCAATAACTTCTCCCTTCCCTAATTTTTTGACTGTCCTTCCAACCAGAGAAAACCAAATATGTTCCTCTAACCAATCACACAGGATGCCCCAATTCTAGTTAGTCTGCCTCCAGTTTCCCCATGCCAACAACCTCCAAGTAGGGTACACCTGAAGCCTTTCCATTTTTCCAATATAAAGCCTAGCCACTCCTCTGCTTGCTTTTGAGTCTCTGCTAAACACAAGTGATGGTGGCTGATTCTTTTGCTATAGTAAACTGAATAAATAACTTATGTTTGTTCTAATTTGGGTGGTCTTTGTTTATTTCCACAGCTTGAAAAGCATGGGAGGATGAATGGATGGTATAGCTGGATTCAGCAAGCAGTTCAAGTGCTGTGCCCCTAACGCTCTCTCTCCATTGCCTGCCTTAGCCTGCCCCTGGGTATCAGTGTTCTCCCCTTTTGAGTCAGGTTTCTTCCATGCAGATAGACAAAGTACCAGGCTCACATGGTACAGCTCAGGAACCAGAGCAGAAAAAGAACTTTCCTCTCTCAACTTCTCTCAACCACCATTGCCCGCCGCCCCTCCCCCAGTAGGAACACTGGCCTCAGCAGGATAACAGAGAGAAGCACAGAGTTCCTGCTCCTGGTGAGCCAGTTCCTCCCTGGCCTCAACACCACCCACTTACCCCTACAAACTGCCTCAGAAAAGCCTCTGGTCAAGGTCACCCATGAGCTTAACTTTTCCAAATCCAGTGACCAATTTCTTTACACTCCTCACATTATCCAAATTGACTGTCTGCCTTGCCCTAGGAAATCTCCACAAGTAATCCTACAGCTAAAGATCTTGCTTCTTACTTCACTAAGAAACTGAAAGCAATCAGTAGAAACCTGCCTTATTTTCCTAACAGTAACTTTTCCAACCTAGCTTCCCCTGTACATATACTCCGCCTTATCTCAATCACAAGAGATGAATTGCGCTGATCCCACCTACGTTCACATCCTCCACTTGACACTCATCCCATTCCCTCTTACTTTCTCAAGTTCTTCGCTATTATAGTTATTCCCTCTCTTTCTTACATTTTCAATTTTCCCTTTTCTATAGGCTCATTCCCTCCAGCATATAGGTACGCTGTAATATTTTCTTATTAAAATGCAAAACAAAAAAACCCTTACCAATACCCCTCCTCCAACTAGTACTCCATTTTTCTGTTCCCCCAGAAGATTACTTATGCTTCCTCTCTCCTCTTCTTCAACCCACTCTCTCTTTCAACCCACTCTAATGTGGATTTTAATCCCCACCTGTCCATTAAAACTACTTTTGTCAAAGCCAGTGACTTTACCTTGCCTTATCTAGTGTCAGTGAGTCCTCAATTTACATGACATCCAGCATCATTTATGCAGCTAACCCCTTCTACCTTCTTCACTTTCTCTACCTTGCTTCCATAAAAATCCATGCTCTCCAGCTCGGAACTTTTTTCTTCTCTCCCGCATCTACTAGTGCTGGATGATGCCCCAGGACTCCGCGTTTGGCCCTCTCCAACTAATGGAGATTCACTCCCTAGGTGATCTCATCCAGTTCTAGGTCATTCCATCTATTCAGCTGATGTCTAATCTTCTCCCCTGAGCTCTGAACCTATATATACAGCTCGCTACTTAACATCTCCTTTTAGATGTATAATAGACATCTTAAATTTAATATAACTCAAGCTGACCTTCTGATTCTATTCACATACTTTTACACCAGACTCCCCTCATCTCAGTAAATGACCCAGTCTGGGTAACATGTCAAATCCCATGACCCATAGGGGAAAAGCTTCACAAATGAAAAGGAGTGTTACTGCCAGAAGACAGATGGGCATGCCTGCTGGGCGAGCCAAAAGCAATCATTTTCATAGCCCACTACCTAATCCATCCCTCAACTATCCTTGCCACTTAGCAGACAACTTTGTCTCTTGCTTCACTGAGAAAATTAGGGATCTGTTACCTACCCCTACACTAATTTTTATCTCCTTTCCTCCAGTTCAAAGCCAGTTCTCCCCCTGTGTCCTTGGTCCTGTTGCATCATTTTCATTCATCAGTGTTGCTCTATCGATAATCCCCTTTCTCTGCATTTCAGTCTTTTCCTCCTTAGTCTATAAACATGTCAAATCTGCATCATACTAAAAAGTTCTGGCTTCTGCCTATATTTTTCCTCCTTTTCTCAGTCAAGCTTCTTAGAGGTACAATTCACTCTCTGTACTCACTTACCATTTTTCCCTCAATGTCACAGCAACCTGGCTTCTGTCCCCCACTGTCCATTCCCTCCCACTAACTTTAACCATGGAAAGTACTATCTCCATTCCTGTCCCCCCTTCTTTAACCCACACCATTTTGGCATCACCACTTGCTCTTCTCTCTGCTGAGGCTGGACACTTGGTATGCAGCATCTAAAGGGATCTGAAACAATTAGAATAAATGGATTCTGAAAACAATAGGCTAATCCTATCTATCAGGTCAGCCCTGGAATAACTGAGAAATATTGCTCCAATTTTCTCATGAATTAGCTTATAAATATATATGTGTACCCTTAATTTTTATTAATTTTATAATAAATGTTACTGGTACAAATAATCAACTCAAAATAACTCACAAAATTAAAAAATCTATACATAGAAAAAAATTTAACAGTATAAAAAAATAAAAACCTGATTTAGGAATTACATTTTGAGGAGATCCAAGATGGCAGAGAAGATAAACACTGTGCCTGCTTCCTTCTGTGAACAAATTAAAATTGCAAGTAAATTATAGAATAATCAACCAGGAGAACCATCTGAAGTCTGGCTGAACAGAAGTTTCATAACCAAGGATATAAAGAAGCAGCCACATCGAGATTGGTAGGAGGGATGGAGACGCAGAACTGGCTAACCCCAAATTTCCATGTGGCAGTTGAGAACTGGAGGGATATCTCAGCCACAAACTTTCCCCTGAAGAGGAATGAGGGCCCCAGCCCCACACTAGCCTCCCCAGCCCAGCGTACTGGTGCCAGAAAAAAAAGCCCCCACAACATCTGGCTGTGAAAAACAGTGGGAGTTCCAACCATCCAGGTGGGACAGAAGGTGACCGGAAACCCAGGCATCCTTTTAAAGGATCCATACACAGACTCTCTCACTCCCAAGCACTCACTTTAGATTCCATTGGAGGGACAGTAACTCAGGGGTATTGGAGACATACAGGGGCAGACTGAGTTGTGTTGCTTTGGGTTGAGGGCTGGAGGACAGTCATCATTTCCCTGTGAGGAGGTCCTCCTCCTGTGCAGCTGGCTGGCAGGTGCCATCTTTCCTGTGTTGAGCCCACCCCAAAACAGCCAAATCTGATTCTGACTGGCCTGGTGAGCTCCACAGCTCTATCCTGCTGACTCACTGGGACACTGACCCACCCAACTCCCCCAATTCCAGAGGTACCTTATCCAAGAGCAGCCAGCCCTGTCCACATTGCACCCTTTCTAGGAAAACTATCAGATTCGGACAGACCCCAGGCATGTGGCAACAGGCCTTGGTGTGCTCTGAGATTTTTGCTGAATAGATTCAGGCTCAGCACTGGCACCGAAACAGAGTCTACATTAACCTGGTGACCACAATTCTTCCCACTCTAGTGACTCCCTGAGACCCTGTCTCACCCAACTTGTGTAATATACAAGGATTTATCAGTGGTTGAACCTTACAGGAGCTGGCAGGTGGTAGCAGGGCTCAGGGTGTTCTGGCATTTTGCAGAGCTACCCGTGGCCTGGCACTGGTAGCAGACATCCTCAGTTCACAGCGTCACCTCTCCTACATGCCTCCAAGTTTAGCACAGGCAGTGAACAACTGTGAATTGCTTTGTAGCTCCTACCAGGTAGCCCCTGGCCAGTCACAGGAAGTGCCTGACTGGGCCTGCATGAAGCCCCTCCGAAGAGGCCTCAGAACCAACACTTGGAGGTTGGCTTCAGATCATAGCAGAACACTGCCCAATGAGCCCCACAAAGTGGCACACACAAAGTGTGGTCTCAACAGGCACGAGAGCCCGCTGGGGTGAATCTCAGTGAGGTAAGACCCCCGCACAGCAGCATATAAGCTGTGGTTGTGCCTAAACCCTACAGTCAGTCAGCCTGAGTCAATCCCACCCACTGATGTGCCAATAGCAATCCAGGCTCAACTATAACAGGAGAGCACATATAACCCACACAGGGGACACTCCTGGAGAACCCAGCTCAGAGACTGTGCCATTGGGCCCCACAGGACACCTACTACATAAGGTCACCCAGCCAAGACTGGGAGATATAGCAGATCTATCTAAGACATAGAAACAAACACAGAAAGGCAGCCAAATGAAGAAACAAAGAAATGCCTCCCAAATTAAAGAACAGGAGAAAAATACAGAAAAAGAACTAAACGAAATGGAGGCAAGCAACCTATCAGAGATAGAGTTCAAAACAATGGTTATAAGGATGCTCAAGGAACTTAGTGAGAACTTCAACAGAAAGATAGCAAGCATAAAAAAGGACATAGAAACCATAGAAAATAACTAATCAGAAGTGAAGAATACAATAACTGAAATGAACAATGACCAAGAAATCACCAGCAGACTAGATGAAGCAGAGAATCAAATCAGCAATTTGGAAAACAAGGTAGCAGAAAACACCCAATCAGAGCAGCAAGAAGAAAAAGAATTTTTAAAAAATGAGGATCGTTTAAGAGACCTCTGGGACAACACCAAGTGTAACAACATTCACATAATAGGGGTACCAGAAAGAGAAGAGAGAAAGCAAAGGATTGAAAACCTATGTGAAGAAATAATGTCTGAAAACTTTCCTAACCTGGCAAAGGAAATAAACATACAAGTCCAGGACACGCAGAGTCCCAAACAAGATAAACCCAAATAGGCCTATACCAAGACACATTATAATTAGAATGGCAAAGGTTAAAGACAAAGAGAGAATCCTAAAAGCAGCAAGAGAAAGGCAACTAGTAACTTATAAGGGAGCTCCCGTTAAGATTGTCAGCTGATTTCTCAACAGAAACTGCAGGCCAGAAGGGATTGGCACAAAATATTAAACATGATGAAAAGCAAGGACCTACAACCAAGATTACTCTACTTAGCAAAGCTATTATTTAGAATCAAAGGACAGATAAAGAGCTTCCCTGACAAGAAAAAGCTAAAGGAGTTCATTACCACCCAACCAGTATTACAAAGAATGTTAGAGGGACTTTTTTAAGATGGAAAAAGAAAAGATCAAAATTATGAATAATAAAATAACAGTAGCTACATATCTATCAACAATTACTTTCAACGTAAATGAATTAAATGTTCCACTCAAAAAACATAGGAGGGCTGAATGGATAAGAAAACAAGACCCTTATACATGCTGCCTACAAGAGACTCATTTCCGATTGACAGACACACACAGCCATGAAAGTAAAAGGATGGAAAAATATATTTCATGAAAATGGAAACCAAAAAAAGCTGGCATAGCAATACTTATACCAGACAAATAGAGTTTAAAACAAAGGCTATAACAAGAGACAAAGAAGGACCCAGTTAATCCAATTCTGGGTATTTATCCAAAGAAACCCAAAACACCAATTCAAAAAGACATATGCATCCTATGTTCATTGCAGCATTATTTACAATAGCCAAGATATGAAAGCAACCTAAGTGTCCATCAATCGATGAATGGATAAAGAAAAGTGGTACATATATACAATGGAATGTTACTCAGCCATAAAAAAATTTTTTTTTTAAATGAAGTCATGCCATCTGAAACAACATGGACTTAGACTGTATTATGTTAAATGAAATAAGTCAGGCAAAAGACAAAGAAAGATAAATGCCATATGATTTCACTTATATATGGAATCTAAAATACAAAATAAACAAACAAACAAAACAGAAACAAACTCATAGATACAGAGAACATTTTGATGGTTTCCAGTTGGGAGGGGTTTTGAAGGATAGGTAAAAATGGAAAGAGATTAAGAAATACAGAGTGGTAGTTATAAAATGGTCATGGGGATGTAATGTATAGCATAGATAATGTAGTCATAATATTGTAATTACTATATATAGTGTCAGATTTATTGGGGTGATCACTTTGTAAGTTATATAAATGTCTAATCAGTATGTTGTACACCTGAAAGTAATATAATATTGTATATCATTTGTAATTGAAAAATAAATATTTTTTTAAAAACCCGATAAGGGGCTAATATCCAAAATATACAAGGAACTCATACAACTCAACAACAACAAAACAAACAACCCAATTGAAAAATGGGCAGAGGACCCGAAGAGACATTTCTCCAAAGAGGACATACAAATGGCAAATAGACATATGAAAAAATGCTCAACATCACTAATCGTCAGAGAAATGCAAATAAAGACCACAGTGAGATATCACCTCATCCCAGTTAGAATGGCTATCATCAACAAGACAAATAGTAACAAGTGTTGGACAGGCCGTGGAGAAAAAGAAACCCTCATACACTGTTGGTGGCAATGCAGACTAGTGCAGACGCTATGGAAGGCAGTGTGGAGGTTCCTCAAAAAATTAAGAATAGAATTACCATATGACCCAGCAAGCCCTCTCCTGGGTATTTACCCAAAAATATCTGAAAACATTTATCCCTAAAGACACATGTACTCCAATGTTCATTGCAGCTTTGTTTACAGTGGCCAAGACATGGAAACAACCAAAATGTCCTTCTATAGACGAATGGATAAAGAAATTGTGGTATATATACACAATGGAATACTATTCGGCCTTAAGAAAAGATGATATAGGAACATTTGTGACAACATGGATGGATCTTGAGATTATAATGCTAAGTGAAATAAGTCAGACAGAAAAAATAGAGAACCATATGATTTCACTGATATGTGGTATATAAACCAAAAACAACAAAAGAACCAGACAAACAAATGAGAAACAAAAACTCATAGACACAGACAATAGTTTAGTGGTTACCAGAGGGTAAGCGGGGTGGCGGGGTGGTAGAGGATGGTAAAGGGGATCAAATATATGGTGATGGAAGGAGAACTGACTCTGGGTGGAGAACACACAGTGGGATTTATAGATGATGTAATACAGAATTGTACACCTGAAATCTATGTAATTTCACTAACAATTGTCACTCCAATAAACTTTAATTAAAAAAACAATCCCTGGTCAGAAGGCCACTTGTGTGACACTCTACAGAGGCAGCAGGAGAGGGAGGGAAAAAAAACATATGAAACCAGCCATAATTAAAACTTCACATGGTAAACATTTTAGGGACTAAAATTTGACAGACAAATCAGTTCTTCTTCACTAAATTTGTGTCTGTAACATTTGAATTTGTCAAAATAATCTTGGTCAACAGAATGATAACAAAATAAAACAACACAACTATAAACTGGTAAACTGTCCTTGTGAATTTCCCATGAAAAAGAATTGCTCCAAAGGAAAACAATTTTGGTAAAACATAATGAAAATGGAAAATAATGGATAATTTTCACTGTCCTAAAAATACAATTGAATAAGGCATTGAATTGTGAATGTTACATTCACAAATTCCAAAAGGGAACATCCATAAAGTCAAGTTAGCCAGGTAAAAAACATCTACTCAGTTGGAACTGCAGAACTGAAATATCCTCTCCCTCAGCAGAAGAGTGAGTGTTAATTTAGGCTACAAGGAACCTGACCTTGTCCAACTTGAGTGATGCAAAGTGCTTTAGCTAAAGCACCAAGGGTGCGAGGGTGCGGACAGAGCTGCCTGAAGAGCTGAGCTCTAGGTCCTCTTGGTTCTTTAGTCTGAAGGAGGAAAATCAGCTCCCAGTCTCCAGTGGGGAGATCCACTTTAGCCCAGCCTACAGATGCCCAAGCCAGAGCCACGTCCCCCATACCCTCCTTGAGGTGGGCAGCCACCACTAGGCCATGGGTTGAGCCGAGCCCCCCAACACTTATGTCCTCATACTCAGAAGAGTCATTGCTATTGACCCTGAAAGCTGAGCTCTCCCATCTGGATTCCCAGGAGCCCAGGGGAGGGGTGAAGAGAAGGGGGGGTGGGGCGGGCTAGCCTTTCAGTTCCTGGCTCTCAAACCAGTGCAGCCTTTTCTTTAGAAATTCGTGGGTTTGGCCCTGCTTCCTTGGTTACTAGGAGAATAGATTGGTTGTGTCTTTCCTTGTGTTACTTTTTCACGTAACAGAATTAATGTAGGAAACCAAATCCAGAAGTGTGTGTGAGTGCAGGAGCCTGGTACTCACCCCACACCCCTTGTATGTCAGTCTGCGCAGCCAATAAATTGTGCCTTTCTCACTCAGCGCCAACAAAAGAAGGAAAGACATATCCTCTTCCTCCACAGGTAGAGTTTCTTTCTTTCTTTCCTCTTCTCTTTCTTTCTTTCTTTCTTTCTTTCTTTCTTTCTTTCTTTCTTTCTTTCTTTCTTCCTTTCTTTCTTTTAACAATAACCAAAACCTTACTTTTATGTTTAATTTTCAAATCAATTCCCTAGGCTTTAAAGGGTTGCGTAGTACAGGTAAAGTTTTGCCCTAGGCCTTAGGTGAAAAAGAAAGAATTCAATGACATACTTCCCACTCTTGAGGGTTATAATTTAGGATGAGAGTTGGCAAGTTATGGTCCACAAGAGAAATCTGGCCAGTAGTAGTGACAGAGACCATATGGTCTGAGGAGCTGAAAATATTTACAATGTGGTTCTCTACAGAAAAAGTTAACCAATGTCTGGTTTAGGAGGCTAGGTACACAACTAGTCAGCCATTAACTGCTGTAACAAACCCAAAATCTCAGTGGCCAAAGACTTCAGGTAGTTTCTTGATCTCCCGGACTGATCTGCTGCTTTGCTAACATTTTTTGTTTTTTAGCAATTTCGGGACCACCACAGTGTAAGTCCGCCAAGATCAAAGTTGTTGTTTTATCCATCTTTGCATCTGCAATGTCTAATATGATGCTAGCACTTAGTACGTGCTCAATGAATATCCAACAAAAATTAATTTAGTAAGTCAATACCTGAGGACAGGATTTCTCAAATTTAATGTGCAGTACGATCACCTGGGGAACTTGTTTGGCATGCAGATTCAAAGACTATATCCCCAGAGATTTTTGAATCACTAACTGTAGCCCCAAGTGAATTTAGCCCCAATTCAAAAAATGACATTTTGAGGCACAAGGCACTAGGACAAAATGAATTATGATAAATCTGGGGCATCTACCATGTGTATCAATTAAGAATGTTTTCCACTATCAGTAAGGAAGTTTGATCTTCTAAGGCCTATAAGCAAGAAGTGTAGATGGTGTGTAGGTGCTGGCCCTGGTTCAGCAGCCTAAGGATGTTAGAGCTGGTATCTGTCAGATTCTCTTGGTTTTCCACCTGTTTTGTCACCTCATGGTCGATTAAAAAAAATGCCTGCTGTAGTTGCAGACATCGCATCCATGTTCAAGCCAAAAAGAGGGGTGAGAAGTGCCATTTGCAACTGTCTCTTTTATAGAAGAAGCAAATGCATTCTAAGAAACTGTCTTGTACACTTTCACTTCTGTCTCATTGGCTAGAACTGTGTAAATGGTCATATCATGTTTCCCCAAAAATAAGACCTAGCTGGACCATCAGCTCTAATGCATCTTTTGGAGCAAAAATTAATATAAGACCCTATATTATATTATATTATATTATATTATATTATATTATATTATATTATATTATATTATAGTGGGTATTATATTTTATTAAAATAAGACCGGGTCTTATATTAATTTTTGCTCCAAAAGACGCATTAGAGCTGATGGTCCAGCTAGGTCTTATTTTCGGGGAAGCACGGTACCTAGTTGCAAGGGCAACTCAAAGATCATATACTAGTTTTTCTTACCTCTCTGGTGAAAAGTATAAGAGAAAAAGAACTGAAAATGACTGTTGGTTTAGCCAAACAATGTCTGCCATGTTGTGATCCCCAGCAATTCCTCATCTACCCAGTTTTCCAAAGAATAACAATAATAATAATAGCAGATCACCCTTATACAGCACTTACTATGTGCCAAAGACTATTCTAAATACTTCCCACCTATTAATTCATTTAATCTTCACAACAACCCTATGAGATAGATTCTACTTTATTCTTATCTTATAAACAAACTGAGGCACAGATAGGGTAAGTAGTTTGCCCCATGTCACTCACTGGTAAGTGACAGATTCAAACTTCAATAGTTTGGCTTCAGAGTCCATGCTTTTAACCCCTACACACCATGGATTCAAAAATAAACTCATAGTGAATGAGTCCTTTAAGTAGCTGCCATCCAACATAGCATTTGTTAACCTTTACTGCACTGTAACATCATCCACTAAAATAGACCTTCAAATACTTACCTTTATCTTTCTACCTTTCTTTAAAATGCAGCCCCAGGATGAGGCAACATTTTTAATATGCATTAAAATTCAAAACTTGCCCTATCACCTGGTTTATTTTAGGTCTGGTTAGCTTTCATTATACACCTTGGCACATGAACCCTGGCCAAAGGGCAAGTCTGACAGGATAGTCTTGCAAATCAAGTCCCAAGACAACAGTAGATATGTCCTTATTATAGGGCTGTCTTTCAGAATGGAGGACATATTCAAATTCTCAGTAACACTGAGCCCCTGAGGTACCTCTAACAACTAAACCTATTTACTGTAACTAGAATGTATTCGGGATGTTTAAACATCCATGAAAAGATAACTTTTCCTTGGAGCTGTGCATATGGCAATGAAAACGAAACAAGGTAAAAGAGTCAAAATAAGACTTATCTCCTTTACAGAGCCCAAAAAGTTTTTCCTTCCCTAATCACCGCTAAGTGATATTATCTCTGAATTATTTTTATATGAATGGAATTTTAATACTAAGAAACAGGAATGCATAACATTGGTTTCAATTGCTGAAGATAAAGAGTTGCTATACATTTTTAAATTTAAAATACTTTTTTCTTATAACAAAAATAATACATATTCATTGCAGAAAATTTAATGCAAAAAAAAAAGAGAAAGTTTAAAACCCACAGTTGCGTTATTCATAAGTAACCACTGTTAATATCTTGGTACATGATCCCCAGATGGTTTCTAGTTTGGCTCTATATTAGCAACTAATGTAATTAGACTAAGTCAGGGTTAGTTCTCAGCTTCTGGCACGCAATATTTCAGGCACACACAATAATATTTATCAGCGAATGTCAGAATGGAAGCCTGATGAGCTGAACATACTGGAACCAATGTCCTTCTAGTGCCTTCTATTGACAAAGCTCAACATCATTGTTCCTGCTGCAAAAGAGAAATGCTTACAGGGTCCAGGTTTGTTACCTCAGAGGCAAGCAATGAAGGGTACATACAGAACTCAGAGGTAATACATTGATAAATGACATAAATTGATAACTGGTACTCTCTAGAGATTTGTAGAATTTGAGTCTCTTTTTATCTTTCTGTTGTTGTTGTTGTTGTTGTTACTGCTGCTGTTTTCATTACTGTCTTAATAAAAACCATTCTGTGCCCATAAAAATTTTGTTTGCCTAACATTTCTTCCAGGCCCATTTCACAACCCCCAAAACAGTAGCGTCATCTCTAGCCCTTGAAATGTCATTGTATTTCATCTTGAAGTAGTGGATTCCAGCCACTTTCTAACACTTCCACCACTCCCACCGTGGCCCAAGCCACCATCTTCTCTCCCCTGCATTACTGCAGTAGACTCCTAACTGATCTCTCTGCTTCTCCTCTTACACATTTGTCCCCTAAAAACTCTCCTCAGCACAACAGCCAGTGAGATCCTTTGAAAATGTAACTCAGTTTATGTCACTCATCTGCTCAATAGCTCTCAGTTTTACTCAGAGTAAAATCCAGTCTTTCAACAGCCTGGGAAGGCCTTATAATGATCTTCCTTGACCTCACCAGAATGTAATCACTGAGAGCGCAGGGGTTCTTGTCAGTTTTATTTATTGCCGTCTTCCTGGAACCCAAACCAATGCCTGACTCACACCATGTTTCCCCGAAAATAAGACTGGGTCTTATATTAATTCTTGCTCCAAAAGACGCATTAGGGCTTATGTTCAGGGGATGTCATCCTGAAAAATCATACTAGGGCTTATTTTCCGGTTAGGTCTTATTTTCAGGGAAACACAGTACTAGATATACACATATTTGTTCAATGAAAAAATGCCCACACCTAGAAGAACTGCCTCACCCTGGAACTTCTTTTTTATGAGATAATACATTTCTTTATTGATGGCACCCAATTTGAATAAGGATATTTTGTTATTTGTAGACAACTGACTCCTAATTGGTAAAATATACTATTCTATCTAATACTAGGAAAGTAAACCTGTAGAACTTACTAAATACCATTGTTTTCTAGAAGGAAGGAAGGAAAGGAGGGAGGGAGGGATGGAGGAAGTGAAGAGAAAAGAGAACAGAAGAGAAAAAAGAAACAACATTAGATTGACCCAAAGACTATCAATGAGTTGATCAGTGGATACTTATTTTCCAGTAAGAAGTGTTTTCTGTAACTTAGGGCTATTACTGAGGAGTTTAGAGTACCAAAACAAGATGAGCAAAGAAGAAATAATAGAATAGAATTTTAAGTATTCGGACAATAAATGTATTTATTTTCTTTCCTCCTATTCAAACACTCACTTCTACTTCACCAAAAACATTTCTATGAAAATCATATAAAGCTTGCATTTAAATAAAGGATGGTAGATATAAATTCTATTGTCTTTGATTGATCTCCAGAAGTAAATCATGCTCACAGATTTGCTCATATACCCATCCCACTAGCCACTGTACAATATGTATGCAACCAACCCTAAATTCATGACACTTAAGCAATATAAATCATAACAAACGCCTGAGAATCAAATTTTTACCTTTTGCACTGCTAGTTTAAGCCAATGATCAAAAGTATAAGCATATGCTTAGAATGGAGACTAGAGGTAGTAGGAAAAGACTTTAGCCTACATAAAGTCATCCATTCATCAAATTAATATTTATTAAACACTTACAGTGTGCTCTGATAAATAAAACAGACATGGCCCCTACCCTCATGGAGTTTATAGTCTAGAGGAGGGTCAGTGAAAGTTTTCTGTAAAAAAACAGATAGTAAATATTCTAGGCTTTATAGTCAATGAGGTCATGTTCTCTGCCACTGAAGCGTGAAAGCATCCATAGACAAGACATATTTGTAGGTTGTACGGTGGTCATATTTGTAGGTTGTATGAAATAGGTGGGGGCCCAGATATGGTCTATAACCATAGTTTGCCAATCTCTGGTCTACTGAAACAGAAGAGATATTAATCCAATAATCCCTAAAACAGGTATATAATTGTGCACTATGATAAATACTACAAAGAAATTTGGATTAAGAGAATATAACAAGGAAACAGCCTAGTCTGGGGAGGGTGGTATACACATCCCTGCGGAGCTAAAACGTGATCATGGAGTAGCTTAGCTAGGTGAAGAAAAAGACTCCAGGCAAGTGAGCAGCATGTGCAAAGGCCCTGCAGCCGAGGCTAGCCTGACCTATTCAAAAAAGTTCAAACTGACCTTTCCCCAATACTCAAGGGTGTGAGGAGTGGGAGCTACACCAGAGAGGTTACAAGGGTCAGAGTGGACAGGACCTGGTGGACCATGCTACAGATTGGCTCCATATCCTGAGAGCAATGGGAAGGCACTGAAAAGGAATGTGGTCATTTACTGAACAAATACTCATTGAATACCTACCACACACCAGGTACTTATCCACAGTGAACAAAACAATGTTCTTGCCTTCATGGAGCTTACATTCAGGGGAAGGAGGGGAGCCAGACAGTAAACAAAAATATGCAATACAATGTCAAGTAATACACTTGTTAAGACTATCAAGTAAAATATATGTCAAGAATATACTAGAATAAATGTCTTGGGAGAGATGGATGGTGCTATAATCAGATTCATGTTTTACTATTCTGTTTGCACAATAAGAATGTATAGGAGAGAGCAAAAGTAGGATATTAAAACCAATTAGGGGACTATTGAGGTGGCCCAGGTTTTTTGGTTTTTTTCTTTTGTTTTAATGATATAGCTTGAATTAGGGCAATGGCAGTGGACATGAGAGCAAAAGATAGGTTGGAGAGGAATTTATAAAGTTTACTGGCTGTAGTGATAGATTCAGTATTGGAGTTAAGGGATCAGACAGTGTCAGAGATGAAGGATGACTTTGTTCCTTGTTTTGTGCAACTGGAGAGGCCATGGTACCCTTTACTGAGAAAGAGAAACTGGAAAAGGACAGCTTAGGAGGGGAAGACGGCAAGCTGACCTTTGGACAGGTGAGTGTGGGGCCCCTTCAGGAGATTCAGACAAAGATATGGAGTAGGCAGTTGGATAACTGGTGGATTTACGTGTCTGTGAACAGTGCCCTGACCATGTCAGACAATGTCCAAGAGGCAAGAATTGCCCTGCCTGGGACTGCGCTGAGGGGTCCTCACCTGAACTGAGTGTCAAGCTTAAGAATATGGCCTATGTCAGAAAAACAGACACATAGACCAATGGAATAGAATTGAGAACCCAGAAATAAAACCACATAAATATGGACCTTGGGTTCAAAGAGCATTTTATAAATTTGACTCCAAAGGCAAGGGAAGTAAAAACTAAAATAAACGAATGGGGCTATATGAAACTTAAAAGCTTCTACACAGCAAAAGAAACCATCGACAAAATAAAGAGGCCACCAACTGAATGGGAGAAGATTTTTGCAAATAGTGCCTCCGATAAGGGGCTAATATCCAGAATATACAAGGAACTTATACAACTCAACAACAACAAAAAAAAAAACAACCCAATTGAAAAATGGGCAGAGGACTTGAAGAGACATTTCTCCAAAGAGGACATACAAATGGCAAATAAACATATGAAAAAATGCTCAACATCACTAATCATCAGAGAAATGCAAATAAAAACCACAATGAGATATCACCTTACCCCAGTCAGAATGGCGATCACCAACAAGACAAATAGTAACAAGTGTTGGACAGGCCGTGGAGAAAAAGAAACCCTCATACACTGTTGGTGGGAATGCAGACTGGTGCAGCCGTTATGGAAGGCAGTGTGGAGGTTCCTCAAAAAATTACGAATAGAATTGCCATATGACCCAGCAATCCCTCTCCTGGGTATCTACCCCAAAAATCTGAAAACATTTATCCATAAAGACACGTGTGCTCCAATGTTCATTGCAGCTTTGTTTACGGTGGCCAAGACATGGAAACAACCAAAATGTCCTTCGATAGATGAATGGATAAAGAAGTTGTGGTATATATACACGATGGAATACTATTCGGCGGTAAGAAAAGATGATATAGGAACATTTGTGACAACATGGATGGATCTTGAGAGTGTAATGCTGAGCGAAATAAGTCAGACAGAAAAAGCAGAGAACCATGTGATTTCACTGATATGTGGTATATAAACCAAAAACAACAAAAGAACAAGACAAACAAATGAGAAACAGAAACTCATAGACACAGACAATAGTTTAGTGGTTACCAGAGGGTAAGGGGGGGTGGGGGGTGGGAGATGAGGGTAAAGGGGGATCAAACATGGTGATGGAAGGAGAACTGACTCTGGGTGGTGAACACACAATGGGATTTATAGATGATGTAATACAGAATTGTACACCTTAAATCTATGTAATTTTACTAACAATTGTCACTCCAATAAATTTAAAAAAAAAAAAGAATATGGCCTATGTACAGCGATGTTGGTAATGATAATGATAAATTCTGTGGTTGCATATTTAGTGTTAACATCCCAACAGCTAAAATGTACTGAGTGCACACTTACCGTGTGTGTGTGTGTGTGTGTGTGTGTGTGTGTGTCAGGCACGTGGATTATCTCATTCACCCCTAACACAATCCTATAAGGTATAAACAATTATTCTGTCCATTCACACATGAGGAAACTGAGTCTGAGCATTTAACCAGAGTACAAGGTCACAGATGGTAAGCAACAGAGCAAGGGCCTAACCCAAGTCTGTCAGCAACCCAGCTGGTGACAAACTCACAACATAGTGCTGGTGGTCTGGGCTAGGGACAAAGCGCAGCCCAGCACAGGGGAGGGGGAGCTGCACTGTATGAATGAGGGAGCCCCGTGAGTGGGAAACCAGAACTGGGAGCCAGCAAGTGACAGCCTCAGGGGGGATGTTCGTGACTTTTGAGATTAGGCCTTTTCATTGCTGCTAGTGTTATTTTGACCTAAATTCTTTCATTTTAGCACACTTGGGATAATGGAGTCTGGAGAAAGACCTGGAGATATGTAGGTAGAGCCTGAGGATTAAGCTAAAATGAATGTTACCCTAACCCAGTGATTATTAAATTTTAATACTGCTTAAAACTCCACAGGAAGGTTAATTTCGATGCTCCAATTCTACCGCTAGAAATGCTGATCCAGTAGCTCTGGTATCTGTGTTTTTATAAGCACCAGGTGATCTACTCTGGGCGGTACTTAGATCTTACTTTGAGGACCCTTTTGGAAAACCTTTCCTTTCTTAGCCTTTCATCAAAAGCAGTTCCAGCCTTCCTGCTAATTTTCATGAAGTTTCAACTTGGTCTTATTTATTGATGGAGAAGAAGGAAGTTTGCAATGACGGGCAGCAACACACAGAAGAAAGTTTGCAATAGTAGGCAGTTGGGTCTCCGAATCGCTTGCACTGCCTAAGTGGTCCAGGCTTACAATAAATATCAGCAGGGCTTTCTTCTCTACAGAGCAATAAGGTCTCTGGCACCCACTGACAGGTTAATAATGCTCACAAATGGTCGACAGTATTTGGGGACATTTTTTCATTTACTTAAGAGAAAGAAACTTCAGTTGAGGGTTTCAGTTTTTCAGTGGAATAACCAATTCTCAGAACCTAGAGACTACGTGCCCAGGAACCAAGTTTCAGAATTCAGTTCAATGACAGGTTCTCTTCCTGGTGTGTGGAAACCGAGCAATTTGGGATGGATGACAAGTACACAGCAGGCTGAGCCTGACATAGCTCTCAGGTAAATGAATGACTGGGTGTCTCTCGTTACTGTATTAATTCCCAGGCTTCTCTTTTGCAATTTTTCTGTTTGTTTTCCCCAGCTGGCAGATGTTGATTTTTTTTTTTCCATGATATCACATGAGGGTGAAAACTGTGTGCTTGAATACCGAAGCAAATTTATTTCATCTTTGTAACACAATTATCTGTTCTGGTAGTTTCATATACAACTTATGTCCACCAGTCCACCCAAAAATAAGGGAAGGTAAAATGAAGGACCACAAATATAAGGACATCTTCTGATTAAAAGCTGTAAAGAAATAAAAAGAGGTACATTCTGGCTTTAATTTTCCCAATGAAGTAGCCAAAGTTCACACCTATTTATTTGGCTACTCAAAGTGTGGTCCTCATTTTGCTGCCAGTCCCTAAATTGGTGATTTGCAAAAAGAGTCAGCACCTAGAAACTGCTACAGCAATTTGATGATGATATGATATCCAAATGCACAATCAGTGGACTCATCTCGTTGAATGAGGTATGGACCAGTTCAGGTGTGGAACTCACCTGGTGAGTTTCAGGTGGAGTGAACTGAGTATTAGCATTGTTGTGCAATCGACTGGGGAAAATCCACCTGAGGTCCTTCACCTCAGAGAGTTTGAGAGCACAACCATAAACAATACACTGTATCAGAAGATTTGATGTATTGTGACATTATGGAACAGTGAAGCTTTGTAGGGAAGCTAACGCTAACACTGGGAACGGAAGGGTCCAAATTTCTGTTGTTAGGTGGCTTTCTCCAGCTGCCATTTGTCCAGTCGCACTTTGATGATTCTATGTTCGAGAAAACAGTGGTGAATACTTACAAGACAGAAAGCTCTCACAGGTCTGGTTTAGGGATTGTGGAAGGAGACGGGAAACGACCTTATGAACCAGAAAGCAAATTCCTGATCCCCACACATAAACTTAGGCAGGAGAAGGGAAAGCCTCCAGATAGGAAGCAAAACCAGACCAAGATTAAGTGACAAGTCTAACACCAGAGGGAAGCCAGAAGTAAAACCAGCAAACTATCCAAACATTTCTGCTTCCTTGTTGGAGTTATTCCCAAGAGCTCTTCTACTTGCAGGATTTTCTTCACACTGATAAAGGGGTTAAGAATGTGAGTCTCTGGAGTGAGGCTTTGAACCCCAGCTCCAGTATTTACTCTGTATGTGCCCTTGGGCAAATTATTTAACCCTTCTGAGACTCAGTTGCCTCAGCTGTAAAAATGCATAATAATCATACCTTTATTGTAGTAGTATTGTGAGGATTAAGAAAATATTACACAAACAATACTTAGAACAGTATTTTTTCTAACTGGCATTTAGTAAATCTCTTAATAACTATTATCTATTATTATTACCACCATTTGAGAAAAAAGCTCCACAGTAAGAACTCCTTTGAAATGCCTGTCTTAATTACTTTCCAGATCTAAAGTACAAAGCAATTGTCTTCTATATTTGAAAAGTTAAAATATATCATTTAGACGTCCAAATCTTAAGCTACAAAGATTAACTATGTTTCTCATAAAACCCTAGGTAAAATAATTTACCAACTTCTCTGAGCCCACTTCTCTAAGCTGTTTCTTACTATATTTTCTAATTCCATTGGGGAAGGGTACGATATACATTTATGCTTATAAATGCCTAGAATATCACCAAAAGGACACATGAGAAACAGGGGGTGATGACTGTATTCAGAAAGAGTCAATATGTTGCTGAGGGTGTGGGAAAAAGAGAGGAAGACTTAGTTTTCATTGTATATCCTTTTGTACTTTTTGAATTTTTAAACCATGAATACACATTATGTAATCATTAAACATTCATTTAAAATTTTTAAAAGAATATGAATGCTCAAGATGATGCAATGTAATGTATCAAAATACTAGACGAGGACCCAGGAGACCTGCACCCTATCACTTACTTACTTGCCATGAGATCATGGCAAGACACTTAATATCTCTTGGATTTCACAGCTGAAAAATTAATAAAATAATGTCTCCCAAACCACTTCATTGGGTTTACCTGAGGGTCAAATAAGATTATAGAGGGAAAGCTGCTTTTCAGAGTACAAAGTATTATACAAATATAAGCTATCCTTCTTATTACTGGAACCCATCTTCTTTGGTGGTGTTGGCTCCTGGAATCACAGAAGAAGACAGAAAAGTTTGGCTTCAAGAATCAGGAGTCATCTATTAGTGGAGTAGGTAGATGATGGCCCTTTTCAAGTCAAACCCTTCTCTACTTTATAACATGTTTGACTTCCCATTCCCCAATCCCATCATCCTAGAAAACAATGTCCAAGAGATGTGACAGAAGAGCTGACAGCAGCAAGCCTGCAAACGAACAGTCCATTGCAGAGGTGACCATCCATAATGATCATACGCAATGGTTTTATCTTATTTTGGGGGACCTCACACCTCTTATGTTTGACAGCATCTATCCACTGGGGATGCCCAACATCTTGGCATCAAGTATAACACTTTGGTCCAACTATCACCTCCCCTATATCCAGCATCGATAGATGAGATGAATCCCAAATGTAGACGTGTGCTATATGCCAATCAGGCAAAGGGCGAAAGATCCCAGTTCTACCTTCCTATCTTATCTAATCACAAAGGGAGGCTGTACAAACATGCAAAAGCAAAGAGGAATGTCTCTTCACCAGATGGCCCTATCAATAGATAGAAAAACTCAAGAAGTCAGAGAGAAAAACACAAGCCAAGAACAGTTTTGCTCAACCTACGGACTCCAATTTCCACCCCTGGAGCCGAAAGCCATGTGGAGCCCGCCTCAAATCCAACTAAACAGCCCTCTTAAGCCTCTCAAGCAATTCAAGTTGCATAAAATCATTTCTAAACTGGGGTCTGAGAGGCTCGCCTTTCTAAAATTCACATACAACAGTATTATAAGAAGCTATATTGCTTTTATAGGCTTCGCCTTGTAAGAGTAAACCAATGTTTACTAAGCATTTATTATGTGTCAGGCTCTTTTAAATATGCAATCATGTTTATCCATTGAAACCTACAGAAAAGCCACTATTAACCCTGTTTCATAGTTAATCATCCTGAGGTTCTGAGAAGGAAACTGTTCATAAATGTCCAGCCAAGGTCTGAATCCAGGTCCCCAAACACTAGATCCTTCTCTTCATCCTTGTGCTCCCCAAATTAAATTCACCATAGAGTACTCCCAAATATTGAAACATCGTAAGTGAAACATTTAGCTGCAATATATAAAGAACTAAAAGTAACAGCAAAATTCAGACCCGTAAATCAGATATTTGAACTTAAGGCATAAGCTAAAAAAAATGCAGAGGAGCCAAAGGCAGTGTGGGCAATAAACTCCACCTGATTTCTGTCACATCAGTGCTGGAGGTAATTGTGGCTCCTCCTTGGGCCACCACTATATGTAGTTGAGCAGGTTGTGCACTGCATAATCGTATGTATGAATGGTGCCCCCTCCAGGTGCCAGTACACAACCTCAACAACTGTCCATGGCAGCCTATTCGCCCTTGGGTATCACTTGTAATTGTGACTGAAAAAATGTTAAAGTCTAACTCTGTTTGGAAAAATAAACTCACCAAACTCTATATCCAGCAAGTTTGGGCTATTATTCAAGGTTCACTGAGGAGAGACGAAACTTAGCTTTTAACATTAATTTTCAGCCTGAGAGTTATCTGTGATTTTGCAATTCTGAGATAAGTTGGAGGAGCCACAGAATAAGAGATGTGGACATGATCATCACTAAATTATTTTATTCAGATGAACACTAAAGCTAACTCATCACTTTCCAAGTAAATCACCCTGCTGGTCCAAGATCCAAGCTCCAAGGCCCCCAAAATCAATGCTCTGAACTCATATAAACACCTGGACACCCAGAAGAGGCCAGGGAATTAGATTACCATTGTCATGCCTTTGCATTTATCTCCTGAAGTTCAGGGTTAAGGAAGTGAACCAGAGTAATTTCAATTTTTCATTTTCGGGTGTTGTACAGGATGACAACTCCCATGGAAGTGGAAGTAGCTGGACCTGTAACCATCAGGGTTCTAAAGGAAGCAAATGACACATATGAGATAAGATTCTGTGATGAAGATTTGCTTACAAAGCTGTGGGCATAGGGGAACGCTGGGGACGACACAGTAACATACTGCTTAATAGTGGCCAAGCTGTTACCGACAAGGCCTAAAGAGAGGAGAAGTTACTAGAACCTAGAGGGAGAGAATGTGTAGAAGCCACATCTTGAAAGAGCTGTGACTCCACGTATGGATACAGCAATTTAGGCAAGCTAGCAGGCAGGGAGCCAGGGGAAGGAAGACTGGGCCTCATTCACCTCCCTCCCTTGATTGCCTGCTGGGACTCCTAATTGAACAGACTCAACCGGAAGCCAGAAGACAGGGAAACCCCTTGTGTGATCTACATACATCAGTTTTTCAGAGCAGAGCCAAATAGGTGGGGGAAAGGAGAGAATGGAGGGAGGGGAGATGGTAGGGACCAGGTGACCAAAGGAGGATATCTGGCACAGCACCTGAACTATCCTCAGAACAAAATTTTTTCCTCAATATTTTCTTCATTCTTCTCTGATTCTGTTTCCCCATTTTCATGCATATGGCCCATTAAGAGACCTCTGAATGTTACTCAAGATTTCTTTTACTTAAGTTTTTTATATTTTTCTTCAATGTTAAGGACAGAGTTCTCAAGCCATCTTCACAAATGCAATCCACACTCAAGATATTTATTTTCATCCCTGGAATAGGTGTGTTTAACCTCTTCCTAAATAAAGTGTTATGAGTTCATACCCACATCTGAGGAGCCAGCTGGTTTGGAATGCCCTCACCAACTTGCCCAGCAGAGCCATGTGACACTGGCCATCTTGGCTACTGGGAAACTGAAGGAAAACAGTGGCAGTTCCATAGGTCATATTCTCCTAACTCATTGAATTTTTACTTGATTGTACCCTGATTTCTTTCTGGAATTGTATTTTATAGCCTATTCTCAGGTATTCCATGACGACTGAAGATAAAATGTCCAGTCACCCCAGCTAAGGAGAACTGTCCCCCCCAGGCAGCAGTCTCCTCTCCATTCTATTTCAGGCCAATCAGGAAAGTTGGACCCTGCTGGAGTTTCAATAACTCCTCAAGCCTCAAAATCAAAACCTCTGTACTATGTGGGATCAGTGGCTGGGAAGAGAAGTGTTGAGAAACAGCTTCCACCGGCCTGGGCATGAATGCTATGCCTTTGTTTCTCTAGAAATTTGACAAAGAAGTGAAATTTGAGTGAAAAAAAAAACAGGCTAGAGATCAGGAAAAAGCATTCTAAAAAATGCCATATTTCATCGAATCTAAGATGTCAGCAATTTGTAGGACACACCATTATTTAATGCACCGTGAAGAAAGAAAAGCACCTCCAATCAGTGGCACCAACTGCTTGCTTCTTTGAAGTTTCTTGTGATTTATTCTAAGGGATTTGGGAATTCCTCCTGCCTTTAGTTGCATCACTTGTCCTATTGTCGGCAGTCTTTTTGCACGCAGCTCAGTAACACATGTAACATGGCTCCGACGCCGGGGGGAGCTTCCTATCCTAAGTCCCAGAAAGCCCTTTAAAAATATGGAATTGTCTCCATTCTGCCAAGATAGATATTTGCTTCGCTGACATCAAAATTGTGCCTCACTGCTCTCCTTCGTGCCTTTGTGTACACAATTACTTCATTCCAGAGTTGAATCATAATGTAAACTTTCTGAAAACATTTTAAACAGCACTGGGTAAAGCCAATGCTGAACATAACTGAAATGAGGGCTCTGTGATCCTCACTGACCAGGTTCACGTATGCACAGGAAAACACCGACAGCTGCCTCGCTGGTAGCAAGAGTAAAAACGACCATTGGCAAGTCTCATCCTGATTTTGAAGATGCTGAAATGTAGGTGTGGGGTGGGCGTACATCTTAGAATCATTGAAATATGACATATATTTAAATATACCCACATTTAACTGGCTAGTACTCTACAACAAGGGTAGATTTTTTTAAAACATTTGATGTTTAGAGGGCATACGAGTAAGGTCCCAACAAGAAACAGATGGTGCACGCCAAAAGTAGTGATTAAAGAGAATTTAATAAAGAGACTATTATCAAGATGTGGGCAGGGTTCAGAGAAACCAGCAAGCATCTCAGGGCAATAGCAGAAAATTATCTGAGAGGTAAGAGGAAAGGGGGAGGTCACCTGAACCTGGAAATGGTTGCCTTATGACAATTGTATGACCAAGATAGATACAGCATAGCTACTAGATGAAAATTATTGCAATCAGAAAGGGCCTGGGAATTTGGAAGGTGACTGCCCATTTGTTAGGCCAGATCCAAATTTGTGTTCTGAGAAAAATCTTGACTCTACTTCTTGAATCAAGAGGCTACTCCTCTTGAATATATAGATGATTGAGCTAAGCAGGTAGGTAAGTAAGTAGACAGACACAGTATAAACTGGGCTTTTATTCAGAAGGCACCCCAAGTGGCTAGGGCCAAACAACCAAAATTGGAATGAGGTGAGCATAGTGGTACCAAAAGCCAGCTTTGTGTGCAGAGTCATAATAATAAAAGATAATATGCCTTAAACGTTCTGTGTGCCAGACTCTGGGCTAAGCATTTTATATTCAGATATCATTTAAACCTCACACAATGCTCTGAAGTTAGTACTATTATTTTCATCTTAGAGTCGAAGAAATAACTATAGTGTTTCCCAGAAAATAAGACCGGGTCTTATATTAAGTTTTGCTCCAAAAGCTGCATTAGGGCTTATTTCAGGGGATGTCATCCTGAAAAATCATGCTAGGGCTTATTTCATGATTAGGCCTTATTTTCAGGGAAACACAGTAACATGAGTATCTTAAAAAGTAAACTGGATTATATCACATTCTTGCCGAACATTCCTTCGTCTGCACTTAGAATCCAAAACTCACATCCGAGTCTGCACAACTATGTGTGCTCAGACCTTCGCCTGGTCCCCTGGCTTCATCCCAGCTCAGACATCCTGTTTCATGAACACCAGCTTTGGGTGTATTTCATTTCCTCTGGAGCTCCAAGCTCATTCTCTCCTCGAGGTCTTTTTATCAGCTGTTGTTGCTGCCCAGAATCAGAATGTTCTTCTCCCACTGTTGAAAGGCAAGCACCCTCTGACCTTTTATCGGCTCTGCTGTCACCCTTGACCTCACCTACACCCACCTAAAGTAGATTCATTCACCTACATACTCTTGTCTTTCTGTCCCTCTCTCAGGCCCTTGTTTATTTCCTTAATAGCTTTTCATGGTGTGTGTGTTTGTGTGTGTGTGTGTGTGTGTGTGTGTGTGTGTGTGTGTGTGTGTGTGTGTACATCCCTCACTCACACTAGGTAGGACATGAGTCCTATGACTGTAGGAATTATACCTGACGTGGTCCTCTTAACTGCTTCCCCTACCATTACAATCTCAGCCCCTATGTTTCCTTTGTAATCTTTATTGTAATTTGCTGTTCTTTGGTTTTCTCTTTACCTGTCCTTGGACTGTCTTCCTCAGTGGAATCTAAGTTCCTTTGTTCACCATTCTGTCTTCAGCACCCAAAACTCTACTTGGCAAGGAGATGGTGGAATTTGCCCAAGGTTAGGGTCGCTGAATGGCAGGATTTGCAGCCAGGTAGTCTTTCTCTAGAGCCATCCCTCTTCTCTACCCCACAGGACAGCCTCTTGGAAGTTCCTCTCTCCATGTGAGAAAGCAGAGCACATATGCCGTGCAGTCTGCCCATGTGGCTGCTTCTATAGATGGGGAACACAGAAGATATTTACACTTCTACCTCCAGTATCCCCCACCAAAATTGGCTGAGAAGACGCATGCCATTGAGCCAAAAAAGAAAAACTCTGCACCTATCTCCCATCCCAGCTGTTCCAGGCTGCAAGGAAACTAATTCTGTTTCTCCACTAGACGGGAAAAGCTACTCCTGTTGACATTCAAAAGACAAGGACAAAAGCAGCATCATTACACAAAGGTATCAAACTCTGGACTCACATCAGCTTTCCCTTCCTCTGCACATTGTTCATTTCTTTCAGTTAAATCTCAAAAAAGAAACAGGATGTACAAAGCCACAAACACCATCATCTCCTTCTCCTGGGGAATGTATCACCATTCCTTTTGTATAATCTGCTAAAGATTTTATATATGTCCTTCCACTGCCACTGCTTTCTGCTTTTCTCTGCCTTTCTAACTCCTCCTCTGCTTCCTTTCTGCCAGAGAATTTGGTCTGTGTGAGCACGTGGGCACGTGTCTTTTAAAGCACAACTCTGGCTGCGTTCCCAGCGAAGAAGGAAGCAGGCTTTGTTGCCCAACTAATTCAATAAGCTTCAATTATTCATGGACTATTTATTAGGTGGAAAGAAAGCAATGGTTCCACCATTTGTTATTACTCCACATTCTATCAGAGGAGTCAATTAACTTCCTGTCACCACACAAGTCATTGTGTCCTCAAATGCAGGAATGGCTAATGACTAAAGTTTGGAAACTGTTTTACAAAAAGGTCATGACACACATCACTTATGCCTCATGGTACAAACCAAAAACAGGGTTTATGAGAGGGGGGGAGGATGGCAAGCAGAGAAGTATCAGAGGGTACACCGTCCCCTAAGCTCTCATTACTCCAAACACTTCAGCCAGGCATATATGAACCCTGAAACCCATGGTCAGCACTTTCCTATTCCTTTGTGAAATGGTCAGTCGGGCACAGCCACCAGAGGAGGCATGGGAGAAGCTCAGGAAAATAAAACTGATTATACTCACAGACCCTAGAGACAGGAGGCACTCCATGCCACATGGAAAAACACCAGTGCAGGCAGAAGGCAGAAACAAAGGGAGCACAGAGACCATGGCCTGTATTGGGGTTTCCTTGGGAAAGGCAAGGCAGGGTAGGACTAAAACAGTTTAGGACTAGCTGGTTTGAATAATTACTGTAGACATTGGGCAATAAGGGTAGTACCTAGTCGCCTGGTGCTTGCTCCTGGAATGATTAAGACCGAGAAATATTGTCTTCTAGGATGTAAGGGCCAGATAGAGGAGGTATGGCTCTGGCTACAAAACACACTCCCAGCAGAGCCCTTACAATCTCCAAGAATTGGCTAGCCCTCCAAGGAGCAGTCTCTCCCCATCCAGAAAGGTTTTTTAAGATGTCAAAACATCATAATGCACAGAAAATTGTAAAACATACAAACATCAGGTTCCAGTAGAGCAGAGCCCAGCTCCATCAAGCTCCATTTGTAGAAAGAGAGGGCAAGGAATATCTATGTGAATAAAACACTGGATGCTCTCTTGTCAAGGAAGTGTCCTGATTAAAAAAGAAAGCTTTGGAGCTCACAGGCCAGAATCAGCCTGATCTTCAATCAAGCTAACACAGACCAGCTGAGCCAGCTCTCTGCTAAGCCACTACACAGTGAAAAAAAAATCAGCTTCTACGGCCATTGTACTTTTCTATCCTTAAAGGCTAAATGACTTCATTTCCCAGTAAAAAGAGCCTGGAGCTATTGGGTCCCCTGGAGAAACAACCAAATGAGGATTGCTTCATTCATCTCAGGACAGCACAGCAATCAAACGGTTTGGGATTCGTGGTATATGGAATTCGGCATGAGTATTTTAAAATGTAACTTTTATTAAGTTCATAGATACTATTTGTCATGCAGTGTCTCTGGTCCCACTCCCTGCACAAGAACGCAGGATATGGTGAGGCCAAAAAGGAACTCCAGTGGAGCCATGGATGGGGGGTTCATACCACTATATTCTCGCTGGCGACTGGGTTGGAGACACAGGAAGCAGGAGCCACATGATCTGCAATCCTCCATCCGCTTCTCTGCCAACCAACAAACCAACCCCATAGCATAGCCGCGGCAGTTATGTAAGTGGCTAATGGCTAACTGGTTACAGCTGATGGCAAACTAGTCACAGCTGATGGGTAGATGTACTACCCAAGCCAGCACCTTTCCACATGAGGCCGAGAGCCTAGAAACTGCTCTTCGGGACTCTGTCCCCACAGGCTTCTTCATCCTTTCTTCGCTCCTGGGTAGAATGTAGACATGATGGCTGGAGCTCAAGCAGCCATTTTGGACCATCATGTAGAAGCTACATGATGAGAATGGCGGTTCCTAACAATGTCATGAATTAGACACCTACTCCTGGACTTCCTAAATTTCTACTTTGTGCCATTTTATTTGGGGTTTGCTTTCACCCTCAGCTAAACCACTTCCTAACTGATATGTGTCCCCTTTATGCTATAATATGGTTCACACAACATGAGCTAAGTGACCCCTGTGTCCTCAAAAAAGGCAGAGTATCTTGACTATAAGAAGAAAATACCATCACCCAGAGGGATTTAGGGATTCTGGACATGGCTGTGTGTCCAAGCAGATAGTAAATGGAGGTGGGGAGGGGAGAAAGGAACAGAGCACCAAGGTTCTATCCTTTTCTTCTCTGGGGGGCTCCCCTTAACCTCTCTGTTGCTATAGACACCTCCAGAAAGAACTTTATTAACCCTCTTGAAGCGCTTACTAATATTTCTTTCTGTTTGCAGCTGGGAATTCTAACTTATATTTCTCTTATTTCAATTTAGACAAGTTTCTCTTCATCTTTAATGATGAAAGAAGTACAGGAACTGCCTGCTACAAACAGCATTTCAGTGTAAAATCCTCCATTCATCCATTAGACAAACTCTTATTTGAAGGTATACTATTTGCTAGTCACTGTGGTAGGCTTGGGACAGAATAAAATCTTCCTGAAAGCTGGTTTTGATTAGTGTATTTGTCTATAAAAGCCAAAAACCTGACTCCAGGCAATAAGCCAATTATTTCAAAGCCAAGTTTGGGCCTTGACCTTGAAGACATTATTCAAGGATTAGACCCTCTGAAAATAAGAAAAATAAAATGCCTTTTTTCTTTTAGGATACATAATTACCTCCCTTATGCTTCCCTTCAAATTCTTAACTGACTTTTCATGACACTCATATAAATTCTTCTTCTTCAATCATACAGGATAAGTTCTCCAAATGGATTTAACTTCCTCTCTCTCTCTCTCTCTCTCTCTCTCTCTCTCTCTCTCTCTCTCTCTCTCTCTCTCTCTCTCACACACACACACACACACACACACACACCATAAGCATACATGATGAAGAACTGAGTGCATTTCCTGACACATTGTAAGTCTTCAATGTTTCTTGGGGAAAATAAATTTTCCCCAAATCTGACTTCCTCAGTTTTATGCTTTATATTCTGTGTTTTATGCTTTATATTCTGTATTATATCTCTTGCACCATACCATTTAGTAAATATGTGTATTAGTAGAATGACTTTCTTTTTTTCACTTCTATATTTCTAATATTACTACACATCACCAATTATACACACTGGTCTTCAGATTCGTCCAGAAGCCACCATAATTCAAAATATGAAGCAATCATATAATGTATATATGTCAATAGAATGTATTTCTGTGGTTACAGTTGAATGTGGAAGTGCCTGTTGTGAAACTATTTTAAGAAATCAACTAAGTCAGACGATGAAGCCATGAAGATCTGCACCAGAGGCAAATGGAAGGCTGGCTGGCTTCCTCAGGGCTGTGGTTTGGGGTTGAAAGGGAGAAATCAGATGGACACCCTGTTAATGGAGTGTGACACTGGGATGCTTGTGCTAACCAGGAGGCAACCTCCTTCCTAGACACAAACAAATGGAACTGCCTTTTTCTCAGCTTGCCTCACTAATTCTCCGGCAGCTAACAAAATATTTTCATTTAAAAGGGCCTTTTCAGAGCCAGTCGATGAAGTTGCTATAGCACATTCATATGAGGATAAGAAATCGCATTGACTAAGGGGCATCTGCAATTGGGCACAGCGAGTCCAAGATCACCCCCAAGGGCCAAGCCCACCTCTTCTTCTTTTGGAGCTCTGGGCTGGGGTTGACTAACTTGTGTAACATTAAATTTGACCCACTCACCCTACTTTACAGCCTGGGGCAGATAGGCACGAAAGCCAGTAGTATAAGTCTCCATTTAAATGACATTTCGGTGCATGTCTCTGTATCTAAAAAGAAACAACCAGGATTAATTTCTAAAAGCCAGTTTTTGCATAAACAATTGTGACCCACTTAATGGCATGTTCACTAAGAAGAAATTTTCTTTATTCATTTCTTTTTTACAATTCTAAAGGTAGATGCGTTAAAAAGTGGGGGGTGGGGGGGGTTTCCATTCATCTGGTATGATGTTTTATTTCCTCTTATCCATTTCTCTCAACATCCTGTTGGGACTACGCTGCTAAGAAAGCCTCTTACATATTTGGGGTTTATGGGGGGAGCAGGACACGGGGAAGGGAGGATGTAGGGAAGCTCTTAATGAATTTGAACAGGAAATGTCTTTAACAAATGAAGTCTCTCTTCCCTTGCCTAATTCTGAAATGCCTCTGGCTTGAAAATTCCCCATATGCTCGTTATTTATGTATACCACGCAAATTCTAAACAAAGAGCTCCATTCTTGGTCTCCCACCACACACCCTTGAGCAGCAAGGAAATTTTTCGCTGGAGAGATATTGGGGGATCCGGAGCAGAATCAGACCAAGAGTCACTGCACAAAACATTATTGGCAAAAGCCAAATCTAAGGTTGGATGAACAATGTGGGGCCAACTAGCCCTGCAGGGAGGACCCACTTAATGGCATGTTCACTTACTTTTCTTCCAGGAAGCCCAAACTTTCAAGTTGGTGACCATGTTAGTTTTCTGGGGCTGCTATAACAAAGTTCCATAGACTGGATGGCTTCAAGCACTGAAATTTATTGTTTCACAGTCCTGGAGGCTAGAAGTACAAGATGAAGGAGTCGGCAGTGCTGGTTCCTTCAGAGGGCTGTGAGAGAGAATAGGTTCCATGCCTCTTGCCTTGGTTCTGGTGGTTGGCTCGCAGTCTTTGGTATTTCTTGATTTGTAAAAGCATCATCCTGATCTCTGCCTTCACATTCACAGGGCATTCTCCCTGTGTGCATGTGTCTGTCTCCAAATTTCCCCTTTTTATAAGGACAGCAATCATATTGAATTACGGTCCACCTTGATGACCTAATTTTAACTAAGTACATCTGTAAAGACCTTATTTCCAAATAAGGTCACATTCACAGGTACTTGGGGTTAGGACTTCAGTATGAATTTGGGGAGACACAATTCAACCCATAATAGTTGCCCAATATAAAGCATCCTGACAATAAAGCTGGTAAGTCTGCCCGAGGAACAGCCAGGAGGAAGATGACTTGTTAGCCTTTTTTAAAAGCTGTGACCACCCTGGGCTATAGAGAGCAGGTTTCTGAGCTGCAAGAATCCTGTGGGAAGAGTCAACCTCTGAAAGATTCTCTTTAAAAATGAGAAATCAGACAATTCAAGACAGAGCAGTTATGCCTGAGCCCTCCAGTTCTCAGAGCTCTGGTCCTGTCTCTCCACAAGCAGGTAGGCAAAAATCTGAGAGAACCGAGGGCTTCCCCACCTCAGAACCAGCTTATTCTGTGGTTTCTCCGTAGACAGTCAAAGCAGGAGAAAAGTTATAAATGGGGGCTAATCACCAGCCTTTGGCTGCCAATCTTAATTCCACTCTGCCCTCCTCCGGACAACTCCTTCCTGCTTCCTTCTCCCTCACACTCTTCCAGCCTAAATACCAAGAATACTGGCTATAGGAAATTCAAAGAAAAACAGTCAAGCAAAAAAGTAAAAATTATGCAGACAGCAACATGTTTGGTGTTTCCAAGCCCTCTCTCTTGGACTCCAACGCCCACAGAGCCCTATCCGTGCAGCCTGCACACACGTCCTTGGTTGGACCTGTGGATGATGTCATTCTGTATTTTGATTGAACTTTCTCAGGACTCAGGGGAGTAGCCAAACTATTTGTGTAGAATTGTTTTCCAAGTCATTGTTTGTTTGTTTCCTTCAAAGCATCTGTGCCATCCCTCTGTTACACCATGGAAGAGGAGAGCTTTGGAGAAAGAAGGTGGGACAGAGATGCTGGCGTCCTTTTTCCTGGGGCCAAGCCCAGGCTCACCTGAGCCTTTGCCTAAGTGGTCCCGGACCCACCTCCACATCTGAGGAGACAGCACTAAAATGGAGACAGGAAGCTCTGGAGCGTCCACATAGCTTGTTAAGTGGTGGGCTTCACTGTAGGATAATCAGGCAGAAATTTTCTGTTTCATTGAGGGACCCCCAAATGCCAGTTTCCCAAGAGATGATGCTGCCCCTCCTCCTGGGGGATGTAAGTCTGAAAAGAAGGATTCCAGGGGACCAGCGGAAGAAGAGGGTAAAGTCCTCTTTGTCCAGCAGGATGAGATAGGAAAACTGGGTGGTAAAACACATCAACAGAGGCAGCAGATGCCCCTTCTCAAAATTCCCCTTTCTCCACTGACTAGGGCAGTTGCGCTGGTCTGACCCATGACAGCTGACCATGAGGACAGCCCTGTCCTGCAGCTTGTGTGAGCCCCTGATTCTGCCCCTCCGGTGGGTCTTAACCACACCCTTGACCCAGGCCCTGTCACCTCCTGCCTGAATTGCTGTAAACACCTCCATGTCAGAGGAACTGCATGGTTTGTCTTCTGACAGCAAGCAACCTGTTCCAGTAAAACTATTTCACCCAATTTGCAATTAGTCCAACATCACACCCACCCAGTGGACAGAAAGGCAGACTATTTATTAGTCTAGTTCTGACCTGATGAAAACCATCTGACAGTTTTTCCAGGACATCCGGAACCCTCAGCATGGGCAGGCCTGAGAGGGTGAAACACTTTGCAGTCAACTAAACGAGCCCCAGGATGTTGGGGGCTATTGGGTAAATGCATATTAACTTTTGTTTTGTTTTGTTTTGTTTTTGTTGTTTTTTTATTATTATTATTTTTTATTAGTTTCAGGTGCACAAGACAAAGTAATACTTAGACGTTTATCATTTATATCCCTCACACTGTGTGAAACCCCCTCCCCCCATCCACTATCCCTCTGACATCGCACAGAGCCATTACATTTCCACTGTCTCTATTCCTAATGCTGTACTCCGCTTCCTGTAACCATATGCATACATATATATATACATATATATATAATTATAGTTGACATTCATTATTGTTCAGCTTCAGCTTCAGGTGTACAGTGCAGTGATCAGGCATCTACATCTTCCCTGAGGTGGTCTCCCAAATGGGACAAGTGTCCATCAGATACCCTACAAAATCTTTATAACATTATTGATTACATTCCCCAAATTAATTTTCAAAACCCCATGGACATCTTGTGATTACTGACTGTTTTCTAATCTCCTCACCTTCCCCCTTATCCCCACCCCCACCCATGTAGCAACCCTCAGTTTTTCCTCTATGTCTCCAAAACTGTTTCTGATTAGTTCATTCCCTTATTCTTTTCTTTAGATCATATTAACTTTTAAGATATCTGTTCCCTGTGATGATTTAGCTCTAGACTCCAAAGTGTGCTCATTTAAATCTAATGCAGGAATTAAGAGCTTCTAGTTTAAGTTGTCAAATGTCATTTTATTTATTTAGCAAATATAGTATTTGCCATTTGTCTAGACCTGTTCTGTGTGCTTTACAGATATTAAGTCATTTAAATCAGCATAACCACATGAGGTAGGTGCAAGCATTTTCATCCTTACTTTACAGACACGGAAAATGACAGGCAAAAGGGTTAAGGAACTTGCCTAAGGGCATTCAACTAGTAAGTAGCTGAGTCAGGATTCAAATCTGTGTGGTCTAATCTAGAGTCTGGACTCCTAACGACTGCTTTGAGGACCAACTATAATGTCAATATGTCAAATGGAGCAAAAAACAGGAGGAAATAATTGAAAAAGAGTAGTTGAACTGCCCCCCACCTCACACACACACACACACACACACACACACACACACACACACACAAAACCCCGACAAGAACTCACTTGCGTTTTCTTGTGAGGCATTTACTGCACTTGAACACCTTTTCCTAGCCATCCAGGCTGGCCAGAGATTAGATAAAATGCAGTCCATTTTGGCGATGACATATAATTACAATCATCAAAAAGACATGCCTCTGCTTTTAATTAGGGTAGTCCTGGACCTCTGAGGGATGCTGGGCTACACTATATTTCCTCTCACTACTGAGAGCTTTTTCCATGTTCTTCTCTGGATGGGAATTCTAGTGTGGTAAACACAAAAAGAAAGTTTTATATGATTTTTGTGAAATGGTAGTTTCTCCACCTATGGGAAGAAAAATAAAATCCAGATCTTCCATATTTCATTTTCAAGTTAGTCACTGACTCACTGATTCCCAGCTGTGACAGAAATTTCCATAGGCCATTTCCATCCCCGCCCTCAGAGAGAGAGATAGCCATTAGACTTGCTTCTTTCACTTTTAAGTTGGCTCTTTCCTGTCAGGGAGGGAATGTGAGGACAGAGTCCCAGAGGGCAGTTTCCAGGCTCTCGGTCTCACATGCAAAGGTGCTGGCTAGGGTAGTAGATGGCCATCAGCTGTAATCAGAAGGCCATCTGCTATAGCTGGGTGGCCATCAGCTGTTACTGGTTAGCCATTAGCCACTAATATAACTGTCATGCCTATGCTGGTTGACAGAGAAGTGGATGGCAGATTGCAGCTCCTGCTTCCTGTGTCTCCAACCCAGCCACCAGCGAGAATATAGTGGTATGACTCCCCTACCTATGGTTCCGTTGGTGTTCCTTTCTGGCCTCACCATATCCTGTGTTTTTGTGCGGGGAGCGGGAGCTGAGACCCTGCATGACAGAGAGTCTGTCATCAATAAGTTTATCATTCGCTTGGAAAAAAGCCCCCCAATGTGCTCCTCATCATTTGGCAACCCCAGATTACAGCATCTGTCAGATGTGCCCACACATTTGTTACTTCTCAACAAATGGAAGAATCCCGGTTGATTACGGTTGCTGACTAAATTAAACTTAACAACCTAGTTTATCCTAGCAGGTTCCTGGTAAACAGCACTGCAGCTGAAAAGGCTTACTCTGTTTACGTTTGGTGAAGTATTCTGTGTTGGGACTCCCACCGCAAAGCAGAGGCCGCGCTCCCTGAATGTCAGCTGTTTTCTGAAGGGCTCTATGTTTAGACAAATGGTGTTTAGGTAAGAAAGCCACTGTTGATGTGATCTTTTGTATCAACTTTGAGCATTTGACGTAGATGGCCTTTTTTTGTTTTAGGATATGCCAAACCTTCTCAAAAAGGAGAATCACCAGTGTGTATAAAGACTGGAAGTTCTCTGTTGACTCGGCCTACATGAACAGTGTGACCCTCTTGAGTTTCTGCCTCGATGTCAGGGTTTCTCAACCTCAGCACATTGGCACCAGGTCATTCTCTGTTGTGGGTTCCGCCCTGTGCATGGCAGGGTATTTGGCAGCAGCCCTGGCCTCTGCCTTTTAGATGCCAGTAGCACCATCCCCGCAAGTGATGACAATCAAAAATGCCTATAGACAATGCCAAATGTCCCCTAGGGGAGAGCAGAATCATGCCCCACCTGGGTTGACATCACTACTCAAAGTTAAAAAGAAAATCTTTCTTATAAAGGTCAGCAAGGGACAAGACCATTTGTAGAACATTCAGGAACTCTCAGAGTATCCTCAGATGGTCTCCTCCTTCATCTACCATAAATGTCCACAGGGAATTCTGACTGTTCCCGCTTACTGAAACTTGGAAACACAAATACTTAGAAGACTTTTAAAAAGTCTTCAGAATAATTCACATCCTATCATAAACCACTGACCTGTCACGAGGGATTGAGAAACAACATGGTAATATGATCCTCCTCCTCCATTAAAAAAAATGTTCTTGTTAGGTTTTCAACGTACCTTACATTTGTAGGGTTCTTGGTATCTGGTGTCATATAGTTCCTAGTTGTTTGCAACAGAAAAACCCTCAAATAGGTGTGAGTACTCGTGACATCTTGTCTTACAGCTCTGGAGGCGGGAAATCCAAGATCAAGGTGTTGGCAGGGCCACGCTCTCTCTGATACCTGTAAGGTCATCCTTCTTTGCCTCTTCCTAGCTTCTGGTGGTTTGCCAGCCATCTTTAGCACCCCTTGGTTTGTAGATGCATCGCTCCAACACCCTGTCTTCACATGGCATTCTCCCTGTGTGTCTGTGTCTTCACATGGCCATCTCCTTATAAGGACACCCGTCATATTGGATTAGGAGCCCAGCCAGCACCAGTTATGACCTCAGCTTAACTAATTACATCTGCGATGACCTTATTTTCAAATGAGGTCACATTCTGAGGTTCTGGGAGTCAAGATTTCAACATATCTTTTTCAGTGGACACAATTCGACCCATCACAACCATCTACCTAACTAGACACTGGGATTGTAATGCAAAAATCCTGAAAGGAAAACCTTAATGCCTTTCTTATTTGGGGTGCACTCTCTTGCTACAAGGTCAAAGATAGTAGACTGAGTTATAATCCAACAGTGGAAACAAACAGAGTTTAATCCTTCCAAGAGTAAAAAATGTGGAAAATATGCCATGCACAAAGCTTATATTAACATGAACTCCAAATTAGAATTCATGGTCTGTGCCTGCAAAATCCACAGATTTGACTGCTCCATAAACATCAGTATTCTGCAATTTTCCTCATTAAACAAGACCATACAACACTTTATGAAAACATAAAATTGGTAACTCAGTCCTTAAACCATATGTGTTCATAAGTAGCAGCTAATCAGGCAAAGCATTTGCATGTCTGCTATTTTGGGACTGTTTCAATATCTCCCAGGGATTGTAAATGTCCTTATTTTCAGCAAACTGTACCCAAAGTAGTAACAAAACATAAGCCACAGCTATGCAATTATGCTACTGTGAGAGTGTACTCTCAGCAAATGAGAAAGTGAGCCCAGGCAAGGTGATTTGGAAAGAAACCTACAATGAAGGGAAGAGCTGGGGCAGAGACCATATGGGGGAATGCAGCCTCTGAGTAGACGCCACTTAGCTCTAATGCAAAGAATTTAGCTTTGTCTAAATATTAAGAGCTATACGATGAAATTAGTTGTCTCCTAGCCTGGGACTGACCTTGTTATAACCTTGGTTCAAAAATTAGTTTTACGACTTTTTCCTGAGAGAGAGAAATAGAAGGAGAAAAACATGGGGGAAGGTGGCGAGAAGGGAGTGATGGGCAAGTCGCTTCAGTTTGTTGTTTAAGAGTGAAACAGCAAGTGACTTTTGCTGCCCTGACAAATGTTAAATGCTTATTAAGCAAAGAACATCTACAGATGGCCACCCAAAGTAGTATAATTTGGAAGTTTTCTCCCTGTACCCTCCAAGGGATCATAGCACCCTAAATTCCACCAGGAGTGTCACTTGGGGGAAAAGAGCTACTCCTTTTCCTGGGTTCCTGCTTTAAAATGCAAAAGTCCAGGCTTCAAGACATATCTCCAACACAATGTCCCCTAAGTAACTTGTTGGCATTTCACTCCAAGCCTCTTCCCCATAACCCACCAGCTAGGTTGGGCTAAATGGCCCCTTCCACTTGCTCCCACAGCCCCCGGTAAGATAGGGGTGCCCTACATCCTCCTTTACACCGTTCCACTGTAATTTTTTAGTGCCCTTTTTCACTCTCTGTCCCAATTTGGATGAAGAAGGACGATCTTTGGACGATCGACTTATTCATCCTTGCCCCCACCACCCTGACACAATGCCTTGCGTCTCCCACCAGAATTGAAGGACAGGGCCTGTGTTGCATTTCCTCCTTTACTTTCAGTGGCTGGAGATACCTGGCATGTGGCAGACAGTCCATAATTTGGTGAACTTAACTAAACTGAATTGAAATGCCCTTCAGTCATTACCCTGTAATATCCAGTCACTTACCAGCTCACCAGACAACAGGGGCCTCTCACATCAGGATACCATGGGGCTGTGAGGGTGGAAGAGCCCAGAAAAGACAGCAAGAGCCTCAGAAAGGCTTTGCCTATTTTACCACCTACTGTACTGGGCAGGCTTTCCCTTCCCACCAGCTGAGGACACTAAACACTAAGGCCCACCTGTCGGGATCCTTTATCTCAGACACACTCAGGCGGCAGCCAAAGGCCACATGTGAGCCACCTGCTTCAGACTCTGAAGATTTTTTTCTCCCTCTCTGCTTATCTTCAAGTTTATTTTGCTTCTCTTCCTGGCTTCATGCTCTTTTGTCTCTGTGATTAGATTAAATGTAACCACCCTTGATTTCTAGCAATTACGGCCTGCCACTACGGGCATTTGTTCATCAGACAGAGTATGCTCATTTCTACAAGCAAAAAAGTGAAGAACTGCCCTCAGAAGGAAAGTGCTGCAGCCACAGTAATTGGTCCTGGAGCCGTCTCTGCCACACCTGGAGCAGGGAGAACATACAGATCAAGTGTCCCGGTGATGTGATCATAGAAAACAGAGCTACTGTGAAACCCTCAGTACACTTTAGGAAACACAGCACCTGAATTTATTCAGTCAATGAGTGTTACATGCACAGATTCCATGTGGTCATAGCACTGGGATAGTTGAGGGGAGAGACCAACGGGGATGAGTTATAGTCTCCAAGAGATTTTAAATCTAGTTAAAGAATGGAAAAAACTGGGGATTCTCAAATTGTGGTCCCCAAACCAGCAGCCTCACATGGAAACTCATGAGAAATGCAAATTCTCAGGCTCCAGCCCAGACTGACTGAATCAGAAATTCTGGGAGGGCAGGTGGTGGCAGCAGCCTGTGATGTAACTAGGTCTCCTAAATTCTTATGCTTACCAACATTTGAAAGGCAGTAGGTAGACTCATGCAAGAAATTTTAAAATGATCAAACAAATGTACCGTCCATGTTACCAGGCAGTGTGGAAGTAGGTACTTGGTTTGCCTGCACTCCAGCTCAGGTCTGGAGAGGGTAGTTTTGGTGCCTTCTCTTAGCCACCAGGTCCTCTCCTCACATTTCGCAGGCTCAGGATTTTGTCACCAGACTGAGAACGCAATAGTGTAACATACTCACGCAAATTTCATTTTGCCACTTTCTACATCTGTAAGCCAGCCCTGGGTATGTGATGCAGGATGACAGGGCCATAAGTCCTCAGGCGATGCGCTTCCTTCATTGCTGTGAGGGTCTGCACAGTTGGAGGGCTCCAGTGAGCTCAGAGCTGATGGTTGATGGGCATAGGAGCAGAACACAAGCAACCGCCAGTCTCTTTAGAGATGGGTACTAGGCCAGCCTTTACAGAACTGCTCCCAAATTCTATTCCCATGAAAGACAGACTTGGTAATTCAAACCAATTATTTTGCTTGAAGACATTTAAAAGCTGGATAAAATACCCAAAAATATCTTCATAAAAGGAGCAAATAGCTAACAATAGAATGAAGAATTACCTGGCCATCATCTAGTAAAAAAATAAAATTCAGAGAGATGGGCTCCTCACTTGAGGCTGCCTTTGCCCTGAAGAGGCAGATAAAAAGCAAAGCAGTACTTCTGACAGCTCAGGAGGATAGCAGGGCAAAAGGTCAAGGCTAAACCCTGCCAGAAGGGGGCTCCAGTGAGCTACCCAGGGCTTGGCGTTGGTACCCTGAGAGCTGCACTCTAGAAATAAGTGCAAACTGCACTGAAACCTGCTCTCATTTGCAGCCGAACTGCAAGTCACTGGGTAGCCCTCAGAGTCTCAAGCTCTACACCTAGATTAACAGAACCCTCGTTGCACCTCCAGGTACCTCCAGATACCCAGAAGAAAATCCTCTCTGGTGAGAAATATCATTCTAGGCCTCAAATTATTTCTACAAATAATGTTTCCAAATATAATGCCCAACACACAATCAAATATAACCAGCCCTCAAGGACACAGGACAATATGAACAACAGCCAGCACAAACAATAGAAATGAACACACAGGTAGTCCAGTGAAGGAAATTATCAGACACAGACTATAAAACTACTGTAAATAATGTGTTCAAAGAGATAAAAGCAAACTAGACAATTTAAGCAAGGAATTGAAAAAGGAAGAAAGTGACATTGCACATTTGGAAAGGAAACAAACTGAAATTCAGGAACTTAAAAATACAGTAGCCAAAATTAAAAGCAATGTGCAGGCATACCTTGGAGATATTGTAGGCTCCGTTCCAGACCACCGCAATAAAGTGAATCTCACGAGGCACAACCTTTTTGCTGGTAGAAGGCTGTGCCTTCAATTAGTAAAAACGCAACATCTCTGAACCACAATAAAGCCAAGCTCAATAAAACCAGTCCGTGCTGCTTTACCAGCAGATTACAGAAAGCTGAATAAAGAATTAGTGAACTGGAAGACATGCCAGAAAATACAGAATGAAGCACATAAAGCAAAAGGAATAGAATATAGAAAGAAGCAGAGAATAGACATAGAGGACACAGTGAGAAGATCGAACATATGTTTAATTGAAAACCAAGAAAGAGAGAGAATGGGCCAGAAGCAGGTATACTACAGCTGACTGTCATATTCTATTAGACAGAGTGACAACTCTCACAGGGCTCTTGGTAGAGTGTAGGATCCTACACTCTGCCACTTAGTGACAGAGTAATGGGGGACGGGTAATAGCGGGACCAATCACATTTACTGATTTCAAATAAGTACTTTTTCAACCAATACAATTGAAATGCTTCTAATATTTAAATCATTCCCTTATGATTACTTTAAATAAATTCAACACATTATCCAACACTCACATTTGGGAGAAAGATTCTGAAGGAGTTGATAAGAAGGGGGGTTGGCACATCTGAGGCATTTTAGGTAGCTGTGCCTGAGGGGAAAGACAAAAGAGGGGCTAACAGCACACTCTGTCCACTTCCCCTCTGTCAGACACCCAGGACTCACGGCTGGACATCGTCAGAGAAGGTCTTTCAGCAGAAGCTAAAGGACCTGCTTTCAGGAAGGGCACAGCAGACGGCTCTGGTACATGTGGGATGGTGGCTAGCTCAGAGCTGGCAGTGTGGCAATCCCCAGTTCAGCAAGGAACGTAGCTTGGCGTTTGCTGAGTCAGGACTTCAAGGAATGGAGCAGTCAATGGGCAATTCAAGAACAGCAAAGAGACCTGGGCACAGCTTTCCAGGGAGCAGTGGCAGCAGCCATTGTGAAGTAACTGCCCTCCTGCATTTGCAGTGGACCCACAACCCTGAGAAATGTGAATTAGTACCATTCACCAGGTTCCTTTATAACTCGTGAGCAGGTAAGACCTACCAGCACGCAGGGAAGAGGTAGTCAGGAATCCCCACAGACAAGCGAGATCCCTGTGAAATAGGTCACTGTGTTTTATGTACTGTGGTTTATTTACTCTGTAGGTGTACAGAGAGCCAAAGATCAATGGCTCCTCTGAGCAACTTCCCTCCAAGGATCAAACGGGACATTTCAACACAGAAAGACTGCACACCTTTATTTTTGTACTCAAGTCAAAACATTTCCTTGTGAAAAGGCAACTCCTAAACAAAACAGAAGCCAGTGAAGGAACAGAATTCACAATATAAAAAGAAATTTCTCAGCCAGTTTTTCATTGTATTTTAGGGCAAATCCAATGTAAATATGAGTGAGTCCTGATGGAATATAGTAAAATGGTCATTTTAGGGCTATTTATGCTGTAGATTTCAGCTTTAGCCTGATGACTTGATAAGAATGAGTCAGTTGTTTAAAACATCTCACTAACATATTCGGCCCTTAGAACACGTCCAAACCGAAAATGTCACCAGAAATAAGATATCTATACTAATTGAAAAGAATAGTGCTTTTAGTCTAAAAGAAAATTGGGGATCCTAAAGGAAAAGTTACGTGGATTAAATGTCCTTGTTTTTTAGTTTTGACAAAACTGTTTATTTTAGATCTAAACATCCCCCCTGCTGTACTATGAGCCTAAAAATTTTTGTATATTTTAACTAGAAAGAGAAACTAACCAGAAATAAAGAAGATAAACACATTGGCCCAATAGATTTTCATTTTCCAAGCAAAACTACGGGCAAATTGCAAAAAAGCAGAAAAAGCAAAGGGCCTGAAATGTCTGCAGCTCCAACAGTTCCAACTCACCTAAATGAGTAAGGAAAGGAAAGTCTTGGTATTGAGTGAGATGGGCACTAGGCAGGTGCCTCAAACTCCTGCCCTTCTTCCCAGCTTGGCTGCTGTCCAGTGACACAAACGGCCTCCAGTGTAAGGACCTGATTGTCACTCAGGACTGATCACCTTTAGCTCACACTTTGATGATAATAGCGACGCCCTGTTCTAAGAGGCCACCGCGCACTAAGCCTGTTATCTTCACAACAACTCCATGAGGTAGATAGGCACTGGTGAGGTGACGGAGGCACAGAGTAGCCTCCTTGCCACGGCCACTCAGTGGTGGGCCCACAACTGGAGGCTGCCAGCTCTCTAAGGCCCCCAGAGCCGTGCTTCCCAAAGCGCAGGCAACACACCTGTCCCCAGCGGAGACCTGTTTGTTACGGAACCATTTCAGATAGCCATTGAAAGTTTCTGAAATTTTTATAGAAATTTGACCGAGTAATATTATACCTGTTAAAAACAAATCATTTTTTTAAATGGGGCTTGTATTGGGTGTTTTAATTTCACGTTTACAAAGGCAAAACGTTCTTTTTGCCAAGTAGTAGTCTGTGATACTGGGAATGTTTCAGAAGCCTCTCCTCTACCAGAGAGTGTGAGGGGCGTCAAGCCCAAAGCTCAGAGACCACCCAAGTTCAGCACTGATGAGAAGAACCCTGACTGCCCCCATCTATCCTCAGCAGGGAATCACTGTTTGTGGAAGAGCTTATGTCCTGTGAAGGGGCCACCTGTCCGCTAAGAATGAGCCCAGAGAAGACATAGGGACCAGGGGAGTTGGGGGTACAGGAGTCCAGGGCTGGCCTCTCCTAAGTTCTCTTTGGTGATTCCACAACTTTCCCCTGCAGTAGGTATGTAAAATAGGAAGAAATTGTGCTTCAGCATCTTGCAGAGCCTTCATTAGAATGCTAACACTACAAGTCACCCTAAAGAAGGTTATCTAAGGCTTCCCCTTTCCCTGTGGGAGACCACTATGAGGAGACAGAGTACCATGTTCCCCAGGAACAACAGCAGTCACTGTGACACCTCCAGGTCTGTTTCCTTGGTCTCTGTGGTCCCAAAATGCCTCTCCCAATAGTGTTTGTGTTTCTTCTCCCTTATAAAACAGCACACAATGCACCAACCCTCTCCTCACTCTAGTAAGAAAAGAACCTAAAAAAGGACCCTCAATATCTGAAGAAAAAAAGGCTTAACTTCAGGAAGGGACAAGAAGGATACTTGGAAATCAGCATTTCTCAGACTCACATGGCTTTGTTTTCTTGGAAAGTCTATCCCAAATAAACCAAGATGGAGTTTTGAATATCTTTGAGGCCACAGTTCACCATGAAACCTAACATTTACAGAGAAAGTAAGCAGCTGTAACAGAGGCACTTGGGACCACGGGGAACTTGTTTTGGTGGGTGAGATGGACACCGAGTGAAGGAAGCTTTGGAGTGCAGTTGGCTCAGGCCGAGAACCGGAAGACGTAGGTTGTTTTGGTTCATAGAAAGTGAAAGAGAGAAAACCAGAGAGATCATTCACCATGGACAAACTAAAGCCCAGCCTAGTGTGTTGCTACCCTTAAGAGTCGTAGCCTAACAGGAAAATCCCACCACTCCTGCTTGATAGAAAAAGTGATAGAAACAATCGCAATATTATTAAGGTTGATGGCTTTTTATAATTTACAAAGTGCTTTTGCACACGTTCTCTCGTTTAATCCTAATCTTCATTTCAGGCAATGAATAGTAGAGGTCTTACAAGCCACTTTGGAAAATAATAATTAGCAAAGATGAAGAAATTCTGGACATTTTGCCCAGGTCACACTGCCAGTCGGTAGCAGAGTGGCATGTGGCACTAGGACTTCAGATTCTCTTTCCAGAGCTTTTTATGGGTCAGCTACTTGATTCAATGTCACTCACTTCTTGGCTCTTGTGTCCCAGGGGGTTTCATTTTGTCAACTACTATCAGGTCACCAAGATTTAGAAAATAAATAAGTAACGTTATTAATGTAACCTAACCAATTGCCTATCACTATACTAATTAGAAGTGTGTGTGTGTGTGTGTGTGTCATAGTCCATAAAATCTTCTTGGCAATTTTTCACTAGCTCTGAATTCAAACTGGACTCATAAAGACTTTTATATCAGCAAATTTTTGCTAAATTTTTGGTGAATAAATGAATGAGTAAATGAATAAATGTCAGTTAGCAAGAACATTTGCAATGTTCTAGCACAGATGTTCATATCCTGGGGAGCTAACCAGAATCCCCTGGGGTGAGCTGAGTTCCCTTTCTCCCCCACCCTTGGACACTGTGATTCCGGGAGAGAGGACGGGGCCTGGGCATTTATCTATATGCCTCAAACCAGATTCAGAGGTACACTTCTTATTAAGAACCAACTTCTTCATTTTACAAGTGAGGAAGTAGAGGTTATGTGACCTGCTGAAGGTCACACAGCTCCTGGGAGAACACCACCACAACCCAACACACCAGGTTCTGGTGGCGCCTCCACTTACTAGAAAATGTCACATAGTACCAATGCCCGTGGGAGTCCCAGCTGTAAAGCTCCACTCTCTCTCCAAAAACAACCATATTTGGCCACTTGAACAATCAAAACGCAGCACATCCTCTTTTTTTCCCCCAGCTCGGATGGCCTATAAGAAGTTCTAGTTAAGAAGTTATCCCGAGTAATGACTGCCCAGAGTCAGCAGGGGAAACAGATATAGGTGATTTAGGATAAAATATCTAGCCAGACACAGTTTAGTGATGGCTACACAGCATGTCCCTCAGGACAGTGCAGGGTCCCAGCACCACCCCTGTGAACACACTCACCTGACTCAGTCTCCTGGAGGCCTGTCACTGGGGGGGCCCTATCACAGAGAGGGTTCTCAGCAGACTCTGTATTAACTGAGAGACCCAGGATGGAGACCTCCAGTTCCTCATCCCTCAAGATGCAGGAAATGAGCTACTCAAGCTGTGTCTTTCCAGAAGAGGTGCTGTGTCCTTGGAGGATCAATGCCAAGAGTCTTTGGGTAAGAAACTAGCAGTATTCCCAGTAAGAGCCCAAGTGTGTGGAAACACTGTGAACCTAGTTGAAAAGATTGAAACTATCATTCATGTAAGAGAGGCTCTGATATCAGGACCACCCGTTTTAGAAGATATTTAACAAACACATCACATTCTCGAAAAAACAATCTTCTTGCTCTACTGAATTTTGTGCAGACAGCCCTCTAAACAGTGCTTTCCTGCCCCCTGGTGTTCATTTCCTTTTATTTAAAAGATGGTTAACAGATCCTTATTGGAGTAATTTTCATAATCCCTCAATCTTTCCTAAGAAAAGCATCCCTTGACTGTCACTGCAGTAGTGCAATTAAATCACAACTAAGATAAATTAAAGACAAATGCCTTCTTGTCACATACACTACAGCTACTTAGAACAGAAACATGTCCCTTCTGCCTCTCATCCAGCTGTCACTCACCAACACGTGTCGCCACAAGGTAGGAAGGCCTCCAAAGAACCACAAAAGCCAGAACCACAAGTCACCATTTATGTCACTCCAACAGGGTGGCTTTAAGAGAAAGTAATTATTTACCTGAAGGAAGCCATTAGCTACCCCCGTGGTTCCCAAAACAAGCAGAGCATCTGAGGAGCAGTGTTTCAAATATAGAGCCCCAGGGCTCTGAATAAGTAGGGTTGGGACCGTTGTAGTTTTTCAAATGCCCCAACTAATTCTGCTTCACCTTCAGGTTTGAGAACCACTGAACTTCTGCATGAGCGAGGACTGACGTGTACCGAACAGGCCTAAGAGAGGATTTTTTTAAAAGTCAAGACTTGGTGGCAGAGACAGACGAGACAGCCGACTGGAGTTTGTGGTTTTGTGTGCCAAGAAGAGGGCCACCTAGGATAATACTGGGATTTGGGAGGCGGCCCCCTAGGTGAAAGGAATGCCATTATGGGAGGGGTGAGGGCACTGAAGCAAGGCAGCTTATGCTGCTGGTCTGCCCCCAGGCTCCTGCTCACAGTCCCTCCAGTCACTGATCCTCTTTTCCTCCACAGTCATGCAATCACCAGGTCCTGTTCATTCTTTCCTGTCAATCGCTCTAAAATGTGTCTACAATTCCCTCTTTAATTCTGGTATCAATGGAGGAGCAAGGTCAAAAGAGAAGGGGAGCTTCTAAAACATCCCCCTTACACAACCATTTACTTAAAGATATCCTGCTGGTTCTTAGTGTTTCAAAGGATAGTTTCCACAGATTCACAGTGGGCTCCTCTTTCAGTAAACCTTCAAAAAGTGATGGGTTAGAGACACCTCATTTACCATGGCCAAGTGAGCACCCATATTATCTCCTCAACACTGTTGCAATTTCACCAAAGTAATGGGAAAGGCATACAAGAGATAGAAACCCACAGGAACAAAATTAGGGGGGAGGACACAACAGCAGATGCCCTGCTGGAGAGAAGAAACTAAAGAAATACAAGAAAATATCCAAGAACTGAAAAGGCCTCCTCAATGCCTAGAAGAATAAATGAAAAGAGACCCATGCAAAGTAACATCTTCACAAAATTTCATGAGCCTAGGAATAAACAAAGCTTCTAGAAAGAAAAAAGCAGGTCATATACAAAGGATCAGGAATCAGACCTCTTAATTGCAACAAGACAGACTGCAAGGCAATGAAGAAATAGGGAAAAGATTACCAACTTGGAAAAATATATCCAGCCAAAGTATAAATATACATAGCAAGAATTAAGTGGGCGGCTGGATGGCTCAGTTGGTTAGAGCGCGAGCTCTGAACAACAGGGTTGCCAGTTCGATTCCCACTTGGACCAGTGAGCTGCGCCCTCCACAACTAGATTGAAGGACAACGACTTGGAGTGGATGGGCCCTGGAGAAACACACTGTCTCCCAATATTCCCCAATAAAATTAAAAAAAAAAAAAAAAAAAAAAAAAGAATTAAGGCATGTTCAGACTTGCAAGGAACTCAAAATATTCACTACGCACCCTCTCTTGGGAAGTTCCTGGAAGATATACTCCAGCAAATCAGGGGAAAGGAAAATGTGTTTAAAAGATAAACTGAGGCATATTAAAATTTTTAAGAGACTATTTGAGCAAAAATCAATTCCAATCTGGCAACACCAAACCAGAAGTGATCAGGGGTAATCTGCTGGCAAGGAGCCTGGGGAAAGACTTACATAGAGAAGTTGCCAAAGCAATTTGTTGGCTATAGCCTGGTTGGCTGTGTGTGAGATTGTCCTTAGCATTTTGCTTTTATAATCTTGAGGCATTACAGGCTTAGATCCTGGTTTGCTTATGTAGGCCACCAGGGCATTAGATCCACCTCTTTATAATGGCTTCCTTGTTTAATTAATTTAACACATGGTGGCCAGGCAAGAGGAGATCCAACAGGATAAGGGGGCGAAGGCAAGTTGGAGAATGAGATCTCTGTGCCAGCTCGGGGCACAAGCAATTCAGCCTTGAGCAAGAAGACAGAAAATGGAAAAAGATATGTTACATTTAGTAATTTGGAAAATATCATTGGCATTTGACAAATCTAGTGATGTGCATGGAAAACCAGTGACCAATGCATAAGAAAGCTAAGCCCATGGAAAAGTGAGGCAATTAACTCCAGGAAAATCAAATACTCTGTAAGAAAGGAAAAAATTACTCCAGTATTTAGCTAGCACTGAAAATTATTGTCTATATAATGATGTAACTATTCTATTTATTTCAGGAGGTTAGAGCACAAGAGTGGAACACAAGAGGCAACTCTTCATCTACCATAATAGAAAGCTAGTAGCTAATGTCTTAGATTGATAAATTGAGAAATATAACTTAATATTTTGCCCCTGAGAGACAGAGGTGGGAAACAGACCTTTCTCTGAATTTGTATTAGAAACTTTTGAATTTTGAACTATGTGAATGTATTGCTTTTCTGGAGTTATTATATTTGTTAAGACTCATCAAATGGAATCTCTCTGGCAAGATATTCAGTGAACTACTTATAGTGGTTGCTACTAGTGAAATGAGAGGCGGGGGAAGCAGGTAGAAGAGGAAAATAATTTTCACTAAGCATCCTTCTGTACTTTTTAAATTTGTACTTTGTTATTGTATTATCAAAAAGACAGTGATTTTCCCCCCAAGGCAAAAGAAACTGGAGTTTAAAATGATTGACCCTGGGGAGCAGAACTGGCGAGAATGAAGGGGTAGAGGGGGCAGGGACCATTTGTATCATTTTGTGTTTTTATTTACAAAAATCTTTCTTGTGTTAACTTTTGGTTTTAGAGTTTTAACAATATGCATATGTTATTCAGTATATACTAAAATTATTTTTTTAATGAAAGCTATGGACACCAAGCTTGTGTATGTTGCCTCATTGGGCAGGCAAAGTTGGTCAGGAAGCCAGGGAGCTTCCAATTCATGGAAAGCTCTTTGGCCCCCTCTGCTGGTCAGTGATACACTTGTAAAAGAGTATTAAAGTCTTAGCTAAAATCCTCACATAAGCTAACAAATTCATTGGTTAAGTAGTTTAATTCATGTTAAAAAAAAAAAAATCCCTAAGTATGTCCTTACATTCACTGGCAATGTCAGAGAGGGAAACATTTCTATCTCAAACGTTTCTGTGGATTACAAAGACCTTTCTCCCTCCCCAGGCCAATATTTGCACATACTCAAATAAAATCTTTTCTAAATGCATTAAAAGATGCTTTTCTCTTGTGCTACAACTACAAAGAGAACACCAAATAGCAAACTTACAAATTTTTCATCCTTTTCAAGTAAGTTCCAGATGCCACATGGCCAGAAACAAGCTCTCCAAAGACGCTCAGTCTTTGCTGTCCCAAGCAACTTTCTCATCTCCTGCCTCAGGTGACAGGACTCCCTGGAGAGAGCCCAGACAGGTGAAAAATACACCTGGTCTCCTCCACATATCTGAAGGACGTAGAGTTAGAGAATACGCTTACAGATTTTCTCTTTTTTTGATCACCTAAGTAATACATGCTTGCTTTAAAAGTTAGAAAAAAATTTTTTTAAGTTGGCACAGTCTCTTTTAAAGGAAATTCCACAGAATCTATTGTATAACTTTTTTTTTTATTCATTGCCCTATGACCCAGCAATTTCACGACTTGGTGACTCTCCTAGAGAAAAAAGAACACGTGTACAAGGCCACAGGAGTGGTCACTGTGGCACTATTTGTAATAGTTAAGAAAAATAGGAACTATTGAACTGCCCATAAGCAGGGAAATACTTAAATCGATGGTCAATTATTTATTGTGCGGCATCCTACTCAGCAATTTAAAAAAATAAGGTAGTTTACATGTGCTAGCATGGATATATATCCAAAAAAATACTGTGGCATGAAAAAGTATATTGTAGAAAGATCCATACAGCGTGGTATCATGTATTTTTTTAAATGCTATAAATTATCTCTGTGTACATGTATAACCATGTAAATACATGGAAAATTTCAGGAAGGACACATACTAAACTGGGAGAGGATAGGGAAGAGTGCCAGGAGTGGTGTTCAAAAGGGCAAGTTTACAAACTTATGGGTTTGTTCATTACTTGAGTAATTTAAAATTAATATAAAGATAATCATCTCTTCATCCCCATCCAATCTCACCTCCATAGAAGTAATCAACCTTGACAGTCCTTCCATAACTTTCTCTATGTTCGTACAAAGATGTACAAATATACATGCACATATACTTTTTTAATTGTATAAAAGGATTAGAATATACATAATATTCTATCATTGTCTTTCTTCACTTAATATTGCAAGTAATATATAAATATATTTCATTCTTTCTAACAGTTTTGCTATCATCCATAATATGGATGTATTACAATCTATTCAAAATCCCATTATTTATGAACATTTCAGTTATTTCTAGTGAGTTGTTAGTTACTGTACCATATAGGTATATGATATATGCCATTTATATATATGATATGCCACTTATATATAACACAGTGGCAAAAATACAGATGTATACATATAGAAATATATACTTATATGAAATAGCAAAAATAAAGAACCAGAACTATTTATCTTTACATCCTGGTACTTTTTTCTGGGAGTGCTGAATCAAAGAACATACATATTTATGGCTTTATTAGCTAATGAAGGCTATTTTCCCAAAAATTCACACTCCCACCAGCAATCATGAGAGCCCCCGTTTCCCCCACACATTCACCAGCTTTGGTAATAGAGTTGGTAAGTCTACTACCAAATACAAGATTTGGAAGCATGTCTAAGTAAGAACATCCACTACAACCTCTTTGCTTTATAGGTGGTGAAGCTAAAACCTAAAGAGATCAAGCTATTTACCCAAATCACACAGCACCTCAAAAAATGAACTAGAAACTAGACCCCAAGTTCATTTGCCGGGCATCCATTCCTCCTTCAGGCAAGTAACTGTTCCCTGGTCTGGGGGAGTGTGGTTGACAGAACAGTGCCCCCACCACCACCACCACCAAAGATGTCCGTGTCTCAATCCCTGGAACCTGTGAATATGTTTCCTTATGTGACAAAAAGAACTTTTCAGATCTGATTAAGAATCTTGAGTTGGGGAGATTATCCTGGATTTACCCAGGTGGGTTCCGTGTAATCACAGGGGTCCTTCTAAGTGAAAGAGGGAAGCAGGTGAGTCAGAGATGTGAGGACAGAAGAAAGGTCGGAGTGATAGCATTGCTGGCTTTGAAGGTAGAAGCGCGCCGTGAACCAAAGTATGCAGGCAGCCTCTAGGAGCTGCAAAAGGCAAGGCAATGGATTCTTCCTGAGAGCTCCCAGAAGGAACTCAGCCCTGCTGACACCTCATTTTAGCTCAGTGGAACCCAGTTCAGACTTTTGACATCCAGAATGTTAGAGAATAAACGTGTGTTGTTTTAAGCCACTTTAGTCTGTGGTAATTTGCTACAGCAACAATAAGAAACCAACGTGGGGAAAGCACCAGCGACTGGCGTCTTACTCTCATCTAGGCAATTTGTATGGGGACTACGGAAAACTCAGCCCAGGGCATATGGCCCCGGCTTGGGGGATCAGCATATGCCATACCCCAGGCCTGTGACTGGCTCCTAGATTGCAGGTCACCAATATTGGCCTATGGAAGTCAGATCCAAAACTGGTATTGGAACTCTCTGTGAAACAAAATTTCTATTTTTCACTAGACTCTACGTGCAAGAATATAAGCTTGGAGCACGCAGAGCTACCATGAGAGAAAAGCCAGACTAAGACCAGAACAACACAGAGATGGACAGAGCTGAGACACAGACCAAAACAGCACCCTCCCCAAAAATGCTGTTTACACATTTGATCAATTTGAGACTGAAGACAACTTCAGTTTCTTTTGCATCATTTGTACCCCACCCCCCAAAAAATGGTCTAATTCACCAAACTCACAGTTCTATGCTTTTATCATTATGATTCTTTCTGGAGATAATTTTAAGTTATTTTTGAAGACAATTGATACACTAGAAAACTATTCAAATGCATACAACCATCTGAAAGCACAAGCTCAATAACTACTTGATAAAGCAGTAGCCACACTCTCAAGCTAGTGGATTCTCTTCCTTAAGGACAATAAGGAAGATCATGTTTCGGTTGAAAGCAGAATGAATTTAAGTTTAACAGAAAAAAAGACTTAAGAAGTTATAAGCATATCTTTAAAATACAGTGCTCTTCAGAAATCTTTAAGAATATGCAAGCCAGGGGCCAGCCCGGTGGCTCAGGTGGTTGGAGCTCTGTGCTCCTAACTCCGAAGGCTGCCGGTTCGATTCCCACGTGGGCCAGTGGGTTCTCAACCACAAGGTTGCCAGTTTGATTCCTTGAGTCTCGCAAAGGATGGTGGGCAGTGCCCCCGCAACTAAGATTGAACACGGCACCTTGAGCTGAGCTGCCACTGAGAGCGTCTTCTCAACCATAAGGTTGCTGGTTTGACTCCTGCAAGGGATGGTGGGCTGTGCCCCCTGCAACTAGCAATAGCAACTGGACCTGGAGCTGAGCTGCACCCTCCACAACTAAGACTAAAAGGACAACAACTTGAAGCTGAATGGCACCCTCCACAACTAAGATTGAAAGGACAACAACTTGACTTAGAAAAAAGTCCTGGAAGTACACACTGTTCCCCAATAAAGTCCTGTTCGCCTTCCCCAATAAAATCTTTGGGGGAAAAAAAAAAGAATATGCAAGCCACTTGTGGACAAATGCTGGGATAAGCAGTACCTCTGGCTCCTCCTTGCTCTGACCCTTGAAAAAAAATTTTATGCTCTAAACCACCCTATTGGGGCTGGGATTTAGAGCAAGGGTGGCCACTTTTTTTGTAAATAAAGCTTTATTGGAAAGCATCTACTTGTTTATGTACCGGGGGTGACAAAAAAATGTATACAAGTGGACACTTTGGTCAACATTGCTCAAGCAGTAGTTCACCGTAATCAGAAGTGTCTAGACGCTGATGGTAACCACTTTGAACACCTCTTGTAATTGCAGAAGTCAAACGTGACTTGTATTCATCTTTTGCTATCAGTATGTTTTGAGTATTACAATTTTAATACAGTTTTCCTTTCTTAAAATGTGTGTACATTTTTTTTGGCACCCTCTGTATTGTCTGTGGCTGCTTCCCTACTACAAAAAGTAGGGCTAAGGAGCTGCAAGAGAGAGTAAATAGCTCACAAAGCCAAAAGTCCATATTATCTGGACCATTAGAGAAAAAGTTTGCAAACCTTTGAGCTGGAGGATTGGGGGATACTGGCTCTGTCAGAAGTCTGGTTAGACCCTCACATCAAACCAAATACTCCATAGTGCTGGTGCCTGCTATGCGCAGGCGCTGTGCTGCGTGCTAGGAGTACACAGGTGAAGATCATGCAGGCCCGACCTCCAGAAACTTTCTGTCTACCGGGAAACAGATATATAAACAAGCGTAGCACAGCATGATAAGGGATTTGAGAGCTACAGCTTTAAATGAATAATATGTAAAGAATGCTTGGCACGGTGCCTAATACATAGTAAACAATTAATAAATACTAGCTCTTAACTTTTAACTATTTTTGTTATAATTCCCCAAATGCCTTGAGAGCCACCTACCCTAGCTGGGGGAGTCAGGGGTGTTTCACAAGGTTAGGTGTTAAAGCAACTGTGTATAACGAACAGCGTGATTTCAGGCCTGGGCGATGAGGCTTTGAGTGTGAAAATATATATATTTTGTCAGAGTGCAGTGAGTAATTTGGAAGATTCAGGCTTAGCAATTGCAGAAGGAAAGAATCTCTTAAAGCATCTGAGACCCAGTTGTGAATGATTCTTCATGTTGCTACCATACAAAGAACAAAAGGAAGAAGAGAGAGATAGGTTCAAGGAAAAATTTGTTTTTTCTAAGATATATTAAGAAGTACTAAAGGCTTGTAGGCAGAGCAGAGAGAAAGTCCAAAAGCCCAGACCCGGGGAAGTAGGTGTCTTCCTTGGAGAAAGCAGAGAAGAGGGTGTTGGTTTGCAAACTGGCCTCCGATACAAAGGGCAAGGAGAGAAAGAGGCAGGCCACTCCAGATGGGGAGCTGGCAGGTTTAATAAGCAAGGGAACTTACCAACAAGGCTTGTCCTCAGTAGCCTCACAACGAGTATAGTGGATTGCTGCACCTGCCAGCCAGAATCCTGAAAGTTTATAGAGAAGTTTACAGGATTAAGTCATGTATGCCATCCAGATGCTCTCAAGAGTACCTTCCTCTCTGAAGCCTGCATCCTTGCAAACGTGGGAATAGTTGGTAGAACATACATTCCAAGGACAGGGGAGGGGTGAATTCGAGAGTCAACCAGCAGTCATGTCTTCTTGCTGACGTCCTCCAACACTCCACTCCTCCTGACCCCGTGACCAGCTCTCACAATCTTACATGCCCCCACTCTCTTCCAAAATGCAACCTGAGCAGTAGGTGAGGGGTTTTAGTAGCATGAAGGTGGCTCCTTTGGCAGCTGTCTGGCTGCCCTAGAGGCAGATACCACAGCAGTAATAGAGACTCGTGCGAGAGAAAACATACATCAGGTAATACTTCCCAAAAGAAGCAATAATTTTTCCCACCAAGAGCCCCATGATTGCAACCACTGATTTATGAAGTCCCCTGGGCTGTGGGTCGGATCACTCAGGGCATTCACTTGTGTCTTCATGTGATTTTTAAAAAGACATGTTAGCAGACTCATCAGGTAGTACGAACACACAACACACTGTTTGGATAATGGCACAGGTACTTCCTCACGAGGCAGTAATAATGTCCATGTATTTTGGAGGACAGCTTTCTCATTACGATATTTCCGTGTCAGTAAGACAGGCTTTGCTGGCTATCATTTAAGACTTGCTGGGTGAACTCATAAGGGCTTTTAGGTGTAAAGCCTTGAGCCAACGAAGGGAACAAGGACTGTGGCCAAACGATCGTAGAAAAGGCTAACAGAAGGTGTCTGCGTGGCCTGAGGAGAGGGAGGCTGGCAACTTCAGGAATCCGACCTGGTTGTGTTTGCCACACATGTGGCCAGGAAGGCAGCACCATCAGGCCTGAGGACGTGGACTGGGGGCAGGCAGAGCTAGGATCCAAACCAAAAGGTCTCCACCTCTGGTGTTAATGACCATAACATTTCCCACAATATTCAAGTGGTTAGTGACCGATCTCAGGCCTTTGACACTTTAACTTAAAACATGATCTTCTCTCCTCGGCCAGCATTTCCACCTCCCCGCCTGGCTTGTTCTCACTGCGGCCCTGCCTGTGCACTGTCTGCCCTGCATGGACCTGGCACCTTACCTTCCTCTGGGCCACATCTCAGCATGCGCTCCTCTCTCAGACCACAGGTCCTTGTTAAGTTCTGGCTGGTTTTAAATGAGATCTCAACTTAAATGAATAAAATATATAATTTACAATATGTCATTACGAAAAGAACAGGGACAACAAGCTGGTTAGTTAAGTGTCATCATTTCAAAGATTATTTAAGATTAGCGACTCAACAACAAAAATAGAAATTGCCTAAAACCTCACAGTTCTTTCAGATATGAAACACACTTGATAGAGATTTTCTCACCTTAGCAATTCTGAAAATTTACAAATTATGAAACTGAAAGAAACTTTTCTAAACTATCAATAATAAAAAAAAAAGAATTTCAGTTAGTGATATTTTTCTATTCCACTTTTTTTAAACATAAAAATGTTATCATATGAAAAAGAGAACAGGAAAAAAATGCAGCCAAAAATTGTAGTGGAGAAAATGTATTACAGAGATACATCAGTTAAATTTTAACTAATTTAAAAGTTATTTTTCTGGATTTTTGGAATTTTCTAACATTTGTCATCTTTTTTAAATTTGCAGTAAGTTGTGATTTGTCCTAATTCTAAACAAATAGTCTCTCTGTTTTGTAACTTTGAATTTTTTTAATGAGTCCCCCGAATTGCATAAGTTTTAGGCTCCACAAAACCTGAATCACCCCAACTAAGCTGGGATGGTGTATTAGTTTTATAAAGCTGCTTTACCCAATACTGCAGACTTCAGAGATTGGACAGCACAAACCGGTTATCTTACAGTTGTATAGGTCAGAGGTCAGACATGAGTCTCACTGGGTAAAATCAGTGGCAGGGCTGTATTCTTTCTGGAAGTTCTGGGAGTAAATCTGTTTCCTTGTCTTTTCCCACTTCCAAAGGTTGTTCACATTCTTTGGCTTGTGGCTCCTTCCTCCATCTCCAAAAACTGGACCACTCTGCACCCGATTTCTCCACATCCACACCCACACCCACTCCCAAAGAAGGAAATTATCAACAGAAGGCAGAATAAGGGTAAACCTTAGGAGAGAAGGCAAGGTGGGTATGTGAGGCAGCAAGGAGAGAGGGAGAGGGAGATAGAGAGAAGGAGAGAGAGAACACTCACAAGCCCGAGTGACATGGAGCCCCTGGCCCACCCCCTTCTTCCTAGCTACTCATCAGTCAAGTTCCTTTTCTGCTTGCGCCAGCTTGAGTTCAATTTCTGTCCCTTGCCACGAGCAGAATCTTGATTAACACGTTGTGTACGGCGGGGTTTAAATCCCTCGTGAAGATTCTTGTGATCTGTATGCAACGTGTTAACACAGCAGTCATTTATTGAGAATGTACTATTTGGCAAACACTGTGTGAAACTCTTCACCTGCACTTGGGGCTTTTTAATCCTCATAACCACCCTGCAAAATATTAGTTTCTGCATTTTAAAAATGAAGAATGTGAGGCTCTGTGGGGTGAAGAACCTTGACCCAGGTGACCCACTATGGCTCAAATCTAAGTCTATTCAATAGATTTCAACAGAGCTTATAACTAGAATTTGGAGGTTCCTTTCTGTGGATCTTTTCCTTCTAGAATTCTCCCCTAACTTTCTGTCCTGTGGTTCTTCAGCCAGAAAAACTGTAGGTTTTTCTATTGGTGTTTTAGCTGTTCCTAACTAGAGCCTGACTCTGGCTAGAAGCTACGAAAACAGGAAACTCAGTGCTATTCATTTCTTCCAGAGTCAACCCCAATTCCAGATTTTGCTGGCTGGTCTCTGTCCGGTGCCCCTTCTGAGCTCCGAATCTGTATGCCTTCTATTGACATTGCCATTTGAACGTGTCAAATTCAATATCCAAGTGTGAACTATTTCCCCCCCTCCAAAAAAAATATAGTCTTCCTTCTAAATTTCTTATCTCAATGGATGACGACACAACCAGCTAAGCCAAGCACAGGGCAGGCATCCGAGACCTCTTCACTCCCCTACCAGCCAAATCCTCCTGACTCTCCCTCCTTAGCACCTCAATTCCATTCCATTCCAATTGCCTTAGTTCACTTGGTTTTCATTCCTTGCCAGTATTACGGCAACATTCTCAACTGTTTCCCTATTGCTCAGTTTACCCACTTCCAGTCTTTTCTTTACCCTGTGGCCAAAGTAATCTTTTTTAAAATGAGTGTGTGTGTGTGTGTGTGTGTGTGATCTGCTCATATGATTCCCCTGCTTAAAATCCTTCAGTAGCTTCTCATTTTCTCCAGGAAAACATCCCAGATGTTTAGTTTGATTGTCAAGATCTCTGCCTGCCACTCTAGCCTCTAACTATCCCACCACACACACTCCTCCAATACCACTCACACAGTAGCCCCTCTGCGGAAACACCCCTTTCCTCCATCATCCAACACAATTACTCCTCAAAATAAGGATCAGAATTTTGCCTCATTGCAGAGAATTTTCTGACATGCCTTTATACATGTCACAGCACTCGCCCTGTTGCCTTGATTTTCACTTCGTTGTCTCCACATTAGGTGGAAACGTAAGAGCTAGCTTCATAAAGGATGGGACTCCCTTTTCTAAATCTGTGTTCCCAGAGTCCGGCAAAATGGCTGATATGTATTAGATTTGCCATAAATATTGGTTGAACAAATGAGTGAAACAAAATGTTAGATAATGCAAGAGTAGCCATATTTTAAATGCACGTTGTGGATGCCTCTACCCTAGACTTTCCCCTAGATAAAGAATTTTAGTTCTTTCAACCTTTCTGATCACTTCGGTGAACCACCACACACACACACACACACACACACACACACCTCTCCAGATTCTTCACACGGCATTGAACCTTAACTGGGCAACCCTAAAGCTAGTATCTCACTCCTGGTTCCTTCCACTACACTGACCAGCAGATCACTGAGTGATCTGAAAGTCTTTTTAAACACTTTGGGTAGTAAAAAAAAAAAAAACTCAATACACTGAGGGCCTGTCATCAAATTTGTCCAATTCCTTAACAATCACTGGGAAGAACACCCACATTTCCATTCATTTAAGAGTTCCCTGTGAACACATATGGTCACTCTTGTGGTTAGAAGGATGTGAGCCTACAAATTCACAAAGTGAAAAAAACTCATCTATCTTGGAAGAGGCATAACAAGAAAAAAAATTTAACTAAATTTAAATAAAGGAAAAAACAAAAAGATGCCTGACGTTCCTAATATGAAACATATGTCTGCTCTCACAAGAAATGCAGATCCACAGGAGATGAAGCAGTGAACACTTGAATCAAAGGCCAGAGGGAGCTTAAGAAATCTACCGACTATACAACTCACCTCTCTCATCAGAAAATGAACTGCAACGATGTGAACCACTCAACTTTTCTTGGCAACAGGAGGGTAAGAGACGGAGGAGTATGGTAAATTGGTCAGCTCTGGTAACTCATGAAAAACGATTCAGTAATGAATATTAACATTTCACCCCGTATTAACACGAAATGAGACATGGGGATGGAAAATATCCAGATAATTTGTTTGACATTTGCAAGATAATTTGGAGTGGAAGCAAGGTCTTATTAATATACAGAAGTAGCTACCTAAACCCAAATTGGGCTCATGATTAAAAACTATTCATCATGCACTATTTTTGCTAAGTTGCTTTGCAGTGTTACGCCACCTGAGGGCACCAAAGACTTAAAAATGTTTTCTGCTGAAATAAAAAGTTCCTCAGTTTTCCAATGGTTATCTATTGAGCATTGTTAATATGTTTTATGCACAAGGAGCTGAAATGAGAATACAAAAAGAAACAAAACATTACACTGGCTTTGCTGAGTGAGGTCAGTGTCTGGTGGAAGGGGCCTCAGCGTTACTGAGGAAAATGCCATGTTTTGAATGAATTACTGGTATTAGTATAAACATATTTAATCTGTCCTTGACAGTGCTTCTCTGAGTAGGGCCCAGACTCCTGAGAGTCTCTGAGACCCTCCAGGGGTTGGCTGAGATCAAAACTATTTTCACTGTCATCCTAACATGTTTTTGTTTCTGTCGCTTCCATTTTCTCACGCATGTAAAAGGGAGTTTTCCAGAGGCTTTATGACATTGATGTTACTGCTCTGCTACTACGAATGTGTGTTTGTACAATGCATAACTTTCTAAGGCAGTTGGTTTAGGGTATAGATTTGTGCATTTTCAGAGATTAACTCAGTTTGTTCTCGTTGCTCCTCCTGGGTTTTTGCTTGCTATCTTCGGTTATACTTGCTGTGACCTCTGCAGTCTCATTACCCAGTAAATCATGATGTTTGAAGCCGATAAATTTTTCTTGTACTTCTGTGGAAATAACCCTACTAAAAAATCCTTTTATATCTTCTGTCATAGCATTTTTAAATTCTTGAAAACTTTTCTAGATTTTATTTTTATCTAAAATATTTTATAATTTGATATTTTATACTAACATTAAGTAACTATGTATTTTTCTTATGTTTAAGAATAGACAGGTGACTTAAAAACAAGAAGATTAAAAGACTGCTTTTCTCAATCCATAGCTGCACCACCTATATCTAAAGATGTTGAAAGAGATGAAACTGACACCCAAGGGTTTTCTAACTCATGGAAGAGAGGACTCTACCACAAAGAAACTGGGCAAAACCATAAATGAACAAAAGTATTATGCATCAGAACATTTTCAAATAGTTTTGTAGTGCTACTTAAGTTGCAGCATCATTTTGAAACCAGAGTTTAAAGAAAGAGTATCAGGAGTTTAACGAAAAAGAAATTGAACACTGTATTGGGTTCAACAGTGTGCCCCCAAAATTCCTGTCCATCCTGAACCTGAGAATGTCACTTTATGGAAATAGGATCTTTGCAGATATAATTCAGCTTAAATGGGGTCATACTAGATTAGACCCTAATCCAATAATGGGTCTTTCTCGGAAAACAGAACACACAGCGGGAAAACAGCCATGGAGATGGACAGAGATTAGAGCTATGCTGTCACAAACCAAGGAACGGCAAGTGTTGTTGGAAACCAACCGAAGCTATCAAGAGGCAAGGATGGAACTTCCCCGAGAGACTTCAGAAAGGGCATGGCTCTGCCTACACCCTGATCTCAGACTTCCTGCCTCCAGAACTGAGACAACAAATTTCTGTTCTTTAAAGCCACCGCCATTACAGCCGTCCTATGAAACTAATACAAATATTTTAAATACAGATGTGATGGGCTCTTTCAAAGCCAAAAGTTATTTCAACTTTTCCAAACTAGAAATGAAGTCACTGAATCATCTCTAGTAGATGTTTCTGTATTGCCTTGACTGGTGAGAGGCTAATTTAAAGCCCTGATACACTGACACTACTGAATGCCTGAAAATTCAGTAAATAAATAACAGGAGTGACATTTACCAATGATAAGGTTATTCTCTGAATTAAACACTTAGTTGCAAGCATGAAGACTGAGTTAATAACTCATCTTCAAAATTGTACCTGTCTTACAAATGGATAAATCAAAAAATGTGGCTGGACGTGCTGTTTTGCTTATATTCATCTGGTTTCAGCACCAATGAAACAGTATCTTCTTTTATGTGAATGCTTGCCAACAAACACAAGTGGTGCTGAAATAGTCAAAGCACTGAATAACTTTTTTGAATCACATCGGTGATACTGCAACAATTGTGTTGCACATTTGCACTGATGGTACAAAATGACTGGGTAAAACTGCTGGTACTTGACCATGAATTGAGGTGATAGTATCAAACAGGATGAGTAATTATTGTATTTTTTTCACTCCCAGGTACTAATAGTAAAGGGAAAAAAATACCAGCTTCACTCAAGAATGTTCAGTATGAAACAGTAAAACTTATTAATTTTACCAAATATCAGCTCTTGGGTACATGTTTTTTTAATATTCTGTGGGATGCCATGGGACATACACATAAGGCTAAATATTCCAATTCATATTACTCATATTTTACTATTAGACAGCAAGAGCCAAGTAAGTTACACAGAATATCTTAGGGAAAAGCAGCTTACGTTAATAACGACTTTGTGATGAGTCACATTGAAAAATGACAATTTTAAAAGTATGAGTTAATCAATTGCATCTTCTTAAGACCATAAAATCTAAGCCAAAAGGGCCATTACAGTCATCTGGGTCAAGATTTTCCCAAATGCAAGAAGTCCTTCACAGGATCTATGAAAACTGGTCACGCAGCTCCTATTCGACTACCACCATCAAGCAAACCATTTGGTAAGAACTCTAGTCAATTTTTCATTCAGGGAACTGAAATCTGCATCCCCCAATATCCTTGGATTGCCCCTAATTGCCTCATTAAGGTAGCTTGATATCGTGGAAAGCACACGGCATTAGGAAATTAGGAGACCTCATTCAGGTCTCAGTGCACTCACATGTTAGCGAGGTGACGTGGGCCAATTACTAACATCATTGAGGTTAGCTTGTAAGAACAGACAGTACTAATCCTTTCAACTACACTCCAGCAACGATCAGGGAAGAGTAGGTTTAAAACTCTGGTAAACGTAAAAACAATGTTTATCCATGCAACACAATTATTTAGAAAGATACCTTGCAGATTTCTCTCCATTGAGCTACACAGAAAAAAACAAAAACAAAACCTAATATTGTTAAGTACTGACTACCCGCCAATGTCTTGTAAGGGCTTTACACGTTTGTTTTGCTTTGAGTTTTGGTCTTTTTTAGTCTTCCTAAAAATTTTATGAGATAGCTCCCATTTCATACCAAAGGAAATTGAGACACATACAAGTTAGGTAATATAACCAATGTCACAAAAAAACTACCTAATCCCTCTTTTCCTAATAATCCTTCAAATACCTGAAATCAGTTGTCCTACCTGCTCTCTACTTGTCTTACCTTTTGGCGACTCTTGAACATACATCGATCTTTGGCTCAGAATACCATGGCCAGAAACCTGGCCTGGAATCCTGGTGTTGAAGCAATTGATCAATGAGCCTTCTGAGACCCAAGAATGCCAGTGTTAATCAGCTTCAGCAAGACAAACACCCATGAAGAGCCACCCAGCCTGTACTAAGAGAGATGCTAGGAGAATCTAATCTCTCTTCATAATTATCTCCAAGTCAAAAAGAACAGCTTGAAAATGTAGCAGTTACCACTGCAATTCCAGCAGAACTCGTCTCCCTAATCAATAACCTCAAGGCAAACAACCAGTGTTACTCTAGAATATTTTCATTAAAGTCACAGCTTATACAATAATGTGGTTTTTTACTTTTTAACACACACACTGAACTAAGCATCTAAATGACTATTGTTCCCTTCAGAGTAGTGACACTGGTAGGCTCTGCACTTAGGACCCAGCATTGTACCACGTACATAAGAGGTGCTCAAAGTGAGAATGCTTTTGGTGATGCTGCCCCTGCTTAGCGCATTTGTGGCGTTCTGCTTTTGATCATGTCCTCCAAAGTAAAGATACATATTTTAAACATTTTTGATAGTAGTACTTCTTGGCCTTGGAGAACAACTCTTTACCAAGTTGTAGAATTCTTCCCCTCAGTTGTGAAACAAACCAAGGGAAAGTGCATAAAAACATGAAGAGATTGAACATGCTTTAAATGTAAATTCAATATATTTTTAGAAACGCCAAAAGCACCTATTCAAAGTTTTACTTTGAAGACAAATTTTCAGGTACTGAGAATGTACCTAGCTATTTATGCAAAGAATCCCTGAACTTACTCGCATATATAGATATAACTACAGATATACAGGTATGCAGATATATAGGAAAATAGATCATTTCTTGAGGCAGGGCCACATCTTTACATCTTTGGGTCTCCTCATTCATTATCACTACTATAATATACTAATTGCCCAAAAATTACTCAATTATTTTTGTGTATGACTTTCAACAGGGAAGGGAGAGAAAAAGCTTGAAAGTATTAGAACCTCATTTTTGTCAGGTCCTTCTGCAATGAGGTTATTATTGATGGACTGCTTTGAGAAACTCCTCTACTGCAGGCCAGATCCTTGCTCAACCTGTCCCCGCTCCCCTCACCCCCGCATGCCAGAACAGCTTGCCTCTTTCACTGCTAACATATATCCACCCCTCTACCTAGATGACCCTCACCGAAAGTCACACCTGAATGATGCATTCACAAGTTCTCCTTCCTACCTGCCCCTGTAGTTTTAAGCAATTGTATATACGAACCTTGATGAAGGCTTTTGAAATCTGAACAGAAAGAACATTGAGTCGGATGCTCCAATTTTAGTATCTTTGATGGCTCCCCACTGCTTGCAGGATAAAATCCAAGTTTGGTCAACATGGTAAACAAGGTCTTCATGATCTGGCTCCTGCTGCCTCACAGCCTCATCTCCGTCTCCAATACTTATAATGAACCCCGTTTTTTCCTGAACCCAGTAGGCGGCTATAGCATGCCTTTGCACAGGCCAATTCCTGTGTCTAAAATCCCCTTCTGCCTTGTGTGTGCCTTGGTAAATTGTTCTTCATTCAGCAAAACTGAGCTGTGACATCCTCTGGAAAGCCTTCCCTGAACCCTTACCCTGCCCTATGCTAACCCTATACACTGCACATACTTGAAAACTCATTGGCTGTATGTTTATCCTACAAGGCTGTGATCAGTTTCAGCACAGGGGTTATTTTTATTCTTTGTACTTTCAGCACAGGCCTGACCTATAGGCCCCCATTTTACTATTTAACTTGGGAAGTTGCAGATACAGTATTTACTATTAAAGTCACTCATGGTATTTCAATGTGAACTAGCACACAGTTCACATCTCCACACTTACTCTTCATCCTGGTTCTGACCCCCTATCTAGGTTGGATGATAGAGCAGGCTATTTGAACTTCAGAGCCAGTTAGATTCGTTTTAGCCCAGCCTCTAGCTAGGTACAGTAGGGTTCTGTCCTTGCCGCAGCACCTTGTTCCTACTTCTTTTCTATGGATTTAGAGCTCATGTGGTACCTCTGAGTGGCTTAACTGCATCATCACATTGCAGCTTCACTAGCTAAGGAAAGTGTGCCCTATGTCCCTTTCCTGGGTTCAGATTCAACACACTGATTTTACTTCTTTCCCTCATCGTAGACATGAGATCTTTCCATCATTCCCACTCCAGGAAGAATTTCAGTACTGCCCTACTCTCTCTGCCTAGTTGTTAGCCTGAAGCATGCATTACTGAGATTTAATTCCATCACCTACTGCTTTCTGCTATCTGAGCCTGAACCATTATCTGGGCCTTGTCTCACTAGCTTCCACCAGACTGCAAATGCAGGCACCGAAATTCTGATGAGAACCTGCCTGATACTTTTAACAGCAACTTCCAATACCAAAGCTTGGACCCTTGTTTCAAAGCTCTTTTGCCATGTTATTTCCTACTGCTGGTAGAGATGCTTCTGGTTCTCAATTCATGTTCAGAACAGAGGATGACATGCTCTTCACCAAAACTTCCCCGTTACTTCACAGGAAAGCTCTAATTTCCACCAAAGGAAAAGTCTCTTCCTTTAAAATAAATAATAGTCCATCTTATTGTTGGCACAATCCAAATGAGAATGAAAAAAGACAAAGTTTTTATCTTTATAACACACGAAGTAGAGAATGCTGACTGAGTAACCAAAGTTGGGAAAGAAAATTACTCCACTTTCAGGGGAGAAAAGGGAACTGTCTTTAAAACTGTCTCTGTTTTACTAAGGTTTTCCCATTTTCTCCGTAGGCCTCTATTTGTATTGACTTGATAAATTTGCATTTCTTTCAACGTGATTCAAGAGGCAGTATGTTTTATCCTATGTGGATACATTACAATCATGTTTACAAAAAGGGGCAAACATTATATTGAACGTTATGCATTTAGCAAGACAGAAAAACTACCCCGGTAGTGGTGTAAAGATCAAATACAGCAACAACGCAATTTTCGAGACTCCAAAAGCCTGGAGATTTAGAACAGCAAACAGCAAACTACACTCCCAGCTGGCCAGTTTTCCTGGAACTAGGACACATCCATTCGCATAGGTATTGTCTTTAGCTGTGTTGTAATGGCAGAGTCGAGTAGTTACAAGAGATTGTATGGCCTAAAATAGTATCTATCTTTCATAGAAAGTACACCAACATCCAATTTAGAAAATAGTCTAAATGAAAATTGCAGACATCTTAATAAGTGGTATTATGCCTGTTTGGACAAAGAGGTGATTTCCCAGGATCTGGGTTTTATCTACTCTGCCAAATAACTCACTCCAAAACTCATTTCACCGAAATAAAAAATGTTGAACATTGTCAGGACGTAAGTCCAGATCTGAGGCAGAAACACTTCCCTCTCCCCCAAATTCATAATTTTCCACCTCACCAAGTCAACTTCTTATAAAGTAACTGCACCTAATACTTATAACAGTACTCAAACTAACTGAAGGGAAATTTAATTTGGTTAATCAATTGCTAGTTTGCCATCATGAAAAAGAAAAAAATACATTAAAGTGGCATTGTTTATGACATTCCCTATTGAAGTATATTCCGTATTGAAAGGACACACTCTAAGTAAAAATGCTATTACAGAAATACGAACCTCACACAAAAGCTGAGGCCTATCATCTAATTTTCTTGTCATCAATGTCACCTAGACCTAGTGAGTTTGTTCTGTAATAGAGTGCCCATTTAAGGGTAAGTAGCTGAAAGAAAAGTTATCTCCCTCTCATTACAATTCTCCAGTCCATTACCTCATTCATCTTTAGCATCTCAGAAAAAGAAAAAAGCGTTGCAAGAGTGAAAGTAGCAAGTCATACTCCAGAGTTGTTATTCTCACAAATAGCATGAAATGATGTGGCTGTTGGAGGCAATTCTATTTTAAAGGTTTGAAAGCACTTAACCCATCTTAGTAATTAGTCCACAATACGATTTACCATAAGTTCAATGATTACATTTAAGAAAATTGGTAAACCTCACTTTAAGATCAAGTAAGCGAGTTCATAACTGAGCATAATGCCAAATAAATGGAGATGAAACAGCTCAGTTTCAGTTCAATATGACAATTTAACCAGATGTTTCGCACCATATACAACCATTTAGAATGGCATCTAACACATAATTTAAGAAATGTGTACTACATGCTACTGGAATTCCTGTTAACAGTAGTGAAATTAACAGCTGAAATTTATGAAACGCCTACTACGTGCCCAAAATGTACAACAGGTGCTTTTCATTCTCTTCATCCTGACAGTAACACTACAGAATAGATATTAATGTCTGAAGAGGTTAAGTATCTGGTCACAGTTCACTGGGTAAAGCCAGGCTTCAAATTCAGGTGTGACTATTTCCACCATACTGCATGTCCATACATTAGTCATCATTTTTTTGAAGCTTTCCAGTGACACCAACGTGCAGACAAGTTTGGAAACCACTACTACATGGACTCTCTAACATATACCAAGAATTAGGACACTGCTGCATTGAACATGTCACAGCTGTATCCTTCCAGCAGGCCTAATGGTCCAACACATTATAAACTTCATTGTGCCAGATTAGGTTCCTACACAAGCATTACATAAGGGTAAACACATTTACAAGATAAATGTCAGCGAGTGGTTAAATGTGTATGTCCCATAAGTAAACAAGAAAAATTCACAACTACAAAACTGTTGAAAGAGGTAATTACTGAATTACACATTCCCAAACCCTTAAACTTTTCAAGTCTATGTGTCCCATAGTGCCCATAATTATATATGAAAACAATCACAGCTGTTTTTAGAGCCCCATCATTTTTTAAGTCCTAGCATTCAGCCCTGCCTAAGGCAAGGAAATAACATTAAGTAACAAAACAGAATAACCGAAACTTCTGTTAACACTTGAAGGCTTTTAGGAATTTTGCTGTTGCTAGAAATGCCCTGCCCACCCCTCCCCAGTCATCAAATAACCATTATAACTTCCAGAAACATACCTGTTCAAAAGAAAAGTCACAATATAACTTCCAGAAACATACCTGTTCAAAAGAAAAAGTCACAATACATCCCTAAATTTACCGTGTTTGCCAAAATAAAGTCTCGCTTTAAAAAAATTTTTTCACAAGTGTGTATCTTATCTAATCCAAGGATCTAAATTCTAATAAAACCACATTTTAATAAAACATCTTTTATAAAGTTTGTGAGAAGATTATGGAACATCAAGTACAATCTGATGTCAGGTTAAGTTTAATTGCTTTGGGGGGGGGGTCAAAAAAACAACTCATTCATGACATATTCCTAAGTGTAAAAATGTTTACATAACCATATTCTAAAAGTACATACAAGTATTAGCAAAAGGAACAAAGTATTTGTTTAGGTGCTAGACCCTTCAACATACTGGATTTTAATATAAACCTGATGTTATCAAATCAATCTGATTATTTTTCGGTTAACACTTCTTAATATTTATTTCAACTTTAATGGAAATGTATTTATGGAAATAAAAATTATTCTAATCCTTATCTTTAAACAGATAAGATATAATTTTTGAAATGCTATTTTATATACCTATTGCCATTAAGAATTCTGCTCACACATTTCTTACCAAAAAAAAAATGCTGGGGGGAGAGGTGGTAGTAGTAAGAGGGAAGGATGACAAAGGAGAGAACACCAAAAAACTTTTGGGAGTGACAGACATGTTCACTACCTTGATTGCAGTGGTGGGTTTCACAGGCCAAACTTTTATCAAATTATGTTTCAAATGTGTAGTTTGTCGATTTACATATCAATAAAGTGAAAAAGAACTTGCTGCAAAGAAACTGAATTTAAAGCAGCCAAATTACTTTTTTTTCCCCAGACCTCCATGGCTATTTCTGAGACTGGCATTTCCACACTAAATGTACAACTTAACTAGTTTCCGTACTTGTGGCTCCCTTTCAAACAACATGGTCGAAATTCATTACCAGCTGCCCATTATTTAGACAAGTTAAAATTAAGCTAAGTTTTAATGATTCTACATTTGTATTGCTCCACCTCCTTAGTAACCAGACTTGTTAACGCTATTATTTAATACATAGAATAACCAAACCACTGTGCCTTTAAGGTAAACTACTAAACACATTCCATACCACAATGCATGAATGCAAAATATACATTACTTAACTGCCAATAAATAGGAATTAAAGCAAAAAAGAGCATCTGAATATAAGGCAGTAGATGCCAGAAATAAAAATATTACAAAAACAAAGCTATTTAAGAGTCAGTGGAATTTTAACAGCTACATACGGGATCAGAGCGGTAGTAGACTGGGTTATCACTTTGTGAGGGGTGTATAAATGTCTTAACTAGTAGATTATTTTGTATTAACTAGTAGATTATTTTGTATACCTGAAACTAATTTTTAAAAATGAGAAAAAAGGTTTTTATACAACACAGTAAGGTAAATTTTAAATGTAAACCACATTTCTTAGGTCCCTTCTAGCTTGTGTTAGCAAATAATTTGCATAGGTTTCATAAATCTATTAACCAAATACTGCAATCTCAGAGTCCCAAATACTATCTGATACTGATGGAGCTTTGTCAAAGCCCACTCCTGTTGCTAACATTACATTTAATTTGAGGTGACTTGATGGCATATTATATAATAAAGGCTAATTTAAAAAACGACAACTCTAAGATATATTTAATACTTTGTTACCACTCTAACTCATCTTCATAAATTTTGTGGAGGTGAAATTGTGTTGTTTTTAATTTCCCCATCATTACCACTCTCAGTGGGAACAAATAAATCTGGCTTCTGGTGAAAACTGGAGTCTGGGCAGGATACTGAGGGGGAAACAACAAAACGACTGCAGTCTTCTGAGAACACGGCTTGAAGAAAAACTGAGGATTAACTCAATCTGACATAAAATTTAGAAAACATTTTTGCACTAAGATTATGTTCTTTACAATTAAAATATATTTAAAAATGGGAGTAGGATGGGGAAAGCTAAAAGCAAATGTGGTAAACCAGAAAAATCAAAACACAAATATTCAGAGCCAAATTATTCTTCCCGTCAGCAGTAAAACAAAAATGATTCTAAAATTAATGTGCAAATGAAAAATAAAGTGGTTGTTTAACATTCATTCATTCATTCAATAAACATGTTAAGCAGGTGATAATTAAAAGGTTATATTCCAAAGCTTTCTTTTTCTAAACTCAGAAAGTAATCACCATCTTTAATAAAGTATAACTTTGTTTTAATACGTGAATAAAGCACACTGTGTTTAGAGACCAATACCTTGAACACTACAGAGAACGACAATATTCTGAAAATCCAGTTTATTTTCCATGTTGTGGACAGATCCAGTCAGTGTGATCAGTTTTTCTGCACGTGTAATAATTTATCAAAATATGTTTTCCCACAACTCTTTTCCATCAACTCTGAAAATCCTGGTCTGACAACAAACCCAAATAAAGCTCTTGAAAATCACCTCTTAAAATTTGGAAGAAAGTGTGGCAAGTCTTTGCTGTAATATTTACTGAACTACAAATGGCTAAAGAGCAACTTATGTTTTAAAAGGTGACTAGTACAACAGTTGAGTTCAGGAAATTAATATTTTAGTGCACTTTGCTCCAGTTTTAGCCAACATGCTACATTGTCCTTTTTTTTTGGAGGGGGGGGTGGAGGGGCGCACAAAGTGGACTTGAGGATTTCCATTGTACGAAAAAGATATGACTCTGCAAGCAAAACAGTGTAAGCTGCCTTTTGTTCTTAAGACCTGGACATTTTAAGACAGAAGCTTTGCAAAACATTACACAATTTTTTATTATTAAATGAGAAAATCTCATTTGTTACATCGTCACATTGCTAGTCAGAGAAATGCTGCAGTGATGAAGAAAGTCAATGTTGGATCAACCAAAGTCCTCATTTCTACAACATTCATTTACAAAGAAATAATGTTCAACACAGCCCAACACAACATTCTTGGTTTTCTTCATATTGAAGTCCCCCAAAAAAATCACCTTCTAATGGGGTATTTTACTACATAAATTATAGTTCTTCATTTTTACAATTCACCCCAAACTGTATGAGAGATGTATCACACTAAAATTTCTAAAGCTGTTAGGAAATCCTTCACACATCGTCGTCATCTGATGTGTCACTGCTACTTGTTTCTGTGTCATCATTCTCAATAGTGGGTTTGAAAGTGCTGTTTTTCCAGGGTCCAAACTTGAAGTCACAGATCAGGCCATTTTTCAAAATACCATTTTTCCTCAGACCATTCTTCTGTAACTAAAATGTCAAAAATAAATTAAATAAATAAACTATCCTCTGAGTTACTATTAAGAATACTATAGTAATTAAATGTAACCCTAAATAAAGTTAATAAAATTATATCCCACTCTGAAAATTCCACAAATTATGACATCAGTTCTAAAAAACCAGTTAGATACAGGTAACTGATCCAAGAAAATATTTCCTAGAAATAAATCACTGCCTTTGGGAGAACCGCATTTACCATCGACCAACCCAGTATGAAAATTGTAATAAATCCTTTTAGATACTGCCCAGAATATAATCAGCAACCATTCAGCTACAGCTGTTATTTTTATTATTCTGACCTACCTGGACTATTAACACACTCCACAATCTGCATTATTCACACTTTGCAAAGTAAGTAGAATACAAACTATTCCAGTAAGCAGCATTCAAGAAAGGTATACGAAGTAACAAAATCAAACAGAGCCCTTTGCTATTAACCACAGAAATTAAGGTACTGGAAAAAACATACTAGTTTCTATTTCTGAAAATAAGAAATCAAAGCTAAAAGATTAGTATGGTAATAAATTGGATCCAAAGATCACCTTTGAGGGGAGGAAGAGGGGGCTGGGTGGCCCAAATTAGAAACAATTTAAAGACACAAAATTCAGTTAAATAATAATAATATACATTCTATTAACTCCAGCCTTAATTTCTTTCATGAAAAATGCTTGACACTGGTAATTTTCATGAATGTTCCATAAGACCAAATCCAGCTATGTAAGTTAATATTTGGAACTATCTATAGGTTTCAGATTCTAGAGGGTTTTTTAAATCATGAAGATTGGGAAAAGATTGAAACCTACATCATAGCTAATTTTGATTGTTACGGACCTTGAAAATTAGAAATAACAGGTCTAGGGTCTTGGCTCTCATTTTTCCTTTTCCCCTATTTAATTCTCTATTTTCCTTATCGGATTTTCTATTTTAACTAAAATCTAAAATTTAAGCTACCCTCTGTCGCTTTGAACAAATGACCCTACCATCTTTTACTGAGGAAAACAAAAGCCATGTATCCACCTCTGGTGTTCTCAGCCACTGGGATGCTTAAAAATATACCTTTGTCCTTTCAAAGGTATATCTTTCCCACCCACCAAAGTTCTATTCTCGCTTCACATGATGTATAAGCCCAATGCCACCTAATCTTTCCAAAGCTTGAAATCAACTGTGGAGAATTTTGATAAAAATCAAATCTAAATCTTTATCTCTGATTTCTCTAAATTCCTGCATCATCCCTAAGAGCATCTAATTTATGTTTTAAGCCTTCTACAACTAGCTCTTCTTTCTGTATTCCTGTTTATAATAATACGATTATCAGTTCGTAGGCTGGAATTTCAAAATCCTGCTGATTCTGTTTCAGATCTTAGTCTCATCAAGATCATTTTTTACTGTCATTTCTCTACGTTAAGCCCTCATTTATCCCTCCCCTAATTATTACATTATATCCTCAACTAATCATCCTGATCCTGGTCTTCTAAATCACCCTTTCAAGGTACACTTTACACCTGTACTTTCTCATGTACAAATAATGACCACTTCACATCCCTAAAAACCCTCAAAGGTTTCCTATCATAGAACACAATCTCTACTCCTGACAATGGTATACAAAGATCTTCATAATGTGACCCAAATATACTGTGTTTCCCCGAAAATAAGACCTAGCCAGACAATCAGCTCTAATGCAGCTTTTGGAGCAAAAATGAATATAAGACCGGGTCTTATATTATTATACACTATATTATATTATGTTATGTTATATATTATATTAAATAACATTATATATTATATTATTATTGTTATATACCCAGTCTTATGTAAGACCCGGTCTTATATTATAGTAAAATAAGACTGGGTTTTAATATTAATTTTTGCTCCAAAAGACACATTAGAGCTGACTGTCAGGCTAGGTCTTATTTTCAGGGAAACACGGTATATTTTTAAACATTGTATCATGGTTAAAAGCACAGGCTTTGAAGTCAGTCAGACTTGGGCTCAACTTCCAGCCAAACTACTGATACACTGTATGACCTAAAGAAAATTATGCAACCTCGATGAGTCTCAATTTCATCATCTATACTGCAGGACTAATAATAGTCCCTACTTCATACAAACGCTACAAAAATGCTCTTAGCACAATACCTGGAAGGCATTAAGAGCTCACACAAATATCATTTATAATTAGGGAGGTCATGTAACCTATCATACAAACTAGGGCACTTATTAGAATGAAAGTAAGCACTCACTATTAATAACTAAAGTGGGATAACATGAATAAACTGGGACTCCTCTCCAGGGCAAACCAAGATTCAGACTCACCCTACCTATTACTGTTGTCATGATCTTTCATTAAGAATTTCCCACCCCATGTTCCAAGTACTGTGAAACCCAGCACACCGTGTACTCTTCCTTTCTCCCTCTGTTCATTCCTTGCATCAGGAATGTCATTCCCTCATCTTAAATGTCAAAGGCCAATTCAAATCCAACTCGTCAAATGCTTTCCCAGATCACCGCAACTGGAATCAATCTCTAGAGTAATCCTTAGGATGTAAGTCCTATTTGAGCAAAAATTTTTGTGTTTTCCCAGCATTCTGTAACATAGCCTTGGCACATAGTAAGCACTCAAGAAACATTTGATAAATTTGCCTGACACACTCTCCTGTCTTCCCTTAAACACTTTGAAAACTGCTCTCACATTCTGCTTTATATATTGAATCTATTCACCCTTATTAAACTGTCAGGCCTAGGAAGGAGCTCGTCTCTGTAAGCTCGGAATCATCTTGTCACAGTGAACAAACACTCAATGTTTGCTAAAGACAGACTTTGAACTCAGATTTTCCTGTTACCAGATTTAACAGAAATCCTTTCATAAACAACATCAGGGCCTAATGATTTTTCAGAAATCCAAATGTCAAATGATATGTCATCATTAATATAAATATATCCATGTCTTTATCATCAGTTAAGTATGGACATACCATTGGACATAGTTACATACCATTGCGCTCCAACCCAATTATTTTATTATCAATCGGGATTTTTTTAATCTACCTGTCCTAGTCATCACAAGGTTTTATCTTGGTCAGATACTATTATGCTTTCTGTGGTAATGGTACCTAACTGATTTCTCTTGATGTCTTTCTTCAAATTCAAAATAAATCCTTCAAACAGATACACAAACTGGTAAATCCATACAATGGATTACTACTCACCAAACATAGTTGAGTTTCAAAACCATGAAAGCAGCCAGATCTAAGACCATACAGAGTATGGTTCAATTATTAAAACATTCTAGAAAGGCAAAACTATAGGGAAAAGAAAACAAATCAGTGTTGCCAGGGGCAGGAGCTCAGAGTGAAAGAACTGAATGCAAAGAGGGATGATGCTGAAACAGGTCAGTGGCTGATTAATTGGGATATAATCTGTGCACTCAAAATTGAGGTGCTAAAAGTAAATTTTTTGTATGTGAACTATGTACTAACATAACAAAAAATATCCTTCAAAACTATTATCCATCACCAGCCTCACAATCATGTTGTGAAAAGTAACATGGTTCACTAAGAACTCCTGAATAAAAAATTTAAATTAATTGGAAAGAAAGGTGACACTGAAGAAGTAAAATTATCTGTTTACAGACAACATGATCGTATATATAGAAAACTCCAGTTGCAGGATATAAAATCAACACATGAGAAATCGGTTGTGTCTATAATAAATAATCTGAAAAGAAATTTAAAAAAATACCTATTTGCAATAGCATTAAAAATAAAATAATTAAGAATAAGTATTAGGAATAAACTTAACTAAGGAGGCAAGATTTCTACACTGAAAACTACAAAACAGTGCTGAAAAAAAATTAAAGAAAACAATAAATGGAAAGACATCCCATACTCACACATTAGAAGACTTAATATTGTTAAGATGTGAATACTACCCAAAGCAATCTATAGATTCAATGCAATTCCTATCAAACTCCTAAAGATATTCTTGGCAAAAACAGAAAACACCATCCTGAAATTCATATGCAACCGCAAGAGATTCCGAATAGCCAAAACAATCTTTGAAAACAAAGCTGGAGGTGTTTCACAGTTTCTGATTTGAACACTCATTACAGAGCTGCAGTAATCAAAACAATGTGATACTGTCATAAAAACAGATATAAAGACCAATGGAGTAGAAAAAGAACAGAAATAAACCCTTGCATATACAGTCAAATGACTTTTGACAAGGGTGCTAAGACCATTCAATGAAGAAAGAACAGTGTTTTCAACAAACGGTGTTGGGAGAAAGGGATGTCTAATGCAAACGAATGAGGCTGGACCCTTACCTTACACCACGTACAAAAATTAACTCAAAATGGATCAAAGACCTGAACTAAACTTCAACTTTAAAACACTTAGAAGCAAACATAGAGGAGAAGCTTCATGACATTGGATTTGGTAATGATTTCTTGGATATGACACCAATAGCACAGGCAACAAAAGAAGAAAAAAAATTGGACTACATCAAAATTTAAAACTTCTATTTATCAAAGGACACAATCAACAGTGAAAATGCAACCTATGAAATGAGAGGAAAATATTTACAAATCATTTATCTAATAAGAGATTAATATCCAGAATGTATAAAGTGTCACAATTGTACACCTGAAATCTATGTAACTTTACGAACAACTGTCATCCAATAAATTTTAATTAAAAAAGTGCCACAACTCAACAATAAAAAAACCCAATTAAAAAATGGGCAAAGGATTTGAATGGATATTTCTCCAAAGATATAATAAATGACCAATAAGCACATGGAAAGATGCTCAACATCACTAATCAACAGCGAAATGCACTATCAATAGGAAAACCACAATGAAATACCATTTCACATCCTTTAGGATGGCTACTATCCAAAAAAAAGAAACTCTTGAGCACCACTGGTGGGAATGTAAAATAGTGTAGGTACTATAGAAATACAGTATGCTGGCTCCTTAGAAAGTTAAAAATGAAAGACCATATGATCCAGCAGTTCCATTTCTGGGTATATATCCAGAAGAATTAAAAACAGGGACTCAAAATATTTGTAAACCCATGTTCACAGCGTCACTACTCACGATAGCCAAAAGGTGGAAGCAACCCAATGTCCATCAATGGGCAAATGGATATATACTAAATGAAATAAGCCACTCTCAAAAGGCAAACACTGCATGATTCCACTTGCATGAGGTACCCAGAGTAGTCGAATGAATAGAGACAAAGTAGAACAGCGGATTCCAAGGGCTTGAGAAGCTTGGAAGGAAGTTATAGTTTAATTGGTACAGTTTCAGTTTTACAAAATGAAAGAGCTCTGGAGGTAGATTCTGGTAATGGTTGCACAACAGTATGAATGTACTAAATGCCACGGAACTGTACGCTTAAAAATGGCTAAGATGGAAAATTTCGTGTTATGTGTATTTTGCCACAAATTTTTTTAAGTGCTGTAAAAAACAAAAATCAGTATTAAATTCTTCCTTAAAAGTTTTTCAATTAGGGTGATTATGTCCATTTTATCATGAAGTCAATAAAACTAACTTGCTCAGAGTTTCAGTCAAAATACTTAAAAAGCGTTTTGAAGATTATGATTATCGATTATAACATGTCTACATAGAAAATCACTTCTGTATGATTAGAACTATTTTAAAAACTCTAATTTAGAAAATCATCTCAACTTCCTGACACTCTATCAAACATTTTCTAATACTCTTTCAAAAAGGAAACTATGGAGACATAACACAAAAGCAAATGTGACCTACAGTGCGATGTCCAATAAATGCCTGAATAAAACTGTGTAAGCCCCCACCCCCAATGCTTTGTTAAAATACACAGTTCTGATTAAGGAAAGGCAGTTAAAAGTGAACCTGTATGATTCAGGTCTTCTTACCTGTTCACTAATAACTTGGAATTCTCTCATTTCATCCTCAGTTAAGGGAGCACACGTTTCATCATTTTCACTATCTTCTTGCCAGCCCATCTCCTTTAACAATCTGAAAAGAAGGGAGGAAATAAATTTAGAGCTTCATCCAAGTAGGGTAATTCCATTTATGTTAGGTGCAATAAAACAATATCCATTATACAAATTCTCAAAATACATAAAAATTTTTGAGTTTATGCTTTGAATGTCTTCCTAAAAATGAACAGATAAGATCAAGCCCAATAAAATGTCTTAGATAATAAGATCAGGATGAACTGCTTAATTGCTTTATCTTTGGTGTCAGAGGTTCTCCAGGTTAGAAAGTGAAGAAAATTTGCTAACTCCACTAACTGAAAGTAAAAGCAATACTCCTCTCTATTTGCTCTTATACCACCACAAGCCATCCTATTCTTAGCTACTCATTAGGTTTTCTACTTTGAAAAAATAAAGGTTGGGCTATCTTATCCTATATTCTGTATTGTATAATTTATCTATTGGTATCACCTCTTACTGTGCACACCAGTCATCATCCTCAACACATAATTCCATCTGAAAGAAGCATTTATGTTCTACAATAACAGAAAGATGGCTTCTTTAAAAGCTCCCAACCAGGACCTATGTAAAATGACTAACATGGTTATTCTCTTTCTGTTCCAATTTTTAAAGAGAACGACTCTATCTGAGGCAAATAAAGAAAGAGAGAAAGAAAAGGATTAACAGGGAACCAAACACTTCTCTCTAGTTGGGCAATAAGTACCATAGCTATAGCCATAGCTGCTGCCTTTGAGTCAATGACTTCAAAGTTTTTTTTCTAATATGGCCACATATTTTATACAGGTCTGACTATACTTTTTTAAAATAAGTACATCTCCTTAAGTATTTGTTACTCCTATTTCTACCTATTCACCTTTCAACTTGAGCCTGCCACAATTAGCTACTTTATAGACTTACGCCTTAATCTCAGAATACCAGTGCTCAGACCCTAAATAAAATTTAACACTACCCTGTATTTTACAGATAATCAAGATCACATAAGTAAAATAACTTGCACACTGAATAGCAGAGAAAGAAACAGAATTCTGGTTTTTCACCTTCCAAGTCAGGATATATTGCACCAAACCCTGCTGCCTCTGGACCAAAATGTCAGTTATTTATAATTAATTATTATTTCTCTCATTCCTTTTAATCACTTATTTCTTTTCCAACACAGTGTTCACTCTTTAACTTAGATGGTGTCCTTGTGGAATGGTATTTCCATTCCCAATGCCACCTAGTCCAGAGTCTATAGATTTCAAGTGGTAAAACAATCTAAGTGCTTTTGCTAGGTCCTTACTTGTTTCACTGTTAAAAACTTACTCTTAACAATAATGCAGATGGAACAAATTATTTCAAATGTTATAAAAAAACAAGTATTCCTAACTATCCATTTTCTCCTGTTCCCTCCCCCCAGAGACTGTAACTTTTCACTGTTTCTGGAATAGCTTTCAAAACACTCTTTCCCCACAATGAGGAATATGGTTTAACAGTAATCTGCACTTTGCTTCTTTTTCATTATCATTTCTTCCTTCTCTTTCAAACTGGTATTATTACCAAACCACCATGACGTCACTTTCACAATTACCACTCTCTGCTAAATATTTTCAACGGCTTCCTAATTCCTAAAGAACAAACTCCTTAACTTAAACACAATGACCACAAATCCAAACTCCTCACAGTAGAAAACACACAGGATTATAAGCAGAAGACGTGGGTCACAATTCCTCCCTATTACAAACCAGGTCAAAGAACACAGGCCAAAGTCCTTCACTTCCCTAAGCTATTTCTTCATCCGAAGTATTGAAGGAGCTTGAAAAGATCTCCAAAGTTCTACCTTATTAAGGTTTTCTCTAATTCCATTAAAATGGGACACCACACTCTTGTCAAGATATTATCCACTGCCCCTAAAACAAACTAGATACATACTCAACTCTAAACATTCCTTCACACCCCTTCTTCCAAAATGACTACCTAGTACCCTTGCCTGGGTGAATGTCTCACCATTTAAGATTTAATTTAGGTTCCAATTAAAACTTTCGCACGGGTACTCAAGCCTACCCCCAAACTCCCTTGAATTTCTCTAGCACTCATTTCTACTAATGCATTGGTGCTTAAACAAGATAACTACTATCCTTCTGATATTGAAGCTATCCCCAATATTTCATAATGACATACTGAAATTTACCAATAATACATGTGCCTGATTATTCCATATTTTATATTTTAGTTTTCACATTTGAACAAAAGAATTGTGATCCTTAAAAACTGTGATGTATCACTGACACCTAATTTGTTAAATCCAACCAGTGAGTCCTTAATATGTACATAACTAAAGAATCTCAAAGTTTACAGAAAATTTGAAGCCAAGGGAAAGAAATATCACTCCCCTTTCAGAGAAATAAACCTGAAATGTAAAATAAACTATTATTTTGTTACCTAAAAAAAAAATGTACTGATGAATGTCTCTGGAACACTCACAAACATAATGTACTAAGCAGTGTACAAAATTCAAGCTAACAAATTTAAATTAAAATGGTTCTAAATCAGTAGCGCCTTTACTTCCTCCTTTTATTGATTCAGGATCCTTTTTAACAGGCACAATGTTTCCAGAAATCATCTATAGGGTCTTTAAAAACAAAAGACATATATAATAAGATATTCATTCAGGTAGTCATCACTACCTGAATCGACAGGTATCTCTTTATGCAGTATGTGTCTCCCCACACACCGAGTTTATTACAATTGAGGATGGTTTCTCCTTGCTCTATTTGGCTTAGTTCCTAAATCCCATTCTCTCCATTTTCTGTTAGTACTCACTAGAGGAACAAACTCTCAAGGTAGAGAACTAAAGACTCTTCCCTGAATCCATGAATGAAACAAGAAACCATCAAAACGCTTCCTACACTAAATATATACATGATTAAAACAGAACAGTGAAAACACTCATTATCTCAAACAGTTATAAGAATATTTCTTAATAAGTGTGGCTCAACTTTCTTATTATAACCTTAATAGATTCTATAGGTAAATAATTTAGCTTTCTTCTTTTATTGCCTATGCTATTACCTCCTTAGGAGAATTCGTCTTTACTATCATTAGGACACCTGGTATATATACTTTCTTTTCTGAGCACAGTCCTTCTTCCTACCAACTGTCTGATTAGAAATACTTAAATGACTATTGATGAGAGTGGAAACTAGCAGAACATTTTTGGGTAATAACACAGCAGTATCTGATTATTTTACATACGTGTGCCATTTGACCAATTTCATTCCTAGTAATCTATTCTGTACACACTTTACACAACTGTTAAAAAATATGAATACAAGGATTATTTGTAAGAGGGAGAAAAGACAGGGAGGGAGAAGGGGAGAGACAACATTGGGGGGGTACCTAATCTTGATCAAAGGGAACATCATTTCACAAATTATATCTTTACTATAGAATAGTGGCTTCAAAGGGAGGGATACTACTAGAATGATGGAAAAAATACAGGAATTTCTACTTATGACTATCTTTTGAAAAAGGAATTAATATCCATTATTAATGGTATGACATTGCAGCTATTATTACTCAGCCAACTAATCAGAATCACAAGTCATAAACTGTGAGGTAAAGGGGAGTTCCACAACATGGATGGGAATAAAAGGTGTGGTTACTTATCCATTCATATTAAATGCACAGTAATAAAAGAATCTTTATTTGTTGCTGATGAGAATGTAAAATAGTACACTCATTTTACAAAAGAGCTTGGCAGTTTTCTCAAAATGTTAAGCGTATGTCCCAGCAATTCCACTCCTAAATATCTACCTAAAAGAAATTAAAATACAACCATAACAAAACCGTGCACATGTTCATAGTAGCATTATCCAGAATAAAAAAAAAACTACAAAGTACAATCCAATATCTGTCAACTGATGAACAAATGTGGTAGAGCCATACAGTGTACTTATTTGATAACAAAAAGGAACACTGATGAATCTTAAAAGCATTATGCTAAGTGAAAGAAGCCAGACATAAAAGACAAAATATTGTGTGATTCCACTTACATAAAAATATCCAGAAAAGGCAAATCTAGATACAGAAACACTGACGGTGTACACTAACGGTGGCTGCCTATGACAGAACGTAAAAATGAGGAGTAACAAATGAGCACAGGGTTTCTTTGGGGGGGCAATGGAAATGTTCTAAAATTAGACTGTGATGACAGCCGCACAACTTTGAATATACCAAAAAACCACTAAATTATACACTTACAATGGGTAAAACTTATGACATACAAATTAAATCTCAATAAATTGTTAAAAAATAAATCACGACATTTATATAGTATCGAATGCCTGTATATAAAAAATGCAAAGAAAGTAAAAATAAATAGTAACCTGTGTTCTGCCTCAAGTGAACTTGAAAGAACATCAGTTTGTGGGAAGGTTGAAGACCGAATGATCTGTTGGGAAATAACCGAGGCATTGCCATTCTCTTGAGGAATTTCATTTTCATCAAAGTTTCGGTTTATATCCCTTTCTTGGTGAGTACTATTGCTGTTATGCAAATTAAATGAGTCATCATCCTGATTTTTAAGAAGTTAAAAAAGAATGAGAGAATACAGTTAAAAACTGTCATAGGTCCCAGTTAATTTCCATTGATAATATGTACATGTTAATACTTATCATCATTAAATTTAGAAGACGTTATCATATGGTATAAAATTAAGTTGTGATGGATACCCACAGCTTTCTGACTCTGTATTCACATTTATTCAACAAAGGCAAAACCCAAAGGATAAAGGTAGGCAACATGGGGAAAAACAACATATATGAACAGGAAATTTTAAATTTTATTTTCACACAGGAATTATAGAATGAGAAAAATCTACTTTAGAAAGTCATTTTATGCAAATAGTTAGCTAGCCTTGCCTTCAGGGAGATAACAATTTGATTATAGTTTATTCAAAGGTCCTAAATGATATCTGCCCAAATATTTCAATGACATGTTAATGTCAAATCAAGAGTTACCGTGAGTTAAATTACCTTCTCTGAGCCAGCATGGCTTTCATCTTCATGCTCCTCTTCTACTCGGTCCCTTTTCAACGCTTTCAAAAATTCACTCTTCTTATCAGTGCGCATTCGTGTCAGTTTGGTTAGACGAGGCTGCTGATTAAGTTTGTCAACAGGTGAAGAGGAATTTGAGCGATTACACTAAGAAAAAATTCAGAAATATTAATAAATATGCAGAGAACTAATGTCAATATGAAGCTCACAACTACCACAACATCCTCTTTCACCTTTATTCACAATACAAAACTGATTTTAAAGTCTATTTCGAAGGCTATTTTCTTTTATCCTTGTATGTTTTATCTTTCCTACTGAATGAGTAAACAAAAGAATGTTCATATCCCAGAAACAATTAAGGTCTGATAACACAAAGAACAATGACTCTAAATTAGGAGTTTAAATAGTATTTTTTAAAATGGATCCTGAAACTGTTTAAATATTTCTGTAATACACAGAAGAGCCGTTTTTCCAACTGTTCTACAGAGTTCTAAAGTTCTAATAAGAAATCCTGTAATATTCTATTTTATAATTATTTACATGCAGGTACATGTAGGGTTTATCGGGTAGGATTTCACCAGTGAAAATTTTTGTGGAAGGGCAGAAGGAAGGGAAAGGGGTACATGTACTGACATCCTTTTGTTTTTGGCATTTGGACAGTGGACTAGAAAACAGATGTTACATCTCTGTATCATAGAGAGTTTTAACCATGGAAATAAACCACAATGCCTAACTGTTGGCAATAATGTCTGTAGACTATAATGAATCTAATCCAAACTAACCAGCTGGGAACGTTAGTCCTTCCATCAAAGCTCTAAAATTCTATGATTGAGAACAAGTACATGAAAGCCTATGATGGCCCAATATAGTGCCCAGAACAATTTCAGATATAATTATATGATCACAATTATCTTTTGAGACTGAACTTGTCAGGGAACTCCCTGAAAGGGAAGTTTCAGAAACCTGGTCAAATGACAAAGAAATACTCAACAGGCATTTGAAGTCAGTTCAATAACAGTATACACCTTTCCCTCTTCTTCCTTCCTTCCGGCCCTGTTAACACTAATAAAACGTTCATCAGCCGCAAAAAATTATGTAGTACAAATCCCCAATTTCAGTCAAAGGTTCAATCATAGGCATAGCATAACTCTATCACAAATGTCAAAATTGCAATTTTCATAATTCTTTTCTCAAAAATTACTCTTTCTAGTCAACAGGTATATGGGTGCTTCACTATTATTTTCTCCACATTTTGGGATATCAGAAAATTTTCATTAAAACTTCTAAAAACTGATTCCTACTTAATGTGCCAAAATGTTAATAAATTGAGGAAAGTATCTGGATCAGGTTTTCTGAAAGAACTAAAATATAATTTTAATGTATTCATTTAATGAATCTAAGCTTTTTGCTGTTAATTAAATAATCATGATTAAGACATGCTGCCAATAATTTTAAATGCCATACCTCTTTCACTGAAGTTGTAGATGGACTAAAATTCTTGGCAGTTGATTTGAAAGCATTGAAATTGCCAATACCATATGTAGACTCATGGGAGAAAGAAGTCCCAACTTTATTTTCTTTAGTTTGGCTTTTCCATTGTGTAGGCTAAAGAAACACACACAAACATTATATAGAAGAGAAAAACAAAGCAACCACTATAAAATAAAAATGACTAGATGAGGCTCATAAAAACAATTATTTTATATTACATCATTACTACATGATTCTCTTTTTTTCTGCAAATAAAATCAAAACTTGGTATTCAGATAAAAACATCTGACTACACTGCTATTTTGTCAAAGTTTTGAAAACCAAAAAAAAGTTAGGTTTCTTTTGCCTAACATCAGGAAAACACAAGTGGGAGTTTCAAAAACCTAAAACGGAACACCAAGGAGATAACATTATATATTATTATTAAGCAAATGTATCATAGATGCATCTAGCAAAACAAAAGATTTCATTTATTAGTACTAAAACAAGAAAACCCATACATGGACAAATACACGTTATCACTGAAAAGATAATTAAAATTAATGACACACAAACGGCCAACTCTTTCCACTTAGGTGAAGACAACACCCACCAATACCCCCACAATTTGGTGTAAAATTTTTAACATTATTTTCTCAAAGTAACTCAATTGATATCAACTTAAAACTTGTATTTTTAACAATTTAGAACTTACTTTTGTAGGTGGAGCAGCAGGTTTAGGGACTAAACCTTTATAAACACTTGGACCAGTCCCGTTCTTAACTGGCTGTGATTGAAGATTTCCTACTACTGGGAATCCAGATAGCTGTAAATCTTTTGTATTACCTTTCTTAATGACCAGCATCCTTGGAGCTCTAGATTTAGGATTCGGAGGATATTCTGCATAAATAAAGCACGAGCAAGAGTTACACACAGTATAAATTTTAACATTAAAATTAAACCACCAAAAGAATAGTATATTCCAAACCTTGATACTTTTAATTGAACAAATCATAGCAAGAATTGAGCAAAGTCAGGTAATACAGATGAATTCAGCTGACAGTGGCCTGGAATATCAACTATATTAACTATAACCAAACCAAGATTAATTACATTCTAATGTATTTTTCATTATTTTGTTTTCACTTGCAATTTTCATCCTAATGGCTCTTAGGATTTGCAACGTAAAGTGTATTCTATTTTCCCCTTTTCCATTTTGAAAAGAAAATTTTCCTAATTCCTTTTCATTCTTTTTATCTCTCATATGAAGTTATTACCAATAAGCAAGGAACTACAGTTCCTTTATTTCTAAATTTCTACTTTGAAAGTTATTTTGAAAGAGAGAATTCTATTTTCACAATACCAATTCACTCAAATATTTAGTGACCATCTAAATACATCGAAGGCATTATGCAAGTTGCAGGGTAACCAACTCAATCCTAGCTTTTGCAGCTAGTACTAGGAAATAATAGTTGCTAACTAAAAGCTTTTCTCAAGGCCACCGTAGTTGTTAAAATATGCAAAATTACTCCTAGAGTTTAATCAGTGTATGTGTAATCAAACAGATGTTACATGTGAGCATGTTTGCAATTATTGCAATGAAGTATGTCTTTCTTCTTTTGGAAAAATTCCAAAAGCATCAGTTTCACAGAGTTTAGGATAAAAGAATTAACTGAAGGGAGAAATCCCAGAAAATCTAAACTAAAATTAGCTTTGCATAGTAAAGAAGATATGATCCTGTGAGATGGCTAAGTTGCATAAATGTTTTGTGATGATGCTCCACCCTCAACAAACCAAGCCAAACTTCCTACTAGATCATCTCAAAGACTAAACTAAACAAGGACTCCTAGGACATGGAGAGACTCTCAAAGTTAATCTGAGGCTTCAAATTCTTTAAAATGTAAGAGCTGGTATGGTGCTTCATTTATTGTAACAGGGAAGGATAAAATAACAAGGACCTAGAGCAAACTGAGAAAAGGTTGGTCCTTCCAAAAGTTAAACACATGTTAATTTACAAGGCAAACATTCCAACTTCTTGGCTGCCTAAAAAGGCCCAAGATATGAATGCTAAGAAAGACATCTTCAGGAACACGAGACAGTAGAAATTATATCACCAGTATACAGCTTTTCTGAAGAACTTACATAATGAAGTCAATGAAACAAAAATTAAGAATAAAGATCTCAAACAGAGGTCAATAAAAAAGAACTACTAAAACAATTTAAATTTCACAATTATTACTTTTGGTAAACATACTGCATAAATAGTAAAAAAAAAAAAAAATTTCTTGAAATAAAAATACAAGAGAAGGAAGGGGTGGCTGGTTAGCTCAGTTCGTTAAGAGCGCACTGCTCTTACAAACAAGGTTGTCAGTCCAGTCCCCACATGGGCCACTGTGAGCTGCGCCCTCCACAACTACATTGAAACAACTACTTGACTTGGAACTGATGGGTCCTGGAAAAACACACTTAATAAAAGTTTAAAAATATATCTGTAAGAGAAAATCTTCACAGTCTGGTACTCAAAATCTGAATTAAATAAAACTCAAGAAATCTGAGGAATGACTGATGCTGAGATATGCAAACGGTGATAGGAGTTTGCAAGGTCTCCTCTCAGGGGAATCAAAGTGTTGAAACAGAGCAGTTCTATCAGAATACCACAATTAAATAGGTTCAAATATGACTGATGAAGACTTCTTGTGTGTCAACTAAGCACAAAAGTTTATCTTCTTTCCGTTCTAGATCTTTATGTTAAAATTACTATTAATATAATGAGGGAGGAAAATAAACACAACAGGAAAAGGGTCATCAGCAAGGATAATTCCAACCTACATTTTTCTAGAGAGAGACATAAAGGAAAAAACTCCAGTTTAGTACTCAAAAAAGAACCTAGTATCTGAGATGGGAGTTAATTTGCCCTGTAGAATCTTGTATTGTAGACTGGGACTTGGAAATGCCAGATAGCAGAGGGCGGAAATAAAACTTTTTTAAGACAAAAATAATCACCAATAAAAGATGCTTACTGAAGTAAATCTGAAATGATGTACTTTAGGGAGAAGGAAAATGATCCCATATACAGAGGATGCCAAAAAATGTATGCACATTTTAAGAAAAGAAAACTGCATTAAAATTGTAACACTCAATATATACTGATAACAAAAGATGAATACAAGTCACATTTGACTTCTGCAATTACAACAGGTGCTCAAAGTGGTTACCATCAGCGTCCAAACACTTCTGATTACGGCGAACTACTGCTTGAGCAACGTTGACCAAAAGTGACCACTTGTATTCATTTTTTTTGGCACCCCCAGTATAATGTTGAAGATACAAGAAGGAAATAAATATTTTTTGTACATAAGCAATCATTGATCAAACTAGAAGGCAGAAGAGAAGGGGAGTAGATAAGCAAGCAGGTACGTTATCCTTAAATAGCAATATAGTTTGTGACTACTAAGTTTATCTTTCCTAAAATTGGATTTCTAGACACCTAGGAGTAAGAAATATGCTGGCTGTTTCCTCAAAGAGGCGTTCAATGCAATGAATGATAGAATATCTGATAAATAAGAATGGTGAAGCCTAAGAAACCAATCATAAAAGGACAGGTAGCAAAGTAAAAGGTAATAAAGGCACTGAAAGGAAGATGATGGGGATTGGGAGGGAAGAGACGTAGACATAGTACTAATGTGCTTAAGTATATTCAATTTAAATACTATAGTACAGAGGTTAAGAACATGTGCTTTTGTACCAGATTGATAGAATTTTAATATTTCCTCCAACCTTACTAGTTTAATGTCTTTATAAACTGGAAAACAATGGTTCCTGTCTCAAAGTTACTGTGACATTTTCTTTAAATACTAGAAAAAAATCTCCAAAAAAGTCATACACCGTAATAGGCTTCTGATTGTATTTTAATTAACGGTGTCCTTTTTAAAGAATTTTAGGTTGACTCAAAAGAGCATGGAAGATGAGAAAATTTAACAGAAATAAACACAATACAGACTAACCTATGTCCTATATGTCTATGCTGAATATACTACATAAACCTGCCCATTTAAGAGGAAAAGTGCTCTTAATGGTAATAATTACATGTAAGTAATGGAAAGAGTAATGACAGACTAATCGCCAAAACTTAATTTGCATCATTTATATCCATTTTATATTACTTATAAACTGGTTCATCTATTTTATGGATTATTTCTACAAATTCTCCTGACACGAATCTCCCAAGTTAAGTGTTGAAGCTGTTGGATTCACAGTATCCAATGTCTCCTTCTATACTTTTACCATTTACTTAGTCCATTGGTAAACTATTAATATATGGAAAAGACCCAAATTATATGTTCTTTTAAAGAGAAAATTTATGTATTGATGAAAAGCTTTAACACTTATATAAAAGAACTAGAAAGTGACCTTAGGGACTTACTTCTGTAAATTGCATGTGCATATTATTACCTCAAGCTCATATACGCAGGTATTCTCATTCAATTTTAAGTTCAAAACACCTGAAGCAAATTATCGTGGACTGTCATATCATTATTTCCCTTTTCTCACAAACAACTGTAATCTAACAATAGATGATTTTAAATATCCCCTTACTAGCCTGTTATTCATGCTCTCCCAATATCTGTGAATATAATAGTTTTATCCCTTAAATACGAAGTCAATTGTGGAGGGGGAGTGGTTCAATTCTTTGGAAGAAAATTGAGAATTAAAATACTGCCACATATAATACAAAGTAAATTGGACACATGCATAATACAAAGCTGACATCTCAATTCCTCATCCTCTTTTCTTTCATATACTCGCCATATAGCTGCCATACATATTTTTTCTGATTCAGTCACTCATTACTTTACTCTTCGATTACTTAGAAATTTTTTTTTCCCCTTTTAATAAATCTACTGAATCTCCCTGGCTTATTGGATTTGAACCACATAATTAGCTAACATTTATTAACACCTGTAACATGATGAAAGATTTTTCACAGTAGACAAACATTAATAATGTTTTTCTTATTAGGATTATTGTGATCATCCTCATCTCACAGACAAGAAAAATCACTCAGAAAGAGAGATTAAGTTCAATCTCCCAACGTCTAAATAACCAATAGGTAAAAGCTCTAATGTTTGGGCCCAGATCTATCTGATCCCAAAGCCAACGTACTTAATCATTATATTATACTACTGAAGAAAATGAAAATTAAACTATTCCTAGCCAGATACTGAAAAATGTTTACCATTCCCAACTAAAAATACTAATAATAAGTCTATACTGAATAGTAAGAATAAGGGGTTTTTAAGTGTGCACTACACCAGGTGACATCAGGGTCTATCTACCCTTTCCTCCATCCACCACCGCATTGATGCCAGTCATTAGTTTCCTCATTATCTTGACACACACACACACAAAAAGAACTTTCATATGTAAACAAAAGCATATAGCCAAGTAAAGGGTAAATAGTTAACTGAATTGAGTATTCACCCTAATTTGAGAAAACTTAGTCACATAAGACACAGTAACATTCAAATTTAAAGAATCCGTACGTAGCACAGCAACGAAAACAAATTCGTACTGTGAACACAGAAAAATGTGTTAAGATTATTTTTCTATATATTGAAGCTGTTTGAATTTTGTTGGTTTTGAATTTTTTAATTTAATGTCCAAATCTGTTGTTTTTTATTTATAGTATGAGAGTGTTAATCAAATGAGTTTCACTAACTTATAATGTATGTCAACAGCAGGGGAATGGGATTTTTCATTTAAGAAGGTTTCCTGTATTACCCATAAGGAAGACAGGGTTAAAGAAATATACTTCTAAAATAAAACAACTTAGATAACGAACAAGTGATACTTCTAACTCTGACCAAATAAAATTTCCTTCTTTCAAGTTGTCTAATCAAACCCCATTCTCAACCTTGAACATGTTTTGTATTTATTACCTTTTCCTTCTTATTGTAGTAATTTTAACAAATGTTTTCATGTAAGGAAGACACTGAAGAAAAGTGGAATCATTTCAATAAACAATCTACCAACAGAATGTTTTTACAAAGAAATCTGATACAGATTATTCCCTTCTCTTATTATAATTCTATTTATGAAGTTCCTTTTAAAAAAAGGCAGAAACTCAATGGTTTTCACCACGATCTACCGTGTTTTCCCGAAAATAAGACCGGGTCTTACATTAATTTTTGCTCCAAAAGACGCATTAGGGCTTATGTTCATTCAGGGGATGTCATCCTGAAAAATCATGCTAGGGCTTATTTTCTGGTTAGGTCTTATTTCCGGGGAAACACGGTAATTCATTTAATAAAATCATGTCACTCAAGCTGTATGCTTGTGGCTAGCAGTATCACTGGAATTCTCTAGAAAATAACCCATCCTTAAGAAATGGTCACCAATTTGCTTTGATTTAAAAGGCTAAACAAAATTCTTAACAATGAGCCTTGATGCTGTTTAGTTTATCAGGTATGAGCAAAAACTAGAAAATTCATGAAGTTATCAAGGAACAGACACAAATATAAATGCTGAGTGGAAATAAGCCTATATTTTAAGTTAATTACCAATGACTGAAATTTTTTGTTATTTAGTATCTGAAACACATCACCTTAGGTTCTGCCAATAATATATTGTTGACATGTGTCAATACCAACATACCCAATAGGACTCCCAAAAACACAAATCAGTCCCTAGTTATGTCTCAAATTGCATGCAAACACAACACAGATCGTTTTATCTCTTTCTCACCGCCAAACAAATCAATCACACAACTGAATTATTTTAAAATTCTCACAGGGGACATTGAAGTACTTTGAATTTTTGTTTTAAACTACTTAAACATGGAAATAAGATTAATTTAGTAAGCATTAATCCTGTGCACCAAACAACAGTGATCCTGGTCAAGATCGAAATACTATGGAAGTCACAGATTCAAGCTGCATGAAGGTGTTCCCAATAAGTCTAAGTTCTAAGTAGAATTACACTTATGTAACGATATTTTAAATAGCTTAATTACTTTCCCTCAACACCCTTTTTAAATTGGGATATTATGTTTAGACTCTCGCAATTTTTGATCTATAAAAGTATAGTTTCAGGGACAAACCAGTTTGTTTTTAAATATATGTTACATTTCCATTAAATTTTTACTTACCTGGAAGGAAGTAGCACTAGGAAAATTCTATTGAAGTCTTTCCTAAATTTTTCTCATGTCTTCCTCAGGAACATAGCTATTTTAAATGTTTCAATGGATAAAACAATATTTGGGAACCCAAGGGGAAACTGAGAAAGGAATAGTGAAGTGTAATACAATGGAAGTTTCATTGTATTCCTGTAGGAAGTACTGGGGATTTAACAATTAACCAAGCCACAATTAACCATTTTCTTTTTTCTAATGCAGACACACTTCTTAGTATACCTAAAACACAGTAAAGAGTACATCTTCTTTTTAAACATATTTTCAACTAGTGCTCAAACATCTTTTACATCAACCCTGAAACAGCAGAACCAAAATCTTTATAATACACTGTATTTTCAATATTTTCAAATGTTATTTGCCTTTATATCATTTCTAAAATTATTAAATTAACCCAGGATCAGTACCAATAGTATCTGTAGGTAGTTTTATATGACAAACGCTCACTGACATTCTTGACTTTTTATTTACTTTCATTCTAATCAAATCCAAATTATTCCTAATTTCTTAGAGTTTCTATTTAACACCTTCCAGGTGGTTCTATATTCTTATGCAATCAGCTGTTCCCAGAAAAACTGAATAATAAGGAAACATACCTAAGAGAGGAGCTTGGGAGATTTTTTTGGTTGGGTATGTGTGTGTCTGGGCGTGTAGGCCTGGGGAGAGTGGTAGAAATACTAATTTGCAATACAGAAAAAACAATGCCATTCACATGGTTCTAAATAAAGTGTCTGACCACCCCCACCCCCACCCTCAAAAAACCCTTAAATAAATAGGGAGATTAAAGAAAACAAAATAATTCCCCAGAGTAGCACCCCATATACAATAAAGAACAGCACAGGAAGTGGCAAAGTTTAAAATAATGCCTTTATTGTTAGGACTAGTATGCTGTCATAAGCCACAATCCTTTTGTTTTGGTTAAGTTGTTGATTTTCAACAGAAAAATACAAATGAACATGTGTACAAGTTCCAAAGTGAATACATCACCTTTGAATTTGGTATCAAATAATTAAATTTTTCAGATATCAAATCTTCATATTATAAATTTTTCCATTATTTTAAACTTCACTTGAATCTTTAAAAAGCTGTCTAATTTATACTATATGAGTGCAGTTTAATCTTTTGTAAGATGCTATCAAATTAAAGTCAGCAGTTTTAAAGGGAATTATTACCAGAAAAAAAACTGTCATTAATCAAAAAGGCAAAGTATTTCAAACAGACTTGTTCTATAGGCAAATCTATACACTTTAATACTCTCTATGTATAACCATTTTCGTAGGTAAAAAGATTTTATTTATCTCACAGTAAGTACTTATCTTTCCAGTTAACTAAGTTTTCAACTGTAAAAAACTGAAAATTTAAACTAAGTTTTTTGTTTCTTTAGATTATGGGCTGCTCTCAAAATAACATTCATTCATTACATTCACTTACGGTCATTTTTTAAAAATCCATATTTGAGTATACTTAATGGTACTAACATATGCAAATCAATTATTTCAACTCCAATTTTTCTATCCCCAATATCTTGTTTTTAAAAGATAAGTGCCACTTTTTGTGGTACGTTAGTACATCGAAACAGGTAATTTAAAAGAAGAAGTTTAATCCTAGCCTACTCTTTAGTTTTAAAAACACAAAAAAGTGAAACCTACAAGTAACATTTTATACCCCTCAAAGAAAGATCAAAAATTACTTACCCCATACACCTGCAGCTAAAGACTTATTCTGATTTGGTTCTCTCTCATATTCAGGATTTAAAGACGGCTGAAAGAACATTGATATGGAAAGAATACAAAAAACAATTTTAACTGCTCACATCCTTTTAAAAGTAATCTCAAAACCATACTGAAATACCTGATGATATAATCAACTTAACAATTAAAGACTAATTATATTCATAAACCTTACTTTTAGCTTATTTGGCTAACCATTAAAATGGTTACCATCTATACTCACTCCTAGCCCCGGAAAACAAGGAAAGTGTTTTTAAATATTCTCCTCATCCCTGACTACCTGAGGAAAAATGTGAATTAAAAAAAAAAAAAACACCCCGAGCAAACACAAGAGAATGTAGTCTTTGCATCAATCTGAGAAATATCTTTTTCTCAGAGCAAGAATAAAGAAGAGGAAAATCAAACCATTCCTCAACTCTTGTGTTATGTTTTCATTGCTGGACACTTCAGTTAACACATTCATTCTCAAAGCAAAATGCAAATTTTATTTTAATAAATTATGCTATGATATTAAAAAGAAAACTGAGTTGAGCATTGAATGTGCACTCTAAAGCTAATCTTAGTAGATAGGTTTACCCTATAAAATCCTAAATTTCCAGTAATTGTATCACCCATTTGCCATATTACCTAGCAAAACATCCTGCCATAAAGAAAGTACTTAACATGTTGAATAAAATGAATCCCAATGTATTTTAATTACCCACAAGTGAATTACTAACATTCTACTGACATTACCATAAAGCCCCAAAGAATATGCATGTACTCATATACTAGTATGGATTCACTGACATAAACTAAATAGGATGGATAAGATTTTGGTGGCAGTTATATTATACGTGCTTTTTTAAAAATACAAGAAATAATATCATTGATCTATATTCAAGGTCTAGGATTGTAATTGCTGATGCCCACCATCTTGGAAGTGGGGATGGAGTATAACAACAATAACAACTAGGTTTTATTAAGTGCTTGGTATGTGTCCAGCACTGTTTTAAATGATTTACATGTACTGCTCATTTAAGCCTCGCAACACTATGAGAGCACATTATCACTACTGGTTTTAGATTATAAAAATTCCATTTTATGGTAATTAACAAGTTGAAAAAATGGGCCACTGAAATGAGAAGACAGTGATTCCAAGGTTACTTAGTTACAGGATCTAAGAATACTCTGGTTCGTCTCTATCCCAAACCACTCCCTTGCCCTAAATCCAATCTATCAAATCCTTTCTCTCACTTCCACCCTCCATCCAATCTACCATCAAACTATATCCAAAACCATTTATCTTCACTACCACAGCTACCCAGTTCAAGCCATCTTTTTTCCTAACTGGTCTCCCTATTTTCACTATAATCCATTCAAGATCTAACAACTGGAATGGTCTTCAAAAAACTAAAATCAACTCACATGAGTTTCCTCCAGAGAGGCTTTCTGCTGCATTTGTAATTAACCTAAAATTCTTTACAGGCCAAAGTCCTACCAATTAAAACCCCTTCCTACCCCTATAACCGGGTATAATACTATTCTTTACCCATACTGGCCTAACTTTTATGCCTTAAACATATGACCAGCTTGCTTCCACCTTAGGGTCTTCACACCAGCACTTTCCCTTTTTCCCTGTCTTAACAAAGTTCCCTCCTTATCGATAAGTCCCAGATTAAATGACACTTCCCTAGAGAAACCTCTCATAACTTCCAAAACCAAAGTAGCCACCCAGTAATTTCCTGTCTAAATTCTCTGTAAAATACTAATTATTTTTTCTCTTTATGTTCTGGAAGTCCCCAACAGAACAGAAATTCAGCAAGAGTGGGGACCTTGCCTACCTTATTCACCTATGTATTCTGAGGGCCATGAACAACTACATATAGAGCCACTCGGGTGTATACTGAATAACATATACACAAAAATAAATTAACAGGAATGAGTCACAAGAAGAAGTAGATTAAGATTGTATATTAGATCGATTTTTATACAACTTGAGAAACATAGTGTGTAGATAAACCACATGGTGAGATTTACGAATAGGGAAAAATTATGAAAAATTTGCTTCTAATTAGTTCATACTTGTTTTAGTAGTCGAGTTAACATTCCTAATTGTATCTGACCTAGGCTACCAACTAATTTGCCTTCCCTGACCAAAAAGAAATTTCTGAATAGATAAAGTACAGAAAGGAGGGCTAGGATGGGATTAGATTAAGGGTAACACATGATTAATCAAGTGTTAGTTAAAGAGATTATCTGAGTGAAATGTGCTGGTAAAATATTCTTTCAAAAATTAACTTGATAGCTTTTTAGAGATAATAACATGATGCACTTGCAAATAAGCCACTAAACTCTGCCATTATTTCTAAGGGAAAGTGTTTAAATTTCTATAAGGAATAAACCAACATTATCAAGTTCTAAAAGACCACATGGTGAGAATGAGACACAGGAATAAGTAGAAGAAGGGAGGGAACAATGAAGGGAATTAAGGAGAGGGGAGAAATATGAACAAAAGCCTTAAAAATGTAAGAATTAAAATTAACTGAGCCTGTAAAGTGTAATCTCTGTAGAAAATGAGCTGTCCTGATAAAACCTCATGAAAGAGTCTTGATGCTAAAACAGCACTTGCAGAAACCTCATTCGTATTAAAATTATAAGAAACTTACAAAATCCTCAGCCTCAAACTGTTTGCGTTCTCTTTTGTCTTCTTTCCTCCCTGTTTCATTGTCAGGTATGTTGTTTTCATGTAGTCCTTGGCTTTTTCCAGAATGGAAAATACTGCTACGAGAACGGGAACTTCCACCATGGTATCCCCCTCGATGATTTACGTTTTCAGTACCATTTCTTCCATGTGTACGCCATCCATTTTTCTCTTTCCTTCCAAAGTTACCTTTTTTGATAATGGCGAAGTATTATAAATTCAAAGAAGATGGTTATGCTTAAAGACTGTATCACAATCAAAACATTCTTAAAAGAACATGAAAGAAATTATCCTTAAATTCATCATTTCTTAGCAAATTTTACCTCCATTAGGACGTCCAATACCAGAATCAAAGCCATCTGAAGAGTTGTGTCGTCGACGATTCACATCATAACGATTTTCTGTCCATGAAAAGTTTTCAGAATGCTTCTCAAAATTCAATGACGACTGAAACAAATTATGAGCAAATAGGTAAATATACAAATACAACCTAAATACAACTTTTTAAAACTAATAATATTCTGACTTAATTTACTTCCAATAATTTTAAATGGCTAAGAACATTTTGTATTTTCAATGTGTTTGGTAACTTATTCAGATGGATTCCACTGTTGGTCTATGTTGTACTTAATGGAAATAAGAGCACCATTCTGAAAGAGCTCAGCAACTATATCTACTTACCTCAAAACTTTAAAGGTAAAAAGGCATAAGGGAAACAAGGCAAAACGGTGTATTTCTCTTGTAACAAAATGTAACATTCTTTATCATATACTACTTTATTTAATAGCTCAAGGTTTTCTTCAGTATCAGAAAATTATGGCAAATGAAGCTACAGGTCTATTTTAAGTTCTCTAGATTTCTTTCCAAACGCCTCTTTCCCAAAACAAGCGTTTAAAAAATGTATCAAAAGAATGTGTAAAAACTATTTTAAAAAACTAGAAGTGTGTAACAGGCTAGCTTGGTAACCCTGCAACTAGGGTAAAAACCCAAACCTTGTACAGACCCTAATATTTTTGGTGATGAGGATGAGATGCTGACAGAGGTTAAAAAAAATTTTTTTTTCTTCTTTTTTTGGTGGGGCAGAGTAGAGAGACAAGGGGTTTCCTGGGCCAGATTGGAGCATGTGAGAAGACTCTCCAGGATCTGGTAACAATTGTTCTCATCCAAGTGACAGGTGGAAGTAAGGGTCCCTCACTGTTTAGCAGCCAACTGGCAAGGGGTAGGATCAAAACAAGGTGCCCAAATGGTGCTTTGTTGTTAACTCTCCAAGTAGAAGGAAAGGATGTTTCACCATGACAACGGGGTCCCAGTTAAAAGGCAATATGGCTGTGGCTGCTGAGTCAAAAGGTCTCCAAAGCTGAAACAGTGCCAGCAATGAGCGTTATCGAGTTTTGGAAAGACTGAAAACATTACACTTGTTAAGGGTGAACTGCTGTAACCAACTGCAAACAAAGTAAATGCGGAGCCTAGCTTTCAATAGTGGAAGTATTCTGTGCCCTGTGTACTGCTTCCTGATCCCTACCTTTCCCACTACATCGACCTCAGCTGCTTTAACGAAAAAGTCAAGTATGTGGAACTTAAGGAAAAGGAGACAAACTTTTTTTTATCCCCCAGTTGGACACAGGCATCCAAGTCACCCTCCTTCCCCTTCCCACGGTGAGAAGACAGTACTAAGCACAGGGGTAACATGGCATTGAGGAGTGCGAGGCAAAGCCATGGCCCTGTGGTGCAGGGGGGCAGGAAAGGCTCCAGCCCTGGTCTGCTGGAGCCAGGAGATACACAGGAGAAGGGACCACACCAACCCTGGGTTGAGGAGCCAGAAGACAAACCAAAAGCCTCCAAGCCACCCATGCAATCCCCAAAGAGGTAGTCTTCCTCTATCCACCCTGCACATTCCCAGGTAAAGAGACATCTCCTGAAAGTTTAGATTGTAGCTTTAATATGCATTTGCTGAACTCCTTAGTTTGTGCCCTCATGGCAGAAAAAGATACGTACATCAGTGCCTCAATCTGACTGACAGAGCGAAGAAAATTCAGTAGTTGGAAAGAAAAACTAAAGTGATCTTACAGGAGGGGTCTTGAGGCCAATTCAATGTATACTGTTGTGTTTTACAGTTGGTACTAATGTTAAATGCTTATACTGAAAATGCTCAAGATTCTCCCATTCAGGGAATGCCACAGGTTGACAGGTGAGGCCTGCCCCATCACTTTCCAGATGGTCTAGCAAAAACAGTACAGGCTCTAAAAGACATCAGGAATGTAGGTGAAGACTTCCTGGCTACGGGGGTCTTCAGGGAGGCTACTTCCCAGTACATGAGTGCCATCTGCCTAACAAATGCACCAAGAGCACTCCTTTGAAAGGGAATGTGGCTCTTGCCATCCTGCTGAACTCAACAGTGAACTCAAACAAAGGACTAACCAAAAAAGAGACCACCAGGGCTCTTAATCAAATGGAAATAGTGTGTTCAAGGGTGCAGCAGGCCTGGCCCTAGGGACATTTCAATTCTGCCTGAAGAAGTGGTAACTACCCTTTGGGGGAAACCTTATTCCCCTTCCAGGCACCTGTAACAAATGCTGTTTTAATAAGGCTCTCAAGTCACAGAAGTTCCCCTAAATGTCTGGGTCTTGTTCGCTGGTAATTGAACTAAGCTAAAAGATGATGGTGCCCACTGGGTGGCAATAGCCATCCAGGCCCAACAAATCTGAAAGACCATATGGTACGTGCCAGTTAGCACAATGGGGTAAAAGGAAAGCTGTGACCCTTACCTTAGATAATATTCTTAAGGACTAGACATTATATATATTTTTGACTCTTAAGATTGTCACCAATGGCCTAATCAACTGGTCTGTCACCTAAAAACACTACAGACTAGCAGATTAAAGGACTTTATCTTGCGCTCTTCCCCAGGAGGCCTCCATGCCAGCCTAGGACTGCCGCCTTGCCTTGTCTCTAGTGATTCCTGAGGAGTCCCAGCACATTACGCAAGGACTCAACACCAGTCCTTTCCACTCATGCGCAGTGGAAAACTGCCTTTGCCATCACTGCAAGTGAGGGTGTGGGGCGAACACATGCTCATGTGGTGTTCAGGAAAGCAGACATCGATTTCACCAAGGGCAGGAGAGCACACTAAGGATGAGTTGGAATGTGTGATCACCATTATGCAGAATCCATGCCAGTACAAGATCCCAGACTGGTTCTTGAACAGACAAAAGGACGTGAAGGATGGAAAATATAGCCAGGCCCTGGCCAATGGTCTAAACAAGCTCTGTGAAGACCTGGGGCAACTGAAGAAAATTCAAACCCACAGAGGGCTGTGCCACTTCTGGGGACTTTGTGTTCGAGGCCACCAAGGCCGTACCGGGTGTGTCTAAGAAGAAAGAAATCTGTAGGCCTTGTCTGTTAATAAATACTTTATATACTATGGGAAAAAATTTAAAACGGCTTTATCTTTCTGATGCAGAAGCCATCACTGCATGCCAATTTGTGACTCCTGCCAAAAGTTGGTCCATTTGTCTCGCCGTGAAGGAGGCAATAATATACAAGGGAAACTACATCAAACCTTTGACCACTTCCTAGAATGATCAGTGGTGTCTCATCACTGTTCAAACATTTTAGGTTATAGTGTTGTTGTTGAAGTCTGATCGTTAAACTCTGGTCACACTACTGTGACCCTTAAAATTAGTCCAGGTATGGTGTTTTTGGTGTTCCAGGTCACTAACAGTCCAGTAACAGTCAATCTTCTGTCTAAAGGTCACCATGCAATGGACCAATATTCAAAGTACTCAATGGACATTCTGTACTCCCTACTGTTCGTAGGCACCTGGTATCATCAAAACTTTGAACAGTCTCCCCAAAATTCAACACAAAACAATCTATAACTCCACATCTTTCATCTCTTCACACACCTTAGTAAAACAATTTGGTCAATGAATGAAGCGTAAGTAAAAAGAGATCTTCTCAGCCACTTCCTGGGTAGTAATCAGGATGAAAAAGTGAAGTCATGAGACTATATAAACATTTTTTAAATTAAGGATTATGCTGATTATCTCTAGACGTGATGTTTCCTTTCCTAAGAGTAAATGCAGGCCAGGCCTACCATCAGGGTAATGGCCTGGACAAAAAGGAAACTAAGGAATTCAGATAATCTGGTTTGGGCACCTGGGTTCTGTTGTTGGACTGACATGGTCCTAGATCTGTAGACCATGACCATTTGCTTGAGTATACTTCTCATTAAGTCTCCCCTACAGCGTCCAGTGTGGACCAAGACGAGGACTATAATGGTTCTCTGCATTTCACGTATAAAAATGCCTTTGTCCTCACATCCAACTCCTCTGGATAAAGTAATCTGGGTGCAAGTAAAGAGTTTTGTTTTGTTTTTTTAAGTGAAATCAAGAGTTATTGGAATGGGACACACAGATCTCATGGCTGTAGAAAGGGAGCAAAAACCCCACCACCTAAACAGGACACATCTTTGACCCCAGAAGGTGCAGGAAGAAAGGAGAACAATTAATGCTCTCTCTATGCCCTAGAACCAGCACCACTACCTGAATCAAACAGCAACTAGAAATAATACTGACCCACTGCTAGATTTGTCATCCTCATCCATATGCTTTGAAATCAAAAACGCTCATGTGGCCACCAACAGCCCTCAACTATTCTGCTGTGCCTTATGTCAACAGCAGTTCCTGAATATGAATGCATAAACACTCAGACCAGCACAAACCTGTTTCACTCTGATAAAAATTCATGATTCTCCTAACACTTTGAATGCTCTTAGGGTATGCTATGTATGGCAACTGAGGTTGCAACTAATGGTGATGCTACTGTCTGTTTCTTAAACAAACTAATATTAATAGTAATCCAAATCAAGTTTAACAACAAATCACAAACTGAAATGATCTGAGTCCCTTTCAGGTGGTATGTTTGTATATGAAAAAAATAAGGCACAGAATGTCTTTTACTGAGGATGTGGAATGCTTTTTGGTCCACCATCCCTATAACTGCAGGTGATGACACCAAAAATCAGGTCAGTTTCAATTCCCTTGAGTGCATCTCAATGGATAGTAAGAGTGGCCTTAGACTACATACTAACTGGCTGGAAAAAAATCATCTACTGGTCCCCGCTAAAACTTATTTACATAGTTGGCTGAACCCTGGCCTCACCTTGCTGCTTGGGTTGTTCATAGCAGCCTTAATTAAATGCTATTTATTAAGAAAAATTAAAATGGATTTGGTTCTAGCCTGTTAATTAGAATGTCTAACACAGTGGTACAGTAATGTGAAAATTAAAGTTTGGCCAAGAACATGTAAGGCTCATGGGTAGATTATTGGGACAGGCAATCCACCACAGGCCCTGAGGATCCCTGAACATTCTTACTTGTGTGCCAAGAATATGAGACCTTGACTGTTCTTTGTATGGCCCATTTATGTTTGCAGCAAGCAACATTAGGAATAGGTAACGTCCTTTTCCAGGACAAACACTTGGCTTATTATAAATGTGGTAGACTCCCCAGTCAATGCAAGGGTAGCATCTACCTGGGCCCCTCCATGTCAATTCCCAAAGGTTTTAGGGGGCATGAAGAACCAGTGCCAATATCATGCTTATGGCTGCTCTAATAAAAGTTCTTTGTCTCTGACCCAGGAGTCTCACATCTTTACCAGTATCCACGAAACAGTAACAGGCTAGCTTATTAGTTTGCAAGTAGGATAAAAATCCCACACCCTTCACAGACTGACATAGAACCAGTACAGCAAAACGTGAGTAAGAAATACAAGTAACAGAACTGCAAAGGTAGAAAACTGATAATATTTGTGAACGGATGATTGTCCATTTTAAAAACCCAAAAGACATTACAGATTAAGAATTAATCAAGGCTGCTAGATACCATACTACCATATTCCCCCGAAAATAAGACCTAATGAGAAAATAAGCCCTAGCATGATTTTTCAGGATGACATCCCCTGAACATAAGCCCTGATGCGTCTTTTGAAGCAAAAATTAATATAAGACCCGGTCTTATTTTCGGGAAAACACGATAGCTCTAGCACTTTGGGAACAGTTACTCAGCTCTCTCAACCTCAGTTCCCTCATCTGTAAAGGGGGACAAAAGCAGAGTACCTGCCTCTTATGACTTTTGTTAGCCTTCATGTAACGTGCTTTACAGTGATTGGTATGTAGTAATGCCTCAAAACAGATATTACAATGAGCAAGAAAGAGACCATCTCTACCTTTTCCCTCTTACACATTTTAAATCTTTTTCTGGATTCTTTGGAATGTCTTAATCAGTAACAAAGAACTACATAGCAAACAGCAAGTTTCAATAAATTCAGCTACCAATCTGAATGAATTTTCTGATCCTCTCTCTTCCTAAATAGTACACATTTTCAATACAGGCTGACACTACTTATACTATTGAAAGAAAGTTTGGGACAGTATCAATCATTGTTTTTTAAATGTTGCCACAAAAAAAAAAAAAAATCAATAAAGCACTACTGCTACACTCTAACCATAGAAATAACTACAGAATATTGAAAATATGAAAATGAATTGACTGTAGTAGAATCTCATTATTTTTTTGTTTAAAAAGAGTAAGAATGCCTTATTTTCTGTTTCTATTTCCTACCACCCATTTACTCTTTAAATACTACACCCGTGATCTTCCTTCCTCAAACAACTACTACTATGAAAGGATACCTCAGCCTGATTAAGGGAATTATTTTATCATACTTCCTACAGTAAAATAATAGGAAGAAGCATCTATAACAATGGGGTTTCTAAAAAGGTATGTAAAATTTTCAGTATCTACAACCATTTCAACTCAGTATTCCTTCAATAATAAAAATATTACTTTTCAAATTGCAGATCAGGAACTATTAAAGGATGACAAAATTAGTAACAACTTGCATTTTTAATGGATAAAAAAGAACAAAAGACCACAAGAGAAAAGACCACAGGTATGCGACTTTTTATTTATACTTGTGTGTATACAAAAACACTATGTAAAATTTATGTCTTACTGGGTCTCAATAAGCATTTCGAAAGCCCATGCCAGACATATAATCAATGCAGTTTAAAATTTCACCACATGATGGGGCTAAAATTCTACACACCTCAGAAAACTACTGAACTGTGGTTCTGAAAATGTTTACCCTTAATTCAAGTCCTTATATCATCCCTTCAAACAACAAATAAATGAGCCTAAGTTGAAATAGAAGAGTGCAACAGTATTTACTGTCTACTCCACTTATCCATGATAAGATTTCAAAGGTTCTGGCAGAAAACAAGAGTTATAAATAAGAATCCGCAAACAATGATTTTGAGATGAAAGGATAAGACAGAAAAGTGTAAGAAAAGAAGTCATGCAATTAAAAATAATTTTTTAGGGCCGGCCCGGTGGCTCAGGCGGTTAGAGCTCCATACTCCTAACTCCGAAGGCTGCTGGTTCGATTCCTACATGGGCCAGTGGGCTCTCAACCACAAGGTTGCCAGTTTGATTCCTGCAGGGGACGGTGGGCTGCGCCCCCCGGCAACTGGAAATGGCAACTGGACCTGGAGCTGAGCTGCGCCCTCCATGGCTAGGACTGAGGGGACGACAACATGACTTAGAAAAAAGTCCTGGAAGTACACACTGTTCCCCAATAATAAAGGCTCGTTCCCCTTCCCCAATAAAATCTTTAAAAAAAAATTTTCTTTTTTTAGTCATTACTAAAAGTTGTATGTCTGTGTTTATAAAATACTACTTTGGGTAAGGTCTATGGTAAGTTTCAAATACTGCTAGTTGAGAGTTCAAATTGACACCATTTTCTGGAGAATAAGAATTAAGAATTTGGAATAGGCAATCCCAATTTCCAAAAATCATCATCATTAATGAGGGCCGATAACCAGGTGGAGAGTCAAGTTCTAAAAAGCTGTAAGGACATCACCAAATTTAACAGTCAATCTTCATCAACCTCGGATTAACATTTGAATGAAGATTTACTCTCAAGCTTTTTAATGTTTTGTAACTAACTTTTCAGGTACTGGTAACTTACTGATCGGCTTAAAAAAATGAAAATAAATCTTATTGAGAAAATGAACAAAAGAGAAAAAGGAAATAAAAGGACGGAGTAGGAAATTCCTATGTATCCAGGCTCTGAAGTAAGCCTAGGGAAATAAATGAACCCACTGAAAGGATAGATGAGAACAGCTGGGGGGGAAGATTAAAAAAATCAAATTTCAGAGACCTACACCTAACAGGAAAGGGGGCAAATAGAGAGTCTGTAACTGGAAAGAGTACAGAATTGGAAGTGCATCCTGGATTCTAATCTAGGCTCACACTAATTACATGACAACAGGCAAGTCAATTAACCTTCCAGAGAATCCATCTGTATAAAATGTCAGTTTATATGAGCATTAAGATCCATCTTTAAACATTAAAGTTCTAAAAAAAAAAAAAAAAAAAAATTAAAGTTCTGTTGCCTGGGAGAATTGTCACTCCAATGCAGATTTAACAACATATGAAGGGTCAAATATATTATGATCTAACAATTCCTTATAAGGGAACAACTTTTTCCAAATTATGAAAGTGTTCCCATAAGAGCTGTTTTTAATCAACCATTTTATGAAACTGCCTGTACCTGGTAGAACTTGATTAATAGGGCAAGCAGACCCTCTCATAATTCCTTTTGAATTAAAGGGGGAAAAAGCAGAAGACAGGAGATTGACTGTAACCAATTCCAAGGTCCCTCTCTTTCAGCATGTCTTATAAATAGATGACAATTTCAATGCCTAGCAAATCTTATAAACTATTCTGTTTTGGTATTTAAGTAAAATGAACGTTTATTAGATTAGTGAGTCTTTATATGTAATAAAGTTGCAAAGTCCTCATCACTTCTGAAATTTTAGTAATGTACCACTCAAAGTCTTATGTGTTATGAAAAAGGTCTTCCAGTTATATGGTTCAAAAACCTCCAATTATTTAAAACATTACCTACAGAAAAGTAACGCAGTTATCAGGAAAATAATATAGAAAAAGGTAGGATGTAAAAGTCATGTTCAGTGTATCTAGCTGGTTTGAAATAAAGTGTGGAACTTTGATTAGTACAAAAGACACCTGAAGTAAACGGTTTCCTATGTTGATGGTATACTGAAAACTGACTTTAAATAATAAAAACCAATAAATATAAACTTAGATGGTAATACAAAAATTATTTCTCTGCAAAAACATTAAGCCTCTACATCTTAACTACATTTGTACAGAATGTGAACAGAAGAAAGAGACTGACAGAAAGAAGAGAAAGATGCAAGAAAAGAATACCTTTGTTGATGATGGTGGTGTGGGAAAATTAAGCCAGGCTGGAGCAAAGTCATGCTGCGCCATTTAGGTCCAGTCTCTCCGACTCAATGAAACAAGGCTTCAACACCTCATGGCAAGTCCCTGTCATATAAAAATGGAAGGAATTAGACCTGTCGCTCCTGGCCAAAATTATCTTCTTATCCTGTATCTTCTTTAACTAATAATGATATTACTACTTTAAGATTCCACTTACAATATAATTCTAGAAAAAGCAAAAATAGTGACAGAAACTACATCAGTTGGAGTAAGTGGGGGACCTATGGGGGAGGGGAATGACTGCAAAGGGAAGGAGAAAATTTTTGAGGTAATGGGGGTATTATCTATATTGTGATGATGGTTATACAAATGTACACTTATCAGAACTCATCAAATTGTAAACTTAAAACTGGCTAATTTTACTGTAAATAAAGTATAAGTCAATAAAGCTTGTTTTCAGAAGTACAACGGTCTTATCACAAATAAGACTGTAAACATCAACTATCTCCTGATGTCACACAGCAGGAGCACAGAACACCATCTATGATGTATTCCTGCCCACACTCCAATATGGAATCTGAAATGTGATCAAACTACCAATTTGCAGGAAATTCAACACAGAGAAACAATTTAAAGGACATACATATAAAGGAAGTAATCCACCAAATCCAGACTAAGCATATTCTACAGGTCAAATAATCTGGTTTCTTCAACAAACAAGTGCCTTTGAACAGGGAGATCAATCAAGTACAATGTGTGGACCTTATTAAAACAGATCCTTATTCAAACCAACCAACCCTTAAAAAATGAAAACTATGAAATCAAAATTTAAGCATAAACTGAATAGCAAATGGCATTAATGTTATTAATCATTTTAGATGTGATAATGGTTAGTGCAATGATGTTATATAAAAGTTATGTGCTGAAGTCTTTACAATTACAATTGATACATCTGGAATTCGCTTTAAAACAAACCAGGAAATGCTAAATAGGTTTACAGTTTGAAACAAGGTTGTTCATGTTTATTAATGTTGGTACAAGGAGGTATATGAATACTCTGCTCTACTTACTCATACAGTTGAAGATTTCCATAATTAAAAGGTTTGTTTGTTTTTTTACTTACAATCATCACAATAGATATCTTAATATTTTAGAACATACTGCTCTTCTACATTCTAAATTTAACTTTTAGGGAGCCTATCTCAACTGCGTCCATCAAGTTTCATGTTGCCAGCCCAATCTAAACATAGTAAATTCAGTTTTTTTAAATAAGGCAGAAGCCAACTGGGCAGCTGTATTCATTTCAATATAGAGCTTAGTCAATGAAGAAATCAAATTTTTTAAACATCAAAATGTCTAAGTTTACTAATAATGTTTTATATTTATAATCGCATAATTTCAACAGTGAAAGTTTTTTTAAATGATCAATACCATTGTTAATCTTCCTTTTTCAAGTCTTCTTTCACATATAAGTGCTATGCCCACAATATTTTAAAGCCTTATCAATTTCCTAAAATACTTAAAAATAGATTCTTAAGACATTACAGAAATATTCTACTTCCACTATCTCAAACTGTGCTGGTCTAGTAAAAGAAAGGTTAAAAGTGGCCAAATACATGAAATAGATACACAAATATGAGTTAACTCACTATGGTAATAAAAATGTTTAAATGCTAAATGCTCGTATGAGCTGGAGTTACAAAACCACTGATGCATTCAAAACACCTAACACACATTCCAAGAAAACACTTGTAAAACAAATGCAAGATTTTAAGATTGTACCTAATCAAAATGAATTATGTACAAATTTGTGCATTCTGAGCTAATTCTACTACCATCTTATACTTTTGAAGTCTTTTGAAATAAAAATGAAATCTACAGTGTTTTAGGATGTATAAAAGATTATCTATTTTGACATGAAGCTAAATACTAAACTGTTTTGTGATATGTGTGATAGGATGTTACTTTCCCAATAACTTCTTGTTGAAACTCTTAAAATTATAGTTCCAGTAACTCGGTGGGAACAAAAGATCACTTTTATAACATGTACCGAATGAAAATTCACAAGAAACTCCAGAGGACTTAAATTAACCAATAACTTAAAGCTTATCATTTTAAACAGGGTCTCATCCAAAATGATGGTTAAGTGAGAAGTTATATACTAAAAACTCTTCCTGAGAGGCAAACCACTAACATTACCTATTCATTTCCTTGATGTCTTAATAAATTTTAATTTAAGTCCAGTCCTTAAAGAATAAAGTATGAACGGCTAGCTAATGGCAGATGTTTTCATGTTCTGAAAAAAGGTAAAGAGCAAACACTAGTTAACATTATGGCATTTACCCAACAAGTGTGTGAAAGGATCAGGATATGCCACCCCAAAATATGCCACTCTGACAGAAGAATAATTTTAAGCTGAAAGCATGAGTTCCTGAAAGCCCTTATCAACCGAAAAGCAGAGTCACCCCAAAGAATTTATTAATCTCCTTCCCTGGGGCAATTCTAATCTTCTCTTCTGGAAGACAAGATAAATCTGCAAATCACCCAGACATAGCCACAAACTATCATATCATCTCTCCCATCAATTTTCCTAAGGGCCCATTTATCAATCTTTTTCAAAAAGTCACTTGCTTTTCCATTAAGCTCCCTTTTCCCCTTCTCCTTTTCCCTTACTTAGTATAAAGATCACAAATTCCAACCATCTCTGAGTTACTCATCTCTGGATACTCCCACATGTTAATAATAAACTTTTCTATTTTCTCTTGTTAATCTGTCTTTTGTCAGTCTAATTTATAGGTTTATATGTTCTCTACCCCAGACAGAGAACCTAGGAGGGTGGAGGGGGACTTTTATTCAACATGTGTAAAGGCAAATTAAAGTTTCAAAGACTCCACCCTATTTATTTTCTTTTAATTGTGCTTTGTGCCATCTTACTTCATTCCATCTTCCTTTCCCTAAATAATGTTATGGACTGAATTGTGATCCCCTCCCCGCCAAATTCATATACTGAAGTTGTAACCCCACATGTCAGAATGTAACCATATTTGAAGATAAAGTCTTTGAAAATGATGAACTTAAAGGAGGATGTTAGGATGGGCCCCATTCCAATCCTGTGTCCCTATAAAAGGAGGAAATTTGGGCAAATTGAGAGGCACCAGAGTTACACCGCACAGAGAAGACAATATGAAGAGGCAGCAAGAGGGTGGCGATCTGTAAGCCAAGGAGAGAGGTCACTGAGGAAACCAACCCTACTTATACCTTGATCTTGGACTTCTTTCCAGCCTCCAGAACTATGAGAAAGTAAATTTGCTTAAGCCACCCAGTTTGTGAAGTTTTGTTGTGGCAGCCTTCCCAAACTAATACTAATAGCAATATTAGAAATACACTAATTAAAAATGTTTATGTATTTCCTGGGGTGGCCGATTAGCTCAGTTGGTTAGAGCATGGTGCTAGTAGCATCAAGGTTGCCGGTTAGATCCCCGCATGGGCCACTGTGAGCTGTGCCCTCCTTAAAGAAAAAAATTAAAAAATAAAAATGTTTATGTATTTCCTTTACACATGTATCAACTGGTATATACAAGAAATTATTACCAAAATGGGGGTTGGGGGGTTAGGGTACAAATCAGCAGTCCAATTAACACCTCAGGGATTAAAGCCTATTAGGAATCTTCTACCAGATTTTGTTACAAGGTCTAAAAGCCCCATGTGGACAGAGAGAGTCAAGATTTTTAAATGCTTCCATTACGAATATCCTAATTTCTCATCAGTCACCCAATTTACAACTTGTTCATGAATCCATGTCAGAAGTCTGAACTATCAACAATAAAATTCCCCAGGGGAAAACTGGTTCCTAAAAGATCCTAATCTAAATTTCTATATTTGTCATTGTACATGCCTGACTATATTTTTTAAAGAAATACAGATCATTGATTAATTAAATATCAAAATCTAGTTCTTTGAATTGAAATATAATGCGCTTTGGCAAAAAGTACACAAATAAATGGGACTTTTTCTATTTCTACTATTTTACTTCCAAACCCACCAAATTTGTGCCAAATGCCTCCAATGAAAAACTTACTCAAATTGATTTCATCAGAATGAGCATCAAACTTACCATCTTTATATATAACGGTTTGTATTTCAGATAGCTTAAGCTTTAAAAATCATAAAGCCCTTTAAAACACCTGAAATCAACCAACAGCTAAGGTATTCTCTAATTAGACGCAGAGTATGGGCTTCAGAGCCAACATTCCTAGATTCAAATCAGTTCAACAGGTTCTTAGGTTGGATGACCTTGGCAAGTTAACATAGTCTCAGTTTCTTTTCTTCATTAAAATTGAGATTCATTTTGCAAGATTCAACCTGAAAACTGTTAAAAACAGCTACAAAAAGACAACTACCCTTTACTACGAGACTCTCTACATTCAAACCTTTGGATAAGGTTACGTTTTTTAATATTTAGTCAAACTACTAACATTCCTTAATTAAGACAAGAACCAGAACGCCTTCTATTCATCCTTAGTTTTCTTTATATTAATAGTAAACTTCTGGAACATTCCTTTAGTGTAAGCTTATTTTAATATATTAATAGAGTTCATTTAAAAAGTGGGTCTTCCTCTTCCCAATTCAGGCCTAAAGCCAATTATATGAGGCAGAGCAAAGAAGCCAAAGGATCCAGACTAGATATGAGAGGGTATCAAGATGGGAGTAGCCCAGCACAGGATGTCAGCATCAAAGCAGGGTGAGCAAAGGCAACCATGCAGAGGGAAAGCCAGGGATGAAGCACTGAGACCAAAAGAATGAGGAAGGAGTCCATATGGGGAGAAGGAAGCAGCTATAACAGGGAGTCAAGAGACTAAGCAGGGAGAGAAAGGTGCCCACACAGGGGAGGTGACAGCAGCTACAATAGAAGACTGGTTATATATAGGGGAAATGATCAAATAACTATATCTAGAATAATGAAAGCTAAGTTTCACACTATCAAAGGCAGTAACTAATAATGGAAAGGGTAAAAACTACAGTGAATGCTGTGGTATTGTATTGTGTTGGTATGATTACTGATTAATTCACAGTCATATTAACAGTATTAAGGTACTAATGGTCATATATAACAAAGGTACACATTTGTTTACGTATAAATTTTTTTCCTTCCCCCCAGCTCTGTGCACTTGAGGTCCTAAGCAGAGTGACACTCCAATAACAATAAGCATACTTAGCAGCTGGGTTGTGGCTTCTAAAATCCATTTTCCACTAAAAGAAACCAGAGCTTTTTGAAAAATTGCTGATTCCAGGGCTGGAAAAAGACGGCAAAATAAGCCTGGAATATTTTATTGTAGCAAAAAGGGAAGTGTCCAAATAATGACTGGAGAACTATCTTAAAGGACATGGGAACCAGCTTGAATTAGGTTGCCACTGACCGTATCCAGGACAATTTGAGCACTAGAAAAGACATGTGAAAGACATCAACAAAAATGGTGATGAAATAGGCAATTCCACGAGCCTACCCACCCCTCCACAGATAAGCCAAAATATCAAGCAAAATCTATCAGAATCAACCTTGTCAGAACTCTGAACAGTCAAAGGTTTAAGCAATCAAGCAAACTGTGGATGGAAAAGGGGCCATATGGTAAACCTGACAAGCTCAGGAGACTGAAAATAGTCTGAACATAAAAATTCCTAACTAAAAGTGAGTAGTGGCCGGTAGTCACATCCTTGGCCTGTAGCTTCCTTGACCGGGGTCAATCTTTACCTTAAGTGAGCCTATCTGTTGTCTCTTTTTGCATCTAAGATAATGTACCCTGGAAGGGCAGAGTAATCCCGTCCTCCCCCCAACCCCCCGCCCCGAAGGCACGAACCCACCAAACCAGAGCAGGAAATTACAAAATCCCTCACTGTTATCTTGTTCCCCAAATACTATCTCTATGTGCTGTAAAATGCTATTAAATATCCTTTAACAACCAATGTGTCTCTCCATTTTACTTTTTATCTAATCCCAGAGATCCCCCCCCCCTTTGCTTTATCTCACCGCCTTAATCTAAAACCAATGGATTTCATGTAACCCTCCTCCTTTGATTCTAATGTATAAAATAAGTTGCACACCAGCCATTTTCTGGAGCATTTTCTCAATCCATTGAGACTTTGCTTCCCAGCAACTGTCATCAGTTTAACTCAAACTCATAAGCTTTCTCTTAGGATGGATGCCTTTTCGTCGACAAAACAAACTTTAAAACTGTAGGGAAATTTTGTGGTATTTTTATTTGCCCTTGACCCACATCTCTTTCTGGCACAGAAGTCTTTAAGACCCAATGTGGGACCCTGGTCTCTGGTTCCAGAGTGAGCAGAGTAGACCTTATTGTCATAGAATTATGTTTGTCTGTATAAACCTATCCGTGAACAACCTGAGTAATACAAGAAGCACTTGCCTTTGTTCTGCCTCACATGGAAGGAAAAGCTGCTATGCAGAGGGCATTCACTCAAAACAACCTCCTGCCTGGAACAAAGTTCACAAATGATTAAGCAATAGCATACCCAAAGGTTGTGAGCAAAGTCTAGGAGAGACTTTCTTTGGGAAATTATTTCATTGCAAAGAACTCTCTTACACCAAGGAATTTAGAAAACTACACAAATGCCCAGAGTAAGTTGCATGCTCAGAGGGAAAAAAAAAAAACCCTATGAAGACCCCTAAGCTTTCACTTCTAGCTGATCTTTTAAGGTTCTGCAAAAGCAGGAAGTGAAGGCTAAGACAGAGTTATAAACAGTGTGGCTGAACATTAAAGAAATGCCTCCAACACAGACCCAGTAGGCAAAGACTGGGAGAGTTTATTTTTATTTTCACTTTATTTTTATTCATTTTTGGCGACAAACAATAGCTGAAATAAAACTGCTATTGTATTGCATTGATATTACTTTCTGTAATTACGGAACCTCTAATCAAGTCTTATTAAAGGCTACCACCTATCTCAGCTGTGTTGCAAACACAACAGTAAGAGTTGGTTCTTTGCTTGGCTCGCGTGTAAAAGATTTGCAATCTTTACACAAGATAATATACAGATCCTAATGGTATTTAAACTTTCATATTTTGTTCATCACGAATTTTTTGTTAATTTCTTTAAATTTTTTCATCAAAATATTATTTTTTCTCAAATAACAACAAAAAAAAAACACTACGTACCACAAACTAAGGGTCAGAGACTACCCAAAACAAAGAATATAGACTTTACAAAAATAGTTCAGAAAAATCCCAGAATGAACACACAACTACAACCCACACAGCAAGCAACCCTGATGGCAGAAAAAATACTTGATTCCCAGTGTCTACATATTACAATATTCAAAATGGGCAATTTTTTACAAAAACAAATTATATATATCTATAGATAGAGATATCATGCAAAAAAATAAAGTATGACCGATCACAGGGGAAAATATTAGCAGAAACTGTCCCTGCTGCAGCACAGACATCAATTGTCTTACATACAAAGAGCTAAATGAAACCAAGAGAACAAGGTCTCAACAAATAGAACACCAATAAAGAGACAGGAATTATAAAAAGGAACCAAAGAGAAATTCTGGAAACAGTACAATAACTGAAAAGTAAAATTCAAGAGTTTCAATAGCAGATTTGAGCCAGTGAAAGAATCAGAGAAGTTAAAGATAGATCACCTAAAATTATCAATCTGAGGAGCAGGAAGAAAAAACAAACTCAAAAGAGCAGAAAAGACCTGTGGAACACCATCAAGCACACCAACATACAATCATATAACGGAAGTTCCAGAAGGAGAAAAGAGAAAAAGGAAGAAAGACTTATCTAAAGAAAAATGGCTAAGCCCTTCACCAAATTAGATAAAGACACAAACATACACATCCAAGAAGCTAACCAAACCCAGAACGAAAAACAAAAAAATTCACAGGAAGACATAATCAAACTCAAAAGCGAAATACCAAGAAAACCTTCAAAGCAGCAAAAGAGGCAACTAGTGACGTAAAAGGGATCCTCAATCACTATAACACACACCTAACAAAAGTAAGGAAAAATACTGTATGATCATCTCAACTGGTACAAAAATGGCATTTGACAACAATCAACACCCTTACATGATATAAAAAAAAAAAAAAAAATTCAACAAACTAGAATAGAAGGGAACTTAACCTGATAAAGAGCATCTATGAAAAAACCACAGCTAACAAAATACTCAATGGAGAAAGACAAAGTTTTTGCCCTAAGATTAGGAACAAGACAAAGATACTTTCACCACTTCTACTCAACATTGTATTGAAGTTCTAGCCAGAGCAGACAAAAATAAAAGCATCCAAACTGGAGAGGTGAAGAAGTAAAACTATATTCACAAAAGAGGATGATATTATACACAGAAAATTCTAAAGAATTCATCAAAGAAACTATAAGAGTTAATAAATTCAACACTGCAGGATACAAGATCAATACAGAAAACTCAGCTGTATTTCTATACATTAGCAATGACATTCCGAAAAGGAAATTTTAAAAATCCAATTATACTCACAGTAACATTCAAAAGAAAATATCTAGGAATAAATTTAACCAAGACAGTACAAAACTTGTTCACTAAATAAAAACTACAAAACAAGCAATTTTGGAAGACCATATAAATATAAAGATATCCCATGTTCAAGAATTAGGAAATTTAATATTAACATAACAATACTACCCAAAGTGATATACAGATTCAACATAATACCATTAAAATCCTAACAAACTTTTCTGCAGAAACAGGAAAGCCAGTCTCAAATTCATTTGAAACTGCAGGGGGCCCCAAATATCCAAAACAATACTGAAAAGGGAGAATGCAGTTACAGGAGTCACATTTCTCTGTATCAAAACTTACTAGGAAGCTACTGATCAAAACAGCGTTGTACTGGCATAAGGAGAGAGATATATATCTAAACCAATGAAATAGAACTGAGAGTCCACAAATAAAGTCATGTATAAACGGCCAAATGATTTTTAACAAAAGTGCTAAGACCAATCATTCTATGGGGGAAAGAATCTTTCCAACAAGTGGTGCTGCGGTAACTGGGACCCCTATTCACACGATATACGGAAATAAACACTAAAATGGACCAAAGACCTTAACTATAAAAGCTAAAACTATAAAACCATAAGGAGCAAAAAAAAAAAACACAGAAGGCTTCATTATCTTCGATCTGGATTGGATTTTTATACACGACGCCAAACGCGTACGTAGCAACAGAAAAAAGAAATTGGGACTCCATGAAAATTTTTAAGTTCTGTACAAAGGATATTCCCTAGAAAGAGAAAAGACAACTAACAGAATGGGAAAGAATATTTGCAAATCATATCTGATAAAATCTAGTATCCAGAATATATATACTGAATTCTTACAGATCGTATCTAATAAGATCGAGTATCCAGAATATATATATTGAAGAATTATCACAACTCAAGAACAAAAAGACAAACAACCCAATTTAAAAATAGGCAAAGGACTTGGACAGACATCTACCTACCAAAACAAAACAAAAAAAAATTAACAAGTGTTGGTAAATATGTAAAGAAACTGGTATTCTTGCATTGTTGGTAGAGGTGGTGCAAGCACTATGCAGTTTGACAATTCCTCAAAAAGTTTAACATATACCATATGACCCAGCAATACCATACATATATGTATATATATTTATACACACACGTAGTACATGTATATACATATATACATCCAAAAGAATTGAAAATGGGTACTCAAATACTTGTACACCAATGTTCTTAGCAGATCTATTCACAATAGCCAAGAGATGCAAACATTCAAATTGTCCAGTAATAGATGAATGAATAAACAAAATGTAATTTATACATTCAATGGAAGGAATAAAGTACTGACATGTGCTGTGAGGATTAACCTGAAAAATGTTAAGTAAAAGAAGCCAGACACAAAAGATTACATATTGGGGCCGGCCCGGTGGCTCAGGCGGTTAGAGCTCATGCTCCTAACTCCAAAGGCTGCCGGTTAGACTCCCACATGGGCCGGTGGGCTCACAACCACAAGGTTGCCAGTTCAATTCCTCGAGTCCCGCAAGGGATGGTGGGCAGCGCCCCCTGCAACTCAGATTGAACACGGCACCTTGAGCTGAGCTGCCGCTGAGCTCCCGGATGTCTCAGTTGGTTGGAGTACGTCCTCTCAACAAGGTTGCCGGTTTGACTCCCGCAATGGACGGTGGGCTGTGCCCCACCCCCCCAACTAGCAACAGCGACTGGACCTGGAGCTGAGCTGCGCCCTCCACAACTAAGACTGAAAGGACAACTTGAAGCTGAACGGCACCCTCCACAAGTAGGATTGAAAGGACAACTTGACTTGGAAAAAAGGCCTGGAAGTACACACTGTTCCCCAATAAAGTCGTGTTCCCCTTCCCCAATAAAATCTTTAAAAAAAAAGATTACATATTGTACAATTCCAGTTATATGAAAACTCCAGAATAGGTAAAGCCAGAAGGAGAAGCAGATTGATGGTTACCAGGAACTATTAGGAAGGAGTGGGGAGTGACTGCTGAATGGATACAGATTTTTCTTTTGGGGTGATGAAAACTGTTCTAGAATTTGACAGAGGTGTTGGTTTCACAACACTGTGAATGTACCAAATGCCACTGAACTGTATGCTTTAAAATAGTTAACTTCATTTAATGACTCTCTTTTCAATAAAAATAAGTAGTAAGAATGCTGTATTATAACCCTTTGAATAAAACACCATGAATCCAGATAGGTATAATGTACACACCAAAAAATCTGCAGAAGAGGTTATTTACACAATTTTTAAGTACCTCCAGAAAAATACTTATTGCAGTCTTACAATAAATAGCCTAGCAAACAGCATGGGAAAGGCTTAATCAACAGATCAAAGTGACCATCATTAGTAACAGAACAAATTGAAATTGTGTACCAAATAATAGAATGCAATGAGCAAAACACAGCCTCACTTCACTTCTGCAATATCCTAGCCAAAGATACATAACCTGCATAGCCTGTCTAAAAGTAAGAAAAGCCAACTTGACAGACGTTATACTAAAACAATTGGCCCTTAATCTTCTAAGAGTCAGGTTATAAAAGGACAACCATTTTTTAAAAATCATCAGGCTGTGACACATGTCCATTCCCTACTTTTGGAATTCATAATATTTTTAACTTTTGATACTTTGATATTTTACTCCACCGAATTTTGTTTCATTGTTGTAATACCATTAATAAAACTGTATTAGTATTTAGTAGGCATCTGCCATGTTTCCACGAAAATAATGGCTAGCTGGACAATCAGCTCTAATGCATCTTTTGGAGCAAAAATTAATATGAGACCCGGTATTATTTTACTATAGTATAAGACCCGGTCTTATATTAACTTTTGTTCCAAAAGACGTATTAGAGCTGACTGTCTGGCTAGGTCTTATTTTCGGGGAAACATGGTACTAAGTGCTAAGTGATTTCCAGACTTCCATAACAAAAAGTAAAAGAGGCCCCTTTCCTGGAGATTCTGATTCAGTAGGTCATAAGCAGGGCCTAGACTTGTGTTTTTAAACAAGCACTACTAAGAGTGATGATCATCAGGAAAGGATAGAAAATACTGTAATAAAGACTCATCGAGAGAGAAAAAAATTTTGCTTAAGGAACAAGGCCTCTTACAGGTAGTAAAATAGTCTATTACTTGACTATTTTTTTACAGTTTTGGTCAGAAAGTAGTGTCCAATACCTTGTAATTAACTCTATTTAAAATTATAGATTAGACTCTCTCAAATATAAAAGAGCATTAATAAATTTCACAAGAAACCTAGAGTTATTAGGAATCTCCATACTTTAAAGTTTCACTTTAATGCTTCCTTTAACCTGGAATTTTGTTAGACTTCTCAGTTTACCTCTTATTTAAGTTGTTCAGAACCTTTCTATGCTTTACTTACACAGGGGGAAAAAAACATAAAAAATAGAGCAAGAATGTTATGACAATTATTATTAAGTTGATATACATGAAAATTGCTATGTTCACCCCTCCAAAAAGAACTTTAATTAAGGGGGGAAAACCATTAATGGAAACAGGATGCTTTCAGTTCTCACGTTTTTAGACTATTAAAGGTGTAATATATAAAATATAACTAAAGAACTTTAAAACTTATCATGAACTGACTTAATTTTCATATAAACTTCACCAGTACAAAAAAAAACGTAAACTTTACAATGTAAGCCAATTTTTATTCATTGAGCTTCCCTTTACTCACAAAACTGAGGCAAATTAAGTCATCCCTGAAAGTTTTTCCAAGTCAGCTTATGGGATCCATTTTTTTTTTTGTAAGGATTGGTAAAGGTATATTTTAATTTAGAATTATAAAGCACACAATATGAACTAATTAGGATAAAATTTAATTCAAATTGACTCATTTACTGAACAGCCAAATGGGCAAAACAAAGCGTTAAACACTGAAGATACAAAGCTCAAGAGGGTACTCCTGCCTGCTAGCAGCTAACAAGCTAACAGTTAACAAATAATTGTAAAACAAGGTGTTGCTGCCTCAAACCCTTTATCAGAAATGTTGAACTATAAGCAAATTATTTTTTTTAACTGAAGTATTTACTATGAGAAAGGTGCCAATATTATGAGGGTTCAAATGAAGTAAACACACACTTAGTGTGTGTATATATATATATACATATATTATGTTATATATACATAAAATGTGTATATCATATATATTATATATATACTATATATAATATATATTTTATATATACACACACACACACACAGGAATCAGCTTATGTTCTCTGAAAAGGAGAATTACTAAAGACTATCTAATTTACTCCTAAACTACACAGCCAGTAATGACAGAAACTGAACAATGTGAACTCTGCCTCAAAAGCTATGCTGTCGTTTACTTTCATCATCTCTCAAACCTTCCCACAGAAATTAATGAAAGTTTAACAAATCCATTCTCTTGCCCCAATGTATTTCAGAAAGTAACCAAAATAACTTGTCTTCAAGTCCTAGTTTATTTTACAAACGTATGAAATTTCTGCACTGTACTCCAATATATTCACATATGTTGTAATGTAAAAAAGTCTTTAAGTTACTTGCCATCAAGTAAAATAACTGCAGCAAGAGGTGCTTGGTTTACCCTATGGGTTTCTTAGATTACGTGTATGAGAAAGCACTGTTATACTACGTAAAATCCGAAGATGGTTTAGCTCAACTAGAATATCAATATGAACAAAAATGAGTATAACTATGTATGACTATAAGATCAAAAAGAACTACACTGAGGATATATCATATAACATAGAATTTATTTTTTTTTAAACCAGGGTATTAGACACTAGAATTAGTAACTACCAAGCTGTTAATGTACCGATTCCCTTAAGATACAAAGGTAGCCTTTGTTACTTAATATTTTCACACTTATTTAGCCCAAGACACAAAACTATAATGCTTTATATTTTGTTTTAATTGAGCAGAAAATGAAATTACCCTCTCCATCACTAATACAAAAAGAAAATGGAATTTATCGCTGTTTCTCCCTGCATGCCAAGACTCCTTGGCCAGTAACATATTGTAAAACTCAGAAAAACAAAACCTGAAACAGTGAATTTGTGTTAAGAATTTAGAGTAAGCATGGAATATTTTTAACAGGTTTCTTTAAACTTTTGGATGCTTCGTTTCTAAATAGTACTAAACCACTGTTGCAAATATACCTGAACTGATGAATCTAGTCACTATACTCTCAAGATAATCAAGCCAGTAATGAACAGGTCAAACAACACCACTTACTAAGGCCAGGTCTATCTAAATCAGGAGTAGAGAACGTACTCTGGGGGTGGTAAGTAGAGGGCTTTTAACAGCACACAGGAATAAGAAATCAGAACTTAATTTGAAGGAAGGAAAGTACTCAGAAGTTTTAAAGTTGTAATTACATGTCTGGAAATTTCCTTTCAAAAAATCAATCAGGTAGCTTGCTGTAAAATGAAGGGGAGTGGTGATTCAGTAGATCACCTGGAGAGGAAAAGATATTAAAATCTAAAACTTTGATTCCCATCACCACCAATTCATGACAGACATTTTCACAAATTTTGTTCCACGGAGTTCAATTTCAATTTAAGAGTTTCCCTGGGGGTGGCTGGTTAGCTCAGCTGGTTACAGCGTGGTGCTGAGTAACACCAAGGTGGCCGGTTAGATCCCCACATGAGCCACTGAGAGCTGCTCCCTCCTTTAAAAAAAACAAAAACAAAAACTTTCCCTCAACTTTTTAAAAAGCTCTATTCTAAAGAATGCAAGTCAAGTGTAGGAATAAGAGAGTAGTAGCAGCGAACATGGAGTGAAAAAAGGCAGAGAGATTGAAAAACAGAATCTACTGGTGGATGATTAGTAGAGAACTGGAAGTGCAGAGCAAAGGAGAGTGAGAAACCAAAGATGAATACATTTCAAAGTTAGGAAATGAGGGGGACACAAGGAAGGAAAATTTGGGGATGTTAAGAAATGGTGTTAACATAGTATGTTCACTTTTTGAGAATTTACCAAACTGTATGTATACATATAATTTGTGCACTTTTTGAGTATATGTTACCATTAATAAAACGTTCAAATGAGACCTTTTTTTGAACAGAAAACCAGGAACAAAGTTCCCACCAACTTAGAGCTTGAGTCAGTCACCAATGGGCAACGATGTAATCATTCGTGCCTAGGTAAGAGAATCTCCATAAAGACCCTAAAGGTATTCAGAGAATTTCCAGGTTGATGAATATGGCTACATGCTGATGAATATGGCTACACCCCAAACTCCACAGGGACAGAAGCTCCTATGCTAGGGACCTTTCCAAACCTCACCCTATGTACCTCTTCATGTGGCTGTTCATGTTCTTTGTAACACCCTTTACAATAAACCAGTAATAATAGTGTTTCCCTGAGTTCTGTGAGCCATTATAGCAAATTATTGAACCTGAGAATTGGGGGGAAGGGGAATCTCCAATCTGCAGACAAATGGGACAAGTGTGGATAACCTGGCGATCTACCAGTTGAGATTGGCATGTGAAGTGGGGGAGGCGGAAGTCCTATGGGATTGAGCCCTTAACCTACAGGGTCTACGCTAACTCCACATAATTAGTGTTAGAAAATCCTAACTGAATTAAACTGTAGGACGCCCACTAGGTGTTCCACAAAAAATTGGAGAACTTCTTGCAAGAGTATGAACAAACACACAAGCAAGCATATATACACACAAGAGCAATCACTCCCAAAAAAAAAAAAAAAAAAAAAAGCACATTTTCTAAATAAAGAGTTAACATGGGCACTGGCACCACAAAGATAATTTCCTTCAGCCTAACTACCTCTCAGTAAGCACTGCTTACACACACAAAGCTACCAAACAGCTTTTTATTGCCTCATTCTTAAATATAAACAATCATCAAACATTAAAAACTATGAACACAAAGGAAACAATTCAAGTAGTAACCAGCCAAATTAATGAAATTTTCAGGACCCCAAGAATAAAGAGCAACTTGCAGACAGAAAAAAGAGCATTCTTTCACAATGAAGGAAAGAAATCAGACTGCATCGAGCTTAATCATCACATACTGTTAAGACAACGCACAAAACCTCTATCAAAGTCCTAAGCAAACTTATTTTGGTTCTGGAACACTATACATTTTCAGACAGGCAATTCCTAAAACCAGAAGGGAAGAAAAAGGCCAGTAACCAACATTTTTTATTCAGGTAAGTATATGGACAGTTCGTAAAAGAAATCGAATGACACAGGAAAAGATACTCATAACAAGAAAAATACAAATTCAAATACTGGAACTACTCACCTACTATATGGCAAAAATCTCTGTTAGGGCGGGTCCAGAAAAGCTTATAGTCTAAGGTTAATTTTGCCCCCACTAATTGGAGAAAATCCTTTTGAAGACTTTGCTATATTCCATCTATTCGGAGGTCTTTTCACACTGGCTGAGGGAGACACAAACCTTTCCTGGCCCTGTGTAAATACTGGGAAGTGTTTTGCCTGTTCTTTTCTGCCGGTTCTATCCCCAGCCTCAGTAATTTCCACCTATGCATGCGGAAGTCAGTCCTAAGTCAACGTGAGTGGACCCTTCTGCGTTCCCTGTGCAGCACTTTCCTCTCTATCATTTTGGCACACAAATTCTACTTATTCTGACATCAAATATTCAGCTGTCTCCCCAACTTCCAGTAAGACCACCAGGCTATGTTTGAATTCGCCCTCCTTGGGCTATAGCCTATAAATTTTCTTCAAGCAATGGGCTGAGGCATTTATAAGATTCACCACTTGCTTTCATCCCTTGTTTTAAAAAGCCTGTTTCATGTATTTTGTTTGGCTTTTTAGATTCCTTTGGTGATGAGAGAACCTGGTTATCTGGTTTCCTGTTATTTCATCAGAGCCAGAAACAAATGCCAATTCAATTTTAACATTATGAGATTTTCACTAAATTGAATGTTTTACATGTATGTATTTTCTATCATGGAATTTTTCTTGAAATGATCCAACTAATTCCAAGTAATTTAACTGTTTCCCAAAACAAAACCCAACAACAAAATCCAGCACTCAGCATCCAATCAAAAATTACCGGTCATACAAAAAAAAAAAAAAAAAGAGCAGGAAAATACTACCAAGAAGAAAAATCAGTTTATGGAAAGATATCCAGAAATGAGAGATATGATGGAATTGGCAGACAAGTACAGTAAAGCAGCTATTGTTAATATGTTTAGAGTAAGGCAAAACATAAACATAACAAAAAATATGAAAGACCCAAACAGAATTTCTAGAGAAAAAAATGCAATATCCAAAATGAAAAATACACTGGATAGGGTAAATAGCAGATTATACAATGCAGAAGAAAATGATCAGTGAATGAACTGATAGGGTAGCATTTAAACTATAAAAAAAAAATTAAAGGAGACAAAGACGGACACTTGACAACTGAAATGTACAATTAAAAATTGAAATAATAATTTCTAATATTTCTGCACCCAATGACAATGACACACTTTTCATAAAGCAGAAAGTACAGGCAAGGGGGTCGCCAGTTACCTAAGTTGGTTAGAGCACAATGCTCGTAATATCAGGGTTGCCGGTTCAATCCCATATGGGCCAGCGTGAGCTGCGCCCTCCACAACTAGATTGAAACTACTTGACTTGGAGCTGATGGGTCCTGGAAAAATACACTTAAATAAATAAAAGTTAAAAAAAGTGAAAGTACAGTTGAAAAAAAAATAGAAAACACTAATAAGAGACTTGAACACATCTTTCTCAGTCCAATACAAATATAGAATAAAAAATTAGTAAGACTATAGAAGACTTAAACCATACTCAAATATTGATTTTATATATCAAATGCTAAACCACCAAATGCAGAAAGTTTATCTTCTTTTCAAGCACCCATCTTAGGATACAAAGAAAACTTTAACAAATTCCAAACAGAAGCATACATTTGACAATTCAATTAAACTAAAAATTAATAACAAAGTCAAAAAACAAAGACTTCCAAATGTAACTCAAAAACAAAATAAACTAAAAGAAACAAATTCACAAAACCAATTGGAAAAAGCAAAACAGATAAATAAATCCAAAAACCGCTGGAGCAGGGGGAATCAATAGAGAAGACACTATCACAAATAAACAAAACCAAAAATGACAAAGAATATTTGAAATCATGAGCTTTGAAGTCATGATTGAAATCACTTTGAACTTTATGTAAATAAAGTTGAAAACACAGGAATGGGCAATTTTTAGAAAACTACAATTTATTAAAAATGTCCCCAGTAGAGAGAAAAAACTAAACATAAAAGAAAAAAAAGAGTTCCATTACAAAAAAAGCACAGGTCCAAGTGTCCTTGAGAACTGAGGTGCTAGGCGTTGCAGAAAAGAAACACAGACTATGAATGAATAAAAGCCTTGCAGTCCTAAATTTGAATTGGAAGTATCAGTATGAACTTATTTGGTACTGTAGGGTAAATATACATTAAGACTGGCTTAGAACTTAAGTTCTACTTTAAATGTCAAGCATTCAAAACCTAATTCAATGCAATAAAGTCACTATCATCCTTTTAAAAAATCTTCCACTGACAGATAAATGGATAAAAAAGATGTGATACACACACACACACAATGCATTATTATCAGTCATACAAAAATGAGAAAATCTTGCCATTTGTAAAACATGAACGGACGTTGAGGGGTATTATGCTTAGTGAAGTAAGTCAGAGAAAGACAAATAATTAATGTTCTCAATTATATGTGGAATCTTAAAAAAACTCATTGAAAAAGAGCTCAATGATACAAACTTCAAGTTACAAAATAAACATGTACTAAGGATCTAAGAACAGCAAGCCTATAATTAACACTGCTGTTGAGATTAGATAAATAGACAGATAATGTCTATATATGCAAGTTAAGAGTACATCCTAAAAGTTTTCATCACAAGGAGAAAATGTTTCCTTTTTTAAATTTTATCCATGAGATGATGGATGCCAATGAAACTTACTGTGGTAATCATTTCACGATATATGTTAAGTCAAACCATTATGCCATAAGCCTTAAACTTAAACTGGAGGGGAGGAGGATTAAAGGCATACAAAAAAATCTGCCCCCCCAAAAAAAAGATTAAAAGGACACAAAAACAAAACAAGAAATCTTAACCAATTTAGCCATAAATTCCTTATCAAAAGATTCAGCATTGTACATGTTACTCCATTAAATGCAATTAAGCTTCCCATAAACATTTTTGCTGTATTTATTTTCTGAATGACACAATTACCAATAAACAGAGAGTGGCTCCAAACCAGGATTTTAAACAATACTCTCCAGAAGAATACTTACTACTATGGAATGAAAAACAGAGGACGGAATAACAGAAGGAGGGAATTTTGAAGGAAGATTAGCTCATTCCTCTTGGTACCAGGTAATTACAGATAAAAAACAAAGGTGAAATAATGGTAATGACTATCCTCAAACTATCAAAATGTGAAACCCACCAGACTAAATTAGTATGCATTTAATACAAAATTAACTCCATAACTGGTTATTTTGTGCTGAAACTCCACATCAGATTTATTATATTAATTATTAAACAGTAGAAATCTTGACTTTGAGGACTGACACAGAAAATTGACAAAAGATTGTAAAGAAGGGAAAGAGACTCCTTATTGAGCATCTATATGCAAATATCATGTTAACACTTTACATATCTAAATTAATCCTAATAACAAAAGGTATTTAAATCTCCATTTTACAAATTTAAAAAACAACTTTAGCTTAAAGATATTTGTGCCAAAGGTGTCTCAGCTGGCTCCTAATGAGTCTCAATAATACAAATTATGTCTGTCTTCATTTTTTTCATATAACTTATGACACAGAATTCATTTTTATACTTACAATGAAATAATGGGCTTGATAATTTTGCATGTCAAAGACAAATCAACTTTTTAGAATTAGAAAATCGTATATTACTCATTAAGAATACAGTGTCCTTCCCTCAGCCAGCCAGTTTAACTGTCCTACAGAATTTAATTTTTAGAGAAACCGCTCACAGAAGTTAGTTGTATTTTTTTTCTGTAAGTTACAATAAAGAACTGCTCTCAGGGCCAGCCCGGTGGCTCAGGCAGTTAGAGCTCCATACTCCTAACTCCGAAGGCTGACGGTTCGATTCCCACATGGGCCAGTGGGCTCTCAACCACAAGGTTGCCAGTTCAATTCCTCCAGTCCCACAAGGGATGGTGGGCTCCGCCCCCTGCAACTAAGATTGTACAGGGTACCTTGAGCTGAGCAGCAGCTCAGCTCCTGGATGGCTCAGTTGGTTGGAGCGAGTCCTCTCAACCACAAGGTTGCCAGTTCGACTCCCACAAGGGATGGTGGGCTGTGCCCCCTGCAACTAGCAATGACAACTGGACCTGGAGCTGAGCTGCGCCCTCCACAACTAAGACTGAAAAGACAACAACTTGAAGCTGAATGGCACCCTCCACAACTAAGACTGACTCGGGGGAAAAAAAAGTCCTGGAAGTACACTGTTCCCCAATGAAGTCCTGTTCCCCCCTTCCCCAATGAAAAAAAAAAAAAAAGAAAGAAAGAAAGAAAAGAAATGCTCTCAGTCCTTTGGGGGGAAAATAATAGTGTTCTAATTTCCAGATTAAATGGCTTTTTGACACCCTTTTATATTTAATATAATTCCATTTTAAAAGCTACAATAATTAAGACACTATAGCACTAACATACGAATAAAAATAAACATCAGTGGAAGAGAGCAGAAAGTCCATACACCCAAATACATATGGAAACTTAGTTATGTGAGAAAAGTTGGGACAACTTCTCCTACCTCAAAGCTTACTCAACATAACCATCAAATGGGTCAAAGATTTAGAGGAGAAAAAAAGCAGTCACTAGAGAAGTGGGAAAAACTTTTATGCTCTCAAAGGGGGAAGGAAGGCCTTTCTAAGTATGACACACAAAAAAGGAAGTGATAAAAATGTATTTATATATTCAAGTATATGCAAACGCAAAATTTGACAAAATATGACAAAATTCACAAGGTCTAAGAAAACAACATACTGGGGGAGGGGAAAACTCTTCACATATAGCACACATAAAGGGCTGACTTTCATATTATAAAATGTTCCTGCAAATCAACAGAAAAAGAACTCAATAAAAAAATGGGGAAAGACTATAAACAAAGTTCACAGAAAAGAATCTTGTATATGAAAAATTTTCATTCAAAAGGACAAGGCAAAATGTGTAAGAAAAAGTCTGATCCCCATGAGTGCTGGAAATGTAGCTCTTTGGAGAGCAATTTGGCATAGTACTTAAAATTACACTTATAGGAATGTACTCCCCATTTAGAAGGATATTCATGAGCATTGTTCATAAATAAGACTATTATTCAGCCAATAAAAAGAATGGGGTAACTCTACATGTATTAGTATGAAATAACTTTCCAAGATATGTTCTTAAGTGAACAAGGCTATAGAGCCGAGTGGATCTCATGCTACTGCTACTATTAGGAAGAAAAAGAATATAACCTGCTTATATGTACATGTAAGGTCTCTCTAGAAAAATACATAAGAAAAAAACTAAGTGGTTTATTCAGACAAGTACTACTACTGAGCAACACGAGTGAGCGAGTGACTTTTCTCTAAAAACCCTTGTACTTTTTGTAATTTGCACTAGGTGTGTGTGTTAAAAACAATGTTAAATACTCTTCAGTCTGACTCAACTTTACCCTTTTCGGAATCCTCAAACTCTTAATATAATCCATCTTTTTCTGAAGCCAAGTTAGTTTAAAAAGAAGAGAACAAGTTTCAACAAATGAATTATAAAATGAGCCTAACGCTACAAACAAGTCAGTTCACGAAGAATGCTAACAGAGACAGGACCCTTGGTATGAAATGGAAGATTTGGAAATTCAAATACCTTAAAGACCTTAAGATTATGAACACAGCTAAAAATATATACTGAATTCACACACACACAACTTGCTAGACAATTTGCTTAGAGCTTTACAAGTAGTAACTCATTTAGTCCTAACTACATCCCCTAGAGGTTGATATTATCTTTTCTTCAAAACAAGAAAAACAGGTTTTTATACAGATGTGAAGCACATTTTAAAGTTCCCAAGGTTACAGTACTAGTCAGTGGCAGCTGAAATTCTTAACCACTATACACACATATACATACTGTAAATAATTCAGAATCCTTTAGATAGGGATCTTACCCTATATAAAATATGAGCTTTAATAACAGGTACTGAAGAAATTTTCTAAGTTCTGAGTTTTAGTCTTACCTTTCAAGCACTGTCTTGAGCTATAGATATACCAAACTATATAAAATACAGAGCTCAATCTCCTAGACAGATAAAAGACAAATAGTTTGAGCTACCACTACAGTCACAACTGGCTTTCCACTAACCTAGACAATTATGTCCTCAAATTGCCTCTTGTTTTCTCATCAAATTCAGTCCTTGGAAGGTCCTAATTGAAAGGACTTAGATGAAAACGTTTTTCACTCACTTTTTTCCATTTCCTATAAAAGGAACTCATTTTAATGAAAGAGAGACCAAAGAGTAATTCATGTGAAAAATCTGAAACTACTAGTTGTGTTACAGGAAAAAACTAAGGCAACTAGGCTTGCATTGGAAAAGTCTTTAAGACACCTTGATTATTATCAGGTGAATCCATTTTTCAAGTAGTTTTCAACATAGCTAGTGTTCCATAAAACACTGATTTCATCACACACCTGATGTTACTCATTGTTTATAGCCCCAAGCTTAGCATTCTTCTAGAGCTTTCATAAATAAGCCCCTTTGCAAGGGATCTTTGTAATAGCAAAAATAAAGCTCTACAGGCATAAATCTGCATTTGTATCTCTGAGGAAACATAAAAGGATTGTGCTCCTCAGAGACAATAGTTAATATAAATGAATTGCCATGGCCTTCCTGATTTCTGAAAATGAGCCTAAAATTCTGTTCACTCAAATTTAAAAGTCACTGCTTGAAACCTAAAGTGTGTTTTATCGTTTTAAACCTGAGAGGACAATTTCACTAGGTTTCAATCTCTCTGGTTCAACAGCTCAAAACTGAAGGAAAACTTTAAAGGCAACGGTCATAATAAATAAGTCTTCATCAGGCGGTCCCTTCAGAAAGCTACCAGCAAATCCAAAGCCAGTCTTTAACAGACTAGAAGCTCATGTAACATATTATTTAAATCTAGGCAGATAATACAGCTTCTAAATGAGCTGACAACAAATCAACTTGACTACAGATAATCCCCTAACAAATTTCACATAGTCCCCAAGCAGTTAAACAGCAGTTCTGTAATAAAAATATCAACTGCATATACTCAATTCTGGGGGGAAAATAAAAGTTAAGCTAAATTATCTAAAATGTTAATAATTCTTTTATTTGGTAACTGCATTGAGAATATGAGTCAAGATCCCTGCCCTCAGAAAAGTTTGTGATGAAGATGGATAAACGTGAACAAGATAGAGACAGTGCTCTGAATGAAATAAAATACAGAGTAAAAAAAGAAACCAAAGGTGTAAGACGGGAGTTGCCCACTTTACATAGAATGGTTAGAGAAAGTCACTCAGAATGTAACTTCTGAACTAAAATTGAGCTAACAGAAAAACAGAAGGAACAAACGTAAAGGCCCTAACACAGGAAGGAAAATGCCTGGTGTGTTCAAGAGAAAGAAGGCCAAAGGCCAATAGTCTAGGAAGACAGCAAGCAAGGATGCACAAAAAAGGGGACAAACAATGCAGATGCTTGTAGGCTACAGAGTCTGCACGCTGTTCTTAGGTCCAATGGTAAAACACTCATTATTAGAGTCAGGGATGTTGGCTGGCCTGGCCCAACATCAAATAGCTATTATTACTAGACTGTGATGAAACCACGATTCAAAATTCAAGGACAAAATTCAGAGAAGTTCAGAGCAGACAAACTACTTGAGTTTAGGAATCTTACATTTCTGCTTTGTTTGCTAACTAAATACCTAGCACCAATGAAGGTGCAGGCACATAGCAGATACTTAAACATCTGCTACGGCAATGAATGAACATCACTAGCACAGATTGGCTCTCAAGAGATAAGAATCTTATATCCACTGCTGAGTCAATGTTTTACAGTAAATAAGTTGTACCCTACTTTCTCATTTCCAAAACAGAAAGGTTGTCATTTATTTTCCAGGTTGTTCAAGTTATTAATTAGATAACATATAACATTTCAAGTCGATGGAAAGAAGATTGCTCTATGAATTCAAAATGGCATTCTTTTCCAACAGGTTTTACATCACACGTTCATAAAAGCAATTTCTCCTTTCAATCCAAATTTCCTATAACAGATTTTTAGAAAACAAAAAGATGTCAATCGGGTTTTAAAGCAGTAAAAGTCAAATGCTGTAATTTGTATTTATCAACTACAATTCTGTAGAAATGACATAATACATATATATCAATGAAGAATACAAAAGAAGTTGTATACATATACGGTCAATTGATTTTCAAAAGAAGTACTGCAAAGTGATTCAAAGGGAAACAAAGTCTTTTCAAAAAACGGAAGTGGGACAACTGGATACCTCTATCCAAACAAACAAGAAAAAAGAACCTCAACCCTTTCCTCATACTACACACACACAAAAAACTATTCAAAATCGATCACAGATCTAAAAACATGAGCTAAACTACAAAATATGTAGGAAAAAGCAGGAGAAAAATCCTGTGACCTTGGGTTAGGCAAAGATTTTTTAGGACACAAAAAAGTACAAATCATGAAAGAAAAAAATCAACCAATTTTACTTCAAAATTTAAAATGTTCTTCAAAACACACTGTTAAAAAAATGAAGACAAACAAAAGACGGAGAGAAATTATTTGCAAAACATTTGTCTGATACACTTGTATCCAAAATATAGAAAGAATTCTTACAACTCAATAAGAAACTGAGTTTTTTTAAATGGGCAAAAGATTTGAACAGACACTTCACCAAAGGACATAAAAACAGATGCTCAGGATCATTATTAAGGAAATACAAATTAAAATCACAATGCAAATTCAAACTATACATCCACTAGAATGATTAAAATTAAGACTGACAACATCAAATACTAGCAAGAACACAGCACTAGAACTATATACAACGTTCACTGCTGATGGGAATACAAAATGGTTCACTTTGTGAAACAGTTTTGGCAGGTTTTAGCAGAATTAAATACACACAATTCATATGACCCTGCAAACCCATTGCTAGGTTATTTCCCAAGAGAAATGAAAACATTCGTTCACAAAAGTCCTGTATGCAAATGCTCACAGAAGCTTTATTCATAATAGACAAACACTGGAAACAATCCAAATATCTAGTAACCAGAGAATGGATAAATATTTATTGCATAGCCATACAACAGAACATAACTATAAAAAAGAATTAGAATACATGCAACGACATGCATGAAAAAAGCCAGAAACAAAAGTCTACACACTGATTCCACATATATATAACTTTCTGGAAAACAATACATGCTACAAAAAACAAGAAACAGATTGATGGTTTCCAGGGACTGGAGGTGAAGAGGGGGGACTATCTGTAAAGGACAAGGTAATTTCTGGGGGCGGGGGAGGGTGATGAAAATGTTCTGTATTTTCATTGTGGTGGGGTTACACAACTGATTTGTCAAAAATCTGCGAACTTGACACTAAAAAGAGTATATTTATTGTATGCATTCCTCAATAAGCCTAATTTAAAAATGGGTTCATACCCCATTTAAAAAATTAGCAGGCAGACATTCACTTAGAAAGACTATTAAAAAGTTAATGTACATTGTAAATAGAGGATTAATAGTGTTTCCCGTATACAGGCAAACCTCGGAGCTAATGTGGATTTGGCTCCGGACCATTGCAATAAAGCGAATTTTGCAATAAAGCGAGTTTTGCAATAAAGTGAGTTGTAATCTTTTGCTGGTGGAGGGTCTTACCTTCAGTTTGTAAAAATGCAGTATTTGTGTACCACACTAAGTGAAGGGCAGTACAACTTATTTTACTTTGCTTTATTATTATTTGCTTTATTATTATGCTTATATTACTTTGACCCTAAATTTACTTTCTCTAGTCTGAGGATTAATAATTCTACAATTTTTCCTCTATATCAAGGACTAAGTCCACTAATCCAAATTGGATGTTGATTTTTACTTTCAATTTATGGTAGAAGGAAACTAGTAATTACTTTTCTTTTGATCATTTCTAGAAATATCATTATCACTACACTAAAGGATAGCTTTAATGTTGGCTAATTGCCCATTCAACTACACCGACAGTAAATATCAGAAAAACAGAGAAAAAGTAATTAATGACTATTATCAACCAGCCATAAGGTACTCTTCTTCCTTAAAAGACAGAAGTTCTTAACATTAGATCATTTCTTTTAAGGGGAGCAAATGACTTGTAGAGGGTGTTTTGCAAATTTGTGTGTGAGGGGAGGTGCTTGTCTTGTAGAATGGTCACACCTGTGCTATTACATACTGAAATACATTACATTATAAATGATCTTCCTTGTATTTTTTTTTATTACAGTTGTATACTATCGTGACCTTACGTGCATGGGATATTTTATTTCAGGGTAGTAAAGGGGAAGTACTTGTTATAAAAGTTATGGATCTGACTGGATTTTATACCATTGCTCTATAGCTATGCTGTCCATTATGCCCACGTTATTTATATTTAAACTAAAATTAAATGTAACTTAAAATTCAGTTCCTCATATGCACTAGCTGCATTTCACATGCTCCAAAATGACATACAGCTAATGATTATCACTGTAGACACAGAACATGTCCATCATTTCACAAAGTTCTACTGGACAGCGCTGTTCTACCACCTAGAACACTAAGGAAGTTAGGTATAACAAAAAAATACAAATAAGTGATTTCAAACTCTGGCTCCGCTACTTACTAAGGACGTTGGGTAAATTATTTAATCTCAGACTGAGTTTCTTAAAAACATTAAATGGAAGTAGCACTTATTTCACACAATTAGAAAAAGTACTTTCTAAACTGAGTACTATATAAACACAAGTTATGAAGTGATCCAAAAAGAAACTATAACTGAATGAGATCAAACCCATGTGAAGGGTATATTATAAACAAGTCACAACTGTATCACCACAAGAAAAATAAAATTTAGTTGCTAAAAATAAAATAAATATTTTCTAAGTTCCTGAAAAAGAATAGTATTTTACTTTCCTCCTATCACCTAAAAACTGTTAACTATGAGCGATAATTGGTTGGGCATCTAGGCTCTGCTGCTGATAGGAATAAAAAAAAAGTTGGTGCCACTATGGAAAACATGGTGGTTCCTCATATAATTAAATAGAATTACCACAATCCAGCAATTCCACTCTTAGGTATGCACCACAAAGAATTAAAAACACTGATTCAAACAGGTATTTATTTGTACACACTAGTTCACAGCAGCAGTGTTCACAACAGCCAAAAGGTGGAAGCACCCCAAGTGTCCAACAGCTGACTGGGTAAACAAATGTGGTATAGCACACAATGGATTGCCTTAAAAAGGAGAAAATTCTGACACATGCTACAACACGCATGAACCTCAAGGACATTATGCTAAGTGAAATAAGCCAGTCACAAAAAGACAAATAGCGCATTGACCCTCCTAATATGAGGTACCTAATCAAATTTATAGAAATAGAAATTAGAATGGTGATTGCCAGAGGCTAGGGAGAGAGAGAAATGAGGAGTTAATGTTAATTGGGTACACAGAATTTCAGTTTGGGAAGATGAGAAAAAGATCTGGAGATGGATGGTGGCGATGGTTGCACAACGAGAATGTACTCAATGCCATTGAAAATTACATTCAAAAGTGGCTAAAATGCTAAATTTTATGTTCATTTTACCACAATAAAAAAAAGTTTCCTCATACACAGGTTAGGAGATCAGTGTGAAGGGGGAGAACCATCCCTCTACATCTCATACATTGTCTAGAAAAGTTGAAAGATTTCAATCTTCTAAAATTTAAATTTAGAACATACTTTCTTCTCTAAACTTATAATTGTCCAACTTCCTATTTGTGGGGTGAAAACTTTGGCTAATTATGTTGACAATTACCAGTTGTGAAGAATTACCTCCTATTGTGGTTTTTAATATGCCCACAAATTCTTTTGATAAAAGGTGGAGGAGCCTAACTCCATTCCCCTTGACTGCCAGCTAGATTTAGTAACTTGCTTCTAGTAGTGAAAAAGAATGTGGCAGATGTTACTTCTGAGAATAGGTCAGAAAAGGCACTTCCCTTCTACCTCTTTTCTCAGATCACTTGCTCTGGGAGATGCAGCTGCCATGTTGTAAAGAAACTCAAGCAGTTCAATGGAGAGGTCGACATACGGTAAGGAACTGAGTCCTCCAGTAACAGCCAGCGTCAACCTGCCAGCCCAAAGAGTACATCCTCTTGGAAGGAGATCCTCCAGCCCCAGTCAAACTGTCAAGCGTCTGCAGTCCTCGTCAACATCTTGACTAAGATTTTATGAGAGACCTGGAGGGAACCAGAACCCCTCAGCTAAAACTCCCAAATTTCTGGCCCACAGAAACGATGTGAGATAATAAATATTTATTATTTTTTTAAACTCACTCATTAAAAAAATACATATTTATGTCTACAAAAGCAAACTAATTTCTTTTACTAGTATGCATATGTAAAGAACGATTCCTGACAATTTTTCTTTTTAAGAACTTTTTTAATCTATTTGCAAGTTCTGAGTTTCAAAGGAAACAATCTAAGTAGGATTTTAAACCTTTTATTCTTGCTAAAAATAAAAAAAAGTATATGGGGAAAATTTTAAATATGGTTTTAAAAAATATAATCTGAATGGGGTGGCCTGTTAGCTCAGTTGATTAGAGCGCGGTCCTCTTTAACAAGGTTGCCAGTTCAATCCCCACACGGGCCACTGTGAGCTGCGCCCTCCACAACTAGATTGAAACTACTTGACTTGGAGCTAATGGGTCCTGGAAAAACACACTTAAAATAAGTAAAAGTAATATATATATGTATGTATGTGTGTGCATATATTATATATATATATATATATATGCACACACATACATACATATAAATAAAATCTGAAAACTGAATTAAGGGGTGAAAAATGTAAGACCAAAAACATTGCACTCACCAAGCTGTGAACAGAAAGATGAATCAAGAACAAGAAACTGAGGGAGGCCAGATGGATCAACTGGTTAGAGCCCAAGCTCTCAACAAGGTTGCCACTTAAATTCCCACATGGGATGGTGGGCTGTGCCCACCTACAACTAAAGATTGAAATGGCAACTGGACTTGGAACAGAGCTGCGCCCTCCACAACCAGATTGAAGGACAACAACTTGGAGCTGATGGGCCCTGGAGAAACACTCCCTAATAAAATTAAAAAAAAAAAAAAAACTGAGTGATGCAGAAACTAGCAAATTACCTAAAGGGACAGAGCAAAAGCCTGTAACTGCTGGGTGGGGCAGCTGACAAAAAGGAAAAAAGCAAGCAGGTAAAATGGAAAAAGAAACAGACAGATCCAACCACTAAAGGTTTACCAGTAATTTTAACATTTTGTTTCTCGAGGGTCATACTAAAAGAAATGAACCTGCTCCCCAGAAAAATACATACAAGCATCCCTAAAATTATCAATTTCAGAAAATTCTCAAACTACAGTCCTCATATTCAGCCACGCAGCCCAAAAGAATTCATGTTAGGAACAAACCCGACACATAAGACATTAAACGGGGTTGGGGGGTGAGCTGGGAATGCATCTCTTTCCACCAACCTACTTTACCTAAATACTAGTATGCCAAATACATGCCCCTAAAGGCTGCTAAAAGTAACAAAATCAAGAGCTAGCTATAGTTTAGATTCTCTGGCCAAAAGAGAGCGACTATGAGAAGAGATGTGGAACTAAAGGCCAAAAGATGAGTTTAATAGATTACTACTCCCTCAGTCAAGGACCAAGCTAGAATAATAAATGAAATGGGGAGGCATGCATGGCATGAATGGTATTTCAGGTAATGCCATTAACAGAAACAAGAGATAGAAGCAAATTTCAGAGACTACGATACGATAAATTCTGCTTTGACATGTAAAATTAAGCAAGATCTTAAAATACTGGAATTAAAACTTTATACCTATATTACACTTCACAATTAACAAAAATCCTTCAAATACATTACTTCCATCAGTTTTATGAGGAACTAAGGCCAAAACAAGTTAGGCCCTTTTCTAGATATTCCAAATACTAAAACCAAAAATCTTTCTAACTCCCAGCCATTCCCTGTTTTCTACATCACCACCCTTACCTAAACATTTTTATTCAAAATTAAACAGAAAAGGTGGTTGGATCAAACACAATTAGATAATAATCTGGCCTGGGTTTAGGTTCTATCCTCATTTGCTAATTTTACTTTCAGACTAGGGGTTCCCATCCGTATTCCCTTCTGTAACTCTCTAAATTTTATTTTCTTTCTGTTCATTCATATTCTTTCCCTATTATTTCCGATTCCTATTATTTCCCAATTATGCCCCTTTCCTCAATTCTGAAGTGTCAGCAGCTCTAAGCACAAAAATTCGTGTATTAATTTCAGTTCAAAAACAGAAAAAGCAAAACAAAGCTAACATGCTTCATACCTGTGTAAAGAGGTGCTGGATGTGATCTGAATATAATCTGACACATTTTAATTTTTACCTAACCAAATATCACTCAAATAGTTACTAACAAACAGCAAAACCAACAAGTTTCTATCCTTCAGCTTGTCTCCAAGCTCCACTAGTAATCAGTACTAACCAAAGAGAAACCGTATATGAAAAAAAACCACAAATATCAGGGATAATGTTCAAATAAAATGAGTTAATAAAGTAAAATCCACAAAGCAGTGCACGACATAGTGATTAAGAGTATGGGGCTTGACGATTTGGTTCAGATTCCTACCTAACCTTAATCCTAACAAAATTAACCTTCTCCCAATCTTAGTCTCTGCTAAATCTTAATTTCCTCACCTATATCACTGTTAACTGTAATAGTACTTCCCTCGTAGGATTATTATAAGTTTTAAAATATACCAAGTAAAGTACACATTAAAATACATGACACAATCATCACATAAATGGAGTCATTATTATTATTTTTAGACCTATAGTTTAGGGACAGGAGAAAAATATGGGAGAAGGGGAGATAAAGAGGAGAACTAGAGGTACTTATGGGGGGCAACTGTTCCAATTACTACTGGTACTATATATTTCAATGCCAAGAAAATAATATATATCGGAACATTCAAGTAAATCTGTTCTTGAACAATTGCAGTAAGCAAAGCTCACGAATATTCTATTCAAGGATTAAAGTTAATTGTTAAAAACTGGTCTCTGGAGTCATCTTTATCTTGATACTGCTTGTGGTAATAACATCAACAGGAGCAATTTAAAGAAAAATAATCAAAAATAATAAATATTACGTGGTTCTTTTCTATGAATAAAGATCGATCATTTCTATTTCAACTTATCACATTTAAAATGCATATTCTTAGATAAATAACTTTAAAAGCCATTGAGAAATATGTAATATACAGACTCCCGAAGCAAGGGGCAGAGGAGAATGCCCTCACATTTTTATATAAATCAAAGTGGAAACTCAATTTAAAGTACTACACACAGTTCTGACAGAAAAACACAACTAACCTATCTTAACAGAATTACTGAACATTCTAATCTCAGTTTTAGATCAGAAAATAAATGTTATATACACATATCTAAATACCTACAGTCTTTTGGATTCTACTACCTTCTCTGCTCTAAGTAAGTGAAGAGGATTCTACAGTATAGCGAAAACAAAAACAAAAACAAAAAAAAAAAAGCTGTTTCAAAATAATGAGCAACTGACACGTTATCAGGCCATCCTGGCAAAGTGTTCGAAAGTTACGTTTTATCTCAGGTAATTAAATAAACTCTAATTTTAGCCACGTTGATGTATTCACTAACAGTAAGTCCTTAAAAAATAAATTTTAATGAATTTTTTTTTTAAACATTTTACTGAATGCCTATGATTCACTGAAAAAATGTAGTAACTAATGGCAATTAAAAATACCATTCAATCCAGAAAAATACAATTATTATTAAAAGAATTCATTTGCCAAAAGAATTTCTATTAATTACAGCAATTAATATTCACTATTTTAAAAAGCTTTGTTTATAAACTTAAGGCATCATAAGCTTCCTAGGAGAAAAAAGTACACTCATTTTTTAAGTTAGTCTGAAACTTGTTAATCCATCTTGCTCAGTTCCTCTCAGTTTCTGTTCCTAGTAATGACTTGGCTTTTTGGAATTGAGATCTTAAGGAATAATTTGAAATATAAAACCACTTCTACAAATTGTTTCAAAAATTTAATTTCTATGATGGATTAAAATGTTAGCAACAGTTATGCCTTAAAACAAGCCACTTCATGAAATTATCAGATTAAAAACCAAGCACTATAATTTGTTTCAAACATTAAATAATCTGTTGGGTTTTTTCCTACCAATCTAAGAATCCATAAAGCCGAAGATGAATAATGACCATATAGACTTTTTTACTTTAGGAGCACAAAAACTTAAAATTTGGACTGTTTGATCTGCAATGTTCTTAAATTTTAACTCTTTCTGCATTTAAATTTACTTAAGTTGTTTTCAGACTGTCCAGGAATCTGAAGCCAAGCAATATTACTGCAAGAAACTGAAAGGCTTCCAAGAATAACATAGGATAAACTTGACTCATTACATTTTACAAATGATCATTTGATTTGCTCACCATATAGTACTTACAAATTCCAACAGGACTGCACAGGAAGGTGTTGAGTTTTTCTCTGTTATCTTTACGTTTTCCAGTTTGTTTTTTTATTTTGTATCCTCTGAAATAAAATCCAAGTTCTTCGAAGATACTCAAGCTATGACTATTTGACATAGAGTTACTTCAAGTCAGCTACCCATACTTCTGTTTTAAAGTTTTCATATGGCTATCTCCAGAATTAGCCAAGTTCCTTAGATTTAAGATTATAAAGTCTTTATTATTCCATGAACTTGTCACTGTTGTACTTATCCACTCCAGATGAAATATCCAATTTATGAGCCAAAAAGCAAAGACAAAAAGAAAATTTCACATCTGAAGAGCATTCCTAAACATCAGCATATACAGAGACACATAGCTATCTCAATACTACCATGCTGCTGGGAAACCGCAACATCTTAAATTTCCCCGTAAATAAAAGATAAAAGGAAAAAAACTCTGTATTCTTTCGATGTCTTCATTTAGAAAAGTTGCCTCACTGTGACATGAATAGGGCTGAGGTCAAAAATTCCTAAAACTTTCAATAAAGGTAAAAATAAATTGCCATGAAACTTCAGCAATATTTAAACAGTAATCTGAAACTGCTGAAACTACTCAGTACACAAATCAAACATATCTTACAGTTTTGGCTGAAGAACACTAACAAGAGGGGAGGAGTTGGGGAAAGGCAAAAATACCACCAGCTGAGATACTTTAAACCAGGTATATCATCCGTTTGAACCAAAATACTAAAAATGACTATGTTTCTTTTTAAGTAGCTTGTAGAACTGTTCACTACTATGAATTCACTTCAGAGATGATTCTTGACAATTTTAATAAACTTCTGGGGCAAAATTATCCAAAAACATTGTAATTCCAAAATGGCCACTTGAAATATCCGGGGCCTTTTACACAAAACCTAGATGATCTTCATATCTGAGTAATTCGATCACCTGTAAAAGTCATAAAAAACAAATACAAATTACACACTGAGTTTTAATTTTGAACTAAAAATTAATCCCCATCTTAAAGAGTCAACCTCTGGAGAGAAATTCACTTCTATATACTACTACTTGGGTCTGAAAAAAAGCTATGCCCAAGCAGGACCCAAAAAGTCTACTGTAAGAAAAGGGCTTCAGAATAGGGGTGGAGGAGGGATGTTATGGGAAGCAAGTATTAATTTCAACTGGGAAAGGGGTGCGGATAAAATACAGGGGATTATATAAGCAAACATTCAAACCTTGTTATACTTTTTAAGTAGATATTAAAACTATGAAACTGGCACACAATCTTATGAAAGGTCTCTATTCAATGTACCAAAGAAAATGAAGACAGGTGTGGTGCCACCAAACATTAGCAGATGAAACTTAAGAGAATGAGGGATATAAAGAGAAAGACGCTCCCTCCAAATTAGAAGGTCTAAAAGAGGCACATTTTCCCACACTAAGGGCAGAAGTAGGTGGATGAGAAGTGGGGCAAGAACATTCCTTAAATTTGCCTGAGGGTAAGACTTCACCAGCTTCCGAGTGCAGCAGGATGAAGGTGTCGGCTCCCATTTCTTTCAATTAAGAAAACAGGTTTCTCCCAACACTGAGGGAGTGGAAGGTACCGAGCTTTCTCGTAAACCACGTTAAGAGTGGCTCTCTCCAAAAACAGAACAGGACCCCTCAGGACCCCACAGGGCTCGGAGGGGCAAGGCAGCAGCACTCGACTCAAAACAGCTAGTGCCACGGACCTGGGAGAGGCGGGCAGAGCGGGCGCGCTACTGAAGAAACAACCCAAGGCCACAACTCGGCCTCGATTCCCTCAGCCCTCGTAGAGGGGTAGTGGTGCCAAAGGAGGCGGGCGTGTGCGCGAGGTAGAAGGAAGACCGAACACGGAGGGCGTCGGACCCGTTCCCAACCTCCGCCAAACACCCCCAGCCGCCAAGGCTAAGCCACCCACCTCCTCCCCACAACCGCCACCTCCGCTCCACCCGGGCCGAGGCAACACCTAAAGGGGCCTCCCGGTGCCGTCCTTCCCTCTGTCTCCTTGCTCTCCGCTCCCCTCCCCCAGGTCCGCGGGCAGCCCATACCTCGCGCCGCCAACGCCGCTCTAGACCCCTCAAACCCCAACGCCGACACGGGCACCCCCCTCCTCCCCCAGACTCCGGCGCGAAGCACAGAGGACGATGTTACCTTCTGCCACACGAGAAGTGCCCCTGGCCTGGGGGTGCCGCTGCGCTCGATCCCGAGAGGAGGTTTTCGGTACTTTGAATAATCCCCCTTTGCCGCTTTTCCCTCCCCCACAACCAGTCTCAGTCCCAAAATGGCGCCGACCCGATCCGCAATGTTCTGGGCCAAGTCTCGCGAGATGGTGGAAGGCGAGGCGGGGAAGGAACTAAAGAGGTTGAGGAGAAGGGGGAGGAAAGGCGGGGCGACGAAAAGAAGGAGGGAGAAAGGGTGTGTGGTAGTAGAAGCGGTGCGAACAAACCTACTGGGCGGGGCAGCAAGGAGGAGCGCCTCCACCAGAGAACCTTCTGGCCCAGGCAACCGCTCACGCCCCGGCCAAAGAAGCTCCACCCTCTACGTAGGGCGGCTGGCGGGAGGGGATGAGGGCGGGGTTATGCATGGAGGCGGGGCTCCGAGGAGGCACAGGAGGCCAGGGCGCGCGGGGGGCGGTGGCTCCGCGCGGTGACGTCAGGAGCAGCTGGAGTCGGGGATTACCCCCTGCTGCTGACGTGAGGATGGTGAACAATCGGGAAAGTTCGGTGGAAGGGGGAATTCCCCGCCGCTCCCACAGGAGCCCCTCCTCCCTCCCTTCTCCCCCAGCCCCGGGCCGCCCCGGAGCTTGAGATGGTGGGGTTGCCCGAAGGGCGGGAGGGGAGGGCTGCTCCGGGAGGCAGCCGCGCGGGCCTCAGTGGCGCGCGCCGCGGCGTCTTCCCTGACTCCGAGATGCCGCGGCGCGCGCCGCTCGCCAAGTACCGCGCTCGGGCCTGGGCGGACGGGAGATCACATGCTCGCCTCTACACAGCCCAGGGCGGGCGGAGCGCTAGCCGTGCTGGCGCCGGGCTAATTGGGCGCCCTGAAGCACTGGACCCACCGTCGTATGCAAATACGAGAGTGTGTCGGACATAAATAATATATATACGGGAGGCCAGTAGCTGAGGGATCGAGACTCGCTCGTTGGGAACTAAGCCCAGATTCTCAAAAGGATAAATATGGCTGCTGGATATAATCGTGCTAATTATCATTTTTTATTTGTATTAAATCCACAGTAGGTGACAATTATTTCAACAACGTCTCAGTCTCACACAGCCCAGGCGATTTTTTTAAATGAATTTTGTAGTTACAGTCCTCTGATTGCGACACCTTTTCGCACTATAACTGAAGTCTCCCTTTAAAACCTGTGAAGTTAGCCTTCCAAAAGGAAGAAAAGTAGCTACGTATATGTGCTGAGAGGGAATGTGAGGGGGAGGGTTTCTTAAAGAGGGAAAATGCAGAAAATAAAAAGTACTTGGCTCTTTGCTCTCCCCCAAGCCACAAAAGTTTCATAAACAGAAACTTTATGATCCTTTTACTTGCATTATGGGGTTTGCAGTTTAATGGACTACTAAAAGCTCCTTGAAAGAATGGTTGAATTTACATAAACTCACCAAAAATTACACCTCCCAATCTTATTTTAGTCGTCATGGGAGGTGGACACTTTGGCTGAGTGCGAAGAAAAGAGAAGTAACACTTGCTGAATGCCTTGTCCTTGCCAGGCACTTCTTTAATCCTAAATCAATTTCTGAAGTGGGTGTTACTTTCCTCATTTTGCAGATGAGGAAATTGGTCAAGTAATGTCCTTGAGGTGGTTACCTACCTAACATGCATGTTGGGTGCCACAATTTTGCTGTACCAGACAAACTCAAGTATGTTTGGGTCTTAATCCCCTTACTTTCAACCGCACCACATTGCTTCTGTAGAAGTTACTTAAGTATTGGGACAGGACCTACTTCTGCTTCTATTTCTAAGCAAGATATTAATTAAAGAAACAAAGGAAAATATTGTTAATTTGAGCACATACAAATAGTGCTCTTCTTATGGCAAAAAACATAAAGTTAAAAAACAAATACTGCAGTGAAATGGAGAAACAATTGTAACATGTATGACATTTTAATATTTAATTAGATATACTTGGTTACTATTCTTAATATCTAATGTTTGATTTACATAATAAGTATATCAAGAGCTTTTATAAATCATTAAGAAAAAACAACTTTTAAAAAGTAACAGGACATGAACAAGCTAGTCATGTATTTGTCAATAATTATACGAAAAGATGCTCTACCTTACTCGAAATCAGAAAAAAATTAAAATAAAACTAACGATATACCACCTTTTAACCTAGCCAATTGGCAAAGACTTAAAAAGAATAAAACCTAGATGAAGGTATAAGGAATAGGCATTTGCATTATTCATATCAAGAATCAAAATCTGTATAGCTTTTCTGGAATATAGTGTGGCTTTCATTTAAAACAAAAGTCATTAAAATAAGATACCCTTTGCCCAGCTATTCTATATCTTAGAATTTATTTTAATAAAATAATAGGAAAGGTGTCCAACAATTTATAAAGATACTCATTGATAAATTGCTTACAACTACAAAAAAATTGGAAACAATCCAAATGCCTATAAATAAAGGCACTAAGTACATAAATAAATTATGGTACATCTATAGATAGACTATGAAGCCATTAAAAATGATGATGTACTTTTTTGTAAGGAAAAAAAAGTCACATGAAAAGATGTTCACAGAACACCGTTAAGAAAAATATGAGGAAAAAAAAGCTAGAAGAAAAAAATAAGAGGTAGGTTACAAAACTGTCTATATAATGTCCTATTTTTGTCAAATAAAAAGTATATGTCAAAACGAAGTCTGAATAGGTACAAAAAATGTTACCAATGCTTATTTCTAGGTGGCAGAATAATAGAGGATCTTTATTCTTTATACCTGTTAAGGGCGTATGTTACTTTTCTAATTAAATACAAGAAACTGTCTCCAACCAGTAACATGTTTTCCCTTAATTTGTTTTAATTCATTTAGTGAAATCTAAAACAAGGATTTATCATATAATAGATTCTTTTATTAATGAGCATAACATTTTGGTAGTTTGAAAGAAGAGGACATTTTTTTAGCCAAACTCATTTGCAAGAATTTTTAATTAAAGAAGATAGTTTGATAAGTCTTTCAATGTTTTATAGATATTAGCCACAAAGAGATTACATAACTTGCTCCAAAATAATGTTAGCCCACATATACATTGCTGTATTCATTTCCAACTTATTTGTAAAAGTGAAAAGCAGAAAACCTAAATATCTACCTAAATATGTACTTTAAAAAGTAATAGACACCTGAAACTAACAAAGAAAGAAAAAGGATAGAGTACTATGCAGCTGTTGAAAAAGAGTAAGGTAGACAAATACATACTAACATGCGAAGATGTTCAGTATGTTTCTAAGAGACAAAAGAATGTGGTAAAACACTATCTAGCATCATTATTGTTATTTTTTAAGTGCATATTTATATAGAAATAGACAATGCCTAAAGAATAACTTTAATATTCATCAAATCAGGGTGGGGTTTTTTTTGTGTGTTTTTTTTCTTTTTTTTTCCGAAGGGTTATTTTTTTAATACACTGCTGTTCTATTGAAATATAGTATTTTAGAATAATTTAATGTTTAAAACTTACTTGCCCAAAAATCTGCAACAATTGAGGAGCAGAATAAAATATTTGTATAGGAAAGCTTGACTCAAAATTATATCCAGTGTCCATTTTCCATGTTCCCATTGTATGGTCCTGTGCTTAGCTCTATGATTAATTATCTACCATTTTATCTCTACCTTGATCCTGAAAAGCTGTCCAGGACCTTCCTTACTGTTCCTCCTACATCTGTAATAACACTAGATTGTAATTGCCAATTTGTTTACTTGCCTCTACCACTGGTCTAAAAGATCCTTGAGAATAGTGACTATGTCTTCTATTTATTCACAGCAACTAGTGCAGTTTCAGCAATGGTGTAAATTCTCCAGTATTTGTTAAATACATGACTTCCCCACCTTTAGTCTGTTTTAGCCATGCACTACCTGCAGTTCTCAGAGTTTCCCTTGTTCTTGATCATTCTGTGCAAATATTATTCCCTTTATAGATTGCCTTTCTCCTCCCCAGTCTCTAGTTTGCAAATTTGTATTCTTCTCCCCACAGACCCTATTCAAATAACAAGTGAACAACAATCAGGTAAAGCTCAGAACTTCCTTCCTTGAACTTTGACATGGATGTACACTCACTTTTATTACTATTTGTTCTCCTTTCAGCTCCCTTGTCTAGAAGGTGAGACCCTGGTCAGGGACACTGTTCTATTCATCCCCTGCCTCTAAACCAATGCTCAGCCCATAGAAGGTCCTCAGTGAATATGACTGGCTGGCTGGATGACTGAAGCATCCAAAACCCATTCAGCTCCGGTTCCCATGCACCAGCACAGCCTGACCAGCCTCTGAGGTCACTGACAAGGTGCAGAAGTTCTCTCTTATTCTCTGTTCACTGGCAATTGTGGTCCTGCTATTACACTCATGGTTCACAGAGAATCCGAGCTGAGGATCAAATACATCACTTGGAGAAAATCAGAACTCACACAGCCTTTCTCCTTGGTATAATCACAAATATTTGCACACCCCTCTTTCTTTCTGGCAAGTTTCACGGTTTTGTGCTGATTCTTTTAAAGGAGTCAATAATTTCAAAAAGGAGAGCCCATGCCTATTTTATTTACTGCTGTGTCCCCAATGCCTGGAACAATACTGGACACAGAATAGGTATTCCATATATGCTACCTGGATGAATAAAGGACTGGATAGTGAAAAAACATTTTGAAGAGAAATGTTTATATTCGTTTTTTTTTTGTATGTTCTAAAATTCCCCATATTTAAAACTATTTTATCTGTGTTCCGTTTTAAGAATAGCATAACATTTGATTTCTTAATTTAAAACATTTTATGCTAGTCCTTATGATCTCTGTATTTTAACACAATAAGAATGGTTACTATTTTGAGCCACTTTTCTAACCTGCCTTCCCCTAGAAAAGTTTCCTGATCCTATTACGTTCTGCTCAATTTAACCTATAATTATAAATTTAAATTTACCAAGCATGTTCTTCTTTTTGATGAGTTTTTAAATTGTACCTAGAACTAATTACTGAAGAATTGACCACTTAGTTCTTAATCAAAACAAATTAGTTGGCAGCTATTCCTCCAGGCTCCAGTTATGGGTGGCCCAGTTTCCCTAATTGGCACTTGGATCTCTCTGCTCCTCCTTCTGTACTAGGAGGTCTGGAGGAACCCCATTAGCATGAGTACAGTTGCCAGGAAAATTTTTTAAATGTTCTTCCCAATATGGGGCTTCCGAAACACATCCTCTTTTTGTATGGCACTTATAATTCATACCTACAGCAGGAATATAAACATCTAAATTATTGTAGGTAAGGTGAAGAGTACAGTTAGTAGTGTTTTAAAAGGATCTGTGGTCTATTTCAATATGTGGAATGCTCTATTAATTCTGGAAATGGAATACCAGGAACCCTAGAGGTGTAATTGCCTCCACCCCCGTCCCTTGTTACAGACTGGGTAACATAAGGAGAAACTGAGTCCAGAGCTAGACCTCTTTGCTACTTCTTGATTCTAGGTACAATAAACTTAGGAGACACTACTCAGAAATATCTCGTTGGTGGAATTTCCTAGTATTTATCCTCTTAGGTTTCCAAGTTCATCCTCCACTTTTGACTCTGGATACCCTTTTTATGACAGGAAATCCATTGTGCACATTAGTAACTTTATTGAATCAGGAGCTTTCCAGTGCCACTGAGTGGCAACCCCTCCAAACAATTCTGCTTAAATGCATTAATGCCTCTCACAACACTGAGCCTAATTGCCTAGTGAGCATATAGGGACACAAGCTAAATGGCATGATCAAACCCAATCAAAGGATATCAGACATGGAAGTAAAACTGAAGATGTGTCATTGTAATACCTAGTATTAAGTCTTTTAGTTTCAGGGTTAGAGTAATCATAGATCATTTCACCTTTACTGAGACTAGAAACTATGTTCACACTAACTGGCTTTTGTTAAAATTTATAGAAATTAATACCGTAATAGTTTATGTTATGATAGTGTCTTTGATTATAGTTTTACCTTTTCTTCCTTTTTAATTATGAAAATAATACAAGCTTTTTATAAAAATATAAATAATACAAAAGTGTATAAATTAGAAACAAAATCCTATTGTACTTCCAGAGTTAAACTTTTGTTTGTTGTGATCCTTCTAGATTTTTTTCCTATGCATATATATGTCATACACGCCATATGTATTTTAATAAAATTGGTCTATGCATACTAGTCTGCAATCTGTTTTTGCAGCTTAATAATGTATAGACATCTTTCCATGTCAGTACACTTAGCACTAACTTATTTTTAAGAATTGTGTAATGATTGAAAGAATTTACCTTATATTATTTAACTAGTACCTTCTGGAAGGACTTTTAGGTTGTATGTAATTTTTCCCCCTATAAACCATATAGCAATGAATGTTTGTGAATTTAGAGAGTGTGTTTGGAAAGGAAGGAGAGGGAAGTGGTGGAAAAATTATGGTAATATGCCAGTGGGTGAATCATTGAGCCAAGGATGGTAGTTTAAGAGGAAGATTTGGCAAGATAACATTATTTATTGAGCACTTATGATGAACTAGGTCCTAGTTAGATGTGATTTATGCTGCCATTTCTCTTAATAGTGTTACTATTTTTACGTTAATAGATTCAGATTAATCTGGATTCTACATGGTGGAAACAGCACAGGCTTTGGAGTTAGACCTGGACTTGAATACTAGTTCAGTTCCATTCAGATTTATTTTATATTAGGTGCTGTTCCTGTGCTATCTGTTGAGGATACAGAAATTATTAAGACATAATTTGTCCTCTAAATTCTTACAGCTTGAGGAATAAAACTGGCATTATATCTATTTTGTTCATGGCTGTGCCCTCCAGTGCCTAGACCAAGTGCCTAGCAATAGTAACCACTCAATATTTGCCACGGGAATGAATTTTAAGACTTTGTGCCAAGTGCTACCTTAGTAGAGGCATGTACAGAATGCTATGAAGTGTCTGTCCGGAAGCAGCCTTTAAAAAACAGTCTGGCGAGTTGAACAGAAATCCAGGAGGGAAGGGCCTTCTAGTTAGAAGCTGTTGCACAACCAGAGGTGCAAGGATGAAAATAAGCCAGAGCAAGGCATTTCCAAAGCTGTGAAAAGAAGCGACTGCCACCACGCAGACTTCTGGGAACAGAGAGGGCTGCAAAACAATACAGAGACCACGTCACAGGGCCTTGAGCCTGTGCTAGGGAGATTGGGTGTTTATCCTCAAGGCTTTGGAGGGTCTTTTATTTTAAGCACAAGAAAGATGTGATTGGATTCGTACTTTACAAAGGACCTTCTTGTTGTGATCCTTTAGAGAAGAGATTAGGACAATGAAACTCCAGGAAGAGAAAAAAGCTAAAAAGGTTGTTGCAGTAATCTAGGTGAAAGATGATAGTGGCCGAGACCTCACTGGCCATCTTCTGGTTTTTCCTAGACAACGAGATTCTCCTCCATGAGGTCTAATACACCACAACCGAGTGAAGGATCATCTCATAAACTGTTCCTTTGGCAGAAACACATTTGCTCTCCCACTTTCTGTCACCAGTTCCTACAAGCTTCCAAGTCTCAGCCTAAATGTCACTTCTTTAGGCAGCTTTCCCTGACCCCCTAACATTCCCTGTACTCTCCCTTATAGCCCTATCATAATTATAAACAGTCATTTATATGATTATGTGTTTTGATGTATGCCTTACCCACTGGACTCTATATTTCATGAGGAATTAAGTGAGTGAATAAGTGAACGGGCAGGGAGAGAACAGATTCAAGAGTGGATAAAAGAAAATGTTTTCTTTAAATGTTTGTGATCAGGCCAGGAAAAAGTCAGTGATTACACCTGGATTCTAATTTGGTCACTTGGGTGGATGTTGCTGGCATTCCCTCAGTTAGGAAACCGAGGCAGAAACAGTTAAGTGGAAGATGGAAATCACAAGTTCAGTCTGGGACATGTAGTGGGTAGGAATCTCAGCCTACAAACTTAAGTGGGCAAGAAATACAATTCAGCTAAGTTTCCATAATAAGCTCTACATCCCAGTGTTAACCTTAGTCATCTCCAGCGCTCGCTCCAGTAACAGCTAAGGCTACTGATGATCTTGGTCAGAAATATGCTCCTTCACTCCTAGAGTTACTTTGCATCTGTTATATTTATGTCTTTCTCCCCTTGGTTTTCTTTTCTTTTTCTTTCTAATTTTCTCTCTTTCTAGGCCATCAAATTGCTAAAGCAAAGTTTGTCACAGCTGTTTGACATGTGTATCATGATTCCAACAGAAGTAAATGTGCTTGTAAATCTGAGCATGAGTGATTTGCATTAGAAATAATGAGATGATTTCTAATAGAAAGAAATGTATTTAATATTGGACTAGATAACAGATTAGTTTGAGAAGTTACCATCTTTTAAATCATCAAACTTGGAAGGAGTTTAAAGTGGAGACCTTTTTGGGGTGAGGGCAAGGGAGTGGCTGACCAACAGTTCTTTCCCTCTTTTCTGAAAACAGAATGCTGGTTTCTTGAGGGAATCCATATTCTGTGTAGTATGAGTGGGACTGACCCCAACCCATTACTCATTCGCCCCTGCACACTCAGTTCCTAGTGTGGTCATGTGTCCTAGACCTGCCTTAGAATACTATCTCCATGGCCACAGTATTGATTTGGGCACCTGACTCAAGCTGGGCCATCAGAACTTTCTCTGAGACTTTTCTATGAATGCTATCAGGAAGACGTTCCCTTTCCACTGGGATTACTAAAATGGAAAGTGTGTAAGTTTGAAATTTCCAGCGTAAAAACTCTGAAATTTCCATCTTGCCTACCATGTAGCTTTAAGAGACAAACATAATCAGAGCTCTAACATTCTTTCAGTCCTTGGATTTAGTCCTTCCTGAAGCAATGACTATCTCTGGACTTCACAGTAATGCAAGCAAATAAATTTCCTTCATTGCTTTACTAGCTTGTCCTGGGTTTCTGTCACTTTCAGTCTAAGGAATACCTATGAATTTAGGGTCTTCATCCTATAAGGTGACTGATACTATGAAGTGTTTTCTTTCAGCCATGATATCCAAAATTGATTGTGAAAGACCTTCAGTTTCTGGTAAAGGAACTGGCCATCTTAAACAACCAATGGGGTAAGTGCAACAATTCTGGTGTTTTTCTCTCTTATTGTGTCAACACTATGGCTAGCCCAAAGAAGAATCAAATTCACTCTATCTATAAATAAGTTTCCCTCTAAAGCAGGATCCCTTTTGTGGAAAATAATTGAAAAGGAAGCAATTTATCCTATCCAATTTACCTCTATCATCCAGGGCAGAAGCTCTTTGCATTTCAGCAGAATGAAACGGTAATCTGAGAAAGACTCTGGGAAGTCTCCTTACAGTTAGTATTCTTTTCTACTGCAAAGGATGAATTCAGCCAAACTTCTAGAAGTGTAAAGTGATATAGGCGAAGGAAGGCAATCACTTTAGAGGGAAAAAGTTGGTGACTCAGAGAAGTGAGAGAACAGTAGAATTGGAATGAGAAAATAAAACTGGATATGAGAGAAAGAAAACTAAAACAGGAAAATAGCTTTAGGATTATCTTTGTTGTTCTTTAACTTGCATACAGAAAATTGATTTACCAATAGCATAATCATTCATTCATTTAAAAAGTAGTTATATGAAGCCTACTTTGACCAAGGCACCAGGCTAAATGCTGAGAATGCTACGAATAAGACACCTGTGATTCCATCTGTATTTATAAAAGTAAAAATTTAATTGTAAGAAGGAAAAAGAAATGAATGTTAAACATCCAATATATTGTGGTGGTGTTCTCCCCACTACCCAAACTCCCTGGCAATGAGCAAAGGGAGAACGGTGCTTAGGCCATCCTTAAAACAATGAAGAGGGAAGCTTGGAGGACATAAGATGCCAGACTCAGGCCCAAAAGTTTCAAGGCTGTGGTGTCCTGCTTTTCTGACAATAGAGCAGACTGTGTTGGGAATGGCCTATACCCAAATTTTGGTAAGGCAGAGGATTCCTGAGTTACCCATGAGCCAGATGTGGCCTTACTTAGTGAAGGGAGCTAGATTTGACCCCAGAAGAACACCTGGAACGGTGTGATGACTCCAGCAGAGAGGTGGATCATTGGAAACCCCTGAAAATCATCAAAGAGGAACAAAGCTGGACACTAAAGTGGGTAGGACAGATTATCAGTAATACCCTGTTGCAACAGGGAAGAGTCCATTGTGAACCGAACTGAAATGAACTTCAATTTATACAGAGGTGACTGGGCATTTTAAAGGGAGAAAGAGGGACGAGGGAGCAGGGAGAGTAGGGGTTCAGTAGAGTCAAGAAAGTGAAAAATTACAGAAAGCTGGGGAGGGGTTTAGTCCTTGTGAAACCCATCTGCGTTTGTTAACTGGCCCTTATCAAAGTTTGACTTCTACCCTCCCACAGATACCGGGAGACTGAAGCCTATCTTCAAGTGCTGGCTGAAACAAACAGTTCTTTGGGCAGCATTGAATTTTCTCGGGCAGACACTTTAAGGGGGGCTAGGGTCATCCTGGGGATGTGGCCTTGAGCTCTTGGAAACTATGTTAGTATTTGTTCAAGTCTTTATTGGCCAAGGCTGAGGCCTAGTCAAGAAAGGGCTCAGAGGTGCCTGATTAGAGTTAAGGCAAGAAGAGAATCTTTGTCAAAACCAGGGTCCAAGGGAGGCACATATGGCCAGATAGAGAAGCCAACAGGAGCCTACAATATGGTTTTAAGGTTAGGCATTCTCAAAGTGGGAAGGGTTTGCAAAGTATGTAGAAAGGCACTGTGGGAGACAATCAGCATTGTGTAAGACCTTTCTGACCCTTATTCCTGTTTCCTCTCCCCATCCCCACTCTAAATAAAACAGGAGGAGGCAATGCAACCTAAAAATTGAGGGCACGGGAGTAGAAAATAGAGAAGGAACTGACCACTCTCCCCGCCGCCCACCAAAGGTTTAAAGCCTGAAAGTAATTGAGCTTGGTGGAGGGGAGAACTTGAATTGGTGAGAGCTTGGAATATAGGTTATTAGACTGGACTGGCCTTTTTATTATCTAGAATGACAGTAAAAGTACTATGTAAATTGCCCAAGATTTTGTCCTGAGACAAAAAACATTCTAGAAAAAGGGTTTAAATGCACAAGACTGGGAAGGAAAAAGGTTGTTTTCTGTTTGCATCCTATCAAGTCTAGTTTATTTATTAAACTATTTATACACCCTCCTCCATTATCTCATCTTCCAAATATCTCCTAAGAATGAGTCCATTTGCATATGCGAAAGTACATGGTGCTTCTGCAAATATTTATGGTTATCTATAGATGGAAGATCTCCTGGTTTTCATCATCTTCTGAAAGACATCTATTTATTCCAAAGTGAAGAGCTCTCAAACTGAGGCCAGTGGGTCCTAGCTCTACATAGCTACACCCTCCTCCCTTTCATAGTGATAAATCTTTTGTGTTGCCCCCTTACTATAATAAACTGGAATTTATAATGAAATACACAGTTCAATGTGTAAATCAGAGTTTCACTGGAATGCATAATGGAGTAGTCATATGTTCGTAATGTTAAAAAACAAGGCAAGAGGCCCAAAATGGAGTCGCTTACGCTAAGCCCCACGTCACCAAACCAAGACTTAACTTATTGTAGTTTTAGTACTCCCAGAAATGGAATCTTAAACCAGTACGTCAGGAATCTCCCCTGATCAGCACTAGATCTGCCTGAAAGACTCCTGCCATCATCTAAAAGAAAGTAACTGCAATAACCAACCTGGTTTTTCTTTTGCTTAATATGACTTCCTCGTTCCTACTCCCTTTTGCCTAGAAGTCTTTCATTTTGTACAGCTCCCCAGAGCTCCTTTCTATCACTAGATTGTATGCGTCTGATTCTAATAATTTTTTGCATAAATAAACTTTAAGTTTTTAATATGCCTCAGTTTATCTTTTAAGAGTTTCCATATGTAGAACCATTGGCTATAAAAGCTACAAATGCAGACTAAAACAACTATATTATATTTATTTAAATAACATTAGCTGAGTGTTAATAACTGTATTATTTTCTAAAATTCTGAATGTACCTTGGTAAAGTTTTCCATAAAAGGAAGTACAATTTTCCTTCAGTTTGTTCAGTACTTGTATTCCTAGCAAATGTAATGTACATAAAAGCCAAGCAAGAAATACTTAGTGTTTATCTTTTAAAAGAAGTTAACATGACTAAATTTTAAAAAATTATTTCTTTTTTCATTTACAGTTGACATTCAGTATTTATATTAGTTTCAGTTGTACAACATAGTGGTTAGACATTTATATTTAACTTGACTAAATTCAAGTTTACTAAATGCTATCTTTGTAACAATCAAAAACACCCTCACCAATTCCCAGATCTCTCTGGGAAGACCCGTCAGTGTTGTTACAGTGTGCTGGTTTGTGAAGGTCACCCACTCCCACTTCTCCCTTAGGCCTTCTCAGTTCCTGCTTGTTCCTCCCTCCTACCTTTCCCGCTACAGGGGAATTCCTGGACTGAAGAGACATCCCTTTACTGTATTTTCTTTCAGAAATGCTAATGAATTAATATCTCTTGATCTGATCATGTAATAAAGCTAAATCTTGATTGAAGTTTGGATGCTCAAAAACTCCCCAAGTTAGTCACGTCCTCAACTACTCTTTTGGAGTGATTTTGTTTTTAGAGAATTATCTCTCTATTTTTGGGGACTCTCCTGTAGAAAATCCCCAAACCATACTGACTGGCCCTATTACAAATTTACAAGTCTCCCGTCTCAGGGCTCTGTGACTTTTCTTAGGTCAGCTTCTCCCATTTCCCTCAGCACTGATCCCCAATCCTTACCACTTTCTTTAAGCCTTCTAACCAATCCATCACACCAGCTGAAAAACTCAGTTCCTACCTCACTGAAATAATTAAAGTTATACAATCCTTCCATTTCCTTGTCTCTCTCACTAGCCAAAACAACTTTCTATAGCAGCATGTATCCTAGCACCTTGTTAAGAAGGAAAAATAACAGAGACCCAAGATGGAGTGCTGAATGAATTTTTACTGCCAAGCAGGGGGATCCCAATTCAGCTGAGTCTGGCTTCTAGGGGATGAGTTTTGGGAAGAGAGAAAATGGAGTAGTATTTTTAAAGCCAAAAAAACCACAAACGTCTCTATCCTGTATTAGGAAAGTGTTGCTGTGAGCAAGCACTGGGCAGGGCTGATAGGGCTCCTCTGCATTTTGTCGGGTTCCTGCCTCAGGACCATAACTTCCAGCTGCCTGTTGATATATAAAATGTCCAAACCTGTACCGAATTTTTTATTTGAGCCAAACTGGTCACATGCCAGGAAGCAAGATCTCAAAGGCTCTGGAGAAGGGTGTTTTGCAAGGTACAGGATAGTTAACAAGATTCTGTGTTCTGTTCAGGGTGGTTATGGCTCCCAGAGGTCTGCAAAAGAGGCATTTCAAAGGTGTGTTGACCTAGATGCACAAGAACAATGGACAAGACTTGCTTCAGGCAAAGATAACATTTTACTGGGGAAGTTTATAGGCCTGAGGCATGACTACCCACCACGACCTGGCCAGTTAGGAATTTATGATCAGGTCACCCTGTTACTTTTGGTTAGATTTATTACAGTGCCCCTTTTTTGTCCATATGCCTCTGCTGCAAGCTAGGTGGCCAAACCACTATTTGAAACCCCCTTTGTTTCACTGAACTATCCATGCCACTGCCTCCATCTAGAAAGAACCAGGAGTATAATTTTAGTAGCCCAAGAGGTCCACATGGGTCAGAGGAAATAAACTGGTAAAAATTTGTGTAGCAATAACTTTATTACTCATAAATTGGGTGAAGAAATAAATTTGCAAAAAGCACTCTGCTACTTACAGATCCAAAGGAAAAGTAAAATTGCTTTATGAGAGTGAATATTTTTTGAAGTGCATGGTTCTGTTAATTAGAATGGCAAAGTTATGAAACATATTCATATGAATTAAAGGGTTACATAAATTTTACTATTTGTGTTATAATGATCTAATTATCTTAAAATTTTACCCTTCTGCCTCTGTGCCAAGTACCCCTTTAGGCCCCAGGCTTATTTTGGAGGACCTGATATCGCTTGTTTTTCAGTGTCATACTTCTCTGTGCTTTCAGTTGCCATCTCCTTAACCAGCATAAAATCTCTAGAAGATTGGTTAATTTCCCGTTGTACTAAGAAATTGGTACTGACATTTTCAGAGTAATTACTTCCAGGTTGTTAAATTATGGGTGATTGTTTTACTATTTTGTATATTCCTGATTTTGAACAATAAACATGTGTTACATTTTTCTTTTTTAACTTTGAGAGATGTTAAAAGTACAGAAAAGGGCAAAGAAAAACATAACTAATACCTGTGTTCCCATAACCCAGTGCTCATCTATAATATTTATAATTAACAAAGTAATACAAAATTAGTATAGGTTACAGAATGGATGCATGACATGATGTGCCTACCTGACTGGCTCAACTCCACTTGGTGGGTGTTTGTTTTGTTTTGTTTGGGGAGACAGCAAAAGTTATACTCGGGGACTGATTCTGTCTTGGTGGGCAATTTATTTAGCACAGGTTCACTGTGGGAATTATAATAATTTCAAAAGCCAATAACATACAAGATAATATCTCTTAATAAACCAAATAAAGAAATAACAAAAAGAGCGAGCGAGCGAGCGAGCGAGCGAGCGAGCGAGCAAGGAAAGAAAGAAAGAAAGAAAGAAAGAAAGAAAGAAAGAAAGAAAGAAAGAAAGAAAGAAAGAAAGAAAGAAAGAAAGAAAGAAAGAAAGAAAGAAAGAAAGAAAGAAGGAAAGAATACAACAAACAAATGACAGGCTAATCACACTATTGTTCCAAACCAGGGGAGGTGAAAAAATAGTGTTTAAATTTAATATGAATTGTCCCTTTTTATACAAGGAGGCACTTAAGAAAGTAGGAGACAAACCAAAGAGTTAATTTCCTACAGTCAGTGCAAAAGTGAAAATGTCCTGTTGTTAGAGCACGTTGCTAGGGAACGGAGATGCCAGTGATGGTAGGTGGGCTGATCTCTTACACAGGGGCACTATGGTTTAACACCACTGTCTACTAGGAGTGCCCCAAGAGTCTTCAAAGAGTTTTTAGGTTAGCAAAGAGTCGCCTTGCTCAAACTGAAACTCTCAAATAGTCCTCACAAACTCTCAGAATGTGTAGTCAAACTGTCCCCTTGCCATAGTTACTTCTCCACATGTTCCTATCGATAAGCTCCCAGTGGGGCCTATCAGCAGCTGGACTGTTGCTGACGGCTTATCAAGGACACCAGATGGAGAATGATGACATCCTGATACAACTTACTTCATACTTATATCAAAGCAACTTTTTTTGTCTTTGTCATAAACAAGTGAATTAAAATAACTTCACTTAAGTCATAAACAATTGGATATGAAATCATATTAAACCAATACACAACAGTGGGCTTTCAGCAAGAGCTCCATTCCTATAACCTTTGTGGTGCCAATATTTTTTTTCAGTTTTTCTGATTATAAATAAAGTAAAACATTATCTTGTTGAATGTAAAGACGTAGACTCCCAGTGGAATCAGAAGAGAGAGGTCATTACTAAATGTGTAAAAAGTAAAGTAGTATTTTCTCAAGTCCAGCTACTTGAGAGAGAGAGTAAAATCATAGGTAATGAATAATTTTAAAAGATGATGAAGTTACCTTTGCTCTGAAAATAATGGTATAGAGCTTACTATGTGCCAAATACTATTCTAGTACTCATTTAACCTTGACAACAATGTGGTAGGGTTATCACTATTATTATTATTGCCTTATTTTATGAATGAGGAATTTGAGGTATAGAGAGGGGAGGTGGCTTGCCTATAATCACACAACTGGTAGGTGGTGGTACTGGGAATACGCGCATTAACCAAGACAGTCTAACTCCATGTTTAACATTGATACTCTCCTGACCTCCCACGGGCAGAAATGCTAGAACCCCTGTCCTAAATCAAGTGCACCTTTTCTCCCAGTAGGACACAAGGAGTATATCAGTTCTTTATTGCCTTATTTTTAAAAAATGCCAAAACTCAGTGGTTTTAAGCAACAACAATCACTTATTTAGCTCACAAGTCTGCAATTTGAGTAGTTTTCAGCCCGAAAGCTCATCTCTGCTCCAATGTCAACTGGAGCAGCTCAGCTGGAGGCTGGAAGTTCCACTTCCAAGATTGCTCAACCGCATGGCTGGTGAGCTGGTGCTGACTGATGCTGAGAACTCGGCCAGGGATGACAACTGGGGGACACAGTTCCTTTCCATATAAGCCTCTCCACAAGCTGCTTCAACTTCTTCATGGCATAATGGTTGGATCCCAAGGGCCAGCATCCCAAAGAGACAGGGAGTGGAGTCTGCCAATGTCTTAAGGCCTGGGGCTGGAAACTGTCATAGTAACACTTCTGCCATCTGCCATATTCTGTTTGTCAAACAAACAGAGCCCAGATTTAGGGGAGGGGACATGGACTCTACCTCTCAATGAGTGAAGCTCTAAAGCATCTGGGACCATCTTTTAAAACCTCCACAGTGCCTGAGTTCATCTCCAAGTTTGTGTAGCTGGGAACCCTCAGCTTTTGATGACTCTGTGGCTCCCAATGAAATGAGCTGACTTCCGGCTTTGTTGTTGCCTTCATATTAAAGTTACTTCTGTCATCAGCACCCTGGAAGGCCTAATAAGTAACACCCCACCCTGGGAAGGAGAAAGATTCACCAGCTCCCATGCCACACCAGTGCTGACAGTGGTGTTAGACCTCAAACCTTAGACCATACCTCCTGCCCCTTACAATAGCCCTTTTGTTATGGGACTTTTCTGAAGTGCTCTGTTAGTTTCTCACAATATCCCACTTGGAGGCATCATCTTGTAAGCCTGGGTCAGAAGACACTGGAAGAAACAGCACACTATACACCCCTCAAAATCAAACTGCTCTGCTATTACCTGTCTTCCCCTGCCCCTGCCTGTGTTCTCTGATTCTGCTACATCAGGATGAGTTCCTTTGGTACCTGTTACACTGAGTCTATGAGGGTAAGAGGGGCCACTATTTCCCCAATACACATTTTACTTGAGAGCTTCAGCTCCAGGCAACGCAGGCTACATAATCTGCGAGATCCAGCACAAAATGAATAGGTGGGACCCCATGTTCAAAGAGCAGAAAAAAAGTGCTCTTAAAGGCACCAAATATAAACTTTTTCTTTTTTTCAGTCTCTCTCCTGAGTTGACAGGGGTTTTTTTTGTTCTAAGTAAAGAAAAAGAAAAATTAAAATAAATAATTAGCGTAAATTTTACCATTTATTTATATGGTAAGTAATGTCCATTTTAAGTGCAAATAGAACAGCATTTAACTTGCATGCAGAGTCACCAAAATTGCACAATTAATATTTCAGAATTCATATTTTCATAAGTATTTTCTTCTTTCCAAGACTGTGAAATACTGGACAAAACTAAACTCATCTGTTTTTATGTCACTTTTTTTTATACTATAATTTAAACCAGATTCTCTTAGTCGTATCCAGAGAGAAATTAGAGAGAAAATGTAAATAAGAGATCCAAATAACTAGTTCTCTGGGTACAGGTTTTCTTTTGGGGTGATAGAAATGTCTTGGAACTAGACAGAAGTGGTGGCTGCACAACTATGTACCACAACATTCTACCAATACATTCTCCCTTCAGGTTTCTGATGAGGAAGGAACAACTTTACAGGAAAGAAAAGATGAGTTCCCTCATATTTCTCTTTTCTTTTATGTCATCATTTTCCCATCATTTTCACTCCTACTCATTGTGAGTCCACAGAAATTCTGTGCCCATGGGCATCTCGAATGGTATGTGCAAATGAGACAACAATAAACATATTTGTGCATATCTCCAATGTTCCTGCACAGGTTTCATTGTCCCATCGAACTTCCACCTGCAAAACACAAGCTCAAAGATAAAATTATTAAGACTTAAGACCGTGACAGCAGAGCATTAAAACCCAGTGTGGAGCACTTCAGAGCATAGAGCCCTGTGCTACTGTGAAGGTTATATGTTCATGAAATCCTCTCTGGTTCCAGGGTCCAAATTCAGCCTTCTTGGTTAGTTTACCAGGTCCTGAGCAAAAGGCAGAGCCTAGCAAACTACTGATATTTGGGGACATCATTTGGAATTAAAAAAAATTTTTTTTAAGATTTTTAAAAAATATATAGCTAACATATAATGTTATATCAATTTCAGGGGTACACCATAGCTCTTCAACATTTATGTACCTAAAGAAGTGATCACCGTAAGTCCAGCAACCATCTGACATTGTACCATGCAATCTCAATATTACTGACTATATTCCCTATGCTGTACATTACATTCCCATGACTTATTTGTTTTATACCTGGAAATTTGGACCTCTTATTCCCCTTCAACTTTTCCCCCACTTTTTAAATTTTTCAATTACAGCTAATATTCAATATTATTTTGTATTAATTTCAGGTGTACAGTATAGTGGTTACACATTTGTATCATTTAAGAAGTGATCCTCAACTAGTCTAGTACTCACCTGACACTATACATATTAATAGCTATTACCATATTATTGACTATATTCTCTATGCTTTGCTTTATATCCCCATGACTATTTTGTAACTATCAATTTGTACTTTTTAATCCCCTTACAACTTTTACCATGTTCCCCAACCTCCCTCCTACCTATCACCCAGATAAATCTAGTACCCGTTTGACACCATACATGGTTATTAAAATATTATTGATTGTATTCCTTCTGCTATACCCTACATCCCCATGACTACTTTGCAACAACAAATTTGTACTTCTTAATCCCTTCCCATTTTTCACCCACCCCTTTTACCCCCCTCCCATCTGGCAACCATCAAAATGTTCTTTGTAGCTATGAGTATGTTTCTGTTTTGTTCATTTTTTTAGTTCTTTATTCCACATATAAGTGAAATCACATTGTATCTGTCTTTCTCTGTCTGACATACTCCACTCAGCATAATACCCTCCAGGTTCATTCATGCCAATGCAGATGGCAAGAACCCATTCCCAACCATGGCAGAGCACTATTCCATTATGTGTATGTGTATGTGTATATATATACCTCCTCTTTACCCATTCTTCCATTGACAGACACCCAGGCTGCCTCCACATCTTGGCTATTACAAATAATGCTGTAATGAATATATGGATGCCCACGTCCCTGCAAAGCAGCATTTTGGGTTTCTTCAGATAAATACCCAGAAGTGGAATTACAGGGTCCTTCATTGTCTCTCGTTACAGTCTTTGTTTTAAAATCTATTTTGTCTGGTATAAGTATTGCTACCCAGCCTATTTTTTGTTTTTTTTTTTCCATTTCTATTTTCATGAAATATCTTTTTCCATCCCTTTACTTTCAGTCTGTGTGTGTCTTTCAATCTGAAGTGAGTCGCTTATAGGAAACATAGGTCAGGATCTTGTTTTCTTATCCAGTCAGCCACCCTATGATTTTGATTGAAGCATTTAATCCGTTTACTTTGAAAGTAATTGTTGATAGATATGTAACTATTTCCATTTGATTACTAACATTTTTTTTTTTTCATTTTAAAAAAGTCCCTCTGATATTCCTTGTAATACTGGTTTGGTGTGATGAACTCATTTAGCTTTTACTTGTCTAGGAAGTTCTTTATCTGTCCTTCAATTTTAAATGATAGCCTTGCTAGGTCGAGTAGTCCTGCTTGTAGATTCTTGCTTTTCATCTCTTTGAATATTTCCTGCCAGTCCCTTCTGGCTTGCAAAGTTTCGGTTGAGAAATCAGCTGACAATATTATGGCAACTCCCATGTAAGTTACTAGTTGCCTTTCTCTTGTTGCTTTAGGATTCTCTCTTTGTCTTTGACTTATGCCATTTTAATTATAATGTGTCTTAGTGTGGGCCTGTTGGGTTCATCTTGTTTGGGACTCTCTGCAATCCCTGGGCTTGTACGTCTATTTCCTTTATCAGGTTAGGAAAGCTTTCAGTGATTATTTCTTCAAATAGGTTCTCAATCCCTTGCCGTCTCTCTCCTCCTTCTGGTACCACTATGATGTGAATGTTGTTACACTTGATGTTGTCCCAGAGGTGTCTTAAACTGTCCTCATTTTCTCTTTTTTTATTCTTTTTTCTTTCTGCTATTCCAATTGAGTGTTTTATGCTACCTTGTCTTCCAACTCATTGATTCAATCCTCTGCTTCATCTAGTCTGCTGGTGATTCTTTCTAGTGCATTCTTCATTTCAGTTATTGTAGGCCTTACTTCTGACTGGTTCTTTTTTATGGTTTCTATGTCTTTTTTAATTCTTGCTATCCACTTTGTTGAAGTTCTCACTAAGTTCCTTGAGCATCCTTATCACCAGTGTTTTGAACTCTGTCTCTGGTAGGTTGCTTGCCTCCATTTCATTTAGTTCTTTTTTTGGAGTTTTCTCCTATTCTTTCATTTGGGATATGTTTCTTTGTTTCCTCATTTTGGTTGCCTCTCTGTATGTTTCTACATCTTAGGTAAATCTGCTACATCTCTTGCCAGGTGGGTTTATGTAGTAGGTGCCCTGTAAGGCCCAGTGGCACAGTCTCCCTCGTCACTTGTGCTGGGTGTTCCAGGAGTATCCCTGGTGTGGGTTGTGTGTGCCCTCCTGTTATAGTTGAGCCTTGATTACTATTGGCACGTTAGTGGGTTGGATTGACCTTCAGGCTGACTGGCTGTGGGGCTTGGCCACATCTACAGCTATGGGCTGGTATGCTGGTGTGCTTTACCACACAGAGAGGAATAGCCCCAGCTGGCTCTGGTGTCTGTTAAGACCACTCTTTGTGTGTGCCATTTGTGGGGCTAATTGGGCAGTGCTCTTCTGTTTTGTGAAGCCAACTTACAAGTATGTTGGTTCTGGGGCCTCTTGGGAGGGGCTGCAGTGCAGGCCAGGTCAGCCACTGCCTATGACCAGCTGGTGACTACCTGGTAAGAGCTACAATGTGATCCACAGTTGCTCACTGCCTGTGCTGGATCTTGAGGCAAGTGGGAGAGGCCACGCTGTGAACTGAGGAGAGCTGCCACTAGTACTGGGCCTGGGGTAGCTCGGAAATAAGCCAGGATGCCCTGAGGCCTGCTGCCACTTGCTGCTGGTTGCCGGCTCTGGCACGGTTCAGCTGCAGGTAAAGCCTCCTGTGGTAGGGAGTTGGGTATGATGGGGTCTCAGTGAGTCAGCAGGGTGGAGCTTTGGAGCTTACCAGGCCAATCAGATTAGATTTGGCCATAAGTATAGGGGGAGGGCTCAAGACAGGGAAGAGGATACTCACCTACCAGCTGCATGGGATCACCCCACACTGGGAAAATGCTGACTGTCTTCCATGTCTTCCCCTGAGGCCACACACCTCAATCTGCCCCCATGTGAGCCTCTGACACCCTCCAAGACACCCACTGAAGTCCAGGGTGAGTGCATGCGAGCGAGTCTGTGTGTGGGCCCTTTAAGAGGACGTCTGGGTTTTCCCCGCAGCCTTTATGTCCCACGTGGTCAGTTGAAATTCCTATTGTTTTTCACATCCAAATAGTGTGGGGGCTGCTTTTCCCAGCACCAGTACTTCTGGCTGGGGAGCCTGGTGTGAGGCTGGGATCCCTTGTTCCTCCGTGAGGAAACTCTGTGGCCGAAATATCCCTCCCAATTTTCATCTGCCACACGGAGGTTTGGGGCCAGCCTGTTTTGCGCCTCTGCCCGTCCTACCAGTCTAAATGCAGCTTCTTTTTTATATCCTTAGTTATAAAACTTCTGTTCAGCTAGACTTCAGATGGTTGCCAGGTTGACTGCTCTATAATTTAGTTGTAATTTTAATATTTTCATGGGATGAGGCAAGCACAACATATATCTACTCAGCCATCCTGGATCATTTTCCCTTAAACATTTTTATTTCTAAATGCGATGGAGTATTTAATAGCATTATGGGTTCAGAAGTCAGACATTCTCTAACTGGCAGCTTTCGTCTCTAGCCCTGTTAGTGTTTGATTTTCTAATTTTTTTCTCTATCTCTTCTATCTCTTTAGCTTAAATTGAGATATAATTAATATTTAGTAAAATGCACAAATCTTAAATGTGTAGCTCAATGACTTTTTACCTATGTATACACACATGTAATTATTGCCTTGGTATGATATGGAATATTTTCATCACCCCAGAAAGTTCTCTTGCACCCATTCTCAGTCAGTAACCACAAATCCCCCATCAGAATTTGTGACTATCCTGACTTCTACTACCCTAGAATAGTTTTGTCTATTTGTTTTTTCAAGAACTTTATAAAAACAGAGTCAAACAGTGTATATTCTTTTGTGTCTGCTCAACACAATTGTTTTGAGATTCATCCACATTGTTGCAGTTCTTCTTCTTTTTTTAATTGTTGCAGATATTCCGTTATATGAATATATATCAGAATTTGTTGATCCATCCAGTGTTGATGGACATTTGAGCTGTTGCTGGTTTGGGGTTATTATAAATTAAGCTGCTATGGACATTCATGTACAAGTTTTTATGTGGACATTTGTTTTTATTTCACTTGGGTAAATACTTAAGAGTGAAAATGTTAGGGTCATAAAGTGGCATATGTTTTACCTTAGTAGAAACTGCCAAAGTAGTTATATAATTTTACACTCCCACTAGCAATGTATGAGAATTCTTCTCCTTTCTTTTGCTTCTGCCTTTTTCTTTTTGTTTTGCCACCTTGCTTCCCCAACCTCATAATTGTTTCCTTATAAGTAGGAAGAGAGCTCTTAATTTAGGAACAAACTGTGTTCATGGCCAGAGAAGAGAAGGAACTGAAAGTCTGAAGGTCCTAAGCAATTTAATTCTTCGTAATATCTTAAAGAAAACCTGTGTGTGTGTGTGTGTGTGTGTGTGTGTGTGTGTGTGTGTGTGTGGAGAGAGAGAGAGAGAGAGAGAGAGAGAGAGAGAGAGAGAGAGAGAGAGAATATGTGTTCTTCATGCGTTCTTAGATAATTCATAGGGCCTACTGGGAACTTTAGGGACTTTGACCATATTCCCCTTCTCTTCATATTTCAGCTTAATCTTTAAAGATCAGCCATCCCAGAGTAATGCAAGTAGATATTTTATTTAAAACTTTGAGATACTTATTAATGGTTATTATATGCAACCTACATGTGACATTTTTAGAAGAGATAACTTAATAGACAGGGCCAGATAATGTTATCTGTTTTTTATTGAATTCATTTACTGTTTTATTATCTGAGAAGCCTCAGCATTTTTTTTTTCTTCCACAAAAATCTTCATTATTGGTAAAATGGCTATAACATTTAACAGATGGAAAAAAATGTGTGTGTGTGTGTGTGTGTGTGTGTGTGTGTGTAAAATAACATTGCTAAGATCCTATGGCAGCAGTGGAAGGGTCACAAATGTACACCTGTGATACTCCACCTGGGTTGCTGGTCAACAACGAGTGGCTTAAGGACCTGATCCCAGAAGAGGGCAGCCAAGAGCTGCCTTAACTACTGAGGAGAAAACCTGCTGAGACCTTCGAGTGTTCCTGAAAATGTCCATTGTGGAAATTCCCGGAGAGATATAAGACCAGTTTGGGACCTGATGAGCTCAAACTCGACTAGAGTAGTAATAAAAGTTGGTAGAGGAAGCTGGGAACAAGCTCAGGTACTCTAGAGTGAGATTAAGGAAAAGCAGAAAGTTGCTGGCAAGTGTTAAAATCAGGGGCAAGAGAGAGATAATACAAGATGAAGAACCATAAAAGGAACAGATTGACTGGCAAGCTTTTTCTATTTTTTAAAAAATATTTTCCTTTTAAAATATTCATGATCATTATGATACACTGGAAATTACAACAAAGATTTGTTCTAATGATGAGTTCGGGGGCATTTTCAGGGCTACAAGGCAGAAGGAAGTTGTGATATATGCCATTGTACAAGGCCTTAAGCCTTATTTGGGGTATTTGGGGAGTGAGGGCTGAGGTCTCCTATGTCATGATATCTAGACGGGATTGACTTAAACGCCCATTACTTATTGTGAGAAGTCCAAAGCCTTCCCTACGATGTCTGTGAATCTCTGGGAGGGATACGGCAGGTTTTGATACTACATTCTCATGGTCAGCCTTATATACCTAAAGCAAAGCGTTTAGAACACACCCTGGCACACTTTATAAGTAAGTGATAGTTACTTCCCCTCTTCGTTCTTTTTTCCTTTTTTGCCTCCTCCTCCTTCTCCTTGTCATTGTTATGACCTCTGGCTCTGAGTTCCTGCTTCCACTGAACGCGTCCGTTAATGGATTATCTCACTATTTATTATGCAGGTTGTCCCATTCTGCACCATGTGAATTGACTTGTCAATTCCTTTACCTTACTCAATTGATACATGCTCATAACACCACCCTTTACCCCCTCAACACACACAGATATATCTGTTAACATGAGACATTTTTTAAAATCAGAATTTTGTGAAAATTTGGGGAGACAAATGGGGTATGAATATTTATAGCTCAACAATGTGACCTCCTTCCACTTGAAAACTAGGCACTTCTTACAAATCCTTTTTCTAGGAACTGTTCTGTTTTTGTCCTGTCCATATAGGGGCTCAGCAACACACCAGCTGTCTTGTTTCTCTTCATTTCTCCTGGATCCCATATCTCCTTACAACACTCTCCTTCCTAGACTGCAGCCCCCAATGCAAATTCTTATTCTTTATGCAGGGCACTGCTGTCTACTTGGAAGCTAAGGTCCAGCCACACGTTTGTATATTCAAACCCATGCAAATGTTCAATAGGACAAAAAGGTTTTTATTTACCATGCCCCATTCTGCTTTTAAGGACATTGTGGTTGTAAATTTCATTTTTTACCTATTCTTTGCATAAAGCTGGTAGAGTGAGGGACAGTTAGCAGGAAGCCACCGAGAAGAAGACAAACTGGGAGAGAAGTGGAGCATCCTAGGGAAGGGATTAACAGTTGAAGAACAAGTACCTGCAGTAACATGGCAGTTTCAGTCTGAAACCGTTCAGGAATTCAGTTTGTAGGGAATGAGGCATACTAAAAATTCTATCTAAAACAAATCAAGGGAAAGGAAGAGTGGTGACAAGTCCCCCCAAAATGGGGTAGTGAATAAGAGAATCAACCAACTCCATGCATTTACTAGGGGACCTGATAAAGCTTGCCCAGATTTCTGGTACCTGTGTTGTGGGGCCTGAAGGGGATGGAAGAAACCCTCAAACTGAAAAATCTATGTGAAAAGGAATTAACTGAATATCTTAGCTGCTTGATAGGGATCTGAAGACACTCTGACACTCATGATGTGATCAGTATTAGGTTGGTGCAAAAGTAATTGTGGTTTTTGCCATTGTTTTGAACCTTTTAAACCACAATTACTTTTGTACCAACCTAATAATTTTTTCCATTCTTGTGGAAAACAAGTATGATTAAATAAAACTTATGGCTGTCTATCACCCTTAGGGAAGTCACACTAATCACTATATGACCCTTCCCACAAGATAAATTGTACCTATTGCAACAAGGGAAAATAAAATGCAATGGTAGTGGAATTTCACTGAAAATATATTAAAAATTGACCGAGTACAATGCAAATATAAAATCAGTCACTTTTATCCAAAGTCATAACGGTAACAATAGTATAGAGCTCATGAAGGAAGACATATGGACCAATGGAATAGAATAGAGAGCTCAGAAATATATGAAATTTGATATCTGATAAAGGTAGCACCACAAAACAATGTGGAAAGGAAAGATCGTTTCTTAGCATGAGAAAACTGGCTCACCATACAGAGAAAAATCAAGCATAAAAAATATGCTTTTTTACCATATGTGAATCGATTTTACATCCTACTAGGGTAATAGAAAATGCAGAGAACTATCTTTATCAACCAGGGGTAAAACTGTATTTTAAAAATGCAAACATGAGATGAAAAACAATTATTGTGACTGCAAAAAAATATAAAAACTCTGTTCAATGAAGTACAAACTTAGGAAACAGGTGGCTGACTAGGAGAAGATATTAGCAATGACCCAAATCTATAGGGCATTAAAACTAGAATATACAAAGAGCTCCTGCAAATCAGCAAAAATAAAATTGAAACTGTATGAAAAAAATAGATAAAAGATATGAATAGGCAATTTGAAGCAAGGGAAGTCCAAAGGGCTAGCAAATAATGAAGATATTCAACCTCACTAGTAAGCTGATAAATAAAAATTATTAAAGCAAAAACAATGTACCATTTTACACCCATCAGATTGGCGTACATTAAAAAGGATGATACATATTAGTTTGGCAAGGATATGAGGAAGTAGTGTAAACTAGTATTCGAGAAAGCTTTCTGGCAGAATTCAGTGGAAATAAGTTAGTGCATGTCTCAGCCTTAGTTATCTCAGGGTATACATAAACCAGAGATTATTCTTGCACAAACATGAAGGAGAATTACACAAGGATATTCATTGCAGTGTATATTGTAGTGGTAAGCCAGAGGCATGCTAGGTGAGGGGTACATAAAATGTGGTATATGTGGAATGCTATGCAGGTAGAAGCATATATCTATCTATCTATATCTATCTATCTATCTATCTATCTATCTATCTATCTATCTATACAGCAATATGGATAGATCACAAAAACATAATGCTGAGGAAGAAAGACTTCAGAAATATGACGGAATACATAGCCTATATCATTTATGTAAATTAAAACATATAGACATGCAATACAAAATTACATATTTTAAAAGGGCATATGCATATTTTATAACCTGTATCAAATGCACTAAAATGAAGACAGGAAAATGGGATTAGTGATTAAGGCTAAAAGAAACTAAAACAAAACAAAACAGTAATGGGCATTATAACACCTGGTTTTAATATTAAACAAGGAATTGAGAGGTATGATTAAATGTTCTGCAACTGAAGACTATTATGAAAGGTAAAAAAATAGCATATATATATATATATATATATATATATATATATATATATATGTGCTTATCCAGCATTAACTGCCATAATATATTATGATAAAAGTAATAGATAATTGCAATAAAAATAGTAAAAATACACTTAAGGAACAACTGCATTACTGGATATTTAAAGAAGACATGCGCTAACGGGTACTGGAATGGGAAAAACAAAAAGAAAACAAATAGCATAAATGTGTTGTTTTTTCCAAGTCAATGTATAACTTACCATCATTCCAATGAAAACACCAATACATTTATTTTTTAGAAAAACCTCATAGAAAGTACACTAAATATAAAGTTTACAAAACAGGTTAAGGTATCAAAGAATAGCTTTAAAAAGAAGAGCAAAGGGGAGACAGTAGCTTTTAAGATGGTAAATCACATTTTGATGCAATAATAACTTATATAATGGAACAAAATAGATTATGGAACTGAGTAGGAACCTCAGAAATAGAACAGTATTACACACAATGATTTGACACATAATAAAAAAGACACTATGAAACAAAGGCAGAGCAAAGGATGATTTTATGAATGAATGCTGAGACAACCAGTTGATAATCTGGAAAAAATTAACTCAGGACCATACCTTACCGATGTGCCAAAGTAAGTCTGAAGAACAGTTTCTTTTTTTTTTTAAATCAGTTCTTCTAAGCTTTTTACATGTAGTATTTCATTTAATCTTTACAATAACTCTGGGAGGGAGGCACAATTATTACAACCATTTTATAGATTAAAAACTAAGACAATATAAACCAAAAACAACAAAAGAACAAGACAAACAAATGAGAAACAGAAACTCCTAGACACAGACAGTAGTTTAGTGGTTACCAGAGGGTAAGGGCGGTGGGGGGTGGGAGATGAGGGTAAGGGGGATCAAATATATGGTGACGGAAGGAGAACTGACTCTGGGTGGTGAACACACAATGGGATTTATAGATGATGTAATACAGAATTGTACACCTGAAATCTATGTAATTTTACTAACAATTGTCACCCCAATAAATTAAAAAAAAACTAAGACAAATAATTTAAAATTTGCCGACCATCAAACTATTAATATGTGGCAGAATCAGGATTTGAACCAAGCACTATAATACCAGAAATATGCTTTTATCCAGTGCACTATGAAGAACCTACTGTCTGCCAGACACTACTGTCTGCTTAGCAGTATACATGCATTATCTTATATATGCCTTGTGGTAGATTGTCATCAAAGAGAGCAACCCAAATTCCTCCCATCCCTGTAGGCACTTGCCACTCCTCCTTTCAAGAGGTGGACTATTTCCCCTCCCCTTGAATTGCACTGGCTTTATGACCTGCTCTGACCAACAGAATGTAATAAAAGTGATGTTGTATGAGTTCCAGATGTCAGGTCTCAAAGAGCCAGCAGTGTTAGCTTTCATTCACTTGGAGCCTGAGCTGCCATGTAAGAAGTCTAGCTACGCTGCTGAGAAACCAGATGGTGAGAGAGAGGCCTAACCAGCCCCAAGGTATTCTGAATAGCCTAGCTGTAAGTGGTTTTGGATTACCTAGTTGAGCCTCTAGATGACTGCAGCTGCCTACATAACCACAGCAGACTGAAGAACTGCCCAGCTGAGCCCAACCCAGAATGCATAATTGTGAGCAAATAAATTTCTTGGAGCCACTAAGTTTTGGGGTAATTTGTCACAGAGCCACAGATAACAAAAATTCTCCTCATACTTCTATGAGGTAGACGTCATTATTGTTCCGAGTCTGCAGAAGAGAAATGAAGGTTCAGACTGGTTACCAAAGGTCATGTGACCAATCAATAACTGAGCTGGGATTTGAAACCAGCTGTGTCTGACTCCAGAGTGCCAACACTAAGCCTCAGGACATTGTGTCCCTGAACAAAAGGAAATCACACCTCTGAGTCATTCTATTTCCCACCCAGAATGTAATAAATAGTCTGTAGAGAAGCATTCCATGCTGCTTCTAGGAAGATCCAAATAAATCTCCAGGGATATGTAGAGATCTGTGGATTGATAATGGTCAATAGAATCTGAAAGAGGAGTTTTGCACAGATTGAGGGAGGAGTATTTCATTCTCAGATACAAGTTATCCCACTTCTGCATTTTCTACATGCAGAGCCTCAGCGGGAAAGGGCAATTCAGGCATCTCAGTATAGAAATATGTCCCCCTGGAATGCTGGGTGAGGCTTCAGGGTATGAGTTAACTGAGAGTATCACTAGTCAGCCTAAAGTAAATGTTCCAAAACATCTTTTTGTCTTTTATTTATTGAAATTAAAGACACTGTCTTCCAAAAGTTTTCTTCCTTCTGTGCCCAACTTGTTGAAAGAATCAATTTCTGCTTTCAGTCAGGGCACTAATAGTGACTATATATGGACTGGACTGACCTTGAGGGAGAGTTTACTGGAGACTTAAGTAAGCTCTTTGGAGCCTCCAAGACCTTCATTTTAATCCAACTTTGAATACATACAATGTGATGATATCCAGAGTGCTTCTTGGGGCTTTTTCCAAGGCAAAAATATAGGTCTCCTTGAGATCCTAGAAATAGAATTTAGTTCTGAAGATGGATTTTGGCAACTGAAGAGGTTTGTATGCCTTTGTTATGACAATGAAAACCAATTCTATCATCTCTCATGAAATCCAAAAGCAGTGTTTTTTTTAATTTCATTGCTTTGTTTGATTGTTCTTTTAAATTGTTCTTGGCCCCTCTGTTGTTTTAAATCTATGTCTTTTTGGCTAGGTGCTGTATGAGTTGCATTTGTCTATGCCTTCCACGGAACAAATATCACAGAAACATTTTTTCAAAGGTGAAATGATAGCATCAAAAGCACATCACATCAAATATATGGTGATGGAAGGAGAACTGACTCTGGATGGTGAACACACAATGGGATTTATAGATGATGTAATACAGAATTGTACACCTGAAATCTATGTAATTTTACTAACAATTGTCACCCCAATAAATTAAAAAAAAAGCACATCACAGCTATTAGCTCATGGCCTCTGTTTCCCATTGTGCACTTACCTTTGCTTCCAGAAGAAGCAGCTGCTTATAATTTTAAAATATGGGAAAGTAATAAATTTAACCAAGCAGTTATCAGGTATCACTGAAATTGCAGAATTTGAGTATGGGTTTGAAATGTCATTCCTTCTCCCTTTTCTTTTAGGATGGAAAGATTATAATGAAAGTACTGTGGTTAAAAACTAGAACAAAATTAAAAAAAAACAAACTGGTAGAATAAGATCAATGAAGCTAAAACCCGTTATGCATGGGGATTACAGCAAGGTACTTCACAAATTAAAGTTAATGAGAAATGAAATTAGGTAAATTCAAAATGTAATGAATGAGTTTAGCTACTTTTACAAATGATACAACAAAAGATATTGTCTTCAAATATTAACTGAAGAATTTGGAAAATATCCAAAATCTAGCTAAGGAGGCTTGTGTTAACTTCAGGAAGTTCTGTTAAATGTTGTAGCCAAGAAAATGTCAACCAGGGATCAGAAAGTCAAATGCCCAAAGATGACCAGGCAGATAATATAAACATGTCTATCAAGCTGAGCTTCAAAAAACAACAACTATGAAATGGGATAAAATATTTGCAAATCATATATATGATAAGGGGCTAATATCTAGTATATCTAGAACTTCTACAACTCAACAATGACAGCAACAATAAAATGACCTGATTTAAAAATGAGTGAAGACATTTCTCCAAAGATCTATGCATTGCCAAAAAGCATATGAAAAGATACTCAACATCATTAATCATTAGGGAAATGCAAATCAAAACTACAAAGAGATACCACCACTTCGCACAATTAGAATGCTTACTACCTAAAAAGCAGAAAGTCACAAGTGTTGGTGAGGATGTGGAGAAACTGGAACCCTTGTGCACTGCTGGTGGCACTGTAAACTGTAGCCACTATGGAATACAATATGGCAGTTCCTCAAAACATTAAAAATAGAATAAACATATGATTCAGCAATTCCACTACTGAAAGCAGGGTCTCAAACAGGGTACGTACACCCATGTTCATAGCAGCATTATTCACAGCAGCCAAGAGGCAGAAGCAACCCAAGTATCCATCCATGGATGAATGGATAACAAATGTGGCACACACACACACACACACACACACACACACACACACACAATGGATTATTCTGTCTTTAAAAGGAAGAAAATTCTGATTCTGACACAGGCTACAACATGCATGAACCTCAAGGACATTATGCTGAGTGAAATAAGCGAGTCACAAAAAGGCAAATAATGCACAATCCCACTTATATAAGTTACCTTGAGTCAAATTCATAGAGACAGAAAGTAGAATAGTGGTTGCCAGGGGCTGGAGAGAGAGGAGAAACAGGGAATTGTTGTTTAATGGATACAGAGTTTCAGTTTTGCAAGATGAAAGAGTTCTGGAGATTAGTTGCACAATAATGTCACTATAACGCTACTGAACTGTATACTTAAAAATGGTTAAGATGAACAAATTTTATGTTATGTATTATTTTACCACAATTAAAACCAACACCAACAATATATCTGATACTAGACTTCAGTAAGGGAGAGACAGTAGGGAGAGGTGAGAAATATGGTAATCAGACATATGCATTAGCTAATGACTAAGGCTGTCAGAAGTTTTTTGGGTGTAGCTAATTATTGTTATGTGGGGATTTGGGTCCAACATTGTCTCATGCTCTAATTGTTTAAAATCTGAAATTTCATTAAAATTTCCTGACAATGATTATTCAGCAATTCAAACGTTTTTCAAAATTCTGTGCAAAGATCAACAAAACGTGATAATTGTAGACACTAGGTGATGGACATACAGAGATTCATTGTATACTCCCTCTCCTTTTTTTTTCCTATTTATTTTAATGTATAAATGGAGATCTTTCATTATTCATACTTTCTCCTCAAATTTAATTTCATTTTCAAATATTTTTGTCTTTCGAGGGTTATCATAAAGACTTAGACACAAAGTAACCATAGCATTCCGATTCTCCCTTGAAAATAAATAGACTATTAATTTTACAAAATGGCAATAGTATATTAAAATAATAAACAGCATTTTGAGGAATATATAATAGAACTTAGAAAAAATAATTTTCTTCAGAATAGAATAAAAGGAAAACTATATAAGACAATTTGGAAACGGTTTAGTAGTTAATTTGCCCTTTTTAGGCATTGTTTTGATTATGGATTATGGTATCCATACAAAACTATGCGCTCTAGTTATTTGCTTACTTATTTATTTACTTATATATTGGGGGAAGGGGAACAGAACTTTATTGGGGAACAGTGTGTGCTTCCAGGATTTTTTTTCCAAGTCAAGTTGTTGTCCTTTCAATCTTAGTTGTGGAGGGTGCCGTTCAGCTTCAAGTTGTTGTCCTTGCAGTCTTAGTTATGGAGGGTGCAGCTCAGCTCCAGATCCAGTTGCTATTGCTAGTTGCAGGGGGTGCTGCCCACCATCCCTTGCGGGACTCAAGGAGTTGAACTGGCAACCTTATGGTTGAGAGCCCACTGGCCCATGTGGGAATCGAACTGGCAGCCTTTGAAATTGAGCATGGAGCTCCAACTGCCTGAGCCACCGGGCTGGCCCCTATTTGCTTATTTTTTAAAAAGACTTTTTACACAGTATATATCCCATATATCTGTGTGTTATAATTTTCTGGGCCTCTCAAAACCAATCCTCAAAACAAAAACAAATTAGTTTTCCATGTGGTATCAATGTTATAACAGAAGCAGGGAAATAATGACATTATTACGCATAGGTATATTTGTTGACCAGTGTTTAGTTACCTAAAGATACAATGGACTCTCTGGCCTTATACATGATACTTTTTTTCTTCATTATATAATGATTTTAGCTTCAACTTCTTTTCCATTTTAGAAATTAAAGTTTGGGAAAAAAATCATTTTTATTACCAGCAGAATTAGACAGGTCTATAAATCATAGCTGTAGGAGGAATCTTGATAACACACTGGAGCTATATATCTCTTTTGATGCGTCCTTTGAAGGAAGGGAGGACATTTCTTTCTTCACCTTGAGATTCACTGTCATAATGAGGGCCACTGTAGAACTTTCCATAGGTAAAGAGCAGAGGTTCTTGAATGTGCAAGCCTGGCTTCAAGTATTGGTTCTATCATTTTTCTTATCTTGTGATTAGGTAAAGTATAGGAATTGTTCAGTTGCTGTGTAAGTTTTCTACTACTGTGGAATAAACTACCATACACTTAGCAGCTCAAAAAAACGAAACATTATTCTATAGGTAAAAGTAGGCATGGCAGCTAGGCTCTCTTTGACGAATCTCACCAGGCTAAATTCAAGGTGCTATCTGGGCTATGTTCACATTTGGAGCTTAGAGTCCTCTTACAAGTTTTCAGGTTGTTGGCAGATCCCTCTCCTTTTCTTTATGTTTGAAGTGTTTATAATAAAAAGATTTTTATATACCTGAAATTAATACAATGTTACATGTCACTTATATCTTTAAAACAAAAAGGAACTTTCTTGATGGCAAGAGGAAAAAAAGAAAAGTAGTAGTTTTCTTTTTTTAAGCCTAAGCTGGCCAAATAAAATCTATCAGCAGGCCATGGTCTATAAATTATCATCTCTGGTTTATGTGCTAAGCACTAAGCATGCAAGCTCCATGAGGGCAGGGCTCTTTCCTCAAGTGACTAGAATGGTACAGGGAACATAGTAGACACTCAATTCGTGTTTGTGGAATTAATGATTAATGGAAGGAAAACATCTTTTTTCAGTACCTGAGATGGCATTGTGTTAGGCATTTAATACTATTGCTATATAATTGTGCTATTTTTTTTTCCTGAAGAAAGATTTAACACATATAGAATGGTCTGCATTGCCTGTATAAAAGATGAGTTCAGAGAGACTGTTAGTTTTCTATTGCTGCTGTAACAAATTATCATAAGCTTGGTGGCTTAAAATAACACAGATTTATTATCTTAAAATTCTGGAGGTCAGAAATCCAAAATGGGTCTCACTGGGTTAAAATCAAGCTGTTCTACGGGGCTGTGTTCCCTCTGGAGGCTCTAGGGCAGAACCCATTTCCTTGCCTTTTCCCACCTGTAGAGGTTGCTTGCATTCCTTGGTTTGTGGCCTCTTCCTTTGTGGTCAAAGCCAGCAATGGCCAATCCAGTCTTTCTTGCACTGCACCACTCTGACACTGACACTTCTACCTTCCTCTTCCACATTTACAGATATACAGGCCCTGTGATTACATTGGATCCCCAGGTAAGCCAGGATACTCTCTCTATTTTAAGGTTATCTGATTAGCAACCTCAATTCCATTTTCATCTTTAATTCCCCTTTTGCACAGAGCCTAACATATTTACAGAGTCTAAGGATTAGGGTGTGAACATTTTGAGAGGGGCATTATTCTGCCTTCCCAGGGACTAAAGTTGGTACTGTGCCTTCGTATCTGAGCAGCAAAAAGGCCACACCTAACTAGCCAGAGAGGATTCTGTGTGCAGATAGGTGGACCTGTCTTTCATACGCAGGTGTGTCTGCCTTTCATAGATAGTGCCTTTCTTTCATACATAGATATATCTATCTTTTTATAACTTGATGACCATAGATATTAAAACCATATAATTTCCCTTGTTCTAATTCCATATTCAACCAGTTAACTTCTGATTTTACACACACACATACATATTTTTTTCAAAGTACAGAATACTCTGGCCAGACAGTATGAATGGCTTCTCCATTTGGCCATTATATTTCTCATTGTAAATTAACACCTTTGGGATGCTGGTTTCAGCCTTTTGTATATTTCCTGGACAATGGGAAGCTGATTTTCTTGGTACATTAAAAAAAAAAGTGGAGTTTTGAACTTGAGAAATTAACTCTATGTTGAGGTGAACACAGCAAATTCTGTCTTTATGCGTAGCCGTTCCCAAGGCAGCACATCTCTCTGTCTCACTGGTCGTTTCTTACAAACAAAATAGCAAGGATCAGCAGTCATAATAAATGGAAGTTACAATGAATTATGACCTTTATACAAAAATTCCATTGTAGGCAAAGAAGGAGCACTCTGCCTCTGATGATACCAAAGTAAGCACAAGGGCTTGGCAGGCCAAGAAAACCATGTGGAAAGGCTGCCACAGCCGCCAGAAGGCCCAATAGCTACCTGCCTCCCGGTGGTATAATACATCGGGACGCCACAGGCAGCCTAAGACCAAGGAATAAACTAGACCACAATGCCATAATCAAGTTCCCCTGGACTGCAAAGAAGATGAACAACACCCTGGTTTTTACTGTAGATGCCAAGGTCCACAAGCCTGAGATAAAGCACTTTGCAAAAGCTTGTGACATTGACAGGGCTAAAGTCAACGCCCTGATCTGGGCCGGAGGGAGCCCACAAGGCACACATTGCAATGACCCTTGACTATGGTGCCTTGATGCTGCCGACAAAATTAGGATCATTTAAACAGTTCTAAACATTTTTATCATCCCTCACAAAGCTGGGGGTACACATTGTGAGTAGTAACCATTATTTCAGACCAAAAACATCCAAACTCTTTAATATGTGGAGCTCATAATATTTTGAAATATTAGTTTTAAATTTCTCCCCATGTTTTTCACTAGTTTTTCTCTCATTCAAGCAGAGAGCTGGCTCTTTCTTCCTGCAACAGTGCAAAAACCTTAAGTCTGTCAGACATCCTGTCTTTGTTTCTAAAATCTTAATCAACCCCACAGGAGAACTGAGAGTTTTCTAGTGGAGGTAGAAAGGAAAGGGTTTGTGGGACAAAGGGCTTGCACGATGCATTTGAGAAAGGAGAGGGTCCTTCCTCCAGACTGTAGAGATCTCCCAGGCTGCATGGCAGAAGGGAAAAGCCTCTGGTGTTTTGGAGCAGTGGAGAGCTCTACAGTGCTCCCGGGCCATATCCAGGAGATGCAGCTAGCCTTCCATGAGGAGTGACTACCTGGAACGGGTAGGGTAGGGATTGCAAACTCAGGTACCTACAAGGCCAGTCAGGTTACACTACTCAGTGAAGGGTTCTCAAAGGTGAAGCCACTACTTAGTTGCAGCCTAGTGTTGTTACGTAAGAATATGGAACCAGAGTTACCATTATCTTCCAAGTCAAAAAAAAAAAAAGAAGAAATCTGGATGTTGTAGGTCAAGTCACCTGATTGTTACATGTTGCAATTATTTCACATGTCTAAATGTCACTATGTGGGTCAAAATAAAACCATCTGCAGAGTTTCATGTTTTGAGAGTGTGACATGACTGCACAGCACCACTGGACTGGAATGAGCTATTTGGACAAGAACAAGGGCCAGTTTCACTGTGGCGTGTGTGCAGACATGGCCAGTGACCACACGGCCCTTCCCCACTGTTGCTGCTTTGACTGTGTTAGAGTTTCCTTTCTTGTCATATCCTTAGGTGAAAGTCAAAGAATAACAGGTTCATTTCTTATCAGCCCAACAGGATGGGGCTTAAAGAAATAATTGAATTCATTCATAAAATGTAATGCGCTGTCTCATATCTTTTTTTTTTTAAAGAATTTCCAACTAGTTTTATTTCAGTTCCCAACTCCAACATATTTTTTTAGGTATGAGTTTATGGATTGAGATTCATGCCTATTATGTAATTAAAGGCATCTAAAGCCCCGGGAATCAGGCTCATGTCCTGCCGTACAACCGTTTCTCTACTTCAGTCCACCCACATGGTGGACAGAACTCAGTCTGTCCATGTGCTTTGAGGATAAAGCCAGAAGGGCCAGATTATAATCCATTTTTTTTATGTGCCCTCACATCCCCCTCTAGGACTTTGCTTAGTCTATTCCCTCCCTTAGAATGTCCTTCCCCACCCTTATTTCTGCCTACCGAAAACCTATCATCCTTTAAAGAAGCCCAGAATTCTAGTGAATCCATCTTTTCCCCTTCTGTTGCCTTGCCTGTAGTGTGGCTCTTTATGGAGTGGCCTCTCAGTCCTAATGTGTTTCCCTCCGCTGTATGGATGAACCTCACCTTGTGATCTTTGCTTCTGCCCCGGTCTCAGAATAGGAATAAAAACAAATGATGGCTGACTGGACTTGAAACGACCATGGCTTAGGAGATGCAGTGATGCGACTTTTCTTAGAGTTTGGAAACCAAACAATGAGTTACATTGAACTAGTTTCTATGGTGGACGCTCTCATGCACAATCTAGTCCTCTTTTGGGAACAAAGGCTTTATTTCCCCACCTGTCAGGAGTGCTAGGAGGCGTCAGCCCTCAGCTGCCAGTCCTCTTCGCTGATTGCCTGGGCTTTAGGAAAACTGCCTCGCCTAAGATCACCTGTCCTTTCAGGGCTGGCCTGCAGCCAATGACCAACAAATGGGCGAGTATAAAGGCTTGACTCCCTCGCCTCAACTCTGGACAACTCTGAAAGGCCGTCAATCTGCAGGACGATCCTGTGGGGACAGCTGAGGTCTTTGTTGGTCCTGCATCAAACCAGACTTCCCAGTCCTGGTTTCTGCCCCACTTTCCTCAGGTATTGATCCTGAAAGAACGCCCTGATAAAGAGGTTGTATGCTAACTTCTGTCACAGAATATATTTCTGGGAAACCCAACCTGAAAAAGGTTTCATATCAATTAACTACTATTTTCTTGCAAATTTATGGCTGTTCATATAGACAACATAAGTGTCAAATCCACATTAAGTATGTTTATTTTGTAATATAAGTTCAGTGAAAGAATAAAAGGGAAGAAAGATGGATGTGTAGGGTGGGAAAATAGGTTGTAATTACCGAATTGTAAAATAACATAAATTAGGGTCATGAATTTAAAATTGAGTTTTTGACTATTTCAGTTACATTAAGTAACTTGGTGTGTTAGTGATCATTTCAATAAAACTTGTTTTCTCTTTTCTTCTGCTTAAAGAAGTCTTTAACATTTCTTGTAATACTGGCTTGGTGGTAATGAATTCCTTGAGCTTTTCTTGTCTGGGAAGCTCTCTCTCCTACAATTATAAATGATAGCCTTGCTGGATAGAGTGGTCTTGGTTGTAGGCCCTTGTTTTTCATGACTTTGAATATTTCCTGTTACTCCCTTCTGGCCTGCAAAGTTTCTGTTGAGAAGTCAGCTGATAGTCTTATGGTGCTCCCTTGTAGGTAACTAGTTGTCTTTCTCCTGTGGCTTTTAGGATTCTCTCTTTGTCTTTAACCTTTGCCATTTTCATTATAATGTGTCTTGGTGTGGGCCTGTTTGGGTTCATCTTGTTTGGGGCTCTGTGCTTCCTGTCTCTTTCCTTCACCAGGTTAAGGAATTTTTCAGTCATTATTTCTTCAAATAGGTTCTGGATCCCTTGCTCCCTCTCTTTATTTATTTTCTCGTACTCCGATGATGCGAATGTTGTTGCATTTGATGTTGTCCCAGAGGTCCCTTAAGCTTTCTTCGTTTTTTGTGTGTGTTTTTAAATTCTTTTTTCTTTTCATTGTTCCAATTGGGTGTGTTCTGCTAAATTGTCTTCTAAATCGCTGTTTCAGTACTCTGCTTCATCTAATCTGCTGTTGATTCCTCCTAGTGTATTCTTCATTTCAGTTATTGTGTTCCTTATTTCTGACTGGTTCTGTTTTTATAGTTTTTATGTCCTTCTGTATGTTTACTATCTCTTTGTTAAAATTCTCACTAAGTTCCTTAAACATTATTATAACCAGTGTTTTAAAATCTGTCTCTGGTAGATTGGTTGCCTCCATTTCATTTAGTTTTATTTCTGGAGATTTCTCCTGTTCTTTTATTTGGGACACGTTTCTTTGTTTCCATATTCCGGTTGTCTCTCTGTGTTTGCTTCTATGTAATAGGTAGATCACCTCTGTCTCTCAATCTTTGCTGGGTAGCCTATGAAGTATGTGTCCTGTGTTGTCCAATAGCACAGTCTCCCTGGTTTCCTGTGCATGTGTTCCAGGAGTGTCCCTTGAGTGTGTTGTGTGTGTTTTCCTGTTGTATTTGAGCCTTGATTGCTTTTGGCACATCAGTGGGTGGGATTGACTCCCAGGCTGACTGACTGTGAAGATTTGCTATGAGCATAGTGTATCAGCTACTGTGTGTGGGCTGACCCCTCAGAGGCAGATTTGCCTCCATAGGCTCTTGTTGAGACCAACCTTTGGGTGTACCACTTGTGGGACTAACGTGGTAGTGTGCTCTGGTATGGTCTGAAGCTGGCCTTTAGGTAAGTTGTTTCGGATGTCTCTTGGGAGTGGTTCCCGGGCAGGCCAATTTCAGCCTTGTCTGTGACTGGCTTGTGGCTACCTGCTAGGAGCTACAAAGCTATATGTGGTTGGGTGCTGCATATGCTAGACCTGGAGGAGTGTGAGGGTGGCCTTGCTGTGAACTGAGGCCAGCTGCCACCAGTATTGGGCCTGGAGTAGCTTAGCAAAAGGCCCAGGGTGCCCTAGGCCTGTTGCCACCTGCCAGTTGTCCATAAGACTCAGCTGTCTGAAAGAGCTTCCTTAGGTGCATGGGCCGGGCTGACTGACTTGGTGCTGAGAGTGCCTTTGGTGATGTAGCACGAGCTGGGCAGGGTGGGGTCCCAGGGAGCCATGAGGTACTGCCAGTGGTTTTTACAAGGTTAATGCAGATTCAGTTCTTGCACCAGTGTCTGGCCTGTGACCACTTTGCAAAACACCCTGAGAATACCACAGCCAGCCACGACTCACCTCAGACTCACACATCCCCAAGAATTGCCCAAACTGCGGTGAAAGATGTGGCTCACTGTCCACCACCAAAAGTTCCCCAGGCAGCCACACCCCATCCACTGCTGTAAAAGGCTTCCGCAGCTTGTGGGGCAGAGCCAGCCACCATGGGCGATGCAGTACTAGCTAGGCAGGGCAGGGACCCAGGGCATCACCAAGGTAGTGCACATATGTGGATTTTACCACACCAATGTGATCTCAGATTTGGCCCTTTGGGGGAGGGTTCAACATAGAAAAATCGCGCCCTCCTGTAGGCTCCACGTGAGGTAGGCTCCACACAGGGATAACAGCTGCTGTCCCTCCAGCCCTCACTCTAATACGACTCAACTTCGTCTTCCTCTGTATGTCTCTGGCACCTCTTGAGTTGCCGCCCCTCCACCAGAGACCAGGTGAGTGTTTGCAAGGGAGTGAGTCTGAATGCAAACCCTTTAAAAGGGCGTCTGGGTTTCCAGCTGCCTTCCGTCTCACCAGGATGGACAAAGTCCTTGCTGATTTTCCCTGCCAGATGTTGTGGGAACTCCTATTCCTGGAATAGGATACTGGGCTGTGGAGACTGGTGTTGGGATGGGACACATCCCAGGCCCCCTCCCTCTTCCAGAGGAACCTCTGCCACCGAGGTGTCCCTCCTGGTGTTCAACCACTGTCTGTGGGTTTGTGGTCAGCCCATTTCTCGTCTCTGGCCCTCCTACCCCTCTCAGCGTGGCCTCATCTTTATATTCTTAGTTATGGGGTTTCTATTCAGCTGGTCTTCAGATGATTATTTTTTTATAGCTCTCTGTTTTGTTTTTTTTAAAGCACTGTATTTATTTATTTATTTATTTATTTATTTATTTATTTATTTTGACATTCAATATTATTTTATATTAATTTCAGGTGTACAACATAGTGGTTAGACAGTCTTCAGATGATTCTTGAGGTTGATGACTCTATAATTTATTTGTAATTTTGGTGTGATCCTAGAATGCAGTAGGCATAGCATTTACCTAATCTACCACCTTGGACCCAAATCCTAAAACCACATACTTTTTAGCCTGTCTCCTCTGTCACTTCCCCAGTCCAGACTGCCCCTTCAGTAGGTGACAGGAATAGCATTCTATTGCTGCATCCACTCTTTTGGAGAAGGGGGAAGGGGGAAGGCGACAGAGGGAAGGGCATAAAAATGAAACGGTTTTATTTTCACCCATCATCGTTTTTTGGTGGTGGTGGTGGTAATGTTGAATGTTGCTTTTCTCTCCCTCAGGGATATCATGGATAGATTTCACAGAGCTTTATGGTTGCTTTCAGTTATTAAAATTTTGTCAGATTTAATCCCAAACTTTATTAATCTGTTTTCTTTTTGTTTTAAGAATTTATCTTTAAAAATCTTTTTATTGTGAAAATTTTCAAATATACAAAATTAGGAAGAAAATAATATAATAAAACCTCCCATTGCCCCAGATTCAATCATTGCTAACATTTTGCTAGTTCTTCTAATATTCTTTGTTCTTTTCTCTGGATTATTTTAAAGCAAATCGCAGATAGATCAATTGACTTCTAAATTCTTCAGTACATATTGCTAACATATAAGGTCATTTTTAAAACAAACTCCAATGCCATTACCACACCGAACAAGATAATTATTTCTTAATATCATGTAATACCCAGTACCTACTCAAATTTATTCAATTGCCCCCAAATGTTTTGCAGTTTTTTTGGTTTCAATCAGGATCCAAACAACATCCAATGCCTTCTTTTCTCCTCCTTCTCCTCTTTCTCCTTCTTTTCCTCTTCCTCTTCTTTTTCATCTCATTTATTTGTTGTAGAAAACAGGTCATCCATCCTATACAATGTCCCATAGTCTGGATTTGGCTGACTGTATCCTTGTGGCATTGTTTAACATATTTCTCTAACTCTCATATTTTCCATAAACTAGATCTACAGGCTTGATTAGATTCAAGATAAATTTCTTGGCACATATGGGGCTATGAGCTTCATCTTTTATATGCACTCTTGATATCTTTCAATCTATTCTCCATGTAACAACCAAGTGATTTTTAAACATATATAAATCTGATAACATGACCAGTATCCTACCTCACCATACTTAAAAACCTTCAGTTGTGTCTTGTAGCTCTACATCCAAAGATTGACATCCTTAATGTAGTTACAGGAATTTGCTTTTCCATTTTTATCCACCCACACTGGCCTGCTCTCCTTCTCTGTCAGTCATTACACTCCTTCCTACTGCAAGGCTCTAGAGCTTGATGTTTCCTCTGACTGAGACATTCTTCCCTTCTCTCTTTGCCTAATTAACTCCTGCTTCTCCTTCAGATCTCAGATGACCTTAGTTCCTCAGGGAAGCCATCCCTGACTGCACAGATGGGATTGTTGTCTCTTTCAGTTCCAAGTGACAAAAAAAAAAAAAAAAAATCACGCAAGCAAGCAAGAAAGCAAGCAATCAAATGGTTTAGGCTGAAAGAGGGGAATTAACTGGCTCACATAACTAAGATATTTTTGGTAGTTGATGTGAGTCTAAGTCAGTGTGTGTAATTAACATTCTCTGGAAACTCTATTTCTTGGGTCTGCTTTCTACTAGCTTCATCCTTTGGTATGCTCTTCTCACGCCATGGCCACCAGCAGCTTAGCTTAGCTGCTTAATTGAAGAAATGTATCTCATTCTCTTTTGAAATTTATTTTTCAATTACAGTTAATATACAATATTATATTGGTTTCAGGTGTACAGCATAATGATTAAACATTTATGTACCTTACTTGCATCTCATTCTTAATCTCTCCAGGGAAAGTCCCTATAGCTTTCTCTTTGGCCTGACCTGGAGTCACATGAACCAATCACTGTGGTCAGGAGATGCAGTACTTTCATTTGTCTGGACTGGGTCATGTGACCTTCAATGACAGCAGCCCCACCTTAACTGCGTTGTCAGAGAAAGAGGAAGGGCTAGTTAACTAGAGGAAAATTAAAGGGCAGTTTCTAGGAGAAGACGTAATGTTGGACAGATGAAAATAGATATCTACTCCTATAACACCATGGACTTTTCCCTCATGGTATAATTCACAGCTGCAATTTTGCATTTATTTGTGTGATGATTTGGTTAAAGCTTATTTCTTCCAGTAGGTCATAACTCCATGAGGACAGGCAGTTTTTGTTTAACCTTATTATTATATCCCCAGTGCCTGCCTCCAGTGGGCGCACAATAAATATCTAATGAATAAACGAATGAACAATATTTTGGATATCCTGGGGGTGTTATGGCCTGGTTAGACAAATTTGGATTTCAGTGTTGGCTCCATCACTGATTTGCTATTAGACGAATTAATAAATTGGCCTAAGATTTACTTTCCACATTTATGAAATAGATGATTCATTGGACTGTTTGAGGATTCAATCTGATAATGAACGCAAAAGGTTGACATATTGTAAGAATTGATTATTCTTTTTTTTTTTTTGATTATTCTTTTATTCCATCTATTGCCAGGAAAACTAGCTATCCATATTCCCATGGCAGAATTGCCCTGTAATTTACTTCTCCACTCAGACACTCCTTTAACTGTATCTACGGCATATATCCCAGTATTTTCCATTCTATAGGGCTCCACCCTTTAACCTATTTCTGGAGAAAACTCAAGGCTCACAGACCACCTTACAAATGACTGCAAGAGAGAGAGAGGCAAGGCTAATCCAATGAGCAATGCAACAGGTGGGGGGCCAGGTGTGGCTCTTGTTTCCTCCCGTCACTTATTATTTTGTACATTCTCAACAATCAAACTGACTAACATTTGACCCCAGTCTCCACTTCTCCACTTCTATTTTCATCCCTGCCCTTGTTTATAGCCTCACCAATTAGAGGGACTCCATCCCAAACTATCTAATCTGCTATAATAAACAAGGAAATGGATATGCATTTTAGACCACCCTGAGCGCTGAGCACCACAGGCACCAGTACAATATCCAGTACTATTGTACAGAAAGAACCAGGTTGAGTGATGCAAAAGGAAAGCACACCACTCCAAGGATGCTCTGGGTTACATGCCAGGCATTCTACCCTAGAGTTAGGAGTTACCCTCTCTCCTCTTTCCATCTAAGTGTATGGGGGCCAATAGCTAATAAAGCAGAAGACCTGAATAGGAAGGGAACAAATTCCATGAAAAGAGTTGGTATGGGTGTTGCTGATGTTGGAAAACAGGTTCTTGGTGTTTACCACAGGAAAGAATTTAAGGACACACCAAATAAACCAACAAGCAGTAGATTTATTAAAAGTATAGTACACTTTCAAGATGGTGAGAGCGGGCTGGCTCAGAGAAGAGCAGCTGCCCCGAAGAACAAAGATGCTTAGGAATTTATTACTCCTAAAATGAGGGCATGAAATATTCAAGATTTAGGGGTGGCATTATAAGTGTTCCTAGCTCACCACTCCTTCCCTTTGGGAGTAGGATTTTGTCCTTATTTGGCTCGTGTTAGAACTGTCATAGCGACACAAAGGATGGAGATTTTTCTTGGCTGCCACACTAATAATATTATAATCCATTATAATTAGCTAAAGTTCACCTAAAGTGACAAGGTGGTGTCCTGGTTCTCTGCTCTCTGCTGCCGAAATCTAGTTCTGGCTGATCTGGTAGCTTCTCTTGGATGATCTCACCTCTTCCCTCTTTTGTCGCCCTTCACCTCCTTGTTCTCTTCTTTCCCCTCTCTCCCTGCAGCTCTATTCTTTCTGCCTATGGTAACATTGGGAGTGGGCAGGGCAAGACACTGGAAGGCTGGTATTGTAAGGACAGAGCTAAGAGGGGTTAAAAGTGTCTACAGGAGAGGCATTGGAATGGTGGACTATAGGAAAGAATAGCTATGACTCGTTTGGGCCTTGAAAGAATAATCAGGGGAAACAGACATGAAAACTAACAAACACAAAATAAAAATTATAATAAAAGTCTATATAAAGTCATATATGAGAGAACCAACTCTGTGTGAAGAATTAGAAAAGAGTTTGGGAAAGATTTTAAAGAACAGAAGACATTTGGGCTACATTTGAAGCCAGGTGAGGTTTCTTACATGCCTGGTGGGTAAGGGTGATCCAAATAAAAGCAAAATATGAACAGAGATATAATAAAGGCATAAAAGGGAATTATAGGCTAAGTGTTGGGTAGACGGTTTAGATATTGCTGAAAATCAAGGTACGTTTGCAAGAATAGTAGACATAAAGGTTAGATATGGGACAGCAGTGTAGGGCCAGATTATCAGGGTCTGGGTGTGGCAGTAAAACATTTAGGCTAAGAACTTGGGTTTTGGAGAAATACCACCCTGGCTTTGAAACTCCAATGCACTGTAAGGAAAACACATTGTCATTCCCATCCCATACATTGGGAGGAAACTCCTTGTGTAGGAAGCTACTGGAGGCCTCAAATTCACAAAATAGGTGCTTTCCTCATGGATTGACCCCGTTGCCCGCCTGTTATCTGTTCTTCAGTCGCTGGTTCAATGACTCAGAGGTGGTATTATCAGCAAGGTCAGGTCTGATCTGGTTTCTTTAAGACTTAAAGCCAGCTGACCCACATTATAGATTAACCCTTTCAAGACTTCACTTGTTAATGTCAGAGATACAAAATATTCAGAGTGAAGGGCTGGCTTCCAATAAACAATGATTGCAATACCAAGTAGAAAGCTGGTTGCAACAGACATCATCTGGTGCTTCTGTTTTTATGAGACTCCCTCCAAGCTACTTTGGTTAGCACGTGCTTGGCAAATCCCTTTGTTCTTCCACAGAACTGTGGCTCTAACCTCCTCATTTAGGTCAGAGAGAGCCTTCTGGAATACCTTTGACTTTATAACTTATGTTGGCCTGACACTAGACCTCAAATCTTCATTGCGTTTGCCATTAATGAGACCTTTGAACACACTGCCTGACGTAGGACATTTGGGCACGGAGTAGTCAGTTAATGTTTCACCAATGCCACCAAGTACTGACACACACCTATCTTTTTTATTTTATTCCCTTCTTATTCTTATTTTTTACTTAAAAAAATTTGCTGAACATATGAACATTTAAGTTGCTGAGATCATGGCCTGTCACCCCTGTAGCATCTCTATGTTAAGAACCAAGACATTCAGGTACATAACTACTCAGTCATAATCTAACTTATTCAATATTTAATTATCTATTTATTATTGATAAAATGCTATTATCTAATATACAGTCCATATTCAGTCAATGATTGTCCTGATATCATCCTCCCCCCACTCACAGTCTAGGATTCTGTTAACGTCCCCTTACATTGAAATGCTTCCTCACCTTTCATTGAAACTAATATATATTAATGATTTTCATTAATAGAGAAACACAAATACAGAGCACAAATAATAATGAAACATATGCTAGGGGGTGAATATTTTAAACATTTCATTGTATAACAGGAGGCCTTTGCAATAGTCCACTCAAGAGATGATGAAGTTAAACCAACTAAAGAGAAATAGTTTTCAAAAGAGGTATACAGAGGACTCAATTGACTTGGCACGGGAGGTAAGTGAGAAGGAAGGATCTGTGATGACTCCAAGGTTTCTAACGTGGTAGTCAGCGTGGACAGAGATGCTGTCCATTGCTAGAGCGAATACTGGGAGGAATCGTATTGAAGGGGAAGATAGTCAATGAATTTTGGATACATTGACTATACGGTACCTTAGGAGTGAGCAGGTAGAGTTAGTAGTAAGATGACCAACTTGTTCCAGTTTGCTGGGGCATTTTCCAGTTTTAGCACTGAAAGTCTACATTCTGGAAATCCCTTCATTCCTGGGTAAATTGGGATGATTGATCACTCTTATAACCAGTCAGCCATTAGTGACATGAGCCTGGAGCTCAGAGAGTGAAGTTAGTGATAGAAGGGCACACCCATGTAAAGGTAACAATTTGAAAACTTGGGAGGGACTGAGACAAGCCAAAGACAAAAGCCAGGTGAGAAGGCCTCAAAGCCTAGACTGGAATCTGAGACCCAGAGCATCTCTCTTTCTGGGCAATTTCCCTAGCCCAGCAATCATAAAACAAGCATTGATTTACTTACCGTATATTTGAAATTACTTGTCATACTGCTGTGAGCTGTTCATAAAGTTGCTGTCTTAGGAACAGAAATGAAATCAAATTCATTATCCATCAAGGTGGTGGTTACTATCATCCCTTTAATCTGTGACTTCTTTACTAGACTCATTATTAATTTGAGAGATTTAACTTCTTTTTTAGAGTTACTAATTTTTAATTCAATTCTTTACAACCACTTTCTACAGTGGCTTCTGATCATTACTTTTCATTTCTGAGTTTCCCAGTACAGCCTTTTCTAAAATATGGTCCATTTTCTGCATCATGAAGTTCAGCAGAGTGGAACTTTGGTTAAATAAAATGAGAATAAATTTAAAAGTTTCCAAATTTATACTAATTTTTCATCCTTGTCAACACTTAGTGCTGTCAATTATTTTAAGCTAATCTATAATTAAATATGTAGTAGTAACTCATTAAGGCTTTAATTTAGGTTTCTTGGGTTATTAAAGAGTTTAAGCATATTTTCGTATACCACTGGCCATTTATATATCTTTTTTTGTGAGGTGAACATTTCCGTCTCCTGCCCATTTTTTTAAATTGATATACATATATGTATATGTATATATATATATATATATATATATATATATATATTTTTTTTTTTTTTTCTGATTTGTGGAAGTTTTTTTTGTTTTGTTTTTAACATATCCTAAATATGACACCCTTTGTCCCTTGCAGGTGTTACAATATCCTCTCCCACACTGTAGACTGCATTTTCACTCTCTTTATGGTGCTTTTTGATAAAAGTTTATTTTACTCCAGTTTATCAATCTTTTCCTTAATGCATAGTGCTTTTAATGTGCTAAGAAATTTTTTCCTACCCCAAGTTATAAAGCTAATCTCCTAAATTACTGTCTAGAAACTTTAATGTTTTGCCTGTTATATTTTGAACAAAAACTTATCTGGAATTAATTTTTGTGTATTGTGTGATTGTGGAGTCAAGTTTTGTTTTTTCCCAAAGGATACCCCACATTGAAAATACCACCTTTTCTCCACTTCTCTGCAGCGCTACCCTTAACATAATTAATGTCTAAGTACATATGGGTGTATTTCTGTACTCTATAATTCTCTATTCTTGCACTGATACTTTGCTGTTTTAGTTACTATAATAAGGCTTGTTGTCAGTAAAGCAAGTTCTCCTACCTTCTTCTTCAACGGTTTTTGAATATTCTTAGCCATTTGCGTTTTCATGTAAATTTTAGTATCACCTTCTCAATTCACAAAATTACTATTGAGATTTTGATTGAACTGAAAGTCAAATTAGGAAGAATTGACATCCTTTCAATATTGAGTTTTCCAATATAAGGACATATTGTATAGATTTACTTTGGTTTTCAAAACTTTATCTCAACATTTTATTTGCCGGACTTACTACTATTTATTTGATTTTTTTGAAACTACTGAAATTATGCCCTTTTTAGAAACTTACTTTTGGGTTGGCAGGTTAGCTCAGTTGGTTAGAGCGCGGTGCTCTTAACACCAAGGTTGTCGGTTCTATCCCCCATGGGCCACTGTGAGCTGCGCCCTCCTCCTTAAAAAACAAACCAAAACAAACTTATTGTCTATTTGTTGCTGGGGTATAGAAATAGAATTGAGTTTGCATATTGACTTTGCACCCATCAATTTTAATGAACTCTTATGAAATCTAATTATTTACCAATAGACTTTTGAACTTTTATGTTTAAAATCATATTACTTTAAATTAATGACATTTATTTCATTTCCAATCTTTAAACCTTTTATTTATTTTTCTTGTTTTATTCTGGCTAGTACAATATTGACTGGAAAGCAGACATCTCTTTGTATTCTCATCTTAGAGGAAAACCTTTCAACATTTTACCAGATAGATAGATAGATAGATAGATAGATAGATAGATAGATAGATAGATAGATTGATAGATAATGCACGAATTTGAAATCAGAGGCTCTACCCACTATCAACTATTTTAAATTATTTAAAAACTAGTGGTATTGCTTTTTATTGAAAATGTACACAGAACTTCAGTAAATAGAGGATAAACATTGAGCTTCTCTACTTCAAGCTGAGGCGAGAACTTGGGAGCTCCTCTCACACAGCTTCTGTTTCTTTGCCACCAAGTAGTAGCCTCAGGAGCAGCTCTTCCGAACGCAGGTTGAAAACCACTGCACCAAACCAACTTGCTTACTTCAAACCATTTCCTTACTCTCCAAAACACTTAACGCATGTAATTCAGTAAAAATGAAATAATAAATAGCTAACCCCTATTAAACACTTACCTATTCCAGATATCTTTGTTGTTAAGGTTTTACACAGATCATCTTGCTTCATTGTCACAACCACCCTAGGAAGTAGATACTATTAATACAGATAACTTCTCATTTTATAGATGAAAAGACTGAGGCTTGGAAAGTTTAAGTAATTTAGCCCAAGACCACATAGCTAGCAGATGGTGGATTTTATTTCATTATCTATTACTCATACTCTTAATGGGGAAACTAATCTGTTTTCCAGCACAGATACCTTGCATCCCTAACCAATGTAGCTAGCCAGCCATGGTTGAAAATACCTCATGCTTCAAGTTCTAGGAACATCTGTTATATGTTTGCTTTTGCCTGCATAGCAGTACAGCTGGCTAAATGGGTGATAAAAGACGCATAATGGGAGGTGACAAAAAGAAGTGCTGTTTACTATTTAAAAATTTATATCCAGGGTAACACATTTATTTTGAAAATGTATTATTGAAGCTAAATATATTAATTATTCAGATGTCATCTCAGATGTGGTACTTGTCAAAAACAGAGAGGGCTGTTTTCCCAAAACACATCATGCTCAGTGTACCTAGTATCAGAAGCTGTATATGTTCATTCTAAACTATGTCAGTGCTTCTGTTTGGGCCTTTTCTATTATATATGCATTGCCTTAGGTGAGTTATTCATTGTGTTAAATACCTGGGGACTGAGGTAGTGATTTATTTTACAGTCCAATATGTTATGGTACAGAAGACATTGAACCTGGTCTTTTCATTTCATTAATTTTTTTGCATAGTAGAATTTCTGAAGGATCTCTCTCTCTCTCTCTCTTTCTCTCTCCCCCCCCCCCCCGCCTCTTTCTCCCTCTCCCTCTCACAAATGCCAATTTCTTCCCCAGAGATTTAGTCTTTGGTTTAACATATCATAAATTGGAGCTGTATAAAGCTGTATAGATGTTACACATCAATTATATTTTTTTCTATTTATATATGTTCATGACCAACATTCCTTACAAGATAAGGCAGATAGCTCTTCCTTCTGAGATATAGATATGCTAATGGAGCCCTCCCCCCAAAGGAAATTCCATATGACCCATTCAGGGTGCAACTGTCTCTTAATGTCTCTCATTCTGTGTCCATTTCCTCCCCTTTTGGGGCAGACCTGGGCATTTCTAGTCCTACTGACCTTTCTTTTCCTGCTCATCCTTCTTTCCTTTACTTTAGCAAAGACTCTTAGTTCCTCCCACTCTTTCCATCCCCAGTGCGTGTCAAGGACAAGAGAAAGAAAGTCCAAAGAAAATGTATCCATTTTTTCCTTGGAGGGAAAAAACAGGTGACATACAAGTATAATCAACCCACTATGTCAAGAAATAATACAAACAGTAGTATACTCATCCCTAAAGCAAGGGATAAGACAATGCTAACATCCCCAAAGCACCTACCATTCCCTGTGACTCTTCCCAGTGACATCCCTTTTCATCTGTCCTGGAGGTCACTTTTCTCCTGATTCTATAGTACTCACTTTTTTGTTTTTCTTTCTAGTATTTTAAAAATATTTTATGTGTGCATGCACCCACTATTATTGTTTTCCAAAGTCATTGTACCATTCGCAGTCCCATCTCAATGTATGAGAGCCGTGGTATGTGTCCTTCAGGGGCTGCAGGACAGGGCAGCATAGGAGTTGGCCAAGTTCTGTGTCCCTACCCCAATTCATTTCATGTTTTTCTTAATGAGAATCAGCAATGTTCTATTGGCAAAAAGGCTTGTATAGCTTAACAACAACAGGATTGAAAATAATTGATCTGGGAGACAAATTATATCCCTAGAACATTATAAGCTCAATAAATATTTGCCAAATGATGAATGAACAAATGAATTAATGAAAAAACAAACTAATGAATAGATTTCCAGAAATGAGGGTTATAAGAGAATATCTAGTTCTTCCCAGCTATGGTCCTTGCTCACTAGGAGAGAGGCTGCAGGGAAAGGTTATGTGAATAGCCTGGAATCGTCTTGCTCTTCTTTCTACTTTCCAATAATCCACAGAGGGACAAGGAGAGTTAGTGCAACAGAGAGAAATAGAGAGGTGGGGGTGGAGATAGAGACAGAGATACAGAAAGAGATGAGGGAGGGATGGGAAAAGTAAAGAAAAAGTGTAGTATTTTTCTTTGTAAGTCATTCCTTTTCCACTTTGCTGAGTAAGTTCTCAGAACACAACCTGAAGACCAGGCAGCCATTAGAAACTTCCCTCTCTTGATCTCATCACAGCTCAGTCCTTCCAACTCTAAATTATTTTGTTCTTGATGCTCTTTAGGAGCTTGAGTTTGTGTTAGTCTGGAGAACCTTACCACACCCCATTGGCAGGCCTTTACAACTCCTTTAAACATAACCTACAAGAACTTTTCCATGCCTGGGCTACAGGGTTCCTCAGGAGCCCCCAGGAACTGTCCCTGCCACTGATGTCCTACTTGTTGATGTCCTTCAATCACTGATAGGCTTGCAGGCAACTCAGCCTGTCTGCTGCATATTTGTATAATCCTTGATGTCATGTCAACCAAAAAGAAAAAACATTCAAGAATCCTGGGAGATTTTTATTCCAAAAATGATTAACTAAAAGGAATGTGATCTTCCTAATAACATTTCTCTGTCCTCATTTTATTCAAGGTGCCTGTATAATTTAAATTCTACTGGTGTTGAGAGTGGTGAGTTATCTGAAGACAATACTATCTACTTTAAATTTTGTTCTTTTCTTTAAGGCACTATTTCTAGTTCTTTCACCTGTAGGTATGCACATTTTCTAATTTCAGTAGCAGCTTTTCTTCTCTTCAGGAAAAAAACACATAATTTTCTTTAAAGTTAATATTAATGTGAAATTCAAACCCATTCATATGGTAATTCCGTCATTCAAATTTATAGCTATAATTGAGAACCTTACATTATTTGATCTAAGGATAATCAAAATGAATAGGGCTATGGTCAGATTAAAGTGGGTCTTCAACGCATGCAACACCAAAACTAAATGGGATAATTTAGTACTGCCTCGTATAATATCTAATATTCATGTTCCCTCAATTTTCTCAAAGTTATTATTCTCTTTAAAGGACAAACCTGAATAAAGAACCCACCACAGATACTATTGCATATCAATTTTAACACTCGGAAATTCTTACCAAATATGAACTATTTTTCAAAGTCATTCATTCATTCATTCATTCCCTTATTCATTCGATAATCATTTGTAGATTTCGTATTAGGCACTGTGTGAGGCATTTAGATTACAAAAGCAAATCAAAATAAGAAACGATTTGTTTCTTAATGATTATTTGGGTGGCAAGGAGTTGGGGAAAGAGACCTAGAGAAGAAGTGAGGCAGCAATGAAAATTACAGTCATGAGCCACTTCATGGCAGGGATAGTTCTGAGAAATTCATGGTTAAGAGATTTTGTTACTGTGTGAACATCATAGAGGGCACTTGTATACACCTAGGTGGTATAGTGTACTGTACCCCTAGGGTATATGGTATAGCCTACTGCTCCTAGGCTACAAGCTTGTATAGTATGTTAGTGTATAAAACAATGGGAGATTAAATCAAGCACAAGAGGAAATGATGCAATCAATCAAGATAAATACAAGACGTATGAGGCTTCTCACAGCATAATGTGGCATACTGTTTTGCAGCAAACTTTTTTTATAATTAGGAAGAATACACTCTAAAATAACAATAAAAAGTATTGTATAATAAATATATAAACCAGTAACGTAGTTGTTTATTATCAAGGATTATGTACAGTACATAATTGAATATGCTATATTTTTATGTCTGGCAGTGCAGTAGGTCTGTTTATACCAACATCACTACAAACATGTAAGTGATGTGTTGTGCTATGACATTATGGTGGCTATGACATCATTATGCAATAGGAATGTTTCAGCTCCATTATAATCTTATGGGACCACTATTGTATCTGTGGTCTGTCATTGACTGAAACGTTGTTATGTAATGCATGACTGTACATGATGTGATTGAGGTAAACCTAGGGTGTAGTGGGGATCTGAGATGAGGAGAGCATGTGGTAATGATGGATAGGATTTGGGAAAACGTCCTAGAGCAGCTGAATCTGAAAAATAGTAAGAACCAGGCAAAGGGAGACTGTAAAGACATCCCAAACAGAGGTGGGCAGGAAATACAAAGATCCAGAAGTGAGAATGAGCATTTTATGGTACTAGAATCGTCAGGGGCTTAGTATGACTGGAGATTAGAATGAAAGCTGGAGAGTTTGTAAAGAGTAAAAAGAGGCTGAAGAGGTGAGTTGATACCATATCATAAAAAGCCTATAGGCCATTTAGTGGATTGAGTAGTGTCCTTCCAAAATTCATGTGTACATGGAATCTCAAATTGTGAGCTTATTAGGAAATAGGGTCTTTCAGATGACATTAGTTAAGGATCTCAAGATGAAATCATCCTGGATTTAGAGTGGACCCTAACTTCAATGACTGGTGTCCTTATAAGGAAAGGACAGGACTCAGAGAGACACACAGAAAAGACAGCCATGTGAAGATGGAGGCAGAGTGGGGAGTGATGCAGCTCAAACCAAGAAATTCCAAGGATTGCCAGGAGTCACCAGAAACTAGAAGGTACGAAAGGATTCTTCCCAAAAGCCTGCAGAGGGAACGTTACCCTGCCAACAACTTGATTTTAGACTTCTAGCCTTTGGAACTGTGAAAGAATAAATTTCTGTTGTTTTTAAGCCACTAAATTTGTAGTAATTTATTATGGCAGCCCTGAGAAACTAACGCCATCATATTAAGGAGTTTGAATTGACATACCCTGTTTCCCCGAAAATAAGAGTTAGGCGGACAATCAGCTCTAATGTGTCTTTTGGAGCAAAAATTAATATAAGACCCGGTCTTATTTAAATATAATATAAGACCAGGTCTATAATATAATGTAATGTAATGTAATGTAATGTAATGTAATGTAATGTAATATAATATAATATAATATAATTAATATAATATAATACCGGGTTTTATATTAATTTTTACTCTGAAAGACGCATTAGAGCTGATTGCCGCCTAGCTCTTATTTTCGGGGAAACATGGTAGATACCTACTTGTCAAGTTCCAGTTTTGACATGTCCTGTGAAAAGATTTATGCAAAGAATTGACATTATCAAATTGGTATTTTAAAAGGTCACTCTGCTTACAGTATAGAGGATGAATGGGAAGAAGCCAAGATTTAATGCAGGGACGTATTGGAAGGATCTTGGAAAGGCTCGCCTTAACTAGAGCAGTGAGAGAGGGGAATGAAGAGAAGTGGTTAGATTTGTGAGATAGGTAGAACTGATGGAACTTGATAATTATTTTTTATTTTTATTCTTTATGTTTTTTATTTATTTATTTTTTAACTTTTATTTATTTTAAGTGTGTTTTTCCAGGACCCATCAACTTCAAGTCAAGTAGATGTTTCAATCTAGTAGTTGTGGAGGGTGCAGCTCATAGTGGCCCATGTGGGGATAGAACCGGCAACCTTGTTGTTAAAAGAGCACTGCTCTCAAACCAACTGAGCTAACTGGCTATCCCATTGATCATTATTTTTCAGATGTGAGGGTTTGTGAAGAGTTCAAAGTTAAGGACTGACATTTGATATACAGTCTAGCTTTATCACAACCCCTTCAAAGAAAATCTATTCCTGTCTACAGATCCAGCTTAGGTAGGGGACATGGGCAAACATGTTTGCATCACTTGATACAGCTAAATTGGGGCAATCTGATTCTTGGTATGAACTGGGATATTCAAGCACCTCAGAGAAATTCTGTTGTGGGATTGGCCTGGAAGGTCACACTGGGTCAAGGTTATAGTAGCCTTAGTAGCCATATATGAGCAGAAGAATCTAGTTCACTGAGGAAGGAAATAGAGCTGATCCTTGAATAAAGCAGGAGTTGGGGTGCTGAGCCTTGCAAGGCCAAAATTTGTGTATAACTTTTGACTCTGCAGTTTGCCCTTCGCATATGCAGATTCTACAAACCATAGAGCGAAATCAATATTTTCCATCCATGATTGGGAATCTGTGGTTGGGAATCAGTGGTTGGAGATGCAAAAATACTGTTTCAATCCACAGTTGAATCTTTGGATATGAAATTCTTGGATATGAAGGGCCAACTGTATTTATGGGAAAAAGTCCGCATATAAATGGAACCACACAGTTCAATCCCGTGTTATTCAAGGGTCAATTTTAGATAAAATCCAAGAAAAACAATTCAGGTAAACTTGGGAAATACAGAGTTTGAGGAGAGAGATTCCTTTGAGGCCTGGTTTTACATCTTATAATCGCCTGCCATGAATGGCACTAACTATCCTGTTATCTAAGCCAGAGATCTGGTATAATAGCGTGAGATAGAATGACTAGAAAACAGAAAATTTTTTTACTTATTGAGTAGATTTTCTGTTTTGTAGTCATACTATCTCACGCTATTATACCAGATCTCTGGCTTGGATAACAGGATAGTTAGTGCCCGTTCATCAAGAGGGAATTATGTGAGGGAAAATAGTTTTGAGGAAAAATTATGAGTTCTGATTTTGACATTTGCTTTTGTGTTGCTCTTAGGGCACCTATGAAAGTCCAATGTGGACACAGAAGACCTTACAAGAATGTTTCAGACCAGAGTTCAGCTCCGGAAGCCATCTCCTATAAAGATCAATTGGTGCCATTTTCTTCCAGGGAAAGTGGGAAAAGAGAGCTAAGGACGATGGGAAGCCTGACCTTTGAAGGTCTTCTCTATTCTGAAAAGGAAGAGGAACCTGCAGAGGAGGATAAGAGGAATAGCCAGAGAAGTAGAAGATAAATCAGAAGAAACCAGGGGTGGGAATGTATGTCAAGAAAATTGAGAAAGGGAAGCGTTTCAAGGGAGTCAAGAACATCAGACGCTGTGGTGAGTCCACTGTTTTTGTTTGTTTGTTTGGTTGGTCGGTTGGTTGGTTGGTTGGTCGGTTGGTTTTTAGCAGGGAAGAAGCCACTGCTGATTTTGGCAACAGGAAATTTGGAGAAGAAATGAGAGTAGAGGAAAGACTCTGGGTGGAAACCATAGATTAAATTTTCAGTGGGCTGGCTATAAGAGGGAGAAAAAGACATATGGAGGTAAATAAAAGGTAATGTAAAGTGAAGGGAGGTGTCTGGGGTTTTTTGACTTAATATGGGAGAGACTTAAACCTGTTTACATACAGAGGGAAGAAAATCAGTTGATAGAATTTAAAGATACTTGAGAAGCATTAATTGATGAATTAATGTTTCTAGGAATGTGAGCGAGATAGATGTAGTGCCTAGTTGAATAATTACCCTCTTTCATGGTGGTGAGAGGGAATGCGGTAACAAAAAATAAAAATAGAAAGACGACTGCAAATAAATTTGTAGGTTAATAAGAAAAGTTACAAAAATGGAGGAATTCTTTTCCTGATGATTTTTAATTTGTTTCTGTATAGTAAAATGAGGTACCAAAAATTAAATTTGTGTTAATTGGAGAAATGTACCAGAAAGGTAATTTGGAATTATAAATAATTATACTTAAGAATAATTATTTAAGAAACTCCCTCCCTACTTTCCTTCAGAATGTCTCCAAGTGTGAAACAGGGTGAGTACTTGGAATCACTTAGGAAGTGTCCCATAGAAGGGAAAATCATCTCTGTTGTCATGAAAGAATATATAAAACCTAAACTGGTTCTTTGTAAAGATAAATAAAACACAAACACCTTAGGTAATACACAGATACAGATGTACACATACACATACCATTTTGGGTTTGAAAAAGGAGATAAGGTAGAGGTCAAAAGAATTATAAAAGAATACTTTGTGCATTCCATAGTAGTAAACTGAAAATCTAGAGGGGAGGAATTTTTTTTCTAGCAAAATATAAATGATTAAAAGCCTTTAAAAACTCCAAATACCAATATCACAGAAAATATTGGAGAAGTTAAATCTACTATATAAAAAAGGGTACCAGCTCGTCTTTCTCATATGAACTATATTTTAGGGTAACTAAAAGGTTAATAAGGGAAGATTCTTCTTTGTTGGGGAATTTCAGCTAATAAATGCAGAAGGAGTGGTAGAATAAGAGAATCACCATTTTTGTAAACACTAATGAAACAATGACTCTAAGGAATGAGCATCAACGGCTGCTAAAACTATTAGGAGAAAGGCTGATGGGGAACTTTATAATGAATGGATCAGGCTGACGATACCTGAATTCATCCATCAATCTCAATATCATTTTAAATGGGACACCAGACATTAGGGGCAATCATGATGTGATACAATATGAAGTACACTACACCACCTATGAAGAATCCTTGACAACAAAAAAAAATAATTGGGGCGGACAGGTGGCTCAGTTGGTTAGAGCGTCAGTTCTGGGCAACAGGGTTGCAGGTTTAATTCCCACCTCAGCCAGCGAGCTGGGCCATCCGCAACTAGAATGAAGACAACAAGCTGCCGCTGAGCTGCCGCTGAGCTCCCAGGCGGTTGCATGACTCAGTTGTTGGAGCATGTGCTCTCAACCACAAGGTTGCTGGTTTGACTCCCGCAAGGGATGGTGGGCTGCGACCACTGCAACTAAGATTGAACAACAGCAACTGGACTTGGAGCTGAACTTCACCCTCCACAACTAAGATTGAAAGGACAACTTGACTAGCAGCTGATGGGTCCTGGGAAAAACATACTGTTCCCCAATAAAGTCCTGGAAATACACACTGTTCTCCAAAAGTCCCTTCCCCAATAAAATCTTTAAAAAATAATAATATAATAGAACTTCGATATAATCAAGACTTTAACTTTCAGGCTACAGAAAACAAAAAAAGAACAAGTTAAACAACGCTATAAGGAAATAATCAACCAAATAATCCAGTATCTGGACTATTCTGTAGGACAAATAACCTGATTTTTCAAGAAATACATGGCATAGGGTGGGAGTGGGATGTAAGACAAAACTTTTAGAAATTAAGAGAAAAATCAAGAGACAGAACAACAAAAATACAACGCAGTAGACCTCGTTAGGATTCTGACTGGAACAAACCAACTGTAAAAGGATATTTTTAAAACAATCAGGAAAATTTTGTAAGGTATGATAAGGTGGCTGTGTTTTAAAAATCAAACTTTGTACCTTTTAGAGATACATAGTGAACTCTTTACAGATGGAATGATATGAAATCTAAGATTTGCTTTAAAATAATCCAGCAAAATAAAACTGGAGGTCAAGATGAAACAAGAATGGAAAATTATGATAATTGTCAAATCTAGGTGGTAGGTGCGTAGAGTTCATTATACTATTGTTTTCTACTTTTATGTATATTTGAAATTTTCATGTAAAGGTTTTTTAAATGATGAAAAAAGCAACAAGTTTGGACAATGTCACAGCCAAATTTCCTTTAATCTTCAAGTCACAGATAATTCCTGTTTTTCAAACCATTCTAAAATATAAAAAAAATCTTTATAATAGTTTTATAAATCCAGCAAAGTCATGATAATAAGTGTTGAGAAAGAAGACAAAAAAGAACTATAAAGTAAACAAAAAATTAAAATTAGAAATAGAAATACTCATCCTAAGATGTGCCCCAGGGAGAGAATACCTATATATGGGCATGATAAGATGGCCTGAGCTCTCAGTGCTTTTGGACCTGAGAGGTAGTTGCTCACAGGACTGGTTTCCACTGTTAAATATACAGCTAAGTTTATGCATCAGATTTTAAAAGTATTTTTACAACTATGGCAACTTCTTGATGACTGTTGAATCTGAATGATGGGTACATGGGGGTTCATTGTACTGTTCACTCTACTTTTGTATAGGTTAATATTTTTTCATGAGAAAAATATTTTTTATGTAAAAGATAAGATTCTGATATAACCACCATTTATTTTATGATCACAGCCCCTGAAAAGAAGAAAATAGATGTATTTTTCCTAACTCAAAAAAATCTGACAATTTCTTTATACTCATTGAATTGATTACAATAAGACCAGTTACAATGTTGATGAGTAAATTCAAATGGAAATTCCACTGATAACAATGAGGAAATAAAATTTCTCAAAAAATGAACAAGTGAAACAAGCATCACTGTCTCAAAATTAAGGGTAATATAATGATAAACCATTGTAGTTAAACATCAAGATGTAACCGGCAAACTTCTTAAATGCAAACGAGACAAGAATCAACTTCATCATGATAAAAAACATAAATCTATCAAGAGGAACCTTCACCCCAACCTGGCTAATGTTTACATTTTTTAGTGTACTCAAAACGTCTGATTGGCTAATAGTGTCCTTCTTTGATCTTTATCTCTATAACAAGCTGCAATGGCCAGCTCAGAGTTTTGTAACCTTAAAATGTCTGTGTCAATGTCTCATCTGCCTAAGGTTCCTGTTATCAAAACATCTGGTACAACCATAATTTTAATCAAGGCTGAATCACTGGTATTCGGAGCTTACATTTTTTTTGAAAAAAAAAATTTCCTCTGCTCTAGGTCTGTAACTTTGAGAAACTCAGTGTGAAGGAGGCTTGAAAGAGATTAATACTATGTGAGGGAAATTGCCCTCTCCTGACACCTTGAGACAGCCCTGTGGGATCACCAAGGGAGCTGGCAGCAGTGGGTCGTGATCCAATAGGTTGGATCATATAGGGTTAAGTATCAATAATATGTGTGCCAGCAAGACATCACGGAAGTGGGTTCTAATCATGCCCCAGACCTGTTGCTACTTGGGTGTAGAAGTTGACCGATCCTCTTTTTTCCAAGTCAAGTTGTTGTCCTTTCAATCTTAGTTGGGGAGGGCGCAGCTCAGCTTCAGGTTCAGTTGCTATTGCTAGTTGCAGGGGGCACAGTACACCATCCCTTGCTGGAGTCGAGGAATTGAACCAGCAACCTTGTGGTTGAGAGGACGCGCTCCAACCAACTGAGCCATCCAGGAGCTCAGCGGCAGCTCAGCTCAAGGTGCTGTGTTCAATCTTAGTTGCAGGGGGCGGAGCCCAACATCCCTTGTGGGACTCGAGGAATTGAACTGGCAACCTTGTGGTTGAGAGCCCACTGACCCATGTGGGAATTGAACTGGCAGCCTTTGGAGTTAGGAGCATGGAGCTCTAATCCACTGAGCCACCGGGCCGGCCCTGACTGATCCTCTTTTGACTGTGAAAACCCCTAAGGCTTTTAGACAATTCAGAGGCAATGTGGCGACTTCAAGGAGATACCGAAGTTCCTGCAAAAAAGCCGTATGGACTGTGCACTCTGCCATGCCCAACTGAATACACTTGTGAAGTGCAGTCAGTGCTCTCTTCTGAGGTTGAGGAGAGGTCTGTAGAGTAAAGGAGTCAAGGAAAGTGGCAGGAGTTTGAAATAGCTGCCAGGATGAATGGGAAAGTAATCTGACAAAGCATTCACTGAAGGGCTTTTGGGCTGTGAGGAAGACTAAGTAGAGGTTGGAGAGCCTTATTGCTTGATTTTCTCAGCAGCTCTAAAGAACTTGAGTTCTGGGGCCAAGAGGATAGATAGATAAAGACTGGGTTAAGATGGGAGGCAAAGGCAAAGGGGCAAAGGTGGTGAGATCACTGATGAGACAATGATTGAACCTATAGGACCTGGGGTCTGTGCAGAGTAAAGAAGACAGAACCATATGGAAGTTAGGGGAAAACACAGGAGGCAGTCCCTGGGGGGCTTGATTAGATCAAAGGTCGAGTGGTAAAGATGTGGGAGAGCTAAAATGTTGTGGTTAGTGAGCATTTTCTGGAATTCAATAGATCAGAGGTGGAGCACATAGATGGGCAAAGGCCCCCAGGTGAGCCTATGGGAGGAGGCAGTTGGGCGTTAACACTGATGACAAATAGCAAAGAGAAAGACACTTTGGTATGAATTTGGGAGAATACCCAAAGATTGGTAGATGATAGGGTGCTTTTATTTGGGACTAGCAGCCCCAGCTTCGGGTCTCTATCTATCCATTTTGGAATATTGGAGAGAAAATTTTTGTCCTCCCCCCACCCCATTTCCCAACACACACACACACAGACACAGACACAGACACAGACACACACACACACACACAGACACACAGACACACACACACACCCCTCTGTCATTCTAAATTAGTTAAGAGCAATTAAAAGTTCCTAAACATCTCTCGTTAATTCAAAAGAGAAAAAAATGAAATGACAACAATTTATAAGGATGATGAATGGTTTCTCATAATATTGTGAGTCAAGAAAGCAGGACATTTATTGCAGGTTTAGTTTGTGCTTTCGCATAGAGTTGAAGTGCATGGGCTTTGGAGTTCAGTAGTCTAAAGACCGTCTCTGCCACTTAATACTTGCTGAGCAGAGCAAATCACTTTACTTCCTGAAACTTCAGGTTATTGTCTTAAAATTTCGATAGTACTGCCTACTTCATAGATGTGCCATGAGGATTAAATGAGATGCTCCTTATAAGGTATAAAATACTTGGAATAGTAAATGCTCAATTCCTGCTAGCTATTATTGTTTTTCTCCTTCCTCCTTCCTGAGGCATTTTTCTCGCAGGCTCCTCTTATTCTAAATGAAGTGAAATTCAGCCACATCTAGTGTTTGTCTGAGAATGTGGTGGATCCAGCTTTTATCAACTCAGGGTTGTGTGCTTTTCTTCCCAACTTGTAGTTCAGTGATGTTGATAGCTGAGGTCCACCATGGTGGGAGTATTCGCACCATGGAAATTGGCAAATACTACAAAATAGGGCTTTTGGGGGTGGTCAGAGTCTGTTTACTGCCCTTGGGTTTCGGCGTGGGTGTTCCTTTCTCAGATCTGTAGCTAATTTGATGTGCAGCTTTTCACCTGATTCCCAGCCTCTTGCAAGTTTTCATCTAGTGAGACTCTGCTGGCCTGAGATGGTGTCTTCTCTTGCCCCACTGCCTCTATCATCTTCCAATTAGTGGGATCTGAGAAACATACAATTGCCAATTCTTCTATTGTCACAGGTCTTTCGGTCTTAATGTCTCTAGAGTGTTTAATTGGGGGACTACAACACCTCCAGTATTACCCCAGTTCCTGCCTTGTTTTTATCATGGAATTTGAAAGGTTTTAGACAGAGAGGGAAGGGAGGACTAGGAGAGAACATTCCAGCTGCCCTCAAAACACAGCTTCTGTATGGGAAATGTTGGCTGTCTCAGGTTTCCCATTGCTACAGTCTTTTATTTCTTCAGTCAGGGCAAAGGGAAGGGCTTTTTGACCTTCCTTCTTGCCTGTAAGTTTGTCATTTTCCCCAATGGTATAGGAAGGGAGCACAATTGATTACATTTTTCTAAACTCTTCCATCTGACTAATACTTAGTGAAGTTACCCCCTTGTTTCTACCCACAGGTTAATTGTCAATTTATATTTTATTTTGGTATTCATCTTCTTTCTTCTTCTTAAGTATTTCAATTGGAAGTTGAAAAACGTTATGTCTGGATCTGCTAGCCGAATGCCATTTTATATTGGAAACCATCCTAAGATAAACTCAATTTTACAAACTTTATTTTTATTCTACTCTTTTTCATGCTCTCCCAAAAGTTGTTATTAAATAGAATTATTTGTATTATATTTTCTTACAGAAAGCACAAGTAGTAACGAGAGGATCCAATTCAACCTAGAGTTTCTAGGAATTTATTAGAATGCACAATAGTGCCCTGAATAAAAAGATTCCTCTAATATGCACAAATTAATTAATAAAATTATGAACTCTGCCTAGAAGGAAAGCTGAGAGCCAGGATATACTCACATATGGTAAAGTATGTTTTCAAAAATTACCTTTTAATCTAAATAGATAAAGCCTATATCCAAATTGAAATTTTAAAAATTCCCCTTGATAAAAAAACATTTTTTTATCAAAAGCTATACCAGAACGACCTATATTTTAGGAACATCCTTAGGAATTAACATTCTACAGTTGATAGAGGACATTTTCTGAATAAGATCTGGTGATTTGAAATGAACAAAAAAGGTAACCAGGAAGGTATCCATGGATTATTCAAAGGCTGGTCTTGTGCCATGGAGCTCTGTGGACTGTGTGTGGATGCTGGAAAGCAACAGGAGTGAGGCTGTACCCCTCTTCCCTCATTTCTCATCAAAGGGCAGTCTAGGAGGATGAGTAATTCAATTTGATTTACTTTACCTGCATGCTGCCAGGTTGTGATTAGCTGTCAAGAGGTGTAACCTCACTCCTGTGAATGAGTCACCACATTGGTTTATTTCTGTAGGAGTAACACCTTCCCTTCCACACCCACTAGGAGAGCTGGGTGAATTTATTAGGCGTTGTTAAACAAATCAGAATCCTTTTATGTGGCAGTAGGCACCAACTTGGGTTCAGCAGGAGCAAGGCGTGCCAAAGTAACGTCATTGTCTGCTTTATAAGACATTGGTGAAAGAGAGGAAAGCTATGGATAGTTATTTCTTGGCTTAATAAGATACCTGACAAAGCAACCATGATATCTTTATGGATGAGTCCAGGAAATGTCATGTGGAAAATAACACAATGGATTATGTGGATTAGATTCTTAGCTAATTTAGTAATAGTGACCAAACATCTCTGATTAATCAACCATGTTGGCTTGGAGGACTTTTTTTGGTTGGGTTTTTTCGCTTGTTTTGTAGTTTTATGCAGGATTCGTGAATTATTTGTATTTTTATTAGCTACCTCAATGACAACTTAGAAGAGATGTTTACCAAACAGGCAGATGCCCGAAAGCTGGAGGAACAGATTATAGGGTAGGTGACAGAATCAGGACCACCACAGACCACACAATGGACTCTTAAAAGATAAAGCTTAGCATGATTTAATAAGTCTACACTTAAATTTTAAAGATCAGCTTCACAAATAGAAGTTGAGGGAGATCTAGAATAGAAAAAAAGCTAAAGCCTTTGTTGATTTTAAGCTTATGTTACCTAATAGTTTACCACTAAGAAAAAGCGAATGCAACCTTAGCTTGTATTATAAAAGTATAATAAAAGGAGCATGAAGCCCAATAGTTTCTGTAATGATCAGACCATTCATGATTATTTATTATCATGGTTCAGGCCATCATTCCAGGAGTTATGGGAATCCAAAGGTGGATCAGTCCTAGTTACTTCAGGAAACTTCCAGTTTACTCAAAGGATAAGTCTATACTTGAATAACCACAGCAGAAGGTAGGAATTGAGGTACTATTAAGGGAGATACAAGGGCAGCTGGATGGCTCAGTTGGTTAGAGCTCAGTGTTAACAACAAGGTTGCCGATTCGATCCCACATGGGCCACTCCACAACAAGATTAAAACAACTACTTGATGTGGTGCTGATGGTTCCTGGAAAAACACACTTAAGGAGTGGCCGAATGGCTCAGTTGGTTAGAACCTGAATTCTGAATAACAGGGTTACGGGTTCAATTCACACGTGGCCCAGTGAGCTGCGCCCTCCACAACTAGATTGAAGACAACGAGCTGCCGCTGAGCTTCCAGAGGGGCAACCAGATGGCTCACTTGGTTATACTAGTGTGAGCTCTGAACAACATGGTTGCCAGGTCAATTCCCACATGGGGCTGCACCACCTGCAACTAAAGATTGAAAACGGCGACTGGACTTGGAGCTGAGCTGCGCCCTCCCCTAGATTGAAGGACAATGACTTGAAGCTGATGGACCCTGGAGAAACACACTGTTCCCAATATTCCCCAATAAAAAATTTAAAAAGAAAAAAAAAAGAGTTTATCCTTTTTTTAAAAAAAAAAGAGAGATACAGGTAAAATTGTATATAAATTCAGAGGAGTCAGTAATTATTTCTAGGAGTAAGGATCAAGAAATGCTCATTGAGTAGAAGGAATAGCTGGAGTAAAGAACATGGACAAATCTCTTGTGTTGTGTATGAGTCTTTAGGGGCTTAGTGTGTGTCCCGCAGATTTGGGTGCATGGTTACAGAAGAAAAAGTGTCAGAGGCAAAATGAACCTAATTGAAAATCCCAAGTGCAGAAATGGTGCAGAAAGTAATTAAGTTTAGCTAAGTTTGTCAAGGGCAATACTGTGAAAGATTAGCAAGATAAATTGGAGCCAGATAATTGTACTTTATTAATATCAGTGGGAAGGGACCTCGGGTCTCCACAGAAGTTCTTTCTCCTTAACCAGGGCTGAATTTCCAAGCTTTGCCTCTGTTTTCTGACCATATAGTTTTAACTCTGGATTATTATTCTCTAACTCATGCTACTGGGGATTGGATGCCACCTGCTATTCAGAACCACACATGACTCTGGTTTCCCTTATCTCTTCTTTTGCCTCTCTCCTATCTATACTTTTTCCAAAACCCAATACCAATAATTTCATGTCTTATTAATACTTGTAACAACTACACCTCATACAGAAGGCCTTGCATGACAAGGAAAGGTGTTTTTATTTTACAGACTAGACACAGAAGTGGTGTAATCACAGCAGTGATTTGAAACCTACTCAACCATCAAGGGTAGCTAGAGTGAAAAGGGGAAGATTGAGGCAGAGAAAGTGGCAAAGAGCATCAGATTTAGGTTTGTACTTATGGGAATATAGAGGAGGGACCAGTTTGAAAAAATATACAGTCATCTCTAACACAGGATCTTACTTACTGGGGAAATACTTCACACATTCCTTCTCAAGTTAGGAAGTAGACGAGAATGATCACCATCTCCACAACAAATTGTCCCTATCAGACTTTAGCCTACACAAGCACTTGGTGAAAACAATTAGAAGGTAAAAATTAAAAAGAGGCAAAACCATCGTTATTTTCAGATTATATGGTAGCTTAACTGAAAAAAACAAAACAAAAAACACCTCTAAATTGAAAGCAAAATGAAACAAATCAATCTAACTATATATCAAATTGGTGATACAACCATAAAGAGGAAAGAATTATTTCAACTGTCCTTGAAATAGGACTCTGACTAGATCCTTAGTGAGATATATCATATGAGTAGAAAGAAAAAAAAAGGCAAAGAAATCTTAACATTTTACTTAGTAGCAACTTTGGTATTACTAATGACATAATTTAGAAACTACTTCATGTACATTTTAAGATAAAACAAAAAAAAATTATTATGTTAGTGTAATTAGGAACCAGTATTTTCAGTGTGAGGGAGGTGATATAAATATAAAATCAAAGAAGTTGGGCTGGCCCGGTGGCTCAGGCGGTTAGAGCTCCATGCTCCTAACTCCGAAGGCTGCCGGTTCGATTCCCATATGGGCCAGTGGGCTCTCAACCACAAGGTTGCCAGTTCAATTCCTCGCAAGGGATGGTGGGCTGCGCCCCCTGCAACTAGCAACAGCGATTGGACCTGGAGCTGAGCTGCGTCCTCCACAACTAAGACTGAAAGGACAACAACTTGACTTGGGAAAAAAATGTCCTGGAAGTACACATTGTTCCCCAATAAAGTCCTGTTCCCCTTTCCCAATAAAATCTTAAAAAAAAAAAAAAATCAAAGAAGTTATAAAAACCTTATGTCATTCTCAGCAAACTAGGAAGGGAACTTCATCAATTTGGTAAGGCACACATACAAAACAATGTTTCCCCCCTTCTATTCACATTGTACTGGAGATCTAAACCAATAACAAGAAATAAAAGGCATATAATTGGAAAGGAAGAAGTGAAATTCTCTATTCACAAGTGATTTGATTGTATACTTAAAAAATCTGGTCAAGTCTACAGATAACTTTCTAGAATAATAAGCTGAATTTGACAAAGGTATCTGGATACAAAGACAATAGAAAAAATTATATTTTTATTTTATTATATATTATATTATTACATATTATATATTATATTATATAAAACTTAAGATAAATCTAAAAGAGTAATTAAGAGAGTGTGCTATTGACATAAGGATAAATAGATCAATGGAATAGAATAGAGAGTTTGGAAATAGACCCATCCATATGTAGTTACTTTACTTAAAACAAAGTCACCAATGGGAAAAGGATAACTTTTTTTCAATGAATGATATTGTAACAATTTAATGTTTACATGAAATAAAAAGACCCTAGTAACATGCTCTGCCTTACAGCATGCTCAAAAATTAATTTGAGATTAAATCATTAGGTCTAAATGTAAAAGGTAAAACTGTAATACTTCTAGAAAACACATAAGATAATATATTCATGGAATTGGGGTAGGCAAAAAAAAAAATTGTAACTAGGACACTAATGATTCAATCATAAAAAAAGAAAGTTGACAAATCATACTTCCTCAAAATTAAAAACTTCTGTTCATCAAAAGCACGATTAAGAGAGCAAAATAAAATCATATGTTTACAAAGACAACTGTACTGAGATGTATATAGCAGTTTTACTCATAATAGTCAAAAACTGGGAATGGCCCAAGTGACCATCAAGAGAAAAACAGATAAATAAACCATGTGCATATGGGTGATTACTGGGCAATTCTTTCAACTTTTTTATATTTTTGAAATTTTCATAGGAAGATTTTGGGCAGAAAAGTACAGAAACGAAAAAAACAGGGTGCTAAATATGCTTTTAAATTATCCCTGTGTATTTAGATCTGGAATGAATTTATGAACTGGCAAGGACACACATCACATTATATAAAATGGTTTCTATTTTGTGTTTTATATAGCATATATGCATTTTTTAATTAATTGGGGAATATTGGGGAACAGTGTGTTTCTCCAGGGCCCACCAGCTCCAAGTCGTCCTTCAATTTAGTTGTGGAGGGCGCAGCTCAGCTCCAAGTCCACTTGCCATTTTCAATCTTTAGTTGCAGGGGGTGTGATCCGCCATCCCATGGGGGAATTGAACTGGCAACTTTGTTGAGAGCTCTCACTCTAACCAACTGAGCAATGTGGCCGCCCCTCCAGAAGCTCAGCGGCTGCTTGTTGTCTTCAATCTAGTTGTGGAGGGCGCAGCCCAATGGCCCATGTTTGAATTGAACCGGCAACCTTGTTGTTCAGAGCTCGCGCGCTAACCGATTGAGCCATCCGGCTGCCCCCATATTTTTAAATTTAGTATATGTTTTTTGATAAATCATGAATTTTACTTTATGGCATAAAAGAAAAAGAAGCATATGTACATCCTGTTACTGCAGCTGCACCTATGATAGATCCACTGCCAACACAATCTTTTCTGTGATTTTTAAAGGTATATGGAATTATCTGACGTTTTCTTAATTACTCTGAGTGCATATTACCAATAAGATAGTTATTTTAAAAACATGGAAAATACAGAAATAACTGTAGTCAGCAGTAATTTGGATGTACTTTGCTGTTTAAATAGGAAATTTCTCGTATTACTAAAACTATTTCTAGAATTTTTTTTACACAAAATGCATGCAGTATTTCCATAAAAGAAAATGTACAGTGATTTTAAATACAAAAAAAAAAAAAAAAAAAAAAATGAAGGTAATGCATGGCTTTCCAACACAAATGTATGAAGACAAATTTTTTTCTTTAAAGAAGACAAAGATAAAATTGGCTGTAGTGAATGAGGCACTGATACCAGTCAGAGATAGCCCAGAGTCAGCCTGAGTGAACACCAGTAATCTGGACAGACTATTGTCTGGAATGCTAGGTCTACCCGCAGGCCCCTCTGAGAGGTTCCTTCCCTGAATCCCCACTGAGGGAAGCAGACCCTGGTGGTTGCTCCTGCCTTAGCTCATTGCAGTAGGTTGTCCCAGAGGAACTGTAGTGATTTCCAGGACCAATCAGATTCTCACTCTTGGCGAGTTTGGGAAGTTTCAAGAGATAGCTGAGCAGTTGGTAAATTGTGGAAGCTAAGCTCACACAGAGAGGAAACAGTATGCAGATGCCATGAGGGGGTGGAAGCCTTGAGTAAGCCAAAGCCATCAATAGCAGAAGCCATTAACATGAGAAAGTGATGTAGGATCCTGATGTCTGGTGCCCCGAGTTTGTGGTCTCACATATGTGGACTTGGAAGGAGAGGTAGTGGAGCAAAGATTTTTATTAGAGCCAAAGTACAGCTCTCTTACAAAAGAGGATACCCGAAACTGGGATGCACACTGTTAAGGCAAAAGCCTCTTACTTTTATACTTTCTCTTGCATGCGTGGGGAAGGGCTTGGTCGCCTTCCGATGGGTTTTGTCTATCAGATTCGCTCTGTTGTCCAGCCTAAAGGGATTTACGAGATAATCCATTTACCCTCAGAACACAATTACATTTTTTACCCTGGAGTGAATGAGTCATTCCAGAACCTGGAGTTCCAAGATATGGCTGCCTTTGTTTATCCTATCAGGGACTTCCCTGTTTACCTAACAGCATGCTAGCTAACCTGTCTCAAAAGGGTGGTGGGTAGTCGGAAGACAGGAAAGGGAAAAGTCAGAAATGGCTTTGAGCTAAGTCATTAAAGCTCATACAGTGCTTACTGCTTGCCAGCAAATGTGCTAAGTGTTTTACATGTACTAACCATATAATCCTTAATGTAAGGTAGGTACTTTATTATTCTCATCTTTGCAGATGAGGAAACTGAGGCAGAAAAGCATCAAGTCTCTTGGCAGTCTGGTGCCAGGGGCCCTGCTTTTAGCCACTGCACTGTATTCCCTGCCCCACCACATGGTCCCCCAGGAGAGGCAGGCTCAGCTGCAGAAAAAATGTCATATACTGATGGAGAAACTGACCTAAAATGGTTCCCTGCCACATGGAACTGACCTAAAATGGTGGCCCGAGCAGAGAGAGAAGTCCCCAGCCTAAGCCCTACCCATTTCCACATAACCCCCTCCAAGCCATACCCTGAGCCAATCACCAGAGGACACCTATACCTTCCCCAACTCAAGGAAGTTCCCAACCCATAAAAACCTGCTCAAAACCTTGCTAGGGACTCAGTCTTTGGGAAGGATCCCGCTGAACCCGCTGGCGTAATAAAACTGACCTTCCTAACTCTCTGAGTGCCACTTGGGTTCTTTCCGGACCTGGTATCTGTAACAATACCACACAGGATTCAGGCCCAGCTCTATGGTTTTTCAAGTTGTTTTTCATGAAGCCTATCTGTGTGACCTGTCATGGGATTTTATGAAGTCTGGCTCTGGGCCTGAGGAGCCTATCTTATAACATACAAGGGCAGAGGAGAAAGAATGGCCACCAGGAAAGAAAGAGTTGTAATAAGTTGAGACTTGAAATGTAAGTAGGGACCACATCAGAAAGAGCCTTATCAGCCATGTTAAGATGTTTGAACTTTATTCCAAAAGTAAGAGGTGTCACTGAAGTGTTGTCAGCAGGAGAGGTGGGGGAGGATCATGATGACATTTGCATTTTTAGAAAGATCTTGGCCTCCTTTGTGGAAGAGAAAGATAGGAGGCAGCACGAGTGGTGGAAGGCTTCTGGGTAAAGGGTGATGACAGCCTGAATTAGGGAGGTTGGCAGAGGGGATAAAGAGGTGTGGACAAGCTGGAGAGATGTTTAAGTGGGAGAATTCAAGATTTGGTGATTTATTGGATATGAGGGAGAGGAAAAGTCAAGAATGATAACCAGGGAAACTGGATTCGATGATGCCACTCATTGAAAACGCAGTAGGAGAGTCCATCAGGTAGGGCTGGCTTCATGGGCGTGTGAACTGGGCAGTCACACAGGGCTCTGTGCTCCGAAGGGCTCCGTCATTGGCTTAAAGTTCTGCCGCTGTGGTTCATCATTTTGGAACAAGGAACCCCACACTTTGGTTTTGCGCTAGGCCCTACAAATCACATAGTTGGGTCCTGCCATCAAGCATTTGGGAGTGCAGCATCGGAGCTCAGAGAAATCAGGGTCTGAGTAGTGTTCCCCAGACGGTGTTTCTCAGGAGTGCTAATAGGTGTTGTCAGGAGGGGGTACTGGGGGGAGGGGAGTAAGGTCCGTAAAATGGGGCTTCAGGGTCAAGGAAATTGAGGAAGTGTCAGGTTAAGCAAAGTTAAATTGTTTTTTAAACTGCAGAGTATCCCAGAATTGTGAATATGCTAAAGAGCTGTGGTAAAATAAAGAATATCTGGTCTTTGTCCTTGGTTCCTGGCCCAGAGCTTCCTAAACCTTTGGAATTTCCTTAGTGATAGGAGTGCCGTTGTTATGCTAATGAAAATGTGGGTGGGGGTTGCCTCAATAGCCTCAGGGTGATGGTTGATCATTAGAAAGACTAAACATGTAATTAGAAGATTGGAAATTTTGACCACCCAACCTCCAAGGAAGGCAAGGGGGCTGGAGATTGAGTTCAATTACGTGACCAGTGATTTAATCTGCCATGCTTATATTATACCTATAATGAAGTCCCAATAAAAAACAAACCAAAAATCCCCTCTGGAATCAGAGGCTTGGTAGAGCTTCCTGGTTGGTGAACACATTGATGTGCTGGAAGGATGATATACACCCAGATTTTACAAGGAGAGGACATGGAAGCTCTGTGTCCTCCCACACGCGACCCCTTGACCTTGCCTTATGTGTCGCTTTCATTTGTCTGTTCTTGAGTTGTATTCTTTAGAATAAAACTGTAATCATAAGTACAGTGCTTTTAATAAATTCTGTGAGTCACTCTAGTGAATGATTGAAACTGAGGGGATGGTGGGAACCCCCAATTTTATACCTAGTGAGTCAGAAGTGCCCCTGTTGCACTTCTGAACCTTGACTGGTCCCTGAGACTAGCATTTGGTGTCTGAAGTGGAGACAGTCTTGAGAAGGACTTTACTTTTAACCTGTGGGATCTGTGCTAACTTTGGGTAGTTAGTATCAGACTTGAATTGAATTGTTAAGACACCAGTTGGTATCTGAGAATTCATGTCAGGACCATTGAGCTATAGTGGCATTTTGGTGTACCACCCCACTCGGGTTCCCCCTTCAGAACTGAAGTACTTATTCTCCCAGCTGAGAAATCATAGGAGCTGAATGCTGGCTGCTCATAGCTCCATCCCTCTCTGAGAGATGCCCTGGCAGAAGAGAGCTGAATTGCCAGTGGGTTACTCTCCCTCATTCCTGGCACAACGTGCATCCAATGACTAGAGAAGCCTGACCCCTTGTGCCTCAATGCAGCACAACTCTGAATGGCAGTCAAGCTCCACAGCTCCCTGCGGGATTAGCTGACGGCTTTATGGCCAGTTTATTGCCATGAAACTTCTGTCAGTCTTGCTTCCCTCACTCCCTTACAGGTGGTGTTTCCAAAGGCACTCCCCAATGAACCATCTGCACACAAATCTGTCTGTTTCCTAGGGAACTGGACCTAGAGGCATCATGAACCTCTAAAGGAAATAAAGTATGTAGTTTTTCCCAAACTTATTTGACAGTGGAATCCTTTTCCTATAGCATCATGTGGAGTCAGAGAGTTGCTGACTGGCTGGCTTTCAGAAATGAAGGGTGGCACTGATTGTTTGGCTTGCAGAAGTGTATTATTCTCTGAGGCAATTTGCCCTTGATTGATTAAATGGGTTGAAATCTGATAACAGCAGCTACACATTTCTATGGCTACAGAATAATCATGTTTTGGTTTCTTTTCCCCTAGGAATCTGGGAACTTCTTTTTCTTTCTTTTTTTTCTTAAAATTAGTTTCAGGTGTACAAAGCAACGCGATAACTAGACATTTACACCCCTCACAAAGTAACAACCCCCACCCCAATCTACTACCCCTCTGACATGATATGTAGCTATTACAATACCATTGACTATCTTCCCTATGCTGTACTCCATATTCCGTGGCTATATATACTGGGGTGCCAAAAAAATTATACGCATTTTAAGAAAGGAAAAACCTGTATTAAAGTTGTATTACTCAATATATACTGATAACAAAAGATGTATAAAAGTCACGTTTGACTTCTGCAATTACAAGAGGTGCTCAAAGTGGTTACCATCAGCATCCAGACATTTCCAATTATGGTGAACTACTGCTTGAGCAACGTTGACCAAAGTGTCCATTTGTATGCATTTTCTTGTCACCCCCCGGTGTGTGTGTGTGTGTGTGTGTGTGTGTGTGTGTGTGCGCGCATACACACATATATATATTCAATTATAGTTGGCATCCAATATTATTCTACTTCAGCTTTAGGTATACAGCAACTTATTTTTCATAAGGAGGTACTCTTTTTCTTTCTTTTTTACCATTATTGAACAGAATAAGGAAACTGAAGAGAGAAGATTAAGTAACTTGCCTAAGATCAAAAGTGGCAGGGAAAGAATTCACATTTCTAGATTTTAAAACTTACTACAAAGCTACAAGTGATCAAGTCAGTGTGGTACTGGCCTGAGGATAGACATATAGATCAATGGAATAGAACTGAGAGTCCAAAAATATACTCTTTACATTACGGTGACTTGATTTTTGACAGGCTGCCAAAATAATTCAATGGGGAAGGAATAGTCTTTTCTACAAATGATGAGACAACTGGATGGCCACATGCAAAAGAATGAAGTTGCTCTCACACCATATAAAAATTAATTTAGAAGGATCATAGATGTAAATGCAAGAGTTAAAACTATAAAATTCTTAGAAGAAAACATAGGAATAAATCCTCACGAATTTAGATTAGACAAAGCCTTCTGAGATATAATATAAAACATGTACAACAAAAGAAAACACTATTTTATTGGATTAAATTGAATTTTATCCAAATTAAAAACTTGTGCTGCAAATATAACCATTAAGAAAGTGAGAAACCAACCACAGAATGGGAAAGAGTATTTACAAATCAAATATTTGATCAGGGACTCGTATTCAGAATACAGAAAGAATTCTTACAACTCAAATATTAGAAGACAAATATCCTGATGTAAAAATAGGCAGAGGACTTAAATTGGCATTTCTCTGTAGAAAATATAACCGTAGCCTGTGAGCACATGAAGAGATGCTCCACATCATTAGCCTTCAGGAAAGGAACTAGTGAAAGAAGAGGCAAATCCATAAGAGAGAGGCTGTAAGGATGAGACAGAGTTTTGAGAAAAAGAAAGAAGTCAAACCAGGGACACAAGTGGAAAACTTACTTTTGGAAAATAGGTGGGATATTTCTTTAAGATAATAGGAAAGTACAATTCAACACACAAAGACATTTGAAGCTGATGAAAGAAAACTTGATGGAGTTCTCTTCAGATGGTTCCTACCTTCACAGTAAATCATAAATCAAGGTTGTCCAAAGAAAGTGGGTTGAATATTTTATTTAGCTCTGAATAATAAAGGGTTTTAAAGAGTTCAAAAGTTTTAGTGGAATATATGGAATTCTTTTAAAAAAACCTTTTCTTTCCAAAGCTGCATAACCTCTTTTTAAAAAGAGTTTTATTAAAATATATCTAATACTCTGGTTTCTCTTCAGATCATATAAATCGTTTGCCTTTTTAAAATATATCTAATATACAATATTATATTAGTTTCAGGTATACACTATAGTTATTCAATGTTTATATACCTAAAGAGTAATCACCATAAGTCCAGCAACCATCTGACATTGTACTATGCTATCACAATATTATTGACTATACCTTATATCCCCATGACTTATTTGTTTTATACCTGGAAATTTGAACCTCTTATTTCTCTTCACCTTTTCCCCCCTTTTTAATTTTTCAGTTACAGGTGACATTCAATATTATTTTATATTAATTTTAGGTGTGCAGCTTAGTTGTTAGACATTTATATAAGAAGTGATCCCCTGACTAGCCTAGTACCCACCTGGCACTATACATAGTTATTACCGTATTATTAACTATATTTCCTATGCTTTACTTTATATCCCCATAACTATTTTGTAATTACCAATTTGCACTTAATTCCCTTCCCCTTTTTCACCCACCTCCAACCTCCCTCCCATCTGGCAACCATCAATATGTTCTCTGTATCCATGAGTTTGTTTCTGTTTTGTTTGTTTATTTTGTTCTTTAGATTTTACATATAAGCAAAATCACATTACATCTGTGTTACTCTGTCTAACGTACTCCACTCAGCCAGTATCCTTCAGGTCCATCCATGCCACTGCAAATAGCAAGAACCAACTCTCTTCTCTGGCCAAGCAATACTATATACGCATTGGGCTTGGAGGTGACATGAGACGCCAAGCTGTGAAACGAGGCCAGCTGCCTAGTGTCAGGTTTAGGGCTGCTCAGCCAGATGTAAGAGCATGCCAAAGCCAGATGACACTTGTTTGGTTTTTGTGTATCTTTGAGACTATTTAGGAAAATCTGCATCATGAGCCAAGACAGGCTGTTTGTATAGAAAAGCCCTGGAAACAGCTTAGGTGAACCCACAAGTTGGGTGGCGCAGGATCTCAGGGAATCACCAGTGGGGGGATAACTAATCATGTTGACTAGGTTGATGGAGACTCAGATATTGTGGTTCCCTGGGTATGCATTCTGGGAAGCAGAGGACTCCACAAAGGAGTAATGTCTTCTGCCAGCTTCTCCATCCAGGAGAAAGTTGCTCCTCTAGGCTTTTCCCTGAAGCCAGATAATTCAGTTCCTCCCATATGTCCTTGGTGCCTTTCGAGCTGCTGCCCCATTTCTGGAGCTCAAGAGCAAGTGAATCCGTCAGCAAATAAGTCTATACACAGGCTGTTTGAGAGGAGCTCCTTGGAGTGCAGCCACTGTTCATCTCACTCAGCCACAATCTCTGCTGGTTTTCACAGCCACAAGTTCTGGGGATTTATCTCCCTGGCACAGGAACCCTGGGCTGGGGAGCTTGGTGTGGGGCTGGGATCCCTCACTCCACAGCTAAGGTATCCCTCCCATTTTTTAATGGTCACATGCAGGTGTGGGACCAGCCCATTCTGAGTCTCTGCCTCTCCTACCAGTCTCAAGGTGGCCTTTTCTGTATGTCCTTAGTTCTACGGCTTAAGTTCAGCTAGACTGCATAAAGTTGATAAATAAATTTATTATAATTAAACAATAAGTCTCCAAGGATTGAACGTTGGTTCTAAGCTTCCAATATTATTTGTAACTCAAGGAAAATATTTTCATACCTAGTATGGATTTTTCTTTAGAATACATTAACAAGCAGAATTACTTGGTTAGGAACTATAAATAATTTTCTGCCTCATGATTTATAGTGTTACTTCAAGTACACACTTGGGAAACTATCACCTCAGTAATAATTAAAATAAAAACAAAATATAATTTTTGGTCTACCATCAATTTGGCCTACCAAATTAACCAAAAAAGTGAATAAATTAAATATTTTTAGTAAGTTGTTATGAATCTTTTAATAAAGCAATTTGACAGAAAATAACAGCCATAAATATTCTTATACTCAGGTTGCAACACATTTAAGGGACGTTGCCTAATCAAAGCATGCTTAGCAAAGGTATTTAAGATTTTTCATATTGGAAAGAGGTGGTCTGCTTAAATTTTCAAAACCTGGAAACAATGAAAATGAGCAGCCTTCAGTTGCATATGACTAAATTTAGCAAACAGGACATTATATTACAAATTCTGTTTAGCAAGTGTTTAATTACTCATAAAAAAATGAAAATGAGCAAGAAAATTATTCTCATCAAATATACAACTTGAACAAATAGATGAAATTTCTGCAACTTAAAATTTTGTAACAAATGGAGAATTTACTTATTGATTTAAAAATTCAAATATGAGTAGACTCCATTTATATTCTTGCCCAGGGATCTGCTAATCTTAGGGGCGGACCTGTGAGAACAGAAAGGGGGGTGTTAACATTTTGGTGGGGAGGGTCTTTTTTTTTTTAATTTCTGAGTTCCACTTTTGTATTTTTTATTTCTTTTGCTTGTTTTATTTATTTATTGAGATATAATTGGCATATAACATTATATTGGTTTCAGATGTACAACATACAGATTTGATCCTTGTATATATTGAGAAATGATCACCACAATAAATCTAGTTAACATGTCATCATACATAGTTATAAAAAATTGTTTTCGTTCTTGTGATGAGAACTTTTAAGATCCACTCTTTTAGCAATGTTCAAATATAAAATACAGTATTGTTAACTAATTCACCATGCTGTACATTATATCCCCAGGACTTATATATGTATTTTTTCATTTCTAAATCAAATATAACTGTATTCAAGATACACAAACTTTATATACACATATTTATAAAAATGTAAATTAAAGTGAAATTTTAAAAACAAAATATTCTATATATTTTATATATATTTGACAACATTATTTTATGTATTTTATATTTTACATATAAAAATGATGGTTAGTTGTATGTGTCAAGCTGGTTAGGCTATATTACCTAGTTATTTATACTAATCTGGGTGTTGCTATGAAGATATTTTATAGATGTGGTTAACATCTATAATCAGTTGACTTTAAGTATAGGCGATTACCCTCAATAATGTGAGTGGGTCTCATCCAATCAGTTGAAACGTCTTAAGAGCAAGAACTGAGGTTTCCTAAACAAGAAGAAATTCTCCCTCAAGACTGCGGCATCGATTTCTGCCCAAGAGCTTCCAGTCTTGCTGGCCTGTCTTATAGATTTCAACCTTGCCAGCCCCCAAAATCTCATCAGCCAGTTCCTTGAGATAAATTAATAATTTTCTCTCTCTCTCTCTCTCTCTCTCTCTCTCATCCAAATACATTAAGTTCTAAAAATAAGTTTTTCTTCCAAAATACTCAAGATTACTGAAAGTAAAAGGTCTAATTTAAATAATAATTCATTAATATAAAAAATTTTAAACCCCACGTATTTAAATAAACTTGTACTTTAATTTTTTGAGAGTTTAATTCAATCTTATTAAATAAGTTGATAAAAATAAAGCGTTCACATTGCAGCACTCGGTGTCCATCTAGTTGCGGTATAAAGAATATTACTAGGCTTCATGCTTACTACATTTAGACCTATTGTATCAGTCAGGGCCAATTAGGGAAACAAAAATAACACCAGTTGTTTTAATAGCAAAAAATTAAGGAATTGGGTATCAGAGGACTGAAAAACTGAAAATGGGTCATGAAGGTAACATGAAGATGGTGTCTGCAGAAGCTACCATGCCTAGGGCTGGTAGAACACGGAAGAAACTGGAAGCTTGGAGGAGGGCCCTGCAGAACTGGGGCAGAGGCTTTTGAACAGGAAGAGTTGCCTGGCTCATGGATGCCATGATGCTGCTCTGGCACCTTGATAAAGCTGGACATAAACCAGCTGTCACTGCCAAGCTAAGGTGCTGCCGGGGAGGGGATACTGACAGGAACACCCAGCAAACAGGAGGGAGGAGCAAGTCCCTTCCTTCCCTGGCCTTGCAGCCTCCCTGCAGCATTCCCTATTAGTGGAAAGTAGAAATGTATTTTGCAGAGACCCAGTAACTGCCTTACAAAGCAAAATATAGAAGATGGTTTGGATTTGAGCAACAATATGATTTAAGAGTAAACACTTGTTTAATGTTACAAAATACCCCTCTGCCACCATATGCAACTGTTGTGAACACAACATTAATTCGTCAGTTCCTCCAGAACCATGTATTGGAACACAAAGAAAAACAAGAATGCTTGGCACTATTGGGAAATACTTCACTATGGAAGAATCTATTGGCTTTCCGCTCTCTGAGAAGGATTTGACAAGTTAACAAATTTGTCTTTTTTTTTTTTCTAACCTAAGCACTTTTGCTGCTCAAATCTGTCCTGAACTCCAAGAAGGTATTAGTTAGTCTCCACTGTCTGCAGTGAAACTACCTACAAATCTTCATGGACGTTTGACACAGTTGCCTTCAGCTTTGAGGATACACAGAGGACAAGCCATGTGAAGAAGTATTCCCTGGGTCCTGAACAGGAGCAGACGTTTAGGGTTAAAGGTCGTGCTGTGTCAGTGTTGATGGTAGGATACCAAATGGCAGACATGCTCTCTACTGTGTGTGTGCCTCATATTAATTCCAAAGAAAGATGGGAACTTATGGATAAAGTCTTCCTTTTTTTCCCCATCCTTCCCCAAACTGGGACTGAGATGACATTTATGTGATTTCTCAGGGGTGCGATCTCCTGATTGAGTTATCAGTTGTACTCACTGGTGGCCAGCCTGATAAATTCTCTTCACCTTGGTTCTTTCTCCTTCCCTGCTTCACTGCTCTGAAGCCTTGCTCCTGCTTCCTGGGCTTGCATTCTTTGGTAAACTAACCACACATAAGCCCTTGGCTTTGGATTCTTTCTGGGAACCTGGGCTACGACACTGTCAGTACCGCTAACTCGAGAACCCTAAATGGAGAGTATTTCTATTCTGGTAAAGAGGAGTGAAACCAGCTCTCTAAGGCAGGGCCAGGACTAGGGTGAGGCAAGAGAGATGCCTAGATGCAACATTTAAGCGGGCATTCACTCCCAGGGTCACACAGTGCAGGCTGGCCTGAACTAGGAGAGTCTCCTTGAATTTTGTGCCCTAGGAGTCTCGTTTCCTTATACTTGTCTGGCTTTCCTGTTGGAGGTTAGAGGGAATCAAGCAATCATTCCTGCACTTGGAGTCACAATCAGTTGGACATAGATATAAGAAACCAGTAAAGCAGAAGCTTTAATATTATTCAGGCAGCACCCAACAACTCCAAAATATAGGATTTTTACTAAATTGAGTTGGAGGATGTGGAAATTGCACTGTAGTTTTCTTCAAATCCACATAGCTGATGTTTTTCAGAGGGGTTCTATGTAAGGAGACAAACAAGTTCATTATTGTGTTTCCCTGTATCCAAAATGATGTTCCTATAATTTGATTTCAGGTGCAGAGAACTGAGTTAAACATTCTTAGTGTGTGGCATACTGTTACTGTTAGTTACATGATGTCTTTTAGACATAATTGTTTAGCTTTCATTTGAATGTCATTTTTAGAAACCTCCTTATTTTTCAGTTTTATGCTTTCTTTTCTAATTAATAAAATAATTTCTTTTAATTATAGAAAATGTAGGAAGTTTCATAAAATATAGAAATACCAATAACCCCACACCCAATGGCACCCTTCTTAACATTTTGATAATTCCTTCTAGACCGTTCTCTGTGCATTTTAAATTTTCGAGTGTATTGTGCATATACTTTATAATTGTATATCATGCTCTTTTACTCAAGGTTATATCATGATCATTTTGCAATGCCATTAAAAGGTTTTAGTAAAATTTTAAGATGGCAATAGCAACTTAATTTTGGTAACAAAAGTTATGACATGCTTATTGTAAAAACTATTGCTAGTATAGAAAAATATAAAGAATAAAGTAAAAATCACCTGTAATTCCATGTCCTAAATACACACTACTAACACATTAGTGGTAGATTGTATGCAAAAGTTGCCACAATTATTCTCTTCCCTGTGTCCACGTCCCTTTGCAATGTGACTTGGCAGCTCCTCATATAAAGAGGTAGAGTCTATTTGCCTTCCCCTTGAATCTGAGCTGGCCTTTTGATTTACTTTGGCCAAGAGAATGTGGCAGAAGTAACACGCCAGCTCTCAGCGTAGGACTCACTCTTGCTCTTAGAACCCTGGGAGGTACATGTGATCAAACCAAGGCTAGTTTCCTTGGGAATGAGAGACCAGGAAGAGCAGAGATGAACTGTCCAGCTGAGGCAATCCTAGATCAATGAGTTTCCAGCTAATAGACTACTGACCTCAGATGCATGAGGGAGCCCGAGACCAGAACTGCTCTACTGAACCCAACCCAAATTGTTGCCCTGCAAAATCATGAACTACAGAAATGGTGGTTGTTTTAAGACACTTAGTTTTAGGGTGGTTTGTTATGCAGCAAAATATTAACAATACAATCTTTCCAGACTTCTTTTTTATGTTTCACACACATAGGAGGTCTGACAATTAAGTTCAAGAACTTGTTGCAACGATGTTGCTAACCTTCTTTGATATCAGAGGGCTTATTCATTATGAATTTGTATCAACTGGACAAACAGTTAACCAAGTTTACTATTTGGAAGCGCTGAAAAGGCTGCATGAAAAAGTTAGACGACCTGAACTTTTCGCCAACAATTCATGGCTCTTGCATCAGGACAGTGCACTAGCTCACACGGCACTGCCTGTGAGGGAGTTTTTAGCCATTAAACAGATAACTGTATTGGAACACCCTCCCTACTCACCTGATCTGGCCCCCAGTAACTTCTTTCTTTACCCAAAGATAAAGGAAATATTGAAAGGAAGACATATTGATGACATTCAGGACATCAAGGGTAATATAATGACAGCTCTGATGGCCATTCCAGAAAAAGAGTTCCAATTGCTTTGAAGGGTAGACTAGGTGCTGGCATCGGTGCCTAGCTTCCCAAGGGGAGCACTTCGAAGGTGACCATAGTGATATTTAGCAATAGGTACTGTGTTTCCCCGAAAATAAGACCTAGCCGGACCATCAACTCTAATAAGTCTTTTGGAGCAAAAGTTAAAATAAGACTGCGTCTTATATTAAAATACAACCGGGTCTTATATTAATTTTTGCTTCAAAAGATGCATTAGAGCTAATGGTTCGGCTAGGTCTTATTTTCCGGGAAACACGATATGTAACACTTTTTCTAGGATGAGTTCGAGAACTTAATTGTCCGACCTTGTATACTTTTTAAAAACCAAACTAAGATTTTGCTCTATGTATTAATATTATTTTGTGACATGCTTAATTTTTTTACTTAATACTATAGCATGTGTTAAATAAGTATATTTCTGTGCTAAGTAAATGCTGATATCATTGTTTATTATTAACTGTAATATTATGCTATATGTCAATACTCTAATTTATTTGAGTAATTCCCTGTTGGTGGACACATTTTTCTACTACAAAAAGCCTCCATTAACATCCTGTATATACATGTTTGCAAATGTGTGCTATTATTTACTTGTATTAAATGTTTTAGAAATAGAATTTTTGGGTAAAAGGGCAGTGTGCATATTTAAGGATATTAATACATGTTGTTAAACTGCCCTCAAGAAAGGTGATGCCACATTGCCAATTTTTTATTGTCTCCATTATCGATTTTAATTCCATCATTTCAGAGTTTATCTCACTCACCTCCTTTTCCTTTCATTCCATTGTCTTTCCATCTCAGCCCATCCTATGCTTTTCTGAATCTGTTTCAAAGAGGTCAGTTGCTTTGCCTTCTTCTGAGGAGGTAAAACTTTCCAAACTTTTTTTTTTTTTTCCTGATTCCTGTAGGAAATCTTTTCAGGGGCCTGCAAATTATTTGAGTCTGAGGATGATGCCTCTTCTCTTGTTCTTGGTATGTTTTCACAGGCTCCATTTTATTATTTGTAGTTGACTCATATTCTATGTATCCTCTGGAGAAGCAAGATCTGTACAGAAATCCCACTTAGCTGTGCCTTTTGCCCTCAGTGATGCTCTCTCTTCATGTGGGTGCTGGTAGGGACTGCTAGTCGGATCTACAGAGAATGGCTGGCAGGTACACACTGCTCCTGGCTTTCATCAGACATCTCTGCTGGAACATGATGGGATCTTCCATACCTATCTATTTGTTGGCCCTGTCACACTCTGGACAGATGTGGTTCATAAAAGGATACAATCCCTAGCACGCACATCTCAAGGGTTCTTGCTCTCTCTGCCCCCCATCTCTAGGACTCTGCTTTGAGGGGCAGCCACTTTGCAACTTAGTTGAGTGCTTTGTAGCTAATGGCTCTCTTGTTACTAATTAGATCATCATGGAAAGACATTCGCATTAAAAAAAGACAAACGACACACCACTGTCTATGTAAGAAAGGGCGTCGGATGCTAATAGGCTCTTGTGTCACTGTGGTTTGGTGTTCCATTTGTGTTTGCGCTGTAGCATCTTTCAAAATTCTAAGTACTTGGGCAGCATTACCTGCAATCCTCAAAACAACCTTACAAGGCAAGTCTCCACATTGTGACAAGTCAGGCGCTCTTGTCCTTGAACTTTAGGGGGACAGAGTGGCACAGAGGGACAAGGTGATTCATCTGTTCAGTTGGTGGGCATCTGTGGTTCCCTAGCTTCCCCTCCAGTGCTTCTTCCCATGGCATTATGCTGCCAGTCCGCCCATCCCCTGAGGTTAGTTGGGCTTCAGTGGAGGGTCAGTATGCATGAGTGATTCAAACACTTGAGTTGTCTTGCTGCTGCTTAGAAAGTTCCCTTAACACAGACTGCCCTGCTGAGCATTTGAGGTGTGGTGCTGGATGAAACTACATGCCACTCTGCCTGCCCCAAAAGCCCTGCATTATGTGTTTACTGCTCAGACTCTGTTAAGTCTTAATCCACTTCATCCTCAATAACAGCTTAGTCAGTATGAAGTGCTTCTAATAATAGCAGCAGGACATGAGTATACACAATACCTGTCATCCTGAAGGTGCATTCCTGCACAGGTGTTTCTGTCTGGTCATCACTTTAACCATGCATCTGGAGGTAGATGGAAATATTTAGTAACTGGGAAGTCATGGGGCTATATCCTATTCAGTAGAGAATGTAACTATGTCCAGCTAACCACATTAGATGTGTCACCTGCCATGAACTTGCATTCCTAGGAGAATGGCAACCAGCATTTACTAAGCATATTTTAAGAATCTTTTGGTTCTTGTGGAATGTAGAACTATAATGGGTTCAGCAGGTGCAGAAGGGAGCCAGCTGTGAAAGGGTTAGTAGGTCAGGTAGCCCAAGGGCTAATATTAGACACTCAGAAAGTGGTTATTTGTTGGACCTACAGAAATGGCAGCTGGTATAGAAGAGAGGGAGAGAGAGAAATGGAGGAACAGAGAATAATATTGTTCCTGTTTCAGAAAAGGGGGGATTAAATTATTGATTGGAGAGATCCTGAGGCTGGTGTGTTCCCAGGGGGCAAGGATAGTAAACTAGACAATTCACTGGCAAATGAAAATGAGGCTGAAGTGATACGGGATCCAGGAGAACTGTGAGATACCTTAGCCCTCCTCATTCTGCAGAAGAGATGTGGTCTTTTGCCCAGAGCCACACTTCAAGTATGAACAGCTTAGACAGACGTAATGGGGACTGGAGAAGAAAGATGATGACAGTGAGAGAGGAAAAGAGAATCTGTGATGGATTAGTTGCTTCAAGTTTCTGAAACAAATATATATAACATACAAAATATATAACCATATACACATATAAACATTTGTGACTCCCAGGAGAAAATCCTGATTCCATGATTTCATTCCATGAACAAATCCACCTTGTCATTTTTCTTGATAAATGAAATTTTACTCATGGACTCAAGTCTATTTAGAAACCGTTTTTTATTTTAAAATCTCATTGATTTAAAGACTTATGTGAAACCTGTTCTCTGCAGAATCTCCTCAGTTACGATCTCCACATTGTGACAATTCAGTTTCTAGTCAACCATAGAAAGAGGAATAATCTTTTGAGAATGGGACTAAAGATAGAAAAGCACTGTAATGCTTTTAATATACAAGTCATACTTCTGGAGGGGAATATACTTAGCATGAAAAGAATTACAGTGGGTGGGGCAGTTTCGGGTTTCACTTCCTTCTTCAGCCATAATTTTAGAGGTGTGCCATGCTAAGCCATAAAACCAGAATTACACACTAAATTGTACTCACAGGCTTGGGTATGATTTCAGGGGTTCTGGCGTGACTCAATGTTTTCATTGACCTTAAGTGACTAATTTGTGTATTCCTTTTTTTTTCTCCAAATATATATTATGGAAATTTTCAAGCACTCAATAAAGTTGAAAGAATAGTGTAAAGAACACCCATATACCTCTTCTTAGATTCAACAATAATTAATATTTTACCATATTTGCTTTTACTTTCTCTGGACATTACATAGATTTATAACCTTTGAAAGTAAGTTGTAGATATTCATGATATTTTACTCCTAAATATTTCACCAAGCTTGACACTTGTCATGCCATCAGAAAGTGAGAATTCTTGAACAGTAAAGTCTTGTTTAGAAAAGGATGGGCAAGATGAATTGTCAGTATAATTTCTGGGAATGGAGGTTTCTAGCACGTAGCTAATTCTCACATTGATTCTCTGATAGATACATGGTGCCATTTTACAAGGCGTGCATAATACATTTTGTCTTGGCAGCTTTGTTTCAATAATTTCAAAAGAGACAAAGCAGATCCATTTTAACTCTACACTTTCATGTCCATTTTCTTCATTGTTTGCTTCAAAACCACGTCTTTATTACCATGTCCTCTTGTACACACGAGAAGATAGAACTTGCTTTTTTCCTACCAGAATACTAAGTACTTCAGTTATTTTGTGATACGTATTTGACACTATTGGAGAGAGTGAAGTCCTTTCATTATTTTACCTGTGACTTGAATCATAATAAAATGCTCACTTTCCAAGGTGAAAGATGTTAAACATCACAATTGACACTTGCTGATGTTTACAGTGCATTACTGTATGGCACATTATAATAATGGTTATCTTCTGCAGAAAAAATAATTATATTGCTTTAATGCACTCATAACATCTGCAATTTTTAGCTGCTGTTTTATTCCCAGACCAGCTTGTACACAAAAACAGAGCTTAGTGCTGGTTAATCAGTGGCTACATTATAGAGGAGAGAAATTATTCATTAGGACATTACAGATGTCCTGTCTTTGTTTCAGAACACACCAGAGAGTTTAATTCAGAGTTCTAAGTAGTTCTAAAACATTTTTGACAGGCAAATGGGATATGAACTTAATAAACCAGTTGCAGAGCAGCACTCTCTAATGTGCCAAACCCCTCTCTGGCACTTCCCATTTCTTCTCGCAAGCCCCTATCCCTCACAACAGGTCAACAGGTGGCACCCATGACAAATCCTCAACAATAATGGTTTAAAATCAGATGAAAGCCATTGTAATTGGACAATAATGGTATGTAAAACAGTAGGAGCCAGTTGTTTTAGGTAAAAAGTAGTTTGGCTACATATTAAATACCCAGGAACCTGGTTCTGCATTGTGTGTCTTGATGCAATTTAGGTGCACATTCTGGTTCAGTGGTTCTCAAAGTTCAGGGAGCCTGAGGATGATTGGGTGCCTGACCCAAACGCTGATTCTTTGATCCTGATCCTAGAAGTTTTGATTTAGCAGATCTGGAGTGAGGCCCAGGAATCTTTACCCTGTTGAGTTCCCCATGTGGTTCTGATGCAGGCTGAGATGGAACATGCTTTGACCTACACTGTTTCCAGCACCTCAGATATGGGAGGGGGTGGGGTGGGGGGCCTTGCTCAGCCTGATCCATTATGTGTGAGCTGGTTTAATGCTTGTCTTTGCTGGTCAACCAGTGCTAATCGTCTCTTTCTCATCCAAGATCAGTCACTGATCAGAAGGAACAAGGGACTCATATCCTGCAGCTGAGAATCATTGTGTGGGTTCACTCTGAAAAGGATACTGTTTTCCCCTGTCAGCCCTGAAACAAACATATATAACAGGACACCTGCCTAGTAGTATTTAAACAAAGCTCGTGTTGGGGGTGGGGGCGCACGCACAAGCACACGCATGCACAGCTATTGGACCCAAGATTAGCCTTTCATGGCTCTACATTACACTTCTGATATAGTTCTACGATAATGTGACATACAGCTTCATAAAAATCACCATGCTGTGCACAATAGCGCAATAAGAACCACAGGACTTATGGGAAAAGATGAGACTCGGGAGACAACACTCCAAAACTTCATCAGTGATGTGTTACAAAATAAAGATAGGAGCCTAATACAAATGTTATCACAGTTTTATACATGTTAAATGGTTATGAAATTCATAAGGAGCCTTTTCTCTGGCTGAAACTACGTGGGGTGTAGAAGAGAAGAAAAAGAAGGTTCCTGCTGTACCAGAGACCATTAAGAAAAAGCAAAGGAATTTTTCAGAGCTAAAATGAAGATCAAGTACCTCAGTAAGAAGTTTGCCCAAAAGATGCTTCAAATGGCAAAGAGGACGCTTACCTGTGAAAAAGCTTGGCACCATAATGAGGAAAATAGGCAGATGTTCAGAAGTGAGAATCAAATAGTGAGGATGGCATGAAAAGCAGGCAATTTCTATGCAACTGTGGAAACCAAATGGAATTTGTCTTCAGGATCAGCGGTATCCACAGTGGAACCCAAAGGTGCTGCAGCTCCTTTACCTTTGTCAGCATTTCAATGGCACCTTTGTTAAACTCAACATGGCTTCAGTTAATATGGAGAGGATTGTGGAGCCATATACTATATGGGGGTACCCAAACCTGAAACCAGTAAATGAACGGATCCAAAAGCACAGTTATGGCCAAATCAACAAGAAGCTAATTGTCTTGACAGATACCTTTTGGATTGTTAGATATTTTGATAAATAGGGTATGTCTGTATGGAGGATCTCATTCATGAGATCTATACTGTTGAAAAATGCTTCAAAGAAGTAAACAACTCCCTGTGGTCCTTCAAATTATCTTCTCCACATGGTGGAATGAAGAAAAAGACCTGGCATTTTGTAGAAGATAGAGATGTTGGCAGCAACGAAGACAGGATCAACAGGCTTGTTAGAAGGATGAACTAAAGACATTATTTTTATAATCTGCTCACTTAATAAACAGCTTTCAAGTCGAAAAAGAAATTCATAAATAATACAACAAATATGACACTTTACCATAAAAAGATTTGAAATTTGTTTGAAGAAGTGCACATTGGAAGGGTCGTAGCTCATTACAAAATGGTAGGAAGGTAATTTATCTAAAATCAGAGGAAAATTGTAACACCAGATGTAGAAGGGCACAACTCATAACACAGGTATGAACTGAGGTAGCTGGTCAATATCTGAGGGGAGCGTGTGTGTGTGTGTGTATGTGTGTGTGTGTGTGTGTGTTATATGTGTACATAAATGCCCATTTTGTGTATTCGTAGACAGCTCAGTTCAGGTAGGCGCATTTTTTTTTTTTTGCTTTTATCGAGTGTTTCTTGCTTATAAAATCTCACATAGGCAAAGGCATGCTTGCATTATGCTCATATTGTTTCCTAATATAATCACATTGGAATAAATTAGTGTTTTCAAGACAAGCATTATAGGAAAACTGACTATACCTGTAAGGAACTCACTTCAAAGCAATGGTTTCAAGTTGTCTAGACTCTGAGGGTAACCAGATGGGCATTTACTGCCCTACAAGGAGTATTGTCTGTGTAAGAAGGTTTGGAGACTGAAAATATGAAGGTAGGGTGTTCCCTTCCATGTTCTGGGCCATCTGCAGGGCCATGAAAGAACTCAGTGTCCCCCAGCCATTATCTTATTCCATATTTTTATAGATTAACAACTACCCAAGGGTTTAGGATAGCTAGATAGAAAACACACAAACAAACAAACCAGCATTACAGTAAGCTTCAGAGGATTCACATTTTATTCTTTGCTTTGCAAACTGTGTGACCTAAGGGAAGTCCCTTTATTTTTCCTGTATTCATTTCCTCATCTATAAAAATAAGAAACTGGACTGTATTTTGTCTGAGATCTCCCCCATCCCAATATCTTGTGACCCTAAGGCCTTCTATGCTGATTAAATGCAGAGAATATGAACACTTTGAACCCCTTTAAAACTCTCCACATGGTTCAGTAATATTTCTTTCTCATCCCAGGTTGTCTTCTTTGATCATTTTCCAAAGTGAAAATTCCAAATTGTTAAATGACCGCCAATCTCTGTCTCTACCAACAGATGGAATTCACTGAGGCAGATCAAGTCTGAGCTCACAAAGCTCCTTTATTGATTTTGTTGATAGTTTTATTGAAATAAAATTTATATACAATGAGCTGTACAGATTTAAAGCATGCAATTTGGTAAGTTTTGACATATGCATACACCCATGAAATCATCACCACTATCAAGATAATGAACATATCCCACGCCCCCAAGGGTTAGCTCATGCCCCTTTGTAATTCCTCCCTCCCTCTCTCCTTCTCCTTCTGTCCCCACCCACCCAGGCAACCACCAATCTGCTTTCTGTCATCATAGACTAGTTTGCATTTTCTAGAATGCTACATAAATGAAATCATATAGTATGTACTACTGTTTTTGTCTGGCTTCTTTCAGCATAATTATTTTGAGATCCATCCATGTTCCTTTTGTTTTAAAAAAGGAGTAATAAATATGAGCTAGGTAGTAGTCTATCATATGGCTATATCACAGTTTGTTTATCCATCCACCTATTGATGAGCATTTAGGTTGTTTCCAGGTTTACAGCCATTAGAAATAAAACTGCTGTAATTGTTTTTACAAGTCTTTTCATGGATATATGCTTCCGTCTCTCTTGGTAAGTACTTAAGAGTCAAAATGCTGGATCACATATGGTGAGTGTATGTTTCACTTTTTTAGAAACTACCCAACTGTTTTCCAAAGTGGTTGTACCATTTTACATTCCCATCAGCACTATATGAAAATTCAAATTCTTCTATATCCTTGCAAAAACTTAGTATGGTCAGTATTTTCAGTTTTTGCCATTCTAATAAATATGCAGTGAGATCTCACTGTGGTTTCAATGACTAACAATGTGGACCATCTTTTCATATGCTTATTTTTCTAGTGTATATCTTCTTTGGAAAATGTCTGCTCAAATGTTTTGCCCAAGTTTAAAAACTAGATTTCTTTTTATTTGTTGAGATTTCTTTAAATTGTGGTAAAATATACATAGCATAAAATTTACCATTTTAACCATTCTTATGTTTCCAGTTCAATGGCATTAAGTACTTTCACATTGTTGTGTTATTATCATCACAATCCATCTCCAGAATTCTTTCATCTTGAAAAACTGTAACTCTATACCTATTAAATCATTCTTAACAATGTCTTCCAGAGAGCAGACATTTTTAATTTTAATGAATTCCAATTCATAATTTTTTTTCTTTTTTTATGAATTTTATTGGGGAATATTGGGGGACAATGCGTTTCTCCAGGGCCCATCAGCTCCAAGTAGTTGTCCTTCAATCTAGTTTTGGAGGGTGCAGCTCAGCTCCAAGTCCAGTTGCCGTTTTCAATCTTTAGTTGTAGGGGGGCACAGCCCATCATCCCATGCAGGAATTGAACCGGCAACCTTGTGGTTCAGAGCTTGTGCTCGCCCCTCCAGAAGCTTCGGAAGGTCAGCGGCAACTCTTTGTCTTCAATCTAGTTGCGGAGGGCTCAGCTCACTGGTCCATGTGGGAATAGAACCAGCAATCCTGTTGTTCAGAGTTCTCAGTCTAACCAACTGAGCCATCCGACTGCCCCAAATTGGCTTTATATCTAAGAAATTTTGCCTAACCTGAGTTAATTTTTTAATGACACAAAGTATGGGTCAAAATTCATTTTTGTGTATATGAATATCCAATTGCTCCAGCATCATTTGTGGAAAAGGATATTTTTTCTCCACTCCATTGCTTTTGCATCCTTGTCAAAAATCAGTTGTTCATATATGTGTAGGTCTCTTTCTGGACTCTCTAGTTTACTTCTTTGATTTATTTGTCTTTCTGGATACCACGCTGTCTCGATTACTGTAGTTTCATAATAAGTGTTGAAATGATGCAGCATTAGTCCTCCAGTTTTGTTCTTTTTCAAAAACAGTTTGGCTCTTCTGGGTCTTTTACACTGCTATATACATTTTAGAATAAGCTTGTCTATTTCTACAAAAAAAGCCTGGGATTATTGAAAATATAGGTCATTTTGAGAACTGACATCTCAACAATACTGAATCTTCTCTGAACACCATGTCTCTTCCATTTATTAAAGTCTCCCTTAATTTTTCTCAGCAATATTTTTGTAGTTTTCAGTGTACATAGCTTGCACATATTTTCTCAGATTCATCCCTGATTATTTCATATTTTGATGCTGTTTTAAATATTATTTTTAATTTCAATTTTCAATTATTTATTGCTAGTGTATAGAATTACTATTGATTTTTATGTATTGACTTTGAATTCTGCAACATTGCTGAACTCATTTATTAATTCTAGTAGCTTTTATATATATGCCTTCTGATTTTCTACTCAGACAATTATGTCTTCTGTAAATACAGTTTTACTAATTTCTTTGTAGTCTTGCTGCTCTTTATTCATTTATTTATTTTAGCCTTACTGCACTGGTTAGACCTGACAATGCAATGCTGACTAGAAATGCAAAAGTGCATATCTTTGTCTTATTCCTGAATTTATAGGGAGAAATATTCAGTTTCCATTACATATGATGTTAGTCGTAGGTTTTTCGTAGATGCACTTTATCAGATTGCGGAATATTTTTCTTTTGTTTATTAAGAAATTGATGATGGATTTTGTTCGGTTTATCTATTGAAATGATCATACATAGGGGTCATCATTATTTTAGTTTTTTAGCTAAAAATAGAAACCTGTATAGTAAATTATGTTTGAATGTTAAACTAATCTTGTATTCTTGGGATTACCCCCATGTACTGGGAAATACACTAGGGTAAGCCCCAAGTAATCACAATGTAGTGTCATTTTTATATTGTTGGATACAATTTATATTTAAAATTTTGTTTGGAATTTTTACATCTATGTTCATGAGGGCTGTTTTTCTGTAGTGTTCTTGTATTATCTATCTAGTTTTGGTATCAGGATTATGCTGCTTTCATAGAATGAATTAACAAATATTCTATCTTTTTCAATTTGGGGGATTGTTTGTACAGAACTGGTATGATTTCTTCCTTAAATATTTGGTGGAACTTGGTAAAGACCTCTGGACCTGAAGTTTTCTTTGGGGAAGAGTATTTAATTACAAATTCAATTTCTTTAATAGATATAGGGCTATTAAAGCTATCTATTTCTTCTTGAGTAAGCTTTGGTAGTTTGTGGAATTTGTCCATTTGATTATCTAAGTTGTTGAATTTATTGACACAACATTAGTCATAATGTTTTCTTATTATTTTAATATCTGTAGAATATATAGTGAGATCACTTCTCTTATCCCTGATATTGTTAATTTGTGTTCTCTTTCTTTTTCTGATCAATCTGGCTAAAGGTTTATCAATTTTAATCTTTTGGTTTGGTGTTTCCTCTTCCACAGAGTAGTATGAATTTGTAGTCTTCCACACTTGTGGCACAGATTTGGGATTCTGATTTCTGATGGATGTCACTCTCCCTTGGTAGAAAAATAGCTTCATTAACATTTCCTGGATAGTGGTCAGTGTCCTTCCATTTCATTATTATGGGCAGAGAAGGCTTGTGAGCCCTGGCTTTTGTGGGAAGTCCAAATCCTCACCTCTCATCCCCATGAAACCACTATACCCTAGTCCTGGGCCTCTCAGGTTTATATTAATTTGCCAATATTTTCTTGAGAAGTTTGGCTCCAATTCCTATTTTGTGCATCTGGCACCTAGGGATCTCCTTTACTTGCTTTTGAATTTAGATATGTATGAAATTTTTTTTGTTGGACTTTTTTTTTTTTTTTACCAGCAATATTATTGTTTGAGGGTGATCCTTTTATATCAGCTCAATCCACCATATTGCCTAGAAATTGGAGCTATATCTTTTACATCTTGAGTCTTCTTTATCATGGAACCCAGACAAGGTATGTAGAAGGGTTGAACAAATGTTGAACGCATGAATAAATGAGTCATACACAACTCGGTTGATCCTCCTACCCAAGTCTTGCTTCTCCGTAGATTGATGTACATAATCATAAAATCTTTGGTCATAGCACGTCTCCTGTTTCATGACCTAAAACAAAATGAGAAAAGCTAATGTAAAAATCAAGAAATTTCCCAGTTTGTGGCATAGTCTTTCCTAGTCAAGATTATATATACTGACCTGGGTATACATGCCTGAGCAATGATAATGCTCTCAATCCCTGACAGTGCAGCAGAAACAAACTCTGGCTACCAGCATTTCACTTTGCAGCATCATCTCAGAGGGGCTATGGTGACACTCCCATCACCACTGAAGGGACATAGAGGTCTCTTGGAGGGGGTGGGCCATGGATTACTGTCATTTAATGGAGGCCTCTCACACTGCATTGTGGGAACAATGCAGATTCATTTTGGGATGATGGGAATCAAAAGAATCTTGTCTGGGATCATCCATGATCATCATTCTTTTAATAATCTACTTTCAGGGTAGGATATTTTGCATAGAAAGACTATTGGTTTTTGCAAATTTTGTATGGAAATGGATGCGTGAAAGTAAAACAGCTCTAATGATTTGCCAGGACTCTGGAGAAGAGGGTGGACTGGAACAGAAAAGACTGACATAATGAGTAAAGGGAAGAGCTAAACAAATTGGTCATCCATTCCTTTTAAAGAATCATGATCTGTAAATTAAAAAACAAACTATTGTTTAGGATACTAGAATTTGTGGCCAGCTCTGCCCCTAATTAAGAACATTTATCAGGGTTAATATACTTTATAAATTTGACTGGAAAAAATCCCAAGATGGCTTTTGTTTATATACAGAGGGTGCCAAAAAAATGTATACACATTTTAAGAAAGGAAAAAAAACTGTATTAAAATTGTAATATGTAATATATACCAATAATAAAAGATGAATGCAATCATGTGTATACATTTTTTTGGCACCCCGGTATTTATTGAATATCTACTATGAGTCAGTACTATTCTATATATAATAAGTGATGCAATGATTCTTACCTATTACTACAAATAATATATGAGTAGATGCACAAACATCTATATCAAAAGTTGTAATATAATGTGTCAAAAGAGAGGTAAGTTGCAAAAGAGAGCTCATAGAAAGCTAAGAGGTGATTAAGGAAAGCCTGTAGTGGAGGTGACCTGAAAAATGAAGACTATTTCAGCTGGAAAAAAATGGGTGTGGAGCCAAGGGGAGCATCAGTACAGCCGTGGGGAGATAAGGCAGTTCAGTTGGACTGGTGTGTTGTGTACACAGAGGAGAGAGGAGGAGGACATATGTCTGTAAAAATAGGGTAAGGCCAGAGAATGTGAGGTATTGAATGCCAGTCTAAGGAACTGGAACTTAATTTCCAATTATTTCCAGAGGTAATAATAAGCTATTGAATAATTTTGAACAAAAAACAAACAGGAAGCCTTTAAGCAGGACAATAACAAGATTAATATTTCACATTTAAGTCATTGCTTCCCAAACCAGGTGGATCTCTAAAATCACCCTGGGGAGTTTATTTTAAGATATAAATTTATAGGCTACATTCCTCCAGGTCTTGACTCATTAGAATCACCTGGAGATCCTGATTTTTCATCTTCATTCATACTGTTCCCAGGGGATGCAGCTTCCCAGTGAAAGTGACAACAGTGGTGACTCCCAGGGTCCAGTGAGAGCAGGGCCATTGACAACATTCATATTAGCAGTGGTGGCAGCAGCAACGGGGTTGCTGGTTCAATTCCCACATGGGCCAGTGAGCTGCGCCTTCCACAACTAGATTGAAGACAATGAGCTGCCGCTGAGCTGCCAGAGGGGCGGCTGGCTGGAGGGGCGGTTAGAGTGTGAGCTCTCAACAACAAGGTTGCTGGTGCAATTCCCTCCATGGGATGGTGGGCTGTGCCCCCTGCAACTAAAGATTGAAAACGGCAACTGAACTTGGAGCTGAGCTGCACCCTCCACAACTAGATTGAAGGACAACAACTTGGAGCTGATGGGTTCTGGAGAAATACACTGTTACCCAATATTCCCCAAATAAAATTTATAAAAAAAACAACAACAAGTGGAGTTTCCAGTAATGTTCAGTCCCTGCTCATTTCCCCCATCTCCCTTTAACAGAGAGAAGAAAACATACAGATCATCCCTTTGTCTTGTGAGAGAAAGCCTAACTGCTTGATAGCAGAGTCTACTCCTGGCCATGAAACATGCTGGAAAAGATCTTCAAGTGCGAGGATATAAAAGTGAAATGTACACCAAGCATATCCATCCCCCGTCTCCATCCTCAATACATTGCTCCCCTAGCTCCCCTACCTCGACATAGATTTTTTTGGTGTGGATTATTTTCTAATCAAAATTCCTCTCAACTTTCTAGTGCTTTGGTAAAGTCTTGATTCTTTAGCCCTGAATCAACTCTGTTGAATTTAATTCCTCAGATTTCAGAAAAGTTGCAGCTGTGAGACTGCCAAGACATTTTGGGAAGCAAGCAGCTGTCTACTACAGTTTTTAATTCTTTCTATTTGGCATCAGAGGTAACGTGTGTGTCTTTTTTAACATCCCTGTCTGCCTTATATAAATTTTAGGACAAAATGGTTTCCCTTAGCTTAGCTGTGGACCTTTACCCCAAGGCAAAAATGTGTGATTACATGGTACCCAGAGGTGTTGTTCAGACAAGAGACTTTCTTCTTGTTCTTTACCGTTTGCAGGATCAGGAACTGTAAGTGTAAGCACTTTTATTTTGAAAGCAGCTCCTTTGTACTTTTCAAAAGATCCTCATTTTGACCCTAAGACTTTGAATACCATGTTTTTTTTTTTTTTCAGGTGAAACTAAATAGGTCGCCAGGCACAGCCTGGAGAGGTGGGCAAAGGCATTACACAGGAAGTAGGAGGCTATGGTCTGTTCCAGTAGGAACATGTCCTATGATACAGCAAGAGCCAGACTTTCTTGGAAGATGTTTGTGTAGCAAAGCTCAAGGACTTCTTTATCCTTCCACTGACCCCTACGGTCACTTACAGGTGACCTTGGAACATTAATTTAGAATGATGGGGAATGATACCAAATTTCACCTAAAACAGTGGTTTAGAGCATATCAGATCTGATTGTTAGAAATGTAGACTTCTAGGCATTGACCTGCAGCGTGTGTGTTGGGGGTATGTGTCTTGGTCATTTTTATTTTTTATTATTTTTATTTTTATTGGGGAATATTGGGGAACAATGTGTTTTTTCCAGGACCCATCAACTCCAAGTCAAGTCGTTTTCAGTTTAGTTGTGGAGGGCACAGCTCACTGGCCCACGTGGGAATTGAACCAGTTACCTTTGTGTTATGAGCACTGCGCTCTAACCAACTGAGCCAACCGGCTGCCCATTGGTCATTTTTTTTAATTAGCAAAGTTACTTTAATAAGACCATTACAGGCAAATCCAAAAATAACTAATGATCAATATTGGTATGCGATGTTAATATTGAACAATTGGGAACTATTACCTTGTTTTATTAATTTTTTATTTTGAGATAATTATAGATCCACATGCTATAAGACATAATGTTTGTTAGATTTATAGCTAAGTATTTTATTGGGTTTTGAAAAATTCTAAGTGGTATTATATTTTTAATTTCAATGTCCATGTGTTTATTGCTGACATATAGAAATACTATTGATTTTTGTATGAATTTCTTATATCTTGAGCTCTTGATGAAAGCATTAATTCTAGGAGGTCTTTTTCTTTTAATTACTTGGGATTTTCTATGTGACAATCATGCCAATAGGGACAGTTTTATTTCTTCCTTTCCAATCTGGGTACCTGTTAGTTTCTTGCTTTGCCTTACTACACTGGCTAGAACTTCCAGTACTATGTTGAATAAGAAGGGTGAGAACAGGCATCTTTGCCATTCTAATCTTAGTGAGAATGCATTCAGTTTTTCACCATTAAGTGTGGTGTTAGCTATAAGTTTACCTGTAGATGCTTTTCAAGAGGTTGAGGAAACTCCCCTTCATTTCTAGGATACTGAGAGTTTTTATGATTGATGAATGTTGAGTTTCATCAAACTTTTTTCTGTGTCAATTGATATAATCACATGCTCTTTTTTTTTTCTTTAGCATGTTGATATGGTAGATTACATTGATGTTTGAATGTTGGACCTACCTTGAATACCTGGAATAAATCCCACTTGGTCTTGGTGTATTATTCTTTTAATGTATTGTTGTAACTAATATCTAAGGGTGTGTGTGTGTGTGTGTGTGCTGGGGTGAAGGACATGGTAATTATCAACAAACATCCCATGTGGCTCTGATGTCTGTGGGTCCCCAGACCATACTTTGAAAGATGTTGAATTGAATTAGAGCTAGAACCAGCTATAACAACCAGCTGATGATTCGGGTAGGCAAAGCTAACAGAATTAAGAGAAATAGATCATGAACTAAGGCAGGGTTTCCAGTGTCTAGAAGCTCTCAAATGTTGAGGAAATGGAACTGAAAAGTCAAGAGACCAAATAGAATACACTCCTCCTCCAAAGAACAAGGCTGCTGCATAGCAGCTGTGCAGTGCACCTCAAGGACAGACAGGATGGGCTGGGGGCCCACACAGAGAGAGAAGATTGGAGAATTCTGGGAAAAAATTAGAAAACCACCATACTTTACCCCAGTGGTATTCCCCAAACTGACCTAAGCTGAGTTCATGCACCTTAGTCTACACTCCAAGTGACAGAGCACAAAAGAGAAGGATCAAGTTCCTATGAACCTTGGTTACTGTGCAAACAAAACCAGTCTTGGGCTTTTCTAGTTATTTTAGGATTAATAACTTGTATGTAAAAGAGCCTGTATCTGTGATACCTACTTGACCACTTCAGCTCTGATGAGTAGACAGACCAGAGTGCCCCTAGAGGCCAGGACTGGTAGTGTCAGCAGTTTTCACGAACCTGGCAAACCTTCATGTTGCCTGTGGCCCTGAGGAAGTTATATAGGTGAGAGCTTTGCAGGGCTGGAATCAGGAACAACTGGGTGGCTGACCCATTCCTACTCGGAGATGTGCTTCTCAAAGGCAGAGCAGAGGGGTCTTGGGAACCCGAACAGCCTACAGATTAGCCTGGCAATGATGACAGGATTGGGACAACTCTTTCTACCACAGCTCCACACATAATAACCCAGATGCAGGATTAAAGACCATAAATTGAAAAGAAGAAGAAGAAGAAGAAGAAGAAGAAGAAGAAGAAGAAGAAGAAGAAGAAGAAGAAGAAGAAGAAGAAAGAGAGAGAGAGAGAGAGAGAAAAAGAAAGAAAGGCTATGCAAGTGGGTCTGTACTCATCTGGGTGCAGGAGAGAGAGCCCTTCAGAATCACTGCCTAAGAATTAATAATAATCATATCACCGCATAATTTCTAACTTACAAAATGATAACAGGTACTATATGATAAGCACTTACTACATGCTAGGAATTGTGTACTGCATTACACATACATCATTGCTAATCTTCATATAACGGGTGAAATATCATGAGCATATTAAACAGGTGTATTTTTGTCCTAGGTAATCCCTGGGGCCAAGTCATCTTATGGATCCCAGTTCCAGAGCCACTCTTGAGGCATTCATAACATAGAGGTTTATATCATAGCATCAAGTAGCTACCACTTTTATCAAATGATTAGGCCATGAAGCCACCTGTCCCAACAAACAAGGAGGATATAATATAGAGAAAGTAAAAAGTTGAAATCCATACCTTTTGATCCCAGGAGATTTTAAGGGAAACAATGAAGTAGAGATACAAAAAGAAAGATAGAGAGCTTTCTTTTCTTTGATCCTCAGGGCTGACCCTTGGGATAAGGTTACAAAGATCCAGTCATTGTTTGAAATATCCAAGGATCCAAAGAATATCATGCTTGGTGACCTTCTACCCCAGGTGTTTTCCTGAGCTGGGATTCTTTCCCTGTGCCTGGGTAAGGAGGGGTAATTGAAAGGAGCTGTGGCTTACTGGGACCCAGGAGTGTGCTATCCCACCCTCACTCTCCTCCCTCACTCCCTCTGATGGCCCTCAGGGCCTCTCACTGGACAAATACAACTGGAAACCAGTAAGCAAGGGAGCCACAGAAGTAGTCTATAAAAGTCTGGGTCCGCCTCAAGACAAAGCAAAGAGCAGGATGTAGGAGAGTGTAACAAGGGACAAGTAGAAGACGTGGAACACCTGCTTCCCTTTAACATCTCTCTCTTTAGCCCTTCTATTTCTCTCTCTCTCTCTCTCTCTCTCTCTCTCTCTCTCTCACACACACACACACACACTATAACCCAGCAACTCTCAGCTAATAGTTTTCCACCTTGGGGCACAGTCACTGTTCTGTGGAGCTTTGTACCTGCTGGTCCTACTGTCTAAAACACCTTTTCCCTCATCTACACTCATCCTTCCAGTCTCGGTTTAGAATCTTCTCCTCCAAGAAGCCCTTTTTGGTCCCCAAGCCTGATGAATGCCCCTTTTCTGCATTCCTACAACAATCGTGGTTAACATATTTAAGTGCACATTGTGGCAGGCGTTGTTCTAAGTAACCCCTAAAATGTATTATTTATTTTTAAAAACCTTATCAGAAAGGTACTATCATTTCTCCCAATTTAGAGACAAGAAAACTGAGGCACAGAGCAGTTAATCGATCAAAGTGACACAAGGAGTGAGCGATAAGGCCTACATTTGAATTCAGACAGGAGCTGGAGCCCAGGCTATAAACTACTGGGGTAAGATGCTCCCGGTTTCAAGCTGTACTTATCCTTAGACCATTCACAGCCTGGAGGCACTCAGTAAATAGAGAAGACTTAACTAGCTAGTTAAATCTATGCAGAACAGGAGTCCTAAGGCAGTTTTTCAGAACATCTGGGTGAGAAGGATTTGTTATCTAGCTTTTGCTTTGTCCCCACTAAATGCTCACGTGAGATTGTGTTTTAATGCCCAAGATCTGGCTGAGAACTTCTGATGCATCAGAATTTATTATCTTGGTTTCTCTTGGGAGTACATGTGTCCATATGATGAAGGATCTGACAGTACAATTTCTGCAAAAACCATTAATGGTATGCATTTCAGCAATTATATTTATCATATCCCACCTGGGGATGCAAGCCCTAGCCTTTGCTCACATGGATGAGCAGTAACTTATGGATCGGCTGCTGCGTCTGACGCCACAGCTTCTGCAAAAACCATTAGGGATGTCTGCCTCAGCGATGAGGTACAGGAATTAGCTCTTGGAAGAAATCAAAGAAAAGAGGAAGGTAGCCATATAGATGACTCGTGGGAAGATGGTCTAATATACAGGAAGGAAACAGCTCTAAGGGGGAAAGAATAAAGCAGGCGTATCAGATAGGAATAGATGAAGAGTTAAACCGAGATGTTGCAAAAGTGAAGAGAACCAAGAAACTAGAATTTTAGGGTACACCTTCCATATGACAGGCACCATGTTTTACATCATAATTCATTTAATCTTTACAGCAATCCAGAGAGATTTTTCAGTTTAAAGATGAGAAAACTAATCGCTTCTCGACCTTTTGGCTAAGATCAAGTGAAGATGAGAAAACTGAAGGTCAAAGAGGTTATGTATTTGCCCAAGATTATCCAGAAGAAGGCTATGCTGGGATTCAAAGTCGAGGTTCTTCCTACTGCTCATAGCCCTCATGGCACATAGCTTAGAGCTTCAGTGTCTAGTACAGAGGCCAAAACATCACTCATTCATTCATTCACTTACACATGAATATTTATTGAGTGTCTACATTGTGCTAAGCACTGTGCTAAGAACTGGGGACACTACAGTGAAGAAGGCAAATCCATGCCTCACTGTGAAACATGCAATGATTGGATGCTATTGGAGTACAAGAATATGTAGCCCATCTTGGTGGAGGTGAAAAGGAAGGCTTACAAAAGAAATGGATTTAAATGGAGCCTTGAGAGACTATGGATTAGCAAGGAAAATAAGTGGGCAGTATGGTTTTGGACATTTAAGTTCGCGAACTCATCCTAGAAAAAGTGCTACATACCTCATTGCTGAATATCACTACAGTCACCTTTGAAGTACTCCCCTTGGGAAGCTATGCACTGACGCCAGTGCCTAGTCCACTCTTCAAAGCAATTTTGGAACTCTTTCTGGAATGGCCATCAGAGCTGTCGTTGTATTACCCTTGATGTCCTGAATGTCATCAAAATGTCTTTCTTTCAACATTTCCTTTATCTTTGGGTAAAGAAAGAAGTCACTGGGGACCAGACCAGGTGAGTAGGGAGGGTGTTCCAATACAGTTATTTGTTTCCTGGCTAAAAACTCCCTCACAGACAGTGCCGTGCGAGCTGATGCATTGTCGTGATGCAAGAGCCATGAATTGTTGGTGAAAAGTTCAGGTCATCTAACTTTCTCACGCAGCCTTTTCAGCACTTCCAAATAGTAAACTTGGTTAACTGTTTGTCCAGTTGGTACAAATTCATAATGATTAATCCCTCTGATATAAAAAGAACGTTGCAGCATCGTTGCAATAAGCTTGCAAACTTAATTGTCACATCTCATATATTTCAGGAAATGGTTACAAGTGATACAAAGGCCTAGACATCTCCCAGAACTACAAGTAGCTCAGCAGGAGGTAAGATGACAGCAAGAGATAATACAGGGCAGATAAACTGGGTCCCAAACGTGTAGTCTTGTGTAATATATAAGGTATTCTGGACTTTATCTTGAGAGGCATGAGGAGACAATGGAGTGACATTATCAGACGTGTGTTATGGAAGGATGACCCAGCTGTGTTGTGAAGAATGAATTAGAGAAGACAAGATGGGAAGCAAGAATGATAGCTTGAACTAATCTATTGGCACCAGAGAAGAGAGAAAGATTCAGAAAATATTAAGAAGGCAGAATCGGCAGGACTTAGTGAGGAAGTGACTATTAGAATAGGGGAGAGGAGAGTCGATTATGGTCCATGGTTTCTGGTTTGGACCACTGAAAGGTGAAAGATATTGGTATTCACTGAAATAGGAACGGCAGGAAGAGGAAGAGGCTTGGGACAGATTTATTGACTGTAATTTGCGACATCCAAATGGAAAGGCCCAGTTGGCAGTTGATTTTATGGGTCTGGACCTCAGGATGGAGCTCTAAACTGAAAAGTACGATTCGAATGATCAACATAAAGATCATTGTTTCCAAACGTGGCTACAAATCAGAACTGCCTATGGGGCGTTTTGCAAATTAGATGCCTGATTTCATCTAAAACCAACTAAATCAAAACTTTCGGAAGGCATGATATAGATGCATACGTTTTTAAAGAGCTCCATCAGGATTCTGATGCCCTGCTAGGGTTGAAATTTATTGGTATGTGTGTTAGCCATGAAAGTGCTCTGCTCAGACCTTCAAGAGAACCTGCTATGAGAAGTATGGTTGACTGACAGACCCAGTTGACCCCACCTTGGTGACTGTTCACACCAAGGTCATACCTCTCAGCGAGCCACAGATCTACTTAACAGACAACTTTGGCCCCAGGATTCCCCATGAGCGTGACTGGAACTTTCTTAGAACTGCGTGGCAATCTGAGTCTCTTCCTCCCCAATCTTCTTTCTTTTCTCCTCTTCTCCCACAGTTGTCAGAATGACATCATAATCTTCTAAATGTTTTCCCAACCTACCTCTGCTACCTCCCCTTTTATCGTTCACAGATGTTTCCCCAAATAAATCTCTTGCACATCGAATCACACCTTGGTAGATGCTTTTTGGAAACCCTGAACTGACACAATATGGATGTTAAGGAAAGGCACAGTCATAGTGGAGACCATGCAGTGGAGAAGAGGAGAGGGCTACAACAGAACCCTAAAGATCCCCTACATTCACAGGTGTGCAGAAGAAAAGATGCTTAGGGAAAAAGACTGAGAAGAAGTGGCCAAAGAAGCAGGGTAGAAACCAAGAGAACATGGCTTCCCAAAAGCCCAGGAAAGGGAACTTCAAAAAAGATGAAAAATGGTGAATATGGTCAAATGTCACAGGGCTCAAATAAAGACTGGAACGTGTCTTTTGAATTTAATACTATGGATTGGAGGTCTCAGTGAGAGTCACTTCAGTGGAGTGAGAAACCAAATTGCAGTAGCCAATGACAGGAGAGGAAGAGGAGATATTTAGTGCAGACACCTCTTTTAAGAATCTTGTCTATGAAAGGAAGAAAATAACACTGGGTGGATGTGGAACTGAGAGTGAGTTTATTTTTTTTTTTAAGATGGAAAATTCTGGGGCTGGTATAAATGCTTTCAGGAAGGAGGTAATGTGAGGGCAAGAGTGAAGATACAATATTGAGAGGTGGCAGAACCAAATGAGATTAGGTTACAAGCAGACAGAATAGACTTAGATAAGAGGCAAGGCATCTTTCCCATGTTGGCAATGGGGAAAAGAAGGGCAAAGAGTTATAGACACAATAAAATTTGTGCATTGGGTAGCGCAAAGTTAAGGGTGTTTCCTTCTATTTTCCTTAAGGTAAAGTCTCCTATGGAGAGTGAGGAATGATGGAATATAGGTTAAGAAGATGAGAGAGAAGTTTGAATAATTTCTGTAAAGAGTGGGAGTAAAGCTACGCAGACAACAGAAGGATTTCCAGGCAGCCATTTAAGACCTGGTTGGAGTCCACTACTTCAGAGTGGCCTGACTGTATCTGTTTGTATAGTTGTTGTTGTTGTTGTTGTTGTTGTTTCCATCAGTGCCCAACATACCTGGTATGTGGCACAGAAGCCAGGTTGTTGGGTTCTCCAAGCTTAGAGTTTTGCTGGGTATGTGTGATGGAAAGATCAAAGAGGGAGGCAGTGAAGGAAACTGGATGGAGAGTGGTAGAAGAGATGGCCATGGAATCTAGATTACATAGAAAAGGAGATGCAGAAAAGGTGAAGAAAAATGTCAAGAATAGATACTGGGAATTTCAGAGTAAGAAAAACATAAGGATAGGAGATTATGATCCAGTTAGTGGGATGTTTGAAGATTTTAGAAGTGGAATCATTTTAGATGGTGATACTCATATATCAATTGAAGTAGGTAAAGGTGATGGTACTTGGAATTGAATAGGTAAAGAAACAAGATACTAAGGTGCGTTATGGGTCTTTCATATGGACTTTGAAGCAACCGTCAATGATGATAGACTGGGGGAAAGAGGGAGATGGTAGATGAGAACCCAGGTTCATAGTGAATGATGGGGTGTAATGAGGAGATCAAAAAAATAAGAGGATGATGAAGTAAGGACAGTGAAAATAGGTTATGGGCCTTAAAGGAACATAGGATTTTACTCAAGGATGGACGAATGATGGCTGGAATGCATCATAGTTTAAGGAAGAAGCTGTCAAGCTAATATCTTGACGTAATGCGTGGAACAGTGAGAAACAAATTTTCAAAGGGCAAGCAGTTTCTGTTGGGAAGGTGTGATTTTCTGTTTTGGCAAGAAGACCCAAGAGAACATTTTGTAATGTTGAAAATCCAGTGGAGTTTGGAAATGTGCTCTGTCCAAGAGCACAACGGACAGATTTGGGAGGAAAAGGAAAAGTAGTGACTGAGGCAGGAGAAAGGGACAAAATAGTATGGGAAAGAGAGTCTAGGAGAGAAGAGAAGACAAGGAAGAAGTTTCATCTTCAGGGGAGTCCTATGTTGATATGGAAGTCAACCATGATGCACTAAAAGTTGGGTATCTGGAGTATTTAGTCCCCACTTATTTTCTGTAAAAAGTCAACTATGGCCCAGATTGATTATATTTTCAAGGGAACTCTAGTCTGGATGAGCCTGTGAGCAATGATAGTTTCATCGTAAGACAATATAAATTGTGAGACTATGTAATTAGTAACAGCTTTTTTTTTGGGGGGAAGGAAAGAGTATATTAATTGTATCCTGATTTCAGAAACAGTACAATACGAAACATGTATGCAGTAGAGTCAAGAAAATATGAAAGTTGGTTCTGTGTAGCTTCTCATGTCCCTGGTTGGTGGAAGGGAAGACACAGACCTCATCAGAACACACTATGTTTGTTAAATGAATAAATGAGGAGGGTGTTGAGAGATAGCCATTCAAAGAGAGTAAGAGGAAATGAGATGAAAGTTCAGTCTGGATGATGTTAGTAAGAATTTTCTAACACTGATCATTCTAGTTTGGGCTGATCTTTGTTAATCACAAAACTGGGTTTTTACATGAAAACATGGCACCTCCTCTGAAGGGATTCTAAATATAGTGGATTTTCATTCTGTTGAAATGGGTTTCCTGGCTGTAAGCTGAAATTTTGATAATCTCTCAACTTCTCTACGAAAGTGACTATTTGTCATAGTTCTTCTGTAATTCTTGTTTTCTTGTCTTTACCCAGCCAGTTTAGCCCGTGCTTACAGGGTAAAGTTTTATGTAAATAGGCTTCATTTAGTCTTTCTCTGAGACTTGTTTCTTTAAATCCTAAAATAAGAAATTAACCTAAGAAATTTCCTAAGTTTTCCTCTACTCTATTTACATATCAAAATGAGCATAATGCTGGAGTGATTTGTATACTCCAGGAGGCAAAACCAAACCCCTACTTGATATAATTTACTAAAATGCCAGATTCTCCTGGGGAAACTGGGCTCTCTTTATAACTTGATTCAAATAACTACTCTGATTCTCAATAGCTTTTTATGAAATTACCATGTAGAAACTAAATTGGTGCAGCTGAATTAAATAAATATCAGAGCTTAACATTCTTAATCGCTAACCTTCAATTTAACCAACCATTTATTATAATCAAAAAGCAATCAATATGTTGATTGTGGTGACATGCAAAATGGAGATAAAATTATTAGTAATTACCCTATATTTGTGGTTCAATGTGATGAAGAAATAACTGGAAAGAAATTTTAAAGCACACACCAGTTAAAGGACTGGTTGCTATGTGTTGGAGCAGTGTGCTATATTGATTGTAGTCTTTAAATAAATTGAATAACACAGGTTGCTGTCAAACATGTGAATTATTCATGAAGCAGAGTTTAGGAACACTAAAGCAGACTGTTTTGAATATTCAGATGCGCTAATGTATACGTAAATGACCGACCCAGCACTCACCAATTCTTACGTGAAGACAATGTCTCAGAAACAAAATAGAAATCTATCAGTCAAACTCATTCACTTGGGTCACTCACTTGAAACATAACTACTGTGAGAGACGGAAAATGAAACCTAAACCCGCAGTCAGAGAGGCATTTGGTCTCCAGGAAGGAGGCCTTGGGGACTTTTTTGGACTGGGAACACTTGATGACACCAAAGTCTTTTCTGAAGGCTCCAAGGACCTTGGAGTTTCCATGATAACGCTTCTGGTGTGGCCCTTGGATCACCTCCTATTAATAGTTGGAGCTATATATCAACGTACGTTTGGTTTGCTTTCTCAGTCCTATTAATGAAAGAAGGAAAGATTACAGAGCATCCACTTTTGAGAAATCCTAAATGACAATATTCTTTTCTCTAAATAGGACTCTACAGTGGCCTATAAGCTGTGTGTTTTAATATTTATGAGGCTTCATTAGGAATAAAATCCTTATTTCCTGAAAACTCATTGAGTCTTGGGATGATATATTTTAGTAAAAAATAAAATAGAGAATTTGTCTGAGGCCATCACATACAGAGAATATCACGAGAAGGCAGTGATTTGTGACCAATTAGGGTGACCAACCAGCCCAGTTTACCTGGGACTCAGGGGGTTCCCAGGGTATGGGTGGGACCTCCAGTTTTAAAACTTCCGACAGTCTCAGGCAAACTGGATAAGTTGACCACTATACTGACTCTACCAGTTTGACCAGAGAAATGTCCAGGGATATAGGACTTCCAGTGTTAAAAGCAGGAAAACCTTGGGCCAACCAGGTCTGGGGGTCCCCCTACCCAAACTACAAAGTGAAATGAACAGATTGGTGGTGGGGGTGGGGAGGCAGAGCTACTCCTGTTGATCAACTTTCTAGAAGAGTAATGTACAAAACTGATAGCTAACCTATTATTAATTCACAAAAGTGTATAAATTTTCCTCTGAGTGGAATTTTATGCATGCCACCTAGTGTACCCTGTCCCATCGTCTGCATGATTTTTTTACATGGAAATTTTAAATAGGATCTTTCAAGTGTGTGAATCAGAGCCAAGGGAGGGAAAGCCTGGAGTATTAATTCCCAAATGTCACTGCATATCAGAATCACCATAGGGGCTTTGTAAGAATATGGATCCTGGAGCCCCACTCCTTGAGATTTTCATTTAGTAGGGGCTTTGGGAACTGTATTTTTGTAAGCTCCTAGATGACACCAACCAAACTGAGAAACAGGAGGTTGAAGAAATATTTCATTCAGGCCCAAGTGGAACACAATGAATTCTTCCTGCCCTTTCATGGGGCACACCTCCTGGGTAATCATGCTTTTCATGTCCCATATGATGCCGTGAGTGCACTGAGTCTCAGCTTCTGGTATCCAAAACCCTTTGTTCACTCCTCACTCTGACACTTATAAACTGAAAACTTAAGCAGGTCATTTATACTCCCTGACCATCTTTTTCCTCCTCGGTTAAAAAGGTATTTCATAGAATTGTTAAGAATTAGGTGATACAGTGTATGTAAAATATTTAGAAGCCTGAGAGCCACAGAGTTCAATGAATATTAGCTAAAATTATGATTTCATGTTTCTCTGAACAGTGATGAGTAAACTGCCAAATCTTACTCTTAGCTCTTTCTTTTACTAAATTTTTCTAAAGATCACCTCTTTGCATGAATGCACCCTTTCTTCAGGTAGACTACTTCGCATTGTTAGGTTTCAGGGTAAAATATTTAACTACACTGATGTCTGATTGTGCCACAATTTCAGATCTATCGGTACAACCATGTTTCTGAAGATTGGACCCAAGTCAGCTTGGTTCATCTTGGGCGCTCTCAGATCTTCAGTCATCCGCATCTAGCAAACTGTTGGGTCGCAGTCGTGGATAACATGAAGCCATTCTATTCTGGCAACATGATCATGGGTTAGATGGTCAAAAAAAGAAAAAAAAAATGAGGGCGTAGGTGAGAATGCCCTCTTTTGCAATGTCCAATTAATTTTCTCTTCTGCATTGCTCAAATAGGCGGGAATTGGACATATTTTATGTATTTGGGTTGGGTTCAGCTAGGTTAATTTTCCTTTCCTTACTTCACTCCTACCTCCATGGACCACGCATTTACCACTTGGAGGTCGTTCCCATAATGGTTATGCTAGTGTGAACTGCAATTGGCAAGTTGGTTACCAAATTATTTCCTTTTCCCTCCTTATCACATTACTAGATGTTTCTTACTCTTCCTTGCAGTTAGACATGGTAATATGACCAAACTCTGGCCAATAAAATTGGGCAATATTGTGAGTTATAGCCAGGATTGTCTAAGAAAACTTCCTGTGCACCCCTACAAACTCTCTCTTCCCTCTTCTGCTGACTGAATGCAAAGGACCTAGTGAAGCAAGTAGACAGAAAGAGACTTGGTTGCTGAGTCACTGCTCATAGAAGATCTGCCTGGGAGCGGCTACATTGGACCATTATATTTGTGAAAACTAACCTTTCATTGGGTTTAGTCACAGAGATGTTGGGTTTATCTGTTTCATCAGTTATTCTATCCTGACTTTTCAACTAGGAAGGAGGGGTGGCAATATCTATGACAAATATCTGGTAGGTAGTATTTTTTTGCCTCTACCATTTTAATTAATTTTTATTAAATGTGTTTTAAAAATAAAGTTATGCAAGTCTTTATATATATTTATTTGAGAAAATGTGGAAAGACAGAAGAAAGTTAAAATAACCCACAGTTATACCATATAGTCTTCTGGACTATTTTCTGTATGCGTGTAAATAAATTTTTTCCCCATAAAAATTAGCTCATCCATCTTTACTATTTTATAACTTTTCTAACACTTAACATTTTATGTAAACATTGTTAGATTTCAATAATCATTTTTAATGGCTGTACCATCATCTAATTAGTGTCCTGTATTGAGCATTAAGATTCTGAATTTTTTCCTATAAGACAAATCCTGCTATGGATATCCTTTTACATCAATCTTTGCTTACATCTTTATTTTCTTAATATAAATTCATGGAAATAGAATTGCTAATTCAACATTTTATTCTTGTAACTCATGCAGGGTTGCCTTATTTAATTGGCCTTGACCAAAACCGCAACCATATTTTAATTTCATAGATTATAAATGGGACCAAGGAAGGACTTGCCTATTTTAATTTTATGTCATGGGAATAGAAGAAGAAAATGTTGAGTCTCACTACTTAGAATTACAATCTCTCACCATAAAATATTTTTTGAGAAGGTTTGTTACAACTGAAATTCTTTGGAAAGTGATATATGAGCCTGGGGTAGATAGGACCTTTGCCATTCTGCCACACTTTTCAGTATCTGAGGTCTACCTGGAAGGGTGCAGTTACGTACTGAGATACATATTAACCCAAGTGCTGCATTTAACATTCTGTAGAAATCATTCTGGTAAAGAAGCTTTTCATTTTCAAATTTGCATGCATAATTACTTGGTTAAAACATTTTCCTTAAAATTTATCTTAGGATAAACTCATAGAATGTTATATATACTGCAAGTCTTGCCATTTGAAGGTTTTTAAATGTTAGTTGACTGGTAGATTTCACAAGTCAGTTATCTCAGGGCAAACAAGGCAGTAGTATGCATTTTTAATTTCAGAAAGGAGTCCTTGCTCCCCTGGTAACACCTCTCTGGTCTCACCGATATTGTGCAACCATGAAGGCCACACACAGTTTCAAAGATTCTTATCTTCCATCTGTGGTTGACTTCGTGTGCCACTGTCAAACGATACTCTTTGGAAGTTGAGTGAACTCGCAATTAATGCCCTTCAACAGCTGGCTTCAAAGATGAAGAATAGTGCAAGTGATTGAAGGCACAGATAACACAGGTTGTGTGCTCAATTGTTGACATGTGCAAGAGTTATTTTTGGAAATACAGTGGCTAAGAGCATGCTTCCCTGAACATTTTTTTAAAAATCAAGATTACACAAATATTTTAAAAATATTTGGCAACATCTGATTATGTTTATGCTATTTGGATGGATGGATAGCGTCTAAGGACAGATGATATAAGTTCTTCACAGAGTCCAGTTTCATAAGATGCCCTTATTATCAAAATGGTAACAAAATATCCAGGCCATTTGCTTGACAAAGGTGCACCCCCTCCACATCAGCGTTCCTTTCTAGCTGCTCAGTCACCAAAGCACAGTCTAAGAAGGTGATTGTATCTCATCAATATCTTCTCTAGGTGGTTTCTTAGTGGCCACATGGAAACTGTCATTCTTGGTGGTGTGTTTGTTTAAAATAACAACGCTTTCTAGCAACTCAAAGCCAAATAGATTGATGTATAGATCCTTGGAGTGTAAAGTATTGAGAGGATCTTAACCTGCAAGCAAAGGCTATAGATTTTATTTTGGCCTTTGCCCAATGAAAAAGCAGTAACTGCTTCAATGATTTCTTAGTTCTTGACAGTAGAAAAAAGTAGGCTGAAATTAATAGCCATGTTCATGACACTATGCTCTTGCGTCAGGAAAAGTTGTCTTAATGGTGGTGAGGGTTTTCATAACAGAGATCATATGTCTTGAAATGGAATCTCACCTAAATTATTCTGATTAATGAACATCTCTCTCAGAATCTTTGAAGCACTGAATTGGCATTCAGCGCTGGTTCATTTTCTCCTGCTAAAGTAAATACTTCACGATAAACCATGCCCATCGACTGTATTTTGTAGGCTAAGAATGAAGAGAAGGCATAGGTGGCAGTAGGGCTTTTCAGAACAGGGAAGGCAGGAACCTAAAGATAGGAACAGAAACTCATAGACACAGACAATAGTTTAGTGGTTGCCAGAGGGTAAGGGGGTGGGGGGTGGGAGATGAGGGTAAGGGGGATCGAATATATGGTGATGGAAGGAGAACTGATTCTGGGTGATGAACACACAATGGGATTTATAGATGATGTAATACAGAATTGTACACCTGAAATCTATGTAATTTTACTAACAATTGTCACCCCAATAAATTTAATTAAAAAAAAAAAAAAAGATAGGACAGATCTATGGTCTGTACACTCCACATGTGACATGTGATCTTAGCATGTCTTTTCTTTCTCTCAGTCAGATCACCTGACCAATCCTCTAAAACTGGAGCTTTGCCCTTTCCAGAAAACAATTATGTTTACTGATTACTTTACGTTTTTATACTGACCACTCTGAATTCTGCGATTTTAGTAGCCATGCTGAACCATTAGTTAGATGTGTGATATTGGACAAGTCACTTCACTTCACCACTCTGGGCCTAATTTCTGCCATTAAATACGATGATTAGTTGAGCTCTAAGATCCCTTCATGCTCCAAATTCTGATTATAAACACGTCTGAATATTCATTCATTTATTCAAGAAATACATATTGAGCCCAAACTGTGTGGTAGGCATTGTGTTGGATGTTAGCAATACTGCAAACAACTTCAGACTAGTTTCTTGACCTCTAGCATGTTCTCTCAGGCAAAGACCAGAATGGGGACTAGGACGCCTGAGGCCAGTGAAGCTTGACAAAGCTCCCCGGGATCCTAGTACTCACTCCTTCTATCAGTTGAGAACTTTATATTCACTCTGAAAAGGTCAGGCACAATAGGCCATTAGGACGCATTATTCCCCTGTAGATTGGCTAGATAAAATCAAGCTGGAGGTCACTCCACTCTGTATATTCACAATACAGTGCATGTGTAAAGTATTCTTTTAGCCAGTGCTGGGTCGTGGGTCTTTCAAAGGTTCAGGATTTCATTTGCATTAAAGCATTAGTTATGTGCTCTGTGATGTAGTCTCTTTGTTGTGTCAGGGAGTAAACTTAAGGGACTTGTCAGAGAAAGGACTGGTTCAGTGGAGTGTCCTTAGACTTGGGCCCCTGTTTTCTCCACACCCCCTAGTTGGATGGGGGAAGGAGAGAGTTGAACATGACAGCTGTCGGCTATAAGGGTGCAGCTGCCACACAAGTCTGTTGCCATTCTAGGGGTGAGGGCTTCTGAGGCACTTTGGGGCTTGTGACTCTCCTTTAGTTTGTCACCAGTTCCTCTCTCTAAGCACCAGAATAGCTCTCTGTATACGTATTATATCCATCAACACTTTGAATTCTCTCTCTCTCACAAATACCTGTATAATGATGGTTGTATGTAGCTATTTTCCTCTCCTCACCATTCATTTATCAGTCTACTAATTCTTCGATTCATTCACTGATTTGTTCATTTGGCCATTCATTCATTTATTTATTCCCCTGTAGATCAGGTTAGAAAAGCTTTACACACAAGGGAGACTCAATCCTAGCACAAAATGTTTCAGAGAGACATCTGCTGTCTCTCTTTACACCACTTCCTTTTCAGTGTTCTTCCAGTTTAGACCTCAGTTAGAGCTAGTTCCCGCCCATCAATCCCTCGTTCTTTACATCCTATCCTCTCTCCCATTTAAACATCTCTGATAGGCTTTGTTCAAGGAGATTGCGCACATGTTTGGGAGGTTGGGGCTGGTGGCCTAGAAAGAGCTCTGTGGGCTGGTGGCAGGTGCAAGATGGCACCAGGGAACCACTGAAGTCAACTAACAACCAATTGCAGAGGATATTGTAAATATTTAAAAGCTCAACCCAGAGAGTTTCCCAAGTTTTCTTTTATCTCTTTAATACAGTGACCTGTAAGTCTACTCACCACCTCTTTTGTCCAGTCTGGACCTGGTTTCTCTCTTTTCCTCTCCTCACAAAGCAGTCTTTCTATGTCAGTTCAGCTATGCCAGAGGTTCATAAGCAGCACCTACTTCGTTCCTGAATTCTCCATCTTTCACAGGCCCCATTTCTTGAACCTGGGCTTCTGTCTTTGAGTCTGTTCTCAATAACCTGGCTGGTGTCCTCATCTCCTCTTAGAACAGGAGCTTCCCTTGGCCTTGCCCTTCCAGTTCCCAGGACCAGAAGTGCAGATATCTCCAGTGCTGAGACTCCTGGCTTGGCACCCTGGACTTCTAAAGGTGATCCACCTTGCATGCCCCTTTCTGTGCTTCCCACACCTACTGGGCTCCTCTTCCCTCTCAATGCCTGCTCAGGCCATCTGCATCTGTGCTCCCCCAGGGCTGTGTTCAAAACTGGAATTCACTGCAACTGCAGCTGCTGGTTCCCTCTCCCTCCCTTATGTCTGAGTCCTCAGGGCAGAGACTCATCCAAGTCCTGTTGCCTCCTCCCACTCCATCCATCCATGAGTATTGCCAGGCCTGGCTGAATCCCACAGAGTGACACAGGCGACAGTCATGCGTGAATTAAAAGTTATGGCATTTGCTGTTCTGTAGATCCATGCCACAAAAAGAACAGCCGAAACTTGAATGACCAGAGAAATTTCAGGGCCACAAGAAAATTCTGTAATTGAAATGTTTGAAAGCAAAAAGAGACAACTAGCTACATTGTTTTACTATTTCCCAATTTTGCTTTCTGGAACACGACTCTAAAAGTATCCTTAGGGCATATGCTATGCAGCTTACTTTTATGCCAAACCCCCTTATAATGTGGTTATTTTATATCATTCTATCAAAATCATTTTATGTGTCTTCAAAGGACTTGCTTAGTAGCAGGGTATCCTAGTTGAAAGAGTATTGGGCTGTGTCCTAGTCCAGTTTCTCTGGAACATACCAGCTATTTGAATTGTGCAAAGCATTAACCTCTGAGGGGCTTAGCTTTCCTATCTCTGTCTGCCTGGGAAAGTGCTGGGGGGTGATGTGGAATATATAAACATATTTATTTATGTATTATGTTATACATATATATTTTTTAAATAAGTTGATTTCTTTGACATTATTACCAAAGGCATTTATTTTAGGTTATTGGTAAACCTTTAGGTTATTTGAAAATCACCTTTATGTTATCATTTTATTACAAACCACTTTGCAAAATAGATTTAAAAGCTTTCCTGTTTCCATTTTATGAATGAGAACACAGAAGTTAAGAAAAGATAAATATGTAATAAGCAGTGGAACTGGGCTGCGAACCCAGTTCCCTGCTTTTCTGGGCCAGGATCCTTTTATTGTCTTTATCCGGGCTTCTCTCTAACCAGCTCTAACACCGATGTGTTCCCTTTGTCTAATCTCTTCTGCGCCAGCGGCAGAGCTGAAGTAAGCGCTCAGGTGCCAGGCAGGAGGGCAAGATGCTAAACTCTAGTAGATAGGTAGAGGGCTGGGCTCTCCAGAGAACTGGACCAAAAATGAATTGCAGAATAGGAGCCAAGTTCAGATATCTAGCCAGATATCAAGTATGAAAAAAATTTTAAAAACCCAATCTCTTAGTGGGTAAATATATCAGCCAAAAATGGTACAAGCAGACAATTGCAGTTGACCAGCTGTAATACACAGAAATTGGATCAGGAACAGAGCGATCTGGATTCGTTTTCTGGGAAGGGGTCTGTGTGTGCCCCTTTGAAGGCTCGGGGCCTGACTCTGAGCCTGTGCCCTCACTTCTCTCAAGTCTTCTTTAACTCATTTAGTCAGTTTGCACACAGGCGCCATATTTAGTGAGCATTTACTAAGGACCATGGGCTGTTAAATGCTAGAGATACAATTGTGAATAAACAACTATATGGTTACTGTTCCCCTAAAGCATACAGTCTAGTGTGGGGTCCTCCACCTGGGCACTCTTGACATTTTGTTGTGGGATTGTCCTGGGCACTGTAGCATGTTTAGCCGTATTCTGGCCTCTACCCCCTAGAAACTAGTACTATGTTTCCAGTTGAGACAACTCAAAATATCTCCAGACATTGCCAAATGTTCCCTGGTGGGGATGGGGATAGGAACGGACAGACCCCCCCCCAGGGTTGAGAACCACTGGTCTGGTATTAATAATGATTAACAACTACTGAGCTCTTACTAAGGTACCAGGCGCAGTGTCAGCACAACCAGCCAAAAGGCAGATTACAATGGAAACTCCTAAGCAGACCCCACTAAAACAACTCAGCAGATTCCCCAAGGCTCTCCATTTCCTCCATGACCTACAAGGATGGACTCCAAGGTCACATGGAACATTTACAGCCAATAAATCTGGTTTGCCTGTGCACTTTTGCTCCCAAATGATGAGTCATGTGCTTATAAAAAATTTTTCTTTGTTCTCACACCAGTTTGTGCCTATTGTATTTGTTATAATTGTGCAATTTGATTGACTAGTACATAGACGTTGGGTACAAGTGTGAAGAGTTGTTCCGAAGAGAATTAAGTGACGTACTCTGGAACAATGTGATAAAAAACCTTTCGGTCAATTAAATGTGGGTAAGAACAATTGTAACAGGTAGAAAATAAAGCCTAGAAGGTACAAATTTTTGCTATACCTTAAAGAATCCCAAAATGGAAATTGTTGCCATTGGGATTCAATTTCCCATATGGATCTGGATTAGATAAGAAAAAATTCATGAAGTACAGTTAGCCAAAGAAAAGGCCTATGCTCTACGTAAAGGTATATAAATAAATGCATATTTGTATGTTTTAAGTTTAAAAAATGTTTAACATACATGGCATTTTATGCTTCTCTACCCCAATTGTTTGATATGAGTGGGATTCTCTTACATTACCCCATTTTAGAGATGAAAGTTGAAAGCTAGAGAGGTAACTAGTCTAGATATATGTCCACATTTAGAGATGGTGAGCCAGGAATGAAGTCTGGGTGTGTCTGGCCATAGTTCAAGCTTTTGACCATGATGTGATGTCAGCAACCCTCCCCTTTTCCAAAGATGCTCTTGGTTATATTAAAATTAAGGATTGCTGTGCAATCAAGGACATCATGGACAAAGTTACCAGGTGGTCAATTGGGAGATGTTTGCAATGTCTAAAACCAACAAGAGTTCAGTATCTAGAATATACAAGGCAGTCCTGAAACAAAAAAGAAAAAGCAATGCCAACATAAAAATGGGCAAAGGATGTGACAGGTAACTAACAGAAGAGGAATCCCTAAAGACTAACAGGCATAAGAAGAATGAGCAGTAACTTTAATAATCAGAGAAAAGAAGTTTAAAACAACAAAGAGATACCATTCTATACTTGTTAGCCAGGCAGAAATTAGCTGGATAATACCACAAAGAGGCAGAGATGAGAAAATATAGGAACCCCACATACTGCTGATGGGAATGCAAGTGGGAGCAGCCCCTCCAGGGAACAATCAGGTCTCATCCTATGATCCAACAATTTCCCTCCTAATCGTACATCCCAACCAATCTTTACACAGTTTTATTAGGGGACGTGTACAAGGATGTTTGGTATAGCATTATGGGTCTTCCGAGAAACTGATGTCAAGAAGTAGATTAAATCAATTAACTGTATGAAGATTCTATTAAGGGAGATGCCTGTGAGAAAATGGGGAAGACTGGGAGGACCATCGTGCCACGACGCAAGTATGATTCTAAGTGGTGGCAAGAGGGAAGGAAGCTGGACAGAAGTGTACTAGACGGCCATACAGTCTAAGGAAGCTTCTTCAGTCCACTGGAAGACCTCAAGCCAAATCAGCTGAGAGAGGGACCCTATGTCTCTCAGCAATGGGTCTGTCTTACTGTACCTGCTACACTTCCTCACTGACGGGGGCAGCCCGTGGGACGTGTGAGCTTGGGGGAAACACAGATGGATTTCAGAGCACAGCAGCAGTGGTGGGAGGCAGGGGCTGCTTTGGTCAGCGACACTCCCTGTGACTAGAGCTCTGTGAGGAGCATTCTCCTGGATGGCACACATTATTGGGGGTACCAGCAGCAGGGAGAGGAAGGCAGCCTGTATGTCAATCATGGGGAGAGTAGGTAGGCAATATGTAGTGCACACATACCAGTGAGCAGTTAGAAGCGAAGAGTTAGGTGTACTCTTAACAGTGTGGATAGGTCTTAAAACAATGTGTGGAGTGAAAAAAGAGAAGAACCAGAGTGAGACCTCCTATACAATGATATTTACTAAGTTTAAGGATACATGCATGCAAAACAGTAGCACTCAATAGGCAAGTGTACACATACAAACCAAAAGATGTTCATTATGCCCATTAGAATGGTTGCTTGGGTGAGATACGGGAGTAAAAACGAATAAATACAAAGGAATATACAAAAAGGCCTTACATGAGGTCAGCGAGGATCAAGTGTCTTGAACTGAGTATAAGTAACTCAACGTTGTGACCCTGAGAACCTAAATAAGTCAACACAGTGCCCACCACCTGCCCCCTAAAAAAAAACTGAACACAGAAGCAGCCTCTTGGGCTTCTTTAATAGCAAATATAAAAGCACTCTTCTTACAAAAGCAGCACTTCACTACACAGTAGATGTCTAGCCCTTCCCCTGGCCCTTCACATTCACCTCACCCTGTCAGGGCCTCAGGTTGCAGCAAATACAGAGCAGCGGCAGCAGCACACAACACCCAGCCCAGGAACTGCCTCAGGCCACCTGCCTGCTTCCTCTCTATCGCATCCCCCCCTTCTGGTGAACTTGCGGGTCTTCCATTCCTGCCCGGGTCCCCTACTTCTTTTTTTCTCTCCTTGTCATAACTGTATCGAAATATAATTCACACACCATATAATTTTCCCGTTTAAAGTATACAATTCAACGGCTTTTAGGATATTCACAGAGTTGTGCAGCCATCACCACAATCACTTTTGGAACATTTTCATCACCCCAAAAAGAAACACTGCACTCCTTAGCCATGAATCTCCAATCCTTCCATGTGCCACCTCTCCCTTTCCCGCTCCCACCGGCCCTAGGCAACAACTATTCTACTTTCTGTCTCTGTAGATTTGCCTGGTCTGGACATTTCCTATAAACGGAATTATACAGCATGTAATCCTTTGGGACTGGCTTCTTTCCTATAGCACAATGTTTTCAAGACTCATCCACGTTATAGCATGTATCAATGCTTCATTCCTTTATGTTGCCAAATAATATTCCATTGTATGGATAAACCACATTTTGTTTATCCTTTCTTCGATTGATGAACATTTGGGTTGTTTCCACTTTTTGGTAATTATAGGTAATGGTGCTATGACATTTGTGTATAAATTGTTATGTGGACATATGTTTTCATATCATTTGGGCATATACCTGTGAGTGGAGTTGCTGGGTCATGTGGTAACTCTGTGTTTAACCTTTTGAGGAATGGCCAGACTGTTTTCCAAAGCAGCTGCACCATTTTGCATTCCCACCAGCAGTGTAGAAGGGTTCCAATTTCTCTACATTGTCAACACTTTTTATCATGTCTTTTTTATTATGGTCCCCTTGTTATTGGCTCCCGGCCCCCCCTGGGCACACTAAAGTTACTGTCCTATACTTCCTTGATTTCAGGGCTTTTCTGGGTTTCCTGTAAAAGGCATCCTCCATCACACTGGCAGAATTAGCCCTTGGCTTCCCCCACTAAAGAAAAGAGGTTGCAGATAATGGTGTCCTTAGATTCTACCCCCAAAATAAAAGAGTAGAGAAAGGGAAACGTTGAATATGACTAGCAGTTTATCGTAGTCCTTCTCTTTCTTTTCTGCTCCAGTTGTTGGACTGACAAGATGAAGAGTCCAGGAGGGGCTGACCTGAGGACAGCAGCCATTCTGGAATTTTACCGTGAGAAAGACAAGGATGACAGCATGGCAAGTGCAATTACCGGTGTAGAGGTAGACTCTGATTTTCTGCAGTGTTTTCATTTTCTGCACATGCAAAGATAAGGGAGAGAAGGGTCAGTGTTAGGCATGGTAATAATAAATCACTGTTTTTACTGATGACAGTTGCATAATTGATAATGTTAATTGTTCCTCTTATGAATGACTTCTCTTTTATGGCTGGTTTATTTGGAAACAATTGTTGGCACTTGTACCATTTCTATTTGTTCCAGGCTGAAGGGTTCTAGTTCAGGGCGAGACGGATTTTAGGATCAGCCAAAGGAGAAATGCTACCAGCACAAAGAGAAAAACCACCAGAAAACTCGTGAGTCGTGTTTCTGTTTAACCCTCTATTCTGAGGCTGGGATCACTCAAGTAGAGTTTTCTGCCTTGCAAAATTGACCTTGATTTGGATTTCTCAAGCATATTTAAATTTCGCCCTAGGAAAGAAGGCTCAGTGAAAGTACACTTTCCTACAATAACCATTCTATACACAGCAGAAGCCCTTACTTAACAACCATTTAGACTTGGGAATAGATTAAATACATTAACTAGGCCAGTGTTTTCTCTCTTAACTGTGGTCATTAACCAAATTGCTACCTTTAGTTATAACACAGATAACCATGTTTAAACATAACCTGGACCTATTGGTTAGCATTTTTATTTTGATGGGCATGACTAGGAAATACATTCTCAACCTATTTAGCTTTGCGGAATTCAAGCATAAACTTAAATATCAACTCTCTTGAGGTGAAATTCCCTTATGTCTAAGTGCACCCATTTTAAGGGTACTGGATTAATGAATTACACATTTGTGCAGCCACTGCCATAATCAAGATATAGAACATTTCCATCACCCTTTTCTCCTGCCCTTTACTGTCAATCCCCAATCATTTTCTGGCTCCAGGCTAGCACTAATCTACTTTCTGTCACTAGATTAGTTGTGCCATTTCATGAACTTAATATAAATGAAATGGAACCAGAGTGTTTTTGAGATTCATCCATGTTGTTGCATGTATCAGTTGCTCATGCCTTTTTACTGATCAATAATATTCCCATTGTGTGTATTCACCACAATTATAAAGTTTATCTCGGGAATGAAAGATTCGTTAAACATTGAAAATTACCATATTACCAGAATAAAGGTGGAAACCCTATGATCATCTCAATATATGGAGAAAAGGTACTTGAGAAAATTCAATACCCACTCATGATAAATACTCGCAGCAAACTAGTAATACCAGGGAATGTCCTAACACGATAAAGGGCATATACAGGAAACATAATACTTAATGACTGTATTAGTTATCTCTTACTGTGTAAAAAATTACCCCAAAACTTAGCAGCTAAAACAATAAACACTTATCTCACTATTTCTTAGGGTTAGGGATTTGAAAGCAGCTTAGTGGGGTAGTTTTGGCTGAGATTCTCTGATGAGGTTGCACTGAAGATGACAGCAGACGCTACAGTCATCGGGAGTCTTGACTAGGGCTGGAGGATATGTTTCCAAGATGGCTCATCACGAAGCTATTGGGGTAAAGCTTCAGGTCCTTACTTGCTATTTGTAGGAAGCCTCAGGTCCTTCCCATATGGATCTCTTCACAAGGCGGCTTGAGTGTTTTCATGGCTTGGCAAATGGTTTCCCCCAGAGTGAGTGATTCAAGAGAAAAAGAAAGCAAGGACAAAGCCACATGCCTTTTATAACCTGATGTTTGGAAGTTATATACAGTCATTTTCATTAGAATCTATTCATTAGAATCAAGTCACTAACTGTGGCTCACATGCCAGGGGAAGGGGAATTAAGCTCCACTTTTTGAAGGGAAGAGAATCAGAGAAATTGTGAATATATTCCAAAACCACCCCAACAGGAAAAGATGAGATGCTTTATATCCCCCAGGAATATCAGAAATGAGGAAGGATAAGTACTCTCCACATTTTTATTCAACGTTGTTGTGAAGGTCCTTCAACAAGAAAACGAAAAAGGCATGTAGATCAGAAAGGCAAAAGTAAAACTGCCTCTATTCACAGATGACATGTTTATGAACACAGGAAATCCTAAGCATTCTACTAAAAAGCTACTAAAACAATAAATAAGTTTAGCAAAGCTGTAGGATACTCATACAAGGTCAATATATAAAATTTAATTAAGTATCTATATACTAGCAACAATCAATTATAAAATGAAAATTTTTAAATGCTATTTAAAATAGTATTGAAGATACACAAAATACTCTGTTAAGTTTAACAAAAGATGTGCAAGACTGGTACAACGGAAACTATAAAACATTACTGAGCAAATAAGACCTAAATAAATGGAGACATACGAATATGTCGTGTTCATGGATTTGAAAAATCACTGTTTTTCAGATTTCATTTCTCTCCAAATGGATCTATAGATTCAAAACAATCTCAATCAAAATAGTGGCAGGCGTTTTTTATAAATTGACAAACTGATTCTAAAATTCTTATAGAAAAACACAAAAGATGTAGAATAGCCAAAATAATTTTGAAAAAGAAGCAAGTTGAAGGGTTTCTACCTGATTTCAAGATTTGTTATAAATCTTATTATTATAAGTCATCAAGACAGTGTGGAATTGTCTTAAGGACAGACATATAGAACAATGGAACAAAATATGGAGCCCAGAAATAGGCATTATATACTCACATATATAATATATTGTATGTAAAATATGTATATAATGCATATTTCAACTGATTCAGATACATATTATATTCTCAGATGATTTTTGACAAAGGTGCCAGTAAGGAAAACTTTTCATCAAATAGTGCTGGGACAACTGTACTCGTATATTTCTGTGGAAAAAAAATGAATCTTGATCCTTAACTCACACCAAACATAAAAATTAACTCAACTAGATCACAGACCTAAATATTAAACTTAAAACTATGACATATTTTGAAAAAAGGTATCAAAGAAAACTTTTGAAAACTTAGAGTGGGCAAATATTACATAGGCTACAAAGAGTAACAACCATAAAAGAAAAAAATCGATACATTGGACCTCATTAAGATTAAACTGTTTTGTTTTTCAAATATAAATGTAACCAAGAGAATAGCAGTGTGGGGGTGATGAAGGCTCTGTGTACACCAGATCCTGTGAAGGGCAGTGGACAGACAGTTTGTCAATGACAGTGACTGGGAGTGAAGCGAGTGTGAATGACTGCTAGGATTCTCAGGGCAGAGCATCCTGGCTTCCCATCAAAGGAGCAAGGGCATGGACCTCACCTCCTGATCCTGGGGTTTATGGAGCCTGAAAGGACGGTGTACTGGGGGGATTGGAAAAAGGAGACAGGTTTCAGTTAAGGCAGATGGTGGGGAGAAATGCCTGGGGAAGTGGGTCTGGCTCTGAGGGTGTGTTGATCACAGAGTATGACTTCTGGGGACTTGGTGCAAGGATTTGGGAGGACAGTGAAACATGTTAGGAGGAAGAGGTCCTGAGGATAGAGGGTAGGAGAGACATTTTGGACCATGGTGGAGGAAAACAAAGACAAGGCCAGGAAGACTTAGTCCTCTCTGTCTCCTAAAACAGTGGTCTTCAAACATTTTTTCTTGAATACTATCACAAATTTTGAAAAACCTCTTTATTTATTTATTTTTTTGCTTTTATTAAAATACAACTTTTATAACATACACAAATCTTAAGTATATGGCTCAGTGAACTTTTCTATATTTATGCACTCATGTTACCTCCACCAAGATCAAGATGTAGAACCTTCCAGCCCCTCAGCAGGCTCTCTTCGTGTTGATACCTACCCTCTTCTACGCACAGGTAACCATTATTCTGACTTCTGTCTCCATCCTCTCACATTTTAAAGTTAACATGTAAATTTTTCTATTATGAATCTACATAGTTGCAAAGGATGTTATTTCTGGAAAACTATATATTGTACTTTGGCCTGCAAATTTAACCAATTTAGTCTATGGAAATGTCCGATATAGTGAGTAAATGGCAACACCAGTCCTCATTGTCAAACCAATTAGCCAGATTGAATTTTCAGTCAGAAAAAGTCCGACTTCATTAATCAATTCATCTGAAAGTGTTAATATGTCTCCCTGTGATCAACTTATCTTTCTTTTGGATTCTAATTCTAAGACATATAGATGGGTCATAAAGGCCCAGAGACTTGCCAGGAGTTTGTGACCTGCGTAGAAGGAGACACTGCTGCTGCTTTAATATTTTTATGAAACATTTTTGCTTTGCACTCAGGGAACTGCCTCACAGTTCTTCCTCACAGGGGAGAGCTGAACATTCTCAAATTGTCCCTTGTTGGGTGCCTTGGAAGTTTTTATACCCGGGAATATATATTTGGGATTTGGGAGAAAGGTCATTGTGAAAGGGAGGTGGGAAAGGAGAATTGGCAGACTGTGGCTGACCAAATTTAGGAGAGTACAAATAGAAAATGATGATATATCACCAATCAGCTTAAAATCGTCTGTGCCTGCTCACCCCTAGGAAGCATATGTACAACCCTAGGCCAGAGTTTCCCAATGCTGGCACTATTGACATTTTGGGTCTTTAATTACTTGTTGTGGGGGCTAGGTTGTGCATTGTAGTATATTTAGTGACTTCCTTGACATCTACTTATTAGATGCCAGTAGCAATGTCCCCCATCCCAATTATGACAACCAGAAATGTCTCCAGACATTGCCAAATGTTCCCTGCAGAGCAAAACTGCCCCTGGTTGAGAGCCACTGTCCTAAGGTACTCCTGTTTGAGGACTGCTACCCTGGAAGATAGTAGCTTCGCAGAAGTCACCAGCAAGCTGGAAAGGAGAACCACGGTTGCAATGTGGGACCCTGTGTTTCCTCTGTGCTTAGTTTACAGAAGTGGGACTTGAATCTCCTTCCCAAGTAGGCTGGGTGGCAGCAGGAGCAGGGAGGCAGGGAGCCAGGGAGTACAGACTAAGTGGTCCTTCTTGCAGGGGTGAGCGGAGGGTGTGGGCAGTGTTCTTCACCCCTGCTTCTAGCTTTCACATTAAAGGAGAGGATGGGGACCTTCTATAAATGTGGTTTGATGACATCATCAGAGACGTCCTTTAGACACTCCAAGAAATAACTGAATGAGACTTAGGAGGGCTAGGGATCTTTTCACAACAGAGAAGAGCAAGTGTTAGAAATTTTTTTTTTTATATTCTTGAAACAAGCTGTTTTTTCCCCAACCCCACTTAAGTGTGGTCGAGGGCAGTGCTACTCAAAGTGTGGGTCCATGAACTGTTACTGGTCTCTGACTAGAGAACAGGCTTGTGCCAAAATATCAACCAACACACTGCTTCCTTCATTGAGAATATCTTGCTATGAATTTAGTACTTAAGGACTTTAGTGTATAGTGACATCGTTTATTTACAGTCTGGCTCCAGCTCCTTATTTGTCACAGCAGCAGTCAGCACTTTGAGTAGCTAGAATAATGAACTAAGTAAGGTCTTTAGAGGGTCATAAAATCATTTTGGGGACTTGCAACCTTTGTTTAAAAACATCGAATGAAATAGGAAAATATTAGAATACATGCTACTTAGAAAGAGTAAGTATTGTTTTATGAAACTTTTGTTTCAGTTATAGATGTGTATGTATACAAATATACACATGGTGTATACTGGGTCACAATGTAAAAATATATTTCTAACTGTGAATATTGGTCAGAAAATTTGGAAAACCACTGGTTTGGAGAAACATGAAAGCACAACTGTGCTGAGTTAAGGCTGGACTGAGGCCCTTTATGATTTTTAGATCTTTTGCAGCCTGTACATCAGCAGCAGCTACTGCCAGCGCTGGTCCACGTTCCTCAGTCTACCCAGCAGCCGCCTACACAGCACCCGTACACACTTGGTTCCTGCATCTTTCTACCTAAGTGTCTTTTCTGACTCCAAGAGTGGGCTTGGCTCTCCTGAAGGGCAGGCCAAAAGTGCCCAGGAGTTAATACCAGGAGTGACCTTCAGTGGGGATGGGGATTGGTAGGTAAAATCCAACTTCCTCACTTTTCAGTGGAACAATTCTGAAGTGTTACACACTGTTTCTAGGAGGGTGACAGCACAGATTGAAAAGAGGAAACTGAGGTTCACGTAAATTAAATGACTTATTCAAGGTCACATGCTAATAACATTTGAACTCAGATCTGTTTTAGTCCAATGTCCACTATGTTTAACTGTGTTTTATTTTTTCTCCCAAGGTACACTTCCCTGGTTCTTAAATTTGTTGATCTAACTATTTCTCCAGTTTAATCTTTGTTGTTTTCTGGGCCAGTCCTTAGCCTGTGCCATTAATTCCATTCTACATTCTTCTCTCAAACTGCTTTGTATTGACAGGAGTGCCAACTCCTGCAAGCTGCATTTCCCAGGCTCCTGGGTGAGCTGGTTTTTTCCTGAATTCAGGTAATGGGAGGCACTGGCAGGAAATCGGAGGAAGCAAAAAGCGGGATATTCGTCCTCTGTCTGTCTCTGGTTACATCCCAGCAGAGTTGTATCTTCAGAGCTCTAGCTGATCAAGCACACCAGAGTTCCAGCACCTTCCAGTGCGTGGTCTCTGGGCTGTGGTAAAACTGATTCTTCCTTTTGTCTTAGGAGTGGTAGCATTTTCTGCTTTTGCAAATATCTGGATTACTTCACAGTCCTTTCTTGTACCTCAGCTCTTTCATGACCTATGGATTAATTTCCTTTGTTTTAAATCCTAGAATATATCTGTTTTTCCAGTTAGAATGTACTGATACACTTTCCAATCTCATATTTCATAAAATGTGATGATGAGTCCTCTGAACTCAACATATATAATGCAGGAGCTTGTTTTTGATGAATGATATTCAGCTCAGAATCAGCCCCAAGATTCCTTGTCAGTGTTTGTCAGTTTTAACAGGTGGTTCCTTTTTTTTCAGTCTTATTTTCCTGTTGGCAAGTATGCTAGCATTCTAGCCTAACTTCCCTAGAAAACGGAGCCTGAGGCAAGAATGAAAAGATGTTGCACTTGGGAGTATTTAGGAGGTACAAAGCCATGGCAGCAAGAGTGAGGAAAAAGGGAAGTTAAACAGGGAAGGATGGGAAGCAATGCAAGATGATGCGTAACCACACTGGTCCCTGCTTCATGACAAAGCCATGGGAGATGCGGCAGGCTGCTCAGCAGGGACTTCTGCTGGACGTTTTAGTATGTCGTGCTGTGTGACCTGCTGTATGGAGAAACAGTGCCCTAGAGCCATTCACCCAAGGGAGGGAAGACAGGGAGTTTAAATGCCTGGCACCCTTTGTCTTCTGTGTTCCCATTCACTGAAGTTTGCCTCAGAATTAAAACCTCCTCCACATTTTTGGCTTATAACATCCAACTTCTCCAACAGTCACTTAGGAAGCTAGAGTCCATACTCTGCAACTGGTGTGTCTTCTGAGTGACAAAGTGGCAGGAGGAGAGACACCAGCATGCAGCTGCCCAAATGGAATTGGTCATGCATGTTGGAGGCTGTGGGTCGGAAAGGCAAATTGCGGGGAAGGAATCCGAAGAGGTACATCTTATGAAATGAGTCATTTTCCCCCAAATTCATGTGTTGAAGTCCCAATTCCCTAGTACCCTCAGAATGAGAGATGGGCCCTTTAAACACGTGATTAAGTTAAAATGATGCTGTTAGGGTGGGTCGTCATCCATTCTGACTTCTGTCCTTATAAAAAGATACAATTTGGACACAGACAACAAGGATACCTGTACACAGAGGAAAGGCCATGTGAGTATGTGGTTAGAAGGTGGCCATTTGCAAGCTAAGGAAAGAGGCCTCAGGAGAAACCAAACCTGTCTACACTTTAGTCATGGATTTCCAGCCTCCAGGACTATGAGCAAATAAATTTCTGTTGTTAAAGCCACCCATTGCATTGAATGATAAACTAAGTAATGAAGAACTGTATGTTGATCACTTTTATTTTTATAACATAAAATGAGTAAATTATTTTAATCTTGAATTGCCTGCTTTATAGTATGTGGTTTATCATTTATTTTTCAATGGTTTTTAAAATGCTTCAAAATAAGATTTAACATGTTCATTAGAATTGAAAAATGAAGTCAGACTTTTGCTGAAGGAAAGCATGCCTGACCTGGCACTTTGGTTTGACAAAGAAGACAGTCTTTGCTAGTTGGGTTATAAGGCAGACATTTTCCACAAACTGAAAGGGACAAATATACACCTCCAAGGTCTTGACAAAAATATATTTAAAATGTGTGACACAATAAAGCATTTTATTTAAAAATACTATATTGGCAAGGAAGTATTGAAGTTGAGAATATTTTCATTCCCCCTCCTTTTTCTGAGTCTGTTGGGTTAAACAGGTGCTTCTGAGCAAAGAAAATAACTGGTACAATTAATAGATGTATAAGTCTTGGCGAAGCCTTTTTTGGCATTTTTCACAGAAATTTAAGTGAATTATAGTGAAAGACTGTAAGGGATGGGTAACAAATCCTTTTGTATGTCAGGCAGCTTTTAATTCTTTGCTTTCAGAAAAATTGAAGACAATCAAAATATCAATGTAAGAACATTAAAAATAATGTTTGATAGAAGATCACAACATGAGTTCAAAGAATTGAGTGATGGTTTAATAAAATAATAAAACCCTTCCATTCTCATCTACTTATTGTATGAATATGGTTTCTCTGAGCTTACTTCTAAACAAATAAAAAATAAGAATATCGTTGATGCTAAACTCATCCTCATTTTAGCATTAAGTAATTGTCGCCCACAGATACATGAACTAATTTTTTTTAAGGTCCCATTCATCTTATTAAGAGATTGATTTCCAATGCAATTTTTATTTTTGTTCAATAAGCTTTAATCAAAATTTGTAATACATGTATATTGTTTTGATTGTGAATTAATAATAATTATACTGATAATGTAACCTAGAGGAAAATTATTAATTTTGAGTGTCAATGTACAGGGATATTTCTTTTGCAGAGCAAGATAGTAGGGTATCAATCAAAGACTTCTAGGCATAAAGCTTTTACATTGGGATAAAATTCTTTGGAGGAAAAAGAAGGTGAATATGAGTTTAAAGAGAAAAAGGAATTATAGTGTTTTATTGTTAAAGAAGAAACATGCTTATTTTTTAAAGAATAATGGCTATATCAAATTGCTATGGTATTTAGATTAGATTGCATACATTTAAAAGTGTTAGGTAATAGCTTATTTTACAATGACCATTACAGTATGTTGTAAAGTATATCCTTTGCAACTATTTAAACTTATGAAAAAATTAGATGTCCACTTGGATATGTGGAAAGCAGTACAGTTCTTAAAAATTATTTTGAGAATATTCCTTAAATTTAAAACCACTAAGTTGGAAAATCTAAGGGGTGAGCCTTACAAAGGTATGTTAGCTTGAGGCATCCATCTTATTATAAAGTCAGCCTTGAATCATTATAGGTCAGATAGATTCTCATGTCTATGGACCAGGTCCCGTCCTCCTTTGTAATGAACTGAGGATTTACTCTCTTTTTATCTCTGAATGCTCTTCTCTTTTTTTATTTTAGGTACCATGCAGATCATTTCCCTTCTGTGAACAATTTTGTTTAGGCAAAGCTTACAACAGTGAATTAGCTTTCTCAGAGAGTATTCATTCATTCCAACAAAGAATATTTGAGTTTCACACACACGTGTATATGTTTAGAAAAATGCAAGAAGTTTGATGTGATGGAGAGCTGAATTGTTGGTGTTACAGTTTTATCCAAAGCTATATTGAAAGGATATTAGGAGGATGTTTCAGGTTAGTCTGCCAACTGGAAGCTCACAGTTAACATGATTTACTGAATGTGATTTATTTGGCCCACATTGTGTTTAAAATTTTTTTAATTAGTTGACAAGTTTTATAAACCAGGAGAATTCACATTAAAAATCCAGCTTTCCAGCTGTTCTTGGAAAATCAGAAGGTCTGGAAGCACTGGGCTCACGTTCTCACAAGGCAAGAACCTGTCTGCTGAGACTGAGTGGCTGCCCCATTTAGACAGGATTTCCATCTGCGGGTTTGCTGTTGCCCCCACTTCTGTCTTCACACTGGCTTGCTTCATTCATTCATTGTGCCTGCCTGACTACCATACCGCTTGAGATTAACTTTGGGTAGTCTATTATCTTTCCTTGGGTTAGATGGAATATGTAGAAAATGAAATATTTGTATTGCATTATTGTGGCCCTATTAAAACTGCTTTCAGTAAGTCATACATTCATGGATGATCACCAAAAAAACCTGTTAATGGGTTTGAAGATCTGGCAGAGGATATTTCCCTCTGCGTTACTGTTACTGTGTAGCTCAGTAAGACATTTCTTTTAAAGTGTCCTGAAAAGCTTTGCTTCCTTTGAAGAATTTGTATATTTCTCCTCAAAGACAATGAGAACCAAGCAACTGATTGTATTTACTTAAAAAAATTTTTTTTGCTTTGATTCCAGAAAGCTCTAAGCCAAATTTATGGTTTAACTCTCATATTATGCGTTACACTTCATTACCTGCCTATTCTTGTTCTAAGTTTTTCTCCGGTGTTAACCTCTTAGCCTAACTAGTTTCACTGGTTCTCATTTTTTCATATTTACATTTTCCTACTTTATTGTGTGTAATTATTGTAAAACATCTCAAATCACATATTCATAATCTTTTCCTGATTTATTTCATTTCTGAAGATGACGGGAGGATCTATTATATTTTGGTTCTCCTTAAGGAGTTACCATGGTTTCAGTTTTGAGTTTTCCTGGCTCTTGTTCCCATCTACCACATATAAAAATTACTCAGTTACATTATAAACTTTTGAGGGGCCAGGACTTTTATGGTGACCCCACAGTGCCCAGTGTCCAGCATAGGACTTCCTTTCTACATAACACCACCTTTTGTGTGGTGACAGGATAACAACAGTAAAAAGTAATTTTGTATTTCAACTCCCTGGAATAAGGGGACTTTTTAGCTGTATTAACTCCTTGTCATCAAAAAGAATGAAAGATACATGTACATACAGTAGACTTTTCACACTTTATTATAAAAGAACTGTGTTATATAAGACTGGGTAGTAAAATTTTTCTCTAGTGATTAGGGGTGAGAAAGGAGCTGTTTCCTTAAACTGTGAATTAATTTAGCTTCACTTATCTTTCTATGAATCCTTCTTTAATAACCGGGACACAGACTACATAAACTATGTGCTATGATGGAGAGAATATAAGCAATCAAAATTACAAATGCCTGTACAAAATCTTTACAATTTAATAAAAGGAGAATCTGCAGAAACTCTACTAAGTTTATGCAAGTGCATGAGTCTGTATATTTCTTAAACATGGCAACATGGAGCCTAAGGCTACATTTATAGTTTAGATTAGCAATGTTTTGCTATGAAGAAAATGTTTTTCCTTAGGATTAAGTACGAGGCAAACTGTTGGAGACACTTTCTTCAGGACTCAGATTCCAGGCCCTGTGGTCAAGCTCAAGGCTCTGTTTCATGGTCGGTCCATGGGGTGTGCTCACTGCCACATTTCTAAAGTTCATCACTTGCACTTAATTTCAAACCATTTTTTCCTTTAAAACTCTAAATGCTTCATTGAGGACAGTTCGTACAACATGTGCCAAGCCTTTGGTTTCAAAGTTCAGCTGTTTTTGAGTTATTTGACTGGACAAAAGGTCGAAAGGTATCTTTCACAGCAGGGAAAGTGTAATTTTCCATATCTTTACGATGTCCGGAAATGGTTGAAGTGATTTTCCCTAAAATTTCCATAAATAAATAAGTTTTACCAGTGGAGTAACTTTAATTTTGAGATGCCTTGGCAAAAATGTTGAAAGTAACCCTTTCCCCTCCTATCCATCATCCAGTCTCCAGCCTCATCCTCAGTATGCACCCATGGAGGGGAGAATCAAAGGTGACCCCAGGTTAAAACTCAGACCTTTCACGTTTAGACTAAGTATGGAAAGTTTTAGAGACTCCTAAAAAGTCTCTCTCTCAACTTGTGAGATTACGGCAAAAACCTCAACTCTGTATTACATGTTTCAGCAACAGTTGGGAGAAGAGCACGAGTATCTGAGATCACTTTCCTCTCCAGTTCTTTGCAAGGCTCTGATTGTGTAGGCATCTCACTTATCCATGAACCTTACAGCAGACTTTTCTTTTCCATATTTTTAGACTTTCTTTTCCATACATATTGTTATTTCTGGCCTCCTGCCTCAAGACAATCCTGTGCCAAGGTACCCTCGCAAGATAACTTCTTGTAGGGTTTACCTCTATGGGCTATGAAGTGTTTAGTATTTCTGTATACTTTGCACAAAGTTGTTCAGTGGATATGGATTTGCCTGGTTAGACTTACATCTTCTAAGGAAGAGCAAATGGCCATAAGGCATGCATAGGAGGTGGTATACCTGTTAAGCATTTTCCTCCCTTCTGCACCCATCCACTTGCCCATATGACTAGTTTCCATTTTGACCCTAAGCTTTTGGGGAGGGAGGTGGGTGGTAGAGTATTTGAGACTCATTTCAAGGATTTGATATACTATTTCTGCCCTTCCACAAGTCTATCAAGTGAGTACCTCTGGGTCACCCCCTGGACTATCTGGTGATCAACAACCCCTAGGACTGTTCTAATTTTTTCTGTACGTGCACAGTTTATTTCATGAGTGTCTTCTTTGGATTGTGCAAGTCTATGTATCACCAATTGTTTGCCCTGTTGATCTTTTCTTCTGTACTGTCACTACCTTCCAGAGACTTTTTGGCAAATGACCACTTCTACCATACACTCCAAGAGCCATTGTATGTTGATCAGCATCCCAATTCGGCAGGTATCTTCCGGGAAAACTCAAAATGCCTGGTCGCTGTCCTCTCATTTTGGACTGACCCTGCCGTCCATCGTGCACTTCTCCCATTTCTCGGGGCTTCCTCTCGTCCATCAGTCTACTCCGTCGATCACCTCCTATCTTCTTAAGGAAGTCTGTCGAGTTGTCCCTCCAAGTCTCCTGCCCGCTTCCCCCACGCCCTACCGGACCAGGGTGTCTGTCGTTGGGTCCTCAGCCGCCATGGCCGGCTCTTTGGCCTCGACTAGCTGGACGTAGGTCTGTCCCGCACCCGTGCTTCCATCCGTCCCCCGCTTGACTCCAATTCTGCAAGAACTTAACTCCAGCCGAGAGAGGAGGGGCGGGTGAGCTCGGGTGCAAGTCGGGCCACCCGCAGCAGGCGCGGGGAGCGGCGAGGGGCGCCGGGCGGGGTGGGCGTGCAAGGGGGCCAGGGGCGCCGTGGGCTGCCCTGCCCTATAAGGGGCCGAGCCGCCCCCGCCGCCGGGCGGGTGCCGGGCGGACCGCGGCGGCGGCGGCGGCGGCTGCTGCGATTGGCTCAGGCGCCCCATCCGGGGACTGGGCTCGGCGCTGCTCGTTCGCCCTAAAGGTACCAATATGGCGGAGGTGAGCAGGGAAACCGGGCAAGAGCGGCCGGGCTGGACCGGGCGCCCGGCGGATCCCCGCGGTTCCCGAGCCAGCCTGGAGGATCCGGGGCCCTTCCCACGGCCCCATGGGGGGCGGCGCGGGGGCCGCGGGGCGGCGACTGGCCGCGGCGGGGCCGGCAGGGGGGCGGGAGCGGGCGCGAGAGCGGTCTCCCTCCGGGACTAGGCCGCGTCGGCTCCAGCCGCGACCCGACCGGGCGACGGGGCCGGACCGGAGGCGGTGGCCAGAGGCATCGAGCCCTGACCCGGGGATTGCGCCGTGTCGTGCCCCCGGGCAGCTGACGCGGGCCGCCAGATCCTGCGCGCCACCTCCCGGGGCCGGGGTGGGTGGAAACCGGCCGATCCCCCACTCCGCGGCCGGATTGCAAAGCGGGGAGCGGGCTGCGCCACTGCCCCGCGGGAGGAGTGCTCTGTGTCCCCGGCCCACAGGGTCCCGGCTGCAGCGCGAAGGAGCCTCACCCTCCACTTTGCTCCGGGCGTGGAGGCGAGCGGGATGCGCGGCCGCCGGGCTTCGCGGGAGGCGAGTGGGACTCCTGACTCCGCAGCCCCGGAGATGCGGGAGCCCCTGGGGGTGAAAGGGGGACGACCAAGACCCTCTAACGCTCTCTCCACGGGCTCTCAGTAGCTCCACTTCCCCCTAGGCTGGAGGAGGGAGGCAGGGCGAGCGAAGCTGCCCTGTCCGTGTCCCCCGGGACTAGTGAGCTGGGGGGAGGGGGTAGCGCAGCAGGAGCCCCTCGGCAGGAACTCGTTGGGCGAGGGGCTCGCTGGCAGGCCCGGGGAGGGAGTGAACACCCGGGAAGGAACCAGCATCTTTGCGACTGAGGCACCGTGTCTCCGGACTCGGGGGAGAGGATGGGGTTTTGCGCTTTGGTTTGGGGGAGAGTGTCCGGTTGCGAGCTGGCCTACGCGCGGGTGTTAGAAGACAGCCCCTGAGTTGGGGCTCCCAGGCCCCAGGGGATGGACTAGGTTGTCAGAGGGTGAGCCCCTTCCAGGAAAGGGTGTGCGTTGCGAGGTGGTGTTTGGGGTGGTGGAGAGCTGGGTGGGATTTGGGGGACTCCTGAGATGCCAGGGATGGGGGACCGATGTTGCGAACCGACTGCTCTGGGTTTTGCGTCTTCCCTTTGTAACTTGCTGCGCTCCGAGGGGCTGCTTGGAGTTGCCTGTTGGATTCCGGGTTTCGTCCCGGGTCTGTGAGTTTGTACACTGGGGACTCAAAAAGGAAGGCGAGGCAGCCAAGAGGGGCCCGAAAGGGGCCGGGAGCGATTGGAGCGAAGCTACGTCTTGCACTTTTGGCAGCTGCGGAGGAGCGCTGGGCTCCGCCTCCTCTGCGCCCAGTTGCCGGCGCTGCCTCTTTCCCTAGGCTTCGCGATCTAACCGCACGTTTTCTTCTCTCTCCTAGGCTTCTTTTGGAAGTTCGAGCCCAGGTTTGTCCTATTTTCTTACCTCTTTAGGGGGTCCCAAAGGGTAATGGGGGCTCAAAGGTCTATTGCTAAAGGTTTCCCACAAAAACTTGTCCTGCGAGTTTTTCATCATTTGTTTTTAAGCGTTTCAGTGTACATTTTGGTAATTAAGTTGTTCGAGGAAGGAACAGTTAAACTATTCTCTTTTCTTTTCATGCTTGTTGAAAAAAATATTACCTTGTTGCAAAACTGCTAACAGACAAGTGTTCTTTTTGAGTAATATTTGTTTAATGCTCACAATATCTTGTTTTTCTCCAAGGCTGAAACAGTTAATCCCAAATTATCTTTGCGCAACTTTAGAAATTTAGTTTAGATTTTAATTTTGGTTTCTTCAAGAAATCAACTCTTTAGTTTGAACGAACTTTGGGGTTGCTTATATTGATTATTAACTATGAATCTTGTCTGCCATATTTTGTCTTATATTTTTCATAATTGAGCAATGTCTATAGACTGTATTAAAATAGAATTTTGACAGTTAGGTAAAGCCACCTTAATCAAAAGAAGCAGAATTTCCAAGTTTGGCACTGAAAAATGGTAATATAGAATTTTTGAGGTGAGACTACCTTCGATCTTCTAATGCAGTGTTTCTTAGCCTTTTGGGGGCCAGAAACTCCTGTCAGGATCGGATGAAAGCAAGGGACTCTCTCCAGAGCTCTGCACATATGCGTAATTGCATACAATGGGGTTTATGGAACCCCTGAAGCCCATCTATGGTGAGGACCTTTCCTCCTGTGCTAAAATGTAAGGATAGCATTGTTTCAATTTCTTATCCCCTTTCCAGCCCCCTCTTGGCTGACTTTTCCCTCTTACAGTCTCCAGGAAAAGTACCTCTGAACAGTCCAACTCCCTTATTTTACACTTGAAGAGACTTTTAAATAATTCTACTGAGAGTCACCTAGTTAATAGCAGAGCCTGGATGAGCTCCCAAGTCTAAGTATATTACAACATGTTGTCTTAGAGTGAATAGTCCATTTCCTTGCATATTACTTTGTGTGTTGACTTTTGAGTTCTACGTGATTATCATTTAAGGTATTATAAAATAGTTAACACCAAGTAGAAGAAATTGTGGCTATTTTAAAAATAGCTGTCTACATCTTTACGTTTTAAAATACTTCTCTAATTTTGAGACAAACTTTTTTTGTTATAACTGATTTCAGGAAAAGAATATTTATATACATGATGCCAAACATCTGGATGATAATGGAATTTTTTCCATTTTGTATCACTGTCTGCTTTTAAGAAGTTGCAATCCAAATAAAAAGCAAAAAGATAGTGTGGTTTTGGTGTTTTAACAAATTTATAACCTGTTTTTAATTGATTGGCCCATTTTAAAGGGAATTTTATAGCAAGAAGAGACTCTTGAGGTTATTTAAACCAACCCTATGTGTTTTACAAATGAAAAACTGGACCTAAGCCCAGAAAGTTTAAATGACTTGCCTCAGGTCCCAGAAAGCCAGGGACAAAGCCAAGAGTAGACCCTGAGGCCCTTCATTTCTGGCCCTTATTGAATACCTTCCACTTTAGGGAGCCTGCGAGGCCAAGTGATACGGGATTAGAAAAGAGGTAGAACTAAGTTACCATCTGTTTACTCCCTGACACTTTGGCATACCACAGAGGTTTCCAGCAATTCCTCAAAAAAAGAAATTTGTAATGGTGGGTGTTCTGCTTTTGAGCTGTTTAATAAATATTGTTTTTTCTTTCAAGTTAAGTTAAACCACCTATATTTAAACAGGTTTTGGAATGAGCAGATTTTTCAGCATTAAAAAAAACAAACATAACACAGTGTGTGCCAAAAAAATGTATACCCATTTTAAGAAAGGAAAAAACTGTATTAAAATTGTAATACTCAATATATACCAATAACAAAAGATGACTACAAGTCATGTGTATACACTTTTTTGGCACCCCTGGTAAAAACCGCCTAAAGAATTCAGTCCCACTGAAATTGTATTATTTTTGGAACTAATTGTCAGAGTTCTCCAAACTCAGAATAAAAAACATTGAGTTAAATGTCTGTAGTATTTTTCCATAGTGAAAAATCTTTTGGTCTAGTTCAGTATCTTCTTAATGATCTCACAATGTCCTTAAATATTTGAAATTTCAAAATACTAAATAGCTTGACTAAAAACAGATCAAACGTTTTATGTTGAATATGCTTCCTTCCACTTTTTTTTCACCCCAGGATTCTGACACTTCTTTCCTTCTGTGCTCTGAGAGTCACTGGTCTAATTGAATTAGATACTATAGTAAAACAAATGGAGAAAATCCTGCTTTTCATAATTTGATTTCATTCTCTTGGAATTTTAGATCTTATTTATTTTTCCACTTGGTTTTCAGAGTATCCTGCTAACTTCATATTTGCCATTAAAATGCAATACAATTTTATTAGCAAGTATGATTTGACCAAAACTTGGAACGGGATACATTTTCCAAAACTTTTAGATATGATTCTCAGTATTCCCTTTATTAGTGATCTAAAGAAAAGCATGCTCTTACAGTTTAATGCTTGTCTGATTAAAGCTGGGGAGCTTGAAATACTGTATAGACATGAAAAGCGATAGTGCTTTTAAAGAGTGAATTGCTGTATGGCTGTTTCACAGAAACTTACATTTGTTCAAAACCCATATTTCTGTTGTGTTTTGCATCTTTGAGGGTTAGAATTTGGGTGAAATTTATATTCTCTTCTGAAGTGTGTTTGGCCATAGTGTATAACAGATTCTTGTGAACTCTCATTCATAATCCTTTTGACGTTTTTCTATTGCTTTTAGACAAATAATTAAACCAACTCATAAGCAAGTTTGACTTTCCTATCAGAACTTTTTTTTTTTTTAAGGGCTACTCCATTTATTTAAATGTGTTTTCCAGGACCCATCAGCTCCAAGTCAAGTAGTTGTTTCAATCTAGTTGTGGAGGGCGCAGTCAAAGTGGCCCATGAGGGGATCAAACCAGCAACTTTGTTAAGAGCACTGTGCTCTAACGAACTGAGCTAACTGGCTGCCTGAGGGCCACTCCATTTAAAAATCACTTTGCTGCTATTATAAGTCTTATTCTCATGGATTGGACCCCTTATAAAAGGTTACTCTGCCTTGTTCTGTTGCTGGTTTAGATATCTTTTCAGAACTGGTGGTCTTACTTTATAACCTGTAAAATATATAGTAAATGCATTTAACAAAGCTCAACCTTATGCATTAAAAGGAACTGGCAGAAGAACGCAAAATATTTTTTTTTGTAAATAACCTTGTGAACTTGTAAGGTGATTGAGTTTGTTTCATTCCAGTTGGGTCTTTGTCTTCTGAGGATCATGATTTTGACCCCACTGCTGAGATGTTGGTCCATGATTATGATGATGAAAGAACTCTTGAAGAAGAGGAAATGATGGATGAGGGTAAAAACTTCAGTTCTGAAATTGAAGACTTAGAAAAGGTAAAGGATTTTACTTTAGTATTTCAATAGAAACTTTAAGTAAAAATTTTGAAATTTTGTCATAAATTACAATCTATCTGAAATAAAAATAAGGATCAGCATTTTTGTTTTTGACCTAGTTTTTATAGATTGTCCCTGTTTTTCTCATTATTTTGGAGGCTAGACAAAGTACACTTTTAATTCTTCAAAAATTATTTTATATTTGTTGTCCTAATTTTTAAGTTTATACCAGCACAGTGAAGTAGGAACATCTGCTCATCTTACAGATATAGACAACTGTAGACCCTAAACTTAGTTCTGAATCGTAGCCCAGACTTCTTTGCATTCTACCACTCTATTCTACTGAGGGTCAAACTTGAGTTTAAGCACTGCAGTAGATACAGGGAGAAGTCTTTTCCTTCAGATTACTTACATCTGGTAGAATACTGTAAGAAACTTGAAAGAGAAAAAAAGTTTCACTCTATTTTAAAATGTAAATTAGTAATATCCCATTTCCTAATTCCAGTCATCTTTTGAAAAGTTGGCAGGAGTAAATCTAGTTTATAACTTTTTAAACTCAAAAATCAATATAAATTCAAATGAACTGGATTTTAAGCACATATTTATACCAGGACTACAAAGAGAGACCTCCATAGGGGTCACTTTGAAAAAATGTAGGATTATACTTATCTATAAATTAATCTTACTTGCACATCTCTAGTCAGCCCAGAATAACAAGACCTTTCAGGAATACTATTGAATAATAATAATCCTTTGAGTTTCTATACCTCTTTTTCTTCAAGAAAACAAAGTACATTCTTATATAATCTTTTCTGCTATCTTTGTGAGGCAAAGGTGGGCTATTATTGCATTTCTTTCTTCATGTTAATATACAGGGAAACAGAAAGCAAAGTCATCAGGGCTTAGACCCCAGGCTTGCTCTGGTAGACCTAAAATTTTCTAAACACATTCATTTGGCAAATTAATCTAACACAGTTACAGTTAGATTTAGTCATTTAAAAATATGTGTCTCTTCTATAAAAGCCAAACATATTTGGGAATGTAGAAATAAATTTGTTAGGAAATACTCAAGAAGGAAAGTCTTGCCTATCACTTCTCTCAGGTGTGATGACAAAGTATTGCCTGTTGATGAGGAAAGAAGTCCAAGAGTCTTCAGCTCTGCCTTGGCTTTATTGAGGGCATTCCTTTCTAGCTCTTATCCATGTGTAACCTAGAATAACTGAGAACTATAACCCAACTAACATTATCACTAAACCGAGGACTGTGGTGGATCTTTGGATTGCAAAAATGAGCAATTTGACAATGTTCCTGAACTCTAGGAGCTTACAATCTAGTGTGGGGTGACAAATGGGAACAAATTTTTTTTTTTTTCAGATTTTTAAAGATTTATTGGAGTGACATTCATTACTAAAATTATATAGTTTTCAAGTGTACATTTCTATAATACATCATGAGTATATTGTATTGTGTGTTTACCACCCAGAGTTAGTTCTTGTTTCATCACCATATATTTGAATGGAACAAATATTTTTATATGATATGCCAAGAACTGTGAAAACAATGAGAGCTATGGAAGAAAGGGTATATACAGAGGGTGCCAAAAAAAAAAAAAAAAGTACACATTTTAAGAAAGGAAAAAACTGTAGTAAAATTATAATACTCAATATATACCAATGACAAAAGATGAATACAAGTCATGTGTGTACATTTGTTGGCACCGCCCCCCCCCCCCCCCCCCCCCCCCCGGCATATTTAGTAAAAGATGTTTAGCCTGGTGTGGAAGTTCATGGAGGTCTTCTTAGAATCGTCACTTCTCTCCTGTAGATTTTTAAGTCAGGACACCACTATGGGTATGGGGCAAAAGTCCCAGGTGTTCTCGTAATGCACCTTTCTTGATTATATATTAACAAATGTAAAGATAGGGAGACAACAGTCTAGTTACAGCATGACATAGGAAAATAATGTAAATGTGCCGGACTGCATTTCAGTCATGCAGGTAGCTGTTTTGCGAGTAAAACAGTAAGAATTAAGAATTTCGTGTAATGTGTTAACTCATTCAGTACTAGAGATTCTTATGGTTTGGTAAAATTCTATTTTTCAGATTTATAGGTTTTATTCTTCGAGAGGTTGTAATAATTGCTTTGATTTGTGCTTATTGAGTTTTAAAAGGAAATTAGAGAAGATACAGAGAAATAATCAACAGCAAAAAGTTATCTATTCACAGAAATACCTACTTGCTGATTCCTGCGATTTTCATTTTGTTTAGGAAAGACTGGTAATTAAGTTCTTACTTTGTAATGGTATCTAGCACTGAATTTGTAGATTCAGAAAAATTATAGCCCTTTATATATTTCAAATGAAATATGTAAAGTTTTGCTTCTTGGCACTTTATCACATTCTTGGAAATCGCGAAAAAAATAATACAGATGATCTTTAAGCAAATTCCAGTGAAGTCCTAAGAGCTGTGTCTCCACTCAGAAGGCTGATCCTTCTCTCACTGAGCAAGGGACAAGAGCTATTTCTAAAAGTGACTGATGCCCACTTTCTCTGACTGTGATTCTTATCTGTAGTAAAGCACTGTGTAGATGTGGTCTCTATTCTTTATTGATGTTTAACGAAACATGAAAATAAATAAAAGAAACAGAATCACAAATATGCAGAGTAAGGATCATTTAACTTTCAGAAATTTAAAATTATTTGTACACAATTTAAAATAATGTATTCTATTAATCTTTTATTGAAATGGTGATTTAGGCACTGGTACATGTTAAGAGTCTTAGGGGCTAGATGTTAATACTCATTTTCAAAATTCACAATAAGGTTTTATACTCATAGTAAATAAACTCAATAGTTTGTAGACTAAAAGTATGGCCTATATTTTGGTGCTTACAATTTTTTTAGTACCTTATTTGGTATGAAAAATAATAAGTACAAAATCAGTTTTCTTATGGCAGCGATTTGGTAAGTATAGAGGACAGATTATGTAACTAGATTTTTGTTATTAAACATTAAAATAAGGTTTATATGTCATGTGTTTCTATATTTTAATTTATTCACGTCACTGTTTCCTGAGAGGTTTTATTCAGTAGTCCTAGATTTAGAACTATAACTTTTTTTTAAAAAGTCCTTTACATTTTTTATCTTAACTTATAGATTTCCCCGCTGATATTCTTTGTGAAATAGGAAAGTGGAAACCACCTTTTGTAACACTTAGACTTTGGTATTGGTCCTTCCTTTTTTTTTTTTTTTTTTTTTAAGCATTTAAAAAAAGTTACATGTATACTGTTTTGCATCTTGTGTTTTAAGATACCAGACTAGCGTTATATTAAAATTGATCTGTACTTCACTTAGACAATCTCATTTGACCCATCCAGCAGCACTATCAGGTGTGTCAGATGAGTATTAGCATTATTTCCTTGTCTCAGAGGCCTTTTTGATTGTAAGACGTGCCATAGATTTAGAAATCAATAGATGGGGCCTGGGAGGAGCACTGTACATTGGTAATGGGATGCATCCTGATTTCTGATGTGTGAGGATACGCGTCATAGGATCAAGGAAATTAGGTATTTTTGTATTTACAGATGAGGAAATGGCGGTAAAAGGGGTTAGGTGATGAGCCAACAGAAATAATAATAAGTGCATCCTCTGCCTCTAAATCTTGTTCTCTTCCTGATATAAGCCCTTCAGCTTATAAAACAGTTCATTTATAAGTGGACCTAGATTTAAATGTGTCCCTTAAAAGTAGGGCCAACAATATACCTGAGAAAAAATACAGAAGAGAAAAATCCTTATACCTGGGGTAAGGTGCTAGGTCAAACTTCTAAGCTGATCTTGTCACCACAGATCCTTAGAGACTGAGACTAACTCGGTTTTGAAAAAAAAGTCATTTATGCTTTAAAGGACTACTAAGTGCTTTCTTTATTAATAGGCTCTAATAGAAAGCTCATTTGTGATAAGTGCTTCAGAGACTGGATGCACCTTTTCTAGTTTTGCTTTAAAATTTTTAGTACAGTTAATTTCTGTTTTAGAACCAGACCCCTTTAGGGGACTAGTACGAGCATAGAGTGTCATCCTTTGAACGAATTAATGAGGTTTCCACTAAGGTGGTTGGTCCCCTTCTCCCTCAACATTTGATCATGCTTGAGTCTTTATAGAGAAAGTAGGATTTTCATGAGTGACTACCTGGAACCTCTTGTTTGCCCCACACATACAAACTTAACTTTTATACTCATTCTTCCTTCTTTCCCTCTGTCCCAGGAGTATCTGCCACATCCCCAGTTAACCCCTAGATTCCATCCCTGCTGCCCTCAGTTTATTCTTCTAATTTTTTATTTCAGCATAGAATCCTACTTGTACATTTCCCACATTTGAAAGAAATGCTCTTTTGACCCTGTGTTGCCCTGAGTCATTCTTTTGTATAGTGTATGTACTTTCTCCCCTCCCATTTTGGTGCTTAGCTTTGCTTCTTCAAACAGGTTGTAAGGTCAAATTCCTAATTGACAGATACTAAGAATGCATGTCTGTCTTTATCTCGACTGATTTCTCTTTGATATTTGACCCAAGTCACCACCCCTGATTTCGTCACACTCTCTTCTTCTAACTTACATTATCTTGATTTCTCCTAGTTCTGCTTCTGCTCTCTGGTGTCTTCCTCTGTCACATTTATGGACTTTTCTTTCTTTGCCCACATTTTAATTTATGGTGTTCTGCAGGGTACTAGCTCTTGTTTTCTTACTCTATATCCTTTTTCTGGATAGTCGAATTCAAGCCCATTGCTACAACTTTTACATTAAGTCATCATCTACCATACCACCCTCCATCCTAAAGTGTATTTGTTTTGTGTTTCTGTCTCATGGTACTATAGCTATTTAGCCTTCTCAGGCCTGAAGTGGGCAATCCACTTAGACTCAGTGTCACTTTCATTCATTCTGTCAAGTAAGTCAAGAAACAGATTCTTTTCCTTTTCCTTAATTTCGTTCAGATAATTCCCTTCTTTAGTTTAGGCTCTCATTCTTCTACTCCCTGTAGAGTGTTATTTCCAAAATGTAAACCATGTTTACAATTTTCTAGACATACCTCATTGCCTGTAGGGTAATATATCTGAAAGTTCCTATAATAAAGCATGTATCCCCTTGTCTTTTCTCTCTACCCTCTCCCTGAGTGAGCTCATCAACTCTTGTAGCTTTAAATATCATCTAGATGCTAATGAATGCCAGATTTATATCTTTAGCCCAGCCTGATCCTCTGAGCTCCAGGCTCCCCGCCAAGTTGACTTTTCCACTTGGATGTTTCATAGGCCTCTCAAACTTAGCTTGTACCCTATGTAGAACTCTTAATTTTTTCCTTCAAAGGTCTTTTCTTTCTTTAGTTTTCATCTATGTCAGTACAAGTTACCACCATCTAAGCAATTGCTCAAATAAAAGTCTGGGAGTATCTTTCCTTTTCCCTTTCACTCCCACATCCAGTAACTCATTTGATTGCACCTCAAAATGTATCTCATCTATTCACTTCTCTCCAGGTCTGTATCAATACCCTTAACCAGCATGAGCATCCTATATGATCTCCCGGCTTCCTCTTATCTCTCCACATCCCCAAACTTCTTCAGGACCCTACTTATTTATTTCCTTTTTATTTCCTTTTTATTCCTCATAATTAGTATTTCTGTATTAGTAGTTCTAGTACAGAACTTCTGTATATTAGTAGTTCTGTATTGTATCACCCTTAGACTGTAAGTTGTAGAAAGGCAAGACCTGTGTTTTATACCAGCGCCTGGAACAGTGGCCTGGCACAGTCAGAGCTCAGTGTTTCTGGTGACAGATCACAAGTCCCTAGTATACAACCTAGTATACATCTACAAATACCTCTTCATCTTTCAAGTCTTAGCTCAGTATTCGCCTTCTGTGTGGTACCTCCCTACCCTATACCATTATTCCTGGAGTGTAGGTCTTCCTTTCTTTGTACCCACCAATTTATAGCACCATTTCCAGAACTGATTATTGCACCATGACATTGTAGTATAATTGTTAACTTACCAGTTTCTTCTAAGACTGAACTTCTTGAAAGCAGGAATTTTTCTATAAATGTCATTTCTATATCCTTAGCTGGTAGCCCTCCTCACAGTATCTAGGACCCAGTAAATACTGTATTAAGGGGAAGGTGGACTGTCAGTGTATGATGAATGCAAATTGTCGTCTCTCGAGCTGAGGGAGGGAATCTGAAACTCTGAGGTTTCGGAGAAATACTATTGACAGGTGGTTGGCAAAGGCTGCAACCCAGTTTCCTCTTGTATTATAACCATTATGAGCCAAAGGGGACGGGTTGCATGGATTCTGCAAGGAGCAGGACTAGAGAGACTCAAATCTAGTTCAGGGCATCTTTGAGGAGTTCTTTGATTTGGGAGAAGAGTAATTCATAAGGTTTACCCATGGCGTCAGGTGAACTTCTGTCCATCCTGACCATCCAACTCAATTTGCGTTGACTCATTGCTAGCAAAGCAGCGTTTTACCGATTTTAGTCCCAAGCTAAAAGGATTTCCTGAGTGACATGATTGGTATGGTCATTGGAAAGGCACAGGTCTCCTACTGCAAATTTACAAATGAACACATTCTGTTGTATATCTTATTCTAAGTTTGTTTAGCATGAATTTGCTTTAAATCGGGCATAGTGAAAAACGTAAGTTACATACCTGCAAAGGGGAAGGCCAGATTTCTTGGGGACCCCCCAGATCCTGCATCCTCTGTGGGCCCTGGGGGGCAGTCAGCTGACTCTCTAGGAGTCATTCATCACTGGCTCCTCTCAGCACTTACTGATCATCTGGGGCATGTTTTGCACACTCTGCTTTAGCATTGTCATGATGTTTGCTTCATGACTATTTTGTCTTAAGGGGAACACTAAACCAATAAGCAAGCTTTAAAAATGAATCTCTTAATAGATGGACATAAGTATCTTAAAAATATTTAACAAATTAACTTATCCATGAATATATTGTTTTGAAGTTACTTATTTGAATAATTTTAAATAGTTCTATATACTTTAGCAGTTGAATTAAAATATTTTTAAAAAGAAAATACAGTTGACCCTTGAATAATGTGGGGGTTAGAATTGCTAATCCCCCTTGCACAGTTGAAAGTCCACATACAATTTTTGACTCCCTAAAAACTTACCTACTAATAATCTACTGTGTACCAAAAGCCTTACTATTAATATAAATAGTAGATTAACACATTTTATGTATTATATGTATTATAGGCTGTATTCTTAAAGTAAGCTAGGGAAAAGAAAATGTTATTTAAAAAATCATAAGGTTTTTCAAATTGTCTGCAAGTGTTTTCAAATTGTCACAAACCTCCAAAACACTTTCCAATATATTTTTGGAAAAAAACCCACGGCTCAGTGGACCCATGACATCCAAACCCATGTTGTTCAAGGCTTGACTGTATAGCACTTATTTTCAGATGAATTAGTGGGGGAGAAACAGTGACTCGGTATCACTATGTGGCATGACATAGATCTTCATAATACAGACAGCAGTGCAACTAGAGTATGTCATTTTATAAAAGCAATGCAGCCAGTAAGGGAACTGGGGGTCCTGGAATTTGAACCCAGAACTAAGCCTCAGTTTTCTCATTGGTAAGATGGTGGTAATAATACAAACTCCAATAGACAGTTTCGGAAAAAAACCTAAAATAATTGGTATGGAAGGTAGATGTATTAGTAGAAATACAAAAGGGTAATTGGGTTTTGAACATTAATATATAAATATTGTTGATTTTAGTATATGTTCAGCAAAGGTTTCCCATTAGGTATCTTCTAATTAACGTGGAAGACTAAACCAAGTGGTAAACTGTTAACTGCAAGGAAACAAGCTGAAAATTACATGAAGTTATTGATTGATTAATTAGAAATGTTTTCAAGGCAAAGCCTTATATGTGAAAGGTAAAAAAAAAAATCTGCACTAAAGCAGATATTTGAGGAATTTTTTTAAAAAGTGAAATGCTAGAAAATAAAAACTAAGATGTTAATTGTTACGCTTTTGTTAATATATTAGGTGTTTTTGAGACTGTTTTCTGGCAATGGAACAAAAGAAAAAAACTAAAACTTGGCTTTAATTTGATACTTCTGTTTTGATAATGTGCTTGGTGAACATTAAGGGCATGACAGTTTATCTGTTGTTTTGTGACATCTCCTGAGCTCATGTTTGTGTCCTGGCTTGAATAGGAAGGAAACATGCCTTTAGAAGATTTACTGGCATTCTATGGCTATGAACCTACAGTTCCAGCAGTTGCAAATTCTAGTGCAAATAGTTCCCCAAGTGAACTTGCAGATGAACTACCAGATATGACACTAGACAAAGTAAGTACAATCATTTAAAAGAAAAATTCCAGATCTATCACCACTGATTATTTTTATTAGAGTTTCCTTAATTTAAAGGATTTCATAATTCTGAAATGTAAACTTCTTATTGACCCATTGCTCTTACCATTTTGGTGACTGTTTTAAATATTGTATGGCTTTGATCACACTACTTTAAAAGTAGTACATAGTTGCTTCATAATACATTGCATGCTTGAGTATTCTTCCATAATTTTTCCATCTTTCCTATGCAAACACATTATATCTAAACTTAGATTTAGCCCTAACTTTTAATCCTGTGAATCCTTGACTACATTGATTAATAAATCCTCCACAAGACTTCAAACCGATCTGGCTTAGGCATGGCATGCTTGGAGAGAATCTCTTGTTTACTTGGGCTCTGCGAGTGACAGCGGCTGCAGCAGCCGAGGCCTCGGTGGTACATCTCCAACATAGGCTGGTTGTGGGGAAGGCCTAGTCCTTGCTGAGGAAAATTCACACAGCCACTGTCTCTGCTAACAGATCCCTGGAAAGCTTTCCTCGCCTTTCCGATCTCAGGCAGGGAGAGGAATCCACATCTTGGAACCTCTTCCTGTGAGTTATGTTCCCACTTTTCAGTCAAATGTGATATTAATGTACCACGAACCTTAATGACCATAGTCCCTCAGCAAATATTGAGTGCCTATTGTGTACCAGGCCCGAGGATGAATGTACGCTTAGACATAAAAATTAATTCAGACCTGTTTCTTTTGAACTTACATCACTAGTCAGAGCTATTCATTAGTTGGACTTTTCAAATTATTGGAAGTGTGGTGTTTGGAGACTTTTTGTTTTTGTTTTACAGTCATCCCTCAGTATCCGTGGAGGGAAGGATTGGTTTTAGGACCCATTGGATACCAAAATCCAATGCTCAAGTCCCTTTTATAAAATGGTGTAGTATTTGCATATAGCCTGTGAACATCCTCTTGTATACTGTAAATCATCTCTAGATTACTTATAATACCTAATACAATATAAATGCAATGTAAATAGTTGTAATACTGTATTGTTTAAGGAATGTGACAAGAAAAAAAGTCTATACATGTTTAGTACAGATGCAACCATTGTAGCCCTAACTACACAGACAATTAACAACAATGTAACATTTGTTTCAAATATTTTTGATCCATGGTTGGTTGAATCTGTGGATGTGGTACTCTCGGATACTGAGGGCTGACTGTTTTTATTTATGTTGATAGAGTGAGTTTAATTGTTAATCACTTAAAAGTAAGATTACTTTTGTTGTAAATTCACTAAAAATTAGCCTGCAGCTTCCAATAAGTTCTCTGCATATCCATAAATTATTTTTTATGGATATAAACAATATGGGCAAATTGTTTGTTATAAGCGTATACTAATATAGTTGTTAAATATTATATATGATTAAATCTTAAATGTTATTAAATAGTTACATGAAGTAAATTATAGAATTTTAAATTCTCTCAAAACTATGGGACCTTCAACTAATTCTTAATTATATCATGACATCATAATAATATGTTTATGAATAATGTTATAAAAAGACGTTTTTAAAAATTAATGAGATATAATCAGTTCTGGCCACTTCATTCCTATTCTTATAGGAGGAAATAGCAAAAGACCTACTGTCAGGTGATGATGAGGAAACTCAGTCTTCTGCAGATGACCTGACACCATCAGTGACTTCCCATGAAACTTCTGATTTCTTCCCTAGGCCTTTACGATGTAAGAAACTCAGTCATTACTGATTAATAGTAGTATAGGTATTCTAGCTTGGCTACATTTCATTACATTTAGTAGTTTGTCAAAATATTCTAAGTTTTTTACTTGATTGGAATAAAATTCTATTAGAAGCTGAGTAAGATTATAACCTTTTTTATTGGGATAGAGGTCAACTAATATTCAAACTAAAACATTTGCTTAGTTTTACAAGGCTGTTCTCTTCCCCAAGACTCATCTGTTGCTATGGTAATCAGTCTTAGTTTAATCATGAAATTATATAGATAGTTTTTGGACTACTTTAAAAGGCGTTACTCTCCTGGTTTTGACAGCTATCAGTTGCTCAAAAAGTATTTTTTATTTTCAGTGATGCATTTAATCCTTTTCCTTTATTTCTTGGTATTATCCCTTAATGTTTATGAGTAATTTAAAAGATCTTTGAACTGGAATAATTTCTTATATACCATCTTGGTTATTTCTCATGTATTTATATGGTAGAAGAACTGTTCGGTTAACAAATTCAAATACACACACACGCATGCACAAAACTGTAACTTTGGTGGCCTTAATGTGCAGCTCTTTTTGTGTGTCCCAGTCTACATTAGCATAATCAGAACTCCAGCACTTTATATTCTTTTTTAAGGTGACCATAGTGGTTTGCCTTTTACATTCCCAAACTACTAACTGAACACCAAATAATTATGAGGATACTATAAGCTTTCTTAGTCTTTTCAGTGTCTTGTTTTGACTAATGTTAAAATGTAAGACTGTTACAAAGAGGTTTAGTATATTTGTGCTGATCTCATTTATTCAACAAATTTTTATAAATATCACATGCGCCTTGAGGCATTCTTTCAGGTGCTGCAAAAATAGGCAATATTAACCTTTTTTAAAATTTAATTTTCTTCTTTTAAGCAAATACTACATGTGATGGTGATAAGGAATCAGAAGTTGAAGATGTTGAAACAGACAGTGGTAACTCACCTGAAGATTTGAGGAAGGTAAATTGAGTTACTAACCATCATCATAACTTGATAGACCATTTGGACTAAAGTATTAAAGTAGATTTTTAAAACATTTTTTGAAATAATTTGGGAAATTTTATTGTTGTAAGATGAAGTTTCTTTTGACCTATAGTAACTGATTAATGAGTTGGAAATCTTTTTCCAATATTTATTTTTATAATAAGTTATTTTTACTTCTAAATTTTCCTGTAGGAAATAATGATCGGTTTACAATATCAGGCAGAGATTCCCCCTTATCTTGGAGAGTATGATGGCAATGAGAAAGGTAAGGAAGAAGGCTTTTGATTTTGATAATATCTGATAGGCAAGTTATCCCTTAATACATTTATTTAAACATCTAGTTATAAACCAACCTTGGTAGTATAAAGATTGATTTAGAGTCAGGGAAAATGTAGGCCTGACTTAGAAATAATATATCAAAACTAATCATGAGACTCAGAGAATCACCTCCCTCCCAGTACAGTATTTCTTGGCCAGTGTACTCAGCACCTGTTGAAATAGTGGAGTGCCTCTTAAGGTGCTACTAACTGCTTGGCCTACAACCTGCTCCAGTAGAATTGGGTAGAATCTTATCACCTGAGATAATGAGAATGTTAGAGCTATAAACCTCTTGGAAAGAAAACTCTTGAGTGAAAAAGAGACCAGAAGAAATTCTCCTGCCCCTGCCCTGAAAGAGAAGAAGTTGGTGGAACATAAGGATTCTGCTTCTTTTGTTGTACACCCCTACTTAAGTGTAATTAGTTTTTCCTCACATTTTTGGTAGATTCCAACTATAGTTGGTTCTGAAAATATGCAGAGAAATGGTGGGAAATAAAAATGCAGTTATACCTTCCTAGTTGGAAACCAAGTAGATCTGGCCACGTGCATTTGGCTTTTTTCTAATGAATTGGTTGGTCCCTGTGAAGTCATGAGGGCAAAACAGCATAGCAACACAAAATTTCCAGAGTTCTTTCTTCCTTTCCTCTATGTCAGGTCACCCCCTATTTAAAGGAAGTGGGGACTGGCTACCCTGGGGGTCATTAGCCTTGGCAGCCCCTAGCAATACTGTTTCCCTAAACCGCTTTCAAAGTGATGGAAGGCAGTTGTCCTGGGAAAGCAAACAGTAGCTGATTTTATTCAGATGTCCCAGCCTATCCACCACTGCCGCCCAAATGCCACACACACCCTTGGAGCCAATTACATGCTCAGTACCTGTCAGTTCTTAGCGTAAACATAATGGAGGTAATAGTCTCAGTTTTATGCACACATTCAGGATGGAAGGTTTCCTTCTCTACCTTTTGAAGGGAATAAACCCAAGCTATTTTACCTATTTCAGTTTTGTCCAAATTGAAAAGAAACTGGTTCCAAAATCTTAGCGCAAAAGTCAGTCTTACTGTTTGACAGGCACACTTTATTTTTAACTTTCCTGCTCACCGAGAATGATAATGGTTGCCTATACAGTTGTGAATATAAAGTACTTACCATGGTCTCTAGTACATAGTGAGCTTGCAATAGATTAGTTTTGTTAACTATCTTTAGTACTTATTATACACTTGAAGAATGGAGTGCACTTGAAGCACTGGGAAAAAATCTTGGGCCACCTGTATTTATTGTGTGAGGTAGAAGCTTTGACTGCAGCAGCCATGTGTGCATTAATAAAACAGACCTGTTTCAGTGATAGTTTGCTTATTAGTATATCAGCCTCTTTATATTGCAGAGATTGTAGAAAGTTTATTCCCTCTTATTGTTTATTGTTATTTTTCATTTTTGATTAATCTGCTGCCTCCTGTAAATAAAAAATTCACCTTTTGGGAGGAAATCAGTAAAGGAAAAATATACTTAGATATTTTATTATTGATAGATATTTTGGTTTTTATTTTTGTTTGTCAATTTTTAACTTCTAGACATTTCATAGAGCCATTTTGAGAGTTCAATAGAAAATTCCATTGAGTTTATTAAAGAATTTACACAGGTTATTTTTACCCCCTCATTACGAGAATATAAGACACCACTATGGAGTTTTATATTAGACTTTACTAGGCATAAAAAGCCTTCTGATTAGTTAGTAAATCCTGAAACCCAACCACCAAAAAAGCCACTTGCTTTAGCCACTGGAACACTTGGCCCTTAATAAAGGTTAAAAAAAATTTTTTTAACCTTTATTAATGAAAAGCTCAAGCTGCCAGATAATGAAATTACTGGTGTTCTCAAAGTTAGTTACTTGTCCCGATGAATAGCCTATCAAGGAAGAGGAACAACAGTCTGTATATATGACTTTGAGTGTGTTCACTATTTTTAACATGTTAATGGGATTTTCTTTATCAGTATATGAAAATGAAGATCAGTTACTTTGGCGTCCTGGTGTGGTTTTGGAGAGCAAAGTTAAGGAGTACCTTGTTGAGACCTCATTAAGAACTGGAAATGAAAAAATAATGGACAGGATTTCTTCAGGAACACACACAAGGGATAATGAGCAGGTATACTACAACTTCTGTTGTTAATAGCAGTTTACTGGTAGTATCTTACCGGTTTTCTTATATTTGATACAAATATTTCTTCCATGTCAACTGGATATCTTTTTCTGATAGTTGTTTAAAACTTGGAAAATACTGGTTTAAAAAAAATCTTGAGACATAGTGATAATCACTATAATATTTCATATCTCTGGCCTTTTTTTCTGTACCGATACACATACCTTACTTTAGATACCATTTTATATTCTGTTAATCACTTAATCTTATTTTCCTTTGCCACTGAGAATTCTTTATAGCTCATTGTTGATGACTGCATATTCCATCTGCTGTTATGTAATGTTATGTAAACATTCTCTATGCTTAGACTTTTAGATTTTATAATAAAGGTATTTTTGGATTATTCTTGAACTTCATTCAGGAAGTGGTTAAAGGTAATGTTTATTAAGATTGTATAAATTTGACTTAGGAGCACTTGTTTAAGCGCTGTGTATCTGTAGCTGCAGAACACTCCTGATTGTGTGGGGCGGAGGTGAGATGTTGCCTATTAAAGGCCTTTGGAAGTCCCCTTTTGCCCTCTGACATCATCTTGCCCCTCACACACCTTTTCACTCTATTGCCACCTTGTGAGTACCCAAGGTAGGTGGACTTAAACTTGAATTCCCAAGTAACACAGAGAAGTCGTACTAGCTGAGCTTCAAAGTATGTAGTTTTATCAGCTGTCTAAAAGAAATCCCATTGGGTTTCTGTACTGATATTCCATTAAAACTGTAAATTAACGTTGGAAGAATTAGTACCTTTAAAACATTAGTAACTTTAAAACATTAAACCTTATACTTTAAGAACATGGTCTGACTCCATTTATTTGACTTTTTTTTTATCACTCAAATGTTTTTGTTGAAAATCACATTCATCTAATTAATTTCTCAGTATCTTTTAAATATGTGTATGTATTGTAAATGGGATCTCTGTTATATTTATAATTGTATATTGTAGAGAAATATTTAAAAATTTGTTTTCTCGAGCTTTTGAAACTAACATGATTTTCAGTTTTTTCTTAGGTTTTCTAGTCTTAAAGTCATTATTGAATTATACTTTTGTTCCTCCTTACCATTGTTATATCTCTTATTTCTGTTATATTTCTTGCTGTATTAACCATAACTCTCAGAGACATTTGGTAGTAATAGTGATATGAGGCCTGCTTTTGAAGGAAGGTAATACATTTGAGGCTTTTACATTAAGAATAATACCAGCCCTTTGTTCGATATAGGCTATCTTTATTATAGTAAGGTGGTAACTGTCTACTTATAACTATTAGTTTTTGTCTTTTTAAAATTTGAAATGAATACTAATTTATCAGATGCTTTTTTAGCAGCTGTTGAGATTGTTTTTAATGATTGATTGTTAAACTACTGATGTAGTAATAGGTTTACCGATATTGAGCTATCCTTGCCTTTCTTGAAACTTACTTGAGAAGGTGGATTATTATTTAACTTTTAGTTGAGTTCTGTCTGCTTCTATTTAGTATATTCATAATTTCAAATATTCAATAGGAAGAAATTCTGTTTTTAAAAAATGACACCCTTCATAGCAAATGGAAATAACAGACCATTATAAACCTAGTGACTCAAGTACACATACTTCTATTCCAGGTCTGCTGCTATTCCCGTTCATTAAAACTCAAAAGCAGGAAGTAGGTGATAAAGAGATAAGACTATGGTTTCAATTTTTCCCAGCTAGGAAAAATAGTTCAAAATAGGGGAATTACCACAGCTCAGAGGCCTAGCAAAAAAAAAAAAGTTAAGGATGATACTGCTGGATAGTTTCTGAGAGGTAGGGTGAGAATGAACAGTGAACTCGGGATACCAGAGTCAATCTGCCAGGATAGTTATGTAGACTAAATGTCTGAGTAAACATACCCTTAAATATCCTGAAATTAGAGAACATATCAGTCAATATTTGTCAGGACTTTTAAAACACACCGTTTTTTTTTGTTGTTGTTGTTTTTAAATGATGCTGTTAAGTATGAACTTTTGCTTATTTTTATTGAACAGTTTTTTTCCTCTCTCTACTAGGCATTATATGAACTTCTCAAGTGTAACCATAATATAAAGGAAGCGATTGAAAGGTACTGCTGCAATGGAAAGGCATCTCAAGGTAGGAACACTTGGGATTAAGAGAGGAAAATGACAGAGATGGTCATTTGAGGATCAGATTAAACAGAGCAGTCCTGTAACACTTTTGTAAGATCTTTGTTCATCGTCATAGAAAATAAATTTTTCCTTTTTCTTGCCCTCTATTTTTAGACGTACCAGAGTGGTCAAATACAAATTAGTTACCCTCCTTGTCACTTCCACTTTCTTGAAGAAAGAGTTACAGAACAAAGCAGACCCCAGAGATAACAGTATATTCAGAGTAATTAAAAAGAATGATTTTATAATTTCATTGAAAAAAATTTTTAAAAATCAGACCAGAAATGAAAGTAGATTAAATATGTAAAGAAATACGTATAATATAGTCCATTGGATTTTTTGCAAGAAATATATTTTTAGTAATTATGTAACATTTTTATAGTGTTTATGTTTTGTCTTATGTGTTTCAAGGAAAATGGTTAACTTTAATTTCAGTATTTTTATCATTACATAAATGGATTGCATGCCCCATTAAGTTTATGTATAGTGAGCTAATACTTAGTATATGAATGGCTTGGAAAAATAAAAAGCTGAAAACAGTACGTTGAAACTTACAGGTCGAGATAGTCTGTTGAAATGTTTCCTTTTAAAAGCTGCTTCTTTGAAATTATTTTAAGCTCTCATAACTCAAAAATTAAATTACTGGTTTCTTTTTTAGTTCAAACTATTTTTCACCTTTATGGGAGACTACTAATGGCTTTGGGGTCTTAGTCCCCAGTGTCATTGAATGAGGCACTTCAAGTCTCCCCTGGCCCAAGTAGATTTTATTTTAGTACACCAACATTAGCATTTGTTGGGAAGTTGACTAGGATTTAAGTCTCTTGAGAGCATGCACTGTTTCTTATTTCCTTTATATTTCCAGAGTATAACACTGAAAACTGACTTTAAATAAATACATATTGATTATTTATGGTCTTTAATTGAAGAACTTATGGTTTTGATGTGAGACCAAAATAAGGCTTTTTTTCCCATAAAGGAAATAACCCTTTTTTCTAATTAAAAGAAAAATATTCCCATTGTGTTAAAAAAAAAACACCCAGAAAAATAATCAGCATAAACTATAGAAAAACATTAAATTATTCCACCATATGCAGAGAAAATAATCAGTGATTATATTTTAGTATTACAGATTTCAAAAGATTTATAGCATGCCTACTTTTTGTAATCCTAACTGAAATCTCCAACATATAGAACGTGCGCGCACGCACGTGCGTGTAGAGAGAAAGTGTGTTTATGGCGTATTACGGGGAAAATGCACTGACAACAAATCAGTGATTCATATAAAAGGGTTTTGAGGCCAATGAGTTTTATTTTAAAATTTCCTTAGAGGGAATGACTGCATGGACGGAAGAAGAATGCCGGAGCTTTGAACATGCACTCATGATTTTTGGAAAAGATTTTCATCTTATACAGAAGAATAAGGTAAGTTAGGCAAATTAATACAGAGAAATTGCTTAGTAATTGCAGTGAATATAAGCAACTAATTTTCCAGTCACTTGGGTAGAAAAAAAGGAAGCCACTTGTTAATGCTTCCCTGCCACTAACATTTCCACTATTGCTCTCATTGATGCCACAGCCTGCTTGTGGGATGGCTGGTAATATATTCATATATCTTTTCACATATACAATTGTCATAATCTACTTAAAGAAAATGCATTTATTGTATTTTTCAGGAAGTCTTACTCTTCTACCATTTTCCTTGACTTTGATTTCTTTCTAAACTACTCAGAGGTTTGTGGCCTCAAAAATGTTTCTCTTCAGCAGCAAGAACTGCAGTTGCTGAAGAAACATTGGTTACTAAAAGCAATTAAAGATATTCTAACATCAAACACTGGTGAGGCTGTGGAACAGCAGGAAGTCTCATTCATTGCTGGTGGGAATGCGAAATGGTACAGACACTTGGAGAGAGTTTGGCAGTTTCTTCCAAAACTAACCATACTCTTAACCATACAACCTAGCAGTAGTACTTATTGGTAATTACCCAAAGGAGTTGAAAAGTTATGTCTATACAAAAACTTTCACACAAATGTTTATAGCAGCTTTAATCATAATTGCTAAAATTTGCAAGTGATTAAGATGTCCTTTGAAGTGAATGGATAAACTGTGGAACATCCGTATAATGTAGTATTATTCAGCTCTTAAAAGAAATGAGCTATCCAGCTACAAAAAGGCATGCAGGAACCTTAAATGCGTATTTCTAAGCTAAAGAAGCCAGTTTGAAAAGGCTGCATACTGTATAATTCCAACTACTGTATGATTCTGGAAAAGGCAAAACTGGAGGCAGTAGAAAGATCAGTGTTCCCGGGGTTAGTGAGGAGGGAAGGATGAAAAGGTTAGTGAGGAGGGAGGGATGAATAGGCAGAGCACGGAGGATTTTTTGGGCTGTGAAATTATTATATATGATACTGTAATGGTGGATACATGTCATTATTTGTCAAAACCCATAGAATATACAGTGCCAGGAGTGAACTCTAATGTAAATGACGGACTTTGGGTGATAAAGATGAGTCTGTGGGTTCATTGATTGTAACAAATGTACCATTTTGGTGGGGATATTGATGGTGGGGGAGCCTGTGCATGTGTGAAAGCAGCAAGTATATGGGAACCTCTGTATTTTCTGCTCAAGTCTGCTGTGAACCTAAAACTGCTCTAAAAAATAAAAATGTGTGTGTGCATGTGTGTAGATTCTAACAGTTTAGAATGATTTTCATTTAAGTTTGCTTAGTTTATTATCTTTCTTTATCCTAAAGGAACATAGGATTCTGAAGTATTTAGGTGGGTAGGTCAATATTTTATGCCTTTCTCTTTTTAATTAATAGACTTCATTTTTTAGAGGAGTGTTTGCTTTACAGAAAAATTGATCAGAAAGTATGCAGAGTTCCCTTACACCCCTTCTCCCTGCACATACACAGCTTCCACTAGTATTAATATCTTACACTAGTGTGATACATTTGTTAGTGAACCAATATTAATACATTAATTAATTGTTATTAACTGAACTCTGTAGTTTATATTACTGTTCATTCTTTGTGTTGGTTTTGACAAACATATAAAGATATGTATCCACCATTATAGTATCATACAGAATATTTACACAGACCTAAAAATGCCTGTGCTCCATCTGTTCCAACCTATTCCTTCCTCCCTCCCTCTACCCCACCTTAACCTCAGGCTTTTTACTGTGTCTATATTTTTGCCATTTCAGAATGTCATGTAGTTGGAATCATATAGTGTCTAGTCTTTCAGATTGACTTCGTTGACTTAGAAATTATGCATTGAGGTTTCTCCATGTCTTTTCGTGGCTTAATAGCTCATTTCTTTTTATCACATTTTTTTTTATTCCATTCTGTGGATGTACCAGTTTGTTTATCCATTCACCTATTGGAGGACACCTTGGTTACTTTCAGGTTTTGGCAATTGTGAATAAAGCTGCTGTAAACATCTGTGTGGAGGCTTTTCTGTGGATGTAAGTTTCCACTTCTTTGGATAAATACCAATGGGTGTGGATTGCTGGATTATATGCTAAGAGTATGTTTGGTTTTGTAAGAAATAAACTGTCTTCTAAAGTGGCTGTACCATTTCACATTCCCTCCAGCACTGAATGAGAGTTCCTGTTGCCACATCCTTGTCAGCATTTGGTGTTGTCAATGTTTTAGATTTTGTCCATTCTAATAGGTGTGTCATGATAACTAGATGTTTTAGTTTGCATTTCCCTGATGATATATAATGTGGAGCATCTTTTCATATGCTCGTTTGCCTTCTGTATATCTTCTCTGGTGCCTGTTAAGATCTTTAGCCCATTTTTTTAGTCAGGTGTTTTTTTCTTATTGTTGAGTTTTAAGATTTCTTTGTATGTTTTGGATCATGGTCCTTTATCAGATATGTTTCGCAAATATTTTCTCCCAGTCTGTGGTTTGTCTTTTCATCCTTTTAACAGTGCCTTTGCAGAGTAGAAGTTTTTAATTTTAATGAAGTCCAACGTACCAGTTTTTCTTCCATAGATTGTGCTTTTAGTGTTGTATCTAAAGTCATCACCATCCTCAAGGTCATCTAGATTTTCTCTTATGTAGTTTTTCTTCTGAGAGCTTTATAATTTTACATTTAGGTCCATTATCCATTTTGAATTAATTTTTGTGAAAAAATGTGAGGTCTGTGTCTAGATTTCTTTTTCTTTTCTTTCCTTTCCTTTTTCCTTTCATTTTTCCTTTCCTTTCCTTTCCTTCCCTTTCCTTTCCTCTTTCCTTTCCTTTTTCCTTTCCTTTCCTTTCCTTTCTTTTGCATGTGGGTGTCCAGTTCTAGCATCACTTGTGGAAAAGACTACACTTTCTTCATTGAATTTTTTTGGGTCAAAGATATGTTAATTTCTAAAATTTTTTTATTGGGAAATATTGGGGAACAGTGTGTTTCTCCAGGGCCCATCAGCTCCAAGTTGTTGTCCTTCAATCTAGCCATGGAGGGCACAGCTCAGCTCTTAGTCCAGTTGCCATTTTTTTTCAGTCTTTAGATGCAGGGTGCACAGCCCATTATCCCATGCGAGAATTAAACCAGCAACCTTGTTGTTAAGAGCTCGCACTCTAACCAACTGAGCCATCCGGCCGCCCCTCTGGAATCTCAGCAGCAGCTCGTTGTCTTCAATCTAGTTATGGAGGATGTAGCTCACTGGCCCATGTGGGAATCGAACCGGCAACCGTGTTGTTCAGAGCTTGCGCTCTAACCAACTGAGCCATCCGGCCACTCCTAGTTGACTATATTTGGGTGGGTCTATATCTGGGTTCTTTATTCTGTTCCGTTAATCTATTTGTTCTGTAAGCCAGTCCTTCAACTTTGTTCTTCTCTTTCAATGTTGTGTTGGCTATCCTGGGTTTTTTGCCTTTCCACATTAACATTAGAATTAGTTTGTCAATATTTATTAAATAACTTGCTGGGATTTTGTTCAGGATTGTACTAAACCTATAGATCAAATTGGGAAAACTGACATCCTAACAATAATGAGTCTCCCCACTCATAAATATAGAATGTCTTTCTATTTATTTATCTCTTCTTTAATCAGAATTTTGTAGTTTCCTTTATATAGATCTTGCACATATTTTGTTAAGATTTATGCCTAAGTATCAATTTTAAGTGTGGTAATGTAAATGGTATTGTGGTTTTAATTTCAAATATCAATTGTTCATTGTTGATATATAGGAAAGCAATTGATTTTTGCATATTAATTTTGTATCCTGCAACCTTGACTATAATCCTTTATTAGTTCCAGGAAGTTTTTTGGTGATTCTTTCTGTATAGATAATCATATCATCTGTGAACAGAATTTTATTTCATCTTTCTCAATCTATATAGCTTTTATTTCTTTTTCTTGTCGTATTGCATTATCTAGACCTTCCACTATGATATTGAATAGTTTCATGCTTTTTTGTATTTATGAAAATGTAACTTTTTTTTTCCAAAGATGAAGTGTTTCATTTAGTGGATAAAAGATTGTTAAAGACATCTGGGTTGCCCCCAAAACATCAGTTTTACAATGACTTGTGAAATGTATCCATTCATTTCATAAATAATTAAATCCTGTTATTTACCAGACATTGTTTTAAGCACTAGAGATATATCTGTGAATAAGACAGGAAAGGCCTCTGTCCCCAAGAAGCCTATATTCTCTGTGAAGACTTAAAGTTAGTGATGTTTATTGAAAGGTATCCTTTATTGTTTGGTTTAAAAAGCTTGTCCCTGTATTATTATCTTATGTCATAACATGCTCACTAGTCAGGATAGACACTAAAACTTCCTTATTGGGTACTGAAGCAGTGGAGTGTTTATTAGACAAAGGTACAGAATTTTCTCTGTATGTCTGACCTCATATTCGTAGCTGTGCATAGTTGGAGGAACACTAGTCTGGATGTGAAGCCAAGTTGTTGAGGCTCAGATTTTATTATTGTTGTTCTTATTAAACTCAGTTGGCGATAAGAGCCAAATATATGTTGGAGGAAAAAACCCTGCTTTTAGCTAGCTAATCATCTTAAATGCCAGATGCAGTAGTACTGATCCCTTTTCTAAGAGTTCTTAATCTCTTTTGGATCATGGAACCCATTGATAGTCTGGTGAAGCCACAGTCCTTCCCAGAAAAGTGTATTTGCGTATAATTTTAGGGATTACTAGATTTTAGTGAGACCCATTCATGGACCCCTAAAGGTTAAAAAGGACCCCTGTTGCAGTAAGAAAGAATCACAGAGTTAAATAAAGAAAAGTAAAGGATGCCAGTGTTTTACAATTCTTAGTAAAGATGTAAGATAATTTCTGGATTTACATTTATTTTATAAACTAATACATTCTGATTTAAGTAAAAAACCTTGGGCTTTTGAAGTTAGACCTCATTATTAAATAGTGTAAATGTAAAGATATTTCACTAATAAAATGTTCAGAATTTCATAATAATTTCAAAATGTCCCATGGATTGAAGGTACAGTGTTGTTAAAAAAAAGTTAATAGGGTGGCCAGTTGGCTCAGTTGATTAGAGCATAGTGCTCATAACAACCACCAAGGTCGCCGGTTCGATTCCCACATGGGCCAGTGAGCTACACCCTCCACAACTAGATTGAAAACAACGACTTGACTTGGAGCTGATAGGTCCTGGAAAAACACAGTGTTCCTCAATAATCCCTAATAAAACAAAAGTTAATAAAAAATGTGTTGGGTTTGTTTTTAAAAATCCAATTCTTTTTTGTTAGGTGAGAACTAGAACAGTTGCTGAATGTGTAGCATTCTACTATATGTGGAAGAAATCGGAACGCTATGATTACTTTGCTCAACAGACAAGATTTGGAAAGAAACGATATAACCATCACCCTGGAGTTACGTAAGTTCCTTGGACTTGACTTCAGGAACTTTATTTGTAACTGATAGGCAGTCATAAAATTATTGGGGTGTGTTTTTCAGGGATTACATGGATCGTTTGGTAGATGAAACAGAAGCTCTGGGTGGGACAGTAAATTCTTCAGCCTTAACTTCAAACCGACCTGAGCCTATTCCTGATCAACAGCTGAACATTCTCAACTCTTTCACTGCCAGTGACTTGACAGGTAAAATGGGCATATTTTTGCGTTCTTTAGCTTGGCCCAAACTTGTGTCCTCCTTGTTTCATGACATAGGACAATTTACTTATAAACCATTTTCTATTTTTTTCTTTTTAGCTTTGACCAACAGTGTAGCAACCAGCTGCAACCCCACGGATGTGAATTGTTTGGATGATAGCTTTCCTCCACTGGGCAACACACCCCGTGGACAAGTAAATCATGTGCCTGTTGTAACGGAGGAGTTACTCACCCTGCCCAGCAATGGGGAAAGTGATTGTTTTAATTTATTTGAGACTGGATTTTATCATTCGGAGCTGAACCCCATGAACATGTGCAGTGAAGAGTCAGAAAGACCAGCAAAGAGATTGAAAGTGGGCATTGCTGTTCCTGAATCCTTTATAAATGAGGTTTCTGTAAATAATTTGGGTGTGGACTTTGAAAATCACACACATCACATCACCAGTGCCAAAATGGCTGTCTCTGTGGCTGACTTTGGCAGTCTGTCTGCCAGTGAGACCAATGGTTTCATCAGTGCCCACACTCTGCATCAGCATGCTGCCCTTCACTCTGAGTGACCCGCGTGAGGGACCCAGAAACCGTGGGTGTGCAGTACCAGTAAACTTGAGGGAAGTGTCAGGTTTGCTTAGTCTTTCACTGGAAGTTTGAACGTTTTTCACTATGACATCAGTGATGTCAGTATGTATAGAACTATATCTTGATTTATCAAGAGTATTTTCATTTTTCAATCCATAAATGTGGAAATGAACTATGATCAGCAGAGTTGGGGACTAAGATTGAACTCTGTGGTGCAGCTTTAAGCTCTGCGTGTCTCCTCCTCATCTCCCAATACCTCTTCCCCACTCCCTTCTTTTTCTATTTTCTGTTCCCCACACCCCTCACTCCCAATTTTAAAACCTGTAGACAGAGGCCACCAGCTCAAAACCAGCACAGATGTTCTGAACTGAATGGAGTGGCTTCTTCTTGTGTAAATTCCTTTTGCCGTAATGGATGCAGTGGAATAACAATGTTTACAGGTACCGATCCTGATCCCTGCTAAATGTAGCATTTTTGGGTTTTATTTTCTTAACTAAAAGCAGGGTTAGGTTTCTTTAAACTGCACAAACATGCAAAGATTTTTTAAACATGGAAACTTCTCTCATGTTATTCAACTAGAGCACTTCAGTTTACAAAACAGCAAGTCCATCTTTATGGAAGCCAGCACAAGGAACTGTGTGCAAATTATGAAGACGCTTGCTTGGATCCTGTTTGAAAATACTGGACCAGGGCTCCCTTACACAAAATCAGTCATCTTACTGTCGCAAGATTTTTGTGTAACTTCATTTATTGGCTACAAATTTGGCGTTTGAAGATGTGGTATTCCAGTGAGGTTTTTGTCCACCATTGTCAAGATTGTAATTGTAAAAATCATACCAGTCGTTGATAATTTAGTTTATCCTGAGGCAGTTGACTGGCCGGGCACAGTCTACAAAGCCTAGGATGTTGCCACTCAATGGTTTACATTTTGGGACACCTCTTAAGTTGTTTGTAGCACTGCAGTTCAAAGTGTTAATATTTAGGAGGGACTTCCGGATTTACACATAATGCAGTAGAACCTTGAAGTATATTTAAACTATTTTGTTTAGCTTGAACAGTTGGCAAGAAAAATGTGAGTTCCTATCTGAAATAGAATGGTACGTTACCACTTTTAAGTTTTAAAAAGTTATAGACATTCAGATGCATCTCCAACTCACTTTTATTTTTATTACAAACATTGTGAATGAGAAGCCATTGTCATAAACTTTGGCCATTTTGGCTCTATAGACATGCATCTTTAAGTTACAACGTGAATTCAAACCATATGTAATACAGTATTAGGATATAATAAGCTTTGCTTTTATATTTCAGTTAAAACAGAATTTTACTTTTTTTTGCACCGCCTTAATTAAATTTTCAATTTCTACTAGTTGTCTTGCTTTGCAAAAAACTTAAACGTTTGGCTGCATTGCTGATATTTGTAAGTATAAGTCACTTCAAGGTTGTGCTGATGAGTAGGTAGATTGTAGTAAACTTAGTAGTGATGGAAAGGGAGGGTATTTATTATACAAACTGTGAACTGCAATGACATCCTTAGTTTTGGATGATGTGTATTCTTGTTTTTCTTTGCAGCGTTTTAATGAAGATTGCTTTGAAGTGTTTACGCAGTAGCACATTTACTATAAATTGTAGGTTAGCACAGTGGACAAAAGTAGATAAATTAATAACTTAAAATCAGTCTCTAATTTATACATCTAAAGTCTAGCATTCCTGTATGCACACAGTAAATAATGGGTAGCCTGGGCTGTATGTTGCTTTTAGATATTTTTATCCAAGTTGTCAGCTTCTTATTGCTGTGGTGTTGTGCTAAACTTTGACCTTATTTCTTTTGTTAAAAATCAGTACAACTTCTATAATTTACTAAGATACTGGCCATAATCGTCCATTGTTATCACTTTAATTTTCACTCTGGGTTTACAGTGGCTGGTCTGTATAAAATAATTTACACAAAGATGACTGAATGGTAATACCAGTTGCACTTAAATGAACATGCCCATTCTCAGTAGCTGATGCAGTAATATATTCAGTTTATCTATGCATTGCTGGGATCTTGATATAAGGTGGAAACAGTGTTTCTTATCTAAAGTTTTGATTATCAGCAAGTTGAATGGACACTTTAGTTATTTAAATAAAGATTTTTGACCAAAATCCAGAAAATGATATGAGAGAAAAATAAATTCCAGCTAGTTTAATAGATTTTTAAATGCCAATCTGATTTTAGCCTCTTAGAGAGTGCTAACTAGCTGGTAACGTTTACTTTTAATTCCTTGTTAAAATGAGGCAATAATTTGCAAGATTTTTGTATATATATGTAAATTCTTCATATCTTTTTAGATCTAATTCAATATTTTCTGACTGCTTCTGCCATGTATAATACCATTTTTGTGCATGCTTGATGTGACATTCATAAATTGTACCACTATGACTTTATCCATGTAAAATAGCTATTTATTGAATTTTCTTTTAAAAGCTGGATTTAACTGGTTTTTTTCCCTCTCCGTATAGCATCTTAACAGAGAATTTGTTACCGTTTATTAGAAGAATTGCGTTTGAGAGCATGCAAATAACTGATTTGCAATTACATGAAGAAACAATAATGCCTTTATTATCAAGTGTTAAGCACAATTCTTATAACAAACTGTGATAAATTCTTTTTTTTCCTTTGCTGCATTATTTTCGTATGAACAAACCAAAAATCCATGGTGAGCAGTTGCAGTGTTGGCTGATGTATCTTTTATGTACAGAGAATTTGAAGAGGACGGCGGATTCATTTAGAAGTGTAACTGGTGCTGTGATTATAGCAATACTTTTATTAGTCGTACTTCATCTTTTTCATGCTAGCTTTTTAAATGTTCAGTTTTCCTCTTGTCATGGTCAACTGCTGAATTTACTTGAAGGATGTAGAATACTGTTTAAACAATACTAAAGTGTGTACAATTAGGTCAAAGAATTGTGCAATTGTTTCCTTTTTAATTTTTAAAATTGAGGGTCATAAATATTTGAGAACATCAGATCTAATAGAGCATAGTGATACTATTTAATTTAACCAAAGTCTCTAGTGAATATTTCAACTTTGAATGTAAACTAATGAATAAACCTGACCACCAAGGAGATTGTTTGCCCAGAGTTTCAAAGCACATTGTCTACAAATGGAAATTGAAATAATTTATAAAAATATTGACATTACTATGTTTTTTAAAAAGTTCTTAATTTTTTCACTAAAAGGAGGAAACTATTAGTTTTATTGTTAAATATGGTAGATATTAAAATTCCTCTTAGATAACCAGTGATTCCAATGGTCCCAGTTTGAAGTAAGTACCCTGTATGAGATTAATTAGTGACAATCAGAACAGGTTTTAGTATCAGATGTTCAAGAGGAAGTTGCTATTGTTGTATTGATTTTAATATTTGTACATAAACACTGATTTTTTTGAGCATTATTTTGTATTTGTTGTACTTTAATACCTGGTGTACAGTTCCAGAAATAAAAATCTGGAAATCTTTTTTTTTTTCTTGGTTCGTGTGAATATTTGCCACAAATAGATTTTAATTTAACGAGTCTTAAGCTAAACACATGGGTAGTAGATATTTAACTACTGCTAAATTGGTTTTAGATGTAGTAAATATTTGATAAGTAATAAAGGTGGTAGATAAAATAAGTATTCTTTAAATCCTCTAGTAAATTTTCATTTATAACTGAATTGTAGTCATCTCAAAGTGAGGATTATACTTTCAGTTTAATTCAGGAAATATTTGACTGTCTTATGTTTCAAAAACTGTGTCTTTTAGGAACATAGCTGAAATTGAATCACATTATTATTTGACAATATATTTATGGTAAACTAGTCTTCCTTATCTATAATATTCATAGTTTAGTAGACTAGAAATATCTTCGCTAAGTCTTCATGTTTTCAAGGTAAATATCTTTCAGCCTAATTTCACAAGTTTGTCCCCATATTTCATTTGCTCTTACCAGAGCTTTCTCTGTATAGTTCTATTCTTAACATGTTGTGTACGGCGGGGTTTAAATCCCTTGTGAAGATTCTCGTGATCCGTACACAACGTGTTAATATGCAGTGATAAGATTGCATATAATGTCCAGATTTGTATAAGGACAAAAGTAGGATAAAAATGAAAAAAAAAAAAAAAAAACCCAACCCAACCAAAAAAAAACCCCACCTTGACTCCTCTGCTTTGGTAACTTGTCTAAAACCACATTCCTTCATTCAGACACCAAAGAGCCTTGATGTGCAGGGCTCTGTGGTGGACACATAACATAGATGCCTTCAACGGGGACTTTTGAATACAGCCAAGAGTACAGCCAAGTATCATATGACAGCTAAGTAGTATTTCAGGCTTTTAGGGGAAGGAGGAGACCCTTGTGGGAGCAGAATAATCTCCAGTGACTTCTAGACCTTATCCCTTTTGGCCATAATTTCCATCGATGGTACGCTTTTTGAACCTGCTGCTTCTCTGACTTCTCAGGCCTCATGGCATCTGTAAATTGGACATTTCATAATACACACTTAAACCAACCCCTGGGACATAGTACTGTTGGCCATTTCCCATCCAAGTGAGTGATCCCTAATCCTCATCCTGTTCCCGTGACTGTGGGTTCTGACAAAACAGTGCCAAGGGCACTGAATTCCTGGTCCTGGAAGGGGAATGCTCACTTTTTTCTAGGTTTAATACCCCAGTTAACGTTCACTTTAGAGATAATGTACTCTGTTCTGTACCTCGATTTTGATGAGTCTGTTTTTACAGAGGTAAAGTCAATACTGCTACAAAGTTGTTTTCTGGTGTAGAAGTCAAAAAAATTTCAAAAGAATGTCAGAAATGAAAACAGCCATTTATAAATCTGAATTATTTTAGTAAAAAATGCTTTATTTTTAAAAAATACCTTTACTCCATCTTTCCAGTCCAGACCAAATTATGCTATGCAAGCTTTATACTCCCACTGTGAACATTTTAGGAGCAGGAACCATGTTTTATTCTTTGAATCTCTCAGGACCTTTCATGTGGTAGGTATTCACTAAATGTTTGATGACGTTACTCTTAAGCTGATAGAGAGTTTTTCTCCAACTTAAAATACCCAAACTTTTAAGACAAAAGTTAAAAGAAAGGTATAAAGAACAACCCAGACAGATTAGCATTTTACTATATTCGGTCTCTACATAACATGCGTTTTTTTTCTGAACTGGTTTTCAAGTCATTGACATTGTAACACTTCATTTGTAAATGCTTCAGGCCACCTAATATGGCCACAGGAGTTGGTGTCCATATTTTACACGTACATGAAGTTCTAGGTAACAGGATCTTTTCAGTTAAGTAGATTGGCTTTTTAACAAGATGAGTCTCCCTTGGTTTCTCAGGATCTTTGTGATACAAAAGACAAATGAGTTTGAGAAAAATAATCAGAGAAGCTGTCATGGATGTGTATATTCATGATAAATGCTATAGAGAAAAAGAAGGGAAGTGGAATGGGGTGTTTCAGGGGTGGCAGCTGGGGATTGTAGATTTCAATAGGGTGGTTCGGCAGGGTGACGGAGGGAATGAGTTATAGGCTGTCTGGGGGGAGGTCTTTGCAGGCAGAGCTAATGCAAAAGTCCTGAGGTGGGAGTGTGCCTGGCTGGTTCAAGGAGAGACAGGCAGGTGTGACCTAGGGTGCAGTGAGCAGGAGATGAGTTCAGAGGTAGTGAGCAGCTAGATCATGTATGTGAAGGACTTCCACGCTTACTCCAGGATAGGAGTACACAGAGGCAGGTCAAGATCTGACTTTCAAAAGAATCACTTGGTGATCTATTCTGTAAAGGGGCAGGAGGCTATTAAAATTGCACTAAATTGAGAAAAGCTGTTGCTGTAGCGGTGAAGGTGGTTAGAATCTGGTTATACAGGTTCCATGTTAGGATCTGAGGGGCCCAATAAATAACAGCCTCTTCCCTATCCATGTTTGGAACTGAGAGTTGGACACAGGAGTCAGGTTGATGGAGATCAAAGTAATTATTACTAAGGAAACTCTGGAGAAGGTGGCTTCAGAGCTGCGGCAAAGTTGGCTCACTGATACTCCACCTCAGAATGAGACTCACTCCATCACTGGCTGGGCTGACTACAGGCTACTCCTTGCATAGGGCAGCCCAGGACACATTCTCTGCAGGTAGAGTCCACAGAGAAGGATCTAGAGGGGTCTGGGCCATAGGTGTCTAGTTCTTCAAAGATAATCTTAGAAAAATTCTCTCCCTCCCGTGGGTGGAGAGAGAGGCCTGGAGCATTACGAATGGAAGCCTTCCACATGGAAACAGGAGAAATGGGGAATAGGTGTTCTGCCCACCACCACTATCTTTTACCTATATTCCCACACCAAACAACCTCTCACACTTTTAAACTGTATGTGTAACTAGTCAAATAAAGTACAGAAAATAGTATAATGACCCCCCATTTCTTCCTTAGCCAGCTAAAACAATCTTTAATTACACACATACAGAAGCACACCTCAATTCATGGTAACAACAAATATTTTTGGCTTTATTCTATAAAAATAGAGCTTTTATAGAAGTTCATACATATCAACACTGCAAGAATTGCTGATGACTTGGCTAAAATTTTATAAACCACCAAAGAGATACATAAAATAAAAAAAAAAATTGAAATTATATAAGTTCAGGCAGGTTTTAATTTAACAAGCGTCTGTGTATTTAAGTGAAAACCAAATAAAATTGTAATTCATTACCTATTTGAAATTGAAGCAAATAGCTTTTGTCATGGAATTGAAACAAATATCGTATCAATAAAAACAAAAAAACTCCCACTCCAATTAGGTCTCAAAATATTTTTTGTACAGCTGGAACTCAGGAATAATTAACAAAAAAACATTTAGAATTAACTCAATAGATGAGTAGAAAACCTAACTTCTAATTCATAGTTAGCTGACAATTGTATAATAGTTTGAAAAAAGCTCTTCTCCTTGTTTGATGTCCCTGAGTGCAACAAGAATGACACATCGAAGTGTACTGAAAACAAATAGAAATATACAAAAGTTACAAGTAACAGATACAAGCTCATATTTTTAATTTAACCAATATGGGTTTATAGGTGTCATTTTATTCATATTCCTTATTAGCCTCTTAGGAAAGAACTATATCTGTAGGGAAATAGTTCTTATCACTGATGGAGGTTATTTTAAAGTAGAGTATGTCTATTCTATATCATTTTAAAAGACCCCAAATCAAGAAGTTTGTACAACTGACTACTTCTGAACATGTTGTTTTTATTTTCAGGTCCTCAAAACTGGTATCACAAAAAGCATTTTAAAATGGTATTTATTATAGTTTAACATTTTAAAATTAATTTGTATCTTTGTATTCTGCAAAGCTGGAAACATTACTTAAAATTAAGATTTAAAAAAATACTTTTTGTGGATACAAGTCAGGTAACTTTCAATGTTCCTCCTCTTCATTTAACTCTTTCTGTACTTGTTGAACAGTAATGACATGCCCCAGAGTATATGGCTAAAAAAACTAATTGCTAAATACACAAACACACACATATACAGAGAAAAGTTACCAAGTTTTAAGTATAGGGAACAGTCTAAGTTTTAAATATCACTCATTTTAAAAGGACAATTTAATAGGACCCACACAAAATAAAGTTTGCTAGCAAATGGCAACACAGTGAAATGATATTAAGATTACATCGTCCTACAGCATTGCTATATTTAAAAATTGTTACATGAGTATTCTCAGACTTTACACTTAATGGACAGAAAATGTTACACTAAAATAAGTATCTTCTGAATATTTCCTGTTTATCACCATTTTAAAAAAATTAATTTTTTAAATTTAACTATAGTTGGTATACTCCCTGTTTGTCTTTTTTTCACTAGTAAGTTTCCAAATCTAACAGTGAACTGGGCAAAAGAAATAATAGTGTAATTAGACTTCTTTCTTCAACTGGGTGTTTTCATGTGAGATGGAGAACATGATCCTTAAAGTTTTTGAAGACTTTGTGGGTACGAAAAACAGAATCACTTGAAAATAACTTTAAGGTTGATGGTATTCATAAAGTACTACCTAGAGTAAAATAGGCAATAAGTAGAATAAGCTAAATGGAAAATTTTTAATTTCAAATAAGTCTACGTTAACACATTAAGGTGTGATGAACATAAAAATCTAAGTTACAATTTTTCACTAAAAAACTTAAACTTACTGCAAATTCTATACAGCTTTGTTTTAGACAATATATATTTTTAAGTACAGCATAAGACAGAAGATAGGAAAAGCCCTTCTAGAAGACTAACCTTTGTTTATCATTGCTGTAGGCAACATTAGGAAGGTATTGCTTCAATTCTATAGGGAAAACTGCAGGCACATCAAATTCCTGATAACAGACATTAGCTGGTCTATCTAGGAACAAGTACATAATTTTTAGAAACAGCCATTTTATAAGGTCATAGAAAACAGTACTGAATCATGACATTTGATGTATAGTTTTCTAAATTATCAGAATATGCTCAAATTAAAAATCACTATTATGTTTCAAGCACTGCTAAGTTTTATTTTTATATGTATGTGTGTATGTTTTATTATTCACTTTTTGAAGATCAGGAAACAGAGGCTCAGAAGGTTAAAAGTTACATAGAAGAATCAGGCTTCAAGCTCATGTCTCCCTAACACGAAAGCCTATGCTACATGTAGCCAGATGATCAAACTTATACATATGGGAAAGTCAAGCCCCAGAGACGGTAAATGACTCACAAACTTAGGAACAGAAAAGGGATACCAGTCTAGAGGTTAATCTATAAGGCTATATTGCGGCACAGACAAAATAATCTCTAAATTAACTATTAAAAAATGATGATCAAAAGGGCAGTTATCAATTGCCTATATTTACTGCAAAACCAGAACAAAAATAGTAAAGAATTCCAATTAATGTATATCATTATTTCCCCAAATTCTCTCTTTATATCTGCCTCTAATATAGTTTACTTAAGGGCTTCAAACAGCTGACATGTTCAACCCAACTGTGTCTGGCACACATTCATATGGCAAAGAGAGAATTACCACTGCTATATTTACATGTTGTCTCACAGCCCCATGGTGCCAACTTACCATTTGAACAATTATTGACATACTGTCCTATGGCCAGTGGATTCTGAATTTCTGATGTTAGCCATGTACTATCACTCATTTTTAGAGGGCCAAGTCGATCCCTCCCATTGCAAGACCTGAAAAAGGTAAAAGCATTAGCTAAAGGATTATTCTTCTGTATCTTACAACTCAAAAATGCAAAATTAACCCTACAACTGAAAAAGTGCAATTTCCCTTTAAACACTTTTGTCTAGTCAATAGGGCAACTAAGGCTAATGGTCAGTCATTGTGGGATGGTTCTGTCTCCTATAATTAAATTTGAACAAAGGCTCTAATTTACCTGTACACGACTTTTGATATTCCTTTGTCATTTCCATCAATGAGTACCCCATCCAAGCATCTAAAAATAAATGGATTTCCAATGGACTGGAAGAAGATTGGCTCATATTTATGATATACTGTACCTATTATAAAACAAGACAAAGACATATTACAGCAACATGTAAAAATCATAAACATCATGATAAGGACCTTTCTATGGAACATAAATGTAACATGGAAGAATCTATTTTAATTTCTCTACCTTTTTCTAATATTTCACCTCGAATCTAGATTCACATTCTCTTTGGCTACCTTCCCCTTTAAAGAGTGCCCAACAGTAGATGGAGCATAGAATCAACTTGTCCACACAATGTGACTTGCTTAACAAAAACGTGAACACATTTCAAGCTCAGTTTCACAAAGTCATGGGTTTTTTCTGTTTGTTTGTTTTTAAAGTAACATCTATCAAAGAAAGAGTCTTTTAAAAAATGTATTTTGCTAATAACCAATTAAATAATGTGGAAATATGTGGGAATAGATAAGTCAGACATTGGGGTTGTTTCTCCTTCCATTGGCAATAGGGGAAATGAAAAAATTAGTATTTACTGGGTATTTATATTCTAGACATGTTAAGTTATTAAATTTATTTTAGTATTAATTTGTTGCTGGCTTGTTCCATTTAGTTTTTACAGAGTCAGTTGTGTAGGGAGAAACTGAGACTCCTTTGCTTAGGGACGAAAATTAGAAAATAGTAGAAGGACTTTTTCAAAAACATAGGTCTATCTGACAAACATCCACATGTATTTTACATTGCACCAAATAATATGTTAGTTTAATAAATAACATATTTTACTGAGCACTCCAGTCAATGATCTTTTGCAAAGATGCTGCTTTACTTTCTAAGTGTAGAAATGGCAGGAAGGTCTTTATTCAGTGATTTATGGGTTTAAATTTTATCTTTCATGTTTTAATCAATAACCATTTTTACCTTCAGTTATCAATTATCTCAGCCAAACCAACTTATTCTCTAGTGACTTCTAAGTATTCAGTCTGATCCTAGGAGGCCATATTATATTCTCCTAAACTTACACACTGACTATAAAATTTTTCTTAAAAGAAAAATGCATTTATCCCAACAAATACTTATAGATACTTTCTAACAAATAATTTACAGTTAATTTCCAAATTTAAAAATCTGTGGAAATCTTGAGTTTCCAATTCAACTCCTTACTCTAAGAATTGCAAGGCTAGATATTTTTTTGAACTTGTATTTATCAATATATAAGAAACTCTTGGCAAAGTACTAATTGTGCCATTACCAGGATACATAGATACAACCGCGCCTTTTGGTACCAATCCTTTAGTAACGAAGACACCTTTTCCAGCAGAAATCAATGAGCTAGTTGCTCGGGCAACACTGAAACCCAATGTTTTATAAAGAACTTCTTCTGGTTTAAAGATATTTTGCTGATGATGTCTGTATTCAAGCAGTTTCACCCTTGGATGTTGAACTGACAGTAGATCTTGATATTTTGATTTAACAGGTTCTGGAAGCATAGTCAAGATATCTGATTGTTTAATGAAATCATTTATGAATAGAGCTTGGAAAACTTTCAGTAATGTTCCTAGGACATCTTCATCTGAGATAACTTTGTCTTTGGATTCCTCTGGAACATATCGGAGGGTCCTGAAAATGGGAAAAGTTTCCATTCACTACCTTTCAACTGATAAAAGCCAGACAGTCTTGATGCTTTCTGGGCTACTGGCCTTAATGAAGATTATTCTTATGTGTTTGATGGGCAGAAAACTAAGAAGTTCGGAAAAGAGTTGTTTGGGTGTAGTTCTAGTTACCTAACTTCCAGTAATAACCTATACAATTTAAAACAGCAAATATTTACGAAAAGCCCAATGTATACCAAATACTGTTGGGTCCTTAATATTCATTATGTCTTTTTTGCAGACAAGGAAACAGGTTTGGAGATATTAGGAAATTGCCCAAAGTACTGAGGATGGTAAGTAGGAGAGCCATAAGCAGAAACAGGTAGCTGTTTTGGCCCAAAGACATCCATAGCTGTTATGTGAATGTTATCAACGTAAGACTCTTCATATGCAATGGCTTTTTATAGGTGTGTAGTTTCAAATACAAATTTAACATTATACACTTTGTCACATACTCTCCCAGGAGTACCTTACTTCTTCAATGACTACATCGCTTTTATTTCCATAGTATTTTTACTTCTGAACAAAAAGGAAGAAATCTGCCTCACAGTTTTATAGTTAATGATGCATCTGAATTCGTTTCAGTAGTATGAAACTTTGGGAAAACTCTGGTTATTTACTAGCCTTCGTGGGAGCTAGTTCACCTAAGTGAGCATTATGTGGACTTCGCCCAGATTACTACTGTGTTTCCCTGAAAATAAGACCTAGCTGGACCGTCAGCTCTAATGCGTCTTTTGGAGCAAAAATTAACATAAGACACGAAATTATATAAATTATATTAATTATATATTATATTATACCCAGTCTTATAGTAAAATAAGACCGGGTCATATTAATTTTTGCTCCAAAAGACGCGTTAGAGCTGATTGTCCGGCTAGGTCTTATTTTCAGGGAAACAGGGTAGCAAGCCACTTATTAAAGCCAGCAATAACGCTGAACCCCGGTCACGCACTCAGACAGCTAGGTCCCCTTCTTCAGACCCAACACTCAGAATACCTGTTAGTGGCTTTTTTTTGTTCGTTTTTATGCGTCAGGTACTCCAACCTGTTATCCTCATAGCCAGGCTGGGTTGCTTTCACGTATAAACTACGGAGCTGTGAAAATAAACCGGTTTGGCTTTTCTAAGGAATTTCAAGCTTCTAACTATTCCTTGGAGGAGAGAAGGGCACGCACTCTCACGCTGTATGAATTTTCTTCTTTTTCAAAAATTTGTTTTTGCCCAGTCACAGGCGCCCCCAGCCAGTGCAGACAGCAAAACCTACAACACATGCCAACGCCCGCTGGGGACCGAAACCCTACGGGCTCTCCAAGCGTGGGGCACGATGGGAAACAGACCTCAGGCTCTGCCCACCTACAGCTCCACGCCCCTACCGAGCCCCCGGCCCTCCTCCAACTCCAGCCTCAGCCTCGGCCTCGCCTACCTTGGGTCCCGCCTGCTTCTGGGTCCGCCCACTTAAGCCCCGCCTGCCCCAGGCGCTGTGGTGGCCCCAGACTCCTCCCGTATCAGGCTCCACCCACCAGGAGTCGGCTGGCCTCAGGCCCCCTGGCCACCCGAAGCTCCGCCTGACTGATGCTCCGCCCCACTTGCCTCGGGCCCACTTGCCTCGGGCCCACTTGCCTCGGGCCCACTTGCCTCGGGCCCACTTGCCTCGGGCCCACTTGCCTCGGGCCCACTTGCCTCGGGCCCACCGGCTGCAGTGGCCTCTCTGGGTTGAAGGAAGATGCCCCTGCTCCTGGCGTCTCGTCCTCCTACCTCGGGTTGTGGCTTAGGTTCAGCGCGATCCAAGGTACGAAGCGGTACCTGTAACGGCGCCATCGCAGCCACAGGCCCCGCAGCAGGCGGCCGGGCATGGCTGTCCGGTGGCGCCCTGACGAGGATGACGCGGGAGACGTGGGTCGTAGTCTCGGGTCCGCCCCAGCCAGGGGAGGAGCGGAGGCCGCGTTGTCCCTCCCCTCCTCGGTCTCCGCCTTCAGTGCCGCACTCGGGGTTCCTGGTACCCCTGTCTCCTGTCGCTGGTGGCCTCTGTGCAACCCCTTTATTGATCGCAACTCGCTGAACAAGTGCGTAGAGCTGAAGGAGGCCCCCTTATTCACGTTTTCTTTCTCCGTTTGCTCCTGTATCCTCCCCCACCCACTCAGACACACACACACACACACTTAGGACAAGTTTAGACAACACTTAGTTCCAATAGGAGCAAACTACAAGAATCCATCAACCATCTTCAAATCAACAAGTGTTTATTAAGAAATAAATCGGATGGTGCCATTTCTTCAGGCTGGAAGGTGGGCTTTCCTATTCTTTGCCCGAGAGGGTGAATCTTAACCTAAGTCTAAATTGAACAGGTCAGACCTGGTGAAAATTCAGGTAAATGCAAGTGGTCTTAGGACATTTATTCTATTCCAGAAAGAAATAAAAGCAAGGAAAGAAAATTGCCAGTGTTATTTCACTCTAATATCATATGATTTTCGCAAACGCTAGAGGGCCTGCCGTCAGGTATTATGTTTGGTAAGTTGCCATCCAGACTTACCTGATTTGCTAAATGGAGTCAATTCAGTTCCAGGTTGTATTAATAACTGGAACTGAAAGAAAGTGATTTTATGGTCTCTAAACTTAAGAGGAATCAAAAGGAACTAGTTGAATCCTTACTTATAGATATATTGTAGGGATGGAGTCCCAGAGAGCAGTTTCCAGGCTCTCGGGCTCACATGGAAAGGTGCTGACTCAGGTAGTAGATGGTCATCAGCTGTGACTAGTTAGCCATCAGCGGTGACTAGTTGGCCATCAGCTGTTACTGGTTAGCCATTAGCCACTGATATAACTGCCGTGGCTACGCTTGCAAGCAGATTGTGGGTTGCAAATCGTGTTGATCCTACTTCCTGTGTCTCTCCCGGCCGCCAGTGAAACGAGGGTGCAGGAAGACCCCTGGTTGGGGTACTGGCGGATGTGTGCTTTTGTGTCTTGACCAGCTGCCATCGAGAATATAGTGGTATGACTGACTCCCCTATCTATGGCTCCGTTGCTGTCCCTTTTTGGCCTCACTATATCCTGTTCTTGTGTGGGGAGAGTTGAGTCCCTGCATTACATATATTTATCTTTTTTAAAAAGTAGTTTTTGTATATGTTTCCAGTGCTTTTTTATTTTTAATTGTTATCATGTAGTTTAATCATCTGCAATGTACATCCAGCAGAAAGGACCATTTTGCGTAGATATTTAGTTATTTATTTTACTGAGGTATAATTGACATATAACATACGGATATTAGTTTCAGGTGTACAACATAATGATTCGATATTTTTACATATTGTGAAATGATCACAAGTCTAGTTAATATCCATCACTGTACATAGTTACTTTTTCTTGTGATGAGAAATTTAAGATTTACTCTCTTAACTTTGAAATATGCAGTACAGTATTAACTGTAGTCATCGTGCTGTACATTGCATAGTCATGCCTAATTAATTTTATAACTGGAAGTTTGTACGTTTTGACCCTCTTCCCTCATTTTGCCCATCTCCATCTTTAGAAACCATCAATCTGTTCTCTGTATCTATGAGCTTGTTTTTGTTTTTGTTTGTTGTTTTCTATTCCACATATAAAGGAGACTATGTGCTAATTGTCTTGCTCTGTCTGACTTACTTCACTTAGCATAATGTCCTCAAAGTTCATCCATGTTGTTGCAAATGGCAAGATTTCCTTTTTTATGGCCAAATAATATTCCATTGTGTGTGTATTCTATATAAATATTGATAAATTTATGTAAATACATAAATATACAGAGGGTGCCAAAAAATGTATACACATTTTAAGAAAGGAAAAAACTGTATTAAAATTGTAATATTCAATATGTGCTGTGGGGACAGAGTCCCTGAGAGCAGTTTCCAGGCTCTCAGCCTCACGTGGAAAGGTGCTGGCTCAGGTAGTAGATGTCCATCAGCTGTGACTAGTTGGCCATCAGCTGTTACTGGTTAGCCATTAGCCACTGATATAATTGCCTTGAGGGGGTGGTGGGTTGGCAGAGAAGCAGAGAGAAGCAGAGAGAAGCAGAGAGAAGCAGAGAGAAGCAGAGAGAAGCAGAGAGAAGCAGACAAGCAGACAAGCAGACAAGCAGACAAGCAGACGGCAGGCTGCGGATCGTGTGGCTCCTGCTTTCTGTGTCTCCAACCCAGCTGCCAGCGAGAATATAGTGGTATGACTCCCCTATCTATGGCTCCGTGGGTGTTCCTTTCTGGCCTCACCATATCCTGCGTTCTTATTTGGGGAGTGGGACCATAGACCCCGCATGACACCCTGCATGACATATATCGATAACAAAAGATGATTACAAATCATGTTTGACTTCTGCAATTACAAGAGATGCTCAAAGTGTTTACCATCAGTGTAATTTTTTTCATTTTATATACATATATATATACATATACATATATATATATATATATATATATATATATATATATACACACACACACACACACACTAGTTTTAGGTGTACAAAACAATGTAATAGACATTTCACCCCTCACAAAGTGATAACCCCCACCCCAATCTATTGCCTCTGACATCGTGTATATCTATTACAAATCCATTGACTCTATTCTGTATGCTGTACTCCATATCCCATGACTATATATATATATATATATATATATATATATATATATATATATATAAAATTATAATTGACATTCAATATTATTCAGCTTCAGCTTCAGGTGTATAGTACAGTGGTCAGTCAACCATCAGTGTAATTTTAATACAGTTTTTTTCTTTCTTAAAATGTGTATAAATTTTTGTGGCACCCTCTGTATAAGAATAGATAAATATATATTAAATATATGTATTATATCTTCTTTATCCATGGACACTTAGGTTGTTTCCATATCTTGGCTGTTATAAATAATGCTGCAGTGAGCATAGAGGTGCATGTGTCTTCATAGTAGTAGTCTTTGGATAAATACTGAGAAGTAGAATTAGTTCTATTTTTAATTATTTTGAGGAACCTCCATACTATTTTCCATAGAGGCTGCACCAGTTTACACTTCCACCAACAGTGAACAAGGATTCTCTTTTCTCCACATCCTCACCAACACTAGTTATTTATTGTCGTTTTGATAATAGCTCTTCTAACAGGTGTGAGGTGATATCTCATTGTGGTTTTGATTTAAATTTTTCTAATGATTAGTGATGTTTAGCATCTTTTTATGTACCTGTTGGCCATCTGTGTGTCTTCTTTGGAAAAATGTCTATTCAGATGTTCTGTCCACTTTTTAAATCTTATGGGTTTTTTGTTGTTGTTATTGAGTTCATTATATATTATAGATATTAACCCCTTATCAGATATATGATTTGCAGATATTTTCTCCTATTCAGTTGGTTGCCCTTTCATTTTGTTGATGGTTCCCTTCACTGTGCAGAAGTTTTTTTTGTTTGGTGTAGTCCCAGTTATTTATTTTTGCTTTAGTTGCCTTTGCTATTGGTGTCATATCCAAAAAATCATCACCAAGACTGATATCAAGGAGCTTTGATTGTGTTTTCTTCTAGGAGCTTTATGGTTTTCAGTTTTACATTCAAGTCTTTAATCCATTTTGAGTTTATTTTTATGTATGGTATAAGATAGTTGTCCAGTTTCATTCTTTTGCATGTAGCTGTCCAGTTTTTCCAACACTATTTATTGAAGAGACTGTTCTTTCTCCATAGTTTATTTTGTCATCTATCAATTGACCTATATGCGTGGGTTTATTTTTGGGCTCTCTATTTTGTTCCATTGATCTATATGTCTGTTTTTATGCCAGTATCATACTGTTCTGATTACTGTAGCTTTGTAATATAATTTGAAATTAGGGAGCATGATGGTGCTAACTTTGTTCTTTCTGAAGATTATTATATTGGCTATTTGAGGGTATTTTTTGGTTCCATACAAGCCATACAAATTTTTGGATTGCTTGTCCTATTTCTGTGAAAAATGTCATTGGAATTTTAATAGGGATTGCATTGAATCTGCAGATTGCTTTGGGTATAATTTTAATAATATTAATTCCTCCATTTCATGAACATGGAATATCTTTCCATTTATTTGTGTCTTCTTTGATTTCTTTCATTAATGTCTTACAGTTTTCAAGGTACAGGTCTTTCAACCTCCTTGGTTAAATTTATTTCTAGGCATTTTATTCTTTTTGATGCAATTGTAAATGGGATTTTAAAAAGAAATTCTCTTGCTGATAGTTTGTTATTAGTATATAGAAATATAACAGATTTTTGTATATTGATTTTGTATCCAGCAGCTTTACTGAATTTATTAGTTCTGACAGTTTTTTGGTGGAACCTTCAGGGCGTTCTACATATAATATCTATATAATATTATGCCATTTATAAATAGTGAGAGTTTTACTTCTTCCTTTTTACTTTGAATATCTTTTGTTTATTTTTCTTTCCCAATTGCTCTGGCTAGGACTTCCAGCACTATGTTGAATTTAAATTTATGGTATTCAATTACTTTTTAGTTATCTAAGTAATTAATGAAAACAACATTTTCCTTATAACAAATAGAAACATGGTAGATAAGGCTCAGCTCTCCTTTAACCATACCCTATAACCTGTGCTTCCACAATCCTGGTCCTTATTTGCTCTCCTCAGAAGTTATCAAGCTGATGTTTTCTGCCAGTCTTATTTCTATGTATTTACATAACTGTGTATGTTCCTATAGAAAAATCATAGAATTGTGTGTATGTGTTTTTTAAAATACTGTAAGTATCTGCAACTTCTTTTATTCATCCAAAAATATTTTTTGGAGTCTCCCCATATTAGCTTGTGTAACTCTACTTCATACTTTTATTTCTAAGGTTTTGCCTTCAAGTTTTATATTTATTGTAATTTTCTGGTAGGTATACTTTATGGAATTTATCAAGAATTTTTGTCTTAAAATTTTAGTGTAGTGAATTATAATGACAGATTGTCAAATGTTGCACCGTCCTTGGATTCCTGAGATAAGCCTACTCAGTTATGAGTAATACTTTGGCCATACTCTATAGTAGGTGTATGATTTTGTTGTCATCCCACATTTACCTTGAAGTGTGTTTTAATTTTCAGTCTCATGGCTTGTTTGTAGTTGACAGGCTTTGGTTTTAGGCTCATGCTGACTTCATAAAAAGAGTTGAGAAGTATTTCTTCTCTACTTTCTAAAAACAATATTTGCATAAGATTGGTGTTATTCCTTCCTTGAATGTTGATAGAATTCACCAGTGAAACGCTCTGTGCTTATCATTTTCTTTAATAATGAATTCAATTTCTTTTAAAGATATAGGGCTATTCAGAATTTCCTTTTCATCTTGCTTCAAGTTTGGTAAACTATATTTTTCATGGAATTTGTTCATTTCACCTAAGTTGTCACATTTGTTGGCATCAAGTTGTTCATAAATATAGTCTTACTGTCCTTTTAATGTCTGTATGATCTAAGTAATAATCCCACTTTCTTTCCTGATTTTGGTGATTTGTGTTGTTCTTTTTTCTTCATCATTGTAGCTAGAGTTCGTTGATCTTTTCAAAGAAACAGTTTTTGACTTTATTTTCTGTTGTATGTCTATTTTCTATTTTGTTGATTTCTCTTCTTTATTGTATATGTTCTACTTACTTTGGGTAAGTTTACTCTTCTTTTTCTAGCTTCTTAAAGTAGAACCTTACATCACTATTTTAGACATTTGTTTTTTCAGATTTAAGCATCTAAAATTATAAATTTCCTTCCAAGCATTAATTTACTTGAATTGCAGGAATTTTGATATGTTGTATTTTCATTATCATTTAGTATAAAATATTTTTAAAAATTTTCCTTGTGGTTTCTTTTTTTTATTCATGGTTTATTTTGGAGTGTGTTTTTAATTTCCAAATATTGGGGGTTTTCTTAGATATCTTATTGTAATTGGTTCTTAATTTAATTCTGTTGTGGTTAGAGAGCATGTTTGAGTTCAGTTCTTCTAAATTTATCGACTTGTTTTATGTCCCAGGATAGGTTCTATCTTGGTGAACATACCATGTGCAATTGAAAAGAGTGTATATTCTGTAGTTCTTAGGTTTAGTGTTCTGTAAATATCATAGGTCATGATGGTTGAGCGTGTCATATTCTTTAGATCATCTATATCTTTACATAAAATTTTAAATACAGATAAATGAGAAACAACGAATGGCAGACAGTTTTATAATACATCACATATAACAAGCAGAGGGTTAGCATTGGTAGACATGGAGATGTGCTACTGTCCAAAATTGCCCTCTTTGCTCTGATGTCTTACTTCAGCTCATTGTGGTTTTCAGTCTCTCCAAAACCCCACCCAATTGAGAATAAGATATGTGTGCTGTATTTTTCAATTTAAAGCCCATTTATGCTAAAATCACAAAAATGCCATGTAGGAAAGATAGTCTTTTTTTTACTATTCTATGTATCTACAAATAGATACATAGATGTCTACATATGTCCCTAGATGGATTGTAACTTACAGATTTCAACAAATAATTTGAGTTCCTACTATGTCCCAGGCTCTAGTGTAGGCGACAGATATTAAGTAAATACATGAATGATGTCAGAGGTGATTAGTGCTCTGAAGAAAATGAAGCAGGGTACTGAAAAGAGAGTGGGATGGATCACTTTTATGTGTGTCATCCGTTCCCTAATGGGACTTCACTCTCTAAGGGTCAGTTGGGGTGGGACTAGGGGTAGCAGCCTTGAATGGGGTGGTGACATGGATGACTGAGACCTCAATGACAAGAAGGCACCAAACTTGGGAAGATCCGTGGGGAGAATCTCTGGATAGAAAATCCAAAGGCACTGAGGCGGGAGGAGCTTGATGTGTTTAAGCAAGGAACAGAAGGGCAATGTGGCTAGAATGTGCTAGTAAGGGAGCAGGGCACGATGAAGCCAGGGAGGAGGCCAGCTCGTACCCTGCCTTGCCGTTCCGGCTGGGGAGTTGGGATTCTTAGTGTAATGGGAAGCCACTGGAGGGTTTTACGTAGGGGAGTAACATGATCTGATTCTTCTGTTTAAAAGATCACTTTGAATATTTGGTGGAGAATAGGAAGGTAGTCACCACACAAGGAAGGTTGATTAGGAGGCTAACACAGTAGTGCAGGTGAGAGATGATGTTAGCTTAGACGAGAGTGGTAGCTGTGGCAACGGAAAGGCTGGATGGGTTAGGATTATATTTTAGAGGAAATGATTGGACTTGCTGGTGGATTGGAAGTGGGAAGGTGAAGTTTTGTAATGCCTATGAGAAATGGCAAGTAACTAGTTGAATATTACATCTGGAGCTTTGAAGTAAAGCCATAGTTGGAGATAAAACTGGAGTTTCCGCCAGAGGACTAGATGAGATCACCTAGGAAGAAAAGGGAGACGGCAAAGAATGTACATTGAGCGGTGACCATGAGTTTTGCAAGATGTGGGCCCACGATGATGTGGTCAAAAGCAGTTTCAGTGAAAAGTCTGTGGGTTTGAGTGTGTTGAGGAGAAAATGTGAGTTGAGGAAGCAGAGACAAGTTTACATAACTCTTGCAGTAAGTTTTACTGAAAGGGAGGCAGAGAAATGGAGCCAAAGGCAGGGAGGAATTTGGTAAGATGAAAGGTCCTCTAGCATATTTACGAAGGTTGGAAAATTAAGTTCGCGAACTCATCCGAGAAAAAGTGCTACATACCTCATTGCTGAATATCACTAGTCACCTTTGAAATACTCCCCTTGGAGTACTAGCGCCTAGTCCACCCTTCAAAGCCACTTTGGAACTCTTTTTCTGGAATGGCCATCAGAGCTGTCATCGTATTACCCTTGGTGTCCTGAATGTCATCAAAATGTCTTCCTTTCAATATTTCCTTTATCTTCAGGTAAAGAAAGAGGTTATTGGGGGCCAGATCACATGAGTAGGGACAATGTTCCAATACAGTTATTTGTTTGCTGTCTAAAAACTCCCTCACAGACAGTGCCGTGTGAGCTGGTGCATTGTCGTGATGCAAGAGCCATGAATTGTTGGCGAAAAGTTCAGGTCGTCTAACTTTTTCATGCAACCTTTTCAGCACTTCCAAATAGTAAACTTGGTGAACTGTTTGTCCAGTTGGTACAAATTCATAAGGAATAATCCCTCTGATATCAAAAAAAGTTAGCAACATCATTGCAACAAGTTTACGAACTTAATTGCCAGACCTCGTACGTAACGATGAGAACGACCTTATAGAAAGGAAGAAATTGTATAAATGTATGGGTAATTTCCAGAGTAAAGTCCTTAAGGTGGAAGCTGATTCAGAGCACAAGTGGAGAGGCTGGTGGCCTCTGGCAGGAGCAGGGATGCATTTTCAGCTGCAGCAAGAGGGAAGGCAGAGTGTGGGCTCAGCAGGTGTCTTAGTGGATTTGTCCTGAGAAAGATGAGGGCTAAATCTGACGACTACTAGTTTCTCAGTGACCTATGAGGCAAGATCTTCAACTAAGAAGAGTTACGGAGGAATATTGTTGGAGGTTTTCAAATGAGAAGATAAGATGTAAAATAGCCCTGAATGGGAAAGCCAGTCTTGTAGGGAAATATAGGAGGGAGTTGCTGAACTGTCTATCTGCTCCTGGGTAAGCAAGGAGGGATCCTCTTCCTTCTCTCCACCTTCAGAGGAAAGGTTTTCTCTCTGGAAAAAGACTAAGTTTATGTTGACAAGCTAGCAGATATCCAGACATTTAATGAAATCCTGGCACTATGTATCCACTTAATATTTTTTTATGGGAAGAATCAGTAAATAACTTAGAGCTTTAACTCTGTCCAAGAAAGAAGTGTTTTTTCCAAACTATAAGCTGGAGGACAGGCTTACTTTGCATGAATCAGATAATGCATTTTTGGTCACTTTTTCTTGACTGGAATGTGTGTGTGTGTGTTGGGGATGGAGGTACGGGCAGTGGGAGGCAGAACTCTGATTTCAGTTTTTTGGTGAAGAGGATATTTAAAAATGGTGGGTGTTCTGGAGTCTATTTGAATAGCTTCATTGTCTAATGTGGGTAACATAATTGTCAAATATTTATTCACTAATTACAGTTTTAAAAGATTACACTGGAGATGGAAAAGCATAACTTAGAAAAATTAAATGTTGATTATCATAGATTTTCAGTGTGAGTTACTGGAGTTAAGGAGTGTGTCAAAGAGAAATAGGTAGAAGAGAGGTGGAAGGGAAGGGATAGCAATAAGCCAGCAGTTCTCAAAGTGTAGCTTGGGGACACTGGGGGGTCCCTAGGACCTTTTTAGAGATTTACAGGGTAAAAACTATTTTCATAATTTTATTAAGATGTTATTTGTCTTTATTTATTCCCATTCTCTTACAAGGGTACCGTGGAGTTTTCTGGGGTATTGCATTATGTATCAGACAGACTGAATACAAAAGTAGAGATGAGAGTTTAGCTGCTTTTTATTAAGCCTGAAATGAAATAGATTTACAAAAATATAAAAAATTTACATTTTATAAAAATTTACATTTTTCTCACTGGGGGGATTTAGATACTTTTCATAAAGATATATTATCCATATTAACATGTAAAAAGATTTTTAAGTTGTTATTTTAATGAATTAGTTAAGTAAATATTTGAAACTTTATCTGTTTTAATGTATAATACAGTAAATCTCAGTAGATGTAACTCACATAAAAGCTCCTTGGGGACTTTTGATGATTTTTAAAAGTTACTGTAATGGGGTCTGAAGAGAAAAATGTTTGACAATGGAGTGTTAGAACCACATATTGTGATGCAAAACTTTGGAAGGAAAGTATATGACAAAGCATTTAATCTGACGTGAAGTTAGTGCCAGTTCTATGAGTTACAGTAGTATATTGCATATTGATACAATTAGACACAAAGTATTTTGAAGTTATTTTGTGCTGCAAGACCTAAAATATTACATAAAAAGAAGAAATAAAAAAAAAGGTCTCTGCTAGTCTTTGTGTGAATTAGCAAAAGCTACTTCTTCCTCCAGCCCCTTTCCTGGAGGAAGATAATTGTAATAAATATGCAAAGCTATTAGGACTGTAATGTGAATAATGCCCAATAGAGCTGTGTAGTACACAGTTGATTGTGGTGGCTTTGAGTATCAGTTGGAAGATCCAGTGCCATTGGTTGTCAGCTGCTTCTCAGACCAAATTATGAGACCAAAATGTTCGAGAACCACTGACATGAGAAACGGTGCAGAGGTGGGATTGAACACAGTGGGTTCAGAGAATGTGATGTTCTGGCTAGAGCAAAAATTTGCATTAGGAATAGTAGGAACGAAAGTCTTGAGGCAGACTAAGGTCCGATCATTGGAGAATCTTGGGATTTGAGGTGGTAGGTGGTAGGTAGTCATTGATGGTTCTTAAGCAGAGCACTAGATGTAGAAATAGTTTGGGAAACTCAGAATAATAATAGTTGGCAGGATTAATGGGTGGGTGGTCACACAAGACCAAGGGCGTCTTGAATATAGGAGACCAGGAAAGAAGGTATTAATTATCTTGATACAGCCTCTTTCTCCTAGGTTGTGACTGTCAAAAAGGCGTGGGGGAATAGGAGTGTCCTGTTTGACAATAGCTAAACATCAAGTCTAGGTTTTAGATTGGAAAAATTGAATTCTCAGTGATTAGCTTGAATTTTTTCAATTTTCTAAGAGGAACACTGAGATAACTGCTTTATTCCTGAGTAAGGAGTGAGGGAAAGTCTGGTTTTCAGATATTTGGCAAGTTTACACACTATTAAAATCACCCTTTAGTTAAAGAAAAGTTTTACTCTGCTGCCCTCTTCTGGATCTTTTGTAAATGCCTAAGTAGTTCTTCCACTGGTGGTCACTTAGTGTAGGCTGAATTGCGAAATACAGAAACTCAGCAGAAAGGGGAAAAAAGAGTAAGAAAGAAAGAAAAAAAAGAAATCAAGGTAAAATACAAAAAGAAATTAAGCCAAATCAAAATATATACAAACTTAGAAATATTTTTTCAACACTATTTTGAAAAATTCTAACCTATAGAAAAATACAGTGAGCAACCATGTATCTTTTATGTAGGTTCACCAATTGTTAACATTTTGCAACATTTCCCCCCATATATATTTTTCCTTTTCCGTTTGAATGTAAATTCCAGACATCAGCTTCCCAAGAATGATATTTTTCTAATTCCAGTACCGTTATCACATCTTTTAAAGTGAACCTTAATTCAATATTGTGAATATATAGTCCATATTTAAATTTCTCTAATTTCAAAAATGCCTTTTTATAGCGTTGTGTTCTTTTGTTATTTGCTTTTTAAGTTGAATCTAAATTCACACATTGCATTTGATCTATTTTAGTCAAGTCTAATTTAATCTATGTCCTGCTTTTATTTCTTTTTTACGACACAAAACTTTTATAAAGAAACCATGCTTGTGTCTTGTACAACGTTTTTTTTGGTTTTCTTTTCTTTCTTTCTTTTTTTTTTACTTAGCAGAATGGTGGAAATGGATATGTTTTATTTTTTAAAATTTTATTATTAGGATTAAAAAAATTTTTTCCCATCCTTCACCCCTCTCCCCTTTGGCAACCATTAGATTGTTTTGTTTTAAAAAATTTTAGTAAGCTATAATTGGCATACAATATTATATTAGTTTTAGGTGTACAACATAGTGATTTGATATTTATATACCTTATGATGTGATCACCACACTAAGTCTAGTAACCATCTGTCACCGTGCAAAGTTATTACAATATTATTGACTATATTCCCTATGCTATATACTACATCTCATGGCTTATTTATTTAATAACTGGAAGTTTGTACCTCTTATTCCCCTTCAGCTTTTTCACCCATCCCGCCACCTGTCTCCCCTCTGGCAACCATCAGTTTGTTACATTTCTGTGAGTCTATCCTTGTTTTGTTTGCTTGTTTACATTTTTCAGTTCCACATATAAGTGAAATCATGTGGTATTTATCTTTCTCCGTCTGACTTATTTCACTTAACATAATACCATCTAGGTCCATCCATGTTGTTGCAAATGGCAAGATTTCATTCATTTTTATTGGTGAGTAATATTCCCTTATATTTATACCAGGTCTTCTTTATTCATTCTTCTACTGGACATTTAGGTTGCTTTCATATCTTGGCTATTATAAATACTGCTGTAATAAACAGGGGTGCATATATTTTTTCAAATTAGTGTTTTTATTTTCCTCGGATACTCAGGACTAAAATTGCTGGGTAGTATGGTAGTTCTATTTTTAATTTTTTGAGGAACCTCCATACTGTTTTCTATAGCAGCTGCACCAATTTACATTCCCACCAACAGTGCACAAGGGCTCCCTTTTCTCCACAGCCTCACCAACACTTGTTATTTGTTGACTTTTTGATAAAAGCCATTCTGACAAGTAGGTGGTATCTCATTGTGGTTTTGATTTGCATTTCCCTAATTGCTAGTGATGTTGAGCATCTTTTCATGTGTCTATTGGCCACCTGTATATCTTCTTTGGAGAAATGTCTATTCAGGTCCTCTGCCCTTTTTTAAGTTAACTTTATTGGGGTGAAATTGGTTAGTAAAACTATGTAGTTTTCAAGTATACAATTCTGTAATACATCATCTGTATATGGCATTGTGTGTTCACCACCCAGAGTGAGTTCTCCTTCTGCCCATATTTTAATAGGATTGTTTGGTTTTTATATGTTGAGTTGTAAGAGTTCCTTATATATTTTGGATATTAACCCTTTATCAGATATATCATTTGTGAATATCTTCACATTCAGTAGGTTGTCTTTTCATTTTGTTGCTGGTTTCTTTTGCTGTGCAGAAGCTTTTTAGTTTGATATAATCCCATTTGTTTATTTTTGCTTTTGTTACCCTTGCCTAAGGAGACATATCCAAAAAAATACTGCTAAGATCGATGTCAAAGAGTTTATGCCTATGTTTTCTTCTAGGAATTTTATGGTTTCAGGTCTTACATTTAAATCTTTAATCCATTTTCAGTTTATTTTTGTATATGGTGTAAGAGAGTGGTCTAGCTTCATTTTTTTTGCATGTATCTGTCCAGTTTTCCCACCACCATTTATTGAAGAGACTATCATTTCCCCAGTGAGTATTCTTTGCTCCCTTGTCAAATATTAGTTGACTGTATATGGAGGCTTTATTTCTGGGTTCTTGATTCTGTTCCATTGATCTATGTATCTACTTTTTTGCCACTACCATACCATTTTGGTTACTATAGCTTTATAGTATAGTTTGAAATAAAAAAGTGGGATGCCTCCAGCTTTTTCTTTCTCAGGATTGTTTTGGCTATTAGGGGTCTTTTGTTGTTCCGTACAAAGTTTAGGATTGTTTTTTCTACTTCTGTGAAAAACGTCACTTGGAATTTTGACAGAGATTGCATTGAATGTAAAAATGTCTTTGAGTAGTATGGACATTTTAACAATATTAATTCTTCTAGTCCATGAACACAAACTACCTTTCTATCTGTTTGTGTCTGCTTAAGTATTTTTCATCAAAGTTTGTTTTCATTGTACAAATCTTTCACCTCCTTAAATTTATTCCTAAGTATTCTTATTGTTTTTAATGCTGTTGTGAATGGGACTGTTTCATTTCTTTCTCAGTTATTTCATTATTAGTGTATAGAAATACAACTGATTTCTGTATGTTGATTTTGCTTCCTGCAACTTTATTGAGGTCAGTGATTAATTCTAACAGGTTTTTGGTCGTCTTTAGGAGTTTCTATACATAAGATCATATCGTCTGCAAAGACAGTTTTACTTCTTCCTTTCTGATTTGGATGCCTTTTATTTACTTTTTTTCTTGTCTAAGTGTTCTGGCTAGGACTTTCAGTACTATGTTGAGTAGGAGTGGTGTGAATGGCACCCTTCATTGTTCCTGATCTTAGAGGAAAAGCTTTCAACTATTCACTGTTCAGTATGATGTTAGCTGTGAGTTTGCCATACATGGCTTTTATTATGTTGAGGTATGTTCCCCCTCTACCCGAATTGTTGAGAGTTTTTGTCATGAAAGGATGTTATATTTTGTCACATGCTTTTCTGCATCTATTGAGATTTTTATCTTTCATTCTATTAATATCGTATATGACATTTATTGATTTTTTAAAAATTTTTATTGGGGGATATTGGGAAACTGTGTTTTTCCAGTACCTATCAGCTCCAAGTCAAGCCGTTGTTTTCACTCTAATTGTGGAGGGCACAGCTCACTGGCCCATGTGGGAATTGAACCGGCGACCTTGGTGTTATAAGCACTGTGCTCTAACCAACTGAGCCAACCGGCCGCCCAACATTTATTGATTTTCATATATTGAACCTTGTATCCCAGGAATAAATTCCACTTGATCATGGTGTATGATTCTTATAATATGCTGTTGAATTTAGTTCGTTAATATTTTGTTGAAATGTCTTCTATCTATAGTCATTAGATATATTGGCCCATAGTTTTTTTATAGTGTCCTTATGTGGCTTTGGTATCAGGGTAATACTGGCCTCAGAAAATGAGTTTGGGAGTGTTCCTTTCTCTTCAGTTTTTGGAAGAGTTTGAGAAGGATGACTATTAATTCTGTTTAAATGTTTGATAGAATTTGCGAGTGAAACCATCTAGTTCTGGCCTTTTTTCTTTCTTGGGAGTTTTTTGATTATTGATTCAATCGCCTTACTTGTTATTGGTCTGTTCAGATTTTCTTTCTTCATGATTCAGTTTTGGTGGGAACATCTTATTTGCTGTGATGCTAACATTACTCTTTCCTCATAATTTTTATTTATTTTTCAATTACAGTTGACATACAATATTACATTAGTTTCGGGTATACAACATAGTGATTAGACATTTACATAACTTATTAAATGATCACTCTGATTAGTACCCATCTGATACCATATAGAGTTATTACAACATTATTGATTGTATTCCCTATGCTTTACTTTACATCCCTGTGGCTGTTTTAATAACTGGTAATTTGTACTTTGTTGAAGTTCTGATTTCATCTCTTCTTCTCCTAAGGGCGTTGAGCATCCTTATAACCAGTGTTTTGAACTCTGTATCTGGTAGATTGCTGGTCTCCCTTTAGTCATTTTTCTGGAGTTTTGTCCTGTTCTTTCATTTGGTACATATTTGTCTTCTCATTTTGGTTGCCTCCCTATGTCTGTTTATACTTGTATATATTAGGTAGGGCTGCTGTGTCTCCCAGTCTTGGCAGAGTAGTCTTATGTAGTAAGTGCCCTGTGGGGCCCAGTGACACAGTCTCCCTGGTCACCTGAGCTGGATGTTCCTCATGTGCGGTGTGTGCCCTCCTGTAATACTTGGGCCTCAATTGCTGTTGGCACATCATTGGGTGGGCTTGTCCCTCAGGCTGCTGGCTGTGAGGGCCCGTTATGACTGCAGGGACTGACCCACGGGGCAGGAGCTGCTTTCGCGGGACTCTGGTGCCATCCAAGTCTGCCCTTCGGGTGTGTTGTGGGGTAGTTGGGTGGTGCTGTGACATGGTCTTAAGCTGGCCCCCTGGTGTGTTTGACTGGACTGTCTTGGGAGGGGCTCTGGTGCAGGTCAAGGTCAGCCGCGGCTTGTGACAGGCTTGGGGCAACCAGATGGGAGTTACAGTGCAAGTTGAGACCAGTTACTGTTTGTGCTGGGCCTGGGGCCGTGTAGCAAGAGCTACAAGGCATGCCAAGGCCAGCTGCTGCTTGTTTGGGGTTTGCAGATTTTTGAGAGTTTGGGAAAGTCCATACCATGAGCCAAGACAGGTTGCTTGCTGGAAGAGGTTCAGGCCAGGCGAGTGAATTGGATAGGGTTCAGTCTCAGGGAATCACCAGGGCAGTGTCAGCCAGGGTAATGGAGAGCACAGATGTGACGCCCACCTGCACCTGCCAGCTGCATGGGGTAGGGCTCAGCAAAGAACAGTGGCACCTGCCAGCACTTCCATCCTCGGAAGGCTGCCCCTCCCTGATCCCCTCCAGCCCTCGCCCTGAGGTTCATCAGTGCCGATCCTCCTCTTATGTCTCTGGCCCTTTTGGAGCTGCTGGCGCTGTGCTGGAGCCAGTGAGTGAGTTTGTGAGAGAGTTATGTGCTGGCCCTGTAAGAGCAGCCTGTCTACCAGTGCTTTGTCCCTCGGATACTCAATCCCCGTTTTCACAGCCAGATATTATGGAGATTCCCCCTCCTAGCACTGGTGCCCCGGGCTGGGAGCCCAGTGGGACTGGGACCCCTCACTCCTCAGGGGGACCTCCACAACAGAGATAACCCTTCTGCTTCTTACTCCCCACCCCGTGGGTGTGGGAACTGCCTGTTCTGCGTGTCCACTCCTCCTAGCAGTCTTGACGTGGTTTCTTCTTTATATCCTTTCGTTATAGGACTTGTTCAACTAATCTTCAGGGGGTTCTCCATGATGGTTGTTCTAGAATTTGTTGTAATTTTGATATGATCGTAGGAGGAAGGAAGCAGTTTACTTTCTCCGCTGTCTTGATCAGAAGTTGCCTGGACTCTCATTTTTATCTGAATACTGCAGTTGTCTTCTGACCTACTCTGCCTCTTGTCCTACCCCATTTGATTCTTTCTTCAAGATGCTGCTACGGTGATTTTTATGACAAATATGATCATGCCACTTGCTGTGAGCGATTTTTCAATATTGCACCACACCTCGTTTCTCCTCCTCACTGTTTCTCCTAGTTCCAGCCCTCATCCTCTGTACGTGTACGTAGCTGAGAAATTTCATTAAGCAAATTGACTTTCAAGGAAAATAGCACTCGTTGTCTCAAAAATAAACTCTTAATAGGAATTTCAGCAGTGCATGAAAAAAACCTTTGGATCATGAAGGCTTTGTTTCAGTAGCTTAGCCATTTTCTCTCTACAGGTCTGGCAAGGCTATGAACTGAAGGCCACGAGGCGTGGGCCCCAGGGACAGCAGCTTCACTACAAAGTGATGAGACTGTCTTTAAGTGGTGGATGGAGTTCTTTAGTCACAGATCCTGCAGGCAGAGTGTCTATTGTAAAATAAAACTTAAAGGTTAACTACCACTGTGGTGGCATATTTGAATGCTATGTATGCATAGTGTGCTACATGACAATTAGGCTTTAGTGGTAAGCATTTCACATTAGTGCATTTGGACATTGATTTTTCTCTTACAGAGGTTAGTTCTCTGGTATCTATAACCAGCATCTCTACTTTCCCCTCATCTTTTATATCTTAGAAGAAAAAAGTCCAGAATCCAGGTTCCCAAAGCTGAGACTCCCAATTTCTTTTGTTTTATAAGCCTGGACTCAGGTCAGAGCTCAAAATGCAGCCAGCCACAGGCCAAATCTAGTGTGTTTTCACCTATAGTTCCTAATAAAAATTTGTTTCCAATGTTTAATGGCACGTAAAATTTAGATTTTCAACTTCTTTTGAAAATTTAGAGGCTTTGGCAACATTGGACTTTTTTTTTCCTTCATTCCAGCATGGCAGCCATGGCTCCCCTTAGACATGAATTTGGCATGAACTCTCAGGTCTGCCACAAGCCCTACAAAGACTTGTAGCTCCACAGGCATTTCAGTCTGTGACCTTTGGGTCACTCATTGATTCATACAAACATATATTGTGCATCCAGTGTGCCTGGCACTGTTCTAGGCCATTTACATAGGTTCTCTCACTTCTTACAACTGTTCCTTTCATTTTATAGATGGATAAGTGGAGGTTCAGCAAGTCAAACAGTTACACGCTGGCAAGTGGCAGAGCCAGATTTGACCCAGGTTGTTTCAGGCTCTGTGGCCACCAAGTCCATCATCTTACCTACTTTAAAAGGCCCATCCTTTCCTCCCTTATGTCAATTCAACCAGTGATTTTTGCTTACAGCATATACAACCCCAAAACTGTCATGCCATAAAAGATGGTACTTTGCGTAAATTTCTGTTAGTCGTTATTTTCCCCAATAATGGCAGTATTGCATGCATTTTGTTTTATAATAGGTGAATTACTGTATCAGTTCACAAATGCATTCACTGGCATTTCCGTGAGCATGATACCCCAACATTTTTCTAGATTCTATCTAACCTGCAGAGTTGGTCAATTAATAAAGTTATTAATATTATGTAAATAGACTCAAGGAACAATAGTTTATTTTATTCCTCTCAAAAAGCTTTTCTCAAAGTTAATATTTTCCTAAAATTACAAAAGTGTATACTTTAGCAAAAATATTGAGCCTATTTAAAAACTGTATATTTTAAATCAAATTATACAGAAACTTTAAAACAAATGTAGAGACAGAAAATGGCTTCTGAACTCAGTTATTCAGTGACATTTTTTATTTTGCAGGGTTGGATCATCTAGTTTCAGGTTGGGTTTGATCATGTGAGAAACAACTACTGAGCAGAAATATGAAGGATGAAAGTGGAAAACACAACCACAAGGTACGATCTAAGACTAAAACTATGGGCAGGCCCAGTGAGTTCTCTGGTACAGCTAGAATTACAGCTTGATTGCAATTACATGTCCTCATGTATGAAATGGAGTATAGTCACTGTTCCAAAGTATGCCTGACAAATGGTAGCTGGTGAATAAATCCTCCTTCCCAATAGTTTAATGTAAGAGGACAGATTTTTTAAAATACCATATTATATAAAAAGAGTTATGTGAATAAAATCAATTATGTTTAACCTATACCGTCTGGGAGGAGTGGTAGCATTTACATGAAAGTATGTAACATAGAAGGTCAAAGAAGAACTAAGGAATGGTTCTAGATTGAATGAGACTGAAGAAATGTGACAACTGAGGGCAACACATCTCTAGGTTTGGATCCTTTTGTTATAAAAGTCATACCTGGGTAGCTGGCAAAACCTGAGTGAGGCCTTTGCTGAAGGGTATTTGAGAGTTCTTTGTGGTATTCTTACAACTTTTTTGTAAGAATGAAATTATTTCAAAAAAGTAAAAGTAACAACCTTTGTTCAAAAACTTTTATTTGCTATAAAGACAAAACACCAAAATAGGTACAAATACTATAAAATTGGTTCAATGGGGTAAAAATTTTAATTAAAATATCTTGATATATTTAAAATAACAAAGGATACACTTAAGCCAAATTTTCTTACCCAGAGATTTTTTTTTTGTAACATTTGCTTACACAGTAAGGTGCTAAGAGAAGTTAGCCCTTAAGCCCTGGAAGTCTTAGGAATCATAGTCACACAGCAAATATAATTTCATTGTGAAAGTGAACTTTGGTAGAAGAAAAATCTATAGGACACCTGAGGTAGTAGAAACTGGAATAAACAGCAGTAGACGTTATTTACAACTTGAGTACCAAATAACATTAAGAACACAAAAATAATTACACAATACAATTTTCAGTCCAGCTTTGATCCAAAGAAAATAAGAATATTACATCACATTTGCATTAAAAACAAAACAAAAAAACAAAACACCACAATTACCAGCAAGCTGAGGGAACTGCAAACAAACTCAAACAATGGATTTTGACATCTAGAGGCTGTCTGAGTTTGAAATGTGGTGGGCATGGTGATCTACAAAGTAATACTGATTAGCTGAGGTTCCTCAGTTTATACAGTTTACATTACTGTCAGACAGTTTTGATCTGACCAATGATCTTCCAGTACATAAAATGGCAAGAGTGCATCCTTTAAAGCTTGCACATGACAGACTTGGAAACAATCTTACTAGAACTGTGAAAATTCTAAGTAGTCAAAAAAGAGAGAGAAAATAAAAAAAGTCAAGTACAACACATTTAGAGCTACCAAACTTCACATTTCGGTACTATTTTTAACTCTTCAAATATTGCCAATCTTCCAAAACAAAGGAATGTAAAATTTCACTAAGAAACACATTCACATTAAAAAAAAACCAAAAAATAAAAACTGCCTTTTAAAAATTGTATGTAATATATCCCTGTAAACTTACCTTGTAACTTATTTTACTTCCAATTTGTGTTGTACATTAAAATGTACTCTCTCTATATATAGCTTATTTATTTTCTCCTGAGTCTTTGAGAATAACCAATTCTATTTCATTCTGCAACAATTCAACTGGCTTCTGAAGAGTTAAAACAACATCTCAAAAAGTTGTATTAAATACTTAATCAGTACTTGATTTAAAAGACTCACAAAAAAGGGATAAAAGAGCTGCCATGTTCCTTCAGGATTCCATGCATCGGAATTCAACTTAGGTGAAACCATTAATTAGGTAAGTGTGCAAACTCCAATGAATTAGTATGTAAATGAAATTCAATTTCACTTTTCTTCCTGAATACATTTTCCACGTTCAAATCAAATGTGTATTGTTTAAAAACACTATTACTCATTGGTAGTTGAGTAATTAATTTTTATCTATCAGCCAGGCCTACTGTAAAAAGATGATGCATAGTAGAAGGAAAATAGCAGTCACATGTTATCAGTGATGATGAATGACGGATTGTTACATACAGAGTAAGACTTAAATGGTGTGAAGTTTCCTACAAAAGAAACCAATACATTTTGAAAATTCAAATAAATTTCAAGGTAATCTTGATCTTGGTTGTGAGCTGCATCACAGAGAATAGTTGAGTTTCACTTAATTGATATTCAACCTGCACAAGACGAGCAGTGACTGACTCAATGAAGGTAGTATTAAATTCCAATTTTAAAAACAAACAAAATTCTGTATTTAAAAAAACTCTTGCAATAGCAAGATATTTAATAAGATCTAGTTCACACCTAGTTCTATTTTTTTTCTGGTTTGAAACGATCACCTTTCCCTGAATATTAAACAAAAATGAAGGTGAAATGAAAATATAGAACCATGATTTCCAAAAACGAAATGAATGGGCCAACAGTAAAATGCACAATGAACCACAATTGCCCAGGCATTTAAAAAAATAAAGGTCAACTGTGGGTCATAAAAAAGTTATCAACTTTAAAAAATATATTTATTTACTGCTATTCGTAGCACATTCTGACCTAAAAGAGGCAGATACTGATTTTTATAGCCAGTGACAAAAAAAAACAAAAAAACACCCAAAAAAACGGAATTGCTGAACCCTCTGCTTGTGATCAAGATGTGAAATGGAATAATAGAAACATTAAAATAGATCCTGAGCCCCTCAGCTGCTAATATTGCTGAAAAAGTGCTCCAAAAATAATAAAATTATGCTTCTGTTAATTAGTCATGCAAACTTCATTGCTTTCCTGTTCACCTAGGGCCAGTTCTTTGAAAGGCACGGTTTACAGTTTCTGCACAAACTGTGGACTTTTGCATACTAAGCTTAGGTACAGATCATGATTTGTCAATCACATACTTAGGTAAGGGTTCCCCACTGGTCTCGTTCATAGCTGCTCAGTGGCATGAAGGCCAGCAGATTATCAACGTGGTTCTCCACAAAAGTTTTTTCTCTTATTGAGCATCCTGTCTCCATTAGTTTATTTTTATAATTGGCTACCATGTAGTACGGAAGACTGGATGCTTCAGTAGCTCTCTCGATGGAGGTCTGTCCTGAGGTTGAAGTTCTAAACAACGAAGAGCCACATCTCGTAAACCAGGAGACAAATGTGAAGGGATCGATGGAGCAGTAGTTGCACTGGCAATCTGCAGGAGAGACAGACATCAGAGAGCTGAAGCTTCCCACAAGAGGAACTTGGGATCCAGAAATACCTGTGCATATATTTCATAACCTCTATATATGCATCTTGTACACAGAGGACTTGAAGCAGAAGTGAGTGGACTTTTTGTTAAAAGGAGTCTATGGAAAAACACCCACTGGATGGGAGGTTTCTTCTAAGAATCGTTCAAATTTTAGTATTTTAGTAATTGATCAAATACATCCTGACCATCCGAGCCACTTCACACAGAGGTAACTGTGCTAAGTGCTTTACTCAGGCCCAGAGCTAATTTCATCTTCATAATAATCCCATCATTTATTACATGTATTTTATAAACAAGAAAGCAGAGGGTAGACAGAAGAAGTAATTTTCCTAGTCACATGGCTATTAAAGGATGGAGCCAGGGTTTGGAACCAGGTCTGTAAGCCCAAAGCCCAAGCTTTTAACTAGCACATGTCTGACTCAAAAGTTGAAAATCTCAGTCATTGCACTATTCTCTGATGGAAATGAAAAGAACGGATTTGAGAGTTGTCAGAAAGGTTGAACAGACAGGATTTGTCAACCCACTTGGGTATGAATTTTTTAAACATAGAAAATAGTAAATTACAGTTTAAAAATTTTGTTGATCATATATAATACATGAAGAGCTTTAAGTATTTAAATTTGAAAGTATATGTATATATGTACATATTTCACCCAGGAGCAATGATCTATATTTGTTAATTCAGTGTTCACAGCGACTTTACAGAATATAAAGAATGAGAACTGACTGTATGTGCTGCAGTATCCACCACACCATATAGTTTTCTGGAGATGGATACATATATACTTATTTCAAGGAAGATATGCATTCATGTTGGTTAAGGAGAACCCATGAAAATTTGCCTCCTACCAATTTAGCAGAAATAAATTTTTATCTCATAATTACCTTAAATATCAGAGCAAGATGATTGGAGTGTTTTTCTGCATTCCAAGGTGGTTTAGCACAAGCCATTTCTATAATAGCACAGCCGACACTCCATACATCACAGCTCCTACCATACTGCTGACCTCGTAGTACCTGAAATAAAGCAGAGACTTAATCTGGAAATCTGACTCACTAAAAAAGAGAAAGTCATTTTGTAACTATGGGTTCTAGGTTTTTACTTCAGAGCAAAACAAAGGTAGAAACAGCAATTCTGTGGACTACTAGCTGTCTCATTTGTTTCAGTAATAAGCTTAATCTCCTAGGTGGCACAAAAATATTTTGGAGAATGGTGAGATTCTAAAGAAGAGTCAGATGAAATCATAGAATTTCAAAGCAGCCCACTGAGCTTAGTAAACTATGGGGCAAGAGGACAACCAACAATTACAACGCATGCACATGAAGGTTTTACTGCAAAACTATAAATTAGTTAATAATTCTTAAGTAGAAATAGCCTGTAAGCAACTCTATTAAAACCCATCTTTTAAAATTTTATTAATACAAAGATGGAAAAGAAGGAATTAAGGGTCTGAAATCAAGGATATCATTAAAACCTATTTTTAGGGCCAGGGACTTCTAATTGGTTAAGCACATACTGGATAACACTGCAAAATAATTTGGTCACACAGAACTCCAAAATATTTTCTTTCATCGTACTCAAAGCTGCTTCTCACCTCAGGTGCCATAAATGCAATTGTCCCCAATAACTGTCCCTGAAACTCTCCCGCACCAGTTCCTTTTGATGCCAATCTGGCTGCAGCTCCGAAATCTGCAATTCTCAGTCTCTGACCTGTGCTGTCAATTAGCAAATTGGCACCTGTCAACAAAAACAGCAAATGACCTCATATGTTACAAATAAAATGACAGATTAAAAACAGTAAAATAACTAACTACTAATGACATAGGATAACAAATGATAAAAGAAAGAAGTGGACCACATGTCAGAGGTTCAGACAAAGCTACTCTCTCTCCCAATTTATTTCATTATTGCTAAAAGCACACAGGTCTCTACAGTGTAAACTAAATAAAATTGAAAGCCTCAGAGAGAAAATCTGACAAAGTATCAAGGCATAAGGACATAAAGGCAGAGATTTAGTGAAACTTTAAATAAGTGCTGAAAATCTTTATAATGATTCCCAACAAAAATCTTTCTTCAAAGTTCGTATTTTAGTGTGGTTTACATTTTAAGACAAAGTTCTGCTGAAACACACTGACCTAGAGGAATTCAAACTACTGTAATTTCATAATTATAGCTTAATATAAAATACTACTTATATACACTATGTCAAATACTAGCTGAAGACAAAGTTGCACTTAACTGAACTGCAAAAGATTTTTCTTAAAAGGAGTTTATGATATCCCAATTAATCTAAATAAAACCGGGAACAGGAACTTTTGAGGAGACAGTGCAGTATGAGACCAACACAGGGAACTGGAGACCTGGATTCTACACTTATTTTGCCATCAACTGGTAGTAAGCAGGACTGTGGAAAAGTCTCAGCCCCTCTGAGGAAGTCAGATGATGTGACCCAGAAGGTTCCTTCACTTCTAATAATTCTAGCGATTTGAGTTACTCAGGAGGAACAATTCCATAACTGATTTCAAGTTAGAAACTATCAACAAAGGTCCAAGTTTTAAAATTACATTTGTTTTGTACTTATTGCTAGTAAATAATAATTAACAGAATTCCTACCTTTGACATCTCTGTGAATGATCTGGTTTTCGTGGAGGTACGAAAGGCCACGAAGTAATTGTTCAGTATAGTTAACAACTACTGATTCCTTGAAGGCTCCATATTTACTGAGCAAATGAGCTACAGATCCCCCTAAGGGACAAACAGTAATAATTATCATAAACTTAAGTCAGAATTAAAATTATTTATTACTCTTTGGTCATTTATATAAGGTTGCACTGTTAGGAGCTCACATTCACATTTGAAATATTCAATTTATACTCGCATCAGAAGTGAAACGGATTTAAAAACCAACACATTTCAATAATCAAAACCTATCAATTAGGGAGACATTTTCATGCTCATGAACTAGTTTTCTGGAAGGTCAGTATTTCAGAAAGCTTTGAAAGTTAACAATTTTGTATGGAACTATTTCTGAAATGTACAATTCACCTCTGTCTTTTTGACGAAGGGATACAAAATGCCTTTCTTACTGACTTAAGTAAACAGTGCTAACATGTTATTTAGCAGAAGGTAAAGAGAACGGGAGAAGCCAGAAGACCCAGAGTTAGGTTCATATCCCATTTACTAGCTCTGACCTAGGACAAGTCACAAACTCAATGAGCCTCATTTAAAAGTGTTTATACTTATCAACTTAAATGACAATCAATCCAGCTACAACTAACATCAGAGAATGTACTAAAGAACTGATCTGTAGAAGTAGAGGTCAGGATGGTGGAGTAGGTAGATCCAGAACTCACCTCCTCCCATGGGCACACCAGAACTGCAACTTAATATAGAGCAACCATTACTGTGAATGACCTTAAGACTAGCTAAATCTGATTCCTACACCCAAGGATATAAAGAAGATGACACATCGTAATGTAGAGGGGCAGAGACATGGTCTGGTTAGGACCCACACCCCCAATGTGGTGATTCACAAGTGGGAGGGATATCACAGTCATGAAGGTTGCCCTGAGGGGAACTGCACCAGGAGGATGAGCCCCCATATTATGGGAAACAGCCAGTTAACCTGAGGGTAAACCCCGTTCTTTGGCATGCCTGCAGCAATCATGGCCCAACTACAACAGGAGGGCACATTCGATTCACACAGGGGACACCCCTGCAGTACCTGGCTCTGGTGTCTAAGGGGGATTCTGCCACTGGGCCCCACAAGAGACCTTCTACATAAGACCACTCTTACAAGACTGGGAGATGTAGCTGATCTACCTAATACATAGAACCAAACAGAGGGAGATAGGCAAAATGAGGAGACAGAGAAATATCTTCCAAATGAAAGAACAAAACCCAGAAAGAGAACTAAATGAAACAGATAAGCATTGTACCAGATAAAGGAGTTCAAAGCAATTGTTATAAAGATGCTCAATGAACTTGGGAAAAGAAATGGATGAACCAATCAGAACTAAGGAATACAATAACTGAAATGAAAAATATGCTAAAGGGAATCAACAGCAGATTAGATGAATCAGTAATCTGGAATACAAGGTAATGTAAATCACCCAACCAGAACAGCAAAAGGAAAAAAAAAATTTTTTTTAATGAGGATAGTTTAAGGGACCTCTGGGACAACATCAAGCATACTGACAGGCATTCCAAAAGGAGAAGAGAAAGGGACAGAAAATCTATTTGAAGAAATAATGACTGACAACTTCCCTATCCTGATGAAGGAAACAGACATCTAAGTCCATGAAGTACAGGAAATACTAAGCAAGATGAACCCAAAGAGGCCCACACCAAGACATACCATAATTAAAATGCCAAAAGTTAAAGAAAAAGAGTGAATCTTAAAAGCAGAAAGAGAAAAACAGCTAGTTATGAATAAGGGAGCTCTCATCATGCTATTAGCTGATTTTTTTAGCAGAAACTTGGGAAGCCAGAGGGAATGGCACAATATATTAAAAGTGATGAAAAGGAAAAGGCTATACCTAAGAATACCCAGCAAGGTTATCATTCAGAATTGAAGGAGAGACATCAAGTTTCTCAAAACAAGCAAAAGCTAAAGAAGTTCACCACCTGAAAGGACTTCTTCAAGCAGAAAAGAAAAAGCCAAAACTGAAAATAAGAAAATATAGGAAACAAAAAAGCTTACTGGTGAAGGCAAATGTTTAATAAAGTAGTGGATCACCAATTACAAGGCTAGAATGAAGTTTAAAAGACAAAAGTAGTAAAATCATAGATATCTACAATAATTAAGATACACACACACGGAGACGTCATCAAAATGGCGGCTGAGGTGAGCCTCTGTAAAGCTCCCCTGGAATTTACAACTAATCGAACAACAATAACCACAAAGGACTCCCTGCACAGCAGACAAGCAAGATGAAGAGGCCCACCACTGAATTCACCTAAAGGTGGGCGAATCGCACGAGCGGGTGAGGAGGGAAGGGAGAAGTGTGGAGATGGAGCCGCGTAGGCTCAGGACACAGACCTAGCTCAGTGCTCCGAGCTCGCTGCTTCCCGGAACTACCGCAGCTGCGGGACAGGGAAGAACTCGGACTGCTGGGGCTCCGCTTATGGCCCACAGGGCTGAGGGGTCAGCATATAACACAGCTGAACCCAACACTCACGGCAGAGACCTCGGAGAAAAGACTGATGAGGGAAGAAGGCTGAAAACGGTGGTTTAAGCCCTCACTGCCGAGCAGAGAACGGAAGCCTTAGGCACTGAGACTAGCCGCCCCCTCTCTACCTTCCCAGAGCTCGGCCCGCCCCCACCTGCCCGGTGCTAGAAGCGGAACAGTAGCAGTGTCAGATCAAAAGAACAGAATATTTGCTGTTCTGAGAACTGTGGACCGCAGACACAGATTCGCAGCCCAACTAGTTCCGGCAAAGGGGAGGGAGCTGTGGAAGCAGGACCGGCTGTGGTGGTGGTCGCCGCCATTGCTCTGGGCCACTTCTCACAAGTCACCCCACCCTGGCCCCACCTATCTGGGTGGATCCCTGCAGGAGTAAACAAAACTGCTGAAACATACGGGCTCTGAATCTGGTGCAGGGAGAGCTTTGGAACTTCAAAAGCTCTCCGCATACCCACACAAACACTGTGCCCTGTGACCCAGGCGAAATATTAACAGAGTTCGAGAAGCCCGTCTCCCAGGGAATCCTCCCATTCTGTGAGAAGCTGGAATAGTGCAGAGAAAACATAGCACTACCGTGTGAGAGAGGGAAAAAGGCTGCAGTCGAAGAGAAAATAAAACATTCTACCAACAAGTACTGGAAAACAAAAGAAAGACCTCTTCCTATCAACCTGTTGCAGAAGCCACTCCTGTAGATATCTAGGAAGAGAAATAATAAATCAGTAATTGCCATGAATAACCAAGGCAACAAGACAGCTCAGAAAGAAAGTGAAAAGTCTCCAGAAAAGGAACTTAAAGACATGGAAATATGTGACTTAAATGACAGAGAATTCAAGATTGCAGTTCTGAAAAAACTCAACGAGACGCAAGAAAACACAGATAGACAGTTAAAGGAACTCAGAAACACAATCAATGAACAACATGAGCATTTTACGAAAGAAATGGAAATTTTAAAAAAGAACCAAATACAATTTCTGGAGATTAAGAACTCAATAGAAGAAATTAAGAATGAAATAACCAGCTTAGGTAGTAGAGTTGACCAGATGGAGGAAGGAATCAGTGACATCCAAGATAGAAACCTGGAAATTACACAGATGGAAGAAAGAGACTTGAGACTTAAAAGAAATGAAAGAACTCTACAAGAACTTTCTGACTCCATCAGAAAGAGCAATGTAAGAATAATGGGCATACCAGAAGGAGAAGAAAGAGAGAAGGGAACAGAGAATACATTCAAACAAATTGTTGATGAGAACTTCCCAAACTTGTGGACAGAACTGGATCCTCGAATCCAAGAAGCAAATAGAACACCTAATTACCTCAATCCCAACAGGCCTTCTCCAAGGCACACTGTATTGAAGCTGTCTAAAATCAACGACAAAGAAAGAATCCTCAAGGTAGCCAGGGAAAAGAAGACGGTAACCTACAAAGGAAAGCCCATTAGATTATCATCAGATTTTTCAGCAGAAACTCTACAAGCCAGGAGGGAGTGGAACCAAATATTCAAACTATTGAAAGAGAGAAATTATGAGCCAAGAATAATATATCCAGCAAAGATATCCTTTAGATATGAAGGAGGAATAAAGACCTTTCCAGACATACAGAAGCTGAGGGAATTTTCTAATACATGACCTGCACTACAAGAAATACTAAAGGAGGCTATTCGACCACCATCAACAGGGACAATTTGTGGCAACTGAAACATAAAAAGGGGGAGAGTAAAGGCCTGAACCGCAATATGGGAATGGAGAAAGTAAGCATGCTGAAGAAAATGGAATACTCTAAATACCAAACTTTCTTTTACATAAACTTAAGGGTAACCACTACAAAAAATCCAGAACTGAACCATATACTGAAATAAAAGAAGAAACAGAGGGAAACATCATAGCATACCACCACACAGAAATAATAGACAACAACAAAAAGTCAAAGAAACAATGGAGACACAGCCTTACCAGAACACTAAAGATAGAATGACAGGAAATCCTCACATATCAATAATTACCCTAAATGTAAATGGACTGAACTCACCAATAAAAAGGCACAGAGTAGCAGATTGGATCAAAAAACTAAACCCAACCATATGATGTCTCCAAGAGACACATCTCAGCTACAAGGTCAAGCATAGACTCGAAGTGAAAGGGTGGAAATTGACACTCCAAGCAAATGGTACCCAGAGAAAATCAGATGTAGCCATAATGATATCAGATGAAACAGACTTCCGGGTGAAAAAGATAACAAGAGACAAAGATGGACATTTCATAATGGTAAAGGGGACTATACAACAAGAAGACATAACAGTCATCAATATTTATGCCCCCAATCAGGGAGCACCAAATTATACCAAGGAACTACTAACAGAACTAAAGGGAGAAATTGACCAAAACACAATTATACTAGGGGACTTAAATACATCATTGACAGCTATGGATAGATCATCCAAACAGAAAATAAATAACGAAATCGCAGCCCTAAATGACACATTAGATGAAATGGACATAATTGACATTTATAGAGCACTTCATCCTAAAACATCAGACTATACATTCTTTTCTAGTGTATATGGAACATTCTCAAGGATAGACCATATATTGGGACATAAAATCAGCCTCAGCAAATTTAAGAAGATTGAAATCATACCAAGCATATTCTCTGATCACAAGGCTTTGAAATTGGATATCAACTGCAAAAAGAAAGCAGGAAAAAACACAAATACATGGAGATTAAACAACATACTTTTAAAGAACGACTGGGTCAAAGAAGAAATTAAAGGAGAGATCAAAAGATACATAGAAACAAATGACAATGAAAACACATCCTACCAAAATTTTTGGGATGCAGCGAAAGCAGTTTTAAGAGGTAAATTTATATCATTACAGGCCTATCTCAAGAAACACGAAAAATCCCAAATAAATAACCTCATGTTACACCTTCAAGAACTAGAAAAAGAAGAACAAGTGAAACCCAAGGTCAGCAGAAGAAAGGAAATAACAAAAGTCAGAACAGAACTAAATGAACTAGAGAACAAAAAAACAATAGAAAAAATTAATGTGACAAAGAGCTGGTTCTTTGAAAAGATTAACAAAATTGACAAACCTTTGGCTAGACTCACTAAGATAAAAAGAGAGAAGACACTGATTAACAAAATCAGAAATGAAAAAGGGGAAGTTATCACGGACACCACAGAAATACAAAGGATCATCCAAGAATACTATGAAGGACTATATGCCACCAAATTCAATAACCTAGAAGAAATGGACAAGTTCTTAGAAACATATAGCCTTCCAAGGCTGAACCATGAAGAACTGGAAAATCTAAACAGACCGATCACCAGTATGAATCAGTCATCCAAAACCTTCCCAAAAGCAAAAGTCCGGGACCAGATGGCTTCACTAGTGAATTCTACCAAACCTTCAAAGAGGATCTAATACCAATCCTGCTCAAACTCTTCCAAAAAATTGAAGAGACAGTACTCCCTAACTCATTTTATGAGGCCAACATTACCCTGATACCAAAACCTGGTAAGGACAACACAAAAAAAGAAAACTACAGACCAATATCTCTGATGAATACAGATGCAAAAATCCTAAACAAAATTCTAGCAAATCGAATACAACAATGCATTAAAAAGATTATTCATCACGACCAAGTGGGGTTCATCCCCGGGGCACAAGGATGGTTCAACATCTGCAAATCCATCAATGTGATACATCACATAAACAAAATAAAGGACAAAAATCATATGATTATATCAATTGATGCAGAAAAAGCATTTGACAAGATACAACATCCATTTATGATTAAAACACTTAATAAAATAGGTATAGAAGGAAAATACCTTAACATAATAAAGGCCATATATGACAAGCCCTCAGCTAATCTCATAATTAATGGTGAAAAACTGAAGCCCTTTGCTCTACGTTCAGGAACACGACAGGGCTGTCCCCTATCACCTCTGCTTTTCAACATAGTGTTGGAAGTCCTTGCCAGAGCAATCAGGCAAGAGAAAGAAATAAAAGGCATCCAAATTGGGAATGAAGAAGTTAAATTATCACTCTTTGCAGATGACATGATGCTATATATAGAAAACCCTAAAGACTCCACCAAAAAGCTATTAGAAACAATCAACGAATACAGTAAAGTTGCTGGCTACAAAATCAACGCATAAAAGTCCATTGCATTCCTATATACTAACAATGAAATCTCAGAAAAGAAATACAAAAACAATTCCTTTTGCAATTGCAGCAAAAGGAATAAAATACCTAGGAATAAACTTAACCAAGGATGTGAAAGAACTATATGCTGAAAAGTATAAGACATTTTTGAAAGAAATTGAAGAAGACACAAAGAAATGGAAAGACATTCCGTGCTCATGGATTGGAAGAATCAACATAGTTAAAATGGCCATATTACCCAAAGCAATATACAGATCAATGCAATCCCCATCAAAATCCCAATGGCATTTTTTTAAAGAAATAGAACAAAAAATCATCAGATTTGTTTGGAACCACAAAAGACCCCGAATAGCCAAAGCAATCTTAAGAAAAAAGAACAATAATGGAGGTATCACACTTCCTGACTTTGGCTTGTACTACAGGGCTACAATAATCAAAACAGCATGGTATTGGCAGAAAAACAGACACATAGACCAATGGAATAGAATTGAGAACCCAGAAATAAAACCACATAAATATGGACAGATAATTTTTGACAAAGAAGCTAAAAACATACAATGGAGGAAAGACAGCCTCTTCAATAAATGGTGCTGGGAGAATTGGATAGCCACGTGCAAAAGAATGAAACTGGACTGCTATCTGTCACCATGTACCAAAATTAATTCAAAATGGATCAAAGACTTAAGCATAAGACCTGACACAATAAACTGCATAGAAGAAAACTTAGGTACTAAACTTATGGACCTTGGGTTCAAAGAGCATTTTATGAATTTGACTCCAAAGGCAATGGAAGTAAAAGCTAAAATAAACGAATGGGACTATATGAAACTTAAAAGCTTCTGCACAGCAAAAGAAACCATTGACAAAATAAAGAGGCAACCAACTGAATGGGAGAAAGTTTTTGCAAACAGTGCCTCCGATAAGGGGCTAATAACATGAAACTCAACAACAAAAAAACAAACAATCCAATTGGAAAATGGGCAGAGGACCTGAAGAAACATTTCTCCAAAGAGGACATACAAATGGCAAATAGACATATGAAAAAATGCTCAACATCACTAATCATCAGAGAAATGCAAATAAAAACCACAATGAGATATCACCTCACAGTAGTCAGAATGGCTATTATCAACAAGACAAATATTAACAAGTGTTGGAGAGACTGTGGAGAAAAAGGAACCCTCATACACTGTTGGTGGGAATGCAGACTGGTGCAGCCGTTATGGAAGGCAGTGTGGAGGTTCCTCGAAAAATTACGAATAGAATTACCTTATGACCCAGCAATCCCTCTCCTGGGTATCTACCCAAAAAATCTGAAAACATTTATATATAAAGACAAGTGTGCTCCAATGTTCATTGCAGCTTTGTTTACGGTGGCCAAGACATGGAAACAACCAAAATGTCCTTCAATAGATGAATGGATAAAGAAGTTGTGGTATATATACACAATGGAATACTATTCGGTGGTAAGAAAAGATGATATAGGAACATTTGTGACAACATGGATGGATCTTGAGAGTATAATGCTAAGTGAAACAAGTCAGACAGAAAAAGCAGAAAACCATATGATTTCACTGATATGTGGTATATAAACCAAAACCAAGAAAAGAACAAGACAAACAAATGAGAAACTAAAACTCGTAGACACAGACAATAGTTTAGTGGTTACCAAGGGTAAGGGTGGAGGGGGGGGTGAGAGATGAGGGTAAAGGGGATCAAATATATGGTGATGGAAGGAGAACTGACTCTGGGTGGTGAACACACGATGGGATTTATAGATGATGTAATACAGAATTGTACACCTGAAATCTATGTAATTTTACTAACAATTGTCACCCCAATAAATTAAAAAAAATAAAAAGATATACCCACACACAGAGAAAACAAGGTGTCAACAACATAAAACATGGGGGAGAGGAGTAAATTCGTAGTGCTTTTCAAGTGCAATCGAACTTCAGTGACCAGCAAATTAAAATAAACTGCTATAAACAGTTTGATATACATGAAGCTTAAATCAATCACAGACCAAAACATATAATACACAGAAAAATAAAGGGAAAGGAATCCAAACATAACACTAAAGGAAATCATCACTACACAAGAGAACAAGAGAAAATACAAATCGGAGCAGGACTACAAAAACAAGCAGAAAACAAGAAAATGTTATGAAGTACATACCTATTAATAATTACTTTAAATTCAAATAAATGCTTCAATGAAAAGACACAGTGTGGCTCAATGGATTAAAAAAACAAGACCCATTTATATGCTGCCTACAACAGATTCACTTCAGATATAAAGACATACACAGAAAGTGAAGGGATGGAAAAAGATATTTCATGCAAGTGGAAATGAAAAGAAAGCTGGATTAGCAATACTTGTATCAGACAAAATAGACTTTAAAACAAAGACTAATGAGATAAAGGACATTACACATAATTATAAAAGGATCAATCCAAGAAAAGGATAGAACACACCCAACATAGAAATACCTAAATACATAAAGGGAGAGATTGGCAGTAATACAACAGTAGTAGAAGACTTTAAAAACCCCCTTACATCAATGGATAGATCATCTCGACAAAAATTCAACAAGGAAACACTGGCCTTAGATGACATATTAGACCAGATGGATTTAATTGATATTTTTAAAAGCATTTCACTCAAAAGGCACAGAATATATACATTCTTTTTAAGTCCAGGATAGAATACATATTAGGCCACAAAACAAGTCTCAATAAATTTTAAGAAGACTGAAATCACTTCAAGCATCTTTTCTGACCACAACAGTATGAAATTAGATCATCAATTACAAGAAGAAAACTGAAAAAAACACGTGGAGGCCAAACAGTATGCTACTAAACAATCAATAGGTTAATGAAGAAATCAAAGAGGAAATAAAAAAATTCCTTGAGACATGATAAGAACAATCCCATTTAGAATCGCATCAAAAAGAATAAAATACTTAGGAATAACTTTAACCAAGAAGGTGAAAGACCTGTACTCGGAAAACTAAGACATTGAAGAAAGAAATCGAAGAGGACACATAAATGGAAAAATGTACCAACCATATTCATGGGTTGAAAGGATTAATATTGTTAAAATGTCCATACTACCCAAAACAATATACAGACCGAATGAAATTCCTATCAAAATTCCAATGGCATTCTCAGAATTAGAAAAAAGTAATACTAAAATGTATGGAACCACAAAAGACTCTGAATAGCCAAAGCAACCTTGAGAAAGATACTATAAAGCTATTAATAATCAGAACAGTATGGTATTGGCATAAAAACAGACATATATATCAATGGAACAGACTAGAAAGCCCAGAAATTAACCCTCACTTCTATGATCAATTACCACAAAGGTGGCAGGAATACACATTGGGGAAAAGAGAGTCTCTTCAATAAAAATGGTGTTAGGAAAACTGGACAGATATATGCAAAACATGAAGCTGACCACTCTCTTACACCATATACAAAAGAGACTCAAAATAGATTAAATATATAAATGTAAGACCTGAAACCGTAAGACTCCCAGAAGAAAACGTAGGCATAAACTCTTTGACATCAGTCTTAGCAATATCTTTTTGGAAATGTCTCCTCAGGAAAGGGTAACAAAAGCAAAAATAAATGGTACTACATCATATAAAAGCTGTTGCTCAGTGAAGGAAACCATCAACAAAATGAAAAGACTACTGAATGTGAGAAGATATTCACAAATGATATATCTGATAAGAGGTTCATATCCAAAATATATAGGAACTGTTACAACATATAAAAAAAATCTAACAATCCTATTAAAAAATGGGCAGAAAATGAAAACACTAATTTGAAAAGATACAGGCACAAATGCTGCATTGCAGCATTATTTACAATAGTCAAGATATGGAAGCAACCTAGGTGTCCAACGACAAATGAATGGATAGATGTGTGTGTGTATATATATATAAGCACATAAACACACACACACCCCTATAATGGACTATTACTCAGCCATAAAAAGAATGAAATTTTACCACTTGCAACAATGTGGATGGACCCAGAGAGTATTATTCTAAGTGAAATAAGTCAGAGAAAGGCAGCTACTGTATGATTTCACTTAACATGTAGAATCTAAAAAACACAAAACAAATGAACAACAACAACAAAAAACAGAAACAGACTCATAGGTACATAGAACTGATGGTTGCCAGAGGGAAAAGGGGATCAGAGGAAGTGTGAAAAATGTGAAGGGCAATAAGAGGTACAAACTTCTAGTTAAGTAAGTCAAAGGGATGTAACGTGTAGCATAGGGAAAATAGTCAACAATATCTTAACTGTATAGTGATAGATGGTTATTAAACAGAGTGTGGTGATCACATTGTAAGGTATATAAATGTTGAATCACTACGCTGTACATCTGAAATGAATGTAATATCGTATGTCAACGGTACTTCACTTAAAAAACAACTTGTAAATAGAAATACGTTCTTCAAACACAAAAAGTATGAGAAGTTAAACCAAATACCTACCTATTCATTACACCCTAAGTCATTTATTTTACTGTATATACTACTGCATAATACAAAATAAAATGCTGTCTTTATTCAAGTAGATGACAAAATAGTTCAACTTTATGCTTCAGTGGTAGTTTACTACCACTTCAGTGTTAGTTTACTACCACTATGCTTCAGTGTTAGTTTACTAAAAAAAAAGAAAATTTTCAAGTTATATCTTAATTAATTTTAGTTTTATACTGTCATCTTAAAACATATCTTAAACTTGTCCAATTAATTGATGGCCACCTGGAAAAATATACATAGCAGGTTTAAAAAGAAATGATTCCTATAAAACCATGCTACACAATCATTTTAAAAGAAACAATGAAAAAGTCTAAAAGGTAGAGGTAATGAATGTTTTATTTATATTTAAACAAAAGACAAAGTATTTACAGTTCATCCTACTATGTTAGGGATGATTTTGCTTTTAGGAACCCAAACTATTTAATAAAAGTAAGTGTCCATTAAAATGTTTTTCCTAAATTTAATATCAAGCAGAAAGTTAAATCCATGTATTTAATTTTGTAATTTAAAACACGAACATACCTGCCATCCATTCGATGAAGAGATTATAATTGCTCTTCTCACATGTGGCTCCCAACATCCTAATAATGTTTGGATGATTCAGATGGCTCATCATTCTTATCTCTTCTCTTAATGCTTCCACTACTTCTTCTTGCTCAGATGATGTATTTCTGACATATGTCACCTGTTTCAATTAACATGTTTACAAAGTTTTTGCATTCTAATGAGTTTCTATTTACAGTTGTAACTAACAATGTGATCTAAAATGGACAAACCCAAATTAACTTATGTATTAATAGCAGATGGAATTTATGCTGATGGATGCAATGTAGATACTTTATAAAAAAACCTCGTCAAAGTTGTTTTGATAAGATTCTAGCTTAAGAAGCAGTGAAATACCAGGAAAATGACAAAAAACTGGAACATAGCCAATCCTCCAAAACTGTCTGCAGAGTAAAAAAATGAGAAAAGCCCAATCATGACAGAAGAACCAACATGATTTAAAAATGAAAGCTTTATCATTTTCCTATCTTGATAAGCATGCTCATTATAAAAAGTAAACCACAGAAATCCCAACGTGACATTGCACCAGCAACACTGCTGAAAGGAATAGGAAACCATACCTCTTACTAGCTATAAAAAGCACAAACAAAAAACAAAACCTATATAAATAAGGCCCTTCTTGATGTTGCATCTTAACCATGCTTCAACTTTTAAATAGAATTCATGATGCTTTTGATGCTTTGGCAACATCTACTTTGAAATTTAGGTTTCTGAAAACTTAAAGAACTACAGTATATACATACAGGGACATATCTCTGATTCTTTTTATTTGCTCATGTTTCACTTTTATAAATTTAATCATTTATATGCTCAGTAGATACCTGTTTAACAGCCATTAAAGTTCCCGTTCCAACATCTTGAGCCTGGTAACAAGAAGAAAATGCTCCAAGGCCTATTTGTTGACCTTTCAGCCATTCAGTGTCTTCTCTATAAGGTTGTTTTGCTTTGGTATGTCCTGGTAGAGTCTCTGGTGTCTACATATTAAATGAAAGCAATATTTTTACTGTTATGTTAAAAGAGTAAGAGTCTGTGAAAATAGCCTGGCAAAATACTACTCTTGTTCAGTCTGGCTTCCCAAACCACCTACAAACTTGACTTATGAATGTACAGTGTTGGTAACTAATATCAAATGCCGAGTATCACCATTATAGTATCACCCAGAAATGCCTTTGAAATAGGCAAGTATTTCTGTTCAAACAATGATACAAACATTGTGTATTCTATGTGAAAAACCTGCTTCTAACGATTAACTCCTGTTAAAAGCAGCATTTCTGAATTAAATTTATTTTAGTATGGTCCACAGAAATTCTGGCACCTCTTAAAGACTCTATACTTACATCCTGTTGAATGATGATGATATCATCTCCATTTTCAACCTGTAGTTGAGGAACTGCGGGGAGGGCATCCTGAGATGCTGACATTGCCATGGCAATTGCTAAAGCTTCTTCTTCTTCAGCTTCCATTTTTTCTTTGCACTTTTGATTATGATTCACATCATCTTTGTAGGTATCATCATTTTCATCCTTTTCAGGAGAGAGGACAGCAACTTCTGATTTAAAAGTGACTGTTGTGTCACTTGAAGGCATAGACGCTTCAAGAAGGTCCTCAATACTGGAGTTGAGCTCTGTGTTGACATCTAATTTGCATTTCTCCTCTACTGGGGTGAACACTGTCTCATCACTAGGTATAACAGCACTACTACTGCTGCTACTGCCAAAGCTGTCATCACCTTTGGAAGCACTGCTCAGATCAAGTGTCATGCTATTTTTTGAGGCATCTCCCTGTTTACTTGTATTACCTGGGGTAGGTCGAGATGGCTTTGGCCTGTGTATATTACTGGAGGGCAGAGGTCTTGACTGAGTAAAGATTGGGGAAAGTTTATCTGAGTCTCTGTTTTCGGAACAGTTTCTCTGGAACTGTAGAGAAAACTTGCGCTGTGTTTGAGGAGATGCAGATGGTATTTTGCAGGGAGTGAATCCCTGAGGTCTATGCTTAGAGACATCTGTTGCGGTGCCTGCTGGTACAGGTGGGGCAGATGAAGAAGGGGCTGACAAGGCTGGGAACATTAACTGGGAATGATGAGATAAAGGAGAGGAGTTCAAACACTGACTGTGGGGTCTGCCTTTTGTTTGAACCATTGGCTTTGGCTGCTCCATCGTTGTTGAACTAGAAAGTCCTACCGAAATGCTGGCCAGTCTGTCAGAAATGTCCTCTGAACTGGCACTCAATTTTGTAGCACACAATCCTTTTCCATTTTTTTCTAAATGGTCTGTGCACTCAAGGGAACTGTTCTCTATGGTTTCTGCATAGCTGTTAGGGACAGATGCCTGCAAAAAGCTGTCATGTCGACCATCCAAAGTGTCTTCTACGCCCAGCTGGATGGCCTCAGCGATTTCCACCTCATCTGCAATAGCCATCAAACGACGACGCATCCTGGTAAAATGAGTGGAACTGGAAACATTCAGCATTTCTAACAGTTTTGAAAATACATGGGGTACGGCAGTAACCATTCTCGCAGAACTCAAATATATCCTTCGGGAGAGTTTACCAACCATTGAGTGGGAATTATCAATGGACTGCAAAGCAAAGGTTAAGAGGGACAGCAGCTTCTTATACCTGAAAGGAAAAAAACACATTCAATTACTAGACAAGTTAAAATTACTAGTACTACAGAGAATATACAAATAAAAAGAAGATGGTACTAATTTACAGCTTATAAATTAAAAAAAAATAATAATTTCAGTACAAAGGTCTACATATTTTTAATTAATTAGCCTAGACTTCAGGTTTTTATGTCAATCAAGTATTAAAGTATTAATAATCGACATATACTCTGTAATTTTGTAGTCTTTCATGAATCTAAAATGTGTTCTTGGCAGCTGGGGTGTGGCACGGGGTAGGTAGGCAGAGGAATGTTATATATTTTCAGAAGAAAAGTTACCTGACTTCAACAGGCTCAGCTTGTGAAACATCAGTACTGACAATATGAGGGTAAAACTCAGCAGGAAATTCCAACAGCAGTCTATCTACGAGACAGAGGCGGCCCAGCAGTTCTTGCCAGTTGTTTGATTCAGTTTGGTTTCCAAGAATACAATTTAAGACATAATCAACACCACCAATACCAATGGATCCTATAAAAAGGAAAGTATAATTAAATAACTGAAAAATAGTGATATTAAATTCTAAAACAAAACATCAAATGGCATAAGGCCAAGAAAAATATTCTGAATTACATTAATTTTAAGAATTCCTCTCAGAGTCATATTCTATTTCTAATGTTACAGCTAACTGAATCAATTTACAAAAGTACTTCAAATTCTATAACTTCCCTATATCAGAGATTATGAGATCAGTGCTAAGAAAAATGATAAAACATGCTATGTTAATTTTAAGTAAAAAGTTATTACCAGCTTTAAGTATTTCTCTGCCAACTGCCAATTCGCCTGCTTGGCCTTTGCACAATTCCAATAGTGTTGATATAGACAGCTGACTTGTACGACTAAAAATAAAACCAAGCAACATCAGACTTCAATCTTGGATAAAGTACACATTAAACGAAGAGCAGTAATGTAATGCCTTGTGAAAAGTTGGGGAAAAGTGTTTGCTTTTCTACCACTGAAATCACATTAACAGTGTTGTTATAAATAATAATATTCATTATTAGGTCTAGTTTCATAAATTTTATCTTATCCTTTATGTTAAGCACAGAATCTTCACAACTGGCTCTTGGACACCAAGTATTAATTTAACTATCAAACCAGATAAGATAAAAAGCTTATTTTCATTATCACATCTTGTTAAAATAAAAATGAAAGAAGACTAAGACATTTTGATTTCTGAATTTTCACTAAGAATCTTTTGAATTAAAAATAAAACCTTCCCACCCCAAACCTTTATATTCTCTTATATACCCAGTCAGTTCCAAATATCATAAAATCTCTTTATAATATTTCTAATGATGTTCACTGAAGTAACAGAAAGCAGAAAACACAATAAATACCACAAAAGCACTGAAGTTCTCAGAAAAATACCTATTCTAATAATGAAAAATGATGTGATTTTTCAATGCATTTTTCAAATTGTTAATTTGCCTAATGTTTTCCAGATATTATAGTTCTCTCTAAGATACAAGAAAACCTCTAATACTTTCAATCTGTAGGCTTGTATAGAGAAAACAATGGAGGCAAAAAAGGTAAGACTTCATAAGATGAGAAATAAGTCAAAGCTAAGTACCAAAGTTTTGAGACCTTCTACAAATTTCATCATGTGACTTAGGGAGGAAGACAAATGTTGGACCAAACAGGTGTAATGGCAGAGGCAAAACAAGGGATATTTAACGCTTCTTACCACCTGAGATTTGCTAGGACATGGAGATGAAAACTTCCAAACAACTGTTTACTATACCTATGCTTATTACATGAAAAGTAACCTTTTCCTCCCACTTTATGGAAAGGGAAAATAAAAAGAACTAGTGGTCTAATAAAAGCATAGTTTGTACTCATTTTTTACTATCACCATATCTCACTTCTTTACTTTATATCTAACCCCTTCAAGTAGGGTTACCCTTGCTCTTTGTAGATTTTTAAGGATGTTGCAGGGATATATGGAAATTTTTGGTTGTTATTTGACAAACTGTCATAATTAGAGCAAAATTCCATTACACAGAATATAGCGAAGTGGGTTTTTTTTGTCATGATAATAAGGCAAAGCAGGTGTAATGATTTTATTGGTTCCTATTGTGTGCAACTCATTCTCTAAAATGAAATTATACATATACATATATTGGCTATTGTTCTTATCAACTGGACTTCAGATTAAAAATATTACTTTACAATAAAAGGGAATCAATCACAGTACAACAATGTGAAGGTCTATGCAGTTTGTTAGCCTGGTTTTAGTTGTTGCCATTAGTCCTTCTTCCTAGTCCTTAAGAGCTTTCCGTGTTCCATTTTAATTTCAAGTCTCACATTATAAAACAATATTCAAAGCCTCATTTAATATGGATCAAATGCTCACTAGGTGCTAGTCTTTTAACATAAGAAGTTTGAAGCAGTTCATCAGTAGAACCTTACCTATTGGCGTCTGCGCACTTGACCAGGATGGTGTCTACCACTGGCCGGAGGAGTCTCTGCAGTTTGATTCTTTCTGCCAGACTATGGCAAGGAGTATATACTAGCATGGCTCTTAACGTTTTCTGGGGTGAGGTGGGGTGGGTGGGGGGGAATAAAACTGAAGGTCAGTTTAACTACATTTAAAAAGCATCAGAGACAATAAGCTAACCTCAGACAATTTGAGAAACAAAATAAATGATAGGACTAGACTATAACCCATAAATCAAATTAAAATCCGTGATACAAATAAATAATTAAATAAATAAATAGATGGGATAGAAAGGAATTCTTTGAGCTATATCTACAATTTTTAAAAGTCCAAATTAGTTTCAAAATGAAAGCTTAAAAAATTGTTTAAAAAGAAACAGAACAGGAAGCAACCTGATAGAGCTCCCAATGGCCAATGCAGGAATAATTTGAGCAACAAAATAAATAACTGGATAACTCACCGAATAAAATAAATACCTGAGTCTCTATATTGACACAAATAAAAAAATGAATAAAGACATAAATGGGTGTTAAGAGACAGCTCTTCTTTATAGAAAAATTCCAATTAATGCAGAATGAAAGAGGGAAACAGAAAATCACCATTATAACACCACAGTAATAATTTGTTGTTGGCAAGACCACTGATAACTGCTAAAGTAAGTGGGCAAAGTTTTGAAAAGAACAGGATATTTGTATAGTCTCAAAGTATCTCCTCCAAGAGACTTATTAGTTTTACAACAAGAAATCCCATAGCTATCACCTCAACCAAGTGATGAAGGTGACATCACCAATAAGAAACCACACTGACACCATGTGCTCCCTGACAGGAAGCACTGCACTAAGAGGGCACATCACTTCTGGTATTCTTGCAAAACAATGCATAAACTCAATCTAATCATGAGAAAGTATCAAGTAAACCCCAATTGAGGGGCATTCTTCAAAATAACTGGCCTGTACACTTCCAAAAGTGTCAAGGTCTATGAAAGCCAAGGAAAGATTGAGGAATTGTCACAGATAGTAAGAGATTAAGAGGGCATAATAACTAAATGCAATATGAGATTCTGGATTGGACCCTAAAACACAAAAAAGACATTAATGGAAAAACTGGTGAAATCTAAATAAAATCTCCACTTTAGGTGTAAAGGACATTTGGGACAATTAGGGATATCTGAATATCTTTATAATACAGAACAGTATTATTATCAATGCTAAATTTCTCAAGTCTGGCTGATTGCATTGTGGTTATATGGTAGAGTATATTTTTTCCTAAGAGATACATTCTAAATTATTTGAGGTGAAGTGTCACGATGTTTGCGGTAACTCTCAAATGGCGCAGTAGAAAATTCTATATGGGGAAGGGGAAAAAGGAAGGGCAGAGTTCTAAGGGCAGGAACCATTTCTTCTTCCACTGTGCCTGGAACATTAAATAACTGCAGCAGAATCAGAATATAGTATCATTCACAGAGTCCTTGCACTCTAGGAGCTCACAAACTAGTTGGGAAATCATCTGAACTTAAGAAGTGACAACCAGACAGGCATTGAGCAGTCAAGTATGTCTGAAGGTTTGTGTTGGAAATAGTAAGAGGTAAAAAGTTGGGCCAAGAACATTTTTATTCTACAGTATGCTGGTCTTTATACTATTCTATAGTATGCTGGTCCCTCAAGATGCTACATGAAAAAACAGACCGTCGTAAGATAAATTTGGAAAATAATGCATCCTACCCCTTACTCTTATAGATTCCCAATGTACATTAGCTTATTGGAGGTTCCTAGGGGCCTTTCAGTGAACAGATAGATCCATTTAAACTCATGTAATTCAGTGTTCATCAATTTTAAGTGAACCTAGAACTCTTTCTTCAGGGAACTTTTCATAATCCTGCCAAACTTCTACAGAACATGCTTTAGGAAATGCTGCTGAAACAGTAACCTGTAAAAGTTTCTGAGCTGGGGAATAATCAAATGGGTGTTTAAGGAATAGTGGTGGCTGGTATATATTCGATGTTCTTACATAGTACTAGATATTTTGGATAAACGTTTCTAATTCAAACTCAAAAGGTAAACATTTCCATTATTTTATAGGTGAGAAAGCCGAAATTGAAGAGTCCTAAAGTCACACTGCTAGCAAATGGAAGAACCTGAATTTGTATCAAGGTCTCTATAATCTTGACCATATGGCCAGATTGTCTGGGCTAGTCCCAATTTAACTAGCAGGATTATTCAAGTATCCCAGTTTGGATGATAAATTTTGAGGTCACTCAATTCTGACTCCAAATTCATGTTCATAACCATCATACTACACGACCTCTCAGGTATAGCTGTCACAGGATGGATTAGAAAAAGACTGAAAGTGAAAGCAGAGAAATTAATGAGTTTGAAAACCAGACTAGATAAGCATTATTCTAAAGCAGTGGTTCTGAATTGGGGATGATTCTGACCCTCAGAGACCATTTAGCAATGCCTGGAGACATTCTTGGTTGTCATGACTGGGGGGCAGGAGAGGGGGGCTGCTACTGGTACCTAGTGGGTAGAGGCCAGGGATACTGCTAAACGCCCTACAATGCACAGGACAGCACCCCTGCCCCCAGTGAATCATTATTTGGCTCAATAGTGCTGTGGTTGAGAGACCCTGTTCTAAAGATATACACATACACACACACACTCAAGATGGAGAAAGTCAAATTAGCCTCCAAGATTACAAACAGAATAGCCTCTTCATTCCATCCCACTCATGAAAGACAACTGCTAACAGGTTAAACTAGAAAAACAACCCAGTAGTAATCTATGTCATGGAACCCTCTTCTGTGAAAACACTTCTGAATTTCCATACAACAAAATTTGTTAAAAACCAGTTCTCTTTAATGTCTACTCATATCAAGTTAAAAAAAAAAAATCAAAGTAACTTTGATCACTTTGCTATCCCATAAAGTATTTTTAATTTGGTCATGAGTAAGGTAAGGAAAATGTAAAGATATCAACAGCAAGACACTGCTACTTTAAGGGAGAAAAGTAAACAGTATATAAGAAAACTTGAACAGATTAATAAGTAATATCCAGATGAAGTGAAATCCAAATGAAGAGATTAAATGGAAAATTGTAATTTCCTGGGATTATGGAATAAAAATAAAATTTGGATTTTCCAAAATTAAATTAGGGAAAGTAGTTTTCCTGGGGCTTAAAAATGGTTCTCTATAAACTACCAAAACCCAACCAACCAACCCACAGTGCTACGGTTATGGAATAAAACTACTTACTAAAGCAGCAACGTACACTTTGTAGACAGGGTCAGCACAGACCATTGACAGCACGTTGCAGCACGCCTCCACCACGTCACCTGAGATACTGGTCTGAGAAGGCCCACTGGCACCTCCAGCACTCGAGCTGCTTCCACCATTGCTCCCCGAATTTCCAGTGCTCTCCCCATTTGCCAATAGCAGAGCCCCACTAACATCATGGGAAAGACGTCTGAGAGCCATCTCTCTTACATTCCAGTTTCTAGAAAATAAGCAGCCAACGAGTTCCATTCCAAATACCTATAATCAAACAAATACAATTAATTCAATGTGAAGCAAAATTAATCAACGTGAAGCATTTTGAATTAAGCATGATTTTTTTGCTACTAAAGGAAAACCGAACATTTCTTAAACCTTCCCCATACTACACAATTTCAAATATGTCCAGCCACTTAAAAATCATAAGAGGAACTTTATATTCAAGTTTAGCGGGTAATTATAAAAAATCCTTAACATTTATTAGCTCAACTAAAATTAAGAGGCCTCCATTAAGTAATTAGATAGACATATGTTTGTGTATATGTACCGGGGGTGCCAAAAAAATGTATACAAGTGGACACTTTGGTCAACGTTGCTCAAGCAGTAGTTTGCCATAATCAGAAGTGTCTGGACGCTGATGGTAACCACTTTGAGCACCTCTTGTAATTGCAGAAGTCAAACGTGACTTGTATGCATTTTTCGTTATTGGTATATATTGAGTATTACAATTTTAATATAGTTTTCCTTTCTTAAAATGTGTATACATTTTTTTGGCAACCTCTGTATATGTGTATATATTTTATACATACATATATATACGCTTATTTCTGTATTCCTATGCTTACCACAAAAACAAAACAAATCAGTGAAGAACCCCAACTTTGTGTTCGTATTAAGGCAGTCTACAGAGAAAAAGCTGAAGCAAGATCGAGAAAGCCAAATCAAGAAAGACCCTGGAGTGCTGTATTCAAGAGATATATAAAGTATTTCTCCTGCAGGTGATAGTGGTAAATCAAAGGCTTTTACTTGATTTTTGTCTTCTATAAATGATTAAAGAAAAATACCAGATAAAATACGTGGGACTATAATTAATGGAGTGGAAAAATCAAAGACTAAAGAAAAAAATTCTTGTGTTCAAACCAGACAAGGATAATGATGTAACTGTAATTAAAATGCATGTAACTACAGTCACTACCATGCCTGCAAAGGCAGAGAGTCCCTAAAGAAAGGAAAGGGTACATGGTTTTGACATTACAGGCCAATTAGCTAAAAGTAAACTTAATATCTAAATTATCATATGTAAAATTTCTAAATATTAGAGATGAATAGACATAATTTGGGGGAAAACAAATCATAACATATTAACGTGTTTTGTTATAAAGTGATAGTAAAGGAGAATAAATTAACTAGAATATAGTGAACTTATTATATATACTTATTTCTGTACTCCTATGCTTTTAAAATAGCATACCACTATCTAACTCTCAATTCTGTCTTACATAATATGCTTAATAAAAAAACTCGGAATATAGAGCCTAGTCCAACCTACAGCTTAAGCAAAACAAACTACACCACTGCCTTGAAAGAATGGCCTCCAACAGCTCAGTATCAAGTTGAGAGTTGTCTTGAAGACTCATGAAGGGGCAGGTGAGGGCCTACATTAAAGACCATTAATGAACTATATAAAGGAAGTAAGATATATTTATTAAGCTTGCAAATTTTAGTAGATTCATAATAGACTGCTAACATGCTAAGAGAATTAAAATCTGTAAGACACAATATGAGAAAGTAAACAAATCCTAA